>NC_087311.1:6409166-7748333 GCF_037043105.1 Vanessa tameamea | reverse complement strand
ACGATTAGTTACTAATCTATGCACATGATATAAATAATCTTTTTTTCTTATCATTACTGCCAATACTATTTTCGAAAATAATGGTCTATGTTTATGTCCAACCACCTCTTACAACTACAGATTAAACTCAGATAAATGTTAATGATATAATTTTCAGAAAAGTGAAACGTTTGAATGAAGTGAACCGCTAATAAAATTATATTAGCGTTTATGTTTTCACAAACGTTGGTTAATAAACATTTTCAAATATATTTCAAGTATAAAATTATGTTTAATGTAATAAAACCGAATCTAACGGTTTTTACTGAACTTACTATTGATAATTATCGATGATAAAATCATTTATTTTTACATAATCAGCCTGTAAATTTCTTACTGCTGGGCTAAGGCCTCCTCTCCCGTTTGAGGAGAAGGTATGGAGCATATTCCACCACGCTGCTCCAATGCGGGTTGGTGGAATACACATGTGGCAGAATTTCGTTGAAATTAGACACATGCAGGTTTCCTCACGATGTTTTCCTTCACCGCCGAGCACGAGATGAATTATAAACACAAATTAAGCACATGAAAATTCAGTGGTGCCTGCCTGGGTTTGAACCCGAAATCATCGGTTAAGATGCACGCGTTCTAACCACTGGGCCATCTCGGCTCGGCCATTTATTTTTACTATGTTCAAAATCAATATTACAGTTAAGAATTAAAAAAAAATATTTTTCACATTTTTTTCACATTTTTTTGCTTCCATTAAGGAAAATTTTTGTCTATAATCTAAGTTCTAGATCAAAATGAACACCTTTGAACAAATACAACTATTGTCGTCGTATGTTTCATAATTCAACGTTTCGAGGCTAAGTTTTTGTCGCTGAAGTTATGCCATTAAGAAGCATGTATCGGCTTTAGTATAAGTACAAAATCCGATACATGCTCTTCTAGTTTTCGTAACTATATATCACTTTGATATTATAAATAGCGTTAGCTTATAATCTATCTAGCGAGATTGTAAACTGTCGAAACATTGTGAACGAAGAATTGTTTATAATTAGAATAATTTCACTGAAATTCACATCGGTAGATTATAATCTAACCGTATTTACAATTTCACGGTGACATATATGTCATGACACATATGTATATGTGTATTTAACTTGTATTAATGTGCATTATTTGATATTCTATAAAAAAATATTTGCAAACTTTTTGACAAATAGATATATAAAACTAATTGCTAATAAACTGGCAAATTGTCGTTAACGCATCAGCGGCGCACCGCAACATAATACGATAATGCTAGCTTTGTTTTGTGTGCCACTGACGACCACTAACCGCATATTGCATGTGTTATAACAACAACCATTTGTAATGACATTTGAATTTTCAGTGTACCAATAATAATTAAAGATAAAAAATTTAATAATTCGTACCGGTAGCGAGAAAGTAAATTCGAGTCAAGCGGCAGAGGTTAAACCACGCGGATATCGAGGTTAAACCGAACTTTGCTCTTTTCAGTGTAAGTCAATAATCAAAGTTTTCTCTGTTCTAACTCGTATTTCATGCGCAATTTGTTTAGTTATTTCTATTGTAATAAATGAACACAATAAAGTGTATACACTAATTCCACTATGAAGGTAATATTATACTCGTATAGCTTTAGTTACTTTGTATTTACGAATAGTACTATTGTAGGTACTGCAAGTCAAATAACCTATTCATTTGAGGATACCATAAAGTTTATTTGATACATTGTGTTAACTAATTACATTTATCAGAAAGGAGATCTATTGTGCCATTGACCTTTTTGGAATAGGTGTATTGAGGGCTAATAAGCTAACTGATGGTAAGTGGTCACCATCGCCCACAGACTTAGCGCCGTAAGAAATATCAGTCATTCCTGTCAACACCAATATGCCGTCAACCTTGGGAACTAAGATGGGGTATAACCCCTCGTACCTGTTGTTAGGTTGGCTCACATTTCAAGCCAAACCACAACAATACTGATGAAACCTGCCAAGGTGGGCACAATATCTTACCATAAAGTTAATATAATTAGTTTTACCGAAAATTCTATATTTATATCTTGGAAGAATAACTCGAATACAAGTTATTTCTATTATAAGTCAGTCAGTTTGTGTATGTCCATTTAGCGTGAATTCAGTCCATTGTTCGTAGAAATACATTTGAAATTCATTACAAATTGTTGAAAATTATGTTTAAAATACAATATAAAACTTAAAAGCAAAATCTCCCAACGATGATATCTAGAAACTATTTATATTTATTAACACTAATTTATATGAGAAGTCGACCACTTACAATTAATTGGCTAATTAGCCAACTTACATCACAATAAAAATGTTAACTAATACAATTATGCAAACCGCCATTGATCAATGCTAAAATTGCCTTAAGTAATAGTTAAATAGAATGATTTAACAGTCGACTTATCACATTTTTATTTATATGATAGGTGGTAAACGAGCAGGAGACCTGATGGAAAGTGACTACCACCGCCCATGGACATCTTCAACACTGGATGGCTTGCAGATGCGTTGCCGGCCTTCAAGGAAGGAGTACGCTCTTTTCTTGAAGGTTCTCAAGTCGTATCAGTTCGGAAAAACCGTCGGCGACAGCTGGTTCCACAGAGTATTAGTAAAATTAAATTACATTCACTGGTGGTAGAATTAAGTAGAAGATGTTGTGATTATATTAATATACTGCAATTAATTTGAAATTGAAACGTGCATTTATTACGTACATATACATATATTATATAAGCCATTAATATTAATTTATTGGATTATTTATTATAAATATTAGCAAACTTGCAAATCATACCATTGACACTGAACAATATGTTAACATTTCTGATCGCCGATTCGAATGCGCCAGAACTGGGAACATCATTACATCTTAGGAACTAAGGTGCAATGTCCTTGTGCCAATAACGACACTGGCTCGATCAACGTCAAATCAGAATACAAAAATACTACTTATCACTATATGGCGGTACAATACCTACTGGAGGAACTTAAAAATCTTTCCACGAAGTAAAATAATGTAAATAAGTATATAATTACTTAACACAAAAAAATATGTTGATACACAAATAAGTGGTCGCGATCTCGAAATGTATCTTAAAATTACAACTTATGACGATAGAAAATCCTAGCTGTTGTTCTTTAGAATGTACTAATTAATTATGGTAATTTTAAATCTACTAGCATCGACGTATATTATCATATATGAATATTTTGTATTAGTTTTTTTAAAACACTATCTAATGTTTTTCCATTTAAAATTGAACTTTGAATATTTTAGTATTTCGTAGTTTATATTTCGAGATCCGTTTCTTTTTTTTTCTTATACGCAAATGAGGTTTGTACTAAAGTTCATGGCTTAAATTTTTACTCTGGTTTTTCATAAATATTCTATTTCTGTCTTAAACTTTTTTCTTTTGTTAACCTATTAATTGCAAATTAAAAGTTATTTTATTCTTATATTCAAACATTTCCAACAAGGAATATAAATATAACAAAGTATAAAGATTAATTGGTTCAGTGTTTGGCGTACAAAGTGAGGAAATTGCTTAAATAATCCTTCTTAAGATAATTGTAACATTCGCCTCGGGGTCTTTTTATTTCGAGGTATACGAGATGAAATAAATGCAATATAGAAAAAAGAAAAACTCACGAGGAATTTAGTTAATATTCTATAGTACTTTTTGCAAACCAAGTAATTAAAACTTATTTTAAAAAAACACCTTCATAACCTCTAGAGCGAATAACGCTATAGCAGGAAATCTAATTAAAATGATTGTAAAAAAAATCATGATAAGAATCAAAGCACTAGCCGTCTTAATATATTCAAGCATTCTATGATTAATGAACTATGTATTAATGTTAAAATTAAATTATCTTCAAATACAAGAAGTATCTGATAAGATTCGATATCAAAGAATATAAAAGCACCCACGATTAATGTTACGAGAAGTCTGAAAAATGATTTTCGTACTATTATTGTGTTTTATGGTTTGTTTAGTGTTTCTATATGACTACTACAAACGAACACGTGGCCATCGCTGGGAAAAGTTAAGTGAATTCCCCGGAGACACCCCTTTACCGATATTTGGAAATGGTTTACAACTTGGATTTGATGCGGACGGTAAGTTTTTGATATAAGCTAAAATTTCTTAAGCGTGTTTACGAATTAACTACGAAACGAAGTCAAGAAAAATAAATAAAATATTAAGGAGTAAAATTTAAATACAGTATTGTTTTATCATTATTTTAATTGAAGCTTAACATATTATTATTAATTAATTTTATGAAGTATAATAACATAAGATTTTTAATAAAGAGTTTTGTCATCTAATCAGAATAATATTAATAATTAATAAAAATATTATATTTTTATTATATGACATTTTATTTTTAATAAGTTATAGTTATGTCGTATTACAATAATATATTATTGTCAATCAATATTTAATCAACTGTATTAAAAGTAATAAATCCAAACTCGTCGTTTTAAATTATTCATAAAGTGCAAAATAATTTAATAATCAAACTCAAACTTATTTCAATAGTGTGTTAATGAATATTCGTAGAATAAATTTAAATAATTTGTAAGAAATCGTTTTAACTTATTCTAATTGTTATAATTGTAATATTATTAATTTTTCCTACCATGTGATCATTTTTTACATTTTTGTCAAATTGGAACCACTTAAACAGGATGTATATATTAATCGTACATGTCGTGTTTGCTTTAATATAGTTGTACATTTAGAAAGTAATTAGTATGTAAATTAATAAATTGTATCATCAAAATATAACAACTGCTAGCAAACCTAATAATTAAATAAAAATAAATAAATAAATAATAAGCGACCAACTATACCACACAAACACAATAATAGGCTTTATTTCGTTTATTTTTTGTATTGTTCCTCGAGCTTCAAGAATGAGTATTTTTTTAGAGTCCGCACATAAATTATTAGCGATGTGGGAAAAACATGGGAAGCAGAATATACGTTTGTCTCTTGGCTCCGAAGATTGGATTTTGTTAACAGACCCTGATGACATTGGAGTAAGCTATTCGTTTTTGTTTTATAAAACCAGAATACCTTTAAGTATACGTAAAAAGTGTTTTATTATTAGATTTTAAATATAAGAATGATTTTGACTTTATCAATGATAGCGATATATAAATATTTAGCCTACTTTTGTTTTGACTTATGCAAAATGTTGTACATAGTTTCGAATGATCAGAAAAAGGAATTGTCAGTGACGGTTCTAGCATATCGGACCCTGGCAAAACTTTAACAAACTTAACACTTATTTCAGAAATGCTTACAAAAAAATAAAACAATATTCGTTCTTATCAAAAACCTAATAAAAATGCAATATATGTTAAAACGATTGTTTATATTTAGTACATATTATTATATTTCGAATATGTAATCCTTATAATTTTACTTTTTTTATTTTATTTATCCTTATAATATCATTTATTGACATTATTATTTCTTCTTATATGAGTATCGCTTATAAAAATGTCTTGACAAACAGCATGTGACAACGGATAGAGGCATAAAAATAAGAAATCCATATATTTTTGAATTCTACTTATATACTTTTACAGTGTATGCTAGCGCACTAATTTTTTCGCTACATAAAAGATATGTCTCAGCTCAGAAACAGAATAAAATTCTATATTTATTGTATTTTTAATCACTTCACAGACAATTCTAAATCACTCAACTGAAATTTCGAAAACGCTAGAGAGAAATATGGCAATGAAACCTTTCTTTGGAAATTCTGTGTCAACTTCAGAAGGTAGTTTATTCCCTTTTACATGCATATATTTATCTATTACTTTTTACAGCTTCCTAATTTTACAATATGTTCAAATCGACGACCTCCGTGGTCGAGTAATGTGCACACCGGTTTTCATGGGTACGCCTCACCGAGGTCCCTGGTTCGATTCCCGGCCGAGTCGATGTAGAAAAAGTTCATTAGTTTTCTATATTACCTTGGGTATGGATGTTTGTGGTACCGACGTTACCTCCGATTTTCCATAACACAAGTGCTTTAAGTGCTTACATTGGGATCAGAGTAATGTATGTGATGTTGTCCAATATAAAAAAAAAAATGACTTTAATCGTTATATTTTAGGGGAACGGTGGAAATCGACCCGTAAACTGATGGCTCCAAGTTTCAATTTTAATACATTAGAAGCGAAAATTGATGATGTTAACAAATACTGCGACCGCCTCTTCGAAATCTTTGACACTTATGATGGAAACGGCCACGTGGAATTGTATCGTTATCTGAGGCCTTTTATGTACGACATTTTGTGCAGTAAGTTAATGTTAAATCGCTTATTGTATTTAATATCATTTAACATACTTTGTAATTCATCAGTGATTTTAGTTTACTTTACTTTACATCAGTGATTAGAGTTAATTTCGTTTCAGAGAGCTTAATGGGTGTCGAAACTAATTTATTGGCTGATCCTGATGACCCTTACTTAAAGGCTAGTGGAAAGTAAGTGTTACTGTAGTGAATTAAAAATTATACAGTAATTTATTAATATCTTATCCACTGGCAAGACCCAGACTGGCGGACTAGTCCAGCTAGTGTAAAAACTAGATTACAAGCAAGTGACGAAGTCTGTTAATCTTCAAAATATACCTATCGTAGCTAAGGAGTGTGTTTTTATTTCAGAGTTATTAAAATAGTAACCGACAATTACTTCTCTTACTGGAGGAATATTCGCATCCTGTTTATGATGACGTCACATTACACGGAAATGATGCATACTATCAAGACAATCAAACAAAATAGCACAAATGTAAATACCAAATTTTCAAACAAAATATTCCATTTGTTTTAAATGCTAACTCAAGTTTTCTTAATATTTCATAAAAATGTGATCCATTTTTTATACCTTGTATGAATTTTCAGTCCCCATTAAATTAATCGTTTATTTATAAGATAAGGGAATTTGAAAAGACCTACATTCAACCCTTCGGACTGAGGTGATTCAAAAGCGTACGTTTGTCTAGCTCAAAGATTCTAGAGAAAGTTTTAGGAACAATGCAACGGAAAAGTCTAAAAAAGAAGGCGTGTAATACTTACTATAAATTACAAATATATACTATGAATATCTATTTATATATGCGTTCTATTTCTTCTAGATCATTTTATCAAGACGAAAAATCCTTAATAGCATCATTGAAAAAACTCGAAACAACAACAAAAATGTTGATATAGATCTCGAAAAGATAATTGAAAGTAAACTTTATGATAGTGGATGTTTGCTGGACAAGTTGATATTCAGCAAATCGTCGAATGGAGAGTCAACGTCGGATGATATCATTAATGAAGAAATTACTCTACTCTGTTTCACAGTAAGCTCATTGCACAATTATTTTGAATTTTTTTTACTTATGACTTTTAATTTAATATTTAACACTCCATTCAATCTCTATAATATAGTCACTTAGTTAATATTTATATAATTTATAGATAAAATAATATTAATATAATAATCTGTTAAGGGTCATTACACCACAACCGCAACAATCAGTCACACGCTGTATTGCTTAGCAAAGTATCCAGAAATACAGAATCGTGTGCTAGAAGAGCAGAGATCTCTTTTCAACAAAAATATGCATAAAAAACCAACGGCTCAGGATCTCAATCAAATGAAGTACCTCGAAGCGGTGATCAAAGAGAGCATTCGAGTTTTACCGACAGTTACAAAAATTGGAAGGCAATTACAAAATGATCTCACATTTAAAGGTCGGTTTAGTAAACGTTTACACACAAAAGTATTTTTTTTATTGACATTTAATTCATCAAAAACAAAATGTTTTAGTAATAATGAATTTAAAACTGTAATTAATTTAAGATGGTCGAGTCGCCCCCGCCGGCAGTTCTGTCATAGTTTTCTACGAAGCCGCATTTAAGAATCCAACTGTATTCCCAGAACCAGAAAAATTCAATCCGGATCGGTTTTTGGACTCAATGCATACATTTGCTTTTGTGCCTTTTAGTGCTGGACCTAGAAACTGCATAGGTAAAAATGTTATTGGGAACTTGCAATACTTAACCTTAACCTATAATAATATTATTAGATGGATAGATTATATTTGTTTGTACGCGCTTATCTACCATTTATTTTTGAAAAATAAAATATGGTAAATAGCCTATATATTGACAAAGGTCTGTATAGTCTGTAACGCTAGTATCATTGACTAGTAAAGCTAAAATCGGCGATAATCTCGTAAAGCAGCTTTTACACACATATATTACATCTCCATGTTTTAATTATATATTCGTTGAAATTTTTAAAGTATTCTTTAATTATTTGAATGCTGTTAAACATCACTTTTTTTACTTTTTAGGGTTCCGTTTTGCCTGGGTTGCAATGAAGGCGACTATTTCGAATATTTTAAAAAGATACGAAGTTATGCTTGGTGATGCTGGTACGGAACCACAATTCGTCAGTCGAATTACGACAGAATCTAAAAATGGTATACTTCTTAAACTTAAAAAGAGAAATTATTAAGGAGAGGAATTTTAAGGAAAGTACTGAAAATGTGATAATATAAAATTAATAAATGTATGAACGAAAAGATTATGAATGTATATATTGCTATAATGATTAAATTATAAAAATAATAATACAATATAATAAAAATTGTAACTTGGGCAACAAAGATGGGCGGCGTTAGTATTTCGTGACTTGATTTATATCACATAGTAATATTTTAGAAAACTTCGTGTACTAACATGAAATGTTTTTGATCATATAACCTGCTATTTAAAAAAATAGCCAACATTATTTACTGTATAGATTAAAATACACTTATTTATAGCAAAGTATTAATTAATCTACAAACATTCACCTTAAACAATAATAATTTAGGAAGAAATGTAAAATTTAATAGTCTAAAAATCAAAATATACTCATGCGAGCACATTTTAGCTGTCGTTTAATCTGATTAATTGAATTTAGCAAAGGTTAATTCGTTTTTAAGTTAATTGTAAGTTTATTTCTGATAATGCTGTATAATATATAATAAATTGAAATGTATTCAAATACTATGCCATATATCATTTTGGTTTATCCTTTATAATTATCATAGAATATTCATTATTAAAAAAGCATTGAAAACGAAGAGGTACGTAATTTAAACGTATCTATTTCATTAAATAACTTATCGTCATCTTTTATTTATATATATTATTATTTTTATGATATCGGTAGGCGGACGAGCAAATGGGTCACCTGATGGTAGGTGGTCAACACTGTCCATAGACAATGGCGTTGTAAGAAATATTAACCATTCCTTACATCACCAATCAAAGATGTTACGTATCTTGTCCCTGTAGTTACACTGGCTCACTCACCCTCCAAACCGGAATACAACAATACTGAGTACTGCTGTTTGGCAGTAGAATATCTGATGAGTGGGTGGTACCTACCGAGACGGGCTTGCACAAAGCCCTACCACCAATACTATACAACTAACATTGCTATTAGACACGATTTAGTCAATTCAACTTTAAATTTGTTTATTCACCTAAAGCTAATATTGTATATAATAATAAATATTGATACATGAGAATATAGGAGTAAGCCGTTTAATTAAAATCTAGTATTTTAGACAAAGATAAAGGATACCAATAAAGCATGTTCAATCTATAAAATATGACCGCCCTTTGTAAGCAGCGCCGTGGTCGTCTAAAAGTTTTGTTCCTCATTATCATAGGACTACGGCGTCTCTAAGTTCTTAATTAGGTACTAGGGCTTTGTAGTTATACAAATCCAAAATCCAAAGGTGAATACATACGACGACATATGAAAAATCAATATAATTTTAGTATGTTCTTGACCTTGAAAGATACATATACTATTAATCTAAAACTCGGTAAAAATTATTTTAAAAATTGATCTGCTCAATTGAATTTTTAACGTTCAACTATTTATATGTACACAATACGTATATTTCATGACAATTCGAGATAATCCAGTAGCTAGAACACGTGGACTTGAGCTTAAGATTAATAGGATCACACCTGAGTAAGCATTCGAAGTCACAATGACGTAAAAAAAACTTAAGGAATCTTAAAAAGTATGGGACGCTTGTAACTTTGCCATATTCACATAAGATAATTCATCGAAAGGTGGTTCCGAGTCTGTCAGTCAAGACAAAAGTAGAGGTAAGGGCTTCCGCCCAGCAAGTTCCTACATTTACTTTTAAACATGTTAAATCTGTGATTTTGCCTATTGTCTCAAACAATGCAGCCATCGACTGAGCACATTCACGAATTATAATAGAGCCGTCTAAATATCCATTAGCCTACGAAAAATTTATAACGAAACATCATTGGTTAGATAATAAGATTTAATGGACTAAAATATATATTTAAGTTAAAACCACTTTTGAAATCGCCACTGATATTAAGTCTTTACAGATAGATAACTCATTTGATTCCATGCAGCTGAAGCTTTTCAAATTGATAAAGTCATCTTTAGAATCTTCACCGGGCGAACACGTATTTCTGTGTTACATTGAATAAGTAAGTACACTCCGAAGATTTTCTCAGTTGAAACTAAAGCAAAACTCGCAGCTGGAGCTCAAACTGCTTACGAAGATGCATTCACACAAACTCTGAAGAAGTGAGCATGAAGAAATAATAATGAGATTTCCAACAACCACACATTAGCGAGCGTCGACTATAGTCTTGCATGATCGAGTTAATTATTAACTAACTAGGTTAACTGAGGAACTTAGTTTTTCGACTCTTATTCTTTTGACGTTATGTTACTTATCATAATCTTGATACTTCAATTATATATTAGATATTACTTATTAAAAATATTATAACTAATTATCAACATAAACATTAGTATGTTTATGTTGATAATTAGTTTTAATTAGTTCCGCATGAGCATTCGGCGCTTTTACGGATTTCGCAATTAAAATAAATAAATTTAATTATAGAGGTTGATGTTATTTTCCGATAATGTGTCACATTCAGCAATCGGAATATAATATATTGAATAATACTATTTGTTTTATAATAACACATTAATTGAATTTAAAAATCTAGTACTAATTAATGAAATTACATAAATAGAAACAATTAAACGAAATAAAACGTTTTATAATGGAGTGATAAAAATTGCAGCTTGTACAGAAAACATTTCTTTTTTACTCTAAGTGTTTTAACATTTTCTAAATATAAAGTCTATTATTTTTTTATGTTGAAAAAGATTAGATAATAGGAAGTTATTTGATTAGATAATAACAGTAAGTTCATCGATAACGATATTCGAATTATTGTATTGCATATTAATATTGTACTCGTATTTTCTATCTGAGTATTATTTTATCTGAAAATGTTAAGTAAATGACGTCTTAATTATGAACAACAAAATATTTACATAAAATGTTCCCTGTTTATTTTAGACAGAGCAGTAAACTGTATTAATATTTTACAAGGATGCATACTATAGCCAGCTATTCTAATGAATGTAAGTTGAGCTCTAAAGGGGTCACACTATTAAAGATATTTGTTTTCGTGGTGGAAACTATATCTATAAGTCTATGTTTTACAAAAATAACTAAACAAAATATAGAAGTCAAGAATCTCTAGACAAAAAAATCTTTGAAAAAGCTATCTTATCTGAACATTGCAGCAAATTTAAACAGATACAAATATGACCAAATGCTAGTATTTGTGAAGGATCTTTAAAGTGAGAAACATCCAATTACCAGTTATTGTAACGCTTATTATTATTAATAATAAGTGGGTCAATAGAATTGAAATGGTACAGGTAACAAATAAGTAAGATCTACATGTTCGATCGCGTGGTTGGCAGCACATTAGCGGTAAATGGAATTTTTAATATTTCTTACAACGAAAAAGTCTGTGCGCTTGATGATGGTTTCTCACCAACCAAGCTTTTCTGCAAAAAAGGAAACTTTTTTTTCATTCCGTTTATTGATCAAAGTATTGTAGATAAACGATGAAAGTTGTATCATAAACATAAATTATCTTGCAGAACGTTTAATTGTACCTAACAATATAAACAACTTATGCGTATAAATTTCATTTATTTTAATTAAAATCTCTTACGATTAGTATTGCAGAAAAAATAATTCAGTACCTCCGTACTGAATCATTTTTTCTGCAATATAGTTAAAATTTATTAACTGAAATATAAGATTAGATATTATTAATTAATCTAAATACTTATTTGATAAGAAAAACTATATAATCATGCTTGATCAATGATAAAGGTCTTATTGAAATATCTCCTATCAGTTATTGTTAAGAGTTTTCCTTTAATACAAGAATCTATTGACATTCTTAGCAATTTTAGAATAAAGAAATTAGATAAAGTGTCTCAATCAAACCGCTAGAAAATTCCTCAACATATTATTGTACTATAGCCAAGTTTAATAATACATGCTCAGGGAAATATAATGCTTTACATATATTTAAGCAAACAATATTATAACAATGAAACTAAGAGGAAAGTTTGACGAGTCGACAACAAATACATAGGTCCGAGGCAGTCTCGGACCTTTGTATCTGTGCTCTCTGTGTCACGAATTCTAATCTAATCTTAAGTGCTAAATTTTATATACATTGCTATGAAATTGTATCTTCACTTTTCAATTTTATAACATGAATACTTCCGACGTATTTTTTAATTTCATCCTTAGAGTTATCTTAAGTTTTGTGGTGTGTGTTCTTGTAATTTTTGTGTTCGGCTGTTTCTGCTTTATGTTTTCGTGATAATATGTGGAGACTATCGGTTTTAAATTTAAGTTTTAAATATTTATTTCATGATAACAGTATGTCTTCTTCAATAATAAACAATACGTAAGCTTTTTAGTCACTTATATTTTGACTGGTCCTGGTTTCAACTGAAGACAGCTAGTTATTGCCACTGTGAACAAAATATAAACAACGAATAATTACAATTAGTAGCAGAATTTGAATGAAAACGCATCTTAACAAACTTTATCCAAAACAGCGTAGAATTTGACTATGTTATTTTTTAAGATAGAAAGTTATCTGTCTTATATCTAGGCCTCATTATTAAATTAACTAATTATGATATATTTCGCAAAATAACAACACAGAGGTATAACATCAGACATTTTATGAAAAAAAAAATACATAATATGAATTAGTAGAGATGATTTGATTTGTGCGTTTTTTTATTTGTTTTAAAAATCAAGCTACTACGATTATATTTAAATACGCATTCAGTTTTCTGCCTAAATTAACATTGTTTAACCAAAGCCACCCCTCGACATTTATTTCAGCTACAACGTTACACCAAAAATTTATTACTATGAAATCTACATAATTTCGTTTGCTCGAACCAATATTATTATTCTTTATTGTTATAATTATTTACTCATATTGGAACTGAATTTCATTTTAAAGTCATCGAGCCAAAAAAATTGGCATGACATCCATGATATTTTCTTGGGATCGAGTCTACTACTAAGTTTAAGACACATTTCTAAAAAAATAACACTTCAAATCCTCCACAATGTTGAAGGTAATGCTGCTAGCATTCTAGCCACAATTGCAATACAGTAGATTATACTATTTTACTTATTTAAGTCTTTAATGTTATAGTCTTACTAGCCTTATAATTTTTTATCGTATTAGTTTATAGGTAGTTTTTTATTATTTTTTTTAGGCAATACAATATAATGTAAAGCGTAAGGTTATTGTATGTCTTCTCTTTTCAAGTTGCAAGAAGAATAAACTTTAAGTTTTCATTTTGAACGGAATTAAAAAACTTCTAGTCGACCCTCTCAATCTTTCATATGACTATTTACCTTTAGAAACTTTTTACGACCTATTTCATATTTTACTGCAGTTCTAAGTTTTATTTTTATGTATTATTCTTAATATATGTATACACTACAATACAATTAAAATAACAATATCTTGCTCGTGGTGTATATATACTCGTTTATATTTGGTTAAGTCACATATTCCACTTTCTGCAGATAGATGTACAAATAGTCAAGGAATCAGTTTACTCTGGCCTGGATAACAATTTGCTCGAAAGAGAGTTTCAATGGCGGTGTTAATAGTTCTAGCAATAGTTCTAGGAACGATACGGATTATAAAATAAACAATCTGACTAACATTTGATCAATTAACAATTAAAATTTAAGTGATTTTTGAACAAATATATTTAGTTAAAGAGAATTAAATTGTACTTTGAGACAAACTGAGTTCCACGCGGGCAAAGGCAGAAAGGCGGGCAAAGGTTGTCGACCACAAGTAGTGTTTTATAAAAGTGATCGCTTTTAAACTGGCATATTGTCGCAAAAGCGTCAGCGGTGTACCGGAACATAGTACTATAATACTTGCTTTGTTTTGTATACCGCTATTGATCAGTAACCGCATATTGCATATAATTTTAAACAACCATTTAATTTGTCATAGTAGCAATAACAATATTATTTAAATTGAATATTGATGAAACCTGTTTTTTGAGTATATATTTCAAAATATTACTATTTAACACCACCCCCGTTTTTTCCTACAATATACAGCCCTAAAGAGTGACTACTAGGATAACTTTCAGCTAGATGGTTTTATTCATTGGAATGTAAAAGTTCTAGAATCACGGGCGCTTGTAGAAATTTTCCAATTTTAGGAACAGTTCATCCTCAAAAAAAGTTCATTCAAGTCTAAATATACAGGACCTAAGGCAACATCTATTGAAACACAAAACAAATTTATATTATTATATATTATATATGTATGAGGATAGTTTGAGTCTGAGGAAGGACATAGGCTGCTATTTTTAATTCACCCTTCGAGGAGGAGTAAAGCCGCAGTTTCAGCTAGTATGTATATAGGTCTATGTGTCAATTACATGGTAGTGTGTGTAAGATTTTTTTACTATTTTAAATGTGTTATACAATATTAGCTTCGTGCACTCCTTCCCCGTAAACTTTCGCTGTGCGAACATACTGATTCGTCCGCGTGATTTACGTAAAAGGGAGTACAAAATTAGTACGTCACGCATTATTTGCACTAATATTATAAAAGCGAAGATTCTCTGTTAATCTGTCTGTCTGTTACGCTTTCTATTAAGCTAAAAATAATCACATAATGTAAATTCTAACAACTACAATCGTATATTATTATAGTTATTTCCTTATAACTTAACCGTAAAATATAATTATATAAACAACCCCACAACAAAACATATATCAAAACAAACGACAGTCGATGTTTCAGAATCAAAGATGATATATTATATTTATTTAGTAATTTGTTTATGATTTTGCACGACTTCTCACGAAAAACGTGGGCATCGTTGGTAAAGGTTGAGTAAATTCCTCGGGGACACCTATATCTGGAATTGCTTTACTTTTTGGATTTAAATGCAAACGTAGACTTTGATTTTCACTACCTCAGATCACAGATTTGTAGCCGATCCTACCTTGTAATGTATATTAGTAAGTATGTAGAGTGCGTAATGGAAAGTGTAATAGAATAATGGTGTTGGTGAGTGGATATCTAGTTAAGCTTTAAAACACGAGGTGCTGGTTTAAATTCAGAGGAATAAAATAGCCTTAGGAAATCTGCATGTATCAAATAATGTCCGCCGCGTGGCGGGCTTCTAACATCCCGCACTTAAACAGCGCGATAGTAAGATCCAAAGGAGTTTTTGTCCTTAACAGGGCCCTGATTCTGTATGCCACGATTCGTAACGAGCCAAAACGAGTGACGTAATAACAAGCTAAGAAACACAAACGTGTTTCCTTAACACGCCGAGTTATGTTTTCTTAAAATGGTATTCTGTATGCCATAAGACATGTAGTCTATGCTTTTTTGAGAGTTACAATCAAATACCTAGATACCTAGATAGGTATTTGATTGTTGTGATAACTTATATTTAAATCAGTCGGAAAATTCTTCAGTAACATCAGTATTTAAAAAAATTTCAAGTTCTTTTTCACTTGTAAAAGTTAGTCGCCGATTAACAATTTTTTTCAGAAAAAAATGCTAAAACCGTGACTGCCTCTTTTTCTTTACCTTTTACTATTTGGTACACATTTTTATACCCACGGGGTGCTATCAGTTTTCCTGATTTAGGGCAAAGCATGAAACTTGTTTCATCACCATTCAAAATTATTTTAGGGTCTTCTAACACATCGAGTGCTTGATTTTGAGTGAGACAGATTTTAAGTTTCTCAAACCATTTTCTAATACTCTCTTCGGTGATTACTGATCTTCCCTTTGAAATCGCTTCAGGTGTTCTCATAGAAATTGATCCATTCCGTTTGAAAAAAGAATTCATCCACTTTTTTCCTGGTCTTCCGTTTATGAAAGGATTGGGCTGCCATCTTCGATCATCATTTGTTGAACAGAATTTAGTAGGTTGTCTGGTTTTTTGGCAAAACCGCACATCGCAAGATCTTTAAGCCAGGTTGCAATTTCGGCTTCTTCATATTTGTTGAGAATGGATTCGGGACCCATTCTTCTAGGACCCCCGTAACTCGAAGATGAATTCTATCTTGAAGTGTTCCTCGGGGAACGCCATAAGTTCTACTAGCTGCCCTGATTGTCATCCCATTTTTGATAGCATCTAAAGCTTGAGTTAATTTTTCTTCGGGGTATTGTAATATGGGTCTTGAAAGAGACATTGGTCGTGACTAAAACAAATGTACCGAGTTTTAAAATAGCCTAAAAAATAAGTAATCATTGAATAAAGAAATAATTTAAATATGAACGGCTGAACACCGGGTCAACTTTCACCAGTAGTCAGCCATGTAACAAACTTTAACTATTTAAGTGGCCAACTATTGGGTTTTTGACAAACAGCGTTAATACCAGTAGTCAGCCAGGGCTGGCTGAGTACTAGATAATGTATATAAAAATGGGACCCAGTAGTCGGCCACCTCATTATTTAATAATTCTTAAGAAAAACACGATACTTTTTCATTGATTACAATGCTAAAACTCTTAATTAATTTAAATTTTAATGCAACTTGCCCTAAAACTAACAAAAAAATTAAATAAATTACCTTATCTGCGAACGCTTATCACTAACAAAAAAATGGCGCACGCACCGCATTTCACCTCGTCAGCTGACGACGTCGAAATGGATTAATATTTAATGTGCTTCGCAGCCGCTTAGCTAATATGTTTTAAATTGATTCTACCAATGAGAAGTAACAGAAACAATTTAAAGTAATTTAATTGGTTAGTTTCTGTTATAACGCTTATTCTATTGGTTTTAAACTGAAAAAGGCTGAGTACTGGTGTGGGGCCGACTACTAGTGCCAGTACCCTACATTCAAATGAAATGGATGCGCAGTCTTTTCGTCAACTTATTGGATTATGGATATTATTAATTTCTTATTCGTATATTATACTGCAGTACGAACTTAAAATATTTCAGTATATTGTTTAACAGCAGCACTATACCAACAGAAACACAGTTATCTATAAAGGTAAGTGATATTTTAATTAGAATTTAATTTATGAAGTACCTATCTTAAATCTAACCTTAATATATCGCTCATTTATTTTAGATACTATACACTATTTTTTCTGGATAAGGACAGTTATCAAAGGATCGGGCGCTGATGGTTAGCTTCCCTCGGCCAAACTAGCATTAGATGATGTGTGAAGAAAAGGACAGTGTTCCATGCTTATACAACCTTACTCATACTTTGGTATGAAATCAACTGAGAATGAGGATAATATGGAATCAGTTTCAAATTAAGCATTCTTTAAATAATTATGTAACTTCTAAAGAATTGAAGGATTACTTAATAATGTAAAATTTTTACAAGCATTGTTTATGTAATATTCAGTTCAAAAGATGATGTTAGATATTGACATCAGATTGGAAATCTATTAAGTTTTATGAATGTAATATTTATGTGAAAATTGTTTTAACAAATAAATATATTTTGAGTCAAATACATTTTTCTGGTTCTTTCATTAATATATTTTAAATATTTATATTATACCTAAGTAAAATAAAAGTAAAAGCTTTTTAGAATTATTTTATTACCTCTCAATATGTAAATAAACGGGTAAATAGGTAAATTGCAATGAATAAATGCAATTACATAATTTAAAACAGTAACTTAAGTAGTATTTTATTAAGCAAAGAAAATCATAATACATCTACCACATTTCTATTGAAATGTATAAAATCACCTATGTCACACATAAAGGAATGCTTTGTTTTAAAATTTTACATAATTAAATTTTTGTCAAAACATGATTTATCTCATAGTAGATGATAGAAATAAATAATTTTATTATAAATGTAGAATTATAAAATATATTACTAACAAACATGTTTTCAATTAGCAGAGTAATAAAAATTTTTAAACTAAAGGAAAATACTATATTACACAGTATCTGTTATTTCATAATATTTGCACGGGCTGATTTTACATTCATTTAAATTGACTGTATTATTTAGTATATTTTTATACAGTAACTTAAACTACTATAGTATTTCAATTTATATATTTAAATTATTTGTACATAACATATGTTTAAAATATTATTCTCATTTTAAACACATAAAAAGACAATTATAATTGTTTGAAAAATAAAAACATTTGTAGTTTTAATATTACATAATTTAATCTTAATATCTTGTAAACATTAATTTTTGTTATAGGAGTATAAGTCTATACTGATTCTCCTATTTTCATCTTATTATTGAATTTCAGAAGATCAAACCCTTATCAATTTATTTAGTTTCATTATGATAGAACTTTTGTGGCTAAGTAAATACAGATATATTCTTTTCTAAAACTAGTAATGTTTTTATGGTGTTAATGTTAAATGATTTATTCACTTTAACACAGTTATTTCAAAGTTACTGGTATTCCTTTTTTCTCTGGATCACCATTATCTCTTATAAAAACAGTTTAAGTTTAACACACTGCCCATTCCTTGTCCATGTTTGTTCACTTGAATGCCTTCTTTACAGTCTCCGATAGGCAATCACATAATTATTTTTGAAAATATTTCTAGTTATAGTTAGGTAAGTTTAACATTCTTGTATGGATATTAAATTGTTTAAGGTTCTTAATGTTTTGATATTTTTCTTCTTTTAATCAATTTATTATAAAACAGCTAGCGAGTATTGTTATATCTCGCATATTAATACACACTTCATTTTTAAAGTGAATGTGGGAATTTTAAGCCTTTTAATCGCATATACGTGTAGTAAAATTTTTTTAATCACCTTTATATTTTAGTAACGTAATATAAACCCGAACACTTTTTTAACTAAATATAACTGTAAAAACCATCAATATCATTTATAGATCACGTTAAAAACATTATATTTATTTAAATTTTTATTTTAAATTACATCCACGTTTTCAAAACAAGAGGAATGAAAGCTTTTAGCGTGGAATTTTGACATTTAAAAACGAGTTAAAAACGCGATTTAAACGACCCTAGGTATGGTTTTTGATTTGACAGTGGCATTCGGAATACCGTTTTAAGCCAAAAACGCGTCGTGAGCGCGTTATAAACTCGTTTGTGTTTTCGGTGGCATACAGAATCAGGGCCCAGAATAGGAGACTTTTTATCAGCAGTAGATAATCTCTGGACTGGTGATTTATAAACAAACAAAAAAACAAAAAATAGTTCCGAATTTTGTAAACATAAAAAAACCTTCGGTTTTTATAGTATTCTAACTCAAAACTCATTTGCAGGACATTTTAATTAACATTTGCGTAAATCACAAACAACAGTACTTGTACAAATATTACATCAGTTATATAATGGATATTTCACAAATTATACAATGTTAATTTCTCATGAGCACAATTACAATATTTTTCGTATAATGTAATGTATTAATTGCGAGTAATTCTGTTAATTTTATTTAGAGTCAGCACGTTCTGAAGATTGCATTCTGCTAACCTACGATCAAATCTTTCGTATAATATTGATCATACATCGCAAAGGCTTAGTAATATACATACGTACCCATATGGAACCAACAGACCTATGGCCAATATTTGCCATTCTGTATGCCGGCAATAATAATCCCATCAAAAACATAAATTTAAAAATGAGGGCCATGTCCAATATTATGATATATACCTTGGTTGTTGACTTCAACGACAAAATAAGTGAGATCTAAATGGGTGCCAAGTTCAATGGTCCTTCCTGAAATTTATTTATAACTACATAAAATGTCATTTCTTTTTATAACTTAGGATAATATATTGTTGCCTAAGATCTGACTTGGCTAGTTCTTATATGTTCATAAACACAAATTGTAGTTTGTGTCGCGGGCACAGCTAGTTTATAATAAAAAAAACTTAATTTTTTATTACAATGTATTTATATAACGTAATTTCTATCTTAACCGTTCCAAATTTATTTATGCATTTGGAGTTTTTATTTTAAGCTATTCAATTTGAGCTCAAATTATATGAGTCACGAAAAATACATTGCTGTGTGTTAGTTACTCAGTATATACTCATTATAATCAAGCAACTTTTTTTATTACATATTTGACAAAAAAAAACATTAGTCAAGATAATATGTCCTCAAAGATTTCCTTGATTATCTTATCACATTTTAGTGCTTAAATATTGAAATAATGATTAATTGAATTTTAGCAAAATAAGATAAAAAATTATACCTAATAACTAAAATGTGATTCGCGCTGAGGTACGAGAAGTAGTATTATAGTATTCTCATGAAGTTCATGACCTGTCTGCGAAGTGCTGTTGGCATTTCTTGAAAATAAACAGAAACTTGGCGACATCGAGACAAAATTATGTAGATCTGGGAATCGATAGAGAAAAAATGATCTTGTATCATTCTAAAAAGATCTTTCATTGAATCGGATGGTAACTGACTCATTGCACGTTGCTATTTTAGTGTAATGTTAATTTGAGTTTGTTCTTTATACTATTTGTGCTTTGAGCTTTGTTTTGTTTTGTGGTGAGAGAGTTATTGCTGAATATAAAAAGTGGGTAGGGAGTCGTTCTGATTAACCAATTTTGTGATCACCAAGCTCTCTCATCTAAAATCCATACAATAAGAGAAAAGAGGCAATGTTCTTGTTAAAATTGAATAGATAAATAGTTCTTATCAAAAAATGATACATAGTAATTTGATAACTTATTTCTATGTATATCGTCCTATTTAAAATATTCACTACGACGAAACCGAAACGAAATTAGTGTATTCCTCATCGGTTTCACGGATTTTTATAGAGCGCAATGACGTAATATCCTATCCGTGATTCCTATGCCATGTTTGGTTATTACGTATGAGATGTATTACTTACCAGAGAATTTGAGTTAAACATTAGTTATACTTAAAGAGTTACATTTGCACAATTCAACTCGTTGAGATGATGACATACGCCTACTCAGAGTTGTTATGCTTTTATATAAAACATGTAGGATTTTCTTGATTACATATTATGAGAATATTTCCATATACATATTACTTGTTGTATAACTTCAATAAATTCAACTTACAAGTTATTTTATTTTCAGTAGTTTTAGTTCGTTCATTATGTTTTATAGTAGAAAAAGATTATCAAAATCAAAATATTTTTTATTCAAGTAGGCTTTTATAAGGTTTTTAGGCATTTTTGAATCGTCATTTAACAAATTATATTGTGAAGCTACCACCGGTTCGTAATGCAGATTCTACCGAAAAGAACCGGCAAGAAACTCAGTAGTTGCTCTTTTTCAACATTTAAAAATACAAAGTCATGTTAGTTAAATACAATTATATACCTATGTATATAATACATCCTACCTGGAAGTCAACAAGTATTAGCTCCACGCTTTTTTATCATCCATATAATCTTATATTGAATAATATACCTTCTTAGCAATGTATTTTTTACAAATGATTTGAATTTATGAATCGGCAAAGTTAAAAATATCTGCGGAATAAATATAATCCCATAATTTTCCAGTTACATCTGTGTTTTCCTTTTCTTTACTTTAATTAAATGTAAGCAGTAGCATTGCATGGAGGATATCGACACCTGTCCGAAAAAAACGGTACTCGTTGTTTAAACGTCTTTCAACCATAAAACTAGTTCGTTTAATTGTGCCCCTTAGCTGATATGATATGTTTATTACACGATTGCTGCTGTGTACAGAGCTCAAATTATTTTCATAATAGAAAATTGTGTGAGTCGAGACAACTGTTGTAATAAATCCAGATAAGATTGCCAGGAAGAGTCAGAGTTATAAGAATTATGTTCCCGCAAATACATCTAATAATATACAATATACGAATCTGACTAAACGCATATGTGACAGCGAAAATGTTTACTTCAGTGTATGTTATCTATGAAATATAAAATCCAAATGGTCGAAACTTCAATCTTTTGCAAATTTCGATTGATGGGCTAAATTGGCGTGAAGTAAATGAATATGTCATGTGTGAGTCAGTGTGGGTTTTGTTTGCTGACGTCACGTTTGATCATGTAACGTAGTTGTAATGTAATAAAACAACTCAATTGCTCTTAAAAGTGCAATTATAATTCCGTAATGAATATTTCGAAATATGATATACTTTTATTTTGAACGAACTTATTTTTACGTTATTAAAATAATCTAAATATATGATTTATAAATCCTCTAAAACAATTATTTTGTGTGATAAAAGATATACTGTATTAATTTCTATGAAAACAATGAAAATAATTAAATTCTTAGACATCTGTTTTATTTTCAGATGGCGGGGCAGTATTTACAAATTAGATTGGCTGGATTTATTAGTATTTTTACTATCATACTATACACTTAATTTAATTTATCTATTGCTGTTACACGAAGGATCTAAAAGGTAGTTTATTTTTCAATCAGTTGCGCTGGATTAGACATAGCCTGTCAATTAAAAATGAATTACTATCATATTATATTATTATAGCAATAAAATAACCACATTATAATTTTACAGGACGTTTGAGGGAGTGGTAAATTATTGCTGTTTTCATGGTAATGTCATTCCATTGTCTTTCGTGCTCGGTTTCTATGTAACTGTAGTCATGAATCGATGGTGGAACCAATACACGACCATACAATGGCCGGATTCGATCGCTGTCTTTGTATCCGCAAGTATCCACGGACAGGTAAGATATTAACATAATACTTATGCACTCATGCAGATGAAAATCGTGTTCATTATTAATATACAGTTACTAAGTTTTATGACAAAATAACTATGACATATACCTAGCTAATATATAAAAATATATGAAAATGACAAAATTATAAGTTTCTTTCGCTCAGATATAAAATGTAATTAGAACAAAAAATACGTTAATATTATCATTTATATAATACTTTATAGGCCTAACATTTTTTTAATATAATCCTGTCCTGGTAAGTATGACGTTATTTTAACCAAATAACTAAAAAATCCCCACAATTAATTTACATCGGTACCTAGTACAAATATAGTCTCTCGAAGGTGTGCCCATCCACGTTAAAATATATTTAATTCTTAGTAAAATAAACTTAACAAATATATCTAATTTGAAATTTTGTATAAATATACATATCTAACTCAAAATAAACATCGCTCAAAGTAAAATCTTGCTTTTAAAATCTTAGTAGGGATACATATTTTTTGTTTAAATTTTAGGTTGATATCATATCATAGCTTTATGCACAATGCAGAGTGAATTAGAACACGATAAGATAATATAAAAAACAAACCAAAACTTATCTGAAGTTGAAAATTTGGTGATGTATGAAACTCAAAAATACTTATCTACTCCGGTGATAATGCTATGTTACGTATAACGAGCAGGTTCGATAGAGTTTTATATGTAGATAATAATAATGTAGTCTACGTGGCAGAGTGACCTTGAGTAAGGTCTATGAATAACAATATGGCCTAGTATTTAGCGGCCACACGTAAAAAATTATACGTGGAACCTAGATTACCTAGTTTTGCAATATTTATACATTAGCGGTTTTATTTTTGAATAGTATTTTAATGAATTACTAATAGACTGTCTCTAGTACATAATATCGGTAGTCTATTTTAAAGTACTGAGTAAATGTATTAGGTAGATTGTTGGAATATATATGAATCAATGAAAGTTATATTATGAAGTACATTAGCGATTTAGAGATAGCTTCATGTAGTTTGCGCAGTATATTGAGTATTCGATTTAATGGACTTACTTTATTGTACATCACAAAGATACATTCCATTAAATTTCTTGGGACTCAAAGTAGTTGTATTATTAAATTAACGGTCTTGTCTCATTTATTTCATCCTCACACTAACATTGAATGTATGAAATATTCAGCAAAATTGAAAATTTGTAAGTACGTGATTAGAAAGTCACGATAAACGATATTAATAAGCATTTATTTTAGCAGTTACCTAATAATAATCAAATTGTTCTACTTACTAGTTGTGTAAGTATTTTAAGATAAGCGGAAACATAAAAAAAATTTTACAAAATGTGTGTTATAGTGAATACAAAGAAATTAGTTTTTATATCTCTGCTAGCTTCACTTTATGCCCGAACTCGTTTAAATATTATTTACCTTAAATAACAAAGCTACAAGGTTACCTGCTTCACCTTCCATATATCAGATTGACATGAATTCACACCTAGAAGTGTGGTAACTGTACGACGAATAACTGATGACGTAACGACTAACGATAAGGACACGCAACACCTCAGCTGACTAACATCTATGCCTTAAGTAGATTGTGAACGGAAGTGTTATTCTGAAAGACCTCACTTCGTATCTCATTCGAATTAAATTATGTTTAAATTGAATTGTAATTTTACGTGCGCTATTGCTGTTGTCGACGTCCCAATGTACCTTCTCTATTTTTCCATTGGACCCATTCACCAGTCCTTTGCTGACATCAGCATGCTTGTTCGATACTATTCTTCCAAGCAATAAGGATCCCCGTTTGTACCGCTAGAGTACATACTTAAATCATCCCAGTTACGATATACATACTCTACTACAGTCTCACGAAACCTATTTTTTTGTTGTATACTAGTATACTCGAACAAAGAATATGCAATGAAATAGACTAGGCAGCTTCCATCGGAAGGCATTGGAATAATTCTTATATTATCTTATATTATATATTATCTTATATTCAAGGTTTTATCGCAACGCTCCTATCCCGCTGCTCCAGCGTCGCCTCGCGCGCCGTGTACCGAAATGCCTGTTATTATTATTTTTTGAAGTATAATGATTTTGCACCATTGATGTGCGCTTAATGCCAGTTAATAACGTAATAAATACGAAAGTCGACTATACTCATAAGTACTAAAACGGAAATATTTGGATTTAAAAAAATTAAGGGTGGTATTCAACTCGTTATATATTCACGTGAAGAACTTAAAATCCACATTAAGACCGGCTGTCATAAGTTTTGATTGCTGGTTCTTACATCATTTTTTTATAGTTATTACAGGAACTAAGTATATAAGTGTTCCTAAGAGACCCAATAAAATGAAAAATTATAATAAAAAGATAAAAAAAATCCAGTTTCAGATTTTTTCCTTTGTTTTGGCCTAATTATCTACCTGCATGCCAAATTTCAACTTTCTAGGTCACCTGGAAGTAGGTTATAGTTTTGATCTATAGGTCAGTCAGTGATAAAAATGACGATTTTTAGACGTTAATATATAAATAACCGTTTGAGATGCGTTTATGAAATTTGGAATACATATGTATCTCGAGAGTCTCAATTTATGAGCTAATTTTGACACGTTTATGTCAAATAGTTTTTGAGTTATGATGTGGTCAAAAGTGGTTCCGAATGGTTCGTGTAATATTACACACGGTGCTGCTCGCCAGTTCTGTTACTTGAACTTGGCTGACACGCTACCGCGTCTAGATATTGTGAACCATGATTCAGTTTGCAGTAAAATATGGTAGAGCAAATGGCATTTCATTGAATAAAGCTATAAAATTATATAAGATTATCATGTGGCAAGCTTAATTAACACACACAAAACATTCATGCAATTTTATGTCAAGTTATTTCCTGGAACACACTAGATACTTTATCTGCAAATTAATGTCAATTTTACAAGATATTTGTGACGTTAACATGAAACTAGTGTTCGCACGCGAAACTTCGCGTTTATTCAAGAGATTTTTACAAATTTCGAAATCTATAACAGGTATTTTTTTAATTTAAGTTAATTCTCGATACATATATATATACTGCTATAGCGCCATTTTTTACCCGACCAATAACTTTTTCCCGCTCTCTAAAATTAATTCTTTATAAAATCGTAACAATTTACTAAATTACAATCAAGAATTGTCTTTATTTTTCTGCACATCTACGGCTGAAGCTCTTTAAAGTGAGACCATAAACGATTTTTTATGTCCCATAATCACTGGAACAAAAATCAGTTTACGCTATCAATATACATATACGATTATGATTGCATAGCAAGACATTAAATTGAATTACTTGTAAAGTGAAACATTTGACCCTTATTATGGAAAGGGCCACGTAGAATTGATTCATTTTGACATTTTATGTAGTTAGTTTTATCTAATTACATAACATTCATAAAGTAGCAAATTATTTAAAAAATGCAATCAGTTAACCCTTCATCCTGTATTAGCAAGTCTTATGCGCTTCGAAACTTATTTATTAGCAAATCCGGATTAAAGGCTAACGTAAAGTAGTAGATTTTCATCTTATTAAAATTTAAAATATCCCTTGTGTCTACTTAACCATATTTAAGCATACTATTAAAATAAAAAATATATTTTATATAGTTATTAGTTAAAATAGCATAAACATGGAAATTGTATGTCACGATATTATTATTATATAGAATGTTTTTTCGTTACATATTATCAAATCATCATCATCATCCTCTCCTTATCACAATTTTACTTGGGGTCGGCGCAGCATGTCTTCTTCCATACTTCCCTGTCGGACGTCATCTCACAAGTAACATTATTTCTAACCATATTGTCTTTCACACAATCCTACCATTGTTTCTTTTGTCGTCCCCTACCTCTATATTCATCCACATCCATGTTCAAAACCTTCCTCACTACATGGTCCCCATTCCTGCAAAACATATTTACGTATTATCAAATAACGTAATTACATAGCGAGTAAATTGTCAGTCGTGGCACTGTTCAAATGAACACTGCCAAAACTATAAAAGTTCTAAAAATATATTAAGCATTTTTTCAAAAATGCAGCTTACAACTAAGATTATAATTAAACAACTTAGATTTGCAATCTGACATATTATTAACTTTGATTTATTTATTTAAATTCCTTTTTACACAAAAAAATCTCATAGAAATATATTTGAAGGATGAGTATGACTTTTACACTTAGTTCTCTTGCGTCTGTTTTAGTTTTAGGACGTATAGAAAAATACTTTGGGAAAAAATCATAATGTTTACTTGAAATATTTTTATTTTTGATTAAAAATATTTCTGTGTTTCTGTAAAATATTTTTACTGTATTATTTTATGTATTTTAATATCATATATTTAATTGTTCATGTTATACAAATCTAAACTAAGTATGAATGTATGGTAAAATTCTCATTTCAATTTAAAACTTATGAGTATGTTTTCATTTATATTTCTGTGTTATTAAAATAGTAACCCGCAATTATTTCTCGTACTGGGAATATTCACTGAGGGTTCGCGACGACGTCATAATACATGGAAATGTATACCAACAAGATAATCAAACATACTAGTACAAATATCAAAGTACTAAGCATCTCAGTAAGAATGCTTGCCACTTCTCGAAAATATTTATTTTCCTATATTATAAACAAGAACATGAAATTCGTCATGAAGTCTTTAAATTCCACTTGACGTGGCACTTTGTGTAGGAGGTGACCCAAATCAGCAGTGTTCATGATCTGTGGGCACAGATAGATCACCTAGACATGATCTTGGAGCACCATAGTCACCGTCCCTTGGAGAGTTACATCCCTCGAAAGCGGTCCCGCTGATGACCATGTTTTTAATTAATTTAAAGGCTTATTTTAGAGATGGAGACCTCAAGTCCAACAATCTAATTCGATCCACCAAGAGCGACGCTCCACAGAATTATGCCGTGAAAACCCCTGTGAAACTCCACAACCTTCCCAACAAATCACCTACTTACTGTACATATTATATATAAGGAATCATTTAAAACATTTTTCAATAAAAGTAAAACCCTTTATAAATAGTTCGATCAACGATGACTCGCCTCACTGGTTCCTTAATAGCTATACTGCAAATGTACAATGAAAGCTGCTAGAGTGTGAGTTCTATTGCAACATCTATGTGGTGTACACGCACACTTAGTTAAATTACAGACGAGATTCATAGTCAACTGGAAATATGCTCTACTACATATTCCCGATGTCAAATAACTGTGTTATTTTTTTAATATAAAATATATTATTTTGTTCATTTCTAATAAAAAATATTTTGAATTAATTTTTTTTTTCTCTAGAACCTCGCATAGATTAGTCTATGCTACCTGTTACTCGACTGCATAGAGTCAGTAACTCTTTTATGGGGCAATCTATACACTTCTACAACAGGATCCCAGAAAAAGTGTAAAATAGATATTTTAAGACCAATCATAATAAAATATACGTATATACAAACATGAATAAATATATATCAACAATAATGTGAACTCTACCGAAAATTAAAGTGACAGTGTCAAAACAAAATAAATAATGTATAAAATCCAAGAACATGTTGACAAGAGCCAGACAACGAGCGCACAACAATCCATCTCCGGACCCGCCGCTCAGCTCCGCCTCGAACAGGGTCCCCGCTTCCGGTGGTGGTGAGCAGCGCATGCGATGGACACAACCCATTAATGAAAATGTCATGCGTGCATAGTATGGGGCTACAGAGTGGGGAACTAACCTCACGGCTTACGGTGTTAGGATGCTGTCTCTGTTTCAGGCGCTTGAACCAGCTATCAACGTCTCGGCTCAACGACTGTCGGATCAGGTGCGGGTCATTCTGCGTGACACCAAGCTGAGTGACACCGTGCTTGATCGGATTCGCTCAGAAATGTGTAATAGCGGCGTCACATCCGCCCCGTCACAGTCCGTGGTTGAGAGACCACTTCCTGCAACACCACAGGGCTCAGATCATGATGATGAGGGCGAGGGTGACATGGCTATTACAAAAAGTAAGTACAGTGATCAACTGAGGAGCGCATTTGGGGGATGCAATTCGGGAGTATCGTAACACTCCCGCTGAGCTTAGGCCACAGTTGCCACGTTTGCCCATGACTAAATGCACTCTGGATTCACTGCTCGCAGATTATTTTGAGAGCAGTGAAAATCTCGAAGATACGTACTCAATTCTGTTTTGTGCTGTTGCAGCATGTCGTGTAGCCGGTGTTACATTTGAAGACACCGAACCAGCTACACGACCAAAGGCTGCTGCACCGGCCTGGCAGAGCAGGATTGAGAAGCGTATTAATGAGACCAGAGTGCTCATTGGAAAACTATATTGTTTTAAGGAAGGGAATACGCGTCCACGTGTAATGCGCTTCGTGGGGCGGGCGTTCTTGGGAACTGGTATCAGTCCGCAAAAATATCCGTCCCATGTCGTGGAGCATATTGACTTCCTAAAACAAAAAGTTTATGCATGGGCGAGCCGCATCCGTCGGTACTGGCGGCAAGTGGACCGTTATTACTTGAATCGCATGTTCTTGTGGTATCAGAGGTACCATACTACAGGTATGTGCCCGACCCAGTTTTTGAGAATGGTCCTATCACACTGTACTGGGACCGATCTATAATCACTGACAGGACTGTTGTTGCCAACAAGCCTGATATAGTGGTGATAGATCAGTCAGAGCGCCGCACGATAATTGTTGACATCACCATCATGACGAGAATCTCGTGAAGGCTGAGAAGGATAAGCAAATAAAATATCTTCACTTAGCTCACGAGGTTGTCGACATGTGGGATGTGGATACAGCAGTTATTGTGCCGATAGTCGTTTCAGCGAATGGCCTAATGGCCAAGAGCCTCGACCAACACCTTAAGAGGCTCTCGTTAGGCAGCTGGGTCAAGAGCCTGATACAGAAGGCAGTACTCCTCGGTACGGCGCGTATTGTGAGGAAGTTCCTCTCTCTGGGGCCCTGACCACCGGTGGCTTGGACCCTGTTCCCGCCACTGGTTGGCCTCTGTATTTTATATTTTTAAATATATTTTATATTTAAAAATGTTATACATGAGTGAGAATAAATATAATAAAAAATAAATGCCTAATTACTACTACACTATTTTAACTGAATATATTTATTTACAAGAAAGAATAATATTTATTACAAGAAAACATGAAACAATGAATTTACAATTAAAATTACAAAAAATATCTCGTAACGTAATGATGCGGCGAAATGATCGACACGTGTATAGCATCAGGCATCGGCCGGCAATGTCTGTACACGGCGTTTATGCACACATGCGTACGCATTTTGTTCGAAAATAAGAATATGTGATTTTAAAAAAATCTATTGATTTTACTAAAAAAGTGACACAGAGGTATAGTAGTATATTGCTTGTACAATAATCTGACAAAAAAACAGAATTATTGAATGTATATAAGTATAGTTATTATTTGTTAAAAGATTTTTTTAGAGGTAACTTTGTGATTTTTTTCTATCAAATCAAAATAACAAATAACTAGCATGTATCCTGAAGATTATCATACATTTTTTTTCAGTTGGTTTACTGCATTGGATCATATACTTTTTTGCATTATAAAACTTGCATTTAGCTCATGTAATCCCCTTAAAATGGGAACTCGCATTTCAAAATCGATCCTATCCATCCCATCGGTCAAAATCAAAGTATATTTTTTGTCAATGCTATGCAATGGTACCATTATATTTTAATAATTCATTAACTTTTTACTTACTGAAGTTATTTTTATTTCATTTTTAACAAACGTAAAGTTATATTTTATTTTACTCAACCAAAGTCATGATAAGCTGCCTTATTCAAGACTGCTTCTGCATAATACGGAAGTGAATCATAGAACAATTAAACTAGGCATGTCAGCCGAGCCGTGGTCGCCTAGAGAATTCGAGACTAACGCTTGGGTTTAGCTCCCCGCACCCCGCACTTTCCCCTCGAAGAAAAAGAGGGGGGCGACTTCGTGGATTGAAATAGTCCGTACGATTCACTAAGACACAATTAGATAGCATCGTGTGTCTAATTTGTATGTAATTTAGTATGCTAAATATCATAATGCATATTGATTACGATAATTGACCAAAGTTAAGACCAAAGTAAGTTACTAACAAAAACACCAATTGCAATATACAACAATGCTTCATTTCACCTAACTATTTATTATTTTTATTATATTTATTATTTGACATCACATGAAAAAACAGATAACATATTATGTCTACTAATAAATAACGAGATGATAAATTACAGGAAAAAGTATTGACGTATGTAGATGAAGCCGAAGAGAAGAGCTAGAATCGTATACAAATAAAAAAAAACGCTAGACAAATGGAATATCTAGCCAATTGAATAGCTGTGAATAAACCTTTGAAATATACTCGTATTAATAAATTGTATATGCATTGATCGATCAACGGCAGTCGGGTCAGTCAGCCGAAATGTGCTATTGCACGATTAGATTAGTAATACACGAGAATCACTTCTACCACATATCGATTAATTATCGGATAAACGCTTACTGGATACCAAACATCATTTTGTAAAGTATAGGTATGTATTGTATGATAAAGTTACATTTAAGAAAAAATACACCACAAGTCAAGTTCTTTTTTTTTAAATTCAATTACGGACTAAAAACATTTTAATTATCATAAAAGAACGAAATACCGATTAAATATTTCACACGAATAATCAACAAATTTGCTTATTTAAACGATTACTAAGGCCGAGCTAGCAACAAGCTCAGAACACTTGCTTGTGTTTTAATATTTAAACGTAAATACGAAGGTAGACTGTTATTTTCACTAAAGATATGGTGCAGTACTACCCAGAAGACTACTAAACTTAATAACATGGTTACAAGGCACGGTTGAGTAATTTCCAGTTTATTCGGCAGGAGCTAATAGCCACCGAAGGCTGGGTTTAAACGTTCAATTTCTTTTGTGTAATTACTGTAGAGGTTCATATAGGTAGGAGAACTGACGGAGCTATACGGAAGGTGAAGCTACGGGTTCGGAATTTAAGTGATCTTATTTGGTGCCAGTTACGCGATTGAGGCTCCATGTTCTCTCTGCACGTGTTGCGAATCAGCAATGTTTACCTTTGACTAATTATTACTGGGAACTTTATACGTTAGGATTAACTTGATTATGTCCGTACGTATTTGTTTTGTTTGTGTATTCTTAATATTAATATATTTAAAACGTATAATGGCCACACAGAACAGTGAAATTAATGAAACGATTATCTTAGTTCAGTTCCAGAATGAAGCTCAGTCTAGTTACAAAAGTTAAATGTTAATATGAATTTAAGTCTTTATCCGTTTTTATGAGATACTTCAAATATTTTTTTTAACATTTTGTCTTTATTACGAAATGAATTTATACGTTACCGTCAATTCGGTATATTTGAAAAGTTTCTCGCTTGTCACGTTGAAATCCAACACATAGTTTTCAAAGTTTGGACATTAACACAGGTTAATGCGCGTCGTCACCTCAACATATTTTATATTACATTGCGTGACGACACGGCTAGAATACGACACCAAACTGCGATAACGATTATTCATCTTAAAAAATACATAAACAAATAAAAACAAGTGACAGCCGCATAGCTTTTATTTTAAAATAAACGTTTTCTACTACATTCTCCATATTTATCTACTAAATACATACAATTAACAAAACAACATTATTTTTTTGAGGCTAAATAATCTCTTCTGCTTATAAAACAATTGGGAGCGTATGTTTTCACGCTGTTCCGTTAATATCTGGTTATGTCCTAAAATTTAATTCAAACTATAAATAATATAAGTCGTATACTTTTACGATTCCACAGAATATGAGATAAAATATACACAGAAATACTTATATATGTAAATATAACACAGATTATTGCCACGATTTGAATAAACAAATTTACTACAAAACATTTGAAATAAAAAAAACAATGCTAAAGTATATCGATTACAGCCGAACTTCAGCACCAACACGCCTAAATAACTCGTCAGTCGATTTTGTTTCGCCGTAGGCCAAGTTTGCGAGTAAGCATCGTTATCACAGAAGTTTAGCTATCGGACTCTTTCCATTATTAAAGTTCTCTCCAACTGGGCCATGCAAGTGAACCAATTCCAATATGGGTTGTGAACTACTTTGCACTGTGTGCTAACAAGCGACCCGCTTCAGAACTGCCCGATTAACTTTTGGTAGTAACGAGCCGACATTTTTTACCCGAAACTCAATCACTACTCGAGGGTTTCATAAAATCTTTTTTGACCTTTTGCATGACAACAAATTTGTGAATGTTCAACATAACATAAACATTAAGTATTCATTACATACTTGTAATACGAATCGAACAACAAAATACATCTCGTAGATACAGCAAACACAATTGTATTAGTGGAAATAGTTTAATGTTCAATATTCCATTCCATTTTCCTGTTAGTTTGTGTTAAAATATATTTACTTAAACTGTCAATAATAGCGAATCGATTCGACATTGCCCGAATCTAGTTGAAACTTCATCCCGGGATATATCAATTAAATGTAGACATTATGTACGTGTATTTATCTCATAGTAATTTGCACAGTGCTACAATCAGTATATAGGCAAGCGATCTCCCCATATATTCTCAGTCGACTATCACACATAGCTTGACGTGTAATACATTTCAACCTAGCTCTACTTTTTTATAAGAATAATAATAAGAATTATATAATGTATAAACATTTTTTCTTCTATAATTAATTAGACACTCAATCAGAGATCAAAACCAGATATCGGAATAAATAAGTAGTTTTTAAAATTCACTACTTAATGTTTAAGGTTTTGTTTTTCTGTGACATTCATAAAACAATAATAGGTGCTGTTACGTATTGTGTAGAACTTTTCAAATTACGTGTTCTATTCAAATATTTAACCGAAACGAATGATATTCCCTGTGTGTTTAATAATATAATTAAACATATATTACGCTTACAGTAATAAAGCTGACATTTGCCTGATGTTTGCTATAAGCTATCGTGATGTGAAAGTTTTAATGTCAATCGTATAAGTATTTTTTCAAAAAATCTTTTATGATCTATAAAGAATGAAAACCTCTTTAGTGATATTATTAATTCTTATTTTACCGAGGGTTAAGCCACAACGTTTCAGGGTTCATAATAAATGTGGTTCTTAACGAAAGGTCATTCCCAGACAAGGCAAATAAAATTACAATTGTTAAGTGTAGGTTTATATTCAAAAACCTGGGTGTATCATATTTTTGTAAAATATGTGAGAATAATGATCTATGTTTACATATTTTATTATATTTTATAAGTAAAAAGACCACCTGATGGTGTCACCTCCGCGACCGCCCTTAGACTTAGGGACTGTAAGAAATAGAAATAGTCATTCTTCACATCGCCAATGCGCTAGCAACCTTGGGAACTAACATGTTATGTTCCTTAAGCCAGTAGTTACACTGGCTCACTCATCGTTCAAACTGGAATCCGATGATACCAAGTATTGCTTATTGTTGGTAGAATACCTGATGAGCGAATAATACCTATGCATATTATTTAATCTTAAAAGTAAAATAGTCTTCCTTCCAACACTGGGATATTTCCGATGTGTCTTTTACTTTATTTGTTTTGAAAGCTGTGATGGCCTAGTGATAAGAACAGCAACAGAACCTAAGATTGCGTGTTCAAACTCGGGCAAGCATCTTTGAATTGCCATGTACTTATATTGTGTTAATAGTTAATTAATTTCTTGTTCGGCGGTGAAAAAAAATTTATTGAGATTTTTTTTTCATCTGATCTGCCCCTTGTGTATTTTAATTATTAATTTAATAATAATTAAACTATTAAGCGTTCATTCATTCATCATTGGAGTAGTGTGGTGGAAAATGCTTCAAACCTTGTACTCTTTTTTTTTTATTATTAAATTTACAACATCCAAGGGCTCACAGTTGCCCGTGCCTTTTTTTAATTTTATTTTTATAAATTTTGGCGTTATTTTATATTTTTACTGAACATCAGCAGATCTTCGCTGGACTTCAAGCTTGTTGTCTTCTTGGAAGACGTGGCCCACACTGACATTTTTTTTTTAATTTAAAATAATATATAAATAATCCATAATAAATAATATATGATAATATATTATATATAAAAATACTGTATATAGCAGTTTTTTTTTTAATGCTAATTACTGCAATCCAGCGGGCCCTGCTCCGTGCTCGATCAGACAGCACAGCCTCGGCGACTCTGATGTCGCGTTTATGTATAGATGTCTTGAGGCTGTGCTCTAGGATGGACTTTTTTGAAACACCCGCCGCTCGGCCGATGAATCTGCCGATAGCGTCGCTACCATCGTCCGTGTAATAGACACAGGTGTTGGTGTGTGTAGTGATTGCCACAACTGCGTGAGGAACACTTTCGTGTATACGGAGCCTCACATTCTTCGACTGGACTTTGATAACGTCGCCGTAGGTCTGTCCCTGAGATTCGTGGATGGTTATGACGCTTGACCCTTCACCTTTTCCGTATCCCTGGTCCATCAGGAGTATCTTTTCCTCCTGCGTATGGGCTAGATATAGGGTTATGGTTTGGTCGGATGGTATGTTGGCGTCAGTGAATCTCTCCATTTTGAGGGAGTGGACGATGGGGCTTGCAGAGTAGATGTTACGGTGGACTTCGCTAATGGGGTATGCGACGTCCAGGGGGTTTCGGTGCATACAGGATAACTCACGGGTGATGTTTGTTGTCAGGCTTGGTCGAGACAACCTCATTTCGAACAGATTTTCTCTGTCGATATTAGGCAACTGGTTGATATCCCCGATGAGGACCACCTTGCTAGCTCCGAACAGCTGTGCCGCCATTACTATAGCTCCGAAGTGGTTAATGAGGGCTTCGTCAACCGTAAGACGGTTACATTTTATGCTCTCGTTGAACCCGTTCACTAGCACGGATGCCATAGTTCGTACACTTGATTTAGCTTTTTCGCCAAATCGGTGTGTAAGTTATTCTTTCAGGTCTTTCGCAGCTTTTCGTTACCGCGTCGGTAGGTCTGCATGATCTTTTTGCAGGTGGCTAAGTGGACCTCGCGGGTGGCCGTCACAATAGCCCGGAACTCTAGGAAAGCATTCAAGTAGTCTTCACCACTGATCCGATGGGGTAGATTCTTCGTCGGACGAGACCGTACCTGCCGATCTTGCGCGTGTATATAAAAAGGTAACGAGGCCACACGTGCCGAAAACGGGGTTTTACAGCCTTCCGGAGACTTGCGCGTGCGTTTGTCACGCTCCTTCCTCGTGGTGTTAAATACTTGGCCCCTTTACTGCCTTGTTTTTTATTTTATTTTTCGCCGGGTAATGTCCAATCTCTTCAAAGAGGGTGTCGTCAGGTAGGTTTTTTTCGGGTATTATTTTGATGTTTTTCGCGCACTGGTCCTCCGCTTCTCCTTGGAGATAATCCGAGGCGAAGTTTCTGGTCGTCCTGATCGGGATCGTCTTGGTCCTGGAGAGCTACCTCCACTTGTGCTACTGCAACACACTATTGCGAATTACTTAAGCCTTATTTGGAAACTATCGGCTCGAAATTCGAATTTTTATGAATTTTTCTGTACGGAGCCGATGTTGTTTCTTTCGCTTCTACTGAGTGAGTACTTGTACTCAAACCTTGTACTCAATAAAAAAAGGCCTTTGACCATCAGTGGAACACTTACAGAATATTATTAAAATGTAAGATAATGTTCATAACATACCTAGGTACGTATAGTTTATACATAAAATACGTACATTATATTATAATAGCGGCTGGTATTTTAATCAAAGAGGAAAAGAGAGAGGAATCCAGACATAATCTATAAATCTAAGCGGCTATTGTGGTAGTCAGAGCCGTAGGCGTCCTAAAGTTTTGCTCATTATCCTAGCACGATTCTCCTCTCTAAGTGCTTAATTACTCCGGCTTTGTTGTGATACAACAAAATACAAAACGTAACATGGGTTCATACGTGGTAATATGGAAAATCGATATTAAATGTCGAACATTTTGAATGTAACTTATATAGATATAAACCTACATACGTTATATTTAAACAACATTAGCATATTACAAATTTATGTATAATTATTTATATTTCAATAAAACATTATTATTAAGTATTGAGCCGAGATGGCCCAGTGGTTAGAACGCGTGCAACTTAACCGACGATTTCGGGTTCAAACCCAGGCAAACACCACTGAATTTGTGTTTATTCATCTCGTGCTCGGCGGTGAAGGAAAACATCGTGAGGAAACCTGCATGTGTCTAATTTCAACGAAATTCTGCCACATGTGTATTCCACCAACCCGCATTGGAGCAGCGTGGTGGAATATGCTCCAAACCTTCTCCTCAAAGGGAGAGAAGGCCTTAGCCCAGCAGTGGGAAATTTACAGGCTGGTAATGTATTAAGTATTATGTTGAGACGATAAAACAAGTTATGAGACAGATTATAAAATTATATTTTAATTAAAGTGACGTAAGGGTGAGTTTGAATTACAAATTGTATTTAGTGTCATAGATATTATTTATCTTTTTTTTAGGCGTGTATCTAGTTGAGCGCAAAATATTCTGCCAATATCGCGCGTAAAATTTATTTTATTAAGAACATGAAATTTACGTTTGTCACGTCAATCGGACACGTCAATGGTCTTAATTTAAAGCGGATGAAACTGTAAAGCGCAGCGTATCTATATTAATAATTTCGTACAGGTCTATGATAGAACCGATCGAACCCTATCCACAACTATAGATCTTTAAAAATACTCAAAACCTTTTAGCCGACTACATATATCCGCAAAATTCGTATAATTGCAATATTTCGATATCAAATCCATAAAATTCATTGACATTAAGTTCAACGGGCGGCCATGTTTGAAGGATAAGCCGTATTTATTTTATTTTACAAAACTTCTCCTCATTTAATAGCATAGTATATAAATAAAAAAAGATATATGTATCTAAAAAAAATTGACGCCATTGACACAGATCTCAATAACAGTGACTTCTAGCATGACAGAAAATGCACTATACACACAAATACTTCTTTGGGTCTTTATTAAACAAAAGACCAATCTCGATATTGCCAATACTAAGTAAAATATTTAAAATAGACATCTTAATGATTTTGTTTCTCGAGTAGACTGTTACATTTTCATCAAGGTCATTTTACTACTGGTCCTTTATTGAGCAGGTTTCAGGGAAAGGTCACAAAATGCTATTTAATTTTTTTGTCACTTATCAAAAGAATTCGATTGTGTTAAGCATGATATTATTTAAAAAAAAACTTAATTACTATGGAACAAAGCATTCTGGCATTCAAATTTATTTCCTCCTCCACCTTAATATAAGAGTTTTCATAAACGGGGCAAATTCAAATGGAGCTCTGGCGAAATGGAATTACCACAGAGTTCAATTTTGCGACCATATTTAGGTTTAATTTTTGAATACATCTAAACGATTTACCTTATTTTGTTGACAAGGCTGGTGACATTGTACTGTTTGAAGATGACGTATCTTGTATATTTTAACTTTAAAATAGCTCTTTCGGTTCTTAGATTGGATTGACAGAATTAATCAAGTCCTAAATGCAAAAAAGACTAAATTAATGTTATTTTCTGTTTCTGACAAATGTTGAGTTGAATTCTTCTGCGGTTATCTTGAATAATGGGAGACTTGAGTTTGTCGGTTCGACGGTCTTACTAAGTATTATTCTTGACTACAAAATTCAGTAGGGTACTAGCAGGAAAGTAACATGCTATAAGCCCTAAGAAGTATGTGATCACAATTATTCGACAACTCACTTAAATAAGTACTGCTAGATTTGTTTTAGTAACATTCTTAGTCTTATGTCATATAGGATATTTAAATTATATTTATTCTGCAGAAAAGGGGTCTCTGATCTATTTATAATTTTAGTTATAGGACATCATTACGTGAAAAATTCTAAAAAACAGACTGCTTCACAATATATTTATGATAATATACTGTACCGCAGAATATATGAAAATATTCCGTAAAGGTTGATATTAATAATAAAAATAAGAGACATTTTTGGGTAATGGTATACGCAATAATAAAATACTAAAAATATTATCGTAAATTATTTAAAAAATTGTTATTAAGACATGATTATAATAAATCTTATTATACATAAAAATAATACATCAAATATTTATATCGCGTGAAAATATATATATATCAAAAAAAAAAAAAATTGTAGATGACCATCATAAAAGACAACAAAAATCGATTCGAGTGTATCGTAAAATGAAACGCGGTTTCAAATTGACGATTGCTCACTGCGCCGATTCATTGCGCCCGTTGTTTCAGGTTTCGTTCGTCAGCGATCGAAAATTGAAAAAGCTTGATTGGTTGCAGTCAGTGCTGAAACAAATCGGTTGGCTAAGCTATTTTCTAGCGATTTCAAAGGAACGTCAGCTACCAACAAAAGGAATGCTGGCCACTCAAACGAATTTTCAGTTACTTCTCACGTGTTAGTTGAAACAAAAAACGAAACAAATTTTTAAAGCGTTAAATTACTTTATAACGAAAGCTTTTTAATCTTAATAATCATTAATTTTATAAAAACAATTAAAATTATTCACGCATCGTTTCAGTTTAAATCGCTAGCGTAGCAAATATACGAGTAAAAACAAAGTTAAAAGCTTTAAAAAGTTGTATATTGACAATAAAATCGTATTAGCCGCCGCGTGCAGGCTTCTAGGGCTGTCTGTAATCCTATTGCGGTTTCGAACCCCGCCAGTTGCTTTCAAAAGTTGAAATGCACGTAACAACAAAACGCTGCTATTGCCTCGGGACTTATTGCCGGTACGCGGAGTTGGTGTGCTGTGAAGGGGAAACCGTCTTTCTTTATCTATTTGTTACATTTAAGTCTTATTAATGTGAAAAATAATAAATGTAACTTTAATATGATATCAGTCTTACTCCGAACCATATTAAGGGTACGTTTTGCCCCATAACAAATGGACCGTGTTGTACAGACATAAGCACTAATAAAAGTTGTTTATATTTAAAAGAGAAAACTATTTTCATTAGCAACCCTGTCATATTATAAATGTACAATTTTATGCATATTATTTTAAAGAAATTTCGAAAATGTTTTTTATTTTATTACAGAACTTTGTTTTTCTCGTTCAAATCTGAAAAACTTTTATTAATGCTTCCGTAGGTTGGTACATTTCTGTACCCCGAGAACCCCCTCTAGGAGTTGGAGGCCCGCATAGGCGGGCCGACCGTCAGTGCGTCACGGTATCGCGTAAGCGATCCCGTGGCGCCCGACGAAAGACGGAGAGGGTACCGCTGGTTTTTTAGTGGGTAAACCAGGCGTACCTGGGCGCACTCGGCGTCCAGGGCTCCGGGGAGTCCCACACACCCCCCCCTCTTTCCATCACGTGGGGGAAGCGCGTAACGCGTTCTACCAGCGAGGAAAAAAAAATGTTGGTACATTTCTGTACAATACGGTTTAAATTGTCTTATATTGTACCCTTTTTTACAACGTTATACATAAACAAGCATAAATAATTTTCATGGTGTATGAAAATTTTGATTTCCATTGTACCCTTAATTATAACTTCCATATGAGAAATTGAAATAGTATATACCTCTAAAAACAAATATGTCAGAGATGATTTCTCATTTATTTTTACCGTAAAGGTAAACTTAAACCAAGTTTTTTTTCAACAACTTAAGCAAATAAGAATGTTTTCTATCGTTTTTCTAAAGTATATTTATGATATATACGGTATAAGGATGAAGCTGCACAATTGCACGTAAACCGTGTCAGAATTCGTCTAAATGCCACGTTATATTATAGCGCTTTGTATTGATTGAGATAAGAAGAGAATCGTTCATCACGAATTACTTTAATCTAGCCAGAAGCCTGATAGACCATGACCATATTCTGGAAACAAAGAATGTCAATAAAGCGCAATATTAATCTAAAAGGAAAGTTTTCTACTACAAAATTGTCCAAAAACATAATATTAATGGAAAAGTTGTAATGCATTACAGCCCAGATCTTGTCAGCTGACTACTATTTGTTCTGCTCTCCGAGAACGGAATGGATTTACCAGAAAATGTCGAGAGATTTTCATCAATAAAAATAGCATATATTTTGTTTTAATAAAGTTATTTAAAATAAATAATAATGAATACTAATGTCACGAAACATGAAAAAATTTGGCTTGAAAAAACCAACGAAAATTTACTTTTTCGAACATATATTTAATTAATATTTCTGACTTTAAAAAGTATTTTAAAATACATTGTCTGTTCACAACCGGTAATTGATCAATTAAAGTAAAATGAAATTCAGAAAATAATAAGGTTACGTTAAACAATCTGCTTAAAATGTTATATTGTACATTTATGTGAACAACTATGACGATACTTTGTGTTAAGGCTTTGTGCAAGCCCGTCTGGATAAGTACCACCCACTCATTATATATTCTACCGCCAAACAGCAATACTTTATTTATAATATATTAATATTTGTTTTTTACTAGTTAGTAAGTAGATTGTAATTTTAAATGCCTTTATTTAACTTGCAATGTAAGAAAAAAAGGTAAGAGCCTACTTATAGAAAATATAGAATGCTTGGGAACTTTAGTTAATTTTATAGTAAAAAATTAACAGCCTTTAAATTTTCACACATTTTTGGAGCTTATTCCACCACGCTACTCCAATGCGAGTTGGTGGATGGATACACATGTAACAAAATTTGGTCGATATTAGACACAAGCCGGTTTCCTCGCAATGTTTTCCTTCACCGCTGAGAACAAGATAAATTATGAATGTTCAGCTGATTTGAACCCGCAATCATCGGTTAAGATGCACATGATGAAATATCTTTCACATATCTTCATTATTTCTTATGATTTATATATAATATAGTATTAATATGTTTAAAATATTCTTTGTCAACATTTAATTCATATACCTTATTTACAAATGTGTTTCTAAAAAATATTATTATTTTAGTGTAGTTGTTAAGCTATATTAAAACGGAACTATTTACGCGCAGCAAAATTGCCCTCAAAGTAAAATTTAAATAGTGGCGTTCCACATTCCTGTTTCTTGAGGTAGCGAAAAATTAAAAAGCAAATTGTTTTCTTTCAGAAGAAATTATAGTATTAAAAAAACAAGGATTTAAGGAGTTTGCGTTATTAATTTAATATTAGTTTTTTTAGAACTACACACGGTTATAATTATTATTTATATAATAATAAAGATATTGATTTATGTATTATGCAAAAAATTACCCCGCAGCGCTCCTAAATCCGGCAAAAAATATTATTTCACCCGCACGCCCCTACCTGACCCTCTCGTAGAGCGAGCATCGCAATACAATGCTGTTTCTGTCTATAGCGATCGGTCGTAGTAACAATAAATTAGTTCACGAAACGCGCTTGAAGCGTATCTTCCGTAGTATATGCAAAAAAGGCATAAAACAGCTCATTTAGTGAACGATTGTGTCATGCGAAATAATTAAAAGCAGACAAAATTTTCCCATAGGCTTCTCGTCTCGACAAAGCCGCAGCGACTGATTTAAGGAGCAAATACATACATGTAGGTAGTGTTGAGGTATGGTATGGGGGTAAGTTTGGTATAGTAGTATGAAATTCAACAAGAGATGTGGGTTTTCGAGAAAAGAAAGTTTATTAAGCGCCAAAAGCATTATTTCGTTTTAAAAAAGGAAAGGATTTTACAAATCTAATGAGAGTTCTAGGTTATCCTTCGATGTCCAGTTTTATAATAATCTTTTTTATTAATTTTGAACTTAATTTATCTCTAAAATATTTAAAAATTGATTGGCAGCAATATTGCTTTATTTTCATAAAAAAAGTCGGCAAATGGATCACCTGATGGTAATCGATCACCGTCGCCCATGGACATTGGCCCTATAAGGAATATTAACAATTCCTGACATCGCCAAAGCTCCGCGAACCTTGGAAACAAAGATGACATGTCCCTTGAGCCAGTTGTACCTGTAGATACACTGGTACACTTGTCTTTCAAACCGGAATATAACAATGTAAAGTATTACTGTTTGGCGGCATATTAATATACCGAATATATATATTGTTACCTAACCAGATGAGCTTGTGCAAAGTTGTATCACCATGTGTACATATATCATGACCTCAATATAAATTTTAGTAACATTTCAATCTCATAGTTATAACAGCTATTAACTATAGTATATTTGAATTTTAATAATTGCATGTTTTTATTTCACTGTCAAGTGGATGTTGAAAACTATAAAAATAAAGCAGACTTAAAAAAATAAATATAATATAATAGTACATTTTTGTGAATACATTGGTAAAGAAGTCATATTATTCAATACAAAATTATATAGATGATAAAAAAGCGTGAAGCTAAACCTGTTGACTTCCAGACAGGATACATTATATACATAGGTATATAATTGTATTTAACTAACATGACTTTTTATTTTTAAATGTTGAAAAAAATTAACTACTGAGTTTTTTGCCGGTTCTTCTAGGTAGAATCTGCATTCCGAACCGGTGGTAGCTTCACTTAACATAGTTTGTTAAATGACGATTCAAGTGCATTTTATGCTATAGATACTCCATAGTATTTGATGGATTTTATCGCATGTAACGGTTCATATTAACAATTTTCTCTCCTACTAAGTCATATAGCTATTGCACGTAGCTTAAAAATATTGGCAAGTTTAAAAGTAGTCTACATATGTCCAACCTGAAACTATAAACTAAAATATTATGAAATTGTCATACCATTGGTATCGGTTTTTACGTGAACAAACAAAACTTAATCTTTTTTTATAATATTACTATGATATAAGTAATTTCAATAAATATCCGAATTGTCTAATTTTTACCTTTTTTACATTTAAGTTCAATTTTTGGTCGAGTTTAATGGTCAAGTAGTGTGTACACCTGTTTTCATGGGTACGCCACTCCGTTGTCCCGGGTTCGATTCCCGGCCGAGTCGATGTAGAAAAAGTTCATTAGTTTTCTATATTGTCTTGGGTCTGGGTGTTTGTGGTACCGTCGTTACTTCTGATTTCCATAACACAAGTGTTTTAGCTACTTACATTGGGATCAGAGTAATGTATGTGATGTTGTCCAATATTTATTTATTTATTATATTTAAAATAAATGGTTGTTGAATTTAAGTCCTTATAATCTTTTTAGTGACTAGCCTAGTCAAGCTAGGCTAAAATTATTGGCTAGGGATTTTAACATAATATTTTTTGATATAAAATAATTTAGCGTAAATATTTGCAGCTTCACTTCGCATATCGTAGGCATACGGCAGCTGCTCTGCCTCTCATTCAGTTGTATCCTGTCAATGTTGCGGCTAGTATTTTATGTGGTTGTGTCTATGTGTATCACTTATGTGGTTTCTATTATTCGATGTATTTAACAAAGTTTACAGCGCACGAGCGGGAACGGTTAATGGTTTCAAATAAACCTTTAAATTGAAGAAATTAAATTAAATTATTGAACTATATTATTTTTGTACATTATAAGGTTTATCTAGCCTCTTATCTTAAAAATAGTATTAAAGTTAAGAATAATTTCAATGTTTTTATGGTAGTGAAATATTTAATCATTCATGATCACGTCTATAAAATCCATAAAACACTAATAATGTATCTCATTCGAACAACAAACACGATATTTCATATACTAATTTTACTTTTACTATCGTATTGCACGTCTTGCAGGCAGTCATGTGGGCACCACATATTCAATTCTCAGCTCAACGAGTCCTCATTAGTCAGCCGTCAGTTGAGAAGAAAGTGCAGGGGACGAGCGAGCGCGCGACGACGACTCGATTTATTCTAGAATTGTATTGTTCCGTCGACACCTGAATCTGGATTCCGTTAGTGCTTAGCAATCCTTTCAACGAGGATTTGTACCATTGTCTTTTGAAATGTTAGCTTAAAATAAAACTTCGACTTTTGGTTAAAATATTCGTAAATCTTAATTAAAATCTCTTTGTAACATTTGTTTATTTAAACATTTTTATATTAAGTAGGATTTTAATGAAAACTATATATTTTTAAATAATTTATTAACTACATTATATTAAAATTTTTTGTACTCAACGAAGCGTGCGTCGAGCTACTAGTTTAGGCGTAATGTTTCATCATACGTATCCTTATCTCATTTATTTAGAGTCGGTGCAGTGTGTAAGCTGCATGAAAAAAGGATTTGGCAAAGTTCTACGCCAACCTATCCAATGCCTACAAATCCTTAGAAATTAAGGACTATGTAATGATTCAACGTTAGAAAACGTTTCAACACTTTTATTAATCCAAAATATAGTAATTACACAATGCTTGTGAAGACAACTACTCCAGACTCAAGTACTTGACTGTGATACTTATTCGTTGCAAGCTGCACTAACATATACAATTTCAATATTTTCGTTTTTTTTTTAGTTAGTTTAGTTAGTAATGTAAAAGTAGAATATCTAGATAAACATAGATTTATCTCTTTCTCATATAAATAGTTTGACATTCGAAAGAAGAAGAAACAGCATTATTTAACCAATCGAACCATAAACAATATTTATAAGTTCAATATATTATATTACAAAGTAGTCTGTTTTTAAAACTTCAAAATCATTTATGAAGTATTATTGTTTATTATAAACGTATGTTTGTTAATCCTAGAAACAGGTAATAAAATATAAAGAAAATAATATCAACAATGTATTTCTTATTATTTATACAAAAAGAAATAATTGATTACATAAATTACAGTTAAATAGCATATAAATAACGTTTCACTTATAAATATTACAATGTACAATAAAACTTTAGTATATAATATATGATATAACAAACTTGTACTTTGGCAGAAGTCTCAAATTTATACGTAGCTGGTGAAGGCTTAAGTAAGTGTGACATGAGGAGGAACAGCTCTGAGTGTCGCTAACTTAATTCATTACAGTGTCGTGTTTGAGTTTCTGAGAAGATAACTTTGTGTTGAGTGAGCACGTTGCCGCGAGCTCCCTGCTTTCGAAGTATCAGTGTCACCTGATTGAACGGCATCGCAGTAATTTATTACTTTACCAACTTGGATATTTTTGTTACAACATTAATTAATATATCAAAATTAAGCAGTTTCGGTCCGATGCGTTCAATGTTTAAAATACTAAATTATGTTTTTGTCCTTGTTAGACGAAGAATGTTATATTATCGCGCCCCAAAAACATTTCAGTTACAAACACAGCTTCAGTACTGTTGCTATATATAATAGGTATGTACTAAATTATTATTAAACAGAAAAAAAAAGTAAAGTAGTTTAAAGTGTCTGGCGGTCTCATCTCCTTGGGTTACATTAAAACCTTTTTTCTTGCTGTATAAATTTGAACCATTTATAGCATTCTCTCTTCTTTAATTCTTTTAATCACATAGAGATAACAGATGTACAGAAGGGACCTTTGGTTTCTGCAATTGTTCCCTTTTGCTCAGAAATTGTAAATTTGGAGTTTTAGTCACCACGCTTCTTCGGTGCGGATTAGTTGATATATGTATTTGGGAATATGGTGGAATTTTCCGTTACACGTGCAACATTATAAAAGAGGATTTTTTTACCGTGATTTACGATATGAAGTACAAACATAAATTATACACATACAACATTAATAGCCTGTACATTTCCACTGCTGGGATAAGGCCTACTCTCCCTTTGAGGAGAAGGTTTGGAGCATATTCCACCACGCTGCTCCAATGCGGGTTTGTGAATTAGACGCATAAAACTTAGTAATGCATGTCGGATTTTTATATTCAATTATAATTGTGTACCTAAAGCAATAAAATTAATTACTGTACTTTTTTTTACAGCAATTACTTCGGTTAACAATTTAAAATAAGTAGTCAATAAAAAAGCCAATTTGGGTATAAAAATATAAAAATCTTGTCAATCTTGGGACATCTTAGCTTTTTCTTTGTAACAAACATGTTATTCAAAATACTTTCAGTGTTGTTAGAAGGTCTGGTCTCGCGGGAAATTACTGTCGAAATCTGTGTGCTTTGAATCAATTGCAGCAACTTATGTGTTTATAAATAAATAGGGCTTAGTATACAAATAAGTACACGTTGTAAACAGTAACTAAAATTTAAGTATCAATGTCTCTGTTTCATTATATATTTTTATTGTAGCAATAGGTTAATATTCCATTAATTAATTACATGAAAGTTTTTTATTTTATTTTATGTGTATACTAGCAACCCGACCCCACGCAATTCATTAATAAAGGAAATGAGAAGTGTGCTTTGCGAGAAAATATTAAGCAGATATATTCATTTATTTATTCGTAATATGTCATATAAAACTTGGTCTGATTGTTACATAGATCAACATTTGGTCCACGTCTTATAGATTCAAATTTAGATCATTTTAACAGTCAAGGTTAATTGATTGTTACAACACAGTACGTAATTTGGAATCGGTGATATTTTCTAAAGTATTCATTCGAATTTTATAATGAAAAAACCTTTATTAATGGTCCAATGTAATCAAAATATTATTTTTAATAAGAATTAATAATATATTGGAGGAAATGGCTACGCAAATAACTTGTCGTTTTTCACTTATCTAATAATACATAAAAAAGCTATTACGAGATTTTTTTATGATATAGGTAGGCGGACGAGGACATAGGCCACCTGATGTTAATTGGTCACCACCGCCCATAGACAATGGCGCTGTAAGAAATATTAACCATTCCTCACACCGCCAATACGTTACCAACCTTGGAAACTAAGATGTTATGTCCCCTGTGCCTGAAGTTACACTGGCTTAATCACCCTTCAAACAGGAACACAACAATACTAGGTACTGCTGTTTGGCGGTAGAATATCAGATGAGTGGGTGGTACCTACCCAGACGGACTAGTACAAAGCCCTACCACCAAGTGAATGTAACTTAGAAAATAGACACGTGCTTTTTTGTAGATCTTTTCAAGATATTTATTTTATAAATGTTCCAAGGTTTAGTTTAACATTTGCTATGTATACGTTTTTGATTAAAACACCATTACAGTTCAGCCATTTTATCTCTTTTTGGTATAAATACATTAAAACGCCTTAATTGTTGCGTTTGGATATATCATATTATGCTATCTTATGTAATAAAAAATATGTCAATTGATTTAAAAACAATCTGATATCGATGTTTTATTTCAATTTATTTTTTAAATAAAAAGTACCCGCCGCATATTATATGATACTTCATCACATACGAACACCTACCTAAATTTATTACATATATTTGATATCGTTTTGAAATTGCTAATAAATTTGAAATATTTGTTTATGAGTCAGTATTTTCAAAAGCTTTGTGTTTGATGTTATGTATACGGTTATACATTTCACGTGAATACGTTTTAATATTTCCTGTAATACTTTAGTATTGTATATATTTACATTTATTCCTTTATGTTATTCCTATTTATTTGATTCGATTATTGCATTTGTTTTATTTTTAGTAAATGAATTAATACTTTAATAACGTGCTGCTCAATATGAAATCGTATTAAAGTATTGAAATATTTTTCTTGTCAATAAATACTTTACACATTTTTATGAGCCTATAACTTCCTTAGAAATTTATATTTTTTTATATCGCTTGAAGTTTTTGTATATTTTATTATATAACGTTATGTAATATTGTATAGTGTTATGTAATTTGATTTTGTATATGATTCACAGCCTTCCAATTAATAGTATGTTGTTTCTCTTTTAAGACGTTATTGTTTGATATGATAAATTTTGGATCAACCTGTACGTATGGTACATTATTAATAATTGCTATGATCCTGTGATCTGCTTGTACTACACTAAGTGGAACTTCTAAATGTATCGTGTTGAAGATTAAAAATTTAATTTATTAACCGATTTTGTCATTTCTTTGCGACGATGAATATAGCTCGAAGGTGGTCCGATCTGAATTTCATAGAATTGAACATTATGAAGTTATAATTCTTAGTCAAATTTTAAAAAAATTTAAAAAGTAAAAGTTAAATACATTATCGTAAAATCGGTTTCCCCGCTTAGAAGACCATAGCCAGGCAACGTATAAGCTTGTTGAATATTGATGAGAATATTTAACTCTCTTTAGACTCGGACATATTATCTTATTTTTATTTTTGAAAATGAACATTAACTTCTAAATTGACAATCGGATAAAAAGTTGCTGAATCCGGAAAATAAACGAGAATTTTTTTTAAACGTCTATATCTATTTTTTGTATTATCTCGTAGATATAAGTCATTCACAGATATCAACGGTGGTACTACATTCAATTTACAACCTAGTGCATTAGTCGGACGTCAGTTGAGAAGAAAGCTGAAAGGACGTGCAAGCTCGCGGCAACGAATAGATTTGTTCCGGAATTGCTTTGTACCGTCCCACCTGAATCTGATTACGTTAGTGCTTACCTCTTTTAGACTGAATTTTGTATGACCGCCTGAAGAATAAAATGATGTATTTTAGTCTGATTTCTAATAAACTCAACGTTGCAATTGTCTTATATTATCTCTATGAGCTGGTTCAGTGGTTAGAAAGGACTATTGATTCTCCATGTCCTTAATTTGTTTTAATAATTCATGTCGCACTTGGTATTGAAGGAAAACATCGTAGGGAAATATACATGTGTATAATATCAATGAAAATTTTCCACGTGAATATCCACCAACCCGCTGCGTTATGGAATTAGCTGCAAACCTTGTCGTCAAAGAGAGAAGAAACCTGAACCCACCAGTGGGACATACGCTGTTACTTTACTCTTTCACTTTAATATGTAGGTGGCCTGAACACCTGATTGTAAGTAATTAGCACTAGCCATAGACATCGGTAGTGTAAGATAGATACGATGAACCACACCTTTTACATCGCCAATGTGCTACTAGCTGACACCCTTCAAACTGAAAAATGGCAATAGTAAGTAGTTCTGTTTAAATGAAGATTAAGTTATGAGTAGGTGGTACCTGCATAGATAAAGTCCAACCACAGAGAACTTATTTTTACTTAAAATCATTTTAAGTAAAAATAAGTGAAGTAGAATATTATAATAAGTTATGAAATTCCTATTTGTTTTACGGCGTCGACGAATTTATAATTGCTTAATAAGTCAGTCTGAGTTTTGTTAAGATTTGTAATCTTAAGTAGAAAGTTTTAATTTCCCGTCATTCAGGCCAAGACGTGCGGAACTGTCAAAAAGTAACGGAGGTATTCTTTGATATCGAGTTGTATAAAATAATTAATTCATTCGGTATTATTATATTCATTAATTTGTCATTAGTATCTAAATAAATAATTGTAAGAAAATAATAATTTATCAATAAAGTGAACATTGAAATATTTATTATTTTTTTTTTAATAATATGATATTATAAGAATATTTTTAAATATATAACCTCGAAATGCTTATTAGAATCACATTTGTAATTCAATAAAATTTGCTGATAATTTATATAATAAATGAGAACTTTATTAAAATTTTAGAATATTATGTAATGCGATAGGAAAAGTTACTTTAGTGGTATATACATATATGTATTTAGATAATATGATGTCTTCCTGGTCGACTGCGGCCATGACGGCCAATCTTAACTATAGTGCGTAAATGCTTAGAAATGCTTGACATGTCCTCTCTATTATCGTTCAGATTTTATAAAATTTGTATTCTTGGATGAAATAAATCATGGTTTTATTGATAATTTTAATACGTCAAGTTTCTATCAAAATTCTGTATGGAGAATATCAAGTTTGGGTATTTCCAAATAGGTATTCCAAATGCGATAGGAAAAGTTACTTTAGTGGTATATACATATATGTATTTAGATAAAATGATGTCTTCCTGGTCGACTGCGGCCATGGCGGCCAATCTTAACTATAGTGCGTAAATGCTTAGAAATGCTTGACATGTCCTCTCTATTATCGTTCAGATTTTATAAAATTTGTATTCTTGGATGAAATAAATCATGGTTTTATCGATAATTTTAATACGTCAAGTTTCTATCAAAATTCTGTATGGAGAATATCAAGTTTGGGTATTTCCAAATAGCAAAGACAATTGGTACATATTTTTAAACAAAGACGTTTTCATTTCAGTTTTGTGAATGTTGACCCTTGAACAGATAAAAAGATATTTGGTGAGAGGGACATCTTTGAGTTATTTTGAGTGGCTGTTTTTAGATAAGTATACTACGTCTGTAGATTAGACACATTTTACTCTCATAGAGCTTATTCGATTTTTAGATTTGGATTTATTTTTTCTTAAAAATGTATATTTGTAATTATTATTTTTGTTTGATATTTGTCATATAAGTTTACTTCTAAGAAAATTGTCATTATCACTTCACTTTAATTTGTACAAATATAATTCTATACAATATTTAAAGACCCTCTAATAAGAATTATAGACCGGCATGTGCGGTCAGAGTGGCGCCAATTAGAAGATCGTATCCGGTTATCTTTAGCTGTATTTTAAATATCGTTACATGAATGATAATTTTAAAACAAGATGTTCTTTAAATAAATATATATCTTGATAAATATCTGAAAAACATGTTAAAAGTTTATGATAAGTGCTTATAAATATTAAAGATGCGGTAAGTATTTGCCTTTCTTTACTTTGAACCAGTATATAAATAATGAACATGTATATAAATGTCGTTGACAAATCACATATCATAAAAGTTAATATGGCATATATTGATCAACCGATAATGACGTAGAAATAATTCAATTAGTTAAATGGGACATGATTGACTCATGTCGACCTTTAATGTACATAATATATTTGTTAAATTTGAAATATATATTTATCGTTTAAATTACGTAAACAACAAAATCATTGACCGGTGTCATTATTATTTCCATTAAAAGGTAAGTTTAGTACATTAATACATAGAGATTTAACGGGATAGACGCTAGTCTATAATTTAAAAGTAACTGCAGAAAGTACTGGATCATTTAGATCGAGCTTTAATTAGATTTCAATGGTTGACATTGTTTCAATAGTATTCAAGGCCGTATCTATAAGAGTGGATAATTCTATTTATATTTTAACTTTACATTTATTAATAACTGTAGTGATCTTATAATTTGTAGGAGTAAGTAACAAATTTTCTTCTCGTTTAAATGTTCCAGAATTAGATTCTTTGTTTATAGAAAGATGTCTATCTATATCAATCTGAAATGAGTTATTTGTGATCGATTTAAGACTTATTTCTTTAATTATAATAAAAATATTAAAATAATTATTTAAAATATTTAAAAAAGGAGCATTAGAGGTAATGTCTTTATGGTCGTTTACACGGAACTAAAATGTGTTCTATGGATTCCTTGTGTTCCGGTTGAAAAGGTGACAGTGAAGTCAGTGTATCTTCAGGCACAAGGGACATAAGATCTTAATTCCCAGGGTTAGTAGCGCATTGGCGATGTAAAGAATGGTTAAAATTTCTTATAGCGCTAATGTTATGGCCAGTGGTGACCACTTAGCATCAGGTGGCCCCTTTGCCCGTCCGCCTACCAGTGGCATTAAAATAGGGAAAAATAACCTAAGCTTATATATTAAGTCAACATTAAAGAAATATAAAGATGTATCCTATAAATGGTAGTTGTACCGTAAACCGATACCTATATTTGTCTTCACCATGTACATTTGAGTAAGCAGAATACACACTAAAATCGTGATAAGGGATTATCACGTGTTTATATGAACTTAGCGGCATTTGTATAAAATACACAATGATGTCCAAAGATCTAGGTGAAACCGGAGATTGTTAGTTTTTAATCGATTTTTATCAGAGTAACCATCGTTTCGATGGCCCAATCGTTAGAACACTTGAACCTTCGGGCAGGTACCACTGATTTTCATGCGCATAATTTTTGTTTATAATTCATGTCATGCTCGTGAAGGAAAATTTCTTCGAGAAACCAGCACTTGTCGAATGTATATCTGTCACATGTGTATCCACTAATTTATGAACCGTGAAAAATAAAAAAATATGACCCAATGTACTTACGCAGTAGGTATAAACATCTTACGGTTTCCGTTCTCGTCGCTTTACGACTTTTAATAATGGAAAACAAAAATTTACAAATTATAGCTAACGCTCGCCCTAGCCTTGAATAAGATTTATGACCTCCTAAACGCAATGATCCCTAATTATCCTAACAACTAAGTGAGCTGCTCGTACCAACTGATAGTCTGTTTATTAGTTTAATTACCTTAATTTACGACATTATAAACAAGCATTTTGTCTACCATTTAACTTGGTGGTAGGGATTTGTGTCAGACAATGGCATTCTGATTTGAAGATTGTGAGCCAAAGTACAAGCACAAGGTACATAACCTCTAAATATTTCTTACAATGCCCATGGGTCTACAAACTTATCGCCAATTAAAAAAAAAACATTTTGTTTTTAATTAATTTACAGTTTCTACAAATAAGCTGATGTATATGAGACATTGTTTTAATATTTTTATTTCTGTTTTTCAACACAGGTTGCTCGTTTACCCACAAAATGCATATGAAAGTCAATCTTTTAAGTAAATAAGGTGTTCTAATTAAACTGAGTTTCACTATTCACCGAACGAATTTTTGCTAAATTAAGAGAACAAACAGGCAAGTAATGAAATAAAAAAGAAGGCATACTGACAATAATTTCAAAATAGAATAATAACTAAGATGCCTGAGCCAATTTAGATTATTGAAATTGCATTATATTTAAAGTTTTACTGCGTATGGCAATCCTCGCTTTGGGGTTTCGTCGAATTGATGCCGCCGACAACAATTCCCTGCGGAGCATCGCCGGTTTTCGCGGACCAGGGCTTATAGTCAGAATCGCGTAGTCTAAGCGTGGCCGATCATTATCTGCGTAAGTTAGAAGGTGCATTGTCTCTTTCATCTGATCCAGAACACGTAAAGGGTTTAAGGTAAGATTTCTTAACTCAGTATAGACAAACATAGAGAAATAGATCGTTATGATTGTTTTCTAAGTAAGTTAATTGGTTTTAAATTACAAAATAGAATGTCGCTTTATGTGTTCATTAGATGAGAATAAATTTAACTACTAACTTAACCTATACTGCACCTTGATTTATATTTGGGTAAATTATATTTTAGTTTAAATAGTTTTCTTAGACTCTACTACTATTCACCTTATTGATTAAAAAAAAGGAAGACCGAAAACCACCTGGGCTTAAACGTAAAGTATAACTCAAATGGGATTTTTGGAAAGTACATTTGAACAGTTATCATTTTGTATATTTGTATAAATTGAAACATGCTAAACGAAACAATCTTATGTATCATTTAGATTATGTATTTTTTATAATGATATTATAATTGCTAACAAATGTAATTTACGACCACTGTATTGTATCGACCATTGTATTTCTCGTGGTTTTTTTTAGCGTACTATTTATGTATTTAATATACTATAATAAATCTAAACTCACCTCGCTTCAGTATTCCGCACTAACCACAAGTCCACAACTATATCATGTTTTTGACTATTTTTATTTAATGGCCGCAAATTATTCTTTAAACTATACCGCCATTATTATATTATTATTTAATTTGTATTGTTTTATTTTCCGACCATCCGAGTTTGGTTAATTTAATAACATGTGTGCTTTAAATTATGTAAGTCTTAATATACTAAAGAATATAAGAAAACCTTAATACATATTTAATTTTAAATACAGATTAACTTTGATAGTAACATCTGGTTGACGACTGATTATTTTAGTCACATCGGGTACAGGCACAACCCAATAGCGTATTCCCCAATTAACAGATAAATATATACTTTTCCAAGGAATTCAAAAAAGGAACACGATCACAGAAAAATTTAGAGTGAGACGTCAAAGACTATCTAGTAATATAAAGTGAATGCAAACTAATGAAACGCTGAAACGTAGCTAGGAATCTTAAAGGGCTGCGCAAAGACGATGGATATTTCAAAATGCACCGCACGCGCCCGAACTCCAGAAAATTGAAACTTTTTATTTGAGCGCATTTTATTGGATCGAACCTGGGACCTCTAACAAAAGTTCTTTAGTCGAAATAAAACACAATCGAATAACTTTTAATGGATTGTTGCGTAAACCTTTTATAAAAGGAGATAAAAAATGATGATATAATTTAATTTATTATCAATATTAGACTGAAAAACAATATGAATAATATTTATGAACTGCGAATATTGTTTGTTTCCAACTTGACGACACATCAATTCAATCTTTGTGAAATCAACACAAATTTGCATACAAAAAGCGGTATCTTTTTTGCATAAATCGATTTACCTATCCTTTTTCAAAGATTTTCTCTTTCAACTTCAAAGGCAAGTAAACAAAACAAAAATTGCTCTTGGGTATTACCAAATAAAAGTTGTGTTCTCGTCTGAATATCGTTCGCTAAGAACTCGATATTGTGTAACTACATTTTGTTTTTTGATTCAAATAATATCGAGTATGTGAATTTTATCATTTAATTCTTCTTTTTTAACCGTAGTCTAAGTGCACTTGTGTAGTGTACAAGTATGCAGTATTTTAAGGTGTACCGTGTAGGAATATTTTCTCAGTCTAATCTACATACCTAATCAATCAATATCTAAAGAGTATATAATATTATTATTATTATTATATGGATTATTATATTGGACAACATCACATACATTACTTTGATTCCAATGTAAGTAGCTAAAGCACTTGTGTTATGGAAAATCAGAAATAATGACGGTACCACATACACCCAGACCCAAGACAATATAGAAAACTAATGAACTTTTCCTACATTAATTCGGCCGGGAATCGAACCCGGGACCTCGGAGTGGCGAACCCATGAAAACCGGTGTACACACTACTCGACCACGGAGGTCGTCATTTTATATAATAAAATCAACCCATTGTATAAATATTTGGTTATTTATTCTTAAAATGCCAAAAAATTGACGTCATCGAATCAAACATTTGAGTAACAGAATTGTTTATACTATATAGTAATACAAACCAAATATTTTTTATTTGTGTAGTTAAAACAAGATACTAACATTTCACTTGTATTATTAAGAATACTACATGTATTCTTAAGTCAAGCAAAGATCCCAAAAAATATTTTTTTCGCTTTACATAAAATAATTTTATTCATCAAGTGAAAGTCATCAACGATAAAATATGATAATGATTTTGCCTGAAATTGTTTTAATAATGAAATCGTTTTTAACACAATAAGATGGATGTCTGTCATGATCATCATTCGTATAAATTTTACATTTGAGTACATACGAGTAGTAAGGAATATTAAATTTTTGGTTTTATGAGTTATTGGTGGTAGGGCTTTATGCAAGCCCGCCTGAATAAGCAGTACTCAGTATGGTTGTGTTCCGGTTTGAAGGGTGAGTGAGCCAGTGTAACTACAGGCACAAAGGACACAACATCTTAGTTCCCAAGTTTAGTGGCGCATTGGTGATGTAAGGAATGGTCAATATTTCTTACAAAGCCATTGTCTATTGGCGATGGTGACCATTAACCATCAGGTGGACTATTTGCTCGTCTGCCAACCTATATCATAAAAACAAAGAATGACACTAAGTGTAATAGAATTTTTGAGGCGAATTTTAATGATATATATATATACCATACCATTTATGTTAATATATAATCAGAGGGCAAACAGATTCAAAATCCTATTATCTATAAGAGAAATAAACATGTGGACGTGAGATATAAATTGCTTAGTGAATTGTTGAAAGGAAACTAAATATTTAATGGAAGTGATCTAGAAAATTCTGCCAACTAACATATTACGACCCATCCAAAGCAATCAAATTGATAAATTTATATTTTAATTTGTTATTCAAATAACTAATGAAAAAATATTGAAATATAAAAAATGTCATCAGAATCCGCCAGCAAAAACACAAAATCAATGCAAAATATCTCATGAGTAAATCGGACGCCACACACGATAACAGTCAACTAGGTACATATTGATCAATCGTTAATTACGCAGCAATCGTTCGAATTGATCAGAATGCGAAATGATTGTACACTCCTACTCAAACGTACCGTAAATTGAATAATTGATAAAACATTTACCGAGATAAATCGGTGATAATTCATAACGAGTTTAATTACATGCACAGGTTTAGTTGACGATTTGGTATATGTTGTTAAATTTTTTTTCAAACATTAGCAACCATTAGTGACCGGGTTATGTGGGATTCTTAACAACTAAAATCAATGCGATGGCCGTCTTCGGGACCGACCGGAGCGACTGCGAGACCGTGTAAAACGCATTTGCGACCCCTCCCGATGCTCCGCTCAAAACTCGGCGGTACCTCGGAAGAAAATTGAAGATTCATCTAAGCAAGCGATAAATACTGTTTCTTTGTTTTCATGACTGACTAAGGCGTTTTGTTAATAAATTTTTGCTCGATGGTTTATTTAAACATATCAAAATATCTAAGAAAAGAATAATTTTGTTTGTGTGTTCTCCGGATTCATGATAATTTTACTAATCTGATACAGATATTACCATCTTTTCTCGCTCTCCTGTTTCGTAGGAAGCCCATAGCAGCCCTGGAGTTGATGAGCTATGATTCAGTTGTATAAATTGTTGCCTGAAAACCTTCCAGGCCCAGATTCAGAATACCAAGCTCCCACAGGGATTCCCGATCCTGGAAGTATGCATCCAATAATATATTGAGACACGTAGGCACTTCATGGTAACGAATTGTTTGACGACCTCCGTGGTCGAATTATCATCGTTATCATTTTATTAGTTCATTTCACATTTTCAATGCAAATAATAAACATTTAAAATAATTAAGTTTTATAACCTTATTAAAAACGATTATTATAATTTTTCTTCCCAATCGTATACGATAAAACATATTTACATTTAGATAACTTTTATTACTGCAATTAGTGAGGTATTCAAATATTTTTTACTACATCAAAGATAGAAAGTAAGCAATATTTCGTCAATAAGAAAATAGGTTCGTTAGAAATAAAAATAAAATGATAATACTTCGAAATGCACTTCGCTGCAGATACAGCAATTAAACACTTAAGCACTAGAGCGATGAACGAACTTAGCAAGAGTCGTCCAGACACCCGTTACCCTCCCTCGTGGCACATACCATTCTGTAATCAAAACTCGCTACGAAACTAAATAGAAATGTTAACTGAAACGGTTATGGGTTTCTTGTTGCTATGAAGTGCTCATATACGAGTATAATATTAAGTTCATTATTCATTAAACATTGAAGTTTGTGCATTTATATGTTTGTGAATCAATTAAACTTGAACGACTGGTCAGATTATAACATGATATAAAATGTATACTTTTTTTTTGTTTTTGTATCTATAAGGATGACAATAACAAATTTCAAGACTAATCTATGTTTAAAAAAATTAAACTCATATACGATAAAATTAATAAATTTGAATTTACGTGTGAGTGAGTGTTTAGGTGTATATACATACGTGTATCCATACATTTGTCTATAGTATAAGAGGTATGTATACACTTTTCTTTTCGCTAAGTGTCTTGTGAACCTTATTTTCTAACTTGTGCGAGATATATACACTTGCTACGGATATACTTACCGGATAAAATTAAGATATGTTTTTAGCCTAATTTTCTCGAAATTATTTAATACATGTGCTGTAAGTATAAAGCAAAAGTGTTTAACCTTTAAATGTTCCACCGCTGACTTTAGCCTATTCTCTTTTTAAGGAGACGTGCTTATTCCTTCAATCTGCTCCACTGCGGTTTATGTATTCAACAAATGTGGCAGATTTTGATCCGACACATGTAGGGTTTCTCATGATATTTTAATTCACCGCTGCACGAACTTAAATTCATACACAAACTAAGCACATTAAAATTCAGAGGTACTCCGTCTGGTTAGGATTTACGCGTACTAAACACTAGCCCTTGTCGGCTCGTGTATACTGTAACTGTGAGAGTGCTTTATGTAGATAATCAACATATATTTCAAAATTCAATAATAAAATAATAATTATAATTAAATTATTTCAACCGACTCGTAGCCAAGTGGACGCGTAACTGCTAGTATTAAATAAATGTTATGATTTAACCTCAGTATTCATTATTATACACATTTTGTGTCGAAAACAAAAGTAAAAATCATTTATTATTTTAATGGAGATCGTTATAAAGCCAGGTTGATTAAACACAGCAGGTAACGACCTCTCTTCTGCGTCGTTTTTATAAAAAAAAACCATACATATCTTATAAATATTTTGATATACTTCAAAGACTTTAAAATATTAAAAAAAAAGAAGATTTACCAATAAATATTAAATCTGTAAACTAAGAGTAATCCAGTGTAAATTAAAAGTTGAAAAGAAAGGATTATACGTTCAGTGTTGTCATTCTGCTGTTCACGACGCGTGTAGCATTACGAGCACACATATATCCGTATATATCGTAACAGCCGTATTTTTATGTTGAGAAAAAAACGTAATAGCTTTATGAAAGTTTTCATTTGACAACAAAAATAAGTTTTCATTCCAATCCAATATTAAAATTAAATTAAAGTATGTCACGCTTCTTCACTAAGTAGAAACGTATTTATTTTTTAATAATATTTAGAGATAATTCGTATCGACCGCTTGCCGAATTAAAAGTTGCAGGTTTGATTGCCGAAGTCAAGCTTTATGCTGATAGAAGAATAGGAATATTATTATTTCCCTGAAAATATTATAAATATAATGCTCATATTATTTTTATTTTTTATGTCATATAAAGTGCGAAAAGGCAAACGGATCACCCGATGGTAAGTGATGCCTATAGACATTGGTACTTCAAGAAGTATTAATCATTCCACATATCGCTGTCACCCACCTTGAGAACTAAGTTAATGTTATGTCTCTAGTGCCTGTAGTTACTCTGGCGCACTGACTTTTTAAACAGGAACACAATAATATTATGTATTCCTGTTTGTCGGTAGAATATATAATGAGTTCGTGGTAGCTACCCTATGCCTATCAGGCAAAAGCCAGCCACCACCACCAGTCAAACTGTTATGACATGACTAATGCGAAGTACGTCTGATAAAGAAGTATCTAGGTAGTGTTTAGGAATAATTTTGATTTGGCATTTTGAACAAGCAACCAAAGGCTTATACTATAACATGTCTATTAAAAAATAAAAAATGAAAAAATTAAATCTAATTAATACTCCACCCTTGGGTCAAAGGATGCATAATCACCGACACGAACAGTACAAGCTAATGAGAGGCGCTATTCGATAACCATTAATTACAGTATGTTGATTGAATGATTGGTCGGAATGCTAACGTGATGTGAGACTTTAAATTAAATAACTGCTGAAAACGTTTCACGAGAACGTACATCGTGAATTTTGATTGGAATATATTTTTTTATTTTCACTTCATCGATATTACGTTAATATAAGTACACGAATTGATAAGATATAAGTGCGTCGGTATTTATATAGACTTACCTAATTGTACTGTTATGTAATGGTTACCTATATGTACTCTAATGGGTTACCAGTTTAATGAGTTAAAAAATCCTTGTGTCTTGCTCTTTCGAGTCTAATATCAATGAAGATAGAAAGAAAAAAAACAGTATTTAACTTAAATACTGCTAAACAATATTTATGAGTGAGGGGGTTAATATTTCAACTAATTGCAACAACATTTTATTAGTAACAAGGAATGTTTTTTGTGTAAAATTACGTATGTTCAGGAAAAAAAAAACAATTTAGATAAACTTATAAAGCAAAACCTTATCTAAATAAAACTTGAGCCAAATCGTTTGAGTCGTTGCAAAGATAAACTTACAAAATGAATTTTTGTATGCTTTTAACAAAATTGTTCATTTTATATTATAAAATAAAATTATAACTTTTTTAAAATACTTTAAAATTATAACGGGTTGTATTTTTAGACTGATATATGTAAATAGATTATAGAGATTATTATGTTGAGATGAGACATTGTTCATTGCCATAACATTAGAATCATCGGTTGAGTGCTTTCAGCATATTTTAAATTGCAAGAACTATGCCGTATACAGTTTTCTTTAAAAAAGAGTGTATTATCTTTGATACTCTTATTATTATATATAGGGTTATTGGTAATTCGACGTATTCCCGTTAGGAGATGATAGGGGTGATTATTTACGATAACTTTAACCCCATATGCATGATACAAAAGTGAACCATTTTTGAGTTATCACGTTTTTTAGATTTTTACAAAATAAGTCAAAAATGCAACTTCAAAAATTTATTTAAAAAAAAGTATCAATTGAAATGTATTTTTATCTTCTCATTTATAAAAACGAATAAACACTGGTTATTTGTCAATATTAAAACAATAATTATCGGTCCAAATTTAAATATGCGAGACGGAAAAAGATATTATTTCAATATTTTTTTTGTTTTTCTTTCCACAAAAATGCCCTTAAAACAAAAGAAATCCTTATGAAACTTGTCCTGCAGGTTATTTTAAAAATATAACTGTTTTCTTAGCACTTACCAATAACCCTGTATATAATTAATTAATTCTTAACGTTATTTATTGAAATTTTATAATGTAACATAATTTATATTAAGTTTTAGCGTTGACGCGTGAAATGTTTTCGCTTTTATTTAAGTTTCTTATTAAGTTTGAAAGTTAACGTGACACTGACTAAATGAAAATGCTTTCAAAGTAAAGATAGTGTTGAAGTTCTATGTCTAGAGACGTAGTTTCTTAAAATAAACGACAATACTATGTTACCTATCTAGCCTTATATTCGTACTTTAATTAGCGATTCATGATGAGAGCAGTATTTTAATGTTAAACTAAAACAACAGTACTAGACAACATAATAAACATTATAACACAAAACGACTTACATTTTTACTAACAAATAAAATCTAGTTAATATTTTTTGTCTCTCTCTATCTCTTATCTCTTACATCAAAACCACATCAATTAGTAAGCACATAGCGCTTGATTTTTAATTAAATAAGAACTTAAACCTAAATAAGTTAAATATTATTTAAAAGAGCCGAGATAACCCAGTGGTTAGAACGCGTGCATCTTAAACGATGATTTCGGGTTCAAACCCAGGCAGGCACCACTGAATTTTCATGTGCTTAATTTGTGTTTATAATTCATCTCGTGCTCGGCGGTGAAGGAAAACATAGTGAGGAAACCTGCATGTGTCTAAATTCAAAGAAATTCTGCCATATGTGTATTCCACCAACCCGCATTGGAGCACCGTGGTGGAATATGCTCCAAACCTTCTCCTCAAGGGCGAGGAGACCTTAGCCCAGCAGTGGGATATTTACAGGCTGCTCATGTAATGTAAGTTAAATACTGTATACGAATGTCTGTTTTGGTACCTGATTAAAAAGCAATTGAAATAGCAAATGTAATAAGAGAAGTCATGTTTTATTTTATTTCGTCAGGGGATTTTCCGCTTGAAAGGTTTTAGGTTCGTCGGTAAGATAAAGTGTGCTCACATATAAAGTTTCAATTTCCCGACGTTCGAGCGACGTGCGGTTATTTGAAGTGATCGCCTCATTCTGTTGTACATTTGATCATTTTATTGGCTGAAAATGTTTTAACATATTTTATTTTACGCTTTGTGCTGCCTATCATGGTTTAATATTTATTATTGTTTCAGTTTTTAGTTTTAATTTTTGTTTTAAACTCTATTTGGTATTTAGTATAGCAACAGCCTGCAAATGTCCCGTCGCTAGACTCAGACGTCTTCTCATTTTTAAGGAGAAGTTTTGGAGAACAAATCTTCACACTGATTCAATGCAGTTTAGTAGATCCACATGTGGCAGACTTTCATCCGACGCAGAGGTTCGTGCCAAGCATGACATGAATTATGAACATAAATTAACATTTGAGAGTCACGTGTGACAACACCATTTTGGCTACTTATTATTATATTATATTATTTATTACTTCGTGTATGGTGTTATTATTATGTAATAATTAAATATTTTTCCTATTGATCTCTTCTATATAATTAAGTTGAATTAGGCATAATTATCACAATAAACATAGTTATATTTAAAATGTACCCCTTTTTAATAATACCTTAAATTATAATTATTAATGTAAGATATTTAATGTGTTTTATTCATATGATGTTATTCCATAAACCTTTTTTTATAAATAGCTTCTTAAAAATATATGTTTGTGACTAAAACCGAAGGAATCGGAGTTGACAAATCGCAACGCCTCTGCACGTTCGCACGTTCCCGATTTCTTCTTCACCGACAGCTGACTAATGCATAATCGCTGAGCCGTTATTTGGTGATTGATTTCATTTTTAAGATAGTATACTTTTTCTATTTTTGTTATAAGCAATATAAACATTTTTACACTCACAGACATTGGATATATTAAGGGAAACATATTGGCTAACTATATCAGTTTATGTATTTTGAAAAAGCAATATTTTAACTGTAATTATATCCGAATTTCCGGCTAGCCATTTCATTTATTCAAACTCCGCAATTATCGAAAAACAGCGATTTACGTCTACTACTCGGGGTAGTACGGACACGTAACGCACAAAAATACTTGCCCGCCATAGGATTTTTAGATACCATTAATCATCGGCTAACTCAATCCAATTTTGTTAGAGATATAGGGAAGCCTGCTCTTCACTGACGAATCTCGAATGAAATGAAATGAAATAGTCAAAGTATGAATTCAACGCGAAGAGCGATATGGTTATGGCACGAAGCTTTACATCGTAAAAAATGGATAGAATAGTTCATCAACTACGTTATTACGTTGCTATATTTTCATAAACTAAGAAATAGCAAAAAGACAATCCCCGTAACTCTATACAAATTAAATAAATTAATTAATAAACCCCCCTGAAAAATAGGTTTTACAAGCATATAGAGAATTTTATTTCAGCATTTTAATGGAAACTAATAATAATTTTAATTGCTTTATACTTTGGCGTTTATTTATTTAATAAACATATTTTATTTGTAAATATAAGAACAATATTGACATTTGGTTTATGTCAGTGTTTTAATAGCAATAAGTAAGAATATATTATAATTAAAACGTTTACGAGCAGCCTAGCGATATATAAAGTCGCAGGATCGATCTTTACCCCGTGGGCTATTGTCGTTTTAACTCCTAACACAAGTGATAAGCTTAAAAGGAACGGTAAATAGGAATATTAGTAATAGCTTAAATAATTTAGGGCATTGCAAAAAAAATAACAATTTTTTTTTCTGTATTGTTTTGAATATATATTATACTAGATGTTACCTGCGGCTTTGCTCGCGTAAAATATGAATATATTTATAAATTAACTTAAAATATTACTCATTTTTAATCAGTAGCCAAAAAATAAAGTTTCATTCTTCTAACTTCAAAAATGATGGACTTCCAGACTAATCTATATGAGAAATGTCACTCCTATTAAACCCCTTAGAGGTGTAATATGCAGAAACGCTTAAATACGTATCAACTCACTTTTAATCAGTCTCCCAGAAAATAAGTTTCATGTTTTTAACTCAAAAAATTACGGACTTCCATAAAAAAATTTCATCCCTTATTTCATCCCCTCAAAGGTAGAATATCAAGAAACGCTAAAATAAGTATTTACTCATTTTTAATCAGTAACACAAAAATAAAAATTCATGCTTCTAACTTAAAAAATGACGGACTTCCAGACTAATCTATATAAGAAATGTCACCCCTATTAAACCCCTTAGAGGTAGAATGTCTAGAAACACATAAATACGAATTTAATCAATTTTAATCAGTAACCCAAAAAATAAAGTTTAATGTTTCTAACTTAAAAAATTACGGACTTTCATACATACTTTCATCCCTTATTTCACCCCCTTAGGAGTAGAATATGCAGAAACGCTTAAATGTTTATGTACTTATTTTTAATCAGTATCCTAAAAATAAAGTATTATGTTTCCAACTTAAGAATAACGGACTTCCATACAAACATTCGACCCCTATTTCACCTCTTTAGGGGTAGAATTACCAAAATTCCGTCCTTAGTGGTTGTCATGATATGTTAGTTTATAAGTGTACAGCCTAAAACATAAGTTTTATGCTTCTAGTTCTAAAAATGACAATACTTTCAACAACTTACAACCCCTTTACAGCACTTTTTCCAATTAAAAAGTATATCTATGTCCTTTCTCAGGCTCTAGACCATTTGTGTACATTTAAATCGGTCCAGTAGTTTGGGCGTCAAAGCGAGACAGACAGACAGACAGACTTACTTTCGCATTTATAATATTAGTATGGATTACAAAGTTACTCTAAAAGGGTTCGCCTAGAAAAGTAAATAACTGTGTAGCATATGTACCTGTTGCAATGCTTTTCGTTTCGCGAGAACATTTTGCATTGTAAATTATAACGCTGACAACGTATCTTTTATCCTGACAATGCACAGGTGGCAGTTTATGCACCGAAACATCATTAACAAACCGGACGTAAGTATCAAACACTGTAGGTGTTTATATATCTAAACGATTAGTCCGTAACATATATTACAATCCTTAAAACAATATTTGCTGATCAGTTTTGCGCGCAACATAGAAAGAAATACAAAGAAATCACTCGAAAAACGGGAAATCAAATCAAATAAATTCCATCTTTCAGTGAACTCTTGATGCGAGGTATTCAGAATCACTATTTATAATTTGATTATAGGTTTTTATATTCATTCCCTTTTTTTATTTATCTTTGTTGTACAGACATGAATGCGGTGGAGCATAATCGGGTACTGTCATTTTGATTCGATAAGGACGCTTTGGTCAAGTTAATAATTATTTTATTTAATCTTTCATTTGCATTTCCTACTTGTTTTTTTTTTAATTCACTCGTTAAAATGTCAAAAGAAATTGAATGCTGAAGGAAAACTTACGATTTCCAGATTTAGAATGATTTACATTGTTTATTTATATATAGTATATAATATCGAAATTGTTAGTATTGACAGCCTGTTTAATTTAAATGAATATATATTTTTGTTTATTTTTGAACAAAATTAATTATAGATACATAAATATCAAAAAATGTTGACGTCAATTTTAGTTTAACATAATTCATGTGTAACATCTTTCCTCTGCTTTCCTGCTTTCGGTGGGAGTGATTTCTTGAAAAAAGGAACGGAATTGTGTGGGTGGAAAAACACGCTGTTTGATTTGATCTGTGAGCACGCGCGGTTGATCATCAAAGTGGGACGCCGGATGTTACGACTACTGTAGTGCTCGATTTTTAAGCTCAACATCAGTTAACAATTTTTATCGATAATAATATATAACAAGGAAATGAAATAAAAGACAACGAAAAGATACTTATTATGTACTGATGACGCCGGCCTTTTAATGAATTTCTCATCAAATACAATTTTACTAATAATTTTTAGTAAAATTTAAGAGTATTCTTGCTTTCTATTCACAGCTCAAAGGGTAAACGTGTCAGTCGGCAGTTGAGAAGAAAGCGCAAAGAAGTGAACGCCTGGCTCCGACACGATTTATTCCGGAATAACATTGTTGATTCAACACTTGTATCTAAATTCTGTTAATACTTATCATTCCTTTTACAAATAACATGTACCCTCTGTTTACAAATAATATGTATATTGAAATATAGACGAATGAATTTTATATTTAAGTAATTTAACTATACATTTTTGAATGATATGATATTAGTCATCACCTTCTATGATAGAATATCCAATTATAAAGAAATATGATATCCTGTTCAAATCTTAGCCATATCTTATTTGTGTTTGTGACAATTTGTATGGAAAAACGTCGTTGAATAATATTTTTGCCAGAGCATTGCGAGACTCTCTATAGAAATGTTCGTCTAACGTAATGTGATAGTTTGTGCTTAAATACTGCAATCATGCATTGCATAGCACCAATAAATATTAGTTATAAAGCACAAATTCGGTTCGACTAAACGATAAAACTGGGTTCGTAAGCAGTTAGTCTATATTGTTATCGGATATCGTATGTGTCACTGCAGTGATATTTATACAAACCCCCTGTCTACTAGTGTTAAGGAATACGTCTATTCCCTGTACGAAATCAAAAAAAGTTATTTAAACACACTGTAAAAATTTAACAAATTTAAAAATGGATAATTTAATTAATATAATAACGAAGAAAGCCCTCGATTTTATTCAAGGTTTGTATGAGATATTTAAATTTAACTTGCTTATTCTATGACATTAAACAGGGTAGAACAGTGTCATATAACGTATTGAATATACGTAAATACATACATATGTATGGACTAAGTCAAAGAGTCATTAACTCGCACGTTAGACGGTCCATTAATAACATCTGTATAAACCACACTGAGGACGCCTCCGCATCTCTGACATGGTTTTGTTAGCACGTAGTATGTAAGCTCTACGTAAACTTTAGCAAATCTGTGAAAACAAAGCCCTACTTTTCACTTAACATATTCTGCTATGAATCACCAACGCTTATTAATGAAAGGTATTAGTATATTTATTTAACTGCTCTCTTAAGTCAAGTAGTTAGTTTGTATGGCTGAAGGTAATAATATCCCGGACTCAATTCCTAGGTGTGACATTAAAAGTTATTGAATTTATTGTAGTAATAAATGCTCTATGACAGCCCGGAGCTACGTAAGCTGCAATTATATAATATCCTGTCTCGGAAAGCACCTATAAGCAAAGCTCTGAGAGTGGCTTCTGTAATTTTTTATTGATAACACATCGAACTATAAGAATGAGAGAATAGAGGGTGCCTCTGAATTTGCAAACATACTATCTGAGCAATTGACTCGAACGGACTAACCGTTGATGATTTTTATTAAATAAAACAGCTAAATTATGTTATGCGTGATCTTTAAATAATAATTATGTCGCTGACTGAAAAAATATACATATATTAACATCTATAAGATCCAACATAACAATGTAGCTACTACAAATCTTTATATATAAAATTCTGGTTAATTTGTGGTGTTCGTTAATTTTATGATTATCAACTGGATAGTTCTTAAATATAGTTGGAGATGCCAAATTGTTTTATTATATCTTATTTAATGCAACATATTATAATCCTAAATTATTAGCTTACCAGTACCTTTTATTGACATATTAATCTGTGGCAGAACGACGACGTCTGCCTACCAGGTCCGCTATTATCGAATAAAAAAATCAGTAGTTTGGGCTCATATATTTGTACTAATCATTTGCGATAGTATACTGTTTTAATTGCAGAATACTCAAAGGCTTACGACACAACAAACATCAATGCTCACCGAAGGAAATCTTCATGAGTTTAAAGCATGGATGCGAATACTAATCGCTAGAAAACAGAACGAAGCAGAAGCGATATCCAATTAGTTCGTATTTGCAGAAATACATGCAGATTGTAGACTATGTTATCTTCTGAATCCTGATTTACGCTTGAAATTAAAAAAAATAAACTATAAGATTATTATTATTAAAATTCATATACTAGAATTTGAACTCAAGACCTTCGAGATCACGTGTTCTATCTTTTGAGCTTTCTCGACACAGCTTATGGTGAATGAAATTATATGAGAAATAGGTTAGTAATTTATTTTGTTCCGTTTACAGTTAAAACACATAATATTGCCTTCGTCTTATTGCCTTCACTAGTGACAGGAGGGTTGGTTCATTTATGGTCCAGAAAATTCCGCGCGTTCAAATAATTATTACGTATATATTTAGTATTAATATGAAATAATTATATATGAACAAATGTTTGACTCATTAGTGAATAACTCCTTAATTGCATTTAAATTTTGTTTTTATTTGCATACAAAACATCTCACTTTATTTTAAATATAGTATTTATCATCCAATTTACGTATTATATTCGTATTCTAGCCGAGGTCATACCTATCTTATTATGACCGGCGTTTCAGCATAGAAACACATATCTGGATCAACTCGCTACATTGTATGAATTATATATGTCCAATGTACGTACCACAACTTTTAAGTTTACAAAATATTTACAATTATAAATTGCACGAAATTAATTTAAGACATATTAATACAATTTGATATTTCTTATAAAACGTTTTTTACATAAATTTTATGTGTTTTCCGAAAGAAAAATACATAAAATGTATAACTACGATCACCGCCTACAATATATATGTATATTTTTGTCAACAATTATGACAAACTGTTTAATTTTTAATGTTAAAAGGTAATAATAACAGAATGACAGTAACATTCACATATCATGAATAATTCTTAAGCATGGTAATCTGAAAATTCAATCCCCGAACAATGGGATCGTATTAGCATACAAAAGGTTTCACATATTTTACGCAAATCCGTTATATTTCGAGTTATCTCCTTACAAAAAGCCAGGGTTTCTGACCTGAGAAACAAATCTCATTCGAGGGCGCGATTCTCTTTTGAAATATTAAAATTTGATTGAGTGTGAAAATCAATGTTCAACAGATTCTAGACCTATAACTTCGAAATATTTTTGTTGACTACCATATCTACCATACAAACCGTCACCCCCATTTTAACGCGTCGAGAGGTGAATTAAAATAAGTATGTCCCCGGGAACTATCTCCACTCCAAAGTTTATCTAAATCGGTTTATGTGTTTAAGCTTGAAGAGGTAACAGACAGACAGAGTTATTTTCGCATTCATAATATTAGTATAGAAGATATCTTTTACCCATATCGACTATTTGGAAACAGTAATAAATAATTTTACTTTGAATTATTTATCACAACGGCATACGTTAATGACGTTAACAACACTTGAATCTTTTGTCTTTCGTAAATTATTCTGATAACAATCGTACATTGACCCCGGCGTTTAACGACTGATCAAAATCAGCTTGACTAATCTGAACGCTTATTAGTTGTTTCTTACGTCATCGGCTGCCCATCGACGAATGACCGATCCGACTAAAAATGTATAAGTTAACATGAATAAAAACTTTAGTGGATTTTTATCAATCGTTTAAATAATAACTCGTGTAAATACACCAAGAACCTGTAAATATTATTCCGTACTACGTTCACTCTTTAAAGTCGTCCGCTCGGAAACTCAAACAAGATGCTGTAATGAATTAAGTTACTCAAGTGCCTGAGACGTTCACCCTATAAGGAAGCGTTACCAACATAAGCAATATCACTCTTTACTCGACCTAAAAATATTAAAAAATATATACCTGTTAATAAATTAGATGTTCTACGTATTAGTAGATAAGTTACGATAGATTAAAATAGTATTCAAATCATTTTAGGTCTCTAAACGGTCCTATATGACTAATATTTTGTAAACATATAACGCACCTATGCGGTTTTCACACTGTTAAGATTGATACCTTTTTTAAAAGCAGGCAGTCTACTAAATGCTAATGAATCGTCGAATACAAATTATGTAACAGATTTATACTAATAAGATATATTTTTAAATTTGCATGACATTTGTAACTTTTGTTTTTATAATCAACAAATTTGAAATAAAAGGTTATTTTTTTTTATCCCTTAACACGCAAACAAAATATTGCATTTACTTTGAAATTCGGAGGTTTATTTGATGCATTATACAAAATATTTTCAGTATCGTGAGATAAAGGTGTGGCCTCGCGGGAAATTACTACCGAAATCTCGCCTTTGCCTATAGACAGTTCACTCGCCTTTGTGCTTTGAATCAATTCCCGTAACTTATCTGCATATTTTATAATGCGAGACGAAGTGACGTTGCAACGTTGAGAATTTATCTTAAGGGATTTTCTTCTTGTTTCCGAACTAGAACGGTAACTTATAAGAGCTTATTTAATACTATTTTATTGATGAGAAAATTCCAAACATTAACAATTAATAAAATAGTTTTATTAAAAAAATATGATTATTATAATTTTACAGCGTAAACGAATCAAAACTCCTACACATAAAATCAGTCCACTAATAGTAGATTTCGTGTCCCTAGATGCTCGCGATTTGTTGTAACGTGCATTTCAACTTTAAAAGCAACTGGCGGATCGGATACCGCAAAAGAAAAATAGGAAAGCTGCACGGCGACTAATACGATTTCGTTTTCAACATACAACCACATTTATAACTTTTAACTTTTTTTAGACGCCGAAAATTTTCACTAGCCATAACTCATACCATAACAGTTAATAGAACACGTATACATATGGGATGTGCATTGCGTGTTAGCAAACTCAACCAGTTCTCATGTGCATAATTTGTGTTTATAGCCTGAGTCTAAATCAAAGTTAAAATCTTTATTCAATAAAGAAGCTTAACACTTTCTTATTAATTGTCAAAAATATACTACCGCTTCGGAAATAAGCATCTCGAACCTGAGAAGAAACGACTACAGAATTAATCTTGGCGAAGTATTATGGGTTTCCTTACAAAAACAAAGTTTTTATCAGGAATTGCGAGCAGACGATCGGTAATTCGCAAGGTCTGCTCATTCCGAAACGTCTTAAAATTTAGTAGTTTGGTAATATATTTTTTTTAAAAAACGTTTAAGGAATGTTAAAAGATTCGTTTGAAAGGAATATTTTTAACTGAGCCGAGATGCTGTCTTAAAAGCGCATCCCGGAAAATGGATATTGTCCCATAATTTTTTTTACGCTGAGGAATCGGGTAATATTCGTTACAACCCCAAAGTAGAAGGCTATATTAAGTCAGCGGCAATATAATAGGAAATACTATGGAAATAACTCAAATACACTAGGAGCCTTATATAGCCTTATCTGCATCGGTCAACGGTCTAATTTTTATGATACATTCATTGATATGGTACGAAATTGGAATATATAATTTTTTTCTTGTATTATCTACAATAATATTAAGAATATTGCAAGCCACATGACATTTATATTGAATTGGCAGATACATTATATCCTTTGGCAGTATAAAATAAGATAAAAATTCTTATAAGTCAAAATTTATAAATACGTCACTATGACGATATTTTGTGTATTAAGTATACGAGTATACGAGATGTTGTGTATTAAGTGGGTAGCGAAGCGGCCATTTTGATTAAGAAGTAATCGAAATGTCACCAGCGCGCCATGTTTGAGCGAATTCGCCATATGAATACATTTTAATATGTTTGTTAGGAACTGTTAGTTGACAATTGTAATACTTTCTGGTTGATATTGTTAAGTTTAACAGTTTTATTAACCATACCATGAAGATTTTAATGAAGGCCAACCCGAGCCTTTTATTATTAATATAATATTGATTTATTTCATTATATATTTTAATTTATTTTATGCATCGGCCAGAAATTTATATTATAGAAAAACGCAAAGAATTAACTTACATTTAGAATTATTATTAAGATTGTGAAGAAGTACGTCATTTGATTGTAAAAAAAACCTTTTTCTGTAACTGAAATACTGTATCCACAGAGAAGTATATTTTTTTATTATTATTATATTTTATCTTATTAATCATTTGCGTATTTGGTAGACTCCGACTACAAATATTTAGTACCTTTTGCTCGAAATTGTTGCTAAATATTGATACCATTCCTTGACTTACCAAGTCTGGGATCATACATACATATATTACAAGAATTATATTGTGGTTAAAAATCAAAATACTCTTTATTGTACACCAATAAACATACATAAGTCGCATTCAAGAAAGATGCACAAGAAGCGGCCTTATCAGGCAACCTTAAGGTAGAGGAAAGAAACAGAGGTAAAAAGAGGTAAGTAGGTGTACATAGCAGAAACATAATATATAAATACATTACAATAAAAAAAATATATATTTATACTAAAATAATTAATACCTAGTACTTGATAAATAGGTACATAACATGTACATAACATATACATAACATGTATTTATATAATTAGATATAATTTATATATAAAAATTAAATTAAATTCTCGCGAAATATACAGCATTATAAGTGCAAGATAGTATTTTTTAAGATGGTTTTAAATTTAACAAGTGATTGTGCACGTCTTCTTTCAACCGGAAGAGAGTTCCAAAGACGAACAGCTTGAACGGTGAAAGAAATAGTATAGTGTGAAGTCGAATTACGAGGGATTTCTAAAAGTGAATTATCTTCAGAACGAAGAGTCCGATTATGAGTGGTTCGTATATTAAAGTCCTTATTTTGTGGAGTCAAATCTTTCCCTATTAAATATAATTACATTTAATTAATAGCATTAATTGGCAGCTAGAATATGTTCACCTATTTATATTTGAGTCAATTCATATTAACTAGTAATATTCTTTAAAGCACACTCTAATTTATAAATTTCATATCCGTAATCTAACATCTGTCTCGTTTTCGGCGATGATGGAAAACATTGCGAAGAAATCTATATGACTGTGTTCTATATATGAAGTAGGGTAATCCATACCTTCTTCTTAAAAGGCGCTAAAGACTTTTGTTCAGGAGTTAATATTTACGAAGTTTTACATTAATGGTTTTTTTTTTTTATTTGAATATGGAAACATTGAATTCTTAATAGTGACCACATTTTAGTTTTTATGATATATCTATATCTACTGTTGATTCATTATGTAATCTGTCACCATGCCAGGATAAATTGAACAATAAAATTATTCCTTTTTTTTAGTTTCAGTCGTGAAAATAATACAAAAATAATTATAAATACATAAACTTTATCGCTTGTCACGGCCTCGTTCATTTTATTATATTTATAGACTTATGATTAGTTTTATAACTTACATTAGGTAAAGTTTAGTAATATATATTGTAATAAAAATTCTACAAATTCGATATTACTTAGGTCACTTTATTTACGAGATAACGATAACCCATGTCATGTCAATAAACTAAATTCAAACTGAATGGAACTTAATTTTTTTTCTACATTAACAGCTTAAAAACAATCAAATGATCTCCACATATACATACTATTTTCAGAACAAAATAAAAAAATTAACATTCACTTATTATGAATAATTATTATACGTTTGTACAATTGTACACTCAAAGTTCTTTGTTTTTTGTTATAAATACGGGAAGCAACATTTATTACCCATGAAACGAATAAAGGTACGAACAATAAACGTTTGCGTCAATTTAATGGCGGTCGTAAGAGATGGTTAGATTTACAGCGTGCTATCACGTGACATTTCAACTTAATCATAGTAAAACAATTTGTTTTTCGTATTAATTAAAAATCATGTTTGTTTTTGACACATGTTTGTTTTGTGTGGTTTACATTATCCGTTCAATTTAGGAACATATACGGAAATTGCTATATATATTTGTACAAAGAAAAACAAATAAGAAATGATATGATAATTATGTTAAAACTTTTTATCTTTTTCATTAGTACTTACTTAACCGTGCTTATATAACTGTGTTTAGATAAATTTTTGATATTTCCATTTTGGGATACGCTTGTAATAGATAATAAAATAAACAAAAATCTTGCGTTGTCAACTAATCTACATCAGGATCTACAGTAAGTTCTATGTTAGAAGGAATACTCAGAGCTGCGATAACGGGTTTCTAATAAATATTGCTTGGCTGGGAACCTAACACGAGTAGTGATAGTGAACGTTGATGCGCTTTGTAAATGTACACTCAGTTCGCAAGTCCCGGAAACTGCTCGGAGTTTCCCTCTCTACAACACGATACACACCCAGCACCCGCACGATGAACCCATGGAATGCGAAAAGTTTTATCCCCTACATGTGATATGACAGAATATTTCTGTTAAAAATTTATAACAAACATGACGTACAGAATGACAGTGTTGTAAGTTATTTTAGTGGTACCGTGTCCACACTTATGGTGTACGACCGATTTTGTACCTAACTTTTTGCTAGATCATAATACAAATTGAACATGTTTTAATTCCAATTAGATAAAATACTATACAAATCGTAAATTACCATCAAAAACAAATAACGTTATATGCTCGAAAGTCTTATGACAACAACAAACGCAGTAGAAATTCATAAAATAATAATATAGTTATTTATTTTTTTACGAAATAATGTATTCATAATTCAAACTCATGCGTCGAAATAAATCAGTAAGTACATTTACTTGAAAAAAATGGAATACTGAATAATCCTCACATTCCTTTAACAACAAAATCAATAATAATTTGCATACAAAAAGCGCTATCTGTTTTGCATATATCAATTTGCCCATCCATTCTAAAAACTTGTTTTTTTTTTTTCATTCTAAGCTACATTTCCAAGCAAGAATAAATTACCAAGAACACAAAATAAAACTTATCGCCTAACTAAATGAGCTAATTTTATATTATATTTTTATTTCAGTTCGCTATATTATTTATTATGATATCTATATGTTATCATATTCTTAAGTCCTCGTAGGTGGAGCGACCTTGTACGATTATTGCAGATCACCAGCACTATTGCATTCAACTACTTCAAGCTAGCCAGCCTGTAGTTTAGAAGTTAGCAGTTTTATACATCCTGGTAAAACATGTAAAGGCCAGTATTTGACACCCCCCCCCCTCTGTTTTGCCATCCTATCAGAGGCATTTGAGAATTCGAGGATAGGTTTGTTTTTGGGAACATAATTTTAGCAATAATATTGCTTAGCTGTTACTGTCCGTTGAAAATAAGTGATATTGCCGGATTTCAGATCATCGTCATCACAAAATCTTTACATTCAGGTTTTCCCTGTTACAGAAATACCTTTATTTATTCATTTGGCACAGATAACATAACATTTATTTGGTATACAGTCAGTGAAAGCACTCTACAAAAATGGAGCGAGACTGTAATGCTCGTATTTTACACAATGCGTGTACAGACAGCGTAAATTGATAATAAAACAAATTTCATTTAATTTAGGGATCATTCTTATATCAGTTCGAGTAATTGAATCTTACCAGCTTCGCTTGACATAAATTGATATTTTTATGTGAATGTGTATTATAATCCGTTCAATCCAAAGTAAATGTAAATATCTGGGCATTTACAAAATTAATAGAACCATTAATTCAAACGAGACTTTACGTACTGAGTCTATCCGATTAAGTGTAACAATACAACAGATAGAGTTATCCCCGACACCGCGCGCATGGTATATTTCTTTTTCTTTCTTTGCTAACAATTCCCCAGTTCATGGGGATTTCATTGTTGTAAAACCATTGTTTTTCAATGTTCTTTATTTCACTTGTTTTACGTTTCACCATTCCTTTGTTTTTAAAATCTATCGATTTCTCATATTTATAGAAAGATAAACGACACGTTTGAAAATTTAGTACATAAAAATATACGACTTTACCTGTAAATGTTGCTAAGGAGGTGATCAGTTAATCAATGCTGTTATCTTCTTTTAATTTTCAAATCATGATGACAGAAAGAGAAATCATTGTTTAGCTAAATATTTGCTAAAGAAACATTTATAGTGTACCAGCAGACTGGGTCACGCGTTGCTGTGGCTAATATGTTGAATTATATAGTATAGTATAATCTTACAAATTTCATTTGAAAATGTTCAGCGTGTTTAAGTGATGCGCGATACAAATCCAGCGATATTTTTTATAGATATAGAAAGAGACTGGCAGCCCCGGCCACGCATTGCTGTGGCTACGGTATACGTTGAATTATATTGTATAGTAACGTTTTGCCGAAAACCTTCTACGAAACACGTTTACTATTATGGTACAGTATTCATGTCAAAATATTCAGCGGTTTCTGCCTTAATAGATATGTCAATGCACCGCTATTTCTATACCGCGGTGTTATAAATATGCGAATTGAATTTTGATTGCACTTTGCCACGCCGGTCAAAAAATAGCGGTGAATATTTTTAAAATAAAGGTTATGACAACTTTTTACGTCCAAAAATATGATAAATTTATTAAAGCCAATTTTTTTTAAAAGTATTCATTATTCGGGAGGGTGTACTCCTTTAAATTAGGCCAGCATTGTGAAAATTACTCGTTGCTACTAGACGCCTTACTTTGTATTGAAGGTCTTATTATTTTTACAACAAAATATCAGTCTCCATCTATTATAATGTCTTTAGATAAATGTTAGCTACGTTTATTAATTCGAACAACATTTTATTATTTTGTCACGATCTTGTTAATCAGCAATAAACATTTTTGTCATTAGGATTTCTGTCATTACTGGTCATGTGCCTAACAAAATTTCCCAACAACATCGCAGCGTATATGAGAATTTAATAAAATGTTGATGTTTTTATATAACTTACAACCATGGCCGTAGGCAGGTTTTGGGGATTCAAACACTTAAATGAAGAAAATCCAAACAAACGTTCATCCCATATCGAAACTTCTTATGTAATCTGTTAAACACTGTATAGATTACTTTAATTATTAATTTATTTCTATGTAAGCTTTTAACCCCGATATCATCCTCTTAGTGGATAAATTCTCAACACCGAATTCCTTACTTCTTTTCGAAACCGATTTACATATTTCTAAAATCAGGAATGACGAATTTCCGTACAAATTTTCATCTTATAACCCTTAGGTGTTGAATTTTGAAAAATATTTTTAAGTGCTCATCTACGTTCCGAATTAAAATCCTATTCAAAGTGACATATTGTTAGTTATAACATTTTATTGAGTACATTTTTATTATTATTTAATTATTGCGTTTGTCTCTCAATATTTATTAATTTATAAAAAAAAAATTCTATATGCGGTTTTAAAATAGATAAAGCCAACTCTGCATATTTTTTCCTTTTATCCGCATTACAATTACATGCGTGAATAAAAGACTTCAGAGACCACAACACGCTTTCTCAAACAAGATTACATCCTTTATTTATAACACTTTTTGGGTATGTATTTCTATTTCGCTGACACAACAATTATTGTACCTAATACTATGTTACACTTTCAAAAATTACATCCATACACACTTTATTCTTCCATATAACCCTCTTTAAGTTCTACATGACAAACAGTTTCGTATTATGGAATCCATCACAAAATGATATATTCTTTAGCTTTCACGTCATTTATTACCACTTTTGTTTATTCAGCACTTAAGCAACAAGAAGGGCAAATGTTGATAAAATATTTCATCATGAAGCAGTGACCCCATTAATTTTCAGTTCAACCTACATTTCAGAATTTAAAGCTAAATCAAAAATCTTCCCTTTACTTTTCAAAGAAGAAAACTATTGCGTGGTTTGCTTTGCGGCATAGTACTGAAATGCGGCCAAACTGTAATTAGTGAAGAAATTTTCTATTCAAAGTGTTTTTTATCTTAAAAATATTGCATTTTTTTCATATTTCGCAACAAATTCAACAGCACTGCTAAAAGTTTTTTTACTTACTTTTGTTTTCAATAACGGTTAACATCGTTATCGTAAATTAAAAAAATTACTAACTAGGGTAACTAAGATACTTATTAAAACAGAGTTACGACAAAATTGCTTTGAAATGTAGGTGTCATACACTATTCATGTACAATTTCTAATGTATATATACATATATTTTATAAATAGTTCATAATATAACAGTAACAGTGGTTAGTAGAACTTCAAACTTGGTACAGACGCCTTAAGAATTCTTGCACAGTTGAAAAATGTAACGACTCCAAGATTGCAAATTCAAACCCAGGCAAATAGAACTGAATTTCACGTGGATAAGTAACAGTATTAGTATTTCGTATAATTATTTTTGTGCTCGGCGATGATGGAATAAACTCCAAACCTTAAATTAGATAAAAGGCTTTAGACGTCAATTAAATATTTACAGATTATTAGTATAATGATTAAACTCTACAATATATGTATACTGTAGGAAGCAGAGCCTATATAAGGCTTCGAGGAGCTGCACTCGGGGGCAGTCGTTCTTTAATCATCGGCAAGGTCACTTGATTCTGAATCGTTACGATTATTTATTATTATTCAACCTACACTGTTATGTTAAAGTTAATCACCTGATGTATATGTAAAAACTAAAAGTGGATTTGTGTATTAGACGTTTTTTTTTTTTCAATTAATTCCTCTTCTGATCTCGTACAATACATACTAAGGATTCATGAAAAGGATTTAAAATAAACGAATGCGGAGATAGACTTTTCAATTACTAACTTAAGATTATTTGATTGTATACAAATTCGATTAAAATTTTCAATACACTCCGGTTTACGACGAGTAAGTAGATTGTTTCGTTACCAGTGCCATGTCGTTTGTCAATGTTGTTTTGTCGTGTAATTCCGCTTTCTAGATGTACATAAATCGGGAAGTCACGGATCAGATGAGTTCAGTTCTCTTTAATCCACCTGCTGTAATAAACGTGGGATTACATTGCAACTATATGCTGTGTTTATTTGAGTTCATTTCATTCTACTCTCAAAATCGATATCACATTTAACATAATAAAATATAAGTAGAGGTAATATTATAATGTATGTATAATGTACAAAAAAAATATTATCCATAATTATACATTCTATACTAATGTATAAATTAATTGTAAATAAATATAGATATAAGTTTGAAGGTATGGACTCGAACGTCCTTACAAATTATAAAAAGTCACACGTGTGTTCCAAAGAGGTAAGTTTGTTTTGTTGTTACAGAACTTTCCCAGTTTTCAGAACGGACAAAAGTTATACAACCTTTTTTTATTACAAGAATAATATATTACATTCACAAATTACGTAGGTTACGATATTATAAGATTATTGTGTAATAATATAACTCGAACAAAAAACAATACTTATAATTCTATGATGATAATAATACCTACAACAATTTATTTCAATGTAAATAATAATAATGCTTCGCAATTTATACGACTAATATCCAAAGTCGGACAAAAATCTCAGTAGAAGAGAGTTAACTGTTATTATTAATTTTAAGCAGTCTTTTATTTGAAAAAACTTGAGATGTAACTTCAAATAATCCTTTTGTACACAATGTATAACAAATTCACAAACAACAAAAGAACCTCTGTAGGGGATAAAAGAATGTGCTCCGTCCTTGTTGCCGTGTATATTTCAGCTATTATCGAAAGCATTTTCTATTTTATTTTGGTTGTCACTAACAGCTAATCCCATTTTTTTCCTAGTATAATTTTAATGCATCTTAAATATTTTATAAAGTTCTATTTTAAAAAGTTTTATATAGCGTACCGGTAATATAAGACTTTTTGAATTATTTGCACTATTCATAGACACCGTATGTTGCAAGGCGGGTATTGTGATGTAGTATTTATGTATTCAACTCACAAAGCACTTAATGTCATAAGTCCAAATTAATTGGTTAGTGTTGCAATCATAGTTACGTTACGTTTAATCATAGGCGATTACTATGAAACTAAAACGTTTTAGTGCACTGTTTATTGATCATAAAGTGTTTAATATTTATACACTTTTAAACGTTATATTTACAAACTCGAATTTGAATATGAAATATATGCTTTAAGTATTCAGTTCAGTTTTTAAACCTTTATGTCTCTTAAATCAACACTTTATTTTAATTTAATTGGAATAATTTATTATAAATACATATGTATATATATATTTCTAATTATTTTTTTATCATTGCGTTATTTTTTTTATAAATTAGCATTAATGTTAAAACGAGGTCATGGTATGATGATTATTTTTCTTTAAATTATGTTGGACACACTATTAATACAAGGAGCACATATAAACTTTAAGCCGGGTAACAGATGTAACAACCTCTGTTACCCGACTAAAAGGGGTTGGTAATTATTTTGCAGAGCAATGTCTATGTTTTTACAACAGGATCAAAAAAACGTAAACATCAAAAACGTTAATAAACATTAAACCTCTTCTTAAATTTGAGGGATTTTCCCAAGACATTGTTGACATTGATTGTAGATTTTTGACAAACAATGAGCAAGTGTAATGTTTTAATATTTTCAATGAATAAGTAGTAGGTTTAAGTTGTGCTAGTTTTCCTTTTATGTCCCTATTAAACTTAACTGTTGCCATAATTTGCAGGTGGCAAATGATATTAGTGCTGTTTCCAACACGACCAGTCTCCTGTCTCCTAAGTATCTTACACATCTGGCACGTCTTATCATTGTATTAAATTAAACATCCTACAATAGGATCCCAGAAAACGTTCCAAAAATATTCAATTGTAAAATTTAAAATAATCGTTAAAGAGCGTTTGTGTGTTAAAAGATATTACAAAAGTAATGAATTTTTAGTTGATTGCATACCTTGGGATTGAGATGATCGCAATGAAAATATTTTTCTTGTTATTGTATAAAAACAATAATTGTAAAATTAGATATTCAAATAAAATCCGCTGAGTTTCTTTCGCCGTTTCCTCTTAGATCCGTAGTATTTGTTTCCGAACCGGTGGTAAAATTTTGATCATGAGTAACCGAGTATTACGCTTCTATATTTGATAAGATTTGACTTTTGACTTTGACATTTCACACTTAGGATAGATCCATGACGGCCCAATGGTTAAAACGCGTGCATTTTAACCAATGATTGCGGATTTAAACCCAGGCAAACACCGCTGAATTTCTTCTGTGCTTCATTTGTATTTATTATTCATCTGGTTCTCGGTCGCAAAGAAAAACCTCGTAAAGAACCTACATGTATCCAATTTTAATAAAATTCTACCAAGAAGCATTGGAGCAGCGTGGTGGAATTAGCTCCAACCGCTCTCCTCAAAGGGAGAGAAGTCCTTAAACCAACGATGGGACGTTCACAGCTTTTACTTTACACCATATCTAATAAAATCGAAATATATGTTAAATTTGCTTGAAATAAATAAAATGGATACAAGTACGCGAAACGTCCATACCATAAAATTAAATTGTATTCAGACCGTATCACGTCGCTCACAGAAGACAGTAAACATTTTTTCTTTTACTTACAAAGGCATTAGGGATTTACGTATTTCAAGTTTGAAGGTTTCGGAAAAGCCGTAATAATTAATACAAGCTTTGTTTACAACTTGAATAATCCATAACATTAAACGATAAATATTATTACTCGAAATCTTACATCTAAGTTATTGAGATGTTTTCTTAATTATTTATTATTTATTATTAATTATTAATTATTTATTTTACGTCGGTTTTTAACATCCAATTCTATTACACTCTTCGGTACAATTTATTTATTTTTCAGTATTGTAAACCGTACTTACGTAATTGTCTAAAAGATGCACAACTGTCCAGTTGTTCATTTATTATTATGACTCATGTTTGTGTTTGTGTGTCCAATGCCTCTGTCACAGCTAAATTAAACATGTCGGAAAATATGTTTTTCTATTTCATATATCAAACAATTTGACTGTTCTATGAGTCAGTTTTGATTATCATGCAATGTGAATATATTTATAAACTTGAAGTTTTTCATTAATATAACAGAATTATACTCAATTAATAACGTAGGAAAGTAGTGTTATAGTGTACGAACGCGCCAAGCTCGATCAATATGTCACTAATGAACGCGTGACGAGCTCTTCCAACACGTACGAATGTGACACTCAATTAATCAGTAAATCAGTTATATGATTTCTGTCTATACATAACTTTATTGTAATAAAAAAATATTATCTTATGCCTCAGCACAAATGATATCAATAAGAAATGATTGCTAAGGAAAATAATACTTCCTGGGGCACGGTATTCGTTTCAATAATAAGATTCCATAGCTATTTTTAACTTGGCCTATTAATCAATTTAAAGTTCATATAAAAAAAAAACATTGATAAATGAGGCAGTTCTTCTCGGTAGAATATACTTGCCGAACCAGTGGTAGTTTTAAATTTAAATGTAACGTGACGATTAAAAGTGCTTTTATGAGTCTACTCGAATAAAGATTATTTTATATTATTATTATTATTTTTATTATATATTATATGATTATTTGATAATCAATAATCATTATTATAATTATGTATTTGCGAAGATGATAAATTATATTACGTCGCTTAATTATTCTGTCTATTACTGAATCGATCTAAGTTTCTCAGTATTAAGTTTGTATGATTATATTACTAGCAACTTATCGAGTGAAATCAGTATCAAACAACTATCGCAGAAGTAAAAATCAACCTTATTCAAATAATTTTCATATTTTTTATATTACTTTATTTTACTCTATTTACTATAACCCACTGTTATAATATACTCATCATTAAAAATATAATAATTAGCACTTTTCATCCAGCTATGATGTTACAATTTTAACTCAAATAAACATCTCATCAACATTTAACGGTTATATATACTAAGATTTACTGTTTAATCTAGTAATGTAAATTAAGACTTGTTTTAAGAACTTACAAGTCTTACTTGTAAAGTGTTGTAAGAACTTTAATTAGTAGATCAAATTTGTTTTCTAATTCTAACTTGTTGTTTTCGACATGTATAGAACTTTGTTTATAGTTTCACGGAATTATCTAATTCCGTAAAATCGTATCTACGAGAGTTCATATACGACGCAACGTAGAAGTTAGCGCATTTAATTAACAATCCGTTAAGTCTAAGAATAAAATACATTCAGCCAAGACGTCTGTTAGTTCGATTCGGCGCGACGTACTACATTAATCAGTATCTCGCTGATGTCGTTTGCTAATTGACTAGAGTACAGATCCAAGGTATTCTAAATTCTCAGTTAAGTTCGTACAAATGATATTTTTAGAAGGATATTATTTGGATGGATGTTCAGATATGTAGTATCTAAATGAAACACATTTTCCAAAGGCAAATTTTAATCATGGTCCAACGTATACTGAATGAACGGACCCATTCAATGTAAAATCTCGCATTTATACTCACTTATGTTACAATATTTACAGACACATACAATACACAATATAGATAATTGAACACTGAGGGCGGTTAGCTGTTGGCTAGAAAAGTGAACGATGCTAACGTAAAGGCGAGGCGAGGTGCGAGTGCATGTCCAGCGGGACTGGCTCCGGCCGCAGCCCGAGCACGTGCGCTCCCGCCGCCCTCGCCGCGGCACGCCGCGCCCGCCGCACTCGCTAAGCTTCGCCCACGAACTTTAAGCGGGGATATACACAAATTTTCATTTGCAAAATCCGGTGTTAACGCTAATGGATTCGCAAGAGGATCGCGCCCACACTCACATGGCAGGTGATTGCCACGAATCACTATGTTTTCTACTTCGAGAACTATTAACTCGGGAGTCTCCAGCATGTGATTACCGGTTAATTTAAAAGTATGGACGCTATTATTCTGTATCAGTGAAAGTTCCTCGATTCCGTCAATTTTATTATTACACATCTCCAGTGTATCGACGTGTCGCAAACCTTCAAAGGCGCCCAATTTGATGATTCCCAGATCAGATTCTCTAAGCGCTAAGCGACCGACGCGAGTCAGTCCGTAGAAAGTATCTGGCAAAAGTGCCGGTAGGTCCATATAAGCGAGCTCTAATATTCCGACTCCTTCTAATCCAGCGAACGCTTGCGCTTCGATGGATCTAATACCGGACGGAAATTCTATCTGCGAGACGTCGTTGAGGCCAGAGAATGCATGTGCTAAAATACGTTTAATAGGATTATTTCTCAACGAAATAAGTTTTATAAAATTAGTTCCCGCAAATGCGTAACCTTCTATCTGGGCTATCCTGTTATGTGTTAAAACAATCGAAGATATATTTTGGAGAGCGGCGAATGCAAATGCATCGACGGTTGTTAAAGGTGTATGTTGTATATAAAGCTCATTGAGACGAGGGAGACCTCGGAAGGCGAAGGGCCTAATACGGGTGAGGTTACAGGCGTCGAGGGAGAGGCGACGCAGTTGCCGCAAATGGGCAAAAGCATCCGATCGTAGCACTCGCAAATCGGCGCGCGATAGTGACAACTGCATTACGCTTGAGCTCAGCGCTGACGGCACTCCCCGCAACGTTGCACTGTTACACACAACCTGCAACAAATAAATACCCTAAATTATATATTACACTTAACAAAACGTAAACGATACTCATATTTCGGATTCGTTTTACTTATTAATAAAGTATATAATTAACGCCTGGCTATAACTTATATCTTACTTTATATCTCGTTAATTTCGTATTTATTTATTTACCAATAGAAGTTTTAACATCATCACACTTTTTCTCTTAAACTAGACAACTATTCGTATATTGCATATGCCTATTAGTCACTAGTTAGATGAAAACTTTAGTTCCATTGTTACATAACTTTTAAATAATAGATCCATAAAAAGTCGAACTGGCCCAGCGGTTAGAAGGCGTGCTTAATTTGTGTTTATAATGCATCTCGTGCTCGCTGGTGAAGGAAAACATCGTTAGGAAACCCGCATATGTCTAATTTCAACGAAATTCTGCCACATGTGTATCCACCAATCCGCTTTGGAACAGCGTGGTGGAATATGCTTAAACATTCTCCTCAAAGGGAGAAGATGCCTTAGCCCAACAGTGGGTAATTTACAGGCTGTTAATGTTATGTGTGCTGTAATAGATCCATGCAGAAACATATGTGATTGGGATGTTAGAATACCTTTAATGATATTGTAGTTATAATATCGAATACATGACAATATATACAAAATGAACGACAATTGAAACGTTTGGTATTGTTTGCTTCGTCAATAAAATTAATCCTCCCCCGATATCCCCTTGGCGCGCATAGTCGCATGCCCATATTTTGATTGAATTGTTTCAAACTTAATCTTCACAAATAACCAATATCAATTTCATTTGCGTATTATACGATACAATTTATATTACAATCTGTACACGTTTAATATTGAATTAATGCTGCTATATTTTGTGGTGGTCTCATAAATTGAATCTGTATTAAATTAGTTTTAAACCACATTTTAGTAAAAGCTGTTATAAATTTAAAAGCTGATTAATAACACAAGATAACCGATACCGTACCAACTATCAAACGATACACAATACAATTGCGAAACGAAAAGACACTGTTGATTCAATTATTTATTAGATATTTAATACTGAGTATATGAATGTGTATAAATATTAAATGGAATTTGGTGAAGATAGTTCAATAAACCTGAAATTTTCACATTGCAAAAGCCTCAGATCTGAAGGGTCGATTTTATTTCTATAAGCGGGCACAGGTGGCGTCGTTCATAATACAATGGAAGTAATCCTCGTTAAATATAAAAATTCTCCGAGGCAGAAATAATTGTATTACCGACATGTTTAAAACTTTAAATTTACATATAATAAAAATCTACAGTTGTAATATTTGTGTAATATATTTTATTAATACGGCCTCAATATCAAATGTATGGTCGCTTAGCGATCTAAAAGTCGCTGATTCGAATTGATCCCTTGGAAATTGGACTATTGTATTGGCCCTTTCTAATAGAAACTTTACCCTTAATCGGAAGAAAATATATGATATTTAAAAATAAAACGTGATACATTTTATAGCACAGAATATATTTCTTTACTTTTTGTATGTATAACATGATATGATTATATAATTTAGGCTATTCCAGAACAGTTACATACAGCTCATATAGTTTATATGACTTTACTCACCTGTGATTGTGAGAGACAGATACACTGTGTGGGACAGGAGGGCACTAGGGTTGTACTCAGTGCCTGGACGCGTGCTTCGCAGGTGACGGCCCACGCTAGGCACATAACCGCCCAGCGCACCACAAATCTGTTGATAATAAAACAATTCAATGAAATGATTCCTAAAATTTAAACTATTACTTTATTCTTTCTTTAGTAATAATCTTTATTATTTATTATAACCTGAACCCCGATTTACCTCGAATACATTGAGAATTTAAAATCATCAATTTAGTAAATATAAAGGTTACAGGTACATTAGGGTAATGTAGTATTTTTGAGTTTTCCAGTATAGAATAGTGATCCTTTCTACGTTTTCTTTTCATTTAAATAGTTCACGTTACGGTTTTGATCGCCGATATATGAATTTCAAAATCGTAGAAATATTAGTTAACATTGATAGTTTAAAAGATAACCAAAACGAAGTTTCAAAAAAACTAATCAGTTCTTTTTTTAAGATTAGACGAGGTAACAATGGCACCTCACCCAGATGGGCTGATATACCACCGCCGATGTAAATCAACGTTAATACTTTGTATCGCTGTGACCAATCTAATTACAAGCACAAGGGTCTTGACATCTTAGTAGTCCAAGCATTTAAGGAGTAACAAGAGTTTAAAACAAAATTACTCAAAATAAATGTAAGTGTCAAAATACTGTATCGTCTCGTAACGACTAGTTCTCTCTAGTTAATGATTTAAATCAATCTTCACTTCGAATATAGGTCGAGGCGATTACCACATCTATAATATTGTTTCCTATGTACAAGGTTGATATTTGCGAACGCCTGCAAGTCAAGGCTTCCGTCGACAAAGATAAACAATTAACCCATAATTAAGATTATTCTTGAATTAATAAATAATGTTAGATTTTCGAGTGAGTATGGAATACAAGTCTGATAAATAATTTATAAATTTATGAAAAAAAAATTAAACTTCGTGGTAGGGCTTTGTGCAAGCCCGTCTGGGTAGGTACCACCCACAGATCATATGGAATATATAATATATAAGACTGCCAAACAGCAATGCTTTGCATTGTTTTATTCCGATTTGATATGTGAGTGAGCCAGTGTACCTACAGGAAAAAGGACATAATTACTTTGTTCTCAAGGCTAGTCCCGGATTGGAGATATAAGGTATGATTAAAATTTCTAACGGCGCCAATGTCATCAGGGACCCATTAGCCCGTTCGCCTACTTATTTTATAAAAAAATCCCATAAAAAACCTTACACTCGATATATTTTTTTAATAAATGATAAAGATTATTTCATCGGATTACAAGCGACCCGCCCCGGCTTAACACGTTTACAATTTATGAATAAAAGAAAATGAAACGGCGCTTAGAAAGAATATATTAAGTATATTATTTTATAGCGTTTATTTATGTATATAGGTAATATATTAGTAATACGAAGAATACACAAATTGGTTTCAGTCATAACTTTATTCTTGACATAGATCAAAAGTTATGCACTTCTAATAGGTTCAAATTTATGTAATTTTAAAAGCCAGGGTAACCAGGGTTATATATTCGTTGAAACAGACAGTTTAGCCGACCGCACGTATCGCATCAAACGATTTTATTAGTTGCACTTAATTTAAAATCGATGATATTTTGTAAAGTATAATTTCGAATTATATAGTGTTAAACACAATTTTACTCTTTATAAAATGACCAAAGTAACTTATATCATATATATTACATAATATATCTTTTTACTAATCCATAATAGATAAAAAAAAGTCATTATGCGTGTACTTTAGACACAAGTTATCGTGGACCTACCAGTAGTTTTAAGATTTGATCAGACTTTTCTGGCCTTTTTAAGGCCAAAGCTTAGCCAACAAATGTGCGTACTCAGTGTCGGAGCACCGTGCACGCGCACCGTCGAGCACATGTCAAATACTATAAATGTTTGAATCTGTAAAGACTGCGAGCGGACGCGCCCAAAACCAATTGCGGTTAGTCAGTTCCGTATGCGCAGTGCGCCGTCACTAAGGACGTACGCCAAATTTAATCGTAGAATGCTAAAGAATGTAGGCATGTACTGATTTTTGAATAAAACATGTTATCATAGCTTAGCCATAGCGAACATTTTTTTCTATTCGTGAAAACCGAAATAAAATCTGTTGAGTTGAGAAGAAGTAAGCAGATATAGAGACACAGGAAATAGGCAAACAAAAAAATAGATAAAGGTTGACCAAATTAAACCATTACAACGAAACAATTTAAACCAATTAAAACATTAAATTAATATACATACGTCTTAGCCATATTCGAAATTTTACAACAATTATATTATAAGTCAATTCATAAAATTAATGTATATCACTTAAATTATACTTATCCATTTTATATACTAAATAATAAAGTGCATAACAGCAAATATATGTACGGGATTAATGAACCGGTAATCCGAATATAACATCATGTACAATTAAACATAGCAAAGACTCTTTTGATATTATCAAATATTTTAATGGATTCGATACACTTATATAAAGAGCCGAGATGGCCCAGTGGTTAGAACCCGTGCATCTTAACCGATGATTGCGGGTTCAAACCCAGGCCAGCACTACTGAATTTTCATTTGCTTAATTTGTGCCAGATGTGTATCCACCAACCCGCATTGGAGCAGCGTGGTGGAATTTGCTCCAAAACCTTCTCCTCAAAGGGAGAGGAGGCCTTAGCCCAGCAGTGGGAAATTGACAAGCTTTTATTGTAAATGTATGTAAATTGTAATATAATAAAATTCTGCTTTATAACTATAAAATCTTACAGTGTTTTTACATCTTGTCTCATTAACTGTGAAAATTGATTGAATTGTTGTCATATTTAAATAAAACGTATTGTTATTAATTAGCTAAATGAATAGTAGTTTTTGAAAATTCTAATGTCATGCTTATAATTTAGCCTAATTTTTTTATTCCTCTCAATAGAAGTCTTTAAGAGGCGAAAAATTTATGAGTTTTGAAGTGAAACCGTCAAGATCTGCGAATTAACATGACTCACTGAACAGAACACTTCAAATTTAATCGAACATCGAATAATTGTAAGGTAAAACGTCCAGAGGAATCCAGCATATTTCAGCTGAAATTCTATCAATATGTATCTATCAAATCTCATTGGAGCAGCATGGTAGAATAAATTTCTAGTAATTAGTAGTTATTTCGAAAATAGGTGACCTCTTCCTAACGTTGGGGCATTTAGGGAACCCCTACCATTATATCCCGCCCCCCACATTATGCAAAAATCCATAGCGATAAGATTAAGTATGCAAAATTTATAAACAATAGATAAAGTCTATGCACGGGTTCTAACCACTGGTCCATCTCGGCTCTTTATACAAGTGTATCGAATCCATTAAAATATTTGATAATATCAAAAGAGTCTTTGCTATGTTTAATTATACATGATGTTATTACTGAATTAATTTAAATAATATAAACATAACAGCTTAGTAGCGATACAAAAACGACATTCGTAACTATATAATTCTGTTGTAATCATGAAACATATATGAACAGACAACGGAAAGGTCTCTAACCACAGAACATTAACGTACATTTTTTATTCAAGTGCAGCACTGCGAGTTGGAAAGGAAAAAGCGGTTTATAATATAAAACTTACCTGACTTTAATACAAAGACAAAATAAAATTTTCGAAATTATTTAAAGCTCTTGCTTTTAACAACTTTGAAATAGGTAACTTAACAAAAAAGGAAGAAAAAAGATGTTTATAGTTTTGAATTTTTCTTTATATTTTTTAATGTATTCTTCTCTTAATATTTTTATTAATTAAATAAAATAAAAGATCTACTTGTATAGTTCAAGAACAACGATTAAATCAAATCAGTCAAAAGTAAATAATAAAAATTACACAACAGATTTTGATACGGTTTTTTTAATAGATAGAGTGATTCAAAAGGAAGGTTTATATGTATAATAGATGCACAATACAGTAGAGAAACACTAAGAAAAATTAATAATTTTATTTTAGGGGTTTCTTATGTGATGTCGTAAATAAACACACTTTTTGCGCTTACATTGCAAATGCTGGCAGAAACCCACAAGATGATCAAAATAATGTACTACAGTATTTTACACCTTCAAAAGGTCTACAACAAAGTACGCGATGGTATATGTCTATCTCTTAGGGATAACCCACAATAACCATTTTTAATCCTTTACTTTTTACGAGAAATAATGGCTTATTTTCGAAGCGATTTTAAGCAATACAGCATTAATCGTTATCCGATTGAATACCTTAAATAAATTGTGCATTTAATATAGATCAATATGGCTTTTTACAGTGTGTAATTTAAACGAATATTTTAGAAGATATTACAGATTTAAAGCGCAGGGACATATCGGTTTGTATTATCTAATGACAAAAAGCTGTAAACTTTGTATATAATGATAGTTTGTAGTATATTTAGTCCCAGTATTGAACCCGTGCAAAGCCGGGGCGAGTCGCCAGTAATAAAAAAACGACAAATCATCATTGTAAAATAAAAATCTACGAACAGTAGTCAAAAGTCCTCTTGACGAAATCTCGACGACGGCGGCCTACTTCAAGGACTAGTCAATTGTGCAGTATGATGATATTATAATGCACAACTGTGATCATAACTCTTATAATCCGATGGGACGGCAATTCGACACGACCGGAGAGAGATTAGGCGCAGGCGGCGATTAAACGGCTTAGAGGTGCTTTCGGTAGGCTGCTACTGAGAATTCTTTAGACGAATAATTCAATGACTTTAGTAGAACAACTCGGGATTCGAATGCAGAAGTTTAGGAAAATATAATATGTCTATACACTTTTGTCTGTGACTAGTACACATATATATCAACTAGCTGTTACCCGCGGCTTTGCTCGCGTAGAATAAGAATATATTTACAAATTAACTTAAAATATTACTTTAATGTAAAACCTCTTTGTATACCACATTGGTGTGTATTTCAGTCCTTAGGGTAGAATATCCAAAAACGCTTATATGCGAATCAATTCATTTTTAATCGGTTACCCAAAAATTATATTCATGCTTCTAAATTTAAAATGACGGACTTCCAGACTAACCTGTATACAAAATGTCAACCCCTACTTTTTCCTTTTAGGCGTAAAATATCAAGAAACGCTTAAAAACGTATCTACTCAGTTTTAATCAGTATTCCAAAAAAAAGTTTCATGTTTTTAATTTAATAAATGACGGACTTCCATAAAAACTTTTATCCCTTATTTCACCCCCTCATAGGTAGAATATCAAGAAACGCTTAAATACATATTTACTCATTTTTAATCAGTAACACAAAAATAAAATTTCATGCTTCTAACTTAAAAAATGACGGACTCCCAGACTAATCTATATAAGAAATGTTAACCCCTATTAAGCCCCTTAGAGGTAGAATATCTAGAAACACTTAAATATGTATTTAATCATTTTTAATCAGTGTCCAGAAAATAAACTTTATATTTTTAGATTAAAAAATGACGACTTCTATACAAACTTTCAACCCTTATTTCACCCCCGTAAGGGTAGAATATGCAGAAACACTTAAATAAGTATCTTCTCTCCTTTTTAATCAGTATCCCAAACATAAAGTTTCATGTTCCTAAATTAAAAAAATTACGAACTTCCATACAAACGTTTAACCCCTATTTCACCCCTTTAGGGGTAGAATTTCCAAAATTCGCTCCTTAATGGGTGTCATGATATGTTAGTTTATAAGTGTACAGCCTAAAATATAAGTTGTATATATATTATATATTTTAATAATTCTAGCTCTAAAAATGACAATACTTTCAACAACTTACAACCTTTCATCCCCCTTTTCAACCCTTTACAGCACTTTTTTTCAAACAAAAAGTAGCCTATGTCCTTTCTCAGGCTCTGGACTATTTGTGTACCAAATTTCATTTAAATCGGTTCAGTAGTTTTGGCGTAAAAGCGAGACAGACAGACAGACAGAGTTACTTTCGCATTTATAATATTAAAGTACGGAGTATAGATGAAAACGAATTCTTTCAGACATTCACAGAGAAAATGTCACATTTAAAAATGAAATGTTTTTGTCTACAGTCACATAAAGTGTTAGAAAAAGTTCAATATTACATATACCAAATAGGTTATGGATCTTCGAGAAGAAAGACCCTCAAGAGTTCCATCTAATTCCGAAATTTTCTTCTGCTATACAGGCAGAAAAACTACATTGGCCAATTGTAAACCAAGCTCAACTACTCGATTTCACCGGCAGGAATATGGACTCACCTTAGTCCATATTCCTCGAGTCGAGACATGAAAATCTTAATTTTAATGTCTCGTGGAACCACACTGATTATTGCCAGAAAAATACCCAATTTAAATCGGGTACAGGCCACAAGATTTGCCATTATGTTGACACAGAGCCAAAATTACCTACAGGCTTTAGACTTATAAAAAAATTTACTTGCTAGGATTGTATTTTAAATCAAACCAACTTCATACTTAACTGTAATTCATACAGCCTTGAAAACATGCTTGAATACCTCAAATACCTCCTTCGGGGGTTGAATTTTGTTAAACCCGTCTTTAACGAAAATCCCATGCCTGGATAAATCTGTAAGTTTTATAGATCCGAAGAATTTATGATGAGAGGATACGTGAAATTTCTCTTAGAATACAATTTCAGACTTTCTTTAATTTCGGTTACATGTATTTGAAAAGGAGAAACCTGACTGTTATTTATTAATCTAATTTTCTTATGTTTGTGTGATATTTATTGATTCAATAATATTAAACTTTTAAGTTTATTATAATTCTTGATTTAGGGCAATATCCTTTAATGTACAATATTGCTACAACTATGTTTTTTTAAGGTACTTAGATACCAAATATCTAGTTTCAATGGTTATAATTATATAATTTTATTTCAATCTAACAAGCGCATTGCCTGAAGCTATATAAATATTTTTAGTTATATCATAGCAGAATAAACCGGGTTTAGAGTTCTTTTTTTAAATATTCTTGATACTTTACAATTTGCTAATGTTTGCTTTATTTGTTATAGAACTTTTTTACGACTTTTATTTGTTTACCAGAAGAAAACCAATTATAAAAATACGTTATCTTATATCCAATACTTAAATATTAGTAGTTAAGTATTGTTGTGTATACTTCGCTTCCTTGCGTTTACTACACTTCCGTGGTGTCAGAATAAATAATAATATAAAATTCTTGATTTTTTTATCTACTCCTTTTTACTTTCAATTCTCGTTCAGCTATCGATTATTATCAAACGAATAAAGAGTCAAAATTTTTTTTTTTTTAAAGACTATTTTGTTTGCTATTCTGTAAAACTAGTAGATTTAGTTTACTAGTTTGTATCAATATACTTTTTGATAAAAGAAAATATATAAGTTCTCACCTGACGGAAAATGTCGATGCCATGGGCGGGCGCAGGCTGGGCGCAACGCCCGCCTTGCGCCCTCACCTACGGACGTCCATGTGACGTTTACGCAGACCTGTCGACAATGATAAGAGAATTAAACATAATTTTTAATTGAAAAGAAAATTATTCAATCATAGTACATAAACCTTTTACCAATAACTGTATTATGTGTGTTATTTTTATTTACTTATTATAATAATTAATTTTATTAATCATATAACACGAATAATTTGTGTTAATTGATCGCGCTATAATTAATTCATCTCGAGCGAACGTATCCTAGTGAAATCCTGTATTTTATATCACGGTGATAACAAATTTTAATAACTAAATCATTCTTGTTCATAATATTATTTAAACAATTATCAAATCCTAGTCATAATTTTTTACTTTTATTTTAAAACATAGCCTTTACAAATTTCGTTGAAACAGCGGATCGTATATCGTCGGGTCCCTAATAGATGGCGCTGGTGTGTGAAATAACGTCTGAGTGTGGTCTGTGCTTGATTTGATTGTACCTGGCGGTTTGCTTCCAACGATTTGATGGCATTCGTTATTCTGACATTTGTGGTTGCTAAGGAAATTACTGTTGTAAGAAAAAGGAATTGATTTGTAAAACAGTACAGAACTCACGCCCATTAAATTAATAAATCGTCATTGGTGAAAAGTTTACGTAATTATTTCTAAGGAATCCACATATAAATATGTCAGATGACAGCGTAACATATACCTATTATGTGTATTATTGAAGGAATAATTGACAGATGGAAAATTTAGTCAACTAAAAAAATATTATTAAGCTTATTTTTTTTTAAGGAATGACATGTCAAATTATTACCGCGTGACCAATATTGGCCTCAGTCGTCAACCCCGACCGTGACCCGCTAACTATGAAAGAGATAATAATGATTTAGTCAATCTTCTTCGTAGTTCTCATAGTCAATCGGAAGGTAATCTGACATGATTGGATCTAGAAACTAACGGGTCTACAGCCTTCCCAGACATGGGAGTATATTCCTAAATCCAGGACGGTACTATAAATTTATTGACAGAAAAACCTACTAAATTTTATTTAACCAACAAGGAATTTGAACTTAATATATTAAAAGGAAATAAGATTAGAAAAACTTTCTCCTCTGACCTACATTTTCCGAACAAAAAATAAAAAAATATATAAAATGTGTGCCTGTATTGTTCGTGCGTCATTTCGTAACGTAATTGTGTTACCCAAGTTAGGTACCGTTATTAAACTAGTAATTCATTGAATTACAACGTGAACAAAATCCCGATTCAAGATTTCTTATACGCGAAAACTTACTTCGTTCGGGTAACTATTGTGATGATTTTTATTTATGTTAATCTGATTTAGAGATGGTAACACTGTTGCATGGCGGTTGGCTGGTTGAAAAAGCAGCCAATCACGATCGAGCTCAGCTGACCTATTGGTTGATCGCGTACATTTTGATGTGACAGAAAGAAGTTCGAAAAAAAAAAAGGGAGACTGTTGTCAGACTGGGAGCTCAACGGGGTTATCTTAAAATGAAGGGTGATTGATTGTACAACTTGGATAATTGTGCCGATTAAACCTATTGTGTTAAAATAAAAGTATTTACATCTATTTGAACTAAGTTTGCATTTACGAAACTATTATACTTATTCAGGATTACTTAAGTAATAATAAAAAAAATTAAACGCGACTGAAATAAAATAAAAAGCAAAAATAGTTGATGCGTTAGAAATTATACCTCGTATTGTAAAGATTATATTATGAAGTGAGCAGAAAAGGGTTGTAAGCGGCGTAGCGTGTTTCGATGAGGTGAGGTGAGGAGTGGATCGAGGTTTTGGTCGTCAAAATGTTTTTAAATTGTGATCTTGTTGGTGGAGGTGACAGCTCGAGAAAAGAAAAAGAGATAAATGAAATAATAAGGTAATCTAAGTTATATTGCATTATTAGTACTAAAGTTTTAGTACTAGTATTTTATATTATATATATGAACAATTGCGGCAATATTCATAACCCAGGCTCGCAATTATAATGTACTAATATGCAAAGGCCAGCTGAACACATTATGGAGACGACGTTTTTGTTTAACCTTCTCTGTCGCTCATTAGACGTCCCAGACAGCGCTATTGACATTTGAACTGTCGGTAAATATTGTTTCGTAATCCTCTCGGGTTCTTGTCATACTTTGATCATTTAAAATAGAGCCACATAAAAAGAAAATATATTATTAAGGATATAAAGTTTTCATTGTATAATTTATGAAACTTTCATTGGACACGACATATGTCATTTACATAGGTAACAAATTTCCATAGCAATTGTATTGATGGCGCAGATAATTTCAGTCTGAACAATTCGTACTAAAACCATCATCTCTTCTTAAAATATAAAACAACCCTTTAACAATACCAGAGCCGAACGCCAGAGAACTTAAAGTTGCAAGAGTATGTTTACGTTCGGTGTATGGAGATTCCCGGGGCTTGTTCCCCAAAGTGCCATTACATCGCTCGCCCGAGACACACGCTTTTAAACCACGCCTATATAACATAAGAAATATTATTAAATAAATAAGCGCACACGAAGCTTAGTATTTACGTTATGAACAAAAAGTGTGTCGTTTCTATGATGACACACTTAGCCCATCTTTTAACACTGATGACACCTCAGATTGTAATGTCACCTTAAATTTTTACTCTTAAAAAATAATTATAACATTAATACTAAAATATTTTTAAATAATTTGGTGAGACAGTGTAACTACAGGCACAAGGGACAAAACATACATTCCTTAAGTTGTTGGCGCATTGGATATATAAAGAATGGTTAACATTTTTAATTCCGTCAATGTTTATGGACAGTGGTGATCAGGCGACTTTATTACCTCGTCCTCGGCCTTTTTTTTTTTAATTGTACTAATTTTTGAATTTATGACATTTATATCATTTTTACCATTTGATTGATGATTTATACTTAATAAAACTACTATAATAAATACTTAATAAAATGATTTATACCATTTAATATCAACATATAGCGTATATGTAATTTTAAGTGCAGATTAAAAGAACATTAAAACCGCTGAAACCCAAGTCGGAGTCGTATATGCAGAATAGAAGAAAAGTACCATGAAAGACAACAATAGTTAAACGTATATTTAATACGTTTGAAAATGAAATATAAGTTTTTATTCACCAATTTAAGAAATTAATTACAAGTGCCACTCGAAGTGTAATATAAAAAAAATATATATTTTAATAATCTAATAATGAAGAAAGAAACTTTGAAGTAAATCAAACTCATCATTTTGTTATATATAACTTTGTTAGAAGAATACATAATATCATATCTTGACCCAAGTAATTTTAAATATAAGTTTATTTATACTAAAAAAAATAGACCCGAAAATCTCGCTTAACCAACACTGAATTGTAAATGCTTCTGAACATTTAATAACTATACTAACTAAACTAAAATAAATTTACGAAATTTAATTAAAAAGTCACTGACTAAAATAACTATTAGACAAATTGACAGTGTTGTCCGTCACCGCAATGAAAAACTATATTTTGTAAGTTTTCCGTAAAATTAAAAAGTAAAGATTTTCATTTAGGTTACCCTCTCAATTTTGAGTGAAGCCCTGTTGTGCGAACTTTCAAACAAAATTTCACGCTCAATAGTTTAAAGATAAGGAGCAGAAAATTCTGGGATTTTCGGATATTCTTTAAGTTATTTAAACTTAGCAGCTTTCGATTAACAACATAATATATATATCGAATTTATGATAGACAGTTATTTAAAAAAATACGCAGAACCGCTGACCTTGTTCTGGTCATCGGCTCTGCTATAGTTACAATAATTTTATGTTTATACTGAAAAGCAACTTTAAGATATCGACGGCATTTATTTGATTTAAAAATAAAAAGGTGAGTATTAACAAAAACAAGCAATAGTTCAAAATAGTTAGTTTTATTTAATCAACACAGCTTTTTCTTATTTAACCAACATAGATTTTACTTACAATATTTTATCTTCCGAAGTCGATAACAAAGTGTTCCCCGTACTTAAATCAACCCTCTTTTATTAAATCGCCCGCTCCACCAGAGGTGGACATCAACCACAAAAACACTTCATTATTAAACAAACAGATGTTGTAAAATCACTGTATTAGAAAATGGTTTTGACAATTATTTTTATAAAACAATTAATAATTTTAAATGAAAATAATTAAAAGTAATTTAAACCAAACTGCAGTAACATTATCTAATTAATAGTAATTACACGATTAATCAATTTTTATAAAATCAATACCGGGCATATTTTACCCACACAATCATTTTAACATTTACAATAATTTTTAAGAGTATAATAAAATTAACTTTATCAGCTAAACAATATTCGTGGCGACATATATTATATTGTAATTTTTATAACAAAATTTTGTTTTTCTTTTATATATTTCACCATCAAAATATGAATCTACTAGATGAAAACCCAGCTTCGATCGGGTGAAATAAATAAAACTAAACAAATACGGTTTATCATTTACTTTTCATATAACTTTTTTTATAAACATTGTGATTATCAAACATGTATATTGTGGTGAAAGCTATCGACCTAAAATCATTATCGATTTTTAACGATCTATAATTGAGGATAGGTGTCGATTGGGTCTATCGTAGATATGCACGAAATTATCAATATAAAAATTAATTATCGATTTACGCTAAACATACCTGATTGAATCGCCGCACTCTATACATCCAGGACACGTTTCGAAAAAAATGGCTATGACAGTCGGAGCGATAGACACGAGAGCATAGTCATATGTAGCAATATACATGCATTATATTTTTATCTATTTTAGAAGAGCTTACAAGTCAAAGGGTAACTTAACGATTAAAAGTTTCCATAGAATCTGGCACTCTTAGTAATACAAACCACTTACACCGACAAAGCGCTGCCAACCTCAGGACCAAGGAAGGAGTCCTTTGTGCCTGCTATTAGACTGTCTACGCTTTTTGATTCGAAACAAAGTATTGCTATTTGACGGTATAATTTAGTAAGCACTTGGCACCTACGTAGACTACCTACACAAAGACGCGCCTCTCATGGAATCTGATATAATGCAACTCAACTTACTAATAAAAAATAAAAACGTATAATCCTTAAACCATATACAGATTAGTGTTTTTTATGTACATGTATTATTTAAAAAACTATTACTCTACAAAAGTAAGATAATGGTAATGAAAATAATGTCGTCCTGTCCGATTTCCGCCACGGCGGTTAATTTGAAAAGAGGCCAGCCGACTATGCAGGACATACACAAGTGTATGCGTAAACACGGCAAATGCGCCACGACCAGAAATAATTTAGGCACAGGAACGTCTTTACTTGCTTTTCCAATTTCCAGACTCCGCGCTGTTATTGAGAATTTATAAAAACTTTTCGGCCCGATCTGGGATTTGAATCCAATACCTTAGGACCTCCGGCCTTATAACTAGACCAACAAGGCAGTCAATATTATATTATATTCACAAATGTGAAAGTGAAACAAGACAACCCTATAAAACATAAATACCGTAACATGTGACGGGTATTTTGTGTTGAATCACAACACATACTAGAATTAAGATATGTAAATCCTGTAAAGACAATATTCATACTCAATCCCGCACACAAGACTTAAACACTTCAGTGATCGGTAGACATGAGCGGATCATGGCGCTATAATACTCGTTTATGTAGGCCCACGAACACAGATCTTCCAATTTATTAAATTATCTATAAATAATCAAAAATAATTTACATTGGTTGAACATATAGAATGGGAGACTACGCCTAGGTCATCACTTGCCTAGTCAATATATACAACTATATATAGTCACGATAGAAACTCGATAAAACCTACTCCAAAAGCACAGCGTAAATAACACCTATAATAATAACATTTCGCCCTGTAAGTGTCACGATATAGATTTAGTAAACAAACATACCTAGGACTTATTATGGATGATCGGTTAGCATGGAAACAGCAAGTTAATTATGTATGTAAGTAAGAATGATACTCGCTAAATAGTTTTTTCAAACAGGCTGTAAAACAACTTTTAAAAATCACATTGAATTAATATAAATATGGATATAAATTATTCGCTTTAACTTGTAAACTCTAGTTTCTAAAATAATTTAAGTAACCAATTATAACGATTACCGCCAACTATTACGTTTTGTAAAATTAAACTATCTAGGAAAAGTCGCTCTTCGTTGTTAATCGTAAATTATTTTACCAAAAATTTACTTAAGTTTATCTAACTAATTTAGACCCTAGATTGGAAAAATTTAAACTTTAACAACCTAGGTCAAATTACTTAAATAGCAACAGGCGATTAAACTATATAATACTACATAATATTCAACCAAATTAACGACTGATGACTTGGGAAAGTATAACACTTAAAAATATTAAATATTAATTCAAACAACAAACAATAAATAAATAAAGATAATAAAAAAAACAGCAAGAGGAATTGGTTTGAAAATAAAGTTTTACGTTTTATTTGTCTTATATATAATTTTATTTATATTATTTAATTTTCTGTTATTTAATCATAAGAATTGTCGACGGCATAAGGTATACGGTTAATATTCTGGTGAGCTTATGTTTACACTTTATTATAAAAACATTTGACTGTTTTATTTTATTCCCGGTGAGTAGTCATAAATTAATATGAAAATAGCTAACTAAAGCTAGCGTGGGTGAATTAGATTGTTGGAACATATACATTGAACGATGTAATGTTTCGCTACATTAACTAATTACCATTTCAGAAATCCATTGCTGACAAATTTTAACATGAATATTTGAAACAGTATTCCAAATTCAATAGTTTAAGTTGTTTATGGTATAGATTATTTAGTAGAATATTGAAATCAGACAGACGGCGAAAATTAATTCTATCAATGCCACGTTTGCTTTCAATTTTATTTACAAAATTTAATTTCTATTATTCGGACAAAGTGCTATCATATTTAGTTAAAAACGAGTGTTAGATATATCTTTCATCATATTTTGTTGTCTTTATATTTGTGATCCTTTATTCGACCGTAACCTTTTAATGTATGAGGCATCGTTGGTCCTTATATAATACCATGTGAGTAGTGATACTGGATATAAAATTTTAATTTTACGTTTTTGGCACATCAGTCGTGGTTTTAACTTTGATGTCATCATAATTCATCTAACATCATTGTAGAAAAATATAGTCGTAACATTTTAAAATCAAAGTAAATCCACATTTCATGTTATGATTCTTTCAAATAAAAATTCAACAAAATTTTTAAACCTACGGCTTTGATACAACTAAATTTTAAAGAAATACAATACAGTTAATCTAAATATTCTTATAAACGGATTCATAAATAAATAAAAAAAAAACAGCCCATATTAGTAATAATAATATCATTAGTTTACTGTTAAAAATATAGAAAGGTTTAAATTACAAACATTCGATTAGATCAGAGTTCATTACATATATCAATTTGTTATATTAAACTACGTTCGACTAATTAATCTTAGAAAATTTTACGGCATCCAGTGTAGTGGACAACTTTAATCGGTTCCTGTCTGTGTACAATCAATCATAAGAGTAGCGAACCGTGTCAACGCGGAATGGCACCGGACTAACATTTGACCAAAACTTGCGTTATCAACCGTAGCAACCTTTTACCAACCACAAACGAAAATTTATTGCTCGAATTAGAGCATCAAAGATGCTAACGTTTAATGCTTCAACATTATACACGCTGTATAAAGTATTACTTACTCTTTGACTTTAATTTTAGTCAATATGTATTTATTTTATTGTTCTTATACTTTATTGCCCGCTTGGCTACATCTGGTTTTATGGATACCAGTTTTTAATATTAAAATATTTGCCTAAATAAGCCAGAAATAATGTTCGTATTATTACTAATAATTTTATTGCTTATAGTTTAATTTAGCTAACAAACCAAATAATAATCTAAAAACCTGACTAAAAGAAAATTAACATTAAAGAAAAACTTGAATCATACATTTATTCAAGTTTGAATATCTAATTATTCTTTCTTATATTTCTTTCATTCTAGTATAAGTTTAATTTATTAGTCTCTCGAAAATTCGAGCTATAAGTAGTGTACCTAAATAGTACTGACAGGATGTTCCCAAAACAAATAAGAGCAATTACTTTACAGACAGTAAACTCCTCGTGTACGCTTCCCTGTTGAATAAGTTAATATTAAAAGACAGATATATTTAACAAACGTATGCAATTTTCTTTATTTATGTGCCGTCTGCATGGTTGTGGCAAGTCTATAAAATAACTACTTTGCTGTCTAGCAAGACTTACTACGGGGTCTTTTCTCGAGCTAGTCTTTTTATTTTCCTCTTAGTGTAATGGAGCACCGGTAGAAATGACACGCAATTACGAGTATGAGACACATTTACATTAACTTGATTCTAACTTTCTTGTTCTTGTCAAGAAAATTGGACTAAACAAACTTGAATTGCTCCGCAGCTGTAATTAATGAAAGATTTATGTAACTGTAGATTTAACTTTATTTCTAGGGTACTACGATGCTGAATAATTTTCATACTAATCCGTGTAATCTTATCCGAGCTTTGTTTCAGTCAAACTACAAGTGCACTTTTATCCCGCTGAACCTTTTGTTTTCGCCCCCTTCTTTAATCCTTTTTGTAAATCTCCTTAAGGATCTAGGTCGCTCGCAACGAAAACGTATGAGTGTGTTACGATTCCTTTAAAAAGGACAACATATATGTTTTAGTTATAACATATATAGGGAATTAATCGATTATGGCCATTTCGGTAAAATATTTTACCATTTTGGTGTAAACCAAGCATAAAGTTAAAAAAAAAACACATATTATCCACTTAATTAAATTCGCCGGTTCTTCTCAGGTCTGACTGATTTATTTAAAAAGACTGCACAATTATCAAATATTTTTTTTAGAAACAGTTAAAATTTGCATTGATGAATATTGGGACGAATTATTTTTCAAATTAATTTATAATAGGTAGATGAGCTGGCAAGTTGAGACCTAATGATATGTGTTTATAGATACAGACATTGGCCCTTTAAGAAATATTAACCAGCCCTTTCATAGCCAAAACCAACCATGGAAACTAAGCTAATATATGCCTTCTTTCTGAAGTTACACTAGCTTTTCAGAATTTTTATTTTTAATACTAAAACTGACGTGGTGATCAGTCAGGCCAAACAATGTATGTATTTCTTTCAGGCTCGACAAAATATATCGAATACCTTAGAAAAACAACAATAAAACAAATATAATCAATAAAGTCTCGGTTTCTAGACATGGAATACGTCCCGTAACAAAAATAGTACACGAAATAAAACCTATCTATTCTTAGTAACTATCGCAGACAGTTTGATCATTATTCAGTCCAGATCTGCTCACAATAGATAATTTGTTGCAACATTACTTAAGTTAAGAAAAGACCTTATAGAATTGCGATGATCTAATCTAAATCAACAGTATTATTTAAACCGCATTAGGTCTAAAATAAAGCAAAGCATCATTTCCACTTACCTAATTACCCTACATGGTCACTATCGTGATAAAACGGACAATTTTCTTACCAACTAAACTGACATAATAAGTTATATTTTGAAAGGATATACAACCACAAAATCTATATCCAGTATCATAAATTGAATGGATCCGGAAAAATTGAATATAATAAATCATACTGCTTTAAAGCATTACGGCCTCAAATATTTACTTCGTGTAATTTATATCACAATAAAAAGCTAGTTCCATGGCTAAGCAAAAGCCTCCTCGCCTACGCATAGAAAGGTCTTAAATTAATCTTAAATAGAAATTTTAGTGGAACAGGTATACTACCTGCTCCACTAAAATTTGATCAATAAATCCTTATTATGTCTATATATATATAAGTCTTAATAACTGTCTATCTCTCAATAGCCATGTTGTAGGAAATTCCGTGACTCATAAAATGTAATTGTTCCAATTACAATAATTGTTCACCAGTGATCTTGAGAATAAAACAATTCTCGATAGGATTGTAATAGTTCGTACCACTGATAATAAATACATGGTCAATTAAAAATAAATTTCGATAGATTTGAGGATTTCGCAAGCAGACGTAATCACGAAAGAATCCTTATGTTATATAAATATCTAGACAGAGGGATTAGTAAGCTAAACAAAGTTTGGTTGAACAAGTTAACCCGTTTTGTAATTTATGATTTTAGTTTTGCGGTCTCTTCTAGCAATAGTTTACAATCAAACATTTGCCTAGACTTATTTTGTATATATCCATAAGTTAACTTCGATCGGTAACATGTACATATATTGTCCTTTTATTTTATTACTAATAAAATTCGCTCAAATATACTAATTTAAATTATATTGCATCTGAACAGTAAGACATGACAATATTTTGGCCAACGCTTCTTATTTTTTTTGCAGAAACGCGCTACCAGTCATCAATGTGCATAACCTGTAAGCCCTCTACCTAGTAAAAGAAAAGATTAACGTCATGGACTTAAGAACTGAAATTTATAATACTTTTAAAAATACGCATATATGTTGAACAATACTGTTACAAAACATTACAATACACAAACAGTCTATAATAGTAAGAGCATTACTTATAACCACTATGACGACTCATAACAAAATTATTCCGTACTAGATGTTACCCGCGGCTTCGCTCGCGTAGAATATGCATATATTTACAAATAAACTTAAAATATTACGTTAATGTAAGACCTCTTTGTATACCACATTGGTGTGTATTTCAGCCCTTAGGTTAGAATATCCAGAAACGCTTAAATGAGAATCAACTCATTTTTATTCGGTAGCCCAAAAATAAAATTTCGAGCTTCTAACTTCAAAATGACGGACTTCCAGACTAACCTGTATACGAAATGTCAACCTCTAATTCTCCCCTTAGGCGTAAAATATTAAGAAACGCTTAAATACGTATCTACTCATTTTTAATCAGTAGCCTATAAATAGAGTTTCATGCTTCTAACTTCAAAAATGACGGACTTCCAGACTAATCTATATAAGAAATGTCAACCCCTATTAAACCCCTTAGATGTAGAATATCTAGAAACACTTAAATACGTAATTAATTATTTTTAATCAGTATGCCAAAAATAAAGTTTCATATTTTTAGCTTAAAAAATGACTGACTTCCTAAAAAACTTTCAACCCTTATTTCACCCCCTTAGTGGTAGATTATCTAGAAACGCTTAAATACGTATATACTCATTTTTTTATCAGTATCGCAAAAATAAAGTTTCATGTTTCTATCTTAAAAAATGACTGACTTCTATACAAACTTTCAACTCTTATTTCACCCCCGTGGGGTAGAATATGCAGAAACACTTAAATTAGTATCTACTCCTTTTTAATCAGGATCCCAAAAATAAAGTTTCATGTTCCTAAATTAAAAAAATTACGAACTTCCATACAAACATTTAACCCCTATTTCACGCCTTTAGGGGTAGAATTTCCAAAATTCGCTCCTTAGTGGGTGTCATGATATGTTAGTTTATAAGTGTACAGCCTAAAATATAAGTTTTATGCTTCTAGCTCTAAAAATGAAAATACTTTCAACAACTTACCACCTTTCATCCCCCTTTTCAACCCTTTACAGCACTTTTTGTCAAATAAAAAGTAACCTGTGTCCTTTCTCAGGCTCTAGACTATTTGTGTACCAAATTTTATTTAAATCGGTCCAGTAGTTTTGACTTGAAAGCGAGACAGACAGACAGACAGAGTTACTTTCGCATTTATAATATTAATATGGATTAGTAAAATCGTGAGTAAAACTTATAACATTTAGTGTCGTCAAGGGACTCAAAGAATTAGCTCTACAGTAAATTTAAAATGCTTAAATACACCAGACTAAAGTATTTCTAGGAGTACTATATCTTGTATAAAAGCTAAATATTAACCACACTTATATATGTTTGTTTTAAATAATAATTATTTTTTATTTATTTGATTTTGCTGCCTTCCCATGATTTTCGGAACAAATTGTAAATGTCACCGACGCACAGAGGATATAACCTCTATCAAAACAAACGAGACAGTAAGCTGGTGAAGTTATTTTGACTAAAATTCACCCACGTCGGCCAATATTAAGGGCTCAACTAGGAAATAAATATACTTATGTGTGCGTGCGACACAGTTGCACCCTCAATTGCCCTACTCTAATTATCGAATGAGACGGTGAGCCGACACGACCGGTGGGAGATCAGGTGCAGTACAATCGACTTAACGTGGTTTCCCAAAAGCGGAAATGTAACGCTGCCAACTTTCTAGGTCGTGTAATACTGAGAATTTCGCGACAAAGTAATTCTATACCTAAATGGCATGGCTGGCACGATCCACTATTTGAACCCAATTTTTAGATAATATTAATTTTTAGAACTAATTTGGCAACCTTATAATGCAGTCACTAAATCAACGGGGCAATTAGAAGCATGGAGTATGTAGTGTGATTTAATATGTATACACTCAGGGTACTTATTTCAAAATAGGCGTATATTCCTTATTACCGATACACAAATGTTTCTTACTATTTATTGCAAAAAGGCCTGTTTTATTATATTTTTTGTTTGAAAAAATTGATTAAATAAGAATTTATTTAGCCCTCAAAACTTTATTAATAAAACACAAAAATGATAAAATTAGCGAATAAAACACCATATCGATCGAATCGGCCGAACAAATAAAGTATTTATCCGTTTAACTAAAATATTTTTTCAGAGTCAATATGAGCGAGCTAGAAATAGCAAACATAATAATGAAATTTCTTTACTTCAAAAGCTTCACTTCGCCAAATACTTTCACATGCAATCTTTTTATTAAGTTAGTTTGAAATGATATCATACTCGGATTCTCTCTACGCTGCATTTGTTTTGAAAAGTTTACCCTTCTCAGCGGATTCGACTTTATTCATATCGTGTGAGTAATATGAAAAGTAAATTATCATAAGGTATTCCATCTGTAGTATGGTTATAGCCTACTATTACTTATAGCCTAATGAATTCAATCTTTTATTTCGAAATTTGGAAAATTTCATAATGTGTATGAACTTTCTTTGTATGTTTATAATTTTTTATTAAATATTTAATGCACATCCAATATGTTGACTGAATAGTACTTATTAATTCCTAATCTTCATATTAAAAAAGGAACCCAGTCGCACCTTACAAAGAAATATTGGGGATACCTCTCTTGGGGATATTTCTCATTCACACACAATTTTTAATTGTTTTGACCAAGATCAGTCATTGATCAATTTTGAATTACATCAATAAACACTATTTTATTTTTCTATTTAACTAACATATTTATACACTTCGTCAAATAAGTATTGAATTAATATTATTGACTGAATAAAAATAATTGACTGGCGATAACTAATTAGGCTGGCAATTTGATATTTGATCTCATAAACGATTTATAAATCTGTATTTATAGAATAAACTTACATATGTTTACGTGTTTATATACATTTACATACATCAACGAGGAGTGTCTGTATCTCTCTGGAAATATACGGGTATTACATCTACTGAAGTTGTATTAGTATAAGTTAGTATAAACTTTGACAGTGTTTACGCGCACATTGGTCTTATTTGTTAGTGTACATTGGTACACTCACAATTCCTCCAAGCGAGTTAGTTACAATGTTCCGCATGAGGACCTTTACATTATAATTCATCCACAGCAAAGCTTTTAAAACATCCCCCTAATTTTATTAGACCGCGTATCTCACTGAGAAATTTTAAATCTTCCAAGCGAAAATTCTACATAGAAAAGACGCGTCACAGAGTCTTTGAATTAAACTGGAATGGTACATGGAAAAGGAATTTTAATTTATTAAATGTCTTGCATACTTGCGTGTCGTGGTCGAAATTACTTAATAGAATTGTTTTTTACGAAGTTTTCGTATATCTGAATCTAATTCCTTATAATAATATTATATATTTTAGAGCTTACAGTCAAATGATTTTGTAAAACAAAGATTTAAAACTAAGCAAAATGACTTTCGTTTTAATAACATGCAGAAAAAATATAAAATGTTATCAAATTAACGTTTATGGACTTTTAAAATTTTATATCAGATATGTTTGAATGAACATTTAGCCATATATTTCGAAGGAAATTAAAAAAGTATTTCCTCATTTGTCAAGTGGGGTTTTACATTAACGATATACATTTTAAAGGTGGTATTTTCTTTAGTATCAGGTAATTGTGGTCGAGTAAACAATTGTTTTTAAATGTTATAAAAATATCTTTGGACATTGTATTTTTGAAATTTGAAGCGCATATAGTTCCCAGAAAAATTTGAATTTATTCAAATGATTTAAGTATGTATGATGAACGATGTATGAATGTATTTTTGGAACTAAAAACACCAATAAAGAAGAACAATTGAAAAGAAGCAGTCTGAACCTGTAAAGAGGCTAATAATGTTACTGGAAACGCTAAAATAATTCCAGAGAGACATCGCAGACTCGAATTACTGATGGCCACCGTCCGGGCGACCTCTTCGCTTGATTAGCATTCAAGACTCGCGACTCTCGCTCTGTATTCTTGTAACAATACCCTGAACAAAATAAAACCTCTGCACGTACACTCGCTGAAAGACGGACTTCCTGAACTTACGTTAGCCCAGTTTTTACTCCATATCGGAGCACTGTTTTGAGATTAAGGAACACTAAAGTGAAATTACATTTTAATTTATAGCTCACATTTTCGCCTTTCGACAAATATTATTAAAAAAAAAACCAATTAAATAAATCCACGAATCAAAGAACTGATCATCACTAACTACACATTATTAAAATCCAATAAAATGTTTAACATCTTAAATTAACTCGGCGAACGGGTTTTGTTTAGGTTCTTATTTTAAAATTAATTGTGACAAGGAAGCCTCCTTGTAACAGAATATTTTGTAAAATATAAGATAGACTACGGCCTGGGTTGTATATAAAACATAGGGAAACAAAACTATAATAAATTTTATACCTGTGTAAAGCAATATATATAATAAGTTATTGTTACTGAAATAGTCGTGAGAAATCAAAATAAAAAATGAATTAAAAAAGAGCTAAGTCGCTTAGTCAGTGGAGATTAAATAAAACTATAAGTAATAAAATCACTTTTTATTAGTGGTTCTTATGACAATATCAATTTATCTAAACCATAAAATTAATATTTTTTAAATAATAAACATAGTAAAAGTAAACTGTCAGAAGATGCACGATTGACATGACACTTAACCAATGATTGCGGGTTCAAAACCAGGCAAGCACTACTGAATTTATATGGGCTTAATTTTTTATTATTCATCTCGTGCTGGATGAAGGAAAACATCTTGAGGAAACCTGCATGTGTCAAATTTCAATTAAATTCTGCCACATGTGTATCCACAAACCCAAGGAGCAGCGTGGTGTAATTAACGCCAGACTTAGATCAACAGTGGGACGACTAGGGGCTGTTGTTATACTTTTTACTTTTATACACAAAGTTACATAATTATGATGAAACCAGAAATTTGCTATGTTTACCACATTAGATTCCCACACACACGATCACTTTAATTGCACTCACAGTTCGGTTTCAATTTTGGACTACTTATGTACTTTAAGGTTTTTTTTTTTTTGTATCATCAATTATATTTTTTATTTTAGATCAATGTACTTAATTTTCTAAAAACAAAAAACTATTATTTTTGAATCCTAGGTATGTCTGATATACAAATAGTTGTTTATCGAGCTCAGACAAAGTTTTAATTTGTTAGATTATTTTTTAAGTTGTAATTGTTAAATTATTATTATTTATATGCATGATAAATAAAATCAAATAAATTATCTTGTATATTTTTTTCCAGGATAATCAGCATTTTTTATTTATTTTAAATACGTAGCTGACACTAGGTAGGATGTAATTCCACAAATATGGCGCTGTGCAAAACAAAATACATAACTGCAATTTAAAGCGTTCCAGTATTTTAGTCATATTAATACGAGCAGCGAAAATCAGCTTCAACGGAATATGAACCATAGTGAACAGCGGAGAGCATTATTACAACTTCATTAAGAATAGAACGCGGACTTGTTGGATTTTATCATTAACAATAACTAATTGAGAGACTCTGACGGTATTCATTGTTCTGTCCTGTTTATTCTTGATTAAATAACATTTGTTACGTTGCTAAACAAATTATAATATTTAAATGAACTACTTAAGTAAAATATTGTTTTGATATAAATATATTAAATTTAGGGTTATATGAATTTTGGACCTAGAATCGATAGATATTAAAATAAGATTTATATACACATATGCATATTGGTAGAGTCGATTCTATCAAGAGCCGAGATGGCCCAGCGGCAAGAACCCATGAATCTAAACCGATGATTGTGGGTTTAAGGTTTTTAGGGTCCGGGCTAGCACCGGCGAGTTTTATGAAAATCCACATCTGTTTCCGTCAACCAGCATAGAATCTGTGTAGCTCAAAATCTTCTCCTCGAGAGAAGAGGAAGCCTGTGTCCTATGTGGGTCATTCAAATACTATAAAATATTAGACCATCGATTAGTTTCAAATTTCAAACAATATTACATATCATCCGATTTATCTTTATAGTTAGTCTGAGTCTGACACTCTGAATTATCTTTTTTACTTTATTTAATTTATTCAGCAAAAATATTTAAGATTTAATATTTGTAGACTCATAATTATTAAAAATACAACCTATTTTATGATAACGTCAGATAACACCCTTAAAAAGCTTCCGTTTTTACTTTGAAAACTTTAAAAAGGCTTGAAACAATCTTTAATAAAGCGTAAAACAAAAAATTATAATCCTCAACAGCATATTAAATTTCTAAGAAAAAGTTATTTATGAAACATGAAATATGAAAATAAAGGGAAAGCGCTCATTTTTCCTCCCTAGCATTGCAAATTTTATTGTCATCGTTGTCTTTAAAGCCTCTCGACGGCAGAGCGTAATTATTATAGTTCACCTACCACCAAGTATAGGGTACAAGTAGAGAACCCCTTCTAAGTGTTGGGGCTTTATGCAAGTCCGTCTGGGTAGGTACCTCACGTATTCTACTTATACTTGGTACTGTGATGTTGCGGTTTGAATGGTGAGTGAGCTAATGTAATAGCAGTCACAAGAGACGACAATTCTTAATTCATAAGGTTGATAGCGTATCGGAAAAGTAAGGAATGGTTCATATATTTTATAGCGCCAATGTCTACTTACTACCTATTAAACAAAAATATGAAAAACAATCTCTAAAGAAATTAAAGACATTTATCGTAGATATGTTAGAATATATCACGTTAACTAAACTAATAAATAAACCCGTTTGTTTATTCCCATACGCTTCATATGAAAAATAAAACCATTAATAAAATTGTACGAAAATTTAACACGCGCTGTTTTTCGTATTACATTCTGTTTTTTTTGTAGCCTATGTTATTCTTACTCCGTTAAAATTGCCATTAGGTTATTTTTTTTACAGAAAGGCAATATTAGTTCACTTAAATAGATTCTAAAAACATAAAGATAACAGAATTATTTTTGTATAAAGTCAGTATTATTTTATACATATTAAAAAATACTGAGTTTATAAATTATATAGGCGGTTCATTTCGATAGAATATGTATGTCACCGTAAAATCGTAAATACTGTTATATTATTATCTATCTCGCGATTCGTAACATACTGCTTACAATTTAACATATATATAAAACTAACCTAACCTAACCAAAATATTATAAACTATCGAAATTTTTGACGTTTTATTTTGAGTTAAATCACCGTTCATAATATTTCTGCAGTTTATAATCTCGCGAGATAGATTACAATCTAACGGTATTTATAATTCTACGGTGATATGTACTCTATCTATAACAGTGACACTTACTTCAAACTTTTAAAATGACAATTCAAAAAACACGATTCTTGTAAGACACTACACTAAATTCCTACTTCCATAATACTAATAAATATAAGTAAAACGACTATGGTAAATTTAGATAATCTCTTACTTGAATTAAGTATGTAATTAAGTATTTTTAAATTCCAAAACCGAGATTTGATGGAACAATTGGAGCTTAACTAAGGCCGCGGTTTCAAATTTGACCAAGCACTGAGTTTAACTAGGCTTAATTTATCGGCGAAGAATGAAAATATCGTGGAAATAATTCTGACGTATTCTGAGTATTTAAGTCCACTAAATCTCTCCTCTTAAACTGCATCTCCTCAAGCGTAAGTGGACTCTCCCAGCAGTAGAGGAATAACAAAGTGTAAAAACTATATACATTTTTTATATGTATAAATGCCACAAAAATGTAGCTATCTGCGAGAGTCAGTATCTTGGCTTACTATTCCTAAACAACTTGACGGTTTTTTTTAGCGTAAGTAGGCGTATAGATATGTAATTTCGGATCTGATATGGATAATATTTATGATATATATTTGTATATATGAATAATATTTTATCGGTTTCGACTCGCACTTTGCTGATTTCTATCTCCGTTAAATTACAACCTAAACCTATTTTTATAATATTCATAATTCCCATTTACGTCGAATTACCAATGACCCTGTATAACAGCGACAATTAAATTGTAAGCTTTATATCATTTTATCAAACACGTAAATTATTATTGACAGCCTATTCCATATCTAACATAAACTCATCCTTAGTCAATATACTCATATCTGATCCTGTAGCATGTAACAAGTTATTCAACTAAATTATCGTTGTATATGAAAGCATAGATCACTGAGAGCTTTATGCATATGACATGTTAAATTGGTGTAAAATTTATTGTCAGTATTTTATTACGTATATTAACAAATTAATATCGGCGACAGCTTAAATTTGTTAATTATTCAACGTCCATTACCATTACCAGAATAATTTTCTTTTATCGGTTAATATATTTATATATTTAATTGTACTAATAATACATATTAACCTATTGTTATATTAGGTAATATCATACATTTAATACCTAATATTAAATATTATAATATATATAATATAAATTAACAGTTTGTTTCAAATCATATGTTACAAAGATATACTGATCATCATGTCGCTAAGTACTTTCAAATATGATCTAGGAAAATCAACAAAAACATGATTACAATATAGAGCCTAGATGGCATAGTTTTTAGAACTAAATTTAGACAAGCACACTTCTGAATTGACATGTTCTTAATTTGTTAAATACGAATTTGCCACGTGTGTTTTTATCCCAAAGCATTGTGGAATAAACTCCAATTCAAAAGAAAGAAAAGCCTGAGCCCAACAATGGGATATTTAAAAGCTGTGTACCTTAATAATATTGAAAGGGTAAGAACGTACGCACTGTCTTTATAATTGTTTTGCATATTACAGCACCTATAAATACAGATAAATTATGACATAACCAGCATAGCGAGACTATAAAGGGTATAAAAGAAAGGTCCTCCTATATTTTACTGTTTTCAGCAGAATTTATTTAACGCATAGTTAAAAACCTATAAAAATTCGCGTATATCATGTCCGAGTGACCGCCCGACGGCCGTTGCTGGCGCACTCCCGTTATCCGGTATCCAAAGCCGTTTTAAATTCCATTACCGGTTTTGCACATTTTTCCCTAGGGCCAAAAGTGGACGTAATTTCCTATAACTTTTTGCTAAATGTTACAAACTATTTATTGAAAAGTTATTACTAAATGCAAATAAAAATTAAACAGCTTTTTAATGAGTAAACTCAAATATCTGGGTCAAATATTACTACAAAAAAAAATAATACCAAGAACAATTTAATATTCACCTTTTTATTAAACAAACAAAGTTATTAAAAAATAAACGTACTCATTATTTTATTTTTTTAAATTATACTTTTTAATTAAAAAATATATATTTAGAACATATGCATTTATAGTGGTCATAAATTAAAAATTATATTATGCATTTGCAAAAGACGGCCAGTTCTTATGTCAGTTTACGCTATACGATGTAATATAAAGTCGTATTTCCTTTTAAGTTTTTCCTAGCAATAAAAATGAATGCGCCGTTTCTCCTCAAAGCAAATAGCTTAAATTATATTACTATAAAAGTTACTGCGAACCCTCGTAATTATAAGATACGGTCTTGGCCTCAATAAACAGAATCAACTTATTCTATAAGTTATATTTATATAAAACTATTGGGAAATTTTACTTTGGGGATTAAGTACGCGATTAATGTGTGTCGTCCAAATGTAAATCTCTGCGAGCGCACCAAATAAATGTTTTGTAAAATGTTTTCTCTCTACGGAATACAACACCTGATAAATGATAGCTACGGGCGTTTTATGAAAATGTGATACGATAAATGTTACGTCACTACGTATGCTGTACTGTATTTGCTTATGAAATACATACGTATACGAATCCGACATTGTGTAAGATTTTTTATAGCGTGAAGAAAAGAAATACGTAAGTAAAGAATTCGTTCTCTTTTTGCTGACTGTTCCAGGCCGGATCACAATTCAAACTTTAGGTTTACATTTGCAAGTGGGGGAGATTTTTTTCCTAAATGTATTAAATATATTATCATCGAAATCATTTGATTATATCTATCGAAATTTCTAAAACAACTTTCTCGACTTTTCAAAATTTATATGTTATTGTAAATAATACATGTTACAATTATAAAATTACACTGTATTCATCATGATATGGTGTACTTCCTCCTTACACAAATTTCAGCTAATGTGGGTACATTAGCATTTACATCAGTCTGATAATGGCTGCCAAAGATTAATGAAATGCGTATATTATAATGCAGTCTCTTCGCAACCCAGATAAACTGTCTATTCCCACGTTATCATAGACCGATGGGATGGCTATCTAAAATGACTAGAGATCATGCGAAGGACAAATGGCTGTACGTACTTTACAAGGAAAAGAAGTATAAAATCGCAAATTTTCCAAATCCATGTTAATGAGAATTTTAAAACAGAAAAACTCATTGGTCTTAATGGACCCCGAATTCAAACCATTTGCTGGTTAGCAATTGGTTTGTTAGTTCAATAGAGCAACGAAGCAGTTAAATTAGGAGAAGTCCATCGTTCCAATATTATATAGTTTGATTTATTTTATCAGACTTTAATCTGTTTGATATGAAACTTTATGTTAGTTTACAGTTTCAAGATGGGCAGGGACATTTAACGTTAATCTATATGTTGTATTTTATAAACAAAGCTTATGTCAACGTAGTCGAAGAGAATACTGTTGGTCCCGGGGCTTTCGAAGCCAACGCTGTCAAAACTATAAAAGATACAAGAAAACTTTGTATATAATCTTTGTAGATTCTCCAAGTATTTACAGAATAGTCCGACACAGCATATGTTGTTATATAGTGAAGAAAAGAAATAACCATTTAAATGATTGATAAAATTACAAAAAAAAAAAACAATTAAATTTCAGTTCAGTTTAGATATTTACAACAAGATATTTAATTTAAAGTGTGAGAAAAAAAGAAGATTAGTAAATTGATAGTTGGTAGATTCTTTATTATGGATGAAGCGATTCGAGATAATTTTTGGATTTTGAGATATATACCCATAGTTGAGGACTTTAATTTTTAACTTAGTATGAGCTATAAATTAGACGGTGATTCGGTAGAGTTTATAGGCAAAACATTAATAACTGAGACACTGCCTGTGCTTTATAATATAACTGTAATTACCACTTACTACTTACTTTTTAATCACATATCAACAGTTGTAAACTAAAATTTTGAACCATTGTTTTAATAAAATTTCGATTGCTCAAATAGGTTTTATTAATCTGGGGTATACATTTAATAAGTACACTTATTAAAAGTTGACTGAAGTAAATTATTTTGTTAGAATTGATAATAATGTAACCAGACCTCCAAAATAGTGAACATTTGTTGATTTAGGTTTAAGGTAACTGTGGGTGAAAATCAACTGGATATATGGGATGAAACGTTATAGTCTCAGAAATATCCTACGGAAACACAGTGCCTATTTTTACTTGGCACGATTTTTTTATGACTTTATAATAACTTATAAAAGGCTCTATCTTAAGATGTATTCTTTCATGACACTGGTGGTTCTTTCACCTTAAAGGCAACCCTTTTTCAATCTTGACTTTGCTTGTACATTTATCATATTTATTTATACAGCGGTTCATTTATTCCGATATAATTTAAATAACAAGACGAAAGAAAAATCTTAAGCGTGTTTAATTTCCAGCGTCCTAAAAGCAGAATAGCCAGTTAAAATAAATTTCAGCAACATTTTAAGAGGATGAGTATCTAGCGACAAATGCAAGAAGGCAACGAAAGGGCGGACGGGACATAAGTCACTGTCAAAACCTGCGTCCGTCGCAACTTTTTTCTATTTTGAGTCTTTTGTTAGTCAAACAATGATATCAAAGTTTTTTTTTCGTGAAAGAAAGATAATTTAGTGAAACATTTTGAACAAGTCAGATAATTGACGTCTACAAATTTCTTTCTTAAATTGATATAAGTCTTTTTCGACGAATTACAGAAATTAACTTTACAATCCTCTTAAGGAAACATACACATTTTATTTTAGAATTTAACTGAGACTCGCTCAAAAAGTCTCTTCTTTATTGTTAGCATTATTTCACTCGCCTCGCTATTTTTCAACATACAAAATGGTTCTCTTAAGCGAAAGTCTACGCTTAGTCGTAACTCAAAATGAATGTGGAGTTTATTTTGCTGTGTTTGTAGATATGTACATACATATTTTAAGGAATAAATATTTTTTCAATATTACGTTGAAATATTTGTTGGATTTTGTAATAGCATTAAAAATATTTATTTACCAGTAGTTTCTGCTTCTTGTTTAATGTAATCATAGATGTAGCTGAAGTACCTCAATTATATAAATGGTCCTCGAAGTCCCAAAATGATGAGGAGATTATATTATTCACTATATTATTACTAAATATATATATAATTGAATATATTATTATTAGATCACAAGCGTGTGATCTTCATCATCAGTTCTAAGAAGATCATAGCACCAACCAAAACCAAACAGGAAAGAGTGTTTCAGGTGATCATAGCCAACCGATCAATTATATTATTATCGTGAAAAAATGTCTTATATCATCAAATACCTCGTTCACTCAAAATACACTGTATATATTCATGCATAATTATATACGTACCATTGATTTATCAATCCATTTCATTGTTTTTAATATTAAAAATGTCAGTTTAATAATAAAGCAAAGAAAAATGTTTCGATATTGTTTTTCCTTATTAAATTTATTCCTTCAACATAAAAAGCACAGTTAGTAAGTACATTATTTTCGCATAACATTAATAAATATGAGTATTTAAAGAAAACCATCAATTATGTAGACATGTAACAACAACATTATTGATTTATATATAATACAAATAAAAATTAAACACTATTTGTAAAGTTTGCAAAAGCAATGAAGTTATTTAAAAAAACGGAGAGAGTAAAGAACGGGAAAAACTCATTAAAACATACCGAAACTTTGTATTCCTTGGGTTACAAATTTCTTTTACAGAAAGTGCAGCCTTTTGTAGAAAATCGTACATATTAAATTAATTTACATAACAAAGTTCACTTGAAATGTTCGAGTTAATCACTTTAGTCACAGTTTACTGGAGTTGAGCTCGCGACGCGTGAGGGAACATTACGCAGCTTGTATTCAGATTCGCGGCTCACAATACCTAGTAGCGCCGGTACGAGACGTCAACTGACGAGCCTGAACCACAGCTACGCTACATCCCATCCGCGCAGTCGCAACACTTTCAAGCTTTAATCTCCCGATGCTCCGTAAAGGACTAACACAAGCGCCATTATAAATATTTTGAACTGCATTTGTTAATAAATGAACATATACATTATATAATAGTTTACATACATGTTATAATCAACATTATTATATATTCTTTATAAATTATAATTAGTGATAAGTACCTATGGTAAATTAAGTTTTGATACTTACCAAAACCTTTACATAGTGCAGAGAATTGTGAATGAACTGTAAGAGGAAGGCGCCTGTGTCTGTAACACAGTTTATACTAGCACGGACACAGACGTTCACTCTGACTCAATAATGTATAGCATTGTACCATCTACATATTATATTATATTATTATTATTAAAGGAATAGAACTATGTATTGAACTATGTAATGTCAGAGTATAAGGTGTCAAAAGATTATGAATAATAAATACTTTATTATTATTATTATTCTACATGAAAACATAAGAGCAATACTCTCATATCGATGACAATTCTTATCGCCTTTTGATTGTCTCCAATAACGAAATAGTTCAATTTTGTCTAAATTGAAATTGGCAATAGTCATTCACAAAAGGATTTTGCGAAGGCAATAATTTACTATCGCTTTTGCAATAAAATTACCTCTAGACACCAGACTTACCTGATTATACTTGCTTGCCTGGAAATTGAGAGCAATAAAATTTAGGCAATATGCCATAATCATGCTAAATAATCTTGAAAATTTAAAAGACAAGATAAAATATGAAAATAATGTAACCATAGAATTTTTAATTGGGAGATAAATAGCCATGATTTAGTAGCGATTTGTTTTTTATACATAATATTTGAAAACATATTATACGTTTCATATTTTATACTAAGCAGTAGACCGACAACGTAAAAAAAAATTACTGAATATCAATTAGACTTTATTTGTTATTTTATTATTTATTTATTTATTATTATTTATTAGTTTGTAGTTATAATCGCAGAAAGAAAATAAATAGCTTTAAAAAATAATTAGCTACTCTCTTTAAGTATAACAGTATGTAAAAAATAAAATTTTAAGAAATATTTATATAACAGTTTTGGTTACGGTTACGGAGCTTCATAACATCCCTGGTACCTACTGGAGTCGGTCTGACATGGTAGCGCTCTCGTACGAATACTTTAACACCTTAATATATCGGTAGTTGTGACACCTTTAAAGACACTTCAGCAGACCCAAGGTTTTAATCGAATGGAAGACCTTCGTATTGTACGTGAAACATGGTGACTGGTTATACAAATATTTTTTCTGTAAAATCTGCAGCAGCGATTATATGTGATCTTTGGCACTAAAACTTATTCGGAAACCGGTTAGAATCGATTTTGAAGTTAGTAGTATAGTAAGGTGATGGACGGAGAGATGACTTCACCAAGCGGGAGCCTGAAGTTTGAAATTTAGATTAAATGAGCTTTTTAGAAATGTGAGAAATAATTGAATATCATTGATTGTCTTCTGAATGACAAAATGGTATAGTCATTCTTGGTTTTACCATCGGGACTCATCCTGGTCCATTTACAGTATACCGGCTTCTTGCTATAACATTTTAATGTCTGCTATATTAGAAATCTTATGAGATTGTTATTTTATGACTTATTAAATCATTAAAATTATTATTTTAAATCACTTATTACCTTTCTAACATAAATGGTATATCTCATCAGGAGCAATATAATTAAATAGCCTCACGATTATATAGCGATATGCGTTACTAATACGGGACTCGTGTAAATGAATCAATCTCCGATGTACCACAACGGCCCTCTGTCAAAATCGACCATGTAAATAGTAAATCGACTAGGCCGCAGAAGACTTAAGTCGCAAATTCCAAAATCTGATTTCGACCTACGCCCTGTGAAGACATGTGGCGGATGACAAAATTATCCGTAAAAATGGTCAGTCGTAGACAGTTGCCCTAACCTTTCTGATGAATTGATGAAAAATTAACTTAATCCCTTACGATTTTAGTCAGCTTTGCCGGTAAATAGGATGCGAATTCGTGGTAAGCAGCAAGTAGGCACGGCACGGCAATAAGCGACTCATGTAAATAGTCCATTTTGCGTCCATACATATGATAAATAAGACTTTAAAAAATAATTTAACCTCATACCCAACACATTGTTCATTAAAAAGTGTTTATAATAATTGTCTACCTTTTTTTTAAATGACTCTTTCATAAAAATCTCTCTGTATGCAATGCGACATTGCATTTTATTTTTGAGATTGCAATTATCTTATATATAAAAATAGATGTTGGTACATGTATTTGTTCTGCGATGACCACAGATGGAGATAATGGTGAAGGTGTAATGCGGTTACCCTACGGTACGACGTGGACGGTGGTTAGCGAGGCAGAAGATATTACCCTCCTACCACGAGAGTGGCAAAGGCGTTTTCTAGTGGCGATAATCAGTAGAGATCTCTTACTACCGAGCATAGTGCCTATCACCCTCGATACTGGACGGAGATGGTCTCTTTCTGCGAAAGTCTAATGTCGCGGAAAAAGGCCGCGAGTGTTTACTATTAATTTTTTTTGTTTTAAAATGTAGAATAGGATTTGGTGCCTTCGCTGAAAAACAAATAACGCCATTTATAAGCTTCGACCCACGGCGACGTGCGAATCCTTCTACGGTGGAAGAGGACGCGTGTGAGGCAATCTATAGCTATAAATCTCATTTAACATATACGGGGAAAAGCAAATGCGTTTTTCCAGAAAAAAAAAGGTATTTATTTAAAATCTATAGACGTCGACACTGTTTCCGATCAACGCAAAAAGTACTGTTTAAGTTTTTTAAGTTAACAAGCATTCTTAGTTTTTACTCACCGTGGTATCAGCCGATGGCTATGACAACTGGTCTACGTTTGATATTAATATTTTAGCGCTAGTCGTATTTGACCAACTTCAGTGATCAACTATCGAAAGATCAACTCAGAACTATAACAACTTAGAAAATTTGCACGTATAATATTTATAGAATCAAAAATATAAACCATTAAAAAAAAACGTTGGAAAGTTAAATCGTTACGCCCAGAAAGTTTAAAACATATGGTTAAAATTATATTTGATAAAAATCAACATTTGTCTTAATATTTAATGATTGTCCGGTATTTTTAAATTCAAAAAGTATATATTATACTTATTTGGCAGCTGTGAAGTAACAAAATGAAACGTGCGGCGCCACTAGAATAGAAGATCAGTTTTACCGCATGTGAGGCGACATATGCGGTTTACTGAAGGCATATACCCCAGTATCCGTGCAAACAATAGACAGAAATTCCTATAAAGAAGTTTACGTTACCGGAGCCAGAAAGCAAGTGTGCTTGTCTCTGATTGGCGCTCGAACTCCATTCTCTCACTCTCGCGTTCGAAGACCATCCTGAGGATGTCTCCTATGAAAAAGCATCTCAGCTCAAGACGTAGTCGGTGGTTTAGAACTGTTTGTTTTTATCGCTCACAATATTTATGACTGTATGATAAAGTATTTCATCGAAAACATGTATATATTTTTCGAAATAGCCCAAATCAACGGCTTTCTTAACGACTTTTCCCCTTATAGCTACCGAAGAGGAAGTTCATGGTAAACCTGCGTTTAAGTAAGGCTTGCTACTCGCACTCGCAGGTATTTAGAAGAACCATTCTAACTGCAGTAGAAGTTACTATATTATTATATAAATTTCATACTACTTTAATGGTGTACGTGTCTTAGTTGCCAACAGTTGGGCTTTATTATAACGCGCTCTCAGTTTTGACAGTCTTTCTGAACATATAAATAATCGCAGTATTTCTGTTACTATGTAAATTAAATATCAGCTAAAAAGGTGCAGAATGATTTTGGCACAATGAAACATATTATTATTGCATTAAATATTTTTTAGCCACCAATAATTAAAAGAAATGTTGTGAAGTCAACTGACTTTTAAAATGGCCCTGCCGCACTGTCTGGCAATGCTTACTTTATGTACTTCGTAATAACTACTACTGAATACTGGAATGTTACGAAAACAAAAAAAAAACTTTTTTTTTATTTATTTAAATTACAATTTTAAATTTCATTAAATATTCAAAATATACAACAAATCGCGTGATTAATTATTGAAAATATTAAAACTCATTGCATAATGATTCGCAAGAGTCAACACAAAATTATGTCAATGTCACTTCGACATTGTAATCGAATGTCAAAAAGTGTATAACCTACTTATTTTGACAGCTAAAAGTCAATAATGTTTTCATGTTATTGTTTCGATAAGTTTAGCTGATTCGAGAATCAAGTTCGTATTCGCAGTTTCGCTGTTTGCACTGGCAGTGTTCATTTGAAATCTTGCCGAACTAGTATTCTTTGTTTGAATATTTTCATTTGTACGCAAACTATATTATTTTTATAAAATGAAGGCGAAATCAGGTCTTACAAGGTTTCACAATTGTTACATTCTTCGTAATAGTAAAATAATAAAAGAAGACTTATGGATAAGAGATGGAAAAATTGTTAACCCTGAACAAGTATTTTATGTGGAACAAGTTGAAGCAGATGTAACGGTGAATTGCGAAAATTCACTTATTGCACCCGGATTTATAGACATTCAAAACAATGGTACGTAAATAAACATTATATATTTTTTCATGAGAATAACAATAACAAAAAGTCAGCCACTCTAAAAATATATGTAATCATTTTTATTAAACCTTTTTTTAATATTTAAATAAACCTGAATTAAAAAAACATTTTGATTTTTGTATTATGCTAAGGTGGATGGGGTGTTGACTTTTCTTACGACTCTGAAAATGTTGAAGAAGGTGTCCAAAAAGTAGCAAAAGCATTGTTAGCCCATGGTGTGACATCATTCTGCCCAACAATGGTCACTTCAGACAAGGAAAAATATTCGAAAATTCTGCCTAGAATACAAAAACATCAAGGAAGTCAACTTGGAGCAAGTATTCTAGGTGTACATCTTGAAGGCCCATTCATTAGCTTAGCCAAAAAAGGTGCCCATAAGGATGAATATATTCAAAACCCTGAAAAGGTAAGATGTAAAATGTTTAAGGGTCTCCTTGCCTTTTTTAATATGTAACATATTTAATTTAACAATTACTTTATACCATATTATTAATAATACTTAAATAAAGAGGTCATATTAGCCATAATTGCTTATTTTGCAATATTTATTATCAGAAAACATTTATCAATAACCTACTTTGGTTTTATTGAACCAACATGTAGGATACTTAACCACTATCATGTGACATAAATATGTTTTTAATCTACCACAACAACTTTTTAATATTGAAATTATGCATAAAATAATGTCAATATTTGTTACTCTTGTAGATCACATTTTATATTTTCTTAACAAATTACTTTACTTTTTGTAACTATTCAGAATACTTATATTAATTACATTAAAATGTATATGTCTTATTTATGTTGTTAGAACAAAAAGCTATTAATTTCTTTGCAGTTACACTATACTCATACCAAATATATCATGTTCATTACATGACTCATTTAGTAAAATTAAAAAAAAAAAAAAAACAAATCAAAAAGTGGTACCTTTCGGCACCAGATCTTGCTTTCAAAGCCATTTCAATCTACCTACATCTGAGTTTAAAGTGTAGGACTTTTTTTAAGGGATTAGAATCAATTCATGAGGTATATGGATCTCTCGATAATGTTATAATTGTAACATTAGCACCAGAATTACCTGGTGCATTAGAAGCAATCAAAGGATTAACAAGTCTTGGAATAAAAGTTGCTCTTGGGCATTCATCTGCTAGTCTCGCGCAAGGAGAGGAGGGCATTAAATGTGGTGCTAATTTAATTACTCACCTCTTTAATGCTATGTTACCTGTAAGTATAACTGATATTTATTGCTTAAGAATTATGTGTGTGAGCCAGTGTATTAGAGAAACAAAATATATAAAATCTCATGTGTCGTATTTACTTGTTTATTACGTATTACGCCTAAGTATATTTCCATTTATTTTATAATTCCATTTTAAGTGAACTCTATAAAAATACTCATGCAAATGCACTCACTCGAAGCGTTATGAGTACATATAATATAACGAAAGAGAATGTCAATTATCTTTTAATTAACTTGATATTGGAACTGAACTGAACCCATTATGAATATAGCTATTTACCTACTCATGCCGGTTAAAACAATTGTTGTTCTTTTTAATACAATGTAATTTATGTGGTTAAAAAAATCTTTGATACACTTTTTATTCAAAGGTTCGTTTTATATATAGCTTGCGGAATGTAAGTTCTATAACCGTGAAATCCGCACAAGTACTTTGTAAGAGGTGTTAGCGAAAGAAAATATATCAATCTGTAAATTTACTATCGTGTCCTTCCTACGCTGTACATTTCTGAACCTACATGACGCATTCGCGACCCTTCTCTCCATCCGCTGCCATAGCCTTCTGGAGTTTGGTTTGTCTGAATATTTTAACAAATTTCTGAATATGATTTCTTATATGTAGTGTATCAAGCTTTGGAAATCCATTGCATTTTTATGTATATTCATTGAGTGTATTTAATTATTATCTATTAGTTTCACCATCGTGATCCCGGCTTGGTGGGATTACTCGCATCAACAACGGAAAAACAAGTTTATTATGGAATAATATCTGATGGGATACACACTCATCCTGCTGCCCTTAGAATAGCGTGTAGAACTAATCCTGATGGTAATGTGTATACGTAACTATACTTTAATTATATAAATACTTACGAGAAAAGGCAACCTAAAATAGAAAATTCTGAACATCTTTTTAAACGTCGTATTACAAAATGTACACACATATGTCATAGTCTTAATTGGTTGGCCTGTTTTATTTGATATTTCTTAAAATTACATAAAAGTAAAAACAATATCATATAATAATAATAAATAAAAATAAAATGAAAAGTATTTTTGCTTACTACTCCGAATACAAACTTGTACAGTGATTGCTGCGAATTAATATTTTATCACATGGACATTATGTCATGATATATAATTTCAGTTATTTAAGTAAGGCAGCATCCCTAAAAATATGTGAAATTATTATGAACACAAAAGTTTTTAACAACGCTATCTCAATAGTAATTATGATGGTTATGTATTATATCAAATGTCGTATCTACAATTAACAAATATAGAAGTAAAATTTTCAGGATTAATATTAGTGAGTGACGCCGTCGCAGCTCAAGGCTTGGCGGACGGTAACTACCGGATCGGTCCGCAATCAGTAAATGTTGAAAATGGTCGTGCGTACATCACTGGTACCAAAGTTCTCTGTGGTAGCACCACCGCACTAGACGAATGTGTTAAAACTTTGAAGGAAGCTACAGGTAAGTTCAGTAGAATCACCCCATATCTGAAGCTCTATTTTTTTATAAAAAATATTCTTCGGGTCAATAAAACAAATATCAAAAATAATTTTCGATACGTTGAGGGTTCAACATCGGATTATTCTACAAGGCTGTAAGTAAAAAGCCATCCCAATGTCAACTGCCTGTAATTGTCCCACGGCTTGGGCTAAGGCCTATTCTCCCTTAGAGAAGATTTGGAGCTTAATACCTGGCTAATATTATTGATCAATTAATATTTATTTAATTTCAGATTGCTCGTTAGAATATGCTTTAGAAACTGCATCTCTCCATCCAGCTAAAGCTCTAGGTATTGATCATATAAAAGGAAAGTTAAATTTTGGACATGATGCAGACTTTGTTATTATACATCCAAAATTGATGAAAGTCCTATCTACTTGGATCGCAGGGGAATGTGTTTATAAAAGTTCCTAATATGTTACAAAAAATAGCTTTAAGTTACCTTATGTGATATATACATTTCTATATACAAAACTAATGTAATGCACAAAGTGCTTCTTATTTTATCAACACAAATATATTGAAATAAAATCTTTGTTTACATTGAAGCATTTTTTTCTCCATAGGCGTCCCCACCATTCGCCTTTATTGTAACAATTCATTTAAACATTACAAGTGTGAGAAAAACTGAGCCTTACCTTGCGTATAAAGGTAATGTAATATTATTATATTCTTTTATAACCGCTGAAAACAGTAAAACAGTAAAACCAGCTGAATTGCAGATGTATGCTCAAAATCGAATATTAGATTGTTACTTTGCAGGCGAGTGCTGATGATATATAATATGTATTATTAATATAGGATTGTGTTGTTCTCGGGACAAAAATAAACAAAACGTGTCATAGTGGCATGGAAAATCTTTATTGAAGTAAATATATTTATAAAGTCAGTACAATTTAAGTTCAATAGTTTCCAAAAATATTAAAGTGCAGGTTGCTGATCACCTGGCAATGTTAAATATGATTATTTCTTAATTAAAATACAAGCTAATATTGAGAAAACTGTAATATGTGAATAATAACATGTATATACCTAAATAAAATCATGACAAAAATATATTTTAGGCAGGCTCTGAATTACACTGCTCTGTGCTGTTGTTATCCTGGCCACAGTTCACGATACATAATAAACTTAATTATTAAGAAACCACAAAGATCACGTGACAATTCGAACTCTAGCAATTGAACGAGTTCCATCGACAGTCCAAATTCTCACGTAAAAGTCGTAGCGAATAAATTGGTCAAAGTAAGATGTGCAACTAGTCAAAAAACAAATACTACGTTTGTCCACACGAATATATGGTGAGCCAAATAAGATGATTTCAATGTAGCGCAATCAATTCCTCCCGTACGTAGTGGACATACATATAAACTAGTTGGGCATCTTAATTTTACAATAAAATCAAGTTACCAACTACGCAATGTATATTCATGTATACAATAATTACTAAGTGTATGAATGTATAATAATGTAAATACATTTTCATGAAAAACAAAATAATATCATGGAATATTCAAAGAGCCAAAATATTTGAGATTAACTCTACCTCGATATTATTAACTTCTAAGATCTAGGCACAATGCAGCAAAGACTCCTGTATGAATAACAATATTTTCGTTGACTGTGGGGCAAAATAATTTAGTCAACACCATCGCACAAGACGCACTGAACACATAATCTAAGCTTCTTTATCGAGAACACGGAAAATATGCAATCGATGTATCAATAGACGCTTTAGGAACCTTATGGACCGGTGTGAGCAGGATTAATGAGGTCAGAAATAGGGTAAGCAGCTTAGAGAATGCTTTCAGAAACGAGTCCCATGCGTCAATGCTGCAGGCGCCCCGTACAACTTGCTCTCATGGCAAGCTGCTTTCAAGGCTACTACATCTAATAAAACTTTAACTTTTACAATTTTTTCAAACTTTACGGAGGGTATTGTCTGTTAGATTATATACCCCATGTGGACTATTCCTAAATTTAAAATACTTTTAACAGAATAAAATTATTGAGCAATATATTCTTCTGAGAATATAATAGACATTTGCTCAGCTGCACCAACTCTACGGAAATAATCTTTAAATTCTAATATCAAATACCAATGCACACTCCACAAATGTCATTTTCATATCAAAAAATTAAAATAACTAATTAAATTATAAGCATTATTAGAAATCTTTGGATCAAAATAAAATATGCATTTGGAACATGCACCTTTCACACAAACACAAGTTAAATAAATTTAAATTGTAAACATAAAATGACAAGAAAAATAAAAAGTGGTAAACCTAACGTATACTTAAATCTAATTTAAAAACACGCCATTTTAACATATTATATCTAAACCGAAACAAAAATACGGATGTTGCGTATTTTATGTGAACAACATAAAAAATCATTCTCACATTACGACAAATGTAAGCAAGCTAAAGTCAGCGTGCATTGGTGCTGTAATTCTTTTCAAAAATGTTGCAATTTCTAGTGCACATCCTATAAACTTCAATGTTAAGCACACCATGAAAGGTAAAACAATCATTTTTGTCTACATGTGGCGTATTGTGAGAGCTACGAATAGATTCATTATGATATGTTTTGTTATTTACTGAATAATTTGCGTGATGAGAATATCTAAATGGCCGTTTAAGTGAAAAAATTATGCTTATAGTTAATGAATCAAATGAACTAAAAAAATAAGATACTACAATACGTAAATACCAAGAATTGTATATTAAAATATTTGTACTTTTACTGACTAAAGGAAAAAACATTGGCAACTGCTAATAATCCTACAATTGTAAAAAAAATAACTTGTATAATGTAGATTGAAAATGGTCTTCTCAAATTCGTTCACTCTAGATGTGGAATGCAATTAGAATTCTTTAACAATATTAAAAGGTATAATAAATTTTTATAATCAGCTCAACAATGTATATAATCTATAATAATTTAAAAGCCTAGATCCAAACTGTGATATTTATTGCACAAGCACACTGTGGCTTATAAATTCCGATCGGAATAGAGCTCACAACCTTAATTGTTGGTTTTCAAAAAAGTGGAGAGACCAAATAAGTCGGTGGTGTTAAAGGTGGGTGAAGAAATCTAAAAACATTAAACATGCTAAATATATCTTATATTATAGTGAAAATATTTTGATGACTATTACCTTCGGTAAATTTAAATACATAGTTACTGTGTCGTACAGCGATAACATATTACAAATAATATTTAAACTATTCGTTCGATCACTATACTTGTCAGGCAAGCAGGTGATCAGCTTTCTGTGCCCTAACCAGACCGAAGACTATATGACAAAAAAAGTAAAATTGGCCAAACCCCACCCACAGTCATTTTAATACGGTCCGATAAGTGATGAGAGTACTGTTATATGCCAACTCCACCGGAACCATCGAGCTGTGCTTGGTGCCACATACATAGGCAATACGCCCACCTCCAATAGGGAGGGTAACATTAGAGCTCACCTTGTGCGCTGCGAACCCTACAATATTACATTCCGTAGCACTAAACCTCCTAACTGCGTCAAAGTGCCCACCGCATCGCACTGCATCATCCGCCGATAGCGGTGCGACATCTCCGACGAAGTGTCCTCAATCGAGTGCCCCGTAATGCAATAACTACATCTACTGAAGTTATTTATTGCTGGATACATAGGGAATATAGATTCAAGAGAAATATATTTACCAAAAATTGCTTTAAAGTGTATATAGGTAACTTTTAAGATTCCCGAGAAAGGCTACTGTAATGTACTCTAATGATACAATTATTATCAAGTAATGTCAATGGACAATAGATACCATTTGACCTGCCATTACCCCATGACTAAGTGCTTACTTGCTACGGCAAGAATGTACAGCCTGCGGGGGAGCCAGTACAAGCCCTCGCCCGCGCCCTCTAACAAACACTAACAACACCATCCTAGGGCAAACGTCGTACTGCTCTTTGTATATCAATTGAAAAATACTAACATCTACATAAACTTCTACGCCGACGCCTACATAAGATACATGGCAAGAACAAAAGGAAACATTGTCAACGATATATCATCAAAATAATTCAAGTTTAGGGTAAAATTAATAATTATACAAATGATAATACTTCCGAACATACGGCCAAAAATAATAAAGCCGATGTAATCATTTCAAAAATTACACATATATATTAAAACTTCAAATTTATTAATATTGAAATTCACACATAAAATAGTATAATTTGTAAAATTATCCAAAACTTATCACACCACTTTTTAATAATTTTATGCAACCCTAAGCAATATTATTAATAGCGTCAAACGCTCCCTTTGGGGCTTATAAGTTCTATTTCGGTTAATTTTACGTCACTAACACCCAATAATTTTGATTAATGGACAACAAATAAAAATTGAACATTATAATAGTATTAAAATCCTGAATATTTATAAACAAAAAATTGGCAACAATTAGTAACTAATTTTACAATATTATACAATAAAATAATTACTATGTGCATACACAAATATCGTAAGAAAATAATTTGGCAGTAAAAATTCGTAACTCTAAAGGCCCATCGCACTGGCCAAAAATACTATAAATATAGGCCCGGAACATATATTAAAATGAAACAGTTAAACGACGAAATCAGAGTATTAATCACACCTATCATCCACGAAGGGTAATGACTCATTTATAACCTAATTTAAAAAATAAAGAAAATAAACTTCCCTAATACTATCGGGACAAAAATCCTGAAACAAATAACTTAAAAACAATAAGAAAAAAAACCCAAAAGTTACTCACTAATATAATAGAGGATTCAAGACTCAACGTCAAAATTAACTTATCACTGGGTCAGACCAGCGTTCCCTCGCACTTCTTTCGATCGGTTGAAGTCTTCTATTGTGTTTCCATATGTCTCCCTATTATTGCTTATATCACATTAAATGTTGCAATGTATTTTAGAACTGTTCCAATATACAACAAATTAAACAAATATTTCTAATTAAGTACATACATTAATTTACATTATATTATATTACTAGTGAATTGCTAATTTTTTTTTTTATAAGTGATAATAATATGGCTCAGCAATACACCTTATTGGTTTTGTATATAAAATTAACACAAAATAAAATAATAATGATTCTTAACGTTCTAATAATGTAAAAGAAATACAGGAACTTAAATTATCCAAAAATCATATTTCGAATTACTCAAGACGATTCTTTTAGTGTCTTTTAATTTGAATGATCCATGAAATTAGAGAGCAAATTATATAACAATTTGTAAAAATATCACACACAAATTTAGGTGGTCTGGTTAAGTACTTCAATTATAAACATGGTTAAGGTTAAGTATTGCGAATCGATAATGACATCAAATAAAAGACTTTCGTTTTCTTATATGGTGAGCTCGTTACCACATATAACGTAACATTAATTTAAAATATGTAAAAAATAATAATAAAACAATTACTAATCTTTGGAAGACGAAAGCCTTGACAGGTCAAATTTAATTTTGTTCAAATAGCGTCATTACGATTGCAATACATTTAACCATATTATTATCAGTGTTAATATTTAATATACATCAGACATTTAAAATAGATGAACAAAGAAATATTTTACACGAATATGTTTGATGTATTATTACACTACTAACCACAATTTTAACATTTTTTTTTTTGGTCTACTACCTAAAAATTTTATGTATCTCAATTTTGAATATTAAATGTGGATAGCTATAAAAATATATACTTTGGCGAACTGTATACGAATTTTAAACGCATTATTTTTGTAGAAATAAAATTTGTTTATAATGGCACATTCATGTATATATTTTTTATTATTTAATAATATTATATAACGATCAAATAAGATGAACTGGAAATTACTATTCATTTGTGACATTTTTCACCCGTGGTATATAATGTAATAAGTTATCTTAATTATTTTTAATTATTTTTTATCGCGACGTATATGCACGAAAATGCCACACAAACAGTTTGTAATTATTATTATTTTTTTCATTTTTATCAGTACAAAATTATTTTATGTTTAATAACAATGGCTTCCCAATATAATTAGCTTCAGATAAATTGAAATTAACCAAATCGTATATATCATTATTAATAGCCTACCCATGAAAATTTTCAAATATAGGCTCTTAAAACAAGAGTACATGAAAAAACGTTTTGTATAGACACAAGAAATCTGTAAATGGTAAATATATTTTAACGGACAATATATAATATTGTATACGCGATTAACCTAAACTAGATGGCACGTTATTTTAGTGTCGCCCCCTTTGGTCATAATAATAATAATAAAATTTTGTTAACAATAAACTCAATTGTGCGTTAGACGTATCTGTTCGAATACAGGCTGCAGAGATCATAAAAATGCCAATACTGTAAGCTCTGAAGTCAAAATGTATTATCGAATATGTTATGGAGTAACGCAAAGATAATGAGGCGACACTCCCACGCAGACCCCTAATTGACATGTATTATTAACTTCACTCGAACTAGGAACCATACCAGCTGCTAAATTTAGAAACATAATCGTAATTCCAGTCAATGGTCAGAAGTGCAAATATGCTATGTTTTGATCATAGACCAATCATATTTGGCAGTGAAAAACATTGTTTATAATATACATTTGTTAGACTTAAATCGCACAACAATAGTGAGCCGAGCTCTACTATATTCTTGGTCACAACACAAAGTAATCATATAAACGATGGAACGTCTACTTACTAATGGAACCAAAACATTTGTTTCATAAAGAATTATATCGAATTCTCCTAAATATGAGAACTCTACAATCAAAGTAATTATTCTTCTTTCATGCATATTGACTGGATCATAACATATGTAAAAAAAGAGATATTAGCCTAAACTTTGGATCGTTTGTTAATAATAACAACTAAATGCAACCATAATAAAAAACGTGAGATGAATTAAACCAAAAACGAAAGAGTCTAGTACTTTGGGAATCATATATATCCATCGGCAGTGACATCTATTCAATCCTTAATTCAAATTCCACAACATAAGGAAAAAAAAATATATAGAAAAAAAAGGATTACCACAGATCACCGCAAATGGATAAAATTTAACTATAATGGAAAACACAAAACAACAAAGTAAGTAGTCGAATACTGTTTTAGCAAAAATTTAAGCTTTGTAAAATCAGCAATTAAATATAATAATATAAGGAATAAATGTGAGATCTTGTAGTAAGCAGACTTACAGCCATTGAGTTATTCCTCAGACAATGTAAAGGGTGTTGAGGACTAGAACGTGGTGATTATTCTTAGCCAGAGTGACGATATAACCTTCAGATGTAATCTTAAGTCCACAGCAGCGAGAAACCTTAAAACAAATGACAAATGTTAGATATTAATCCTAGATTAAACAAAATCGATTTTCTGCACTAAAAATACTATCTCTAGTTAACAAATGCCAATAAAAATCGAACCGAAAAAATCTACAATTACATAATAATCACTTTCAAATTATCAATTTCGACATATAACAATCAGTTTTTTTTTAGTAGTCAATATAAATTATTTTTGTTTGATTAATATTCCAAATATGATTTTAATCAATAAAATCTCAATTTGAGAATGTGATCACTTTCGTTTAAAGTTTGAAACAATATCAGTGGGAAACCTATTTCGATACAAATGACTAGGATAATCAAAAACAAACCTTGACATAGGGGCATTCAAACTCGGTGACGAGAACGCCCTCTCGCGAGAACACGGCGACGTGGAACTTGTTGCCGTGCGAGTCGCCGATGAGCACGTCGCCCGCGTCCGACACGTCGATGCCGTTCGGGAAGTTGGTCACGTTCTCGCAACCGATGCGACGCAGGAACCGGCCCTCGTCGTCGAACACTACGACGCAGTGCCCCTTGAAGTCGCACACGTAGAATTCCTTGCCTGTTAAGGGAACTTGTTGAAGCCTTTGTATTCCATTTACTCATTACCTTGGGTTATAATATAAAGGTAATATAGTAATTCGGACGGACCGACACCGTCTTGTCTTTAAATAAAAAATAAATGATTATGTAGATTTTATTTTAGGAAACCTTGGTTATTGTACGTTAATGTATTGCGGTAATTTCTCTATATTATAAAAAAACACACAGTGGATAAAATAGTATATTATATTATAAAAATAGAAGAAAGTAATTTAGTTTGTCATTTATTAGAAGCTGCTCAAAAATTTTTTTTAAACATACCACTGATGGCAATATCCGATGGCTCTCTCATGCATTCACTACAATCGAACCAACTCATGAGATCGCCCTCTTCAGATAAGATAAAAACTGTAGGAGTCACACTGTCGACAGCAACAATGAGTCCTTCAGCTGTGACAGCCAAACCAGCGACAATATCGATGAAGCGCACCTAGAAACAAAACTACATTTTATACGAAAACACTTAAGCATAATAATGATTGCAAAATTTTATGTAAGAATATAATCGACATATAATGTTTCATAATAGAATATTATATAAGTACAAGTTTTTCGATTCGTAAATCATTGTCAAAAATGCTTGAAGTACCTTAACAAAACAGAAAAAAATGAAATAATAAGTTTAATGAGTAATCTAATATAAAACATACAGCGATCTTCTTTAAGAAGTGTCCATTTTTGGTGAAAATTTGCATTCGTGATCTTTCGTTTCCACGATCGCAGACCACAAATTTTCCTGTAGCTCGTACAACGGCAACTTTACGTGGATACCACAGTTGACCCTCTTCTTTGCCAGCCACACCAAAATTAAACTTGTGATTGCCAGATTTGTCAAATACCTTTAAAAAAAAATAAGTTATTAGTATCATTTTTATGTTATTATTTAAAAAACATGATTGATTCATGAATGATTAAAATTAATCAACTACAGTAAATACCGTAATGCGATGGTTATTAGTATCAGCCACAATGATGTCTTCATCATTGCCTAGGCAAAATCCGTGTGGTGAATTAAATTGGCCCTTGCCCCCGCCGAGTTGACCGAATTTGAATCTTATATGCATGGGAGTAGCTTTAGTGGCCCGGACAAGTGGCGCTGGCGGCGCAACAAGCGCAGCCTCTTCGGCAGCAGTCAGCAAAGGTCTACCAGGAGACACTCCACGAGGACCGACTCCACCGATGCCACCAACACCACCAACTCCTCCAAAACCGTTGACTTCTGAAAATATTCAATAATAAGCATTGCATTTTAAATTTATTCCATCACACCAAATTAAAGTCTAGTCAATTACCAGTATTCAATCCGAGTTTAGCAAGTGCTTGCAAGTTATTGTAGGCTTGAGGCGAGTTAAGATCTCCAGCCAGCAGCTCGGCAAGAGTAAAAGATGGAGCCGGTGATGCATGAGGTGGCGGTGGAACTTCCTTCTCAGCTATGCTCGCTAGTTGTTGCAAGTTGTATTCTACCATCGATGGCAACGCTGAAACTCCACCAACACCCGTTACAGCGCCAACACCGGGTACACTATTAACATTGACTACCCCGGGAATTACGTTGGTGTTTCCCACGGCTCCTACTCCTGGCACCGCACCCACTCCCGGTACACCTATAGCTGGTACACCTCCAACTCCTGGAACACCCACCATGTTGCTAACACCTGTAACCCGACGAACATTTCCCAAAGGAAAATCATCGAAAACAGGTGCATTTGTCACTGACACAGCCGGTGAATGAGCATTGGATGCGACTGAAACTATAGCCGAAGATTCGCTAGCACGTTTTCTTTCTTCCGCTCTAGTTGCTTCAGTGCGGAATGTTCCAAATGTGTCTTCGGCTATCGAATCGAATTTTTCCAATTTCGTAACAAACTCCACGGAATAGTCGACGTCGAATTCAGGAGCACCTTCCAAAAGACGTGCAAATTGAGATGCAACAATTTTCTTCAACATTACGATTTCGGTTCCATCACCTCTACGAAGAAGTCTCGCAGCAAATTTGCATGCGCAATCTATACGTTGAACAGTTTTATCGACGCGATCAAACAAATCCATTACTTTAAGTTCTCTTTCTTTGTGCAGTCTCTCCAGTTCTTCCAAAGCTTTCTCACGACGTCTCTCGAGAGCTGCTTTGTATGCATGATAAGCCTCTTTAATGACGCTTTCAGCGTCATCTCTTTGCCGTTGCAAATCGCCTAAAGCATCATCGAGTCTAGCAGATGCACTCCCAGCAGAAACTGCACGAGCATTTGCTTCGACAATAAAATTCCTAAGCTCAGCGCGGAGATTTGGTTCCGCATCAACAATGCGCTCACAACGATGTTCTCCAACTTTATGATCAACTGTTAGACATTCTGTGCAAGCCCCAACCTCACACTCGCAACAGTAAAATTTGAGGCTTTCGCCTACATGACGAGTGCAGAAAATCGGCTTATGTACAGCCGTCTTTTCTTTGGATGATCGTAAGGCGTCGAATGGAACAACGCGATGGTTTTCAAAGCACCTCATGAACTCATGGGCTGAGTTGCAGTTGGAACATAAGAAATGAGAGCAATCAGTACATCTTGCAACGGCTGGCTCTTTACTCTTACAGCAAGTGCAAACTACCGACTGATCCATGGAGGAAACGTCCAAGATATTAGTGAGGACGTAGTCTGAAGGAAGTGATGCAGCTCCTCCTCCAGGCATCTGTGTATAAAAAATATATGATGAATATAATAGCAAAATTAATTGTAAAATAAATTTTATTTAAAAATATAATTACCACCTTAGTTTCTTGTTTACACAAAGGGCACTCGACCGCTAAATCATATTTAAGAGAATCCCCAGCTTCGTTTACCATCAATTTGTCAATGCATACTTCACAGAATACATGAAGGCATGACAATACACGAGGACTGCATAGTTTATTGCTGCAATACAAAAAAAGATTTCATTCAAACACCAAATCAAACAATAACTTGAATGAATATTAAATAGTCCAATCAATCAAAATTCAATGAATTTTTAGGAAACTAAGTATCAAGTAGTATTTAGTAGTAGTAGTAAATATATAGAAATTGGTAAAATAATTTTGCCTACTTTTTGATAATTAAGTCTTTTAAACTAATATTATTGGTTATAAATTAAGCAACATAATCTTTAAATTCTTATAATAATAATATTATTACTGTAAAAATCTTTGAATTGAAATAAATTACTTACTCGCAAATTTTACAATTTTGTTCTTGTTTTCCATTATCAGAAGCTTCCAAAGAACCTTCATCGCCAAGACTAACAAGGCCATCCCCATAAAGCTCGCCATTAATTTCTTCCATTTTAACTTATAATTAGTGTTGTATAATGTATATTTTTTACCTCAATCAACAATAACCTGAAACCAAATAAATAAATGTCTGTTTTATTCTATGAGCAAAACTAAAAAAACGATTAACATATTTTTTATATTAAATATAAACATCCAGACATGCAAGTGGTCTACCAGATTGTGAGTGGTCATGAAGACCCATATTAAATCACACAAAATATGAATTATTTCTCCCAATGTTAGTATGTGGAACTAAGACATTATATAAAAGTCCTACAAACCCTGTTTTACTTCAACCAATGATGAATAATTATTATATCACATATAATTAAACTACCTAATTAGTTTAGTTATTGATACCAATTCAGAGAGACTTGTACAAGCTTTCTACTATCAACAAAGACTTTCTGTTTAAAATACTAATAGTGTAGATTTTTTTTACTAATTTATATCTGCATTTATTTAATTGTTAAAATTAAGCATTAATTACACGAAGTTGTTAGAGAGATTAGCATTATCATTGAACACCTTTACTTTATTACAATCTATATTAAAAAAATATCATAATTACAGCTAAATTATAATGTTGCACCATTACAATGCAATGTATATTTTATAGGTGTTGTAAAATCAAAAGATATTGTTTATATAATAGTTTTGTTGTTAGAAAATATGATTTAAAGTAAACTTATTTTTATAAATTTAAATATGATAAACTAAATTTCAAATACAGATATTTTGTATATACAACTATTCCATACTAATATTTTTGCAACTTAATTTTATGTTCTGTTAAGACATAGCTATATTTTAAATTAATTTCATAATAAATATATTCACAACAGATTTGTAAATAGAGATTTGACCTACAAGAGTGGTTTTTATTTAAAAATAATACATTTACAGACATTTTTGAGAGTAATTAAAATTAGCATTTTTATTATGATTCAATCATTTGATTAACTAAAGAGATCCATACATAAAATTAAATAAATTCAGTACCAGTCATTCATTTTACAAGATGGTCATGCCACTATAGTCATAGAAAAATAAAGTTTTAACTGTTTTGCATAACATGACCAGCCAAGTAAAGTTTATATACAGTAGGCAAATTTAGTGGTTGATAAAAACATTATAATTATAAATATTATTTTTTTAATAGGTTTCAATGGGAACTTAATTTATTCAACATCATTCATATAAATCTTATGCATAAATATAAAGCTTCAGCAATTTCTTATTAGCAGTTAAATGTTGAATTAGAAATATATGAACAGAATATCCTAACTGACTCAATAATTCTTATACATTTATAATTTATATATATGTATTCCATTAAAACTAAGCTTTTCAATGGCATTACTTATATAATGCAAATTTAAGTATTTAGAAAAACTTACCTGAATACACAGTATATTTTAATTTAATTTGATATTCAATTTATTTAAGTTTAGTCCTAACTATAACAACATAATTGAGGTTCATTTTTAAATGCAGTTTATCAAGACTAAATAATATTTTATTTGTTAATATACAACTGCATGAATTTTAAATGTTTGAAGATTTGTTGTAGCATTACATATATATATCTATATATTTTGTGAAATTGACTTAAGCAATGCACAATAAAGGAAAAGTATTATGTGTATATGTAGTATCATGTTGGTTTACATAATCCTTTAAAATTAAAAAAATAAATACAATTAATATACTGCAGTAACTGTAATACTGTCACTAAAACTATTTTATACTATTTTAAAGTTTGCTGAATGAACAAACCATTGCACTGTTTCTTTTAAAATATTTTAGGAACATTTTAAAAGACACGAATATATAACACCAATACCTTATTCAAATCAAGTTAGGTTCAGCATAAGCTTTCATAAGCAGAGCCTAAGGTAAAGGATAATTTTTTTCCTCACAATTGTCGTACAATATTTCAATTTCGTTACTGAAGAACTGAATCAAACAGTATTGAAATTATTTTTAAATTATTACAACTCAATACCGAATGTGAAATAAAAGAATTAACATCGCATCTATAGTCTGCAGGTATCTACATACCTATACTGAAGTACCTATCATAAACGCAATGCACCATGCACGCTGCAGACAATGGCGAAGGTCGATAGTACACTTTGTAGAGATTTTAGGCGATTAGATCGAAGTTAGAATAAACAGAAGTATATTTAAAAAACGTACTAACCTTTAACAGTAATATTTTGCGGAAAGGGCGATAATCAAACACGCAGAATGTTCTACCACGCCGTAACTATGAGAATCTTCATCACTATGTAAATAAATAAAAAATGAGCATCAAGCTTCAATAGATATATTTTTTAAATAAAATAGTTTCTTCGATGAGTTTTATATGAAATGTTTTGTCACGTTCTCATTTTAAAAAGACGAATGAATACATCACTGTTTAGGTATTGATTTTCTTCGTTGGTTGCGCTTTAAAATACTACTGACGTTTTTTGTAATGGCAACAATGAAAAGTACGATTCAAAGACTAAATAAATTTGGTTTCGGTCAAATATGCGATTTTATTCAATATTTGATTAAATTTTTATGAAAATATATTTTAACAATGTCAATAATAATAAACATTTAGAAATCAAAGTTGTCAGCATTGTTTTTAAATATTTATATAATATAATATTTAATGAACTTGGCATCCATCATATTTTTAGTTAAATTTAATCCGTAAACTAAATAAATTACGGCGAGCACGGAGGGTAAATCAAAGTATGATATACTTTGCAGTATTTATTAGTGACTACAAACAAATTAATAATTAAGCAAACTAGATGAAAGTAGTTTTTTATATAAAAAAATTAACTCCTCATATTATTTTCTATTTATCAAATATGATCAAAATACAATTTCTATAATCTCGAGTTATATTTATGATAGGCAGCATGAATATGAAAAAGTAAATAATTACTTATAAAAATGGTAAAAGGGATCGGCACAATAACGGTGTAAGGAAAATATTATGCCGATAGATGGTAGAGAATCATTTCGGTAACTTAAACCTACAGTTTTAATATAAACCAACACGATAAATAAATAAACAATACAGTAAATTATGAATTCTGAATGCGCTTTATACATTTTTCATAATTATATATTATTAATCAAGTTAAAAACAAAACTAACAAACTGTCAGAAAGCGATGGAAAGAAGTATATTAAAAATAAGAAAAAATCAAAAGATAAGAAGCAAAGACATAAGAGCAAAACCCAACTTAATATATATATACTTCATCATGCTCGCACACAAAAATGGCGTTGGGCTGGGCATATAGCGAGATATACAGACAATAAATGGACTTTAGAAACCACAACATGCAAAGGACATGCAGGAAAAAGAAAAAGAGGTCATCCAAGGAATAGGTGGATCGATGAAATAATACTAGTAGCAGGAAAAAATTGGAGAGTAAAAGCCAAAAATAGAAAATTATGGAGTAAGCTAGAGGGGGCCTTTACCCAGCGTGGGGTTCCAATAATAGTGTAGTCATAGTTATTTAGTTATAAGAGAAAATGTTATTTAAGGTTGTTGGAAATAAATGGGCTTTATTATTATATTATTAATCTGTATATGTGTGATGGGTCGATCTTGTCACACGTGGATTAATCAAGTTGATAACATTGCCAGGAACGACACTAGGTTTTGCCATTTCCTATAAAAATGCCTGTTTAATATTACTTTAGAAATTGTGGCCATAAGCGCTTGACGTACAAAATGTTATCCTATTGACGTCACATTTAAAAAAAGTAATACTTTAGTTTTACTAATTAAATATCTTGTAAACTTCTTAAGGTGGACCCATTTTTCTCAAAATATACTCTATATATTTATATCTTGACATGTAGTAAATTTCTTTGTTGTCTAGTTGTCTTTTGTTAGCTTTGAGTTTTATGTGGCAAAAAAAAGGTACTAAGCCATTGATTTCTATTGCACCTCAAATATTTTATCTTATTTTAGAAACTTTTTTTGCTTTGGTACTTCTTGTCCTAATTATGTTACCAGTGCATATAAGTGCTCCGTAAGACGGACATTTTATATTACTCTGACGGAACGCCATTTCTACAGTTATTTATAACCAATAATTTTCGGTTTCTCTGTATAGGGCTTGCCAATTGGGAAGAATAATTGTTAGTGTCTGTTACATCTTATGAATATATGATTGTAGAATTTATAACTTGTTAGTAATTGACATAAAATTTACTGCAAATAATTTAATTTCAATGCTTTCAGACGTTATTTTTAATTTATAAGCAAAAATATATGTAAATAATAAATATGTATAAATAATTCAGGTAGATGTAGCTGTGATTGAATCCTCACTTTCTTTAAAAATATTTTGTTTGGTTTCATCATACATTGATCAAAAGCAAAATTTTCTATATAATCGTTTTTATTACTAATATAGTTATATGTTTATAATTTACCCCATTTTTAATTCTTATTTATTATAATTATTTGAAGAAAGTAAATGTATAAAAAAACTGGGTAAATTGAATTGACTAGAATTGACGTTGGCAACTTAATGTCAATTGACAATTGTATGTTTTTTGGCTCATGACATTTGGCATGTAAGTTGAAAAGATTTCACGAAATATTGTAGTTATTATAAATATAAAAAAACTGTATTTTCTGAATCTACCCATCTTCATTTAAACATAATACCAATTTACAATATTATAGTGATATATATCTTATTAATTTACAATGACTTTCATACCGAATTGGGAAGAATTTGAAAAATCTGCCGAGATGTTATATTTGAGAGATCCTTTAAATACACGTTACAGTATTAAATATTCTCATTCAAAAGGGGTATTTTTAGTAAAAATCACCGACAACAAAAAGGTAAATTACATCATCACATATAACAATATGCTAAAATAAAATTTTCACATTGTAATTTTTTTATATATAAATCTACTTAATTCTTTAAAATTCCACAAGATAGTGGAACTTTACCTCACTTTCGCAATAAGTAATTAAGTAAATTAAAAATTAATTTCAAAATGAATTATTTCATGAATATTGATTAATTAACAACAATACCTTAAAGACCTTAATGACATATTTTTAATTAATTTATAATATATATATGTGTAGGTTCTCATTGAATGGTTATAGTATATTATGGGGAATTGTGATATTGATACCTAACTTTAAACTGTTGTTTTTACGATTATACTTTTAAAAATAATATCCTGAGAAATTGACCACCTCAATCAAATTGTATGATTAATTGAATAAATTATAATCTATATCCTATGATAAAGTTATGTTACTGTAATATATATCCATTCCAACAATTTACAATATAATAGTTCAAAATAATTATATTTCAAGTTCTAAAGTGTCATTAACACTAATTTCTTATTAAATTTTTCAGTGCCTTCAATACAAAACAGAAGTCCAACAAGATGTAAGAAAAATTGATATGTTTATATCAAATTTAATAAGACACATGGCCTCAAATGATAATTAATAATGTTAATAAATTGTTTATTTTAATCGCTTGTCATTTTATACCTTCCTTTATCCTTTATATATTAAATAAACTGTTTGTATAATACTGTTAAATCCCATGGGAGAGAAAAACCTAATATATTCTTGTTTCTTACTCTTTTATATTATAATTGTTGTATTACCTTATACTATATTTAGATTTTATATATTATTACCTAATTTAAATTTAAAGTAAAAGCTACGAAATAGTATTATTATATAACTTATAGATGAGTAAAAACACTTTACATCAACAAATATTAACTGTTAAAAAGACAAAATAGAAAGGACTGGCAACAATAATTTAGACATTAATATATTTAATACATTTTTTTATACCCGGTTATCACATTTATTTCATTTGAATTCGTTTATTTATAATTACTCGAAATTAAAATTCTAAAATAATTTTTCGATAGCATATCACAAATAATTATTATAGCCGATGAATTATTATTAATCAAATATTGCAATATTGTTTTTTTTTTTCCAAGTAATAAATTAAATATTTTTTGTACTGAAATAAGGTAGTGAAGATTAATATTGATTTTATTGGTTTATTCATAATAATTGATAATTTAAAGTTGTTATAGACATTAATGTTGTACATGTATGTATAATTATAAGTAAATTTATTGAAACCGATTGGATTTTATTATACCGATTTTATTATAAAAAAGTACTACAAGTTTTTAATTTAAAATATATTAAATTTTAATCTTCTTTGGTATTCAATATAATATGGCTTAATTCTTGAACTTTTTGGTTTAAATAAATTCTTTTCAAATATTAATTTTTTTGAATATTTTGATGAATTCGTCTAAAATTACGGTAAAAAAATCGGTAAACTCATGCTGATAATAGCAATCAGTCAATCACTATTGCTATCAATTTTCGACAGTACACAGAACTGTCAAAAATGTTGATGGACATTGGACATGTTATTTTACTGTCATGCAATGTGAAACATAAATAAAGCGTATTAGTTTTCAATAAATCATGACTTAATACTCAAGTCTAAACTGCTAAAATGAAATAATATATTTAAAAACGTAACTGCCACTTACGTATTTCTTTTTAATTAATGACATTATGGATGGTTTAATTCACGCGGCATTGGAAGCAGAGGTAAGTGTTACAATAATTTTGCAAATAATTTCTTCAGTAAAGCAATAACTGATTTTAACAATTGCAAATTATAACTTATTATTTTAATTTCAGGTAATACTTAACCGGGCTAAACATGTGAATACAAATCTAACACACTTTGACAGTGGTGCCTCAGATCATAAAATGACTTGGACTCTTGAAAAGATGCATCTAGCAGAATCTGTTGATGACTCTAGAATGAAGTTTCAAAGAAATTCCGTCAGTTCAGCGGGCAAAAGTGCAGAAAAGTTTGATCTATTCAAAAACCTTCATGAACTATACAATGAGCTCAGTAGAGATGAATCTTCACAGGCTAACTATGTGAGTTTTTTTATTAAATAATATAATATCATAAATACAAGTTCAATATATAAGTTTGTGAATTTATGTTGTTTTTATTTATCTAAGAAAAGTTTTACCATTCAATTTAGATATTTCATTTGGAATTTAAAAAGCACTGTTGAGTGCTTAATATAGGTCCAATTTTTTAGTAATGTGTAGTATCTATGGACATATTAAAATTTTATATTAAAATTCTTTATAGCTATTTCAATCAGAGATTATTACAACATTACTCTTATAGCTTTGTATATTCATTTTGTTGCTTAGTTTTATTTTAAGAATGTGCTTAGATCTTTAATTTATTATTTAAATAATCATATATAGATTAAGATATATATGATGTATTTAAATGTTAAGTACCATTGATTATTTACCTTTGTGTTTTTTTTTCTCTATATATACTCTTAAGTTATTCCGTTAAAACATTATTATAGAAAATGTGTTAAAGCTTGAGTACTGTTTTATTATTCTTTTCAATGTATGCCATAGTTAAAAATATATTTTTTGTAATAATAATATGTCTAGTAATATAGGTACAAAATACATTACATTCAGGTTAAAAAATTGTAATATAAAAATTCACTTAATTTATGTGTTTTTAATTACAGCAAGGGTTAAAGACTACTTCGTATCTATTGGAAAAGTTGTTGGCAACATACAATCTAAACACATTAATAATTAATTTATATCCAGGCAACAAAGGTTACTCCCTTTCTTTAAAAGTAAATGGAAACACTCAGCTCATTCAACCTCCAGATGCAAATGTAAGTAAAAAAGAAAATATTATTTTTTAAATCCTAATTTTACTGTAAATAGTTCAATTGATATTTCCACTATCACAATTCTAGTTTATACTATGATCATGTGATAAAAACGACAGACTAATTATTTAAAAATGGAATTGTAAAATATACAATGAATAGGCAAGCTTATATGGAAATATTTGGGGAATGTCAAATATCATACAGTTAATACAACATATTTTAATAAAAAAATTATATTCATTAGAGTCTTAATTATATACAAATAAAAATTAAAAATTGTTACTGTACAAATCATGACCATGTGGAATGATGGCAAGAATGCTAGCAGCATTTCCCAGTTGAATCGCAATTCCTATCCTCTGGGCAATGAACCAGCCCACCCTCCACTCCTCTTATATTTTATTATAATGATATTAAAGTATCATACAAGAAAATATGTAGTGATTTATTTCAGTATGACTTGAATGCAGCTTGAATTAAAAATATACCTTACATCAAGCTGTCAATATGTTTTTACAGTCGTACGTAGTATTTAAAACATTGACAATTGCTTAGTACAAAAACATTATATTTTAATATTCATTTGTAAATGTACAATTGATATATAAGAAATTTATAATATTTTTTGGTAGACTAAACCCAATATAACTTTTGTAGGCATCATCAAGTCAAGATGAAACATTAATTGAAACTCCAAGGTGGCCATATGAAGAGGAAGAGCTATTGAGTTACATAGATAATGAAGAATTACCTGTAGTGCTCCTAGACCTTCTCGAGGCTGAACACTCTTGTCTCTTTTATTCTGGTTGCATTATAGCCCAAATAAGAGACTATCGGCAGGCATATCCTAGTTTTGTATGTGATACACATCATGTACTCTTAAGACCGACAAATCAGGTATTGTTATTGTTATTTTATTAAAATTAATATTACTAGTATGATAGTTCAGACTTATATTGTTTGTAATGGTTAATTATTATTGCTTACACTTCTGTGGTAAGAAATTTGCTATCCTATCTATTAAGTTCAGAGATTGCATACAGTAACACCTGCACTATCTTAGACTAAACTTAATCAATGCAACTATTTCTTTCTTAAAGTAATTATCTGGACGATTGAAATAATTCTTATGGTAATATAAAAAAATAAAACCATTACTAAAACAAAATATACTTTATTTAAATAGGCTATTAAAAGCACTTAAATTGTCACTTTATAGGGGTTAATTTAATGTAACTTCATTGGTTACTCTTCATCATTCATATAGAAGCAATATTCATATACAATTAATTGTATCTGTCCTGTATGAAATTCAACAAATATTAACTCCAAGGTCATTTTGTCATATATGTAATCTAACAATATATTTTTTTTATTTTAAATAGATTTATTGGTGAAATACATACATATAAAATACATTAAAAAAAATTACATATTTCATCAGATATTTTTGTTTATAAATAGACTGCAAACAAATACATAAAATATTATAGCAATTGATAAACAAGATATTAAAAGTGTGAATCGGCGGCCTTATCGTATACAGCGATCTCTTCCATGCAACCTCTCCGACAGACACTTAACGTAATACTCAGCTACATCACAACATCAAGACAAAATATTGATACATCGTTTACAGAGCATAATAACGGACGCCATGTGTATTGGGGGTCGTTGCGGATGGGCGGGCGAGGAGCGCGGCGCGCTGGAAGCCGTGGAGGCGGCGCTGGTGCACGCGGCTGCTCCGCCCCTGTGCCTGGAGCCGAGACCCGCGGTCGGCCTGCTGGCTGCGCGTCTGCACGCTGCTCCGCGATTGTTCAACACGCCGCGGATTCGACGGCAAGCGAAAAGATTTTCGCAGGTAGGGTAGTACTGTAATGTGTTCGTAGTTGTTTGATTTGATTTTTAGTAAATAGAAACGTAAAAATTTGAATATATACTCAAAAAGAAAAGAAAAACCATTAATACAATAGAGTAACCTTTTAATATTTTTTTAAATAAAATTTATACACTTTTATATAATAGTATTTATAATAATATAATATATATATTTTATTATTAGAACAGCTACTAAGCTTATTGGCAACTTAAAAGCCAATAGATGATATCCTTGTTTAATATTCTTAATGGAGGCTGTCGTCTATGCACTGTTTTCTCATTACAGGTGGCTGTTAATAGGAAAAGGAAATTGGACCAATTTACTCATTTCCATGGACTAGAGCTGCTGGAATTAATACATCGTCAAAGAGCAAAGAATAGTAGGCAATCAGTTCCTCATACACGACTCACATCAAAGTTCCCTAAGAAACCACCAGAGGTAAACGTTACTTAAAAATAAATTTCCTTGCTTCAAGTAAAATAGTTAATAAAGCAAAAACATATATAAGTAGAAAAAACGGCAGACACGGCTCAGTGTTTAGATCACGTGAATCGTCAACTGATGATTGTGTGTCCCAGCAAGGACCAGTCAATTTTCATGACCTTAATTTGTGTTCATAATTAATCTCGTTTTTGATGCTGAAGAAAAATACCGTGAATAAAACCTGCATGTTTCGGATAAAAATCTTTACTATAGAATAAAGTGCACAACATTTAAATTCTTGGCACAGGTGTTCAAGCCGATAGAGCCACCGAAAATGGAGCCCTTGCCCCTGGCGCTGCCGTCCGAGCCGAGCGGCCCGCTGCGCCTGGCGCGCGCCTACGAGCGGCCGCGGCCCACGCCCGACTGCCTGCCGCAGCTCGTCGAGGAGTACATCCTGGAGACGGAGAAGACGTCCCCGCACGCCGGCGCGGGCTTCTTCCATATCAAGCTGTCGATATTACAACGACCGTCCGACCAAGAGTTCCTAGGAGAATTGTATGTGGATAGAGACCACGTGGAAGGGGAGAGAAATGGTGCGGCGTGTAGATTTACTTTAGGTGAGTTTTTGGAAAATCAAATAATAAATAAATATTTAAGTAATTAGTTATCATCGATAATAGTTCTTACATTTTTTGTAATTAGTTAATCTATCCTAATATTATAATTGCGAAAGTAATTTAAAGTGAAGCAAGCTTGAACCCCGAAGATGGACGTCGTTCTTTCCACGCCGAATAACTTAAGCGCGAGCGAAGCCGCGGCCGTCAACTGGTCATACATAATTCATTTTCACTATTAAAGTGGTTAAGGTCACTTTTACACTTTTTCATAGTTAGACTCCTATATTTAGGTAACTTTTAAAGTAGTTAGAGATATTTTATTCCAGGTTCACGACTGCAGGCGAATAAATATATACAGCAATTCACGGAAATATTCACGGAAGAAGGAAGAAAATCTGTTCGGATAAAACATATTGTTCCTGGACAACTACCGAGAGTTTCATTCACTGGAGGCATGAGAGAAATGGTAACTATTTCAATAAGTAATATTCAAAATTTAATCATATAAATTTTAATTGATTGTATATTAGCAGGGGCAACAGTTACTACTACAACAGCAGAGATCTGCACAAGCGAGCAATTCCACAGTACAAACACATGCAACCACGGTTCCAGTAGTGTGAGTTTCGTTCATAGACACAGACTTTATTTACAATTACATTTTAATTTGTAAATACATATTTATATAAAACACCTGTTTTTACAGAACCTCTGCAATAGCCGCGACTCCCAATGCTCATACAAATGCAAGACAGCTGCCTATATTGGTAAGTATTGGAATATTTCATTATGAATGAAGCAATGATATAAAATTCTTAATGAATACAACAGATTTTAAATTAATGAAACAGTTTCTCTGTTAGCTTCAACTAGGCAAACACTAATAATGTATAATAATAATTGTCATTATATGTGTTTTTATAATTCATGGTGATCAGACGAAATTCATATATTGCCCAAGAGACACTGAAGTGTGATAAAGAAAACCATATTTCTTCAAAGGCAAGGACTTTGCCCAGTCGTAAGACATCACTTAGATAGGAATGTCATTGTCCTTCACTTGCTTCTTACGAATATAACGACAATTACGTACTAAAGACCTTTTGTGATCATTAATCTTTGATCCAGTGGTTTGTTTATTGCCATTTAAAAAGTCAGTTTACAGCACAACAACACAACACAAGTATTTTTTATTCTGTGATATTTTGTATGATTTTTGTATAAAACATAATTTGTATTTAGAGAAATGAGATGACCAATATTTTTAATATAGAATACATTTAAATTTTTTGGATCAGAATTTTTTTTAGTTTAACTCATGGGAATAAATTTTATAAGGAGGTTAACTATAAGTCATTCTCAAAAGATTGTGGACTTGTAAAACTGTAGGATTTTAACCTGCTCTTTTGCCGTATGTTCATTTATGGCACATATATCTTGTGGTTAAGTGACCATGCCATTATATTGCCATTATATTATTACTTCATCAAAATGCAGCCAGTTACAGCAAAACAAAGTTAGAGACGTAAAAAGCTTTTTATACTTATTTGTTTTGATAAAAAATAAGAGTTTGGCAAATAGAGAATCTGATAGTATGTCACTACACCCTATAGACATTAAATAACTAAAAATTATTGACCATTTGTTAAATTGCCAATGTGCCATCAAGCTTGGGAACAAGATGTTGTCTCTTGTGTGATTAAGTTACATTCTCTCACTCACCCTTCAAACCAGAACATCACAATACTAAGTTTAGCTGTTTTGCGGTATAAAATCTGATATGTTAGGTAATCTGATACCTACCCAGGCAGGCAAAAGTTATCTAAATTGATGTACATAACTCAATACAATTGAAATAGGTTTATAAATATGTATATTTAAATTAAACTTTCTTAACTAAGCAACCTATATATTTGATTGAGTACCATCATTTTATTCTTTTCAATAATACATAATTTAATACCGTTTATAAAAACAATGAAGTTTACAATAGTTTTTGTTACAAACTTGATTATTTAATTGTATATAAAAATGTATATTTCTTTTACTTTTTAATAGCAAGCTCAACTGCAGCAAGTTGGTAACGTTGGAAATGTTACTGCAGTTGGTACAGTTGTGGGAACCGTGGGAACAGTGGGGTCTGTAGGAAACGTGGGCACAGTCGGCACAGCGGGAGCAGTAGGCACAGTGGGCGCGGTAGGCACAGTGGGCACAGTGGGCACCGTGGGCACCGTGGGTACAGTGGGGGCTGTAGGTACCATGGGCAACGTTGTTAATGTTGCGGCAAATGTTGCTGTTGAGACGGCCTTGAAACAGCAGCCATCACCTACTACACCGCGGTTGTCTCCACAGGTATGATTGCATTTTTTTTTATTTCAGTTATCTCCATAACAAAACAAATTTGATCGTTGACTTGATCTTGACTACAAGGATTGCGCAAAAGCTTTTACATAAATATTGGATAAATCTCGTATATGTATTTTTCTGATGTTTTTACTATATTGGTACTATAGTATATTAAAAAATATTAAAATATTTTTAATGTCTTTTTCAGGCTTCAACAAACCAATTACTAGCGCAGCAGCTAACTAATCCACCACAACCACTCAATCCTCAAAAGATGCAATCCGCCATCATACACATACAACATCCGCTTATGTCTTCTGCTGGAACATCACAGGTATGCTAATTATAACCGTTTTTTGTTTCATAAATGAATAAGCTTGTGGCGTTTTGAAGAGCTGAGGTAGTTCAGTGCAAATAACCCGTGGATCTTAGCTGGGAATTTCAGATTTCGAATCATTACGTAGATTTTTTTTATTATTGTTAAGAAGCCATTTAAGAGTAATTGAAACACGATGCCTTAAATAATTAATTATAAATTGACGACATTCAGTGTTATTATATATTTTTTTCAGGTTCAGAGTATACAATACACTAATACAACAACGACACAGCAAAAAGCCACAATAACAAAACCAAGATCAACAAATCCGGCCATAAACGCGCTCGTCACCAGTCTAATGAATTCTGCCCAACAGTTTCAACAAGGTGATATTAATTATATATCAATATTTAATTGCACTTATAATGATAATTAATAATACCGATTTATTTTTTGTATTTTAAACATAGCTAAAGCCATATGTTTGTCCGCAGCGGCAAGTCAGAACGCAGCGAAGGCGGTAGTGAGCACGGCGAGCAGCAACGCCACGATCCTGAACCTGCTGAACAGCGCGCCGGCCGCCATGACGCACGCGGGCGCCGACGCGCTGGACTCGCACAAGCTGCTGTCGCACACCGTGTCCATCGCCGGCGCGCGCCTGCTCGCCTCCAGCGCCGCGCACACCGCGCCCACCTACACGCAGGTACTCCTCCTTACCGGAGCCCTACGCGATCCCGAACCTGCTCAACTGTGCGCCCACCGCCATGACACTTCAAAACAATACCGAACTTGAGCCATGATTTATAGATAAACAGACATCCTGTTTTTATATTAATCTTACAGTTGTAAATTTACATAAAATCTATTAAAAAATAACTATATTTTTTATGAGTATATTTCGGCGGTTCTGTTTTAAAATACTACTTTGTGTTGTCTCGTTACGGGTTGAAGGATGAATGATTCAGTTGATCCAGCGCTGTGATCGATAGTGACCATCATCAGGTGGTCAGTTTGCTAGTCTTTGCTAGTTTTTTTTTTTTTTTTATTTATAATATGTAGCCAAGAAACAAAAATAACTCGAAGTTTATGATTATCAATAAAATAAGGTACTAGAAATAAAATAAATTAGCTAATTCACGCACATATTGTATATAGTAGTTGTAACCACGTTTACAATTATGTTTTATTTCTGGGCCATGGCTGAGTGTTTTCCTTATTAGCGGACTCTGAGCCACTGTGGGTTGGTGAATTTACATGTGATAGAATTTTATCCGAGACATTCAACCATCTGCTTACGACAATTGTTATACCAAGGAGTAACGGATGTATTATAATCACGGATTAGGTGATTCTTGTCCGGGTTTTGAATTCGATTTTCAGGTAAGACCTCTGCAATCTCCAATCGGTGGTAACACTCTGTGAGGTTATTCATAAACCTTAAACTTAATATATCTGATGAAGAAGTGATACAAACAACGAACTAGAAGTATTGTTACATGTTTATGTTGAATTTCAAGGTCATGAGCTACACCCGTGAAAATGATTCCACGAACGTTTCAAGCAGTGAGAGCGCTTTGTTAGAACGACTTATGGGTCCAGAACCCGCAGCCACGCCCCCTTCGCAACCGCAGCCACAACCGCAGCCGCAACCACAACCGCAACCGCAACCTGTGTGCCATTTACAGGTAACCATAGTCGTAACGATATGAATCGCACCTTTCCATGTGTGGAAATTACACACAAAGCGTGTTATATAATAAGGCTTTGTTAAAAATAATAACGTAATATAAAAAAATCATAGATAAATGTTTTATTATTCCAGGGTCTCAGTTTAACATCGCTGCAAGGTTTACAAAGTATCCAGGGCTTACAGAACGTTCAAGTACAAATACCGGGACTTTCGGCACCCATATCTCTGTCGTTGAATGTCTCCGGTTCGTCGAGCGGGCTATTGGTGTCAGTTCCGCCCACTACTTCCGTTGTACTCACTAATCAACCTTCGGTGCTATCGTTACCTATCGGTTAGTATTTTTTATAATGATCTAAGAAGTCTATTACGTCCCAACTACTTGTAACTTAAACACATACTCATATATCAACACGCATTAGTCTGTATACATGTTATGTTAAAGTTGTGCAAAATAATCTGCGTAGGTTCCATCCACTTATATTCTACCGCCAAACAGAAATACTTAGTATTGTTGTGAAACGCTTTAAGTGAGCCAGTGTCACTACAGGCACAAGGGACATAACATCTTAGCTCCCACGGTTGGTGGTGCATTGGTAAGAAATTATGATCATTTCTTATTCGATTGAATTTATCTCTGTTATTATTACAGCCCAACTGATGTCCGGCGGAGTGAAGGGCGGCGTGCGCGGCGGCGCCGTGCAGGTGGTGCGCGCGCCGCGCCCGCCGCGCCTCGCGCGCCCCGCGCCCCGCGCGCCGCCGCCACCCGGCGTCGGTACGTACACGCCGCTCGCGCGATGGCACCTGACCCTTTTAATTCCCTGGTTTCGAGTAGTAGAAATGTTGGAAGCACTCTCATTGACGATTTTTCCGGAACGGGTAGACAGTAGGGTCCGGTCTGAGGGTGGGAGAACGGAGACTATCTCAGCATGTCCAGTTCCGATCTAAGAAAATAGTCCAACAAAATATGATTAGGATCATTCTAATTATATTTTTAGGAAATTTAAACAGTATACTAACAGTTAGTATGTATGTATGATCGATTCAATTGTTGATATAAATTGGGTTGCAGCTACATGATTTTTTCAATTAGAGAAATATCTCTTAAGTATTAAGAAGTCAATGACAGTCATGCTCACGAGGGACATAAAATCTTTGTTTCCATTGTTGGTGTAAAGAATACTTATAACAGTACCAAAATATTGACCATTTAATCAAAATAAGTCAAGTTAACATTTGCAGATAACGATGAAAGAAACACTATTATATTATAAAATCGTTTTATTTCAGGTACCACGCAATTTATAACCCAAACGCAAGCGCAGACTCTAAATACCCATCAAGTGCGCCGAAAATCAAATCCTGATAGTTCATAGTAAATGCTAAAACTCTATATCACTGCCGATTTAGTAAAATTAAGTGTAAATATTTGCATGTATTAGAAGAAATTTGTATATTATCTTAGTGACCAAGTGAAGTTAATCTGCGTGCAATATGCGATTCTAGCAGAGTATATTATATAGAAAGAAACGGACTTTCGAATGATATTCGTTTACTAAAAACTCAAATACGTAACGTTACCATGAGTTTCCCACTGAGACTGAAAGGTTTAATGTAATGTTGCACTATCGAAAATTCGGAATTTTATTGATAAATTCATAGACAATTTATTCAAATGAATTCTGAAAGTTAATAATCGTATAGTTCATCTTTTTTGCCATATACGTTATCATAATCATGTATGTATGTATACTATTATATATTTGAGTCACAAATAATTTATAAAGGTAATTGATATGATTTTAATAAAATGTGTGTTTAATTGGATCATGACAGGAACGACTAAATTGTAAGCGTTATTTAAATGTAGAACATTCGAGAAATCCAATTACTATAATGAAAAGATTTTATATCTTGTTAGAAATGTTTGTAACGATTGTAAATGATTAGTTATTTTTATGTGAAATAGTAAAATTGTCGCTGCGTTTGTAAATACTGATATTTTAACATAAATAAAATGCCTTCACGTTGAAATAAAATTGAAGATACTGTACTTAATGTAATGAAATATTTAACGGATGGCGGTTAGGGTTGTTATGTTTATTGGTTTATGCTAAATCAGTATTATAGTTGCTGCGCGCGCAATTTTATATAAAGATAGAAACAGTTTGATATCTCACATCAATATTCTTTACACTAATCGTTCAATTTATTTTATATATTATTATTCTTGCTGTAAAATGACATGGATATCTAATTTGATTTTTATATATACATGGTGTTTTAATAAACTGTGTTTATCTTTATATGTAATTAAAATAAAGTACAATGTAATTAATATGTAAATATGTAATATACTCAATTCATCACAGGATGGCAGTTTGAAAGAATGAAAGTTGCTTCGGATGTTAAGTTTTGCTATGTGTTCAATTAGTACCTATTGAATGCTACAATCGTATAAATTTAAGGCATACTAGCTTTATATAGGGATTGATAATATTGTAAGATTTCATAATGTTATTAGCGACGTAACTGATTTTAATTGTGATTTAAACATCGAAGATTTTGTATTTAAAACAGGTTTATTCAAATCGGGCCACAATTCTATCTACCGTTATTCAAGTTTATCAAAAATATGATTATCTATACATATTTTAATAAAACCATATGATATTACTCAATATTATTTAAAATAATAAATGATTCTTAATGATTTTTAAAATTAATATTATATATTTAATAATTCATTTCTTAAATAGTTATTTTGTTCTTATGTTCTAAATGTAATGGAATACCGCATTTTGGATAAAATTTAAATGAGTTTGTAGACGTAGACTCTCTTTTAACGGTTTTTCGCTTTAATATTGACCTTGGAAGTAAATGGACGTAAATAGTGAATGAATGATCAATTCGAATATATTAAAACTAATTCTGTATTATATGTATTGGTATTAAAGTCAATTAAATAGTTTATTTTAAATTTGTAATTATGACATGGTTTAATAAAGTTCGATATAATTAAATAGCATAGCATAATATTTTTATGTCCAAATGTAATTTTTTTTTTCATGTGATACAAAATGGCGTTTCACAAGAATATGTTTTTACCAATTTTAGATTATCACCTTTTAGATATTTATTATTCAGGAGATAGATAAATATTAATTAATATCATATTCCTATACAATCAAGACCAACCATGTTTTGTTATTTCTGACAGATAGTCGCGACATAAATGTTTAAGAAAGAAATTAAATTAATATTGTTAAATGTAATTTTGTATTGCATGAAACAATCTAGATCAATCTATCGAAATAAAATTGTTGAAGATATTTTTTTTTGTATAACACAATTCATGCGAATCTTTCTTCGAGAAATATATAATTGTAGGATTAATTTTTATTCGCATATAGAATAACCCTTTCTGGCTCACCTGATCTTTGATAGGACAACGGTCAACGAGCAAAACTGCAGGCAATATCTAAATATAAAAATGAAATAGATACATTTAAGTATACTATTTATGTAAAACATTATTTTTATTGTTAAAACGCGCACAATTTAGTTACTATATTATGTCAATGATTAAAGCTTGGAAGATAAGAATTTATTGAATAATTATATTTTTACACTATCACTGTATATACCGACATTAAGTGTTAATAGTGTTGTTTTATTACAATACGTGACATTAGTATGACGTGTTAATTTGTTTGAAAATGTTGCTGTTAACATATTAAAGCAATGTCTACAACGTAACTAAATAAACGTGCGTATTGTTGATCTCATTTGTTTATGGACATATAGCTCAATATGTAGGGTTTTCTTTTTATAAAATAAACTCAAAACTTTATCCGAATGTAAATTGTCTATTATAAGATATTATAATAAATTGTGTATATATTTTAATAAAGATTTTTTATACAAATAATCCAATTTTGTCACTCAACTGTATAAAGTTTCCAGTGTCAACATAAGTACTTCGATATATTGTAGATTGTAAATATAATTGATAGTTGTAAGCGATGTTACGCTTATGACGTTGTATAATAAAATTTATATGAATGCGTTGACTTGGATTTATGTATAAATTGATATTGTAAAAATTAACTCGAGTACGTTGTTCAGAGATTGACGTTTCGAATAAATAACTTTTACACAAGCTTTTGTTTTATTATTTATACGCGTGAATTGTAAACCACCTTAAGTAATAAAATAATCTGATTAGATAGTTGTATCAAATATAAAATATATTTGTATTAAAATATTTTGATATAATTAACGATATTCTGTTAAACATATTGATGATATATTTTTTTTAAATTGTAGGAATGTATTAAAAAATCAATATTAAAATATGAAGTACGTATCAATCAATTATACCCTGTACAAGTTAGCTTGATCTTTTTGACAGACGGGCTAGTGATTGGAAACAGAATATATCTAGTAGTCCAAAAAATAACGTTTCAAAATGTTCACTGTGAACAAGATGGTGTGGGTATATTATGTGTGAAATTATTTATTGCACTTGACATAAATTATTGCGTAATTCAAATTAGAATTCAAAAATTTTTTATCTTATTTTTCTAAAAAATGTTATACCAGCTAAAGAGACCCCAATCTCTAGCCAAAGAGACCCCAACCAAAAGGACCCAGATTCGTAACAATAACTTAACTTAACTTGAGCCGAGATGGCCCAGTGGTTAGAACGCGTGCATCTTAACCGATGATTTCGGGTTCAAACCCAGGCAGGCACCACTGAATTTACATGTGCTTAATTTGTTTATAATTCATATCGTGCTCGGCGGTGAAGGAAAACATCGTGAGGAAACCTGCATGTGTCTAATTTCAACGAAATTCTGCCACATGTGTATTCCACCAACCCGCATTGGAGCAGCGTGGTGGAATATGCTCCATACCTTCTCCTCAACGGGAGAGGAGGCCTTAGCCCAGCAGTGGGAAATTTACAGGCTGATTATGTTATGTTATGTTATGTAACTTAACAATGATCTTTAATAATGATTTTTTGTAATCGATATTTGTAACAGTTACTGCCTGTTATTCGCGTCCGATCCGCCTGACCGAAGTAACATTGTACAAGCGTCTATTATTTTCAGTGTTCCTATTTAAATTTTACTTTGAAGCAATAAAAAGTCTTAAAATTTTCGTATGACGCTTGAATTTTGAGGGACTTTTGTGTTATATGTATTATTTTAATATTTTTACAATTTTTAAAATCATTATATTAAGAAAATAATATTTTCGTCATTGCAAATTTATGTCGATCAGAAAAATTTACATCTGTCAAATAGATCAAGCTAACTTGTACAGGGTACATACTAGCTTATTTTGTCTTGCACTTTTTTTCTGAATTATTAATAATATACATATGAATAATATGTATTATTATAAAAATAGGAATGTTTTAAAATAGTACCATCAGAAAATGTTTTGTTTTGGCATGCTATTTTTGTCTGTTTAGTTAAAGGTCAAGGATATATTTAAAACGACACATTGATTTGGTTAAAAAAGTATGCTTTTTTATTATTCTTTCAAATAGTCTTCATCTAAATTTTATAAGAACATTGGACACAATTGAAGCTTTTTACCGATAAATAAGTATAAATAATTTCATATTCACATAGATCGTCTTATTTTTACATACATTACATTTATTTTATATCAGTCCTCTCAAAAGGTCCATTCTCTCCCTGCAAATTAAAATTTAATATTTACACAGCGATAGGGATTCGCATCTACCGTACATACATACATCAACAATTAACAATTAATAGAGACTATTTACAAAATATATTCCATTCATACACACGATCGTCCATCACCATTCACACACATCGATTTACATTCACACGATTTGGCATATGGATGGCGACACGTCACTAGCAGAGGTCGTCCCAGGCGAGCCACCACGGCGCGCGGCAGTCTTCGCGCTTCCGTCGCCGCCTCTCCGCGCGGTCCGACCGCTTCTTCACGAAGCGCACGTTGTACGGGTCCTCGGCCAGCTCTGGGTAGCGCGCCACGTCGTGCACGTACTCGCCCTCGTAGCCTGTAGCAGATCCCGCCTTCTGTATCTCGTCCAGCTCCGCCGCCGACCAGTCGAGCGAACCACCAAGACCTGCGCGTAAGGCCTCGCGCTCTCGGTGCCAAGCTTTTCGAATAGCGGATGCTCGCGCGTGGTGCAACAAACGTTGCTTCTCTCTTTCGGCACTGGTACCGTAACGTAGATTTACAATGCTCGTTTGTCCGTGTATCTTAACGTCGGCGTAGGATCGTCCACCTTCGGCCACTTCGTGGAAGGTGACGTTTAATTTTCCTTGCATACGTTTCAGTTGTTGTTTGTCGTCAGCTGCACGCCATGTATCCTCTTTTACAAAGTAAAACACATCTTGCTGGTCCCCGTGAACGACGAAAGAAAACGGTAATAGATGTGAGCGATTGAATACAGATGTGTACACGTCTCTATAAATGGCATTAGCCGAGGGTACAGTAGTAACTACTGCACGACCTCGTGAGTTCCGTGATATTAGTATACCGCGTCCGAAAGGTGGTTCCGAATCCGAACCGATTCTTTTAGGTGCAAGGTTGAGTGCATCGGATTTTAATGCAGACATAGCTGGTATAGAAAGACTTCTAAAATCAGCTATTCTCTTGTTAGACATATGTGATAAAAATCCAGACTCGATAGTGACGCTCGGTAATAAAGACATAGCAGAAGGAACTCCTGGTCCACCATCAACAGGAGCAGTGCCCCAAACCGGGCGACCGCGAGGTATGCTTGGCAATATTGAACCACCAGGCAGTTCATCTGGGTATAGTTGTGGTGCTAAGCTTTTGGTATCATAGCCCAGTAAGGCCAGCCAAGATAAATGATCTATAGAGCAAAATAATTGTATTAGAATTGTGACTTTTGGGTAATGGTAAAAATTATGATACTCAAAATCAAGTAAAGATAAATAAAAATTACCTGCTGGTTTCTTGTTTTGCGGTCGCACATTTATAGGATCATTTCCATTAAATCTATACAGATGTAGCTGAGTAGGGTTGTGTATTCTTTCTATAAGATTTTCCCAAAGCGGCGACATCCATTGTCCAATAAGAGGATCATAAACTTTTCCGTTTGCCATGTGGACAAGCGATGTAACTTGATCTAGTAGACCACCACAAAAGTCTACGGGTAGGTATAAGTATGGATTCGAGTCATAAACAATATGCCCATAAGGTGATCTCATTATTTCGCGAATGCCTTCTCCATATTGATTAAATACCATTACTGGAGTTCCACATTGATCAGTAGCAATATAATACTTATGACGAGCAACCTAAAATTGAAAAGAAAATTAGCATGTTTTACTTTAATTGGAATATGCATAAATTTTAATGAATTATAATGCATATTTACCTGGGTATAAATGAGATGACCTCTATCATCGTAAACAAGTGTCATAAATCGGTTTTCGCGTGGTGAGTAAATGTGGCTGACTTCATGAGGTTTTACTTTATTTGTGTAGAAAAATTGGGTCACGTTTCCGAAATTATCTTTTCTGGTGGAAAGTCTGAAAAATACCAATATATTAATGATTATTTACTTGCAATCCTAATGTGCTATTATAGTTTAGTAAATTATTAAGTTACTATGTTACATCACGCCCCTACTTATGACCGACAGAGAACATGACCTTAAGTTGCTCTTTAATATATATAGTATATACAATAAAAATTAGATAATTTTGTGATATAAAAAAATACTGTTAACCATAACTTTACCTGTCAAGATGGTCATAATAGTATCGGACGTCAAATCTTCCTCTCTTTGTTGCCCGTATCAGTAAGCCCTTAGCGTTATACTGGAATCTCTCTTCCCTAGCGTTTTGAGAAACAAGTCCTCGGCTATCATAACGATATTGACCTTCACCGAATTTAATGATGCGATCCATATCATTGTACTCCATTGGTATAGTATTTCCCCTGTATGTTAATGATAACATGTTTCCATTATCATCGTATCTAAAGCCCCATGGTTCTTGCGCTTCTACCCCAGTTAATTGACCATCACAATCCCACGTATAATTCTTTACGTTTGTGTAAGTGTTAACTCCAACATTTCTAGTGTGTGTCCGCGTTTGTGATATTCTACCATGTCTGTCATAAGCAAATTCCATTCTGAATACTTCCATTCTATGAATGTTAACAGCGATTTCTTTTTCAAGGAACTGTTCGTTTAATGTTCTTGAGAACATTGCAATGCCGTCATAGACAGAGGTTTCATTCCATTTCTGTTTAGAAACTGTAAATTGTCCTAAAATTTCAGGGGCACCTGTTTTAGTATTATAAATAATATGATGAGGAATGAGAGTTTGACCACCAATGCGGCCTTGCACTGATGTTATTCTGTAGTTATTGTCATATTCATATATTATCTTTGCGTTACTTAAACCGGTTTTAGCTCCATAATCAAGTCTTTCTTCTACAAGTAAACCACCTGCGTAGGTAGATTCCCAGCGATAGTCAACATCCCGATCCACATGTAATATTTCAGATGGTAGTCCACTGTTCTCTGAATAGTGAATTTGTGTTTGACCGTCACCATGAACAACTTCCGATATTTTATTCGTTGTGAAATAACGGTATATTATACGAGCACCGTCACCTGGGAAAACTGTTTGTAGAAGTTCTCCCGTATGAGAATAGTGTTGCAAATATTTCTTTGCAGACCCTGGGGGCGTGTATGTAACGCGCAGAAATCCAATAGATGGCTGAACACTAAATGAATGGTTTGATCCCGATGGCAGAATAACATGAGTCAGTCCACCGCCTCCATCGTATGAATATTTGAAATGTCGCTGGCTTGCTAAAGTAATTTTGGAAACAAGATTTCCTTCATTATAATAAATAAATTTAGTACCATCTTGAGGACTTGTTATTTCTGAAAGCATTCCGTGGGGGTCATAACTATATGACTCTTCACTAACACCCCATTTCCAGCCATTTATCCTATAGAATCTGTCGTACGAAATGTTGAGAGGTACTCCAGCTCCATGAGGTGTGAAAGACAATGGTAAGCCAGCCACATCATAGGCGATTGTAAACAGAGGTATTCGATCTGCATTAAAGAAAGTTTCTTTGCTTTTAAACTGATCGAATTCAATAATAAGAACTCTCGAATCGTTAACCCATATTTCACGATTAAGCGTTTGTTGTGGGTTTCTTACATCACCTACTAATGTATACAATGAATACATATTATTTATCAATCCATCGCCAAAGGTTGTTGTTTGGTGTGACCACATGTGTAACATTTCAGCTTCAATTGGTAAAGCGGCTTCAAGCAATGGGTGTTTTGCAGCGGCTACGCTTTCAAATTTACCTGACCACGGAGTATCAATGACTAAAGTATTGTTTGTAAAAATGCGACCTTCTGTTATTTGTTTTCCGTTGTTAATAGTAATTTGTTTAAAAGATTGTCCGTGCAACACGTATTCACATTTCTTGGATACGCCTACTGGAATATTACTCGTGGGATTTGATACGGTAACTGCAAGCCCGTAGTTTTTAGCAAGACCTGAGGTTATATGAACTTGTTCTCCTGAAGGCATAATAATTTTTGTAACTCTTCCAAGTTCGTCATAATTGTAAATAACTGTATCACCAGCCTATAAAACAAATAAATAGATTTTAAAATTAATTTAAGCAATATTTTGTTTAAAAACGAATATTAATTTAAATAAAAGTACATACCCCTGAACGACTATTGAGTAATCCCGTATTAGCGTCATAATCTAATTCTATTTCTGATGTTCCCTTTTCTGTAATTTTGGTCAAGTAGCCAATTCCAGATACTTTTAGTTCGAGTTTATGGTCTTGTGTATTTTCGATTGAACTAACAATATTGCTATAATCCCTCAATAATTGAATTTTATTACCCGATGCATCAGTAACGGTTGATAATTTTCCAAAACTAGTATTTTTAGAATACAAAAATGAATATCTTGTCTTTCCTGAAGTTAAGTCCTTCGTCGTAATGTGTTGTCCATAACGATTGAAAACGTAAATTTCTGACGTTGGTGGATAAGGTATTCGGAATTCTCCATTTTCATCATGAGAGGGTAAGTAATGTTTCAGTGCCAAAATATGAAGTGAACCTGTTTACATACGACACAAATATATTAATAAAAGTATTTAAAATATAAAAATAAATAAATAACGCAACGTTATCATAATTTTAGTAATTTAATGAATTTTTACCTTGGTCAACTACGTTTAGGACGCCATCTGGCGTGACTGCCAAGGCAGATATTGTCTGGAACTTTGCATTCGATGATAGTAATGTTTCAGTATTTGTCGGCGGTTCATCTCCTACTGCAATGCTTAATCGACAAGGGCATCCTGCACCTTCTTCACGAATATTTACAGGGACAACGGTCGCCGAAATTGAAGTATTACATTCACAACTAAGTTCTTTAAAGTTTTCTTGTACCTTTCCAGCAAAATGCAAAATTTTACCAGATGGATCAATTGTCTTTATCGAATTTGTTTTTTTAGCATCGGACTCTGCGACGTATAGAATGCCACTAGGTGCAAATGCTATGGCTAGAATAGTGCCTAAACTAGAATCTTCCCTAAAGTCAGTATTTGTTCTGTTTGATGGCTTAACGATCGGTTTACCGTCACTTCCTAGTCGACAATGAGATGGTTGGCCAGCAACTACCTTTATTTTCATATCAACAGTTAGTTTCAAAATAATTCTGTCATCTATAAAATACAAAGATCCATCTAAAGGCGATAAAGTAACGCCAGTGGGCCATTGTAGCTGAGCTTCATATGGTGGTATAGCTCCACGGCAAGGTACGGGTGACCAATGATTGTGATGCCCATGATGTCCGACAAGAGTGTGGATGATTCCACTTGGATCAACAGCACGTATGTTAGTTCCATCTGCGATGTACATTGTTCTATCTGCTGCTATAGCAAGACCTATAAAATAAATAAAGTTATAAAATTCAGCAATAAGTAAAATTCAATATTTCATGTCATGACAATATTTTAAAATAATTTAATAATCTTATCCACCTTTCGGGTGGGCCAGCTTTGCATTAATAGCAGGTCCTTCGTCACCGCAATTTGAATCGTCTCCTGGTACACAGCGGTCACCATTTCCGACAATTGGTTCAGAATTCATTGCTGGGTCTCGAACTTTGTCTAGAACTACAACTCTTCGTACTTGATGCCTTTCTGAATCTGATATGTAAAGATATCCATCTGCTGGCGATATGCAGATGTAATATTGATATGCAACTTGTGTTGTTCTAAAATCACAGAAAAGAACATATTAACAAAATAAATGGATTTATTACATAATATTTAAAGCAGTAACAAAATGTTTTGTCTATTTTATATAAAGTATATGTAGAAGTTACTTACTCCAGTTGAAGTACGGTGGTAACCACACCTTCTGGAGTAATCCGACGCACAAGATTAAAGTCTCCGACATACAGAGATCCATCGGGTCCAGAAGTGAGTGCAGTTGGTGTTAAAAGTCGCGAATCAGCAGCTTTGCCATTACAATGATCAGGGCAATTTAAGGATCTTTGTAGCCCTGTGCCCATTACAACCTATACGCAATATATACATTTTAATTAAGATAATTTTAATGATCATTTAATTCAGTAAATTAAATAAAACATGGAATTATATTTTCGTTTCAATTTTGTTTTAATAATACCTGAACAGTTCTCGGATACTGCTTCAGATGTAATAAGGCACCATCTCCTTTCTGTAGTATGCCTTCATGAAAATTATAATGATGATGTATATCCAGACCCCATCCACCGATATCAGAAATATCAACGTCAAATCCAGTTAATGTCGCTGTTTGTGTCTCCCACACTACCGCTGAACATGATGTGTATTCATAGCCGATAGAGATTTTGGCTTGAGCCTGGCCGTATACCTAATGAAAATAATAATAAACATTCAATTTGCGATCACTCCAAATAATCCAATTAATTAATTTAATATATTGTTTTGAAGTTCGTATATAAATAATGTATTAGATTAGAAAGTAAGCTACGATTGTTGGTTTTATGTTAGTTTTATTATTTTCTAAATATATTTATTTATCATAAAAAAATACTTTACCTTCTGTTTATAAACATTTCTCTTATTCCAAGCAAATATATGAGTCAAGTCAGGATCCGCTTCGTACGTGTGAGTATGTAGAGAGCCCTCAATTTCGACGCGCACATGAACTCGAGTGAGAGAGGCCGGTACCACTCTTCGGGTCAATTGGATGTGTACACAAGATAAGTATCCAGCTGCTTGTGATGAGCGATAAGTTAGCTTTACCGATGAGCCTGGTATTCCAATAGATTCGCTTACAATCTGTAAAAAAATATTTTATTCAATGTCTTGACTACAAAAAAGGTCTTGAAATTCTATATATACCTGAAGTAAATGAGTATTAAATGCTTAAAAGTAAGTAAAGTCTTAATTGTTCACCTGCGCCTCAGGATATATGACGGTCGATGTCGTGGGAGAAGAAACTGCTGGTGCAGCAAGCGCTGGCATAGCGACTACTTCAGGTCTTAGGCGCTCGTGATCGTGCGCACTACATGGCGGAATCTCCGATTCCCACCATTGGGGCATAGGTGACCAATCCAATCGAGGTGGTGCTCTGAAGTAGGGTTCAAGAAAGAGTTAATTTTATGTAACAGTTTTCTCTAACTTTTTACGGGGCTTTTAGCAGTAAAACTTGAAAAATAAAAAAAATATATATTAATTAATTTAATTTTGTATAATATTTGATACAAGAGTATGTAGGACTATTTTTTCCGAGAATCTGTAAACATGGAAACATGAATAGGTTAACTTTAAAAGGAAATTTTTGTAATAAATGCTTACCTCGGCGTAGGTACTTTGATACTGTCATCGCTTAGCTCCATTTGTACGGGTGGTAATACAACTATTTGATTCCATGGCACGAAGACAGTCTTCCGAAGTGGCTTGAACGGTGATCTCTGGAACTGCAGCGTAACTGCACCTCCACCATTCACCAACACGTCGAACCTAGAAAGTTGTGAAGGTGAAAAATAACTACGGAAGAACTTATGACGACGTGTCTTGTACTTTTATTTGCTATCTTTTTTGAACTGGGTTAAGGATAATTTTATTATATCGTATATAGTATAGCATTCACTTTTGTAGAAACTCAATGTGTATTGGTTTACTTTAATTAAATTTAATAGCGGTTATTTCTTAATTACTTCATAATAAGAAGGTCATATGTTCAAAATCAAAGTTTTATTCTTATGTAATAAATTCCCAGGTAGTTCCATACGTTATTCTTTGACGTATAATATAACAAAAAACGGTGAATCATATTAATTTGATTGTCAATCGATGTATGCTTTTTAATGATTTAAAGATTTGTGCAAAATCACGCGGTTTTTTAAACTAAATCAGCTTAGCCATTCTAATAGTATAAAAATAATACTCTTAATATTACTTTACTATTTATTTTATATACTTTTTATTTCGTAACAAAATTTCAAGTTTAATTTTGAAAGAATATAATTTATGATTTAGTTTTACACTTAGGATATATTACAATATGTTTCGTTTAATGTTTAGATCGTATAGCTTTTTTTTTTAAATAAAAAGCCTTATAATTATAAAAACTGTATAAAATATTATCCAATTGGTTTAATAAAAGAAACAAATATATCGCTTATTAAGATGGAACAAACATAGGCCCAATTATTATATTATTAAGAGAATAAAGAAAATTTTGTGACCGGCGTATTTATAATAAAATGGATTGTTTTTTGTTTATCTAAGAATAATTAGAAAGAACTCTGATTTGTGTTTTTCCATGGTTTTTATGGTTATCACTAAGCAATGGTTATATTATTGTAATAAGTTTTCTGAGTTCCCGTTCAGATATAACTGCCGGTTGCTAGTTATTACTATTTATTTTAATTAAATGAATTGTTATAACCTAATTATGATTCACCTTATAATATTAGAGTTGATACAAATATCAATATATATTTCATTCGAATAGGTATAATTAGTATTTTTCAATACATTATTGTACCTACGACTCAAGAACCACTTACATTTTTTAGTTATATAATTTTGTATGGAATAAACATATTTGTCGGGGTTTTATTTTATCATAAAATTTGAATTTATTAAGTGATCAAAGTCTCTGCAGAATTTCATTAAAGAAATGAATATCTTCCCCCAGGGAGGATGTATTGACTTTGCGGAGTTGGAAACTTAGTGTTACAAGTTTATCTTCACTTCTCGTGTTTATACAAAGTTTATTGCTGTTTCAGAATAATCAATATTATTATCGATATGGATGTTAATACATCGAGTCGCTACCTAAGTCCATACGTTTAACATCAAGGTGCTTTTAGTGAAAATAACTAATAACCCGACAATATTTTCTCTGTAATTAGAATAAAGTAAAATTGAATATAATTAACCCTTAAAATAATAGTTTACAAAAAATACTATTATGAATATATAACTAAGGTTATATTAATTTTATTAGGTAATTTTATTTTAGGTTATTATTGTTAATTTTAAAACCGCGTATCTATGCCGTGGAACTAAGACTTGTAATTCTTCTTTTTTGGTTTAATTTATTTTTCTTTTCTTATACTTGCTTATATGTATTTCTGTTTAACGAACCCATAAAATTATATAAATATTCACAACATAAATCGAATTTAATATTTTACTTTTCATAGAGTGAGGGTTAAAACAAAGTTTTTATTAATTCAAAATATTTATTTATATAACTATATACCTTTATAATCCGATGGCACTAACGGTAATATATTTTTAGATGGAAAAAAATATATAATAACAACTGCGTCCCGTTACAATAAAATAAAATAAAAACAGCATTATTAGTAAAATGTTTATTATTTGGTGAAGGGGTATTATTTTTAATAACGAGACACACCAACGCATTTTCCTAGGGGGCGGTCGCCCAGGGCGGTAGATCTCACAGACCTTGTATTGTCAAATTTATTGAAGTAAATAACTAGAGGCGCAGACCACATACATTGTGCTTATTATAAGTCAGACTAAAAGCGATATTTCGACATCATTATAGCGACATCTAAGTCGTCATGACGTAGCTTTGAAAGTTATAGACATGAAGTAGCTATTCTTCTATTAGATTTCTTCTTCTATTAGCTGCATTCTTACACTTGTGGTGATATCGTAACAGTTTGTTATATTATTTTAAACACATAACATACATGAGAAACGTATGTACTTTTTAAAATTACAAGAAAACTCAAAATATTTTTTTGTAAAAATCGCTAACTGAGTTCATACGGGAGAGGTCTATTATGACACAAGCAAATAAATTATCTATGTTGAAACTGTTTGATGCTAAGTTAATGTCATAAAATATTTTAATCATAATAATATAACAATAATTACAAAGTCAATTAAAAAGAAATAAATAAAAGGTCTTAACGCAAATTATTGAACGAATATATTTCTGAGCTGTTTTTTTTTAATAACATTTGTGCATTTCCATATAATCAAATACAATCTTGTTGTTTTTATTAAGATTTAAGTAAAAACTTCGCCATGCTTTATTGCAAGGGTAAATATTAGCATATTCATGAACTCCCTAACATATTCACCGGCATAATAAGTTAAATTTTAACGAAACGCCGCTTTTACAGCTTAATTACTTTCAAAAGGACGCCCATACATACAATGTAGTTATTACGCCTCATAAAAATAAAGATAAACAAATATAAATTTAAAAATAATTTCATATCGTGTATTATTACGGGTATTATCCGTATAGTTGCTGTTATATAATTCGATTAAGTGTATGGAATTCGTAATGACCGTAACGGAAAATTAACGTATTCTACAGCCTACACGGTTGTTTAGATCAAATATTTACAACGATTGTTATTTCTCCTTTAAATACACGAAGGCACGCGATTCGAGAAAGTCGTAACGTAAATTTAATAACTTTAACATGTAAACTTACAAATTGTCTTTTATAAGTTTTATTGAAATATTGCGGATTATTAACACGAAATGTTATAATTTCATATAAAATATACATTTTTTTTTATTACTTCATAATAAAATAATAATAATTTATTGAAAAAAGGATTAAAGTTGTTTTTTTTTTTTTAATAAATAGAATCTATGAAACTTTCTAATTTATTGATGCTTAAATAATATTTCTAGTTAAAATATTGTATTTGCATATAAAAAGAGAAGCTTAACGGGCCCAACGCAAGCTGCACTCTTTGTTTAATGTATGTATTATATAGTGTAAGTGCTTTGTACTTTACGACGGCACGTGTACCATCACCTGGCGGCGTCAGACTTGTCTTCCTTTGAATTGAGGGTTGAACGACTTACATGCAATTAATTCGCAAAGAAACCATTAATTTTATTTTTAAATACTTGTTTTGAACACGGTGATATCGTTTTTGATTTCCAGTGGCATATATATAACTGTTAACCGTAATAAAAAGTATTATTTGTATTTTTCTGTGTACAACCAACAAAGTTTCATCGAAACCCAGGAAGTAGTATACGAACTATTTTAATCAAATTTTGTCAAGATCAGTAGTAAAACAAAATTATTATTTTATAGTACTTACCATCCACCTTGTCTTGTAAGAGTGAATCCAAATCTCGCTTCACGATCAACGGACACCCTGATGCCGATGATGCCGAGCCCCTGCGGCGACACTACCTGCCCCCGCATCACCGACACTCGGCTGCACATCACACCGCTTATCAGTTCGTGTTGGCAGAGCACAGCGCAAGCGGCGGTATGATTCACAACTCACATGCTTTAATTACCATAAACCGTTCTTACGTGCCTATATACATTTATGTATCGATGTATAAAGTTACTTTTTTGTATTCATTAGAAATAACGATCTATCTCAGAACCTTAGTGATTTAAATATAAATCATGCATTCATTTATTTTAATTATCAAATAAGTTTCAGATAAATATCGTATCATTTAAATTACTCTTTTGCAATAACGAAATAATATATTTAAGATAATAATTATATGTTTTTATATTTTATTTCGAATAAATAATATATTCCTGTCGACAATAACTCTAATATTAGTCCTTATATTGTAAGATTTAGTATGTATGATATTTTTAATAATTTAGAAAACTCTTCTGTGTTTAATTATAGTGAATTAAGTTTAAATATGGAAAATTCAAATATCCATTTGACTTTGTTTTTAATTAAGGGAATATTTACATCATTCGAAAGGCTCAATTAAAATAGGTATTAATATTTTGCTAAAATAAATACGACGTTTACCAGTCTATTAACTACTCCGGCTGTATTACTATATAAAAAAAGTTTTACCGTTAACGTAATAAAAGTAAAAACCATTAATAGTTATTTTTGTAGAAATCAAAATGTGAAAATATTTTAACGTACATTTTTATATTATAGTAACTTACTTCAATCACTAACATTTTATCACCTTTGACATCATTAACACGATCGCTAGATCGTAATTCTAGTATATTTTGTAAACATTAGAACAAAGAATTATTTATTGACTAGACATAAAACCCACTTTAACAAATATATTAGGAATATTGTCTTGATAATATTACGAATTGCAAAATGTCTTGTTGTTGAATGAAACAATTGTTATTATTAACGAAGTTTTAACGGTTCATGTGAATCATATCGCCGCATGCGCATCCTCAATAAATATCGAGGTAATCGTGCTAATGCTTTATAACTTGCAATCAAATCTGTGAAAGTGAAGTATGAAAATAAAAATTGAAAAATAATATAAGAAGTATTAGCATTGCACATTCTCTTTTCAGGATTAGCTAAATATCTAGAGGAAACTTCCATTTACATACATATTTATGAATTAAAAAAAAATATTAAGAATTATATGTAAACGGAAATCTGACTAGATAGGTATGTAGGTATTATGCATGTAACAGCTGCCACACAGACCATAGTCAATATTTTTGATATAACAGGATTTGATATCTACGTTGTTAAGTTAAGTACCATCTCATGACACAAAAATTGGTGCAAATTATATAATATTAAATTCAAAAATGATAATACTTAACTTTTCCAAAGTGTAAAAAGTGCAACTGTGTCCAGCTTGGAAAAAGTCTACGTTTTAAACACAAGCCTGAATTTATTCTATGTACAAAAATATACAAGATTATATTTCTCCAATTTCACCTCAATGGATGGAATTGAACTGGTCTCGAATTGAATTCATACATTTCACCCAGACATTAACGAACAAGTGAAGTTAAATCAAAGCTTGGAAAAAACTCTTATTCAATATCAATTGGTAAAACATGTTGTGAAAACAATCGTAGGAATTGTTTGACTTCAAATATTAATCGAATGTTTCAAATATTATAAATACATTTTATAATTATTATTGTAGGATACTTCTTAAAGTTTATAAAATTGTAATGATTTGATTTGATTATGAGACAAAAATAGGATTTATTTCCTACGTGGAAAGTCGATATTATGTTTCAACTTTATGTTAATGATAAAAAAAATCGACAAATTAAACATATTATTTAAAAAAATATATATTCTTCATTCGTGATAACGCTATAAATATTTAAAAATAAGTAAAACTATAAATGATTATTAGTTGATATTCCATTTGTAGCTGAAATGTAACATTTTATAAAATATTTAAATTGTATGTTATGTTATATTTTTCTGAAATATTAATGACGAACAACGTATGCAGTACAGAACATAATAAAATATACTTACTCAGTAAAGTGTGTCAATGATACTGTTTTTTTTTAAGTTTTAATTTGCTTGTATGGTTAATATTAATAAATTTCGTGTTATCATTGGTCAAAATCAAGTCGTATTGTGCTGGTAACCTTTAGTTAAAATATTATATTTAAATAAGTATTTGAGATGAATAAATTGTACTTTGTAAAGTCTTCAAACGATTTCAAGTAACGACAGATATCCAGTAAAATCAATGTTTGCTTATGTTATATATATAGTTTACACTCTGGAAAAAACATGTATATTACACACACAAAAGATATATGAAAGATTAATCAGTATGTTGCACCAATTTCGTTGTCGTTAAAACTAAAATGTTGTAACTTTGTGACCGGTTGATGGAGGCAATGGTTTTAATGTACAGTGTCGACGAAGTTGCTATCATCTCGTCTGTGAAGTAGTCGAAGTATATTAACAACTCGTGTTTTTATTAGTTACAGGTTAAGGATCTAAACACATAAAGAGCTTGGGCAGAGGGTAAGGGGTTGGTTAACAGATGATAGACGCAGACAAAGGGTAAGGAACACATAAAAGGGTAAGTTTATTCGAAGCTAAATTTGCGTGTTCGCTGAAATTTGCTCGATTAATGACATATATTCGCGTCTCGATTCGTATATATTACAGCCCTACACCTAAGAAAATGTGTTTTTAACGTTTTGCGTGAAAGCGTAAATGATTTTCCTAAGATTTTATAGTATAACAAAAGTATATCATAAGTATATGTGAGCAATAATAGAAGCACAGTAGACGAGAACAAATATTACAAAAATACAATTGTGGTTGCGACAAATAGTATTTGAAACGGTACGAGTTCTTACAGTCACGTGATTTACGATTAAGCATCCGAGGACTTTGTCGCAACCACAAAGAACATTTAAGACAGACATACAGATGTTACATACACATAGAGAATGAAACGAATACAGACAAAGGAGTAAACGAAAAGTGAAAAGCGTTAGTATCGCCGTTCGCGTGCCTGTGGAAGGCAAGCGGCGGGCGTTGGCATTACACACATATGCAGGAATCGCAACAAAAGGGAATAGGTTAACAGATACTGAACACTGAGGGGCGAGGGCGGGCTGACTGACACTTACCATGGTGTAAAGGAATTCCAGAACTCGCTAGGAGTGGCGGACACACGGCGGCACAGGGACACAGAAAGACAGGACAGATTACTACACAGATACCTACATCCCTCAGTGCAACCCCACCCCGATTTGCAATCGGTGCGGCCGATTGCGCTCGTCTACGCTGGTTACCTTGCGTTTTAACACTTGCTTTAAATTATCGTTTTAAATTGTTCCCATATGTCAGTACTGATTAAGAAATAAAGCCCGTTTGCATTAGAACAACACCACCACTATTTTTTTTTGTTTATAACATTACTTTATATAATATTTGAATCGAGCAAAACTGTAGGTTGCCCCGAGATAGTTTACTATTATACGAACGGTAGTACGGAATAAAAGTACATGCTAGATGGTGAGCGCGCAAAGGTTTTAAGTGTTATATTTATTTAGGCCCAACGAAACAAATGCCAGAACGCAATATAACCCTTCCAGACTTTTCAACACAAATAAAATAGTTAAGCGGCTCGTGTTTTAATGCAAACAAACTTTTAAGGCGCTTTTGCATATAAAGCGAGGTGGGTTGTCTACTTTTTTTATTCAGTTTTGCTTTGTCTTATTCTGTTGTTATAAGAGATCTTATCATATTTTTTTAATGAACCGTGATGTATGTTGGTTTTTAGATTAAAGTTCTTTTAATTATTAAATTGGTTGGACTCAGATCATGAAAGAAAATATTTATAAAATCTACCTAAAATTATTAATCTTCGTTTAATTGTTATGTTTATTTTAAAAGATTATCGTTAATTAATCTATCATAATTTGAGCCATATCTGACTGTAAGTTTAATATCTACTATATTTGACGAAAGACAAACAAAACTGTTCGAAAGCTTTGAGCGCTCAGGAGATTGAATTCAAATATATTTATTTTATAATATTTAATAGACGCTTTTATTTTTATTAGACAAACAGGTAGGGTAAGACACACACAAGGAATAAACATTAGACAATACACAACACATCGGATCTGGTGTGAAAACATAAATTGTTAAAAAAATATAAATAAAAACATTAAGTTATGTTAAAAATTATTAACCATGCCGGGATTGCAAATAATAAATCAATAAATTTGCTTTCGCAAAAAAATAAAAAAATAGGAAAATCAAAACACTTCCACCAGATGAGAAAATAACAGTAATGTAGTAAACAATTTTGTAATAAAATAAAAAATAACCACACCAAATCCTTGGAGGGGTTAAAGGAGATGAAAAGGAATCGTTTTGGTTAAGGTGCTAGTTCCTAAATACATAATGTCATCATAGTTTTTGTTCTTAACGGATTTACAAAGTATGGAGATGATAATACGGATCTACTCATATTGGTAAGTGCAAATTATCAATTTATAACTGTGCAAAACCGATAGGTCAATCCTAAGCCATCGTCGAGTAAAAGATATCGCTTTTAACACAAGTTTTGAATAAAATTAACTTTCGATATCTTTCACGTATGAAGTGAATTGGTGTTACCCAGTTTTTTTATACAAACTAATTACTTACCTTTCTGAATATTCATCCATGTGGGCATAGCTCTGGACAGAGTTTTCTTCAATAAGAAACTTAACACGTTGGTAGAATGACGCGGTGACAGATGGTGGCTGCTTACGAAGTAATACTTCAACGGGGTCGTTGGAAGCCAAACACATTATATGTTCGGCACATTCTGGTCGACTGCAGCATTCAGAGTCCGAGCAGTCCGTCATGCCATCTTCAAAACGTAGTGCCAATGTCAAATGACCAATCGATTTACATGAGGTGGGTTCTTTTAAAAAATCTGTGTTAATTTGTACATATTATTTACTTTACCTTCATCATTATCCTCGTTATCGCTGCAAGATAGTTCAAGTGCAATAGAGCAATCGGTACCAGCCCAGCCGTCAGCGCACGAACACCGATAGACGCCGTCTTCCAGCAAACATTGACCATGGCGAGAGCAGCCGTTTGGACAACCAGCTAGATATTATAGTAAGGTGTTCATTGAATTTTGAATTTGGAATATTTTAACAAATTTAAGCTCTGATAATTATATTGTAATTATCTAATGAAAACTTACGCAAAGTGCAGTGTCTCCCATTCCAACCTTGGGTGCAAACGCAAGTACCGTTTTTACATTGGCCATGTTCATGACAACGCGTATCGCATGGTCGTTGATCACATAATGAACCCGTCCATCCGTCGTCGCAGCGACAAACTCCCTCCGCACAAACTCCATGAGGTCCACAATCCAGTGAACACACCACTATAAGATATTTTTTATTGTTAAAATAATGCTTTTTAATATTTCTTTCTAGATACATACATATATATATTTTATTTACCTTGAGAGCAGTCATCGCCTGTATATAATGGATCACATACACATCTTCCTGCATCTAAATCATATACGCCTCTCTGTGAGCAAGCGGGCAAGCATCGTTGAACACGTGCGTCACGTTCTGTACAAGCTGCGCCACGCCAGCCAGCGCGACAAACACACCGACCACGGACACACGACCCGTGACCGCCACAACTTGGGTCCAGGCAATCCTCTGTGTAAGAATATAGTTATTGTTATCGGTATTGAAAACTAATAAGTTAAATATATAAATTTCAAATATTCTAAAATGTATAATAACCTTCATCACACTTTCCTCCTTTCCAACCAGCTTTACAATGACACTGACCAGCAATACATTGTCCCCGACCAGAACAATCAGCTGGTTCACAATCATGTGCCGGAATATCACATTCTGCCCCTTTCCAACCTTCAGAACAGTGACATATACCGCCGGCATAAGCACCATGACCAGAGCAAAGAACAGGACACACACCTAAAAAAAATTAAGTAAAATGAGTCTCCTTTTTAGTTTTGTTCTTAGTTCATAATTAATAATTTGTTTGTAAATAATATATTGACTCACTTTTCGAACAGTCGTGTCCTTCAAAACCATCCATACATTCGCATTTTCCAAGGTAACAAGATCCGTGTCCAGAACAGTCATCAGGACAAGAGTTAGTCACACCTTCGGCTTCAGAAACGATCATTTCAACATGATGCGGTTGAAGTTCGTCATTGTATATTGAAATGAACCATCTCCCTGTGTCGAGATATTGAAGTATACTAACATTTACTCGCATATCTGTAGATCGTTTGTTTATCGTGTGATTCCATCTTTGGAGTGGGCTAATCGTATTTATCAAAACATTAAAATCAACAAAAGTTGGTTCACGCGAGTCATGTCTGTGAGGGCTTCTCCTCTTTCTGAGTCTATGATCAACCCTGCCACCGCGAATAAATTCTACGAAATCGTATTGTGTGACACTTGGTGCAACATTTCTCCTTCCATAAACAGCAAAGTTAGCACCCCAGGGAACAGTAAAATTAAGGCTAACGAATGCAGGCTGTTTGTTGCGAAATTCAGAACTCCAAAATTGATAAGCTGGTATTGTGCCACTATGAAGTTCATCGAATTCTCTTACTTCTAAAGCTGGAGACCAAGGTGGTGGAGCAGCTTGTTGTGCTTGCTGAGGTATTATGGCTGATTCTAAGGCCGCTTCAGCTGTAGTCGACCAACCAAGTGACGATGTTGATATAGATTCTGAAAAAGTATTTTTTAGGGAATATTGTTCTGCAACGTAAATAACGCAACATAGACATCTTTAAACCAATAGACATACCGTCTGAAGGTGAGGAAGTTGATAAAGCGTCGCGAATCCCATGTGAGTGTGTAACTGCTTTTACATCTTGTACCAGAATACAATTAGAATTGTCTATATTAGTTTTAATTGACGATAGCGCTGTAACAAGGCATAAATAATAAAAAAATAATATTATAGAAACAAACATTTAAATAAATCTTTAAATGTATTTTATCATTTAATCAGTAATATTCAGAAGCCGTGGAACATTAGACCAATAATCTTGCGATGCGTTTTATTACGAAATGCGACATAATGAATGTCACTTGAGAATGTGACATTCGAGAGATGTATCTATGAGCAGGGTAAGTGTCGTGCCGTCCCGATGAGTATTAATTAACCGAAGCAAGTCTAAGGCGCATTTCGTGGCAGTGTGACGAAGCAATTGGTTCCGTTGCAACAGGCCGGGCAGCTTGAAAGCACGTAGGTGGTTCGGTTACACCCAAGTATTTCTTGCTGTCGGGTTTGCCGTTGTCTATTTATTATTTAACTGTTACTAACGATCGAAAATCCAGCTAAGAAATTTAATAAGATATTTTTTTACGCTTTTACAAGAAAAAGAGCACGGGTTTCAAAGAATTTCCTGTTTTTATGTTTGTAAATTATAGAGCGACTGAAGCGTCCTATGTTTTAAATATCTTTAGTGACTCGGCCCGGCTTCGCACGGATGTTATTTATTAATAAAAAAAATGAGAAGTGCGCTTAGCAAAAAAAACATAGATGTATTAATTTCATAACGTCTATCGAAATCATTAGTATATAGAAGTCTGTCATAAATGAGAAATATGAGTAATAGTTTAATTGTGACACATCAAAATATGCCGACGGCTCATCGGTGGAAGATTTAAATATACATATATCATTTTTACTGCCAAGGTCAAAACTTTATTTTTACACATAATTTGGAAACGATGATATTTTCCAAGTATTCATTCGAATGTTACAGTATAAAGTCAATTTGAATTTTTAGCATTATAACCTATAATTTATAAATAATTAGTATGAAAATACATCTTCTAATAGGAAATGGTTTTTATAAATAGTTACTAGTCCTTTGTGTTTATGTATCTCTAATGTTTAGCCTTTGTCAGTCATGTAAGCGGGCACGAAAAAAATTTTTCGATTAAATACTGTCAATGTTCAACAATTATCTACAAAATATTTACAAATTATACATAAAAACCTTCCTCGTTTATCGCTTTTTAAATAAGTGAAAACCGTATCTAAATTCGTTAAGTGGTTTCGGAGAAGAAAGCGGTGACTTTATTTTTTTCTATTCATAGATACTCATCCATACTAATATTATAAATGCAAAAGTAACTCTATCTGTTACTTCTGATTTAAATGAAATTTGGTGTGGCGATGGTTTGAGTCACGGGGAAGGGCAAACTACGGGCTACTTTTTTTAATAAAACCCTCGAGGGAGTAAAATGGGGTTTGACGGTTTTTGTGTTATAAGATAAAGTTTTATAAATTTCGCGTGGGTAGAGTCGTAGGTTCGGCTACAAATAAATGTTTCCAAAGACATGTACGCCTTATCCTAAACAAATTATGTTTCATTATTCCTATTTTCAAATCCAACAGTAGCGTAAAAAGAACAACGTTTTGCTTTGTGTAAATATAATCGATTGGATATATTTATTAGTTTTGTATGTAGCTTACAAGCGACCGGGAATTGTTGAATCGGGATTTGCTGCCCCATTAAAGATGCAATGTTTATTTTGTTTTGGAACGTGCGCGCAAGCGGGGATCTGGTTACACCGCCTCAAATAAAAGCCATGTGTCAATCCTCATACGGTTTAATTGACGCAATGCCAAGACGGAATCAGCTTAATTGATTACTATTTACATTTTGTTATAGATGCATATTACCAAAAGCTTTTTAAAAAAGGAAGAAGAGAGATGAGATTTTTTTTTTCGAGTATATCTAATATAATATTCAACAGTACATTTATTTATCACAGTAATTAGGTTATCATCATCCCTTGTCATTTGATTTATCTCATAGATTCGATGAGATAAGCATCGCGATGCATTGACGCCATTTGGCTATTTGGGTTCTCAATTGGACAATTTACTTCAACTGGGTGAGGGTCGATAGTTAACGACAATAAGCCTTATCACCACAATGATCTCCGGATAAATTAGTACTTTATATTCATGGCCCGAATGATAAATCTTATTGATTTTTATATCGAAGCTGCTAGGAGAACTGTATAAAATATTTATTTTACAATGAATATGTTACATTTAATACATACAAAAGAATTTTGAAGTGAACCCAATAAAAACTACTAACAACATTGAGCTACATACACTCGTGGAAGTGTAGATGACGTAATTTCCTCTCACAAAAATGATACATTGCAATGTGGTAAGTGGCGTCTTTTCCCGATGATCCCTCGTAAAATCTATAAATTGTAGTCATAGACCGGCGCTGAGGAAATAGAGGGTCGTTGAATACGTCTGAGCGATGCACGAGACGATTGTGTACAGATGGACGATGTTTGCTATCTATACTATTTTTCGAGTTAATACAATTTATTGTAATACGATTCAGCATAGATTGCATCGTGTGATGGGGGAGCAAACTCGTTTGATAGAGTCCCGAGGGATACAGCCGCGCCGTCGCACTGACTCGGTATTAGTCACGTGATAAATCTTCCGCTCCGTGTGCGTCACCCTATCTCTTTCCATTATATAAGACACATCATAATAGCGTCCTTTTCTAGTGTAAATATGATCCACATTCACGGAGGGTCGAGGTCTTGTTTGCCCTATTTTAAGAAGTGTGGACAAGAACAAATCTATCTCTGCCAAGTGCAAATTTAATCGAAAATTTAGTTGAAAAAAGTTTTCATATTTATACACGTTTATACACCAACTTTTATATATCTTTTTTGCAAAAAATAATTTCAAAAAGAGATGAAATATTAGTATGCCTTTAGTTGTCAAAAACTGATAATTAGTGATAAAATGGGCTTATTTTAAACTAAAAATCGTGGGATCATTAAACCTGTATTGCAAATATCAATACAGGTTTGGGCATTCCTTAAAGAAACGTAAGTTGACATTGTGAGGTTCTTAAGTTGTACTAAGAGTTCGGTTTATTTTACCTATTCAGTAGTTAGAGTAGACAACAATAGAACAATAGAAGATAGCATTTTTTTAATCAAAGGGAAGGATTCAGTCGACTTGTATACATTGTAACTTGTATGTACCTGCTTCGCTGAGCGCTACTTATAATACAGAAATGTATTGATAATTAAAAAAAATGGTCGCTGCATAACTGATTTCTATACTAAATTTTTTCAGATTATAATTTCTTTAGTCGTTCCTATGGTTGAGTATGTGTATATAGAGTAATAAACATTATACACAAACTTTCGCATATGTAATATTAATTAAATTAATTAAATAAGTACTTTTTAGAACTTGTATTATTATTGTCTATCAAACATGTTTGAATAATTGAATATGTTATAGGTATGTATGTATATAAATTTAGACACCAAATCTGTAATGTGGCGCATGTTGTATCGAATGTTTCGTATATTACTTAAGCGTTTAGTTACAGTTATAGGGAGACTTTAACTAAAAAATGCTAGGGTTCTCAAATTTTCAATTACATTAAAAACTTGATGCAACTATATTCGTGCACATTCATCGTGCTTGGACGTAATGAAGGGTGCAACAGATGGTTCACATTTTTTTATTAGACCAGCAAAACTACTGTACACCAGGAGATTTATGTCGGATTAAAATACAGAACACTTTTTATTCGCTATATATCCGGAACGCCGGGAGGCGTGTTCGACAAATATTTTTATTGTGTTCCTGGAACTAAATGATTATTCGGAATGAGAGGAGAGATTTATGAATAGATTTTAATGAGGTTTTACGTCCCATGTGTAAAGCTGACAACAATGGTTGGAAAACGATATTAAATAAAACACTATTGTAATAATAATAAAGACAAAGACTATAAGAATCCTTTAAGAAAACGAAAACGTGTCAACTAATTTAAGATCGTAATTGAATCGTTTTTTAACCTAAGTCGTAAAATTTAATTACTTTTCATACTTGAACAGAATTCTACTGTCGCGTAATAAAAATACTTTAACGAAGCAATTACAAAATTTTATTATGTAATTATTTAGCCTTTTCTAATTATAAAATTGCCGCTATATTTCAATAAATTATCAAACGTTATGTTATGTACAATGTTATCGAGCCCAGGTGCCCCAGTAAATAGAGCACGTGGAGTTAACTGAAGTTTGCAGGTTTAACTGCTAAAGGAAACATATTGTAAGGGAACATTCCTGTGGTGGATGATATTCTGCCGTAAGTGTATATACCAACTGGCACCGAGTAGTGGTGTAATAACTCCAAACCTTCTTTATAAGAAGAGCTGACTGTTATTTACTTATAATATAATAACGTAAAACATCGGTTTTCTTTAGGATATCTTTGTTATAAATAGAATGATTAATTTAAGTCATTAATTTTTCGGAACAAATTCACTATACTGAATGTATGCATGTCTCAACATCACATGAAATCGATTTTTTAATAGGAAGGAATGATTAAAGAAACCAGTTCCGCTACCTAATGTATAAGAACGACATTTTTTCTATTATTTTGGTATCCCATAAGATTACAGAATATATCGATGAAATCTAAATGTGGTGATTTGAAGGTGTATAAGTTATTTAATTAAAAAAACGTGTATTTCTTTAAAGGTACCGGTACCGGCGCATCAATATGCGACACACGGCTTATCTACTGTCCCTACAATTTAATGCATATCTAAATAAAGCGAGATCCGATACGATAAGACCCATTGACTTGAAACATATTACGTTGAGGTGGTTCATTACATTACTTTAAAGAAACGAAGAAAATGTAAGTTTTATTTTTCTCCAAGTCAAGTCTCGGACTTTCTCTCGACTAAGCACCTATAAACACGTCCGCATTTCTGTTAAGTGGATATGGTATTTTACAAAAGAAGAATTTCTTTGAGCTTGAATGACATGAAAAAAAAGGTTTTAACTTGACATACGTTTCCGACAGTGTTTTTGTAGATTAAAAAAGGAATACACAAAATCTCTGCAAATTTGGTAATTCAATTAAAAAATTTAAACGTTTCTTTTTTTTCGATACAACATGTAAGTCATTAGTAGTTCTGATCCTTAGCTAAAGATTGCGGGTTCAAACCCGGCTTATTTTTCGTGTAATTAATTTGTGTTTAAAATATATCTATTGTTGGTAGCGGTCGTGATCAACATCGTGAGATAACCTTTATTATTTAATAAAATTTGACTAAACGTCAAACAGCTATATTTAATATGTACATATATTTTAGTTTACCATTAAACTAGAAAATTAAGTGTTTATATACTCTTTCCTTATAACTAAATACAATACAAATAATTTACTCCTCCCTGCACAAATGTATAGAGTCATTTATATCAATTTTAAGTCATTAATCATCAAATGGACGTAATTATTTGATATCGACGTATTGGTAATGTCGAAGCTTTTACGTGGCGTGTTTCGTGCACATAAATAACAATAGTATAGACAAAACTCAAATATTGTTGACCGAGTTTAATTGAAATTGGTTTTATACACACTTTATTGGCGCCTCAATGTAATATACCTTTATTGAGTAATAATTTTGATTATATATATATATACTATATTGATAGAATATTCCTACGGATATACTTTTTTAACAGCGTTAAGGATGTATTTGATATAAGTATAAATATAATGTTGAACAATAGCGATATTATTATATAAAGTTTTTAATAATGCATTCTGCTCACATTGCTATAGACAGCCTCATAACTTTTTGTGTTCGGCTAGTGTACCAGGGACGATAATATAAAGAGAAATAAAAATGAAATATTACACGGTATTATAGGGTGATTTCAACATAAATTGCATGTTGCAGCCAGCGACATATTATTTGTTTCAATTCGTTATAACTAGGTAAAAACTCGTAGCATACATGTATGATAACTGTTACAGACGGACTTAAGTATGTCATATTTCTTTTCTTATACATTCTTATGTAATTAAATTTATCAATCATTACATATTCGAATAATCATATTAACTTAGAAACTATTTTGATTTAATATTTGATGTTTATTTTGTTAAGGGATCACACAAAATATCTCAAGTTTTACATGAGTTAGAGTCGAATTTAATGCGTGAACTGTAAGTAGGTTAAATGTAGTTATCTCTAGCGGTCGATTCGACTTTGATGCTATTTTTGCGATGTTTTAATGTGTTTGTGGTTAGGAGTTTTATCTTAGAACTTCCAGGCGGTCGATTAATTGGTGTTACAAAATGTTTTAAGGAGCAGCAGCTATGAATAAGTGTGTTTTGTTTTATTATATTTTTATTGTATATATTTTACATGTATTATTTATCGTTACAGTAAATTCTTTACAAAATTTAAAAGTATAAATTATCTCTAATTTGACCTTTCTTTATGTTACAAAGAACTGTTTGCTTTTAAGTTTCATTTTGTATTTTTTTTAGGATATTGTTTCTTGTTCATTGCAACACACAAAAGAACAAATCACAAAATTAAAGTATGTAAATCAAGGAGCTGGAATTATTTCGCCGATTGCAATCATTTATCAGAACGTGTCACCAAGTAATTAATGTGTTTTTACGTCAGAACAACCGTACAAAGATAATTGTGGTAATAATTTATACTTTAGAGCTTACAAAAATACTTTTTACCCAATAATATAATTTGTTTTGATGCTAAGTAAAAAAAAAACTTTGAATTCAAAAAAAAGTCCAACTTTGTGATTCATGTAGAAATATTTTAGCATACATTTTTATTCGTCGTTTCAAAGTTAAGCCGAGATTGCGATTGGGTAAAATATCCGTAGTTAAATTATAAGCGACGTGAAAGTATAAGATAATTTATAACCCCGCTAACACAGGAGTGAGGGCCCGAGGCACGCACCGCGTTGCCTCAGGTTAGGCGCATCATTTATATTTTTCTGATGTTTGTTTATTTTTTATAACGTTCCCAGTGAATGTTCGGAGATCTAAACAAAGAATGATGAAAGACTAATGGTCAACGTCTGTTGTTGCAACAGCGATGTTTGATCAATCCATTTGCATACCAAATAAGATATTCAAATTAAACTTTAGTATTGATGTTTTATTGTATCTTAGATGTTCATTCAATAACTGATACTAAGTTATTAAATGTCAAAAGTTACCGTTCATTACATTACAGAATAATTTTATACACGAATAGCATATGTAAAAATATAAACCAAATGAAATAGATATTTGCCCAATGCAGTATGTATGCTTATATGTATGCGTTTGCAGCGCTCTCTGCAGATTGTAGCCGCAAGGCGACATATTATGTAATCCATCGTTCCTTTTGGATAAATTTCCAATCAGAAAAGATTAAATCTGTCCCTTACTGGAGGAAATCCATCGCCGTAGGCTTTAAATGTAAGTACGACTAATCTAAAATATAGTTCGATATTGTATTTCTTTGATTTTTTAATAAAAAAGACCGATATTCTTTAAATTACGTAATATAGTTTCAGGTAGCATAAGAATTTCTTTACCACGTGTTCCTAATACCTACCTATATTTAAATATTTCCCCCTTTTTTTTTGTTAATTATAGCTCGAACGACTGCAACATATCACTGGACTATTAGCTTTCCAATTACGTGTGAATAAAAGTTCGTTACATTAGGAATGTTGCCAACACGAGCCGCGTTAAAGTGAAGAGCCCCTTGTACAATTTCGTTTAATTGTCACTCACAACCCTACCAAACTTCATTAATAATAGCATTGAATTTTATAACGACATTGTATGCACACTATTAAAAAAGTTACTTCTATAAGATTCTAGTGTAGTTCTCTCATCGATTTTGATTACTAAGTAAACGTTTTCAAATATATATATTTTTTAAATTATAATTGGACTCATATTCCTTATGTAAGTTCTTCTCATTTGTTATAGAGAAAAAATATATTATATACGATTAATTAAGAATAAGATATGTAATTCAACATTATTAAAATAATATATCATCAAAGAGTTCATAAAATGTTCTCTAACGAACAATTCGATGTCGACGATGTCCCGCTGGGACTGAACGATGATATATTAAAAATATAATATTGTGTCCGTTTTGTTTTAACAATCGTTAACCATTTATGTTATTTCATGTAGATTAAGAAATATGTATTGCATAACAGTATCTTTAAATGGATTAATTTTGTTTTGCTTCTAGATTTTTTAATAAAACGGTTCATCACCTTATCGATCTATATACAAATTTTAGGTAAGTCTTGTTGATAGTTACGATACTATTTTGCAGATTATAGTGTGAAATCAATTGTATTTTAATACTCATTTTTCGCGTAAAACCTACCTGTAGATTTAAATATTAAAAATTTTGATCTGTGTTTTATTTTTTCGTTTAGTTTTATAATAAATCAATTGGTACAAATTGTTACAAATTGATAAAACAAAAAAGGGTATGTACGTTGTGAAAGGGCGGGTATTTTTACTTGGTATATATGTATGTCTTTTTAATATGTGGATGTTATTATTGACGCCTGATGAGACATTTATAAGCAGTAATTTTAATATAAGCTTAGGTAAGCTTAGCTAAAGTTTATCGTTCGTTCGACTTGAATGAATAAAAAAGGTCCTATAAAATGTGAACTTTCTAAATGTTATAATGAGGATATTATTAATATTGATATATGTTTATATATAACTTACCTATAAAGTAGGCGAGCATGGCCGCCAAAATGACGCAGACACATATCATGGCTATGGCTAAGCATTTCCATGTGCATCGATGCTGACATCGCTTGTCTATGTGGAAGCGAGAAGGGGAGTATACTGGTACTGGGCTGGGCTGACTGGCTCGTAGAGGAAACACTGGCATCACTAGCGGCTGGTTTGCAAGCTGACAATGGCCTAGTGTTCCACCGCCCATACCGCTCGACATGCCAGTACCGCCCATCCTGTTGAAAATAAATATAACATTACTATACGTAAGAGTTAGAAGCAGTTTTTAATTTTTTAGGTTACTGTATTCCAATCCAAGTGATCCCAATATATTCGATACGTACATACCGCAAGGCTCTAACAAACTAAGTTTTATAAATAAAGACAGGTAAAATATTATACCGTTCCATCTTATTTTATCTACCCGTCTGTTCGGATTTACTTAAACGACGAAACAACTGTTACAGCTAAAATCAACGTTCCACGCCATATGGTGAAATTTTTTGATGCAATCAAAACGTATCATTATCAGGGTTGCGCCGACAAAAATCTATAATCGGGCATTTGAAATGTCCGCCTCAAGAAACCATTAATCAATTAGCCGAAGCTTGCTGTCAAGTGAATTTAAAGGCTGGAGTTAAAACATATGGTCACGACGCGTTCAATGCGCCCACCAACTGACGCTATTATAATGACCTATAGATAAAAGGGATGAGCAAAAAATAGAAGTAATTGGTCCAAATTTAGCGAGAGCACAGCGTGACGTTCAAAAGATTCGTTTCGACGTACTCTGCACGGCATTATCTTTTTAATAATTCAGAGTCGAATGAACTTATCAAGTCTTAAATAACTAGAATTGTGTATAGTGACGTTGAATTTCAACTGCTTAATATAAATAAAGTTTGTTATAAAACCTATGTAATCATTGCAGAAACTATTCGTGTTGCTCGACCATTTGTAACTGTATACAAAATTGATTTTTTAACATGAATAGTTATTAGCTTTTTTATAGTTTGTAATCCCCGTAGGTGCCGTTACCGTCGCAAGTACATCATTTCCGCGCATTACCAAATGAGATGAACTGTATTATTGTTTAAAGCAATAATGTGGTGATATGCAATCAGCGCTGAGTGGGTTGGGTGTAATCAATTATTGATTATACAGCTATCGTAGACTGACGTTGTTTCATATTATAGTAAATGAAAGGAGGGAAAACTAAGGCAGTTAAAGGAACTGATGTCAGTGACTATTATAGGATATTGTCGCGATGTGTCAAGTGAACGACGGGTGTTCGTTAGGATTTTGACAAGCTCTCGTCGCGAGTGAGCTCTTAATGAAGCGGTAAATAATGAGGTGTTGTGCAGCGCAGAGCCGTGTCTAATTAAAGCGAGAGTTTGCAGTTTACACACTCCCCGTATTTTTGTTTAACGATGCCGATAGATCATAAACAAAAGTTCCATTGCAAAGATAACGGTAAATAAAGTTTTTTCAAAAGACCAAGGAATGATAGAAAATATTGTCAGCGACTCGATAAATGTACGTGTTCACGACAGGTACGGATAGAAACTCGTTAGACGTCCGTGTCTCGCCACAGTCGCACAGTTTTTATCATTATAATCGCGCGTGCAGCGGTCACTTCTAGTTTCAAGCAGGCTGGCCGACCTCTAACTCGGAAACCAGATAAAACAAAAAAAGAAAAATGCAGGCACGGGCCGTGAGAACGCGTCTTCTTCACCGCGGTCGCTCTGTACCGTCCATTTATCTTGCACAGTCGTGCGGGAATGAACCGGACAGCGATGTGCTTTTATTGCATCGTGCCCTTAAATATAGGGCCGCGCTGGATAGCTCCATATATAATTACGCCGAATTTCTCGGCGAATGTTTTTCTCAAAAAGAAACATAATGCTTTATACTAACTTGAATTTTTTCAATGTAATATATATCTTATCCTTTGTAATTAAATTAAAATGCAATCTATGTGCGTCTAGTTTTGTAAGATACAGTTTATGTAAATGTTATTACAATAAGTCGTTTATTATTCTCAACATATTGTTTCAACGTTAGGAATCTTAAGAGTAATTGCTATATCAATTGAATAATGATCATTAATAACAGATTCGCGAACATACAATAGCGATCTCAGTGTCGATTGTTGAAATTGTTTTATTGTGTTAACCATTAAGAAGATATCTTATCTATAGACATAGATTTCTGCATTGTTCTAAATAATATTTTTAGGTACTTTAATTTTATTTGAGAGAGAAAAACAAACCACTGTGATAGCGTATAGATAATAACAGCATAAAATAAAAGTTTTAAAGCATAAGAACTAAGAATAACTTCATACAAAGAGAGTTCATAAATAGTAAGAAGTATCGATCGTGAATTTGTAAGGTGATTTGAGACCCGTAGATGTAACCCAATCGTGGCTATATATAATGGTTTTGTTTATCTTAATTATCTGAGTTGTTCAGAAGTTAAACGCGAGTAATTTTACAGGTAAATTTGACATAAAGTATATCAATTTTAAACAATATAATTCTAATTACCGTTCCCCTGCACGAAATTATTGTTTGGAATACACTTTTTGAACGCACTCGTAAACGTCAAACATGGACGCCCGTTGAACTGTCATGCCATTGGATTATATGGATTTAATATCGATATATCTCGATAATACGAATTATGCGGATATATGTTATCGACTCAAAAATCATTATTATATAACGATCTATAATATTGGATAGGGTTCGATGCGCGGAATTATTAATATAGATTTGTTCAATGAAATTTGAATCCATGATATCGATATGTTGTTATGTCGTCCTGGTCAATTTTTGCCCCGGTGGTGTCTCGGTAATTGCAGTTTGTTTTGCCACCTGATCGACGAAGGAGTCAGTCAGATAAGTAATTATTGAGAGTAAGTATTGAGATCATTAATTAAGCCCAAAATGTGTGTGTGTTTTTTGATAAAAGAATAATAATTCTATCATTATACAATCATTGTAAACATTCATTATACATGTGGTAACCAGACGGAATGTCACACTTGAAATACGTCGCACCGGGAAACAGAAATCTGTTAATGAAACAAGATAAAAATAATCATTTTAATAAATAGATGTATTTATACGGGAATGCTTGGAAGACCGGTTCGCTATGATCACGCCCGTTGTCATAATTAAAAACATTCGTCAAATCGGCTTACTAATTAGGAATTTTGTTAATCAGAAAGAATATTATTAACAACGATAAAACATATTAGTCTATAACGTTAGTATATCTATATAATAAAGTGCACGTATAAAATCATATCTATTTTATAAATGGACCCATAAATTTCCAGTTTTGTCAGCTGATATAGGTCTTGTTGAATGCGTAGGTTATACGGAGTAATAAATTCGCATTTTGAGCAATCCAACGCAAGATGTCAGGATTTAAATACAGTACTCTGGGAATCGTTGAACTCGCTTCTCTTATTAATAACCCTCATAGCACTGTGTTTGTTTTAGTCGCCTCGGGTTCTGTTAGGTAACGTTGAAGTTGATTCATGAATGGGAGAGTGCGGTTCGCGCCTAGTGAGTTCGCACGCACAGATATATATAGCAGGGATCATTTTCCTAGAAATTAATCTTGCGACGGAAGAGCTAATTAAACAAAATTGGCGGCATATATGCTTTAACGTATTTCGGTTCGAGTTATTTCTGTATTCTTTTAAAACATGGCAAGGAAAAAAATCTTATTTTTATATAACGAAATGAATAATATGTGTTAGCGGTTAATATGTGGCTTTAACAATTTACGACGTTTTCTAAATTTAGTGAAAAGTGTGTAATATTCATACAAAATCTGATGCTGCACTATCTAACATGCTAGCTGTTTTCATAATGCGCCTCGGGCCGTATTATCCGCAGAATGAATGGAAGCGATACTGAATAACCGGCCAATTACTGTCTATTCGCAGACTGTGGGGACCCGCACGTAAATAATCGTGCTCACGCGCAGAAACTTGATAGTGATAAACAATTTTCCATTAGCCAAGCGACGCTAAGGCTAGGAAGGACGAGCATTTCCAATTTCCATACCTAACGGCGACCCTGTATGCGACGGCGATAACCTTTTATTACGGAGTTGTCGTTTGAAGATATTATTATGGTAATGCCAAGAAATGCAAATTTTAAAAGGCAATAGATTTTGTAAGAATAGCGTGCACTAGGCGAAAGCGATTCGATTTAACCTGTAAGATTTTATTTAAGAGTACTTCATATTCATAGCCTATCATTTATGAATCTCAATGGAAATGACATCATAAACAAAGGAATACCTGGAACGTATTTTTAAATGATGGGCGTGGAATGGTATTTTTTAGATAACCATCGGCGTCTTGGCTCAGTGCGAAACGCAGCTCTTAACTAAACGCTGCTATTGTTCAGCGAAACGGAAAAACGGTTTCGCAAGCGAGCCCCCGGCCGGTCGTATTTTACCCCGAGTTCAATATTATTTCGGCAGAGGCACAAAGAAACGGAAGGCCCGTGCCGCCGCCGCGGGCGGCTCTCGCTTCCTTCTACAATATTGTCCTCCCTGCTGCCTCGGGTTATACTGTAAATATTTTTTGGTTGAGGCCTGATTGAAAAAATCTATCGTATTTCCACCCTAACTACTCACTACCTACCGTATCAAATTCAATCCGAATGTTGTTGTACTGATGTCTTATATACATTAAAGACATATATTACACGTACATATGTCTGTGTACAAGCGATTTCGTAAGGGCTGATATATATATTAATATTTATCTAGGCATATTTAATTTTAAGCTATTATCTAGAAATTTACAAGCTGATATTGAAACTAGTAATGGTCTATTATCGACGAGTAAAAAAAATTTAATTAAATTTGCGAATTTACTGACATATCTCTTCATTATTTAATGTTTCAATCTCTTCATTATTTAATTACTTACCTAAAAAACTTAAAAATGACCTCTTATAAACTCTTCACAGATAAAACAGAATTATGTGAACGATTATTTTCATAAATACGTTATAAAATGTTAACTATGAAATTGTTTTATTCTTCATATTATTGTAAAAGCTACTTTAAAGTTAGGCAGTAAAACTTTATAACCCATATATAATTAACTTGACATTCGAAATGAAAGCAACATTATAATAAAAATGCAATAAAAGTGCAGTCGTAAGTAGGGAGAGGTAACTTAGAGATATGACATTTTAGCTTTTATAAAAGGACTAAGAAGAGATTTGATTGAAGCGTAAGCTCTTAAGCTTTTTCATTTTAAGGCATAATATAGAAATGGACCCGGTAACTAGCTGAGAGAAATGGGGCGCGAATTCATGGTTGCAGTACATTAGCTCTGTCCCACAAGATAGGGCCCCTTTTTCAATTGAAATATATTGAATTTGTCCTCATCACCATTTTTTTCTCATATTCAACTCATGGTCCGTGAAATTTATTAAAGGACAGTTCTATGCGTAATATTTTATCAATTAAATACGGTTGGCTTCGATTTCGTTTTTACGTCGCACCATTTAAGCTATCCGCAATTTATAAAATGTTAAACTACTTACATGGGCATTAGGAATGAATTGTAAAAAAAAAATCCTTGTAAAATTTAGCGCCATTAAACATTTGTGTCATAGTGGCTTTATTTGAAGTAACTTACTTCTAGTACTAAAGCAGCACGAGTTTTTCACGGTTGACCGGCGCAAATAAATGATAGGGTATTGGGTCATTGGTTTTCCTCCACAGATCGATAGAATTGTTAAGCTGGTATTTCTTGTAGAATGAATTTACACATTGAACGACTGTTCGTTCACTAATGGGATACAATTTAAATAACAATTTGTACACGGGTACAACGAAATACAATCAGTTATCCTGTCATAAAATCAATTATTTTATCCGAATATTATTATTAAACGCCTATTTCCATATCCAATGTTAAAAAACAAGAAATCATTCTTAATTAATAATACCTACATAAAATAACAATAAAAATAATAATAAAGTTAGTAATTATTTATAACAATATCTACTTTGGAGTTCGGACTATAAAATGTGTTCAAGTTTATAAGGATTCCGTGGGTAGTTATAATGTGGGATGCACGTCTCGACAATTCAACCCTTCCAAATCAACAGGGATTAATGCATATCGTGTGTTTGGTGTTATTGGTCTCTAATTACGTACACAACTTCGGTTAGAGTTATGGTAATGTTGGTAACCTTCGTAGATATCTGGCTCGGCGCTGTCGGCTCAGTGATACTTACGACTCTGAATTTAGGGTCTGTAGGGCGAGCCATTCGTTAGTCACGCCCGATGACGTGTACCTTGGACAAGACCAAAACTTTTATTAGAAAGATTTCGTCGGCAGCTTTTTTCTTGGGTACTTGTCTTAAAAGGTTTTTTGTATTTTCAATATTATATCGCAGGTCATAATGTGTTGGCTTATTGAAAGCGTTCGGTTTATTACTGACCTAGTGGGAATGCGTATCTTCTATCGTGAGATTTCTTCTTTTCGTTTTATGTTTAAAGTGGTCTCGTGTCGTAAATTAAACTGAAAAGACATTTCTCCGCTAGCGTTTATATCTTCCTTTAACTGCACATTGCGGTAAAATGCATGAATTTCCGGACACAAACAAAAGCGCTTGACACGCAAAGTACGCGGTACCGCGAAGTCCTAAAGGGTAAAAGAAAAGGCGTTTCGTGGTAAAAAAGTGAGTTAGGGCGCTGTTTTGTTTGTGTATGGTGTGTTAAGTGTTTATATAAGTGTAGCGTGGAACAGAGAGCGTTGCACGTTTGTTATCTCACAGGGAGTTGATCTTAGACAAATGGAGCCATCCTGTGTGGTCTGTTTAGCTAACTCTCACCAAATTTGTATAGTTTAAACTAAATTCGCCCGTTGTTTAACTACTCAACTATATTAAGACATCACTTGTATGTTAAGCTATTTAAATATAAATAATTTACACTTTTCTTGTTGTGAAACATATAAATCATGTATTGTCAAAATGTAACATTGACAACACAACCTTAAACACTTCTCAAATATAAATAGTCAAATAAGGAAAGAAATAAATCCAAGGAAGGAATCGTCGACATTACTTATAACCGTAGCAACGCCAGCTGCCTATTCATTACGGTTATTTATAGGAGGTAGTGACAAAGTAAGTTTGTATTTATTCGGACTGTACGAGATCGACAGTTTGTTTATTTTAAAACGGGTTAGACTAAAATACTTCGCCGATAAGCGTCCGGTGATCGGACGAGTCATAATATATTCCTGCGACGTTCCTGATGTTACCGATACAGTCTATGTCACTGTCACTGATCCGGTATGCATCTGACATGACGAAATATTACACGCTAAATTTAGACGTTCATTATTATCCAAGAATGCGTTCAGTGAACTTTTGTGTATGACACTATACACGAACTCGATAAGTATAGTTATATATATTTATAATTTGATTGTAGTTTAATGTATCTATGTTTTACTTTTACTCCTGCGAAATTGGATTTATTTGTAAGTATTTTATTTCTAACTTTTCTATACATTATTATTAAATTGAGACATTACTACCCGAATAGACATTTTCTATGAAGCGATCTTAATAAAAAAGAGAATAAACGTAAAAAAGGATCCAATATATAGTTTATTTTTATTATTACATGATCCGATAAAGATAAGCTCTGAATAACCTACGTCATATTTATGACGCATAGGTGTTAAATTTCTAAAAATACTTCGTATTAAATATCATTTTAAAAAGCCAAGATTCATAAACTCATCAGGTTTGTGTTTAACATTGATAAATGAAGTCAATCAAAGTATTTTATACAAGATAGTAATTTGAGATGGGTCAGTCGAAGCTACCTTAATCGTTATACAAGAAAGCATTTTCGATTACTATCGCTATGTTTTAACATTGATCTGTATTGTAAATTTTTTAATATACCAACCTGTAAATTGTCGTATTTTTTATATTAAAATTATTTTTTAAAAATAAAACCTAAAAAATAATGACGATAGTACTAGACGACTGCAATCATTAAAAATCGTATAACTATTAACTAACTAACTAACAATTATCCTCACTGTTCTATCTTAAATTTTCATACTATATACTTAAGGAAAATACTACATTTCAACCGCTGGAATACAATATTTATTTACAACGCTAAGAGACAACAAAGTCAATCAATATTGTAGAGACAATAGGCATCTCTTATTCAAAACGGAAACTATTACAGCCGCGTCATTGTATTCAGAGACTCACCTCACTGAGTAAATTATTCAAACGAAAAGTGGTTTGTTCACAAAAGCTAGGAGAGATAAGTTTTAAGGATTATTGGTGACAGTTTTTTTTATGTGGGTATTTGGAACTCAAAAGAAACGTAACCCATTGATCGACATTTATATGTAAGATTTATGACCAACTTCGTGACGGTGGAATTTTGTTAATCCCGGTCCAACTTATGTTGTAACAGAATAAATTGATGTTTACATTATTTGAAAAAAAAAAAAAAACAATATTTATCTAAATTTTTTATCATGACGGTAAGTTCGATATATTCTCAATCATCAAGTGGCATGTTTCAAGATACATGTTACGTCATAATGGATTCTATAACAGACCAATTAAGACCGATTGAAGTACGAAGATTTGGTTTAATAAAATGATTGTGTTGATATTATACATTAACGTCGAAAGAAGATAATTGAATTTCCTGGACGGGTTGTACTGGGTAGCTATTGCTGTGTGCGGTGCGCACTCAGTGCCCCTTTCATATACCGCACAATCGGGACACACGGAACGTTTTGATGAGGCGTTTCCTCTAATTATTCGACCTATTAATAAGATGTTGTTCGAGCTTTCATAACAATCAATCACTGTACTTGTACTGTGAGGTTGCTTTTGAAGAGTTCAAGTGTAATCCCAAGAGTCGTAGTTAAAATTATACGGGTATTTATAAGTTGGATAAGAGTTCTATAGTTTTTTATAAATATGAGTTCGTCTTAAGTTTGTTCGTAAGTTTAAACTTTTTGTCCGAAGTATTTGGTATTATTTTCATGTTTAATATAGCTTTGTAGTTGTATAGAGGAAGTGTTTTAGTATCGAGCTATTATCTAAGCTATTAACTAAGTTTGAGGTTTATATTGGACTTTCATGTGTGCACGGTTTGCGCTATCCGAGTTGTATGGAAATGATTTCTTGCTTGGACAAACTTCGGTTCGAATGAACAAATATTTGACGTCGAAACTCTTACAATTTTGATCGTGTCTTCGGAAAGGGTCTTAAAGGTCGTATTCGTGCATATTTGTTGATGATAATATGTTTTTGTACTTTAGTTCGTATACCCAAGAGGTTAGTTGATCTAAATATATGAATGAATTTTTTTTTAACTATATACTCTTTATGATTAGAATCTGATATGATATTCTTATGAAATAGTCTTCACATAAAACTAAATTTTCTTTTAAATTACTTAAACAGTTTGTGAATTATTGAGAAAAGTCCTACGTGTACAGAAACAATTATCGTTTTGATGTAATTAAATTGTATTAATACTTTGATAACTTATAAATAATTATGCATATTACGATTTTCTATGGGATATAGTTAGACAATAGATAGTACGATTTTGCGTCTAAAAAAATTGTACTATAAACTATTAATATAAAAAGAAACACTTAGAATAAAATTTTTAAACAATTTCGAGCGTACATAACTAATACTATAACTAAATTTAAAATGTCAGTTTTTTAAGAGATTTGTTTTAATATTAACCTTTACGTACGGTTCTGGTTGAAAGAACAACAACAACAACCATTTATTCACATTTATAATATAATAATATTAATATATACGCGTAATTTAAAAATACTATGTAATAGTTGTTATTTTTATCCTTAAGATGAGTTTTTGCTGCGTTAGAAACGGCTCGGAGGGCACCCTCGATGTTATCTGTCCGCTATTGTTGCGTGCACTTAACCGTCACATGCTTTGAGCTTGTATTCAGACCTTGTTAACACATTGTAAAGGAAATTACGTTCTTCACACAAGGAATACGAACTCAAATATAATTTCCGTTATCGATCATCGCTCTACCATGTCAAATTGCTGTCATTACATGATTTAATAAGAAATTAAGTTTTTACTTAACCCCTGACTACTTTCTTTCGATTTTAGTTGTTTATTTTTATATAATACATATACGAAATGAAAAATTCTATAAATTACTATTTATTTATGTTTATATTTTGTATTTATTATTAAATTACATTAAACATATTGTATAACATATATGTATATCCATGTGTGTTTAATTAAATACATTCCGTGGTGGTGAATATATAATTAAAAAAAAAAACCTCTTTTATACATATATGCAGGAAGTAAGTCAATGACGCGAAAATCGAGCAATAAGCAGTCGAGATTCGCCCTAGGATCTATCGAAATCAAGCTGAACGGCAATTGGGGTGTCGCAGATGGTCGTAACGGCTCCTCTGTGTTGCCTCGACGTCGCTAGAACGTGCGCCAAGTATAAAAATATGATTTACGACGGAACATATAGAACCGCACATCCGCTGCGATACTATCTCGTCTACCGAAAACCATTAACACAGATATGAATATGCAAGGAAAATAAGCGTATTGCAAAGCAATGATAAATCAACATAATTGTAAACAGGCAATAAACAATATGTAATATAGGTATATATGTAGGTTATACTGAGTTTTTTGCCGGTTCTTCTCGAAAGAATCTGCATTTCGAACCGGTGGTAGCTTCACTTTATATAGTTTGTAAAATGAAGATTCGAAAGTGCTTGTAAAAGCCTACTTGAATAAAGTATATTTTGATAGGTTGAATTGATCTTAACCTTATTTATCTCTAACGACTTCGTTTATTTAAGAGAATTTTACTTAATTAAATACATCCCGTGGTTAATACAAGTTCGAATGATAAATTATTTATTTCATATAATTCGGGGAAGCGAAAACCTTGAACCTTTTCCATTGTGTTTACCTCAAAACTCCCATAGGACACACCGAATAAGTGCCTCGGAATTAGTTTTGTGTAAAGCCTTACTTTAATAATGCTATGTGGTCTTTAGAGTATTGTGGGGTTTCCGCGTCATGTTTATTCAGTCCTACGATATGAAATAGTTGTTTTCTGGCTTCAGGCAGTTTATTATTACTTTGAAGAGCCACGAGAGTGGGTACAACTATAAGGGGAGGGCAGACTGTTAGGGTTCGTAAGTAAACAAGTGCCGTCAATTGATTCAACTAGTCGATAGAATTGTCATTTTCCTCATTTTATGATTTTTATGACTTAGTTTATATTTATGCCGAATAATTTTTAGTATATTGATTTTATTTCTGTCTGTATTTTTTGTGTTTTGCAATGCATTGTATTGTATATTGAAGTAACTGCTGCTGACTAATTAGTGTTATCGGTTAATTATATCGATGACGTTATCAAAGGTTAATAGCGATGTGTGTCAACGGTCACATGATTCTTCTTCTCTCTCAGTTTTACTTTAGATGTTTGACGTGAGAAGGAAATTAGTTGGTCAGTTAAACAAAATTCATTAAAATTTGCTAATATTTCGGAATGTTAAATGAACAATACACGACAACAGAACACAAGAAAAACCGCTTATATAAGCTGCAACTTATTTTTAAGAAGCGAAAGATTTTTTTTTGTATCTTGATTGAGTAGTGCTGTTGGCCCTACTGGCCTTTACAGCGTCACCGAACGTTGGGGCGAGTGTTAAAACTCTGTCTTAAGGTGAACCCTTTTGGGCTCGAGAGTGACGTTCGTCCTGAGGGTGTCTCCTATGATATCGCACCTCGGCTCAGAACGTAGTCGGTGGGGTGTGAATTTAAGCACTGATAGAATTTACTGACGTCACGGCCGCCTCCGTGACGTCGCTACTCTGGGTCCTCGTTTCCGAAGCGAAAGAAGTTTATGTTTGATTTATATAACTGTAACATTTTTGATGAAATGTGATTAAACAAAATCTTAATACAAAACTTAGGTGTATAAATATGAAGAAGTATGTAACATAAAGAAGTATGTAACATAAAGAAAAGAAGTAATCAAAATAAATTTGGCGTGGCTGACACTTTTAATAAACTTACCTAGGGTCTACGAAGGGTTCCGCGTAGATGTTCCGGACCGGCTGGCGTCGCGGTAACGGTGGAGGTACCGGACTGAACCCCTCCATCATATCCTCTCGTTCACTGTATTTCAGCGATTTCATCGTCATCTTGCTGAACTACCGTTCACTGCACAACTATATATCGGGCTTCGAACACAACATCACTACCAATCTTTATCACTTACATCGCCGCAGTATTGAACGTCCATTAACATACTAAACAATAGATTCCACTTTAACTTTGTCTAATAGTTTATTAGAGTCAACATGATTAGTTTTCTAAAAGGAACTTTTTTTTTTCTGTAAAGAAACGTTTTTGATATTCGTATTTCGTTTACGGGTTAACCGTCAAAGGCACGCAACCAGTCCCAGCGAGAGTATGCGACTGACTGCAGGCCCCGCCGCGGAGCCGCTCGACCCTCGCCTAAGCTTTTGTAGTTTTTGCGCTCGCGCCGAGGTGCCATAAAAGCTCGACGAATTATTAGGCGATGAACAAAAAATGCGGCCCATACGAAAGACGGCATATTGTAAGTAATAGACTTGACGCAATCGAATGAAAAGCAGGACCCGCTCTACCCGTGTTTAACATGACGTGATGCGGTTAAATTTATTTCAAAGAATATGCTTTGTGCTAAGTGTGAAAAAAACGTTTTTTTTTAACGAGAGATCGTTTTGTATTACATTTTCCTAATATTTTTGATAGTCAGCGACTTGAAGTAAATTTATGGGTATAATAAGATTACAAAAAAAACTTTTTTAATATACAAGTTTCAATAAAGATTTATGGAAATTTAATCTTGTTAGATCATTCAATATCAAAATTGCGTACTTTTTTTAGTGTATAGTGTAATGCTTGCGTTCCCCCATTTTAAGAAAATACTAATATTCGTATTTACCTACAAATCAAGCATAAAGCTTGTGCTAGGAGGGAAAATAACGGACAACGGCCCAACGGGTCAGAATCGAACCTACGACTTTTTACGTCTTTTACAAAAAAAGCATTTTATTTAAAAAATCTTTTGGTAATTAAATAATACATATTAATTAAATAACAACAGATTTCATCAACACCCGATTATGATAGGTAGGTATTATAAATATTCAGTGGAAAGGAATTGCAGTATCTAAGCTGTGAGCAAATGGCAAATTCATATTTGATGCAAGCTGTAAGTAGAGTAGTGTGGGTACGTAGATTGTATATCAGTCTCCACGTTCCCTCTTGCTGGAGTGGCGGCTGTTGATCTCGGCGCTTTGCATGTCAAACAATTACCCCACACATTGTTCATGACAAATACGACAGGCGTGCACCCGTTACCCTTTTACTCATTGAAATGTTTGTTTTCAAAACTCGTTACCCTTTCTCAAATTTTATTTACGATCACAAAAATTGTATAACCGTTGGTGATTTATTGAATGTTTGTTAATTTAACTCGCCGCCTCTGCGACCGATACAAATTCACACAAACTTCGCGTCTCCAACATAAGGGGTTGCGACAAAATTATGTAAAACCTGTCCTATGGGCCCGAATTATCCCGCAAGGATAAGAACGAATATAAAAAGAGATTCCGAGCTTTCTATACGGTCTTTTTTTAAAAGAAACGAACACAAGATTTGCATACATATGTACATTATGTATACCACAGGTATATGTACGCAAACATACATGTTTCCAAAGTCGCCTAACTGTATAATAAATTGATTTAAGCACTTCGTGACAGGTTTAAGTATGTTTTGACAAACATTAGGGAATTTAAAGCCCCTGCGACTGAACTTTGTTCGGTCCCCGAAGCGCTACTTGTCGAGGTACGAACTGAGTTTTGTTCAGGTTAGGAGGACACTTCGTTTTGGGACATCTTTTAAGGAAATCGAAATTGATTCATCTTTTGAGATACATCTTTAGTAAAGCGTTTCTTAACCGATATCAATGTGACTTGTTAAAAAATTTAAATTGGATTTCATTACAATAATCGTAGGTAGGTACAATAATTATTATAAAATATAAATGTTGTCTAGAGACGTAGACGTAGAACGATCAACAAATTTAAATTGATATGTATTACTACTTAAAAATTGAATTCATAATAATATATTTTTAAATATTTTAAGTTTGAAACCAATGTAAAATTCATTCATTCAATCACTATTTTCTAGGAATTCTAGCTATTCAGATTTCATTCGAATCCGTCAATAGCTGTGAGAGATACGAGGCGTTACTGTACGGCATGTGGAATAGCTGTTTATTCTTATAAGGCGAGTAGGAAGCCACGTTTTCCCATCGCATAGATAGACGGATCTGACCCAACCTGGCAGTTCTCTACGCTTGAACTTGCGCCCGTTACATACCACGTGCACTTTACTACATTCATATGAGCTCCGAGAGTTTTATACATAGAATGAATATAAATTAGATAGTATTTATGAATATTATTTGAGATACAATGTGATACTTAATAGTATCAATAATTATATCACAAATAATATAATATAAGTTTTTTTTGTAATAGTATGATAAATTCGGTGATAGTTACGTCTTGACTTAATATCTAAGAATAGCGTTTAAAATTAAATTTTCCATGCCAACCTTATGCAACATGAATAGAAGCTTTAACTTAGAATGTCATCTATCTTTCGTTCCGCATATCAAAACGTACTGTATAATATTTATAGTTTGCTTGAAGTTAAAATCTATAAAAAATCTCCAGTACTTATTATAATAACGTTTTAAGATATTTGATGATGTATAAAACAAAACATAATATATTTTCTAAGCCAGTGAAGTACCTTAGATCGTTCAGGCATTATATTTAGGTATTAAATTCCGTATACAATTTAAGCATGTCCGCACAATAGTTTACAATAACACAGTTGCAATTAACGCTGCATTGTTTACATTTAAAGATCTCTAGAGCCAGTGTAAGAGCTATTGTAGTCTAATAAACACATTTTACTCAGTGTATTTACACTTATATTAACAGAGCTCTTCATAGTTTGAACCTAATTAATCTTCGTTCCTGACCCAAATGTGTTTTAGCATCCATCTCACTGCGCCACAAAAAATTACTCAACTATTTTAATTGGCGTAAAGGTTTGAAGTTTCTTCTCGTAAAAATGTCAATGAATCGCTGCACACTTGACATCTGCAGGCTTCGCTATATTAGGACTATTTAAGAGTAATAATATTCAGGGATGACGCAGTATAATATTAACTTTTATTGCAAATGTTTAATAAATTTGAAATTTATTAAATTATTAAGGAACTTTTTTTTTTGATTATCTGTTTTCAAAATACATGCAATATATCGCTAGTTATCTGTTATAATGAAAAACAAAGTCTGTTATTAATTTATAATTACATCAACGAATATAAATATTCGAACTATAAATATACTTTTTATATCAAGTAACTTAGTTAATTAACTGAATGAAAAACTAATATCACGATTGAAGGCAGACTTTAATTAAAGCTTCCAAGATTGAATAGATCGAGTGAATAAACACGCGTAACAGAGAAGAAATTCGCTTTAACTACGGGATTCTCCTTATATTTGTTCACTTATTGTTGTGTGGCACGGCCCTAGTCGCGGTGGCGATGGATACGGTTACACGTGCGCGCGTGTGTGTGTATGTGGAGCACGTTTCATAAAATAAAAGACGATATTGATTCCGTGACGAGCCGAGAGCGGGCTGTGGGAAACGATTCCTGTCTGCTTAATAGATGCCCCGAGGAGGCGAACACTTCAACAGTCTTTGTTCAGACAACACTGCTTTAAGTAAAAAAACTCGAGATAAGTGCGAGTACGTGATCACTGAAGGAGCTGTTTTACAAAATATTTTGAATAATCAGACACTTCATTATGATCTCTTTGATGAGCTTCTTGAAAATTAATTAAGATATCATTGACATTGAGTTGAGCAAACCAGTTCATTGCAACCTTTTCATTCCTCGTTCAGAGAATCAGTAACATTTGAATTTAGTTTCTAGGCGTAATTAACGAGTTAAGGGTACGACATGAGTACTTTATTCCTAGTTTAGACGCGGTCGGAGGCTGCCCGGCCGCAGGACTCGACCACATTCTCGACGGGTAATTACGCACGCCCGTCTTGTTCCCAAGCCTCCACTCTAACATTTTATGCCTCATTTCGGAGTATGTGATTTGCTGCACATATTTACTATAATTGTCGTGGGAGCAAACAGCGCTCGCGTGCGGTATATTTCATTTATCAAAAGACGGTACATATTTAGAATTAAAATTAATAAATCTATTGTTAAGTTTAATCGTTATAATTAGCTTACCCTTTTCTCATTCAATTGAGGTTTGTAAAGTAAGTAAGCTCTATATAAAAAGGATTTAATAGAATTTTACGGCTGACATGCCTAACGACGACCTTCCCTAGGAATGCTTTTGCTGGTGGGTTGGTTCCCCAATACGCTTAGGCGCTTGCGTATTCGATTCATGGGAGCGTCGAGTAAAAATTCCTTTAGTTAGCTCCTATGACGCCCACGGGGAAAAAAGGCATATAGTTAGTACTTTTATTAAAGTTTCCATCTACTTCCTCTAGCCTAAAAAGTTTATTAATATACATAAACCAGTTTAGTGAAGACATTAAAGCCATTAAGTAATAAAACTTTTTATCAACTACTCTACATTTTAAATTACTTTACTCGAAATCAAAAAATATTCTTTATTCAAATAGGGTCCAACACGTTCATACTAACATTTTACAAGTTTATCTTGTCAGTTAAAAGTTAAGCTACCGCTTGTTTGCTATGTGGGTTCTACGGAGAAAAATAATAAGAAACGAAACAGTTACTTTGTATACTAGAATATGTTAAAATATTATTATTATTTATCATCTCTCTCTTTCAGTTAAAAAAGCCAAATATCTTCGAGATTATGTCTCGTGTAAAATAAATAACGGTACACATTGTCTTAATTCGAAATCGCGAATAATCCATCAGTTGTTTTATTTACATATATGAAGACCAAGCGAACTTTCAAGAAGACTGATATCTCAATGTGAAATGTCTCGAATTGCGAGGTAATGTCACCCGTGTTCTCCATGGCAACAGTATTTTTTTCTAAAAAGATCTTATTTAATTTGATTTGTTAATATGTATGACTCAAAACTTGCAACTGAGTTTCAAAATTGATAAAGTGTTTAGTGAGTGGTGATGACCCAGTGACTAGGAGACGTGAATCTTAACCGGGACAAGCACAAAATAACTTTCATTAATTTTGTATTTATCTCGTGCTCGGCGGTTAAGGAAAATATCGTAAGTAAACATACATGTGTTGGATAAAATCTCCCACCAAACCGCAATGGTTTATTCTACTACGAAGCCTTCTACTTAAAACGGAGAGAAGTCCTTAGCCAGTGTGTCATTTACAGGCTACATTAGTACGCACAAATTGTAGTCGTTTACTAAATAAATTAAACAAAATGTTGTTCTTGATAACTTATTATTATGGTATCTTCCAAATTACGGCTAATTGGGAGCTTAAATATCTCGTCTATTTCTGACTTCTTTAACATTTCATACTCTATACATGAAAATAAAGTCTATTTTGAAATAAGATGTATCTATTAGAGTTTAAATTTGCCGCTTTAGCTACTTGAAGAAAATAAATTCGCCTCTAATTTGACGTATGAAGAGTTTTATAAAGAGAGATCAAACGCTCTCCGAGCAATATTACATCCGACAGAAGCGGACGCGCTTGTTTTGAAAGGGGCCGCGACACGACGCTGGATCCACTTCGGTATCCAAAACAAATGCGCTCCTTGCAAAGTACACCCACAAATAAAATTCACTTTTTATTTTTAAACTTTTTGCTCGGTTGCCTTTCGCCATGTTTTAACAATTAATTTGTCATTAGGCCCATATCTGTCAGCAAGTATAGTTTTTGCTTCATTCAGCAGTCAACACTTAAAGATTTTTTTCTTAAACTTAAATGCATGTTCAAAAGGAAAAATGGTAATACATTAAATTTATAACAACTTAAAACACAGTTAAAATAAAAGTAAACTTATAATACAAAGTTTTTGACTTAGCAAAGATAATAACTATCACTCCTGCATTTGTTTCTTTTATTAAATTCCGTAGATGTTTTTAACCTTTGCTTATTAATAAATTTATAGTATTAATAGTATTTTAAAAATACGACATATTACACAATATGTAATATGAATGTGTAGAGTATTCAAGTATAGTTTAATATGTGCATTTCATTTTAGAGTAATTACTAATTTTATTGACGACGCTTCTTTTCTTCTTCGTTAAAATAAGTGGAATTGACAAGAAATAGAAGTAGGTTTACACTCAATTAAATCCTATGACCTTGAATAAAGTATATTTTTATTTTTCAGTCGTTTTTACTTATTTTTGATTACCTAGTTCTGTCACGTAGTTTTAACATATGATTTGAAATATTTAGGTACTTTACAAGCTTGAATGTTTTGATACTGTATTTTAACGAAACTTGAAACAATATTTTATATTTGGGTAGCTAAGCTTAAAATAACTTAAAAATTTGATGCATCTGTTAGCTAATGAATTATAGCTTTGTGTTGATTTTTGTAAAAGGTGATAAAAGAGCTGTCGTTGATATACGCATCGATATTTGTCAACGTTTACTATTTATTGGAGTTATCAACTCTTTGAAATTAACCAACGGCAAATGGTAACTTTCTGTTATTAATGATTATAATGTTTGGAGAATTGTTTCTAGAGCGTAATGGGTAGGTAGGGGCGAGCCCGGAAATTGTCCTCTTGTCGGACCGCTGGCGCATTAGCTGAGGACATTAGACCAGCTATAGCAAACAATGTGTGCGTGTTGTTTCATTTGAAACACGTGACGGAGTAGAGAAACAAAGGGACAAGACATTATTCGTTGGAATTTGCGCAATTTTATGTATTAAAATGAATTAGACGACTTATTAAACGGTAAAAAACATTTTATGAAAAATACATTAGTTTTATTTTCTACTGCCATAAAAAATTTATTATTTTTATCGTTATTTTTATATTGTATGATTCATAAAAGATACAGATAATTAATAATTGCGTTTGGCGGAGAAGTATCTCCGTCGGCGAGACGTTCAGTTGCTATTTTTTTAGTAATGCTATTTCATAAAAATGAGTCGGTAACAATCGGATATTAGCGTGTGAACGCAGGCAATCTTCGTCATGTGTCACGGTTAAAACTAAGCCATTAACTATCGACGAATTTTCCAGCAATTTAGTCTTGAGTACATAATTGCGTTCAAGTCAAACCTAATTGATGCCGGGGTCCGAGTTCAAGTTGCCGTTAATGTGCCTCGAACAGGTTCTTGCTATCCAATACGAATAACAATCACATGGAAAAAAATATCGGACATGTTGTGAAACAACGCGTAACAAATATAAAATAATAAATGGCAATCTTTAGAATTTTATTATTTATCTTGATTACAGAAAATTTATTCTACTTAGTTATTTTTATTAGCAATAAAATTTACTGTACCTAAGTATTGTATTAACTAGTTACTTTTTTAATATTTTTCGTTGTACATTGTTATTATGATTTAACAAAACAAGATTGTAAATGTAGGGAACGTCAAAGCGCAATTGAAGAATGATATACATTATAATTTAGACTTTCCCCTATTAGCATTTAAAAACATGCTCACATGACGGTTTATGAACCGCCTCACAATGATTGTAACACACGGTGCACCCTATCCTATCATCGCATTGCATTAAAGCGGTTGCTTTGCCTGCAAAAACTTTGCAATTAAGTCGGGGGAAAGCTTTTATAAATTCTATAGTGCTATCGTTCGGTTGACTGTCGATACTATCGGAAAATTTATGTTTCCGTAATTGCATATTCGGAAACTGATATCACAATCTTCGGTCTTAATTAATTTTGATGGATACCGGTGCGATTTCGACAAAGGGGACTATTGTGAGCAAGTAACTTAAATCATTTAAAATTAGAATAATAGAAAAAAATATTTATGTCAAGTATCTAGATTAAATCGCTTGCATAAGTTTGTTGGCTCTTCGGTACAATCCATATTTAGCTAAAGGCTAAATGTATGCTTTGCATATTCCTAAATATTGTCTATTCATATCTAGTAATAATTAGTTATTTACTTAAAGAGCTCTAAATATTACAAAGTTTTGTCTTATTACTTATAAAATTGAGTTGCAATACAATGTTTATTTTATTTTTAAATACTTTATAAGGTTCTTTAGTGGGTTCAGATATTTATTAATTATTTTAAAATAACATTATGATATTTTGATCATAAACGATATTCAATTGAAGCTGTATAAATAAATGCTATGATAACAAAATAAAATATTAAAATTTTAGTTACGTACGTAAATTCAAGATACATCCTATTCGACTAACGGAAACTGTATTTATTCAAATAACTCGGTTGTGTGTCCGATTGTAGGGAATGTATTCAAAGTTTAAAGTTTGTTCAATAGCGAAACACATATTCAAGAAACTTAGCAGTAACTTGAAATAGATTACGTTCATGTGAATATAAAGCACACGGCATGCGGTCTACAAGTCAAACAATATAAATCGGAAACGAAAGCTTGGTTCTTTTCAATTTCCGTTGCAGTTCAATAAATAAAATTCGAATTCAATATTGTGTTCCCTGTACATTAAATTTGCAAATTCAATTTTAGAAGACATTCTGAAGGAATTTTTATATTGAAGCTTGAATTTAAAATGTATCCGTAGGCTATAGCTTTCTGAACGCACATTTTATATCAGTCTGATTAAAAAACAACGACTTTTATAAAGCGCTGTTTGGGATTACGATTAGGATATCTTAATTTCTGATCAGGAATATTACAGCGCGCTTTTCTGTTCGTATAGCTTGTTAATTGCATATGATAAAATATAATACTATTTATGGTATATGCATGTACCTACTTATGTAATTATTTTACCAGTGGTTTAACATATGGTTTAAAAAACCGTACTGTTACCAAGTTATGACAAATTATAAATAATAAAAATTGTTTACCAATATCTAGTGTTTCTTATTTATTTTCTAATTAGATTTGTATATTCATACAGAAAATAATTATTAATCATAAAATAATATCATTTAGAAAATATGCAAGAATAAAGTATCTATATGCCATTATTTATGTTAATTTTAACCTTTATCTATCAGCATGATGTCATTCGAAAACGAAGAAAACAACTTATTTAAAGAGATGGATTGTATGCTAATATAGATTCTTTTTCTTATAATTGTAAAAATTAAAATAGCTAACACTAATAATAAAATGTTGTTCACTAAAATACGTTATTTAAAAAAGTATTTTACCTTTCATAAGCTGTACAGCATATTGTTATATAATTACAAAAGCTAACTTTGAATCATGCGTGAAGCTTTATTATGTGGCGTTTTACTACAGTAATTTTAACGCAAACGCAAATCGTACGCTTTCATTTTGAATAGTCTCGCATATTCATTCATAAATAATTGGAGCAGTTTATAAAAAACTCACGCTATACGTCGCTATGTCTGTGGGCTTGTAACTCACATACACGAGAGCTATCGTGCGCCGTGTAACTCGGAGCATACCATTACGAAACACAGTTTAGGAGAATAATAAACACTTAGAAACAATAAAAAATAAATTAAAGTCGGACACACGATCAAGGGATATTGCGGCGCAAAGTAGAAATTGTCGAGTATCACGCCATCGGTGGCGCTACCTGCCATTGCAAGTAAAGTGTCCGAAAACGATAGGGGCTCATGGCGTCCTCAGGTCGCGGCGTATACCGGTAAGGGCGGAGGTCGAGAGACGATGCGACCGCTCGCACGGTATCGGTCAGTGACCGTGGAACAGGTCGTGCATCGAGCACGAAGTATACCTCTCGCCGTCCGAGGTGTTGAATCGAGTGACCGCGCGATAGACAGCGGGAACGCGCGGACCGGCCGCCCTCCGCAGGCGATTTGATGCCCTCTTCGCGACGCCACTGCGCGCGCACACTACACGATCGGATAAAGCAGCCCTATGCCATGTCGATATATCGAGTTATCCACCGCGGGTGGTTATCGTATTTAACATTGTCAGTTTCTTGGTTAGATGTCACAAATATTATGTTTCATTTAAAATGAAGCCTTTCATGGCATTGTCGATAAATACAAATGAAATATGATATAATTATAAAACTCAGTAAAGATTTGTACAATTGGAAGTTTTAAGGAAACTAGCTCCCTTAATAGAATCCAGAAACCTTTCTTACTTTTTATTTAAAAAAAAAACATAATCGACAGTGTACATCCCTAAAGAGATTATAATTGGAGCATGCGTGGTGCGAGGGTTGGGGGTAGCGAGAAAGTAGCGGGGCAGGGGACGGGGCGCGTGTCACCCGCGGGCCGCGGCTGTGCCAGTGGTTCGACGCGCGACAGTACACTAATGTGATCTTGACACCGCGTATGCAAAGCCTATGTTGTTCCATTAAACTGTTTAAATACACTGTAAACAGAACTTTCATTTTCAATAAGGAAAAATAAAAGTTTTTTAGCGAAGTAATGTCGTTTCATTCTACTTTGATTTGAGGCTTCAACTTCCAAATTTTAATCGGTCAATCCATGCATACGTGGTAATAAAAATCAATATTACATATTATTATAATATGTTTCCGATCAAATCAAATATTCTCCATACTATGAATATAAAACAATCGGAGTCGAATTTAATTAATATGAAAAATACTTAGGCCTAAATCACCCCAGATATATATTAAGTACCCTTAGAAAAAAAAAAAGATATCAAATTGACACAGAACTCCTGGATTCTTTGCACGAACGAAAATAAATGAGAGAAACTCGCCCCGTTTAGGTTTGAAATAATCAGCCTGTAAATATCGAAGATGGAGGAATATTTCTCATCGGTACTGATATATAAATTTATACAAATGATAATAATTCAACTTAGGTAATGCAAGTCCCAGCGTCGCTCTCTTCACTAATACTGATGTATTTGACAGTTATTTTACGAGATCATTGATGAAGAAAAAAAATTATATTATATATTTATGATTAACATATTCTATTAGCCTACTCGTTGTTGTGTGGGAGGCATCTTATACATATATATATTATAATTTAATGGAATCTGTTGAACGGGAATGTTTGTCATTACACGATTAAGATTGATTAATTGTTTCATTAATGCACGTCGGTTCAACGACTTTGTCAAAATATTTCTTGTAGTAATAAAACGTAAACTCAAAATTATTCAAATGAAGATAAAGTCATGACTTTAATTAATTATTTTGTGTTTTATATTTTAAATTTTGTTCGTTGAATTAACGTAACTTAAAACGTCTATAAATCACGGAGATTGTTACATTTAATAAAACATTTTTGTATTTCTAACGAGATTATATTTAGTTTCTTCGTGTAACGTAACGCAGTAAGCGCTATCCCTAGTCCAATTTTCAATGTGCATAATATTCAAATTACGAGTCCAATCTCGTAATGAAACCCTCAATCCATAATGATCACCATTTCTGCGTCGATATTGTGGTATATAATGTGCATACAAAGCTGTTACATAGAAGAGTGGGTGTAGCAAGGTGAGTAAACATCATTGTCAAAATTGGGCTATACGATATCATTAGCGCGTTTGCGTTCTCAACGATAATAGTAAGTACAATAGCACAAACGATCAGAATGCTGAGGGTAATTTACATTATTAAGAGAAACGTATTAGTATTAATTGAGCATAAATTTTATATTAAATGATATAAAAACTTTTTGATACGTCATTATTTGATCCATGATTTGTCATTTTTTAATACAGGTTGTATTATTAATACCAACTGTAATAGACAAATTATTTTTTCTACCTCTAGAGGCAAGATGAGGGAAGGTCTTTATCCTAGAGTGGGACTCGCCGTTAGTTACAAAATACAATAATATTTTTATTTATATGATTACTATAACTATTTAAAGTACCATAAATTTATATCAAGACTTATATTATTTTTCGTATATATTATAAAATATTTATATAAATATTTTATAATTATGTAATCATAATAAAATAAATAATATTCGTAGGTTAAGAAATCAATGGTCAAGTATAGTACGAAGTCTAATTTTACTATTATCGATCAATTTCAACAGGTAGAATAAACGAAGACAAATATGTAGGAAGCTATTAGCAGTTCCAATTTCTGACTTTAATAAAACATAGTTTGTACGTAAAAGCTGCTGTAGAATGATCAGGCAAAACGAGCATACGGACAGCCGGGACGTGTGGGTACGAAATCCTTGGCGCGTGACTTTCGTTCACGCGCCATCGACTTTTTGGTATGTACACGGGTATACCGTGTACCAAGACTTACGGACATCGTAAAGTTCCATACACGAATACTTTGAACGTGTCTAGAGCTACCTACAATACGTCATAATTTCAAACGACGTCAGGTATTTCAGAGTGAATATTTTATACATTTTTTTATGGTTCACACTCTTGTAATATTTTATAAATTTTATACAACGTTAATCACTATGCTAACTTACTGTTAGTCTTTTGTTATTATTCGTATCGTTAAACATTTAACTTTAATGTACGTGTGTACGTCACTAAAACTTTTCTAAACACCTGGATCAAGTTAGAGTATTTAAGTACATATGTGTGTGTGTTTCATGACAACTTTTATCAACAAAAAAAAATCTTATCTGATCCGTATGAAGTCGGGTCAGACAGCGAATAAATACAAAATATTTATTATTTGTAGTCATGAATATTTTTGCTTTCACTCCATCTTACCAAAAAACGAATACACAAAGTTACAGTGGTTTTGTTTACATTTTGTTAATTTATTTTTTCAAACCATGAAAAAAGTGTTAATGGTAAGCTGTTGCGTGACCCAGAAATGGAAAATGTAACCGGGGTGTTCCATTTAGCTTAGTTTATGTTTAGTTCGTTAAATATTACAGACGTTTTATTTCATTTAAATTGTTTTTATTTGAGGCGAGTTGTAGTGGAAGAGTAATTAAGTGCTAGAAATACATTGTGGAGGTAAAAAAAATCCAATAGCCTTAACAGACTTTCAGTGACATCATGACGCTTATGCCTGCATTTCAAATGTTCGTAATCCGTTGGCAATACAATATAGACAATGAAATTCCACGTAATATCATGTACAAATAGATAACACCCTTATTGGTACCGTTGTTGGTTAAAATGGAATAATCTCTGGTATACGATACGTGACCATTTATTTTTTACATCAAACAGGATCCCTATGAATTTTATAATTATATGATATCTTTATTTAGTTATTCATTTTGTACAGTTAAAGGAACTGGATGAGATGGTAACATGGCTCAGTGGAGGAAACTCAGAACATGTAAGTATTAAACAAAGGTTCTCTAACTATGGCCAGTATCGCTGACGTTTCGTGGTGTTATATTATTGTTGATAATTTATTTCGAGTACAGCACCGAAGATTATGGTGATGTGAAGAATTCATCATGTAATCGTGGTTCATTTACGGAATCAAACTTTACTGCTGTCGATTGGCTTCCTATATTTTTGGAAGAGTTTTCTATATTAAATTTAGTTTTTGAAGTATCTTTCTATTGATTGATTTATTGCCCCTGATCCCTTAATACTGTGATAATAGTATATAATATAGTAATAATTAATGTGAAAGCAGGACTTTCCTACGCAAAACGAAACGTATGGTCATGCTGGATGTTCAGACAATATTACATAATTTATTAATGCATTACAAATAAATGTTGTGCATATTTCATGCAGGATATAACGTAACCTACACCAAAAATATTACCAAAACATACAATTATTGGCACATTTTGTGAACAACAACCATTATTTTCCAACATGTACAAGGTTAATCATACACCGTAACAATGCTGATATTAAATTCATTTTGATATTTATGGTGGATTTAGTGAGTTCGTTAGGGTCGGGTTTCCCGCCCGCAGCCTTCACCTCCGCGTAGGCTAAAGGGTTTTGTTTTCTTTATAAACAACCGTGAAGGTGCTGTTAACGACTCCACGAACAAATACGAAATTCGATCTACCATTACGCATACCAATAGCTCCCCTATCCCCCCGTCTTGATGTAAAAGTATTGTCTTCTTTCCAATCTGATCGCCTCCATATTTACACCCGAAACTCCACTCACTATTGTATTTACTAATCCACTTTAAACAACATTCAATTATGATAAAAACGAATATTTTCCTATTTTCAGCGACTGCTTATGTAATAAATTTAACGGGCGAACTGTATCAAATAATCATGAAAGGAAATTATTGAAAGTAGATACGGATTTATAAAAAAATTAAGTGTCGTTATCATTCGGATCAAGGCGTTCATTGCCGTAGCTTGAAATGTTCGACAGGGTATTTCAATATTAATATTTACCTATCGACTCACAACGACGAGAATCAGATATGAGACGAAATTAAGAGGTAGGAAGATCTGTTTGATTTTACTTTTTTAAAATATGTAGAAGTAAATAAATAAATAGTAAATAGCGCAATGGCTTACTAGCCACCTAGCGATATGAAATTTCGATACTGACTCCTTGGGCTATTATAGTAACACAAGATTTAATTGAAGGAGTAAAACAAAGTATAAGTAATACCGTAAAAGTGATCATTGCTATTATACTTTAAAAAATATATATATTTATAGTATAAACTGCCCAATGGATAAAACCTGTGGATCTTACTGAAATATCGCGGTTACAAATCCGGTAAAGCATCAAACAGTTTTCGTGTGTTTAATATATATATATAAAGTGTTCTTTGAATAATATAATATTTAGCAAACCTGTATCTACAAACCACTTATTGGTGCAGTTTGCTGAAATAACCATCAAAATAGGTTGGTCCTTTGAAGACGAGGGGAACCCACACACAGTGGGATACCTACTTACAGATTGTTTTTAGTTTTATAATTTATTATAAGAGTTATATGAAAAATCAAACTACACTACACTACGTGTTTTACGTTTACACCGTACACGTAGATAATATTTCTATGTCTTTAATTAAGCACACATTAGTGAAAGTATTATATATTGTTGTGTAGTAGAATCATTCGATTAGATTATCGTTAAACCGTTCATGGATGTTCAACATTAACTGGACATGTAAAAAAATAAAAAAGTAGCTTGATAAAAAATAAGTAATCGAAGCATTTCTATTGAAAGCCAGTGACACTGCATAAATGTCAAGCAAGAATTTTGTCTGTCACCCGTCGGTCCCTCCAGTGATCATGCGATAATAGAAACGCAAGGATAACTCATATTAAATATTATGTATTCAACACTTTATTTATCTAAATTTGCCTTTTAAAATCACGCAATTAATTTAATTATGAATTTGTACAATTAATAAATAATAATATAAGGTTTAACCATACAAAAAAAATACATATATAGAATTCTTATTCTATTAATAAGCTGTAGTAAGTTTGAATTAAGGCCGACATTCAATACCTTGTAGTTGTAAGTTTCAACAGACTTTGGCACGTACCGCGTCTAACTTTTACTAGAAATAGCACACGCAACAATCAACTTTATGATTCATGAATATGCTTTAAAATTCACTGATTAGAATTGACATAGAACCTTTAAAATTTTATTAAATCGTAGCTTATTCATATTCAGTTTCTCTTGAATAAAAATACAATTGCAGACTGTTACTTTTGTATTCATAGCTGCTACTTGCGTATAACAAAAGTGATCTTACTTAGTTCTAAAAAACGTAACAAAATTTAGGATTTCAATAGGCCTTTGATGCCGGCGTTTTTAATGTGAGATTGAAAAGGAGACGGGTTTTGTAACATAATATTTTAGACAAATAATAAAGAATTCAGATTTTTTTATCAATTGCTGACGTTAGGATCTACTTACATTGGCTAGCATTTATATTTTTAACTGTATAAAGTGCAATTTACCGTATTGACAATTGCAGAGGTAAATCGAAATGAAAATTTGAACGTGCATGCATTCAATGGTTGTAGTACATTAATGTTTCCGTCATGATATTTAAAAATAATTAATAATTTTGGTATGGTTTAGAATAGAATGACATTTACGTTGGCGTACAATTTATGCGACAAGGAACTATTGTAAAGGCACTGATTGCCTTTTATGGAGATTTGGTATCGTAGCACGGCGCGCCCTACATGCTCCGTTTACTTACTCCAACGGGTTGTATGGACGTAAAAGTTTTATGCCTCCACCGCGTTTTACAGCAGGCCTTTTATTATTTAGTGAAAGGAGCGACGGTGATGTCATAAATCTCCGCTCCTGCGTGAACTTTCGCCTCTTATCTCGGCAAAGAAATTATGGAACTTTGTGCCTTCTTCTAGACAAAGTGTTTGGCTTTTCCGAACCGCGGGTCAGAGTAAGTTTCAAAAATTAATGAAGGGATTTAAAATTATAAACTTGAATAGAAATATTTACTATAATATCACACACATTTATTTTAGTTTAACAGACACTATTAATCGTTATCATAATTATATGATAACATTAATTTTAAATGTTCTCTGATAACAAAATTACAATTTATTATTTGCAAATTGGTGCTGTTTTTAGATAGATTGCGAGATATTCATTCCATTGAAGAATAATTAATTTCCATGTGCTTAATTTGTGTATATAATTAATTTCCCTTAGTCCCACCAAGTGCTTTGTGCAAGTCTCTCTGGGTAAGTACCACCCATTCGTTACATATTCTACCGTCAACAGTAATAATATATTGTTTCGGCTTGGATTTGACATAACATCTTAGTTCCCAAAGTTGGTGGCGCCTTGGTGATGTAAGGGGTGGTAACTAATACCTAAAATGTCAACATCTATGAGTGGTGACCAACAAACTTGTTCCATTAAATCATTTAAATCTCATGCAAAATATCTTACTAAATAAGGCATATTACTCGATACAAGATTATTTGAGAAAAACTTTGCAAACTTTGAGTAGTATGAAAATCAGTTACATGTTATCCACCGACCTGCATTCGCTCAGAGTGGTGGAGTAAAATCTTGGACTTCATACATACACGTTTTCACTTTTCACACTATTGTAAATTATTTACTAGTGGAAAAAATCTTCAAGGTTTTCAATAAAATATACAAACTTAAATTTCATTCACGAAAAAAAAAAAACAAATCGGAAACGTTAATTTAAGTTTTAATATTTTACTTTAATCACGTCCAATAAACCGATACGACGATAAAACAAATCGAAATGATTCATTAATAAATCATAATATTAATTGTACAGTAATTAAATACTTATTACTATAAAATAGCTCATAATGTAGTTCATTAATCTTGTATTAAAATGGTTCTGTGTGGGCACGGTGACAGGGTCTACATGTTAGTAATTAAATTACGGGTGGCGTGCCCGAACCGGATACACCTCTTTAAATCATATCCTTGATTAAAGTTACCAAAGATTGGATTTACTAATAGCGAATCGAGTATGTCAAAGCATAATTTATATCGAAAAACGGATAATCTCGCTTACAAATGGCTTACTTGAGGACATGACTTGATATAGAATATTATTTTCCATCCGCGTGAGATGAAGGGCCTGGTAAGGTGATGGCAGATACCCTAAGTTATTTTCTCTATCCCTGAAAACGAGTATGAATAAGTTCTTGTCAGTTGATAGAGTAGTTAAGACGTGGACGCGTAACAAACAAACAAACTCACTTTCGTATTTAATATATTAGTTAGGACGTTGTTCTGAGTGATTAATAATAACATAGCCATGCTTATATTTATGCTTTCATTTACTCAGATTTAATAGAGTTATCTGACTTTTATTTGTGACTGTAATTTATTTTTATGCAATACAATGAAATCTATAGAATGTATTAATGGTGACAATGTAAAAGCTATTTTAAATACGCCCTCATAATATACTCGATATATCGGCAGCATAAAGCTGGCAGCGGCGCCGTCGTCGCCAGCGGCACTCGTAATTAAACTGATAACATTGAATTAACGAAATCAACCCGTAAATATGTTTATTGTATTATCTATAAACGCCACTAATTAATTAATTGGACATTGATTAAGTGCTTTCTTATTTGATGCGGAGTGGCCGCAGCCCACATAATTCGGGAATTACATTGTCGCGTAACTAAGTTGTCATCGAGGCCCATAAAAATTGGACGTATATGACCCGCAATGAACTCTACCAACTATCGCCTTTATGACATATTAACTAGCATTAATATGCGAGGCGTAAGTGGTTAAAAGAAAGCACCTTTTCGTTGTTAGTGCTTTCTAGCGCTCTCGTTATTTATCCTAGCATATTTGTATTGCAGTAAATCTCAGCTTGTGGTTGTGACGGTAGTTAATGCACTCCTAGACTTCTGTAGATAAGCTAACAAGCCTCTTTAGCTTAACAAGAGGCGGCCAAACAATAAAGGCGACTTAAGCATCGTGAAATATAGCAGAGACGAGGTGCGATAACTCAGCTCACTGGGGCCGCTTCTTTTCCCCTAATTAGCCATTCAATTCCCGTAATCTTGTTTACTCGTCGGGCGGCTCGCGCTGCCCAGGTGCGATAATGGCCGAGCTATTTGCATGCCGCCATATTGTTTCCCCATGTTCGGTACTCGGTAGTCGGCTCCGAGCCCGTCCGCTGCGACCCCCGTTGTTTTGGTTGAGCTTATTGGATCCGCTCGCGATTACTTTGTATTGATCCTGCCGTCCATTATCTACATTCGTTTATTTTGATATCAGGTAACAGTTGATGTTGCCAAATCGAATCGGCCTTTGTCTGTTTCCTTTAATTTGTAAAATGCAATCATAAGTAATTGTTTCCTTTTTCTTTAATTTAATGACAACTTATAGATGTTAGATTTTTAATAACATATAAACTTAATATTTTAAGCAATGGAATTGATTGTAATTAAAGTAAAATATTGCTTGATAAATAAAAAAATATTATTTATATATAATTTTCTATTACGTAATTTCTTTTAATAAGAATTCGTCGTGGAGTAAGGAAATTTACTCAGTCCATTAAGATAATTAGCTGAGTTTAGATGAATAGTGTAAATAAAATCTTTGAACAGTACTACTTGGGATTTAGAACTATAGCTGTCTTATAATACATTTCATTTCGTTTCTTATTATAATTTAAATTAAGAAACTCTTTACTTTGACAATTTAATCTGTTTGATAAACGACAGTTCTTTATTATTAGAATACAGGAGTTTTCTGCTTTGCGGTCTGCATCAGTCAGAGATATTCACAACTTTGTAGATAAACCAAGTTATATGTAGAAGCTTAAATTAATTAAAACGTAATAAAACAGAGAATAACAACTTCAGACAAATCTTCAAAGCGACCAAAAATATACTTAGTTGATCATAAGTATCGATCAAGATGTTATTATAATTACGAAAGAGAGATATAAGGCAATCTGCGCGGCAGTGTCGGCTTCTTCTATAAATACATTACAGAACACGCTTTATTACTTCGCCATCTCCATCCAATCCTATTACGTGTCTGTTCGCGAAAAGTTTTCTATGAAACCGTTCAGTTTAAGATGGCCATTTTTAAAAATAGTATTAGGGTTCGATAATGGCTTTTACATAGGGAGTTAGGGGCGAACGTCTGTATTATGTCGTGGGATTTAGCGAGCTCAAGCGATATGCTAAACTCCTGGCGTGCTGCGCTGACGTGGCGTCTAGCCCTGCCTTCGTTGCGAGGCGATAATTTTATGACAACGTTCAAAGATTTTTACCATATTGCTTTAGCGGACCCTGCATTGTATGAAAAGTTTTTAATTAAATACTTGCTTCAAATCGAAAAATTTTAGAGTATATAATATCGTTACATTCACATGAGTAATATTCCTTGACCTTATATTCTAAAGTATGATTTGGATTTAAACGCATTAGAAATCTTGTTAAAAACTGAAAACGCATCAAACTCAATATACTAAAAACAAATAAAAATGTATGTCTCTTATAAGTTAAAAGTTATTATTATTATTTATTTCACACAAAAAACATCTATAAAACTATTACATGATTGCACTATGCGTAAAGACTTAATGTGTAATATAATATGGTCATCAAAAGAAAAACAGGTCAAGTACTGGCTATCCTAGATAGGCTAAATTAAATAGCCTGTGTTAAGGATAATCAGTCCTCTCCCCGAAAGTTGAAATAATTAAAATACATTAGAGGTCTATCGTCTGGGTATTACAAAACGTATCTTATGTAAAATGTTTATAGGTAAATAATTAATTAAATTAAAATAGGTAATAATTAAGAGGTATGATTTTTTTTTGTTTTTTTTTGGGGGTGCGGGAGTGTTCGTGCTTGTTACTGTATATGCGTGTGCGTGCGTGTGCGTGCGTGTAAGTGTGTATGGGTCAGTTGAAATTAGGTTATAGAAGTAATATATTTTTCTATTTCATCGTACGTTTTGTTAAGCAGGAACGCAAATACCATTTTTTTACACTGAGCTAGTGGCAATTTATATATAAACAGTTCTGCATTCAGCTTATTATACAAGTAAGGACCAAGATAATAACCGAATCGTTTAGTGAAAACAAATTTTGGAGTGTGTAAGCAACAAATGTTATTTTTGCGTCGTTTGTCAATAGCAGTGTACGGAATCCTCTTATGTTGTTACATAATTAAATTTAATACGAATAATTTTCTTACGCTAAGAATCCCACAATTTGAGTATAACAGATTGGATGGATAGAGATGTGGCGGAAAAGTTGCCACCTTTAAGATGATACGTTGAGCAATTTCTAAGGGTTTCATAGTAGTTTTTGGTGCGCCACCCCAACATGAGATGCAGTATACAATGAGAGATTGGCATAATGCATAATAATTTTTTTTAATCACTGAAATATTTGCAACATGTCTTAGTGTTTTCAAAATATAAATTAATTTGCGCACTGCCTGTTAGTAACTCTATATGATCTTTAAAATTTAAATGCTTGTCAAGAACAATGCCAAGATATTTAATTTTTTCAGAAGAGGTTATAGATGGACATTGACAACGTGGGTTGTTTTTATTGGAAAAAGAGTGAAGTTTGAGCAATACTGGAGTTTTTGGTTGAGAGTTTGAACGAATGGAGAAAGTTACGAAATTAGTTTTTGTAGCGTTGATTGTAAGGTGCAGAGAGTAGATGCAATGCAGGACGGAGTTCAGTCCATTCTGGGCTATAGTTTGGAGTTCAGGCCAAGATTTACCGATGAAGGTAATAGCGGTATCGTCAGCAAAGGAGACAATTTTTCCATTGGGTATATGCATTCCACAAAGGTCATTTATATAAATAAGAAATAGAATTGGCCCCAAAATACTACCCTGTGGAACGCCGTAAGAAATCGACAGCTCATCACTAACATGGTTGCTGATTTTGGTAATTTGAGAACGATTAGTAAGATAGCTGCGAAAAAAATTGTTTTGAGTACTCCTAACACCTAGTCTCTCAAGTTTCGATAGGAGTGTGGGAATAGAAACGGTGTCAAATGATTTGGTAAGGTCTAGGAATACTATCAAAGCTTTGCGTCCATTATTGAGATGTTCGACTACATAATTGGTAAGCTCATGGACGGCATCTGTTGTACTTTTGTTTTTCCTAAAACCAAATTGTTGGGAAGAAATTAGATCATATTGTTCGATATAGCAAACAAGTCTTTTATAAACTAAACGTTCAAGAACCTTCGATGAGGCTGTTAAAATTGCAATAGGACAGTAATTATTTATGGATTTCACATCTCCACCTTTGAATATAGGAATTACTATAGCCTTCTAGAATGATCTTTGGTTAAAAATATGACATAGGATAGGTGCCAGAGTTTGTGAGTACCTTTTAAGTATGACTGATGAAATACCATCCCAATCAGTAGTGGAATTTGATCGTAAGCCTTTTATAATAGTAACAATTTCATTAGAATCTGTTTGTTCCATAACAAAAGAGGATAGGTTATTTGCTGAGGGTGCGAGTAAAGATAAAATTGTATCAACAATATTATGATTAATTTTGTCAGCTAGATTAGAACCGACATTGACAAAAAACTCATTTATATTGTTGCATGCTTGTAGCGGAGTAGAATCATTCAGTAATAATTGTGAACTATGCTGTTTAATTTTAGAAGTAAAGCATATTTTATTAAGAGTTTCCCATAGTTTCTTAGTGTTATTGCCTGCTTTATTAATTTCTTGAGTGTCATATAATCTTTTTGCCTTTTTTAGAATCTTTGAACAAAAATTTCTGTATCGTTTGTATGTTATGTTGAGAATTTCATTATTAGGAAATTTATGAGATTCTTTGTGCCTCATATCACGATTTCGCATACACTTCAATAAACCCTGAGTGATCCATGGTTTTAATGTTCTCTTTCTTCTTGGGACCTTTAAGACTGTTGTACATTCAGCGATTGCTCAAGATAGGCACTTAACAAGTTTATCAGTAGCAATATCCGGATTTGAAATAGAGGTTAAATAGGGAAAAATAATAGGGAAAAGTATCTAATATTAAACATATATTATTCTTTAATAAATAGAAGGTCGGCCGTAAAGATGATTTGACATGGAAAATGCTTAAAAAAAATATATATATCCCGCTGAGTTTCTTTCGCCGGTTCTTCTCGGGTCCGAGGTGCTAAATTCCGAACCCGTGGTAGATTTTTGACAATCAATAAGCAAGTGTAAACACTTCTATATTGAATAAAGATTTTTGACTTTGACTTTGACAAACCAAGGTAGTACAAAGCGAGATGATATACACGCTGTTGTAGTTTTCCCATACAACGTACGAAGATAAATATAAAATGGGCCTGATTTATGTAATTGGATACAGGGTAATTTAAATCCGTGGCGCACATTACGTTAATCCCTTCGTCTAATCTCATACGATCAGCGGACCTGTATAATTAGGGGTGACAACAATGCTGCGCTACAAACACAATACGTCTGCACAAACCGCATGTCAATTTAATTTGACCCCCTGATACAAGATGGCCGCCGACCCTCGTTTCTCTGTACAGTGCATTCTATTATACCTAACTATTTACCTGTAGCACGGAATAATAAAACCGAGTGTTTTCAATCAAATACCTTGATAGTTTTGATTAAACTGTTATTTTATTTTGATTGGTGTAGATTGGGCATAATTTCTTATATTTAATCCATTGCAAACACAAACACACATATCCACTCACACACTCAAAAATATACAAAACATAAAACATTTATTTAACCTTTTTTTATTTTTTATATATATATTTAACCTCTATTTAAAATTTAAAATAAGGAGAAGAATGTTTTCACTTTTTAAAATTACCTCGACTATAAATTTTAAAAGATTTTCGCCCACATCTCATTGTATGTAAATACATATTCATGCTACCTTTCTCCACAAATCTCTTGAAATTATTAAGGCAAAGGGATGACAGCTTTATTGTTAAAAAATAAAAACATATATACACCTATTGGTGATAAAATAAAAAAATACATCTGAAATATAATATCGAGAAAATGATTAATATTAAAAGATCTAAGTCAAATTGATACTTATTAACATTTTATCATATACAATATATTCTGCAAAATTGCCTACTTAAACAGGATCAAATCATATTCAAATACGATTATATATGACTTAAAAGAAATAAACTCTTGACTGTTAGAGCACATGCTTCAATAGCGATATGTTCTCTAGCGGTCAAAAGTTTATTCCCTTCTTATAAACGTATATATTAGTATCAAAGGTCTCTCGAATGAAAGATGAATATATAATTCAAGCAAGGAGAAATGATTCAAACTACAATACAGCCATCAAAATATCCACTCAGGAATTTATGGCTGAAGGTAAACAGTCGTAAATATTTTAACGAGCAAGATAAATGTAAGTAACATTTCATTTACCACCACAGCCCCGCTATATTACCACAGACATTATTTAGCACATATGTGTGACGCACTTACCACTATAAAGCAGTAGGGTGTTTAGATAAAACTAGCGATCTCCCGCGTGTTTGCCGTGCCTGACTTTTCAGTCGGAATCTCGTTATGTCTTGTAATCACTTGTGCCAAAGTTAATGAGAAAGTTTATTAATCTACCAAGTAATTACTTAATACTAAAACCGTTTTAAATAACACCCTTTTATACATTTTGGTAAAAATATTAACCGGGCCTATAACAGGTTCGTTGAACTTTTAATAAAATAACGTTTTGAAGCTATAAATAATGTAAGCTATAACTGTCTATTTTAGGTGGTAGTTTTAATTTATTGGTAATAAGTGTGCTATCAATACGTCGTCGGTTATGATTATTTAACAACTTTTTAAATAATATTCCAAGAAGTCCTATTTATCGTTGACGGATGAGAATTTTAAAGATGGTATCGCTGGAAATTATTGAGTAATAATGTTTTCGCAAGCGCTATACAATGGCGTCTATTTTCAAATTAAGAGCGCGGGAGCCAGGCAATGGGCGCAGACGACATTAAATTGGTTAAATTGCTTCGTCCAGCTTAGTATTGCAAGTCCTCTGAGAGATGTCCACTCGTCAGTCATGTAGCGAACGGTTACATGGAAACAAGTTGTACGGTAACACACACGTACGTTGTACGTTCATAATAGATCGGTTTCTCTTTTTAAACTATGTTCTACAATTTTTTATACAACAAATGTAAATTGTACAATTAGACTAAATTAAAATGTTAATTATTTAGTTTACGACAGACAAGTTTTGGCTGTTGCCCTTACAGTACGAAGTTGGGGTTGTCAATACACTATTATGCAAAACTTGTTTAGTAATTCACCGTAGTATGCGATGGCGTCGTATGTCTATCATGTTGATGGATACAAACAGGGTCGAAACCAATCAATCAATCCGATGGAGCGTCGCGCGATAATTGAACTCTTCCCTTGGAAAAGCGTTTCTATAGATAATTACAATCGCAAACCAAAAATTACATGCGGCATTTAACAGTACGACCCTATTACTTTTTGCAAGATACGGTCGTATTTGAAGGGCAATCTTTACCGGATGGAGGATTAAGTGAACGCAATGAGGGTCCAGTGAGGTACGGGGAATGGTATTAATAGTGGTAGAGAATGCAGCACTTACACGGTCCGTCGGGAGCTGAATGTGTGACTATCGCGACGGAGCAAATCGAATCGGCGCGGCTCGCCGGTCCGCACGTGCTGAATTTACCGTTTGATCGGTCATCCTACCTGCCCACCAGGTAGGGAGACACAAATGAAATTGTTCAAACGAAACTTCACATTTGGTTTGTAATTGATGTCATTCAAAACATTAAATTGATAAAATCATAGATTCCTGACTGATGTTTGCGTCAATCCTGCCTGTACTAAATATCCAATAAGTATATGGTACATTATTTTCATTTCAGACTCGTGTAAATATAAAATTCCAAGAAAGTATGGTCGATAATTTAATAATACCGTAAGCACAATAAAGGAAGAAGTAATGGAAAAATTGCCGGTAATAATGGGTATTATCGAGGTACTAGAACGACGAGCCTCGTTGTCGCACGCAAATCGATGCACTTTGTCGAATGCCAAGGATAATGACATCTATTACTGCAGCGATTTATTTATTTGCTAGCTTAAAGAAAAATTGTTTTCATAATTATATTTGTAACGAATTTGGCAATTTTAAATAATGATGACTGAAAAAGATAATGTGAAAATATTTTAAACAAGAACAATTTTCTGGCAAAATTATTGTAATTTACACTTATTAAGCATTAGGTTTATCCAAACCATATAAAAATCCAAACAAGTTAAATGGAATGTTGAAGGAACAAAACAATATTATGATATTATAATAGATTTTATTAAAGTTGAAATAACTTATATTTTGTTCATATTGTTTGGAGTAAAAGTGGAAAGTTGACGTGGAAACGAGAAGTTCCATTGAAAGTCAATTTTCGAAGTTGGTAAAGGAACGCGGGGCGCATTGCGAGCGCCCTTTGCATACTAGAGTCGAGTCGTACGTGATGCTGAATAACATACAGCCACTGAAATAGCCTTGTCGCTTGGAACTGATAAAAGTATTGATGATCTTTTTACTTTTGACGTAACTTAATGTAGTACGAGTTTTGTATTTAATAATAATATTTTAACCAATCATTGTTAAGAGGATTATTGTTTTATGTGCCTTTGGAAAACATAATTCTAATCTTATATGCGTTACATACGTTACGTTACATTACATAGTATTGTACAATATTTTAATAATGTCAAACATAACAATATACTTACTGTAATTTATCATAATGGTTACTATGTACATACGTACGTTACGAAGACACAATAAAAAATAGTAGTATATTTTTTCGAGATAAACGTCTACTACACACATATTCTTTAAGAAAACGGGGAAAACACTTTATCATTATTAAAAAAATATACAAATTTATACTTATATTTGTATACAATGTGTATTTTACTAAAAAAAGAATAAATAGAGATTTTTGGCATCAGAAATCTATTACGATTTTTTTAAGGATATATTTATTTCTTTGTATAACACATAATCTGAAATATAAGAAATATAACTGTATTGAAAGTTACCATGAGTCACTGTGATTGTATTGACCATCAAACCGAAACCCTCTAGGTGTTTCCTAAAGTCTTAACACTTCTAAGGTTTATTGAGGATGTTTCGGTCATAGAGGGCAGATGGCAGACGCGTGCGCTTCCGTTTCCGACTAAGCCATGCTTCTTCGAATAATGCACAGGTGGTCGATCAATACCGATATAAAATAGGAATATCAATTATCTTCAAATATTAATATCCCTTTGTTTCCTGTAAAAGGTAAAGAAACATTTTGTATCGGGCAGTTCCACGTGAATACGTATGTAGCATCGAGAATAAAAGTGGAGTTGTTTGTAAAACATTTCACAACAATCACCGTCTTCCGTCGAAAGGATTCGCTTCTGTGTATAATTAAAAACGAATACAATAAAGGAGAAAATATAACGAGCCATACGTAGACGGTCAACAACATGCATAGCATTGAGATTGTTTTGGTTTTTTATTACAACCTCATTTTCATTTCATTAAATTTAAATGCAGTATCAGGTGCTCGTAGAAACAGAATTAATGATATAACGTAAGACATACCTATGTTGCTCAGAGATTTATAAAAAGAGTAAAATATTAGTCGCCTTTGCGCTGAATAAAGTGTGTCCATGTTGGTGCAATTTCAAAAATTCCCATTATCGTGGAGCGTGAACAGTGCAGTTAGAGAAATAAGAAAGGCGGACAAAAGTATCCGAGTGTGTGTGGCGAATATGGCTGCCACTTTACGAAACCACCAACAAATTTATAACTGTAATGTCCGAGAATATAAAAAAAAATGTTATTTATTATGAATTTGTATTTATTTGTATCTCAATTGTTACATGCATAAAATGTATCTACATTATGTACATTATTTAATGTATACTAATGGAACAATAGAGAAATAGTAGTAAATGTTTTAGAATTTACTAAACTATTAAAATTTATAGCTGACAGAGATGAATGTTTATCCGTCTTTGTAAGCTAGTGTAACGAAGCAGTCTTAAAAAGTTATCTATACTTATTTAGTAAAAATAATTACCTTATTATTTATTTATTCATAACAACCAAAAAACTATTAATAATATATAAAAATCAAAAGAAAAAAACAACTTAATTACACTTATAATTTTATAATATTAAGCTTAGTTAACTCTAGTCCTATAATTATAACTAAATAAACTAAATATATGCTAATATATTTACATTTTTTTTATATAATAAAGCCGACGGGCAAATGGGTAGTGATCCTCATGATCACCGCTTACTTTTGATATTGGCGCTGTAAGAAATATTAGCCATTCTATACACCCAGCACCAAGCGCCACCAACCTTGGGTTAGCACCCAATTATGTTAATGCGAAGTCCTGTTCCTTATATTTTTTTCATGAATAAATGATCTTGTATTTAGGTTTTTATTAGTATTAGAAAATACAAATCGTATTTATTGTCGATTCGATAAGGGTATTAATACGAGACATCTAATTAATGTCTTGAGGACAATATAATAGGCTACAATGGCCAGCCGAGCACGTAATGGGCGCGTGGCGTATCCGAGAAACGTCGCGCGTCAATGCGCTGGTGGTTTGGTGAATCAGTTCCACAGGATAAAATAGTATACAAGTTATATATTATGTATTGCGATCTCGGTGTATAAAAATTGATGCACTGTATGAGGGATATGTGCAAGACGGGGTATGTCTAGAGAGAGAAACAGAAATGTAAAAACGGATTGCGGTGATTCAAAATAAATAGTATAGAAGCAATTGGATCATGTTAGCTATATTAGAAGATATACATATCTAGTTCAGCTTATATTTTTAATTTAAAAAAAAAGTATTATTACGTATTATTCAAATGTTCAAGATACTCGTATTTCAAATCTGTGATAAAAAAATGTTAATAAATTAGGTTTGTAAAGTGAAACAGACATATGTATACGGAATGTTCCGGTTTACCAAAAACTGCGACAAAGCGAACTCTTCTTTTATTGAACTTAGATACCGGCTGGCAAAAGGCCCCGCCTGTACCGAGAATGCCGATCGATTGGGTATTCCGCGCTCTAATAACATTCCAGGGCGATATTTCACGCACCTCGATACCGGAGTACATCACTTAACCCGACACAATGCTACATGCACGATTTATTGTGTACAGCTTGCTGAGATAAAGCGTAGACAATGGCTTATCAGATCGCGGTCTGTGGCAACACGTGTATGCTTTTAGCTCAAGACTTCGACACCCAATTACGTTGTCGATGTCGCTCCCATCATTCATCACTAACAAACGAGCGGTTTTTACGACTCCCTCCGTAAAAACAACGTCGTGTAGAGGATCCATTAAGCGAACGAAAGTTAATAGTAATAATTCTATACGTTTAAAGAGCCACTAGCCAGTGGTTGAATATATATATTTTTTACAAGGAATAGTATTTAATTGTGATGAATACAGTTCCAAATTAACATCTAACTAAATCATTGAAACTGTATGCACTACGCTAACGCCTAGGCATAGTTTATAAGTGACACTTGAATAGCGTTAATTTAGTAGACTACGCATGCGTCTCACGTCAATTTGGTCTTCGTATACAGGACTATAAAGCCAAACAATTTATAGCATATGAAACTTATAGCTCCAGTTAGTTCTCTGCGTGTTACTAATTACATCATTTACGGTTACAAAAAACTTAACAGGCGGTTGTCAAGTGTTCATTTACGCGAGGGTGAGAGTTAATTGTACGAAAAAATTCATAAGAGCTATAAAAGTCTCATTGTGACATAAAAGGTGAAGTTGAAATAATAAAAAGTGGGGTGTAAAGTCACCCCCGCAGTGAGAGATATCGGCGATGTCATTAAAAGACACGCGCATCTCCGTCGCTCGCGTTTCCTCCATTTTTCACGCATCACTAGTTACGCTTCATACGAAACGTGCAAAATATATGAAGGAGATATGTACCGGGTCTACTGATTAAGGACCGTAAACATCAGCGAGGCAAAAAGCTTTCGCTTTATATGAAATGTATTAAGAGTTCTCTATATGGTGCGCTAAGACTTTTAAATTATTTACGCTTCTTGTAATTATATAGCTTGGTAGGTTGAATGACTTTAGAGGGTTCACTATTCATATATTTTTTTTACTGTTTAATGTTTATGCTATAAGAAAAATACTTTTAACATATTTTTCATTCCGAATGCAATCACGATGGGAATAATAATAAATAATAGCAAGGAGGTATTATGTAAATAGATATTACATCTGTTTTGTTTGATTCTTCACGTTATAGATTATTATTTTTTATCAATTTATAATTGTAAGCAACATATTAACGTTACAAATGTAACGTTCTATTGGAGTTCTGGTGATCTATCGTATGATTATGCAAATCGATACAAATATTAAATTAATATAGTTTGTTCAAACTAAAAATGAGGATGAATCCAATAGCATTATATGAAAATAAGCAAAATAACGTATTCAAATTACACCTATATTGTGACTCATAGATATGGTAGAGAACAATCAATTTTGTTTTGTCGTATAAAAATAATAGCCGGTTCGATGCCACAGCCTTCTCCCTCGTGACATATATCGGAGCCGCATCGTGTTTCACAATGCCGATAGACATCAGTTCCCGTCGCAATGTAATGTTAAAGTGATTTTTATTAAATTCGATTCAATTTTTTTTTATATTCTAATCGGACTTAATAAAAAAATACGTGTTATTGAATTCAAATTAAGAATTTTTCTAACGGTATCTTGTAAAATAGTGTCAATTGTAATTTAAAAAAAAATCATTCGACTTGTAATGTTGTTAGCTCTTTTGTTAACTTGTAACTGGTATCTGAAAGATGGATTACCATAACTATGTGTAGCAACTAAATATTACGTAAATGTATCATAAATCTGTCTACACAAGACTAATTTCATTTTACAGGCCCTTTTCGAATGCGAGTAAGTGCAATAATTTACACATGATTACGTCGCAGATGTGCATGTAACTTTAGCTCTAGTGCTTTTTGATAAGGTTTCAGCGAGTGATAAAGTCGAGCAGCCTTATGTTGCATTGGCACGCGACCGCATGACCACGCCTCGATAACCCGATATAGGCATGGCTTCAGCCACATTGCGGTTATATTAACATCATAAAACACTTAAATAATGCACCAAAAAGGCGTTAAGATAAATCACAAAATACGGGTAAAAAAGTTAAGTTTATTTAATTTGCAACATTAGTTACTCTGCTACAATAACGTAAAATACATTCGGGACGTTCAATCGTAGTCATTTGAGGACCACAATTATTAGGTAAAAGTATGAGTTATATTGCTCTTTTATAGAAATATTCATTGTATTCCTTACCTTTCCTTATTTTTGAAAAAAAAAAAATAATAAAGTAGTATGTTAAAATAAAGTTTGAAAAAAGGCTGAATACTTTTCAGATCTCGATGTCAATGTTTGATATATTATAATAGTTTTTAAACAAAATCATAACTTTAGAATCTACATAATAATTATTATAAATTTATAGCTAGTCATTGTACGGGTATAGTATAGTTTAAATGGAGCCGTGTCTGAAACTGGCAGTTGAACATAAAGGAATGGAGAGCGCACCTCGAGATAGGCACTCTACAGGCTTGTAATTTTAGATATCGAGCCTCCCTCCCCAAATCCCCCGACTCATCCCGACTCGACTATGGATTAGAATGAAAATACAACGCTTTATTATCTCCTTTTTGACCGTATGTCTTTCCTTACCTTTACCTACCCATTCTTGTTCATTTTGTACCGGTTGAAATATGATTACTCTGATATTTAATGAACATTGATTTTTCTTAACTTAGCCTTAGTAAAATTATTTCTTAATTTCAACATTTTAAGAGTAAATTAGTAGTACTCAGAATGGAGTAATATGAGAAATCAAGATAAAAGAATGTGTTAAATTTAGGGGAACTATAATAATAATAATAATTAGTTTTACGTACTTTTTGTATACATGATTTCCATTACACGTTCTATTAGGTACAAAAATAATGCAATGTCTTCTCGAACCAATGGAACTTGTATTTTGAAAGTAAAAAAGTACTTACATATATATAAGTATATATTTGGATTTCCTATAAATTTATATATACATTTTAATGTCTGCATAATATAAAATTTAGACGAATTCTCGTCGGAGGCACGTTTCGACGACAGTAGATCGCTCTATAAGCGACATTTATCTGCGTTGGCACAAGGGTGTCTCTTTGTAAACCGTTTGCGGATGAAAGATTTTCCTCCTTTTATTATTTCACACGTAATTTATGACACTTCTTAGGTTCAACATTTCCTCGTATAAAAAGTCTTTACGCTCATAAGCGAATAATTTTTTTTGAGCCATTTCTCACTGACGTTTATTACAAAAACCTTTGCAATTCATTTTTAACTTATATCTTTCGTGTTAGTTTTGGAGGTAAACCAATGGTTCGTAGCAATGAATGTAAAAGAATTATGTTTTTACACATTCCGTGCATAATGTTATTTCAGTGATTTAACGGTTGTGGATTGCGGAGATCAAAGGGCTCTATGTATTATATTAAAGTTTCATTCGACGCCGCGCGCGGCCGCGTAGACCGGCAATTTCCTTTTCAATTACGCCTACTTGAAATAAAAAAATACAATTTTTATTTATGCAGTGGTAATTAAAAAGGGATTTTGTAATGAAAAGGTATACCGCCAGTTCCGGGCGCTCCTCTCAATTTCGCTTCCGTTTGTTTGTTCCACGAGAGCCACGCCTTCGGGGACTAAAGCAAAGGGTTGCCGACATCAACTCTGTTATATGCGATGTATGTCAACAAAATTAAACTGTTGATGAAAATTCAGTTTTCGCTTTTTGCATGTATATTGCTTTTTCCAATAATTTGTATCATACACGATGACATCGGAGCTTATAAATGTAATATAATCGTAAAGGTTTAATGCAAGTTTGTATTTAAACAATTTTAAGATATATCATTTAAGATAAAAAATCAGGCTCTTTCGAGATTTCTGTAAGATTTTAAAATATAAACTCATATTTTATTCAGCACCAAGTGACCATAGGTGAACGGAATGTTCTTGAAAATTTTGTCTATAAATATACATTATATATGCAGAGCTAATTACAGCCAAGGCGTCAAATCTCAAAGGTATCTTGTAAATACTCAAAAGATATTCTAGTGCACAAGTGTGCGCCAGTTTGTCTCTCTTTTACTAAGTTCAATGAGATGGCAATTTTAAAAGATTGGAAAGAGATTCGCACAGGACTTTACGTGTATTCTTGGGTTTAGATGTATAGCATTCTTATTGAAAGAGAAGAAGAGCTTTAACTGTTTCCACTGACTGAATGTAGGTATGTGAATCAAACCTCATGACCCGTAGCTATATCTGCTAACCACTTAGACGAATGAAATGAAAATGTATAAACATATACCGTGTGTATATGTTTATACATTTTACAAACACAAAAAATAAACATATTTAAAAAACGGAGCAAGTGCATCAATTAATCAATCAAATTTGATTTTGAAATTTGATTGATTTGATTTGAGTACTATAAAGCAGACACAATTTTCCATCGGGAAGTAAATAAAATATATTAAAAGTGAAAATCAACAATGAACAACCTTACAGAACCTACAGCAGTGGATTAAAGTGGCAAATACGGATCGACAAAGTGACGTCACGGATGTGCGTCCGATTGCCGCCGACTCGATGCTTCCTGCGCCCCGGGAAACTTAGTCTTTCCACTTTGACTACAACGGAATAGATAACTATCGCTGCAAGCTTTGATGACTTTACTATTCAATAATCTTTATTTTCAGTATTTGTAAAAATATATTAGTGTGTATCGTATAATCAAAACGCATAGGTTCTACCACTAAACCTAAAATGTTAATAATAGATGATTGTTTATTTTATTATATTTAACTATATATATAGCACAAATATTACTAAATACCGATATTCATCATATTTACTTGCTTTCTGTCTTTAAATCATAATTCATAATTAAGTACATTGTAAAAATGTTTATATTCAAGCTGAAGTTAGATTCCATTTTCGGCCGGCGTTAGTTGAATATTTATAGTATTTATGACAGAGTTCCGACGTAGGTATTCTCTTTGATTTTTTTATAAAGTAAGTGCGGTTTTATTAATTTTTTATTAGCAGAGAGTGTTCTCTCACTCTTAAATAACAGGTTCATTATTTAAAATGAAAACATATTTATTTAACAAAAAATATATGTATTTTTATTGCCACATACTACAGAGCTAAATAAATAATGTCGTTTTAAAATTTACGTAATTTTTTTACTACAAGAGGAGCCTGTTCCATATAGATGAGTCGAAACGCAGCACTGGTTTCCCTGTGTCTTCGATTCGGACATAACTAAAAATGTCACTTAAAAGTATGTATTTTTTAATTTAATTACCACTAAAATTTTATCCATGATGATTAACAAAATGAAAAAAAAGGAGAAAAGAAAATCTAATTAGAAACGAACAAGAAATGACTTCGAGTCCATCAAACAGCTATTAATACTATCAAATGTTCTAAATCGAGAAGTTTAATTTTATTTGTGTTTTAATTGTTACAAATATTTAGATTTAAGCTACCATAAAATACATAAAATATAAAATACAAAAAAAGTAACATGTAGACAAATAACACATTCCGAAATAATGAACATCTCTGAAATTTACGACTTTTTATATGATACTTATATCGACAGACATATTGCATATGAACCAATATCGATCAAAAAATCCTAAAACTGTGACGTTGTCTGGTAATAAAGTATTATAGGCACATTGAAATAAAAAAAAAATACAAATTAAAGATAATACACACCAAAGATAACATGTCTGACGATACAATATAGATTAATTCAAAAGTTGTATTTTTTTTACAACATTGACATTATGACGCTATGACGTTGATTAGTTTATATCAAGTCGGACTTTTATAAGGCACATTAATTTGCAAGAGTGCTCTTATATGTGCGCAAACATAGTAACGACAGTCAAATGTGATCGTAGTGAGGTAAGGCGCCAGTAATGATTTTACGTGCTTTCCGCGGCGCAGTGTTAACACTGCTGATTTTGAAACTTTGGGCAACTACTAAGAATTTCAAGACAAAAGCGTAATTAATTATTACGAATTACCAGGAGTTGAATCTTGGGCTATGGGATCTGCAGCTGTATCAGCTAGCCTCTTAACTGACGAGGCATCTACCTAATAAGTTAGTAGTTTTAAAAATGCAATTGCTTTTAATATAAAACCTTTCTTGGTACAATAATAACAATAGACAATTACTAACAGAAATACATCCTTGTTTATACTACGAATTGACGTGAGTAAAATAACTACGTGAAACAATCCCACCTTAATATTTTGTTTTAATCCTGAAGTTTTTTTTTTATGTTATATGTAGTGTGTGTGATTTGTTTTGTGTGACGACACAGTAAGTTTGTTTACTAACGCTTAGTTTACCATCAATATAATTATAAGGAAATGAAAACATTTAATTGTACCGTGTTAACCCTTAATTTAAAATATTGCGCTATATTACTACAGGGATCTTGAATTTTATGAAGAGATAATGCCCTCAAAACGCTAGCGACCCTCTTGAAATATTCTAAGAAATTTGCGATTCAAATGCGTAAAGCCGTTTAAAACGTCTAACAAATTAAAGGCGGACTCGTTAAAGCAATTACTGATTACATTATGAAATAATACTTTCGTAAACTTATATTTTATGTATATATGATAAATTCTTAATTTATATGGTTTAATTATAATAAAGAATAAAACATAGAAGCTGTAGGTATATGTATAAAATGTATTCAGTTGTTCAGAATCATTTCATTCAAATTAAAAGTTATGTATATTAAATCATTTCCGGTTTGCAGCAATCCCTATATGCATAAAACATTGACATTTTATGAACAAGTGTGAGCTCAAAGGATTAAATCAAGTGTAGAGATAGCAAGCGAAACCAAACAGAAACTAGTTCCGCAGTCCTCGACGAGTTGAGTACAACTCTCATATTTTAATATTTAACCGGAACCGCGTTCTGAATCGTCGAATACACAAACAAAACAGCCACCTTAATAACCGTGTCGTGGGGGCTCCGACCACCATTCGTGAGTTGAAAGCTTCCATAATCCGGTCCGCACTCACTAGCTGGAGTATAAGTCGAGCGAGGCTTTTAAAAATCCGTTTCCGTTAAAATTAGTGATGACAAGTCTACTTGTCATCTAAGTTTTAGATGGTTTTAAGTCCATCTTTAAAGAAAAATAAACAAAGTAAAAGATTTAATCTGTGAGCGTTTCTCTGTCTGTTTAAATAGAAGTCACAGGAGACGCCGTCTTATCGGCGCGGCCGGTACCTATTTGCCGAGCCGCACCCGGCGCCCGCACCACCGCCGTAACTTCCCTTGTTTGCAAACTCGGATTGGATCGCGCGTTCTACTTTCCTCAGGACGTCCGCAATTTAGTTTTATGACTTTAAAATGTTGTCGCCGCTGACCTAAACACTGCTTACGACTTTATTATACTGTTTAAGTATCATTACGTTAAACAAAAACATTTTAGGTAATTTTAAGTTAATGTTTCGATGTCCAAAGTTGACGCATAATTTATCTTAATAAAAAATTCAACAGAATTAGTGGACAGAGTGATGCGACAAACGCACAGTGGGGATCTGACATGACAATGGTATTCCAAAATGTGTGCGGCATCGTATGAATAAGTTAAGTGACTTTGACCAATTGATTTTGTAGCCGTTGATAAAAAAATCGATGTTCTAACCGTAAAAGCATTATATTAAATTTTTCGACGATATAATATTTGATATATTTTAAAACACTGGTATTATTAATTATTTAGTAGAAAGAATACAAATTTAAAATTTAGCCAAATGTATTTTGTGTTGGTACAGTTGTGTATATAGTAATCGATTCCAAAGATTTATTTAACACTGAAAGGCCTATAGCAAACAGTGGGAACATAAACAAACGCACGTGTAGACATATGCTGGTAACAAGTGCATCACAGCGGGTGTATCGAGGGCGCTGTAGGGAGGAGGGAGGGGGAGGTGGATGTTTGACGAGCCTTTGTTTAGAACATAAAATTATACGACATCAATAAATTCTTTGTTTACCAGATTAATGAATGCGTCCGTCTGCCCGAAGGAACTACTGACAACGTGTTAATTCAAGTGAGTCGAATTTGATATTCGTTATAGAATATGCACGAGAACCTTTCCTTTTCGCATTTAATAATAGGCAGCCTTCTATTGTAACTTTCATGTTAATAGACATCTCGCTTAAAAAATGAAAAGATTCCCTTTCAGATTTAATTCAAAAGATTTGTTGATGCGAAATCTTTTGAGATGTTTACTTATCATAGGAGATGTTTAAAAACAAATCCTCTAAGCAAACAAGTTTTATCAAAATACTCGACTCCATAGAAGGTCACGAAGAAAAATGTCAACCCCGGAGATAATTCCTATTATCAGTTTTACCTGAGGATAGAATTCAACAATAGCGTCGGCAGATGTCTTCGCAAAATAAACTCCAGAACAAAACTAAATCATTGTAGAGATAAAAAATGAGGGATTAATTATACCATACACAGTCGGTTGTACCGTATAATAATAAATTGTCATCAATGACATGAATCGCGGTATAAAATGTTAATGCCTGGTATTATGTTTGACAACAATGACGTATTGTGCGAAGAATCCGGGGACCGCAGCATGTTCCCGACTCTCGACGAAACTTTGATGTCGCGTTGTTTATTTTTTCCCAACAGTTTAGACGCATACTAAAATCTGTGACGCAAATTTCACATGCTTTGTGAACGCTTCCAAAACAAAAATGATTAGAATTCTTGATGCACAATTTAGCCGAAATTTAGTTCAACATTTTATTAAATATGAACATATTTTATATAACATTAAGCTTTATAGAAAATGTTTTTGTATTCGCTTATATTACATTATTAAATACAGTTATTAACAATATTTGGAATGCACAGTTTTTTTTTCCAAGCAAATTTCGGACAGTCAGGTGCCACTTATGGATACGTTGATGGTACCATATCAGAAAATTACAGTGGCAACAACAACTGCAAAAAAGTTCTAGTTCATTAGATTGAATATTTCAAGAAAACAGAGAAACATGCACTTTATTTAAATAAAATTGTAAAAGTAACAGCTGTTAAAGGTCTCATTGGTATAGAAGTCTTCTATTCGCATAAAGAGAAGGTCAGTGCTTATTTAATCTAGCACTTTAGCTGTTTGATGATACACATAGCGAATTTGAATTCAACATAAACATAACTTACAATATTCTTCTTCACTGCTGTGAATGAAATTAATTATAAACAAGAATTGAGCACTTGAAAATTCAGTGATGTTTGCTTTAATATAAACCAGACAGTTAGGATCGACTTGTTTTACAACCAACAGTGTCACCTTAGCTCTGCAATTGCCAGATAATATAACAAAATGATAAGAAACGCATCTACTTATGCAAGACGTAACAAGATAATACTTTTCCGTTTGTTAGTTTAATCTTCTAGTTCAACAAATTCATAACAATTGCATAGGATACTTATATCCAAACGTTTGAACAAACAAGACCTCTCGATCACGACAACAATTGATTTAATCTCTCTAGACAGTTTCCGATCATCATATACCTGCTTGAATAAGAAGCGGTCTTTCAGAAGCGGATTACAGTTTGTCCCTTACTTTTCTCACAAAGTTTATTGTTATTCATTTATGCATGACCACACGTTAAGAAAATAACGGAAAATAATATCCTCGGCTGTGAATCGAATTACTTTTGTAGCAAAATATATTCTTCCAAAATTATCATTTATTATTTAGTCGATGGGAATTTTAGAAAGAAAAGTCAGGTTTAAAGTTTTCAAAATCTTCTTTGAATAATTCAACGAAGGCAAATAGTCGAAATGAAAATCTTTAGCCAATATGATGAAGCGCTGTTCTTATCTATTAATTGTCAATAATCTACCATCGGTTCGGAAATAAGCACTTCGGGTTTATGTAAATAATTCGTGAAAGAAACTCAGTGAGTCAGTGAATTAATCTCAAAATATATAAAATTTAAACCTTGTTAATTTTAAATAGGTCACATTCCGTCTATTTTAATCGTGTGTCGTGTGTGTGAATGTAGTGAAATCAATCAAGGGCCACGATAATCAAAATTACCTATAATCTTTACTCTGGATTGATTTATTTCAATACGTGGAATGAGTAAATGATAGACTAAGGAACATATTATTAACATCAACAGTATAGTTGGCGATGCATGGAAAGAGTGATTTTTACTTCTTGCAGTGCGATGATCTCAAGGCAAAGGTTACAATTACTATCAGATATCCATTATCATGATAAAAAAACTATCTGATACTATTTGATAAAAGCGAATAGTATAATTTTTATGAGTTCTAGTTTTGCTTTTGTGAATAAAAAGTTGTTGATGAGAGTTCTGTATAAACAAGCGTAAGTTATTTTGGATTGCAAAAAGGTAGTTACGACGGACTCTACGATCCGCGCAGTTTCATTTCACGTTACCGGAAGTTATGTCCTTTATTATTCTGATATGTATTTGTACTCTGATGAGAGTCTCTAGAGACTCATTGAAATATTTATATTTGACATATGTTGTTACATACAAAGGATTGTTATTCTAAAATATGTACATATTAATTTTGTGCTCTGTATTACTAAAACATAAATAACACGATTTTAATTTAAAAAACTTAAATTAATGGACTAATATTGCGTTTTAAAAATATAAATGAATAAGACAATTGTAATATATCTAATTTAAACACCTAACAAAATAATTCAACGTTTGTATGACAAGGCAGTATTACGAGAATCTATTTCCGTCGCTGAACATGAGATGGATTATGAACGCAAAAAAATGTGCGTGAAAGCTCGTCTGAATTAGAACCCATGGACCCCCTTCATGTTTTATACATTGGGTCATAAATCTTAAAATCGATATAATATAACTAACACTACTACTAGAAATACTACTATAACTTTAAAACTTACGTGATGTTTCATCACTAGCGAAAATCCGATATTTGCAATGTTTTATAACAATACAATGGTTACGCTAATAAATTACTATTTTTGTTTGTTTTTAATTTAATGAAAATATTAATAGAAAATGAGAGAACTAGAAATATCTACAAAGGAGTTTAATTCTTTGTATTTCAGTATTGGTATACACATGGGAGGATGAGGTTGGTTTGTATATAATGTTTACAGCATTGATAGTTATTTTAATATCGTTCAATGCTTTAATAGCCTCTATTTAACTTCACCGGTATACTAAATTTTGTGACAAATCTTCGCTAAATGCTTGGTTAAATCTTTCAATTGAATTTCAAATCGGTTCTTATTTACCGAAAGTTGGTGACAACACATTATACATTATTTTATTCGTAGTACATGTATTAAATAAAAAATTGACAAATATATGAAAGGTTTTATTTTACTTATTAAATATAATGTAGTCGATCTCGAGTAATACAAAACCAAGATTAGGGCTTCGAGGCCGGACAGTATGCCAATATCTTAGGTACGCAGTCTACGTTGAAGTAGAAGGAGGAAGGGTATATAGGGTTCTTATAATAGGAACCGCCGTCGGAGGGGTCGCGGACGAGTGCGTGAGCTTACCCATAGCCTCTCCACTCGTGGAGTGAAGGCACATCTTGGTGGCTTAAATCGGTCCAATATAATTCGCTATTATCTTCTAAATAATCCATAAGAGTTTTAACAAGTAAAAATAGAACAATAAAAACTTAGTATATTATGGCTCGGCTATCAAATCAAGATCCTAGACCATTTGAATATATAACTTTTATTAAAGATAGTAAGTTTTCTTCTATTTCTTCTATTTATATAAATGTTTACTGAAAGATATCATCTGTAATATAATTCCTTATGAAATAGGTTCTATGAGATTAAGAATAAGAACAGTCGCAAACAAATAAGTTTTATGTATTAATAAACGTTGTTATAATAGTATTCCCATGATTATACATTTACACAAACGGAATTTAATAAAACAGCGCAAGCGAAGGAAATTGTCTCTAACTATTCTCTTAAAGGCCCCTTAATCACTCAGGCCATGGATACAATTCAAACACAAATATTAATTAATGCTATTCCGGCTCACCTAATTCGAGAAGTTACCCGTATCTGAGTAAACAACCTAATTGCAATCCCGTTCTCTTCCCTTGGTGACATTTACCTCGAAGACAGATAATACCCGTATTTTAAAGAGCATAGAGTGATATATCATTTTTTTAAAAAGTAATAAGTCAATAGAACTTAACATGGCAATATTTATATATTAATTGGTATTACAAATATATGTTTTTGTATAATGCAAAGTAATACAGTACAAATTTTGAAAGCTTACGTCAATATTTTTTCATAAATTATGACATAATGGAATTAATTTAATTGTCATTATAAATTTTCGAAACTTGATCAACTATATATATGTATATAAACGTAAACGGTTGAATATGAAATAAAATGAGTTCAAAAACAATATACATATTTGAGAAGTATTTTTGTCAATTCGCCATAGGTCAAGCGGTTTAGACGTTTAAATTTGCTATTAATCAGACCACCGTTAAGCTCCACAATTATAATAGGAGAGTTCGGACATGACCATCAAACAGGGCCAAGCGTGTGGTTGACGAACCGTGCAAAATGATAATTAAGAGAAACCGCTCAGTCATCGTTAATGCGATAGCTGCCATGTAAATTACAGCAGCGGTGTTTATAACAATGCCCGCAGTCGATGGTATTCATTAAAATTGAATACCCTGAAAATTTAAACCAACGTTGAAACTTGCATCTAGTTTTTGTTAAAACATTATATGTGATAAATTAACTGGATATCAAATGTTGAAATCGGTTTTATTATTTTATTTTTTAAGTACCATAAATGGTGTAAATAATATTTATTATAAACAATAAAAGTGTTACGAAGGAATTATATATGAGAATTTTTGTATGAAAACTCACAATATTTGGAGAACTAGTAGTATCGAATATATTTTATTTTGTATCCGACTATATAATTACAAATATAGTAAAGTTAAGTTATTTAATAAACAGAAGCTATATCACGAAATTACCGAATTTATACCGAATGTAAATGTAAAATAAGTAAGCGCCATGATCTTGTTAAAACAAAAAAAAAATGAGTTAAAAAACCAAGACATTTTAGATTTTACAAATGCACAGAGAGGGTGCTTTACACATTGCTGCATTAGGACCATTTTAGGCTTCCTTCTATAAAAAAAGTCAATATACTATTTATACGGCAGTGTAAACATAATCAACATACATCTGACAATGCAAATGCATTTTCAACATTTCGCGGAGTGAGTTCTATGACCTTCATTTTAAATATTTTTTATAATTCTTAATATAATTTCTCTCAATCATTAAATTTTTATTAAGTAGACTTATTATTTTAAAATGCCTTACAGACATACAACACACAACCGTAGACAACATTAAGAGGATTTTAATAATTCATCTCACTTAGGATGTTAAATGGAGGATGAAAAATCGTCTTTTTTCGATGTTTTAATTATGAAAATTGGTATTTAGGCTTCTGTTTATGGGGAAAAGACAGATGTTACAACGGTTTTGAATTCATCACCCAAGTAGGTGCAATTGCGGTTGAGAATTTGAATGGAAGATTGTTGTTTTTAGTAAGAAACGTGGAAATTTATGTTTAGGCTTTTGTTATAAGTAAAAGACTAAAGTTACAGTATTTTCTGGAGGGATATCGCGTACGAGGCTGTAATAACTAGCTACCCGTTCAGGCTTCACACTGATACAATTAAGGGGCTACACGTAGTTTGAATATACTAAACGAATATAATAAACATAAAAAGTAAAAATTCGTGGTTTTTTCCAACTCATCACATGATATGCATGTATTTAAACCTTCCTCTTGAATCACTCTGTTTATTGATGAAAACCGCATTAAAATCCGTTTTGCAGTTTAAAAGATCGAAGTGTACAAATGGCGGGAAGCGACTTTGTTTCAAAAAATCGGTATTTGTCATCTCAATGTTGATCATTCAGTTTATAATATTCAATAATTTTTTCCTATTATAGTTTATTACTAATATATTTTTTGTTAAGAACGCCTAAACGTCTCTTAGCTTGAGCGAGATGACGCTAAGGTTGCAAGGGCACCTCGTAGCTATAGAGTGTCATCCCGCTAACACATTGTCTAGCGTCATTGTCTGCGTTGTCGTTACACCGACGTTCAACTTTTTATTTACGCCCAAGTGCACTCTGGTTCTGTCGCGACGAGAGCTGAATTAAGCTTCTCCGTTGATATGGGATCATTCAACCCGTGGATATCAAATTACACAGCAAAATGGGCGCTTTGTTAGATACTTGCACGTGATATTTTCTTTGTTATTGTACTCGCGTGACCGTTGCTCTAATATTTGAGTAAACCTAAAGAGTGAATGACAGTCTAAAACATGAGATCTTTTTGCTACGCATTTGTATTGAGAAAATATAAAAATGAATCAATTTTATTTGCGCTTTGTTGATATTGTTTTGCATTTTTTGTTTTCACGAGTCAACATACAATTTTTCATGTCTCTTTAAATTTTAACAAACTCCGTCAATTTTGGATTTATTAGGTAGCATTGAGTGGAAATTGAATTTGTAACTATGCAATTTCCGGTCGGCATCGCGCTTCCGATTCACTTACCATCTCATCTTTTTTATGACAATGTTTAGTTTTGCAGATTTCTTTCAATTCAATGTTTCTTGAAAATAAACAAGAAATAATTAGTAGTAGTAGTTTCATTCGATTTGTATAAGCGAAAATCTTATACAATAATTTTCAGTTTTTTCTTTAAAGATGTAATTGATATTATTTTTTAATATTTCTTTTGTTTTTCTTTTGCTTAGTAAAATAAAAAATGTAGTTTTGTTTTTTATTTGTAAATATAATATAATAATAAATTATTATTATTATTATATGCAAAGAATTATAGTAAGAGGTAGTTTTTATAATATTTTATAATAGTAGTCAAAACCTGTTAAAAAGAGAAAGTTAAACAATGTACAGTCGGTATAATAATGCGGATAAAATATAAGTTGTGGAAATTAAAAACAATGGCCTCTTGACCTATTTTTGTATCTTAAATCTCTCCGTGATATTTATTAAGCTGTGAAAGAATTACTCAATTGTTTTCGTTTCTGTAGCGACTAAACAGTGAAATGGTTTTCACGTAAAAACAGTGTTGAGTTCTACTCTTAGCTCTCGCTGGCGTGCTTACATTGTAACATCTGTTATGAACGTTGTTTGACAGCCGTTGGAGTATGTAATTTAGCCTTTTTTATCTACGACCATAGTTTCAATTTGGAACATTATGTAGGTTACATATTAAAGTGCAAATATATTTAGCTTAAAGATAAAAAAAAATGATCTAACTAAAGGTTGCGCGAAAATTAATACTGATTTTCATATTTCTAACCTAATTAATGAAAAATGTCCATACAAAGTTTCATCCTATTCAAAAATCTGTACCAGTTATCGCTTACACAAAACAGAAGAAAAATTAAAAAAAAGAAAAGATCTTCGATACGAACATGACATTTCCATAAGAAACTGCTTCCTAAGTTTCTCACTCTTTTAGATTATTCATTTTCACAAAATCTTAAACTATCTAGCTTTAATCATCATCATTAACAATCTAAATAGGTATGTAGGGTTAAATATTTCTAATCTCAGAAAACACTTCAAACGCGTTGCTTAGGAGATGAATTTTGAAAAATCCTCCCTTCGTGCTCACCTACGTTCCATTACAAATATTTGTGCAAAATTTCAATCCGTTAAACCCCCGGTTAACGCAACTAGGCTCGTATATCAGAACGACATATTTATTATTATGTAGATTAATATATTATTCACATTTCGAAAGGAAAATATACGAGGTTTTTGTTTAAATATCGTTTTAAATAATAATAATAGTTTCGTATAAGATCGCGGTAATATATTTTTAAAATTAAGATATAAATCGATTTGCGATGTTTGATCACTTTGAGAATTGACAAAAAAGTAATGTCTCATTCTATTATCAAACTGCATTGCAGTGCAACCTGATCACGATCTTCAGGAACGAAAATCTTTTTGTGCTGTATTATGTTGCACGACAGGCAACCCGACGGTGAGTATACTATCGGAAATCCACATGACTAATTATCAAAGCGGGAATAAAGCATTGGGTTTACTATAAAATAAACCAATTAAAGGTAACAGTACCTTTGACAAGAATAATTTATATTTTTATTTGTGGTTTATTTATTTAAGCACCCAGCCAGTAATTGGCTTCAAGATACGAGATGATAAGTTACGTAAAGAAATATAATGCTGAGTTTCAATTTAAGTGAACATTTATTACATGTAGTAACATGAGGCCAAACCTTAAATGATTGCAACTGAAATAAAATATTTAATCATAAAAGTATTTTCATAAAAGTATACAAACCTTTGTTTTTCACATTTCGTATATTGCAGTTCTTGATGGATATATCGTTATTTATAATACAGAACGCTATTTTTTACGAATCTATATTGAATACAAATAGTTAATTCAAGATCTCGACTAATGATAACATGTCAATTCTATGTCAAAGTTGTACATTTTCTTTACTCCTTCTATGATTGGCTATAATTAAGTATCTCAAAAATAAAAAAAAGATGTAACTTATGATTTAAATGCAATAAATAACGCGACCGATCATTATATGAACAGTATTGATCATAAACGTCACAATGAGCGGTGACTTTAATAACATTGATTAAATCATGAAAATTTTATTACGAAATTCAAAATGAGTGAACGCAAACGGTCAATACTGTTTCATATTATGTAATAGCAGCTGGTGAAACAAAACAATCGTGTAATTGCGCATTTCACGTATTGAGATCGTTCATCATTCAGCAAATGTTTCATTTAATTATTCATTTAATTTCTGCCACTCTGATTTAATAGCGTTCATTCTTTATGACGTGTTTTAGTTTGTAATGGAGTATGTTTTTTTTTAAATGTATTTATTATTATTACACATTTAGTGTTGGTTGGTGTCGTGCTAAGTTAAGTAACTTAAAATAACATAACATTTTAATAGATAACCATAAAAATACGCTTAAATAAATAAAACGTATAAAAATAAGTTGGAAAACGAGAAATAAATCGACATTGTATAAAAGCTACTAAATGTTTTAGAATTTTTCTACCGTAAAATTTGAATAACTAATTATAAGCAAACAGTTTTGGTTAGTTAATTATGATTACAAATGTTGATTGTGTAGACAATATTTACAAGCTTTACAAAATGCGATTGTAGTGCATATATGTACTTGTATTGTAGGTTTAAAAGGGTGTGACCATGATTGTGATAACAGAATCGTCTAAATGCTAGTCATAACAAACTATTTCCATCCTATCAATTTTATTGCAATTTACATCATAAAATGTTTCCGATCTTCGTATCGTGTATATTACTGAGAGTTTACAATTTCTCGGAAACTGAAGCAATATTTCGTATAGTTCTGAAAAAGGGAATTCTAGCTAAGAGTGAAAGAGAAGCCGCGAACAGATGAGAAAGTAGTGGATTTTGGCTCGAAGCCAAGCTGCGCACCGCCCGTCAAAATGCTTCTCAATTTATTAATACCTTCTAATTTGTGAAAGGAAATTAAGGTGATAATTAACATTTTTGTCAACGAACGGATTACTAGATAACCATTTAACTTTATTGGTGTAATTCAGAAAAAAGAATTATTATTAAAGTTTTTCGGAAATGGAAATAGCATTTATCATGTTGTCGAAAATAAAGTTATTAAAAATTGTGATAAATTAAACGTTCCTATGAAAGATAAATACGTTTCGAACAGATTGTATGTGTTAAGGATGCAACGTTAGAAGAAGAATTAAATAACCGTTTTAAAAACTACTAACGACTTCCTTAGATTTCCGATAAAAAACCAATATCGGTCGCCCTTATTTTAAAATGTCTTACAGTTTACAAAGAAGTACATTAAAAATAGATCACTCATTCAAAAGAAAAATAAACAGACGGTTTCTAGTTTAAAAGTTATTCTCGCCCGTTCTTAAAGTCCACCGCGTATAAAACTGACATTGAATTACTTACTCTGGTGAAATGAATGAAAAGCAATCTGGACAGCGTAATTTTTGTAATAAATTACAGGGTTCAAATTGACAATGGGGATTAAAATTTGAATTTCCATTATTGTTTTAATTTAAATTCGAAGCACACGCGTTGATGTGTCGCAGTTTAAACAAAATTTGTTTGTTTGTCGAAGTTCGGCAGTCGCCGGCAGCTCGCGTTTGTCAACACGTCAACTCAATGGTCTACCAACCTCGATTATTACGAGGTCATTTTAAAAATGTTAAACACGACGAGAATAAGCAACATATTTGTGCTTATAAAAGTAATGCTTTGTGTAAGTTATTAGGATAAACGTCTTTTTAAATGAACGGATTATAAAATAATGACTACATGATTTTGATATTAATAAGGAGAACATCATGGAGGAGGCTAATACCTCACGATGATTAGCCGATTAGGCAGGAGATATTATAGGGCACAAGTGTGTGTGCAACCATAATTGTACACTATATTTGTATCTATGTTGTGGCTAGCTGACACCGGTGACAATTTAGGCGCATGACAAACGGCTTTCCGTGCTTTCCGAGGCACGGAACTCTAAACGCTGCATGTATGTCGATGTTAATACCAAGACAACTAAGAACTTCTAAACAATCATTGATTTGAGAATAACACACACATACGTAGGTATATAAGGCAGCAATATAAAAAAAATGTTTTCTCGATTTCATCAAGATGTTAGCACCTCGCTAATGCAAAATACAAAATAAACATTGAATTATTTAAAATTTATTACATGATGAATGAATTAAAAAGCTCGCTAAATATTTGATTGCAGTGTTTATCTCGTCAGCACGAGAGACAGCACGGTGTATTATAAAGGATTTCCAATCAGAGGCGACGGCGCGAAAGAGATTCTAATAACATTCAAAACTCGTCCCCGGGGACGGTGTCAGTTTAATTACGAGCACGGGACACGCCGCGCCGTCTCTCGCATCACAACGGATTTATTTTTTTTCACTGGCACAAAGGACGATTAAAAAAGTTCGTAATGAGAATCCTCCGCTAAAAGTAAAGGGTAAAAGTGCTATCGTTTCAGATGTATCTACGTCTGTTGTAGCGGAGCCTTTAAAAATTACAGAAGTATTGCTGTTAATTAAAATGATGAATATTTTGCTCTCATCTCGTTGACGAGGCGAGATTGAATTTTTATCCATAGACTTAAAGATAGTATGTATAACATTGTACTGAATCGAATTTTCTTTTTAGAAACGGTATTCATGAGTGTTACGAATTAATTTTCATAATTTCAAGTAAATTTACATGCAAGTTCATTAGGACAGAATGTCCACTAGTTTCTCGTGTGTGAATTTACTCATAAATTACATATTTTAATCGAAAACTTTAGAAAGCTGACATAAAACAACCTTACCGTATATTGATGTAATTTGCTGAAATAATTCCAGGGATGAGGCCAAATTTATTCAAACGTACCTGTAACAAAATTCATATGAAACGTCAATAAAACGTTTAACAAGTATTAATTACTTTTCTGAGAAAATACAAGACTCGAGTTGCTTGTACGGTATCGAAAATAATATTATATTTAATATGTATAGAATAATAATATGTAAACCAGGGGAAGGAATTAAAGTAAGCGGAACGACTTTAAAATATGTAATGTATGCGCCGACGCAATTTTGCTCCTTGCTGGATAAAGAGTATGCGTAGGCTCAGGTCAACGTGGATCTATTTTTGAATATAAAATTGGATACGGTACCTCAAAGTAAATTTGAAAATTATAATAGCGAGATGTATTTTTGAATTTTGCTAGATCGATTCCTTTAAAGATTTCACTATATATATGTATATAAATAATAAAATACACCAAGAGCGAAACCTAAAAATAAAGACGTATATAGAAAAAGAGTGCAGAAATAATTTGATCTTAGCACGATTCTACACACCTATATCGATATATCTACATCGCTATATGATCTGCACCGAATCGTGGCATAGAGAATATATTATCCATCGGTTTCTGTGATGAATGTGCCTGCGCCCACGCGGTCACGACATTCTCTTTCGACCTGTACGCAAACAACAAATGATTCAGGGATTCTCAGACAAACTACCGGGCTTATCTGATACAGGCACTTCGTGACGCGCCTCCGACGATTCACTTTGGCTCTTATTGCCGTTTGTGAGAGCCACGATTCTGTATATGGCGAGGCAGCGTCGGATTGACTTTATTTTACGTAGATAATAAAAGGAACATGACTCCTTACAATTGAATTCCTTTACATTTTGGAGTGAAATAGGTAGAAGCCTAAATGTAAGGTAATATTTTTTATCTTTTATAATTTTGCTTTTCAATCGATGATTTTTTTTATTAATCCTCATGAACTTCAACATCAAATTTAATTAGTGATTTTAGGCATAATTTGTTAATTGAAACAAACAAGATGAATTTAGTTTTATAAAGTAATAGGTAGGAAAGCAAATAGGCCGAGATTTGAAATACAATAACTTGCAGATTATGCAGCTGCGACAGCTTCGAGCTCGAATGCAATCGCGGATTTTAGGTCAAGAACTCTTAGTAATTGGCAGTGGAAAATAACGCTGGTCTACATGAAAATATACTATATTGATTGTATTTCACTCGCTGAACATAAATATACAAATTAAAATTCATAGTTAGCTCTTATTGTGCATTTATGCCATATAAATATAATAGCGGGTAGCGCGACAGATTTATCACATTAATGATGATAACTCAAAATATTTAGTGATTACTCGCGGAAATTTTATTATTTCACATTTGTTTGTTGCGTTTAACGCTGATTGTGTTTTGTTCAACAGTTAAAACGTGAGATTGTTACCGTTTTTTTACCTGTTCCTCGACCTCCCGAAGAATACCAGCAAGATTCTGAAGAAGCGATTAATTCAATGGAAGTTGACTACAATGAGCCTACAACTTCACAATCGTCACAGTTTGTGGGTGATAATATTGTTTGTGACGAACCTCATAGATTTTCGCAAGATCAACTCAGCGACCTTATACGAGATTTAAATTTGCCAAAAAATAAAGCGGAATTACTGTGATCGAGACTTAAGCAATGGAATTTGCTTCAACCGGATGTCAAAATCAGTTTATACAGATATCGTCAGAAGAACTTGATACCCTATTTCAAATCCGAAAACCAGCTTGCATTCTGTAATAACGTAAATGGCTTGATGAACGCTTTGAACATTGGATACCATCCACAGGAATGGCGGCTGTTTATAGACTCCTCAAAATTGAGTTTAAAAGCTGTTCTTCTCCATAATGGCAACACACAACCATCGATTCCGTTATGCCATGCTGTGCATACTAAAGAAACATACGAAAATATGAAATTAATTTTACATGCTATATCATACTCAGAGCACGAATGGCAGATTTGTGGTGATCTAAAAGTTATAGCAATGGTGTTGGGTTTACAAATGGGCTGTTGTTTTTTGTGCGAGTGGGATAGTCGAGCTAGATCTTTACATTACATAAAAAAAGATTGGAATCCTAGACTAAGCCTGAATCCTGGAGAAAAGAACGTCAAGCACCTTCCTCTGGTTAATTCCCAAAAAAATCTTCTACCACCTTTACATATCAAATTGGGACTAATGAAAAACTTTGTGAAGGCTCTCAACAAGAATGGACCAGCATTCAATTCATTTCCACGTATAAGCGACGCCAAAATTAAAGAAGGAATCTTTATCGGACCTCAAATAAGAGAGATTCTAAAGGACCAAAACTTTGATTCAGTTTTACAGGGCTTTGACAAAGAATCATGGGAATCTTTTAGAGCAGTCGTTCATGGTTTTTTGGGCAATAAGAGAAATTAAAATTATGTTGAACTTGTAAACAATCTCCGTCAAAAGTATCAACAGTTGGGTTGCAATATGTCCCTAAAAATTCATTTTCTTCACTCTCATCTTGATTTTTTCCCTTCTAACTGCGGTGATGTAAGTGACGAATATGGTGAACGATTCCACCAAGATATCTCGACAATGGAAAAGAGATACCAGGGCCGATGGGATGCGTCAATGTTAGCTGACTACTGCTGGAATTTGAAAAGAGATACCCCTAACAGTGATTACAAAAGACAAACGAAAAAAAAAAGAAAATCATAATTAAATACGTAATTTTTTTTTAATTGTAATATTTTCAATTTTATATATGGAAAAAGCAAAAAATAATAGTAAATAATTATTAAAGTTTTTTTGTGTAAAATATTTTGTACTTTAACGTGTTACTAAAAGCCAAATTTTGTATGTTAGGTATATTTCCAAAATAAGAGCTAATTAAAAAAACATATTCTTGTTTTCCTATTCAGTAACCTCAAAGCAATATAAAAATAAAGTATTCAATTGAAAGGCACACAAAAAGTTACATTTTGTAGACCAGTGTAATCAATATAATACCGGAAGTTTGTAACGCAACCTATTTTTATCTTTAATACTTACTAACAGCGACTAATGTTTATTTTGATGAAAATTAATTCAAGATCATATTTAATTGGTAATATTAATTCTGATCTAATGCAAAGTTTTTTTGGGAAGAAATCTAAACGGATTATTTTCATGATTAATAAAATGATTAATAGTAAGTCTTTATGACAGTAATAATAAGAATGAATATCATTATGAATACGAAAGTATTTTTGCTAGTTTGTGCTTCAAACACGGTTCCTTTTTATCACGAATGAAAAGACCAGTATCGTTTACGTAATATATATCTTTAATAAAGTAAAAACATAAACTTTTACAATTAAAAAATATACAATCTCTGGTTGATTGAATTTTATTAAGATATGTTTTTTTTTGTAATTTCGTTTTTGGTCTGCATTTATTTAAATCGCCTTACTCTTGAAATAAATTAGTAAACTGAATTGAAATCATTAAACTTCTAAATTATGATCTAATGAGTTGATTTATCAACAAATATTATTTTTGTTATTTCTTTACATCGCAATTTGATCTTTTGTAGCCTGTAGCAAAGTGTAAAGAGAGTTTGAAATACAGTAATAAAATAAAAAATGATAGCCAAACGAAGCTTCAGAGTGGCATCGTGGCATAAACAGGATTGGAAGGGCGGCAATTTGGTGGCATTCAGCCTTGCGACTCTGTAAAAGCGCGCCGTATCTAATTATCTTCGGGCTACGATGGCCGTACTGGGGTTGTACATATAAAATATTCTCCATGTTTAAAGTTTATATTTTACGATGGAAATCAACCTTGTTTATTATACTCATTTACTGTACAGATATTAATAATTCTTATATTTTTATTTCATCTTTCCCTTTATAAATCTTATATTTTATATATATACTATACCTAACAATAAAATATAATCTCATATTTTATTGTTAGGTATAGTGAGAAAATAGAGAGCGTGAGATAAAGGCTATTGTCATATCACATTTCACTTTAAAACACTTGTAAAAGGAAGTTCGAAAAATTAAAGTGCTACACTTCAGAAAGAATGCGGAGTGGTGTTCGGGTCGTAGTGTACTACACTGCACTAGCTAACTGAATTACTGGCTACGTTTTAAAGCTTTTTGCAGAGGCGTGCCGCCTCGTAGCTAATCAGGCTAATACTACACGTCAGGTCACCAGTGCCACCTATCTGCTAGTAGACCGGTCATCAGTTAATGGAGTTATTAAATTAAAAATCCATCAAAGCGTCGACTGTGATAAACAAAGAACGTATTTTGACGTTTGCTTTATTCTTTTGATATTAAAAAAAATCAAAAAAACAGTAAGAGTTTAATTATTAACGTTTTATATTAAAAATGAATTCAGACGTTGTCGCATATTCAGTAGCAGTAATCGATCAGTCGAGACCAAACATCGAACCCGAATGCACCTGTATTGGTGATACGCTCTAAATATTCAGATTAAATTATTGTCCGTGTGAAATGATTTAGCTACGGGGTGTTTCAATCAATCACTCTCCGCCAATTTAGTGTGAGCGTCATTTGGCAAATTCGATTGCGTCTCCCACTGACGGTATTAGTGCGAGAATAAAACAGTGCGACGCCTGCCATTGACGGTTCTGACAGAGCGCGGTGTACGACGTCCGTTCACTTGGTTTCGGCTTAATTAATCTCCTAAACTAAATTTAAATAGTAGATGGGTTTATTACTCGTATAGTGAGGGTAGACACTCGCCGCTCGCCAAACTAATTTAATTCGAGCGTTAGTCAAGAATGCTAGAGTATGAATTCGAGTGTTGTCGTTATATGAATAGTAATTCGAGTAGGGAGTTAAAATTTTGTCTGGCTTAAAATCAGAGTTTGAATTTTGTGTGTAAGTACATGAAATGCATATTTTTAGGTTGGTATATTGGTGCGCACGTTTAGACTGACGAAATTGTCACGGCTCGCTTGGTGCTACGCGCGAACGCTTCTACAGCCGTTCTCATTACGCCCAACCCCTCATTTCTGCCGTATGTGGTTTAGTATTGATCATCAATATTGAATATACGCTATAAATGCTACTAAATGTATAAATAGAATGCCGAATATTCGAAATATGATTATATAATTAATGTTTACTTTTGAAAACCTTTTAGCATTCCACCTGAATAAATCTCATTTAATTGTAATTTTATATGTCATGTTTTTATTTATATATATTTCAAAATATTTCCTCTTCTCTTGACATACAGATATATCCTTTATTAGAAATAAATAGAACAGTAAATTAAAAAAGAAATAGGATTAAAATTTAGACATTTTCTGATAAGTAAACGTATACAACTCATTCCACTATCTAAAAAAGATTGAGAATGCACAAATTACCATACACACTATAAGCGTTTAAAGTTTAATAAGTAACAATAGTTTGACAATGAAAACAAATGAGCGCCCCGAAAAAAAGTTTCTAATTATATAAGTAATTAAATGTAAAAAAATTTAATACGATCACAAATATAAATTATCAATATATCTGAGAAGCTATTTATGAACACAATAGGCTGAATTAACCAATATAGCATTGCTATCTAGCCATGGGCATTGTGATTGGTGAATGTGCCACTTGATTAAACCGATACATCGCAAGACTGAAGCAATATCTAGCGCAAGTTACAGTTTGCTTTTGCTTGTGCACAGGCGTCTACGTTATGTTGAGCTTTAGATACTAATAGTGTGTTCTGAGTCAGAAACGTTGGTGTGATATTTCTTATTGATTTAACATGTTAAAACCGATAGTGCAAAACAGAAAGGATTAGTAATTTGTACGTTATATTCAAATAATCATAATTAATATCTAATCAATTAACGAATGAGAATACTCATTCGCACAGGGCCGGATCTACCATATGGCTTTTTGGGCTTCAGCCCAGGGCCCCGTGGGTTCAAAGGGCCCCCAACTAAGTCAAATCTAAGTCAAAAATAGACGCTAATGCGAAATAATCCATAACTTTATTAAATTAAATAGATCGTATGGTTTGCAACCCTGCGAGTCCTGCAATTAATAAAATCCATTCAATTAATTTAATTCAAGTCTACGTTTAGGTACCTCTTAGGTAGGCCCCTAGGTAGTATTAGCACAGGGCCCCCTAAACTTACGGTCCGGCCCTGCATTCGCACTCTCGAAATTCATGGGTTTCGGACACAATATTGCGATTGAACTCCCGTCGTCGTGTCAGTGTCTTCCCCGGATGATCAAGATCACTGGGTATTAATATCAAAGTTTTAATTAACTGCATAACTCATTATACTGGCTAAACTTATGTATTTGTGTATGTAGTTGATGTACCTACGGATAATATAGGAGACGGTTCTTCTATCTTATCCAACAAACTCTTATATAATCTTGAGGGGTTTTTGAATAAGTTTTTTGCTTAAAAGATGACAGTTCATCTCGACCTGTATTAGAATGATGAAAATGTATTGCCATCTCATTGCTTTTTGCACATTTCGAGATCGAATAAACAGATACGCATTCGCAAATCGGTAATGGGAATTAGGGCCAATCGTTTACCCTCGCTGTGTCCACAAATGCTTTAATGCTTGTTTTTGTTTGTATACCATGCGTTCACACATCGTTGATCCAATTAGTTGATACTTGTTGTCTTAGTTGCCATCTGCATGGAGGTTTCTGATATAGCAGCATCAACATGGCGGGCGAGGCATATCAGACGATTCGTATTATTATTTCGTGAAAGGAAAATTTCATTTAAATTTCACGTATCCAAAGTTAATAGTCTCGTATACTATGAATACGTGATATGAAAGGAGGCATAATGCTATAGTCATAGTTCTCACTTATTTAACCTTCTACGATTTTATACGATTTTACTTCACTTTATGACGTGATTATTTTAAATGTAATCAAATTTTGCAACAGTGACTAAATATTAAAATTAGGAAATATCTTGTTTTTCTTCTATTAATCAATTTCCACGGGCGCAGTGGCAACGAGATGCTGGTGGATGTTATTACTTTTTTTACTTGAAATGATTCCATACTGAATTCTTTAAAAAAATGTAATATATGTATATATATATATTTATTACAATATATTAATATATTATAAATGAATATAAGCCAAGGCCTAGTGGTTAGAACGCGTGCATCTTAACCGATGATTTCGCGCTCAAACCCTGGCAAGTACCGCTGAATTTTCATGTGCTTAATTTGTGTTTATAATTCATCTCATGCTCGGCGGTGAAAGAAAAGATCGCGAGGAAACCTGCATGTGTCTAATTTCAACGAAATTCTGCCACATTTGTATTCCACCAACCTGCATTGGAGCAGCGTGGTGGAATATGCTCCAAACATTCACCTCAGAGGGACAGGAGGCCTTAGCCCAGCAGTGGGAAATTTACAGGCTACTTATGTTATGTTAAATGAATATAACATTTCTCAATAATGTACACGGGGCTGTAAAACCTTCCGAAGGTGTAATCATGTTTATAAGGTATTTAACTATAAAGTATCTCTTGGTTACTTGAAATATTATTTAATCTGTTTATTTTCTATTGCAGAAGTTCGTTTGTAGGTGTGCACTACTTGTTTTTAATTATTCAACGAGATATTTAAAAGTATGCTCGTAAATAGACACGAGGCGAGTGGAAATATTAATTACAGTAAGAGCAGAAAGATCAATTGGCTCAATAATGAGTTTATTGTACACGTTGCTGCTTTTTTCCCGAAAATATTTAAAAAACAAGTATCAGTATATGATATTATTAGCTTTTATTCAACTGCGATAATTTAATGTATCGTGTAATTTATTTGTAGGGTTTCGAATTTCGATATCAGTAAAGAAAATAAAAGGGGAGTGCAGAAATTTGAGCCAAGGTAATTTCCGAATTGGTTCAGCAGTCACTAGAACTGGGTCGAAAGTAATTTAAAGTTTTTGTCCAATAAATACAAGTCAAGATGCCACGCCAATGTAACGTACAATTAAAATTATAAAAGAAATATGTTTAAGTAAAATAAATTATTAAAAAAAAAGCTCAGCAAGGTCAGCTTGATAAACAATAAACTAGAAACTAGGCGGTTTAAATACAAACAAGCACTACTCAATTTTTAAGTGCTTAATTTGTTTTTTTTTTTTCATGATATTGACAGTGGTGAATGGATAGAGTAAGTACATAAGAGGAAGTTTGAAAGAGGCACCGGTAACCGAGAAGCTATGTGGAAACTGGCTGTCACGGTATGGGCATGTAATGGAGGAATGAGGACCATGTTGCGAGGAAGGTTTTGAGCATGGCCGTGGATTGATATAGAAGACCCCTTCTTCTATATCCATCCATGTCCAAAGAAACGATGGATGGATTGTGTGAAATACGATATGGTTGGAAAGAACATTACTTGTGAGATGACGTCAGACAGAGAAGTATGGAAGAAGATATGCTACGCCGACCCCAAATAAAATCGGGATAGGGACAAGAGGATGATGTTCTTAGTGGTGATGAAAAATATATTGGTGAAACCGACATTGTCGACAGTACACTGTTAGAAACCGCGGTGGAATAAACTGTAAGTCAATCATGGCCTAAGGTTGTTGTCTAGCAACATGCCAAGAATGCCACAGGTATGCCCTTTTTAATATAAATAATAAAAAAAATAATCGTAAATTAGATAATATTTAAATTTAATTATATTTTTTAAAGTGTATGGTGATTATTAATAATATTTTTTGCAGCTGTTAGATTCAGTTTTATTTTTTAAATTCGTTTGTTATTAAACATAGTTTTTCATGTTATAATTTGATCAAATGATACGAGTATAGTTGAGATATCAAAAAATCAAGATTTTTTTAACCTTAATGGAAATAAATTTTCGCGGAAGAAAGATACTTCGTTAAAATTATTTCAACAAAGGGAATGGCCGTCGAAATATTTTTTGTTTTAAATACTTTTTTAAAAGTCAACAAAGAGGAAAAAGGCGTTGTTAAAATGCCCTTTGAAGTCAGCGAAATTTTCCAACAGGCACCTAACGAAATTGTTCCTTTAGTCTTCGTAAATGTGATCGCTCTTAGCGCTATTTTTTCATAGAAATGAATCAAAATGTGAAAGTGAGTGTACCTGGTTTTTAACTTAATTTAATTTAACGTAATACTAGTACACTTATAAAATTCAGTCTTCTATAAACGGTAACATTCATGTACAGTAAAATATTATTTATTTATTTATTTATTTATTTATTTATTTATTTATTTATTTATAAAAGCAAGATATTGTTAAGATTTTTGCCCGTGCGCCTCCAATTTTATAAAATAATACAGTCGCATGGATAAAGATAGATAACTAAAAATAATATAATTAAATATGATATGACGTGTAATAAAGTTTTGCTTCAAATTAGGTCACTTACGTCAAATATCATTAAAATTCTTCCGCGAAGTTACATCATTATCTACGCTAATTAGGATGATAGGTATACGAGTATGAAATAGCATCCACGGTGTATTTTCATGAAAACGGCGTTGAAAATCTAAAGATTATACAGCGACCTAATTACCCCATCTTGTAATTGCCTTGTTTTGACGTCTACCCTTTGAGAGGCGTTCGTTATTTCCGAGTTTAAAGATATTAATAACCGACTTACTTGGTCTGTCTTCTGCCCCACAAGTAAGTTCGGAGATGGTACCCTTATATAGCCTTCGGTCGTGTTTTTCGCTAATACCCTTTTGGCGATGATAAGATGATGGCTTTACAAGCAAACAGTAATTACGTCCGTCCAATTACCGCTTCAACTCAGGGTAACGAGTCATTGCAGCGAAGTTTTGTTTAAGAAATTAGAGCTCTCTCGTTTTAATGAGCATCCTTATGTAGCTTGTTTGTTAACATTTTATAAGCAATACTTTTTTATATCCGTTGTGGTTTATATATATTTATAAAAAAAATATTTATTCTATAAGCGTTCCAGAAATATTCATCCACTTTTGATAAAATTTTAGTGTTTTGATCAACGTCTGAAAAGATTTCCAGCCCAAAAAGAAACGAAATTTTTTGTAGGTTTTTCTTTCAATAAATACGTTCTAAGTCCCCTCATTCTACCCGTCGAATCCGGGACAGGTAGCGATGTTGAATATAAATAACATTATGTAAGTGTAATCACAATTACAATGATACTTACAATATATCCCCAGTAATATATTTTATCTACAGTAAGTGATTTTTATAATTGTGATTCAACGAGAAAATCCTACCAGTATTTTTGCCACCTTTCCTCATGTCATGATTTTTGTTTTCAAATTTATTATATTATTTATAATATAATTATTTCTTTATATTAATCAGCACTAAATTATAAAAGGAAAATATATATTGTAAAAGGAAAATAATTGCGATGGATTTTTACTATATAATTTTTCTTATTTAAATTATACCAGAAAAATTAACTGTTAATTATATATATGGATGATATATGATATAGATACAAGCTGATGTTTTTGCAACTCTCCAATTAAATATTTTTATTCTAAATACATTAATATATAAGATTTTTTTTTAGATTTGGTAAATGGACAAGTAACAAGAATTTATCATATTTTAATATAATAGTTTTATTTATATATTGCTGAATAAACAGAAGATGTCTGTTATGGATCAGTAGACAGAGCCTGTAGATCTTAACAGAAGATATCGGATTCAAATCTGGGTAAGCACCATTGAGCTCTCATGAGTATTGTATTGTCATGTTTTAGATCATTTAGTGCTCGGCAGTAAAGGAAAACTTAAGGATTATTGCATTTCCTAGATTCTAAAATGTAACTTTTTATTTAATTTATATTTTCATTACATTACTAACTAAACAAACCGACTTCTAAAAATGAAAGTACTCTATTTTTCTACGTATATGTATAAAATATATGAAATTTATACAATTCCCTATTACAATTTATGTCATATTAATTTCATACTTATTTTAAAAATAAGAGTATAGTGTTACTTTAAATAATCAGTAGTCCTAGTTCGTTTAAGTCATTATTTTAAGTGCTTCGATATCTGAAAAGTTTTGCTAACTTATCCTATGTCACGGATAGCCTGACTTCTTACATGTGGGTAGGAATATATTTAATAATTACGATACGATATCGGTAAGCTTTAAAAGACATATTTAGAGTCAAGATTGGCAAAAGATACGAAAGGATTGTGAAATAATTTTATGAAGTTATCGAGCTACATTATAAGTAAAGCTACAGCTAGCTATTAACAGCAGATGATAAACGTGAATATTTAAGTAGATAATTTTATGTAGAAGTTTAGTATTTGTAACGATTAAATACAGTTATAATTTATAAAAGTTTTGGTCCGCGGCTTTGCTCGCGTTTTAGGGGTTGATTGTCAGGTATTATTATTTATTTACATTAGAATAACAAATAGGCTATAATTTTTCAGTAGTTTTTGCGTGAAACAGTAACAAACGTCCATACATACAAACTTTCTCCTTTATAATATTGGTAAACATTGGGTAGAAGAGAATATAAAATTGTAAGACATATTTTTGTCTACAAGAATAATAGATATTATAAATTATATGTTTAATTTTATTGTTAAATAACTGCAGTCTACTGATTTTCATGCGATTTAAATTTTATATTAAATTTAAAAACAAGGACTGTGTTTAGGCTAATTTTGTTTATGTGATTCACATGTGCTTGCAAGATAATACTTTCAAAAAAAAATGTTTCTTTATATAACCCTTATTTGTTCTACTTACTCGTATATGAATTCAATTTATTATGCACCTATTATAAAAGGTAATAAAAGCAAGAACCTATATAAATATAATAATATAAATTTCCTACTGCTGGGCTAAGGTCTCCATTTCGTTTGAACTTTGATCTTATTCGACATCGCTGTTTCATGTGACAAGGTTTCATTTAACACATTCAGGTATACTCATGATGGTTTCCTTTATATAAATAATATATAAAGCGGTGTTTGCCCGAGTTTTACTCTCTTAATCTTCGGTTAAGTTGTAGATGTTCTAAACACTAGGCCATCTCATAATCATAATAAATAATAACATAATCAGCCTGTAAATTTCCCACTGCTGGGCTAAGGCCTCCTCTCCCGTTGAGGAGAAGGTATGGAGCATATTCCACCACGCTGCTCCAATGCGGGTTGGTGGAATACACATGTGGCAGAATTTCGTTGAAATTAGACACATGCAGGTTTCCTCACGATGTTTTCCTTCACCGCCGAGCACGAGATGAATTATAAACACAAATTAAGCACATGAAAATTCAGTGGTGCCTGCCTGGGTTTGAACCCGAAATCATCGGTTAAGATGCACGCGTTCTAACCACTGGGCCATCTCGGCTTATAATTATTGATTTGTGATCGCAAATCGGTTCAATCCTACGTCAGAAGTGTTTTCATTTTTTTTTTTAATTTTAATCGTTAACGAACTATATAAACTTTTAGTATTAGCTCCAAATTAGAAACAGCTCGTTGTCTAACTTTACTTTAATACAGACAACCAGAAGGTAGCTACGTCATCTGACGCGACGCGCCGTAGCGGTACGGTCGGAGTAGCGTCCTATAATTTCAGGCGCACTCTCGGTGTTCGCCGACTAATTTGTCATCCGAATATCAAATTACGCATGAAATGGCGCGTAACAGGAGAGTCTGCTCTGGTATCACGGATTTTAAAATAAAATTCAATTCGCCGCGTGCTCGCAATACGTAATTGCAGCCACGATTTGCTGACAACTATGTTCGTAATTGGCAAGTAAATTTAGCGGAATCGTGTAATTAGTTTTGTGTACGATTGTTGACGTGAGGGCTATTTTCAGAGAATACAAACATTATTAAAAAGTCATTGCTAATGATGCAACATGAATGAGTTCGTAAATGTTTTCAAGCACGGAAGCCTGTAGGTGTGTTGTTACCTATTTAGTATTTATATTTAGACCACATATTTAAAATTATTTCACATAATGTAATATTAATTGTTGTTTAGTTAAAAATATACATATAAATGATTGATATAATGATACATTGAAAGATAAGATCATCAATAAACATACCGTTTGAAACGCCTATTAAAGTCACATTAACTAATTTTACTTTAATCTTAAACGCAATTGTTTGATGACAATCGTTGACGTAATAGATCAATGAGCATTTTGTTTTGAGAGCGCATTAGTCGAACTGCAATTTAGATAATGATGGATAGTACACTAAAAAACAGCAGTACCAAAAGTGTTACAAATTTTACGGTGTAAGGGTAAAATTCTGTTTCAAGATTTGAACCACGCTTATAATAGATAAAGTAAATTCAAAACGTGTTAATATTAAATAAAATCTGAATTTATTTTATATAAATTATCATGAAAAAAATTATTTATATCGGCATCAAATAAAATATTGTTTATAGATAGATTTAGCGATAATAATCGATTTGCGAAAGACGCGTCCTTCGAGGGGTTCGTTGAATCTTCAGGGGAAGTTACTTAGGGCAATAGTTTTTCCGCATTCACACAATGAAATGGCATAAGACGTAACGACATCTAATTAATAACGTCTATCATATCTCTATTGCTCGGCTTATGTGCTGGGGCGAAGGGGCTTAACATACTCGTAAGAGGATTGCTTATGGACGCATGATTTACCCCGGAGGTCGTTAGCGAGCGATTTTTATTTGATATTACTCCGATAATTACATCCCACGCTAGTTTCATCAAATAAATAAAGATGTTTGTCTGTGTTTAAATATATCAGTATATTGAATAATTATATAAAATTATATAATTTAATAATCCCTTATTTGCATGTAGTGTAGTTTTTTTAAACAAATGTATGTAATTTTAATATTTACTACAATTTTGCTTAACCACCTAGTAATATTAATAGAAACAAATAGCAACATCAGTTATTTTAAATAAATGTTAAATTCGGATAATTAATTATCAATAAATTAATTTAAATTATAATAAAATAAATTCTCGAATTTAAAGTTAACAAAGATAGATTTTAAAATTAATTAATAGATACTAAGATATTGAAAAAAGCAGTAAACAAAATAATCATATTCAAAACAGTCTAGCAATTATATAATTAATTTTTTATCACATCCACTCTAAATATATATTATATTTTTTATGCATATTATGTGGCAACTTTTTGATAAAGGGTTGAATGTAATGCTGTATAATGTGCATCGTATTGTTGGTACGAAGTTATTCTTAGGGTTTTTGATTATTATAGTCTGGCTAATGTTATCGATCTATAAAAAGCCGTTGGTGATTTAGGATTAGATCCTCTCATTTTTTTAACCAAGAATACTATTCTACTATTCCTAATTGGATTATAAGTTTTAGTAACAAAGCCAATGGCATATGTTTACGTTCATTTAAGTCAAATACGATTTATTAATTTTTATATTCATTGAATAAATATTCTTTCAATAAAGTAAAAAATATTTATGAATCCATGAGAATTGAGAAATTTAATTCTAATAGTGATTCGTTTTAAATTTGATGAAGAGCTTAGATTGTTCATATTTTATTAATGTTTCATACACTTTATTTGAAGTGTAACGCAATGGCTTGATTCATTTTCATTTATTTTGTGCATATCTGCTAACAATCAAATGGTACGACCGGACATGTATCGCCTACTGATGTACAATTCGGTGGTTTCGGAGGATTCGTTCCTTGGGCCATTGGTATCCCCACTCCTAAAATAGTATAGATTGGTATTCTTCTATTGTACATCATACCCATAAAATAAATATAAAAGTACTTATAATCGACAAATTTGTATCTACTAATTATATGAATTGCAATTTCAATGGTATCTATAGTCATTTCTATTAGACAAAAAATCCGTTGAATGAGATGGGCATGTAATGTAAAAAATATATATATACAATGTAAAATAACGTATTTAGTAATATAGCTGAGAAATAATATATGAATATAGATTTACAAAGTTAGTAGGTTGTGTTATAAAATCATAACAATGATAAAAAAACAGTCTTTCACGCGATTTTAAAACTATCAATTGATTTGACTAGAATAAGTAATCGTAGAGTACATATTTCACAGAGTAATTGCCTGCACTTTAAACGAGTGTTGAAAGTATTTAGACTTGTGGACAGGTAATCTAAGACTCAAATAGTCAGATGAACGCAGGAATATAAGCAATTAAGAACAGCAATAATTACTCTTTTTTACAAGCGTTTATTTAACTTGTAATCTTGGGTTAGAATAAATCTTGCAAGCTGATTTACATTTTATATTACTATTTAAGATATCGGTATATTTATTTATTTTAAGTAGGCCGTCTAACTAATGGACCACCTGATGGTAATTGGGCACCACCACCCAAATATATTGCCAGTGTGAGATATAACACATCCCTGTTCGCAATTGTTCGCAACTATGTTATGCAAGACCCCGCAAATGAGAACATAACAATATTAAGTATTGCTATTTGACAGTATAATATGAAATGAGCCGGTAGGATCCAGACGCAATTGCACAAAGCTCTACCACCAAATTAATATTAAATTATTTTTAAAGTGGTCACGTCTGAACTAGCAACATAGCTGTAAGCAAACAGACATTTATGGTCGTGTACAATATTTGCGTAACAAAAGGCTGATAATTAGTGACACAGCGGAACATCACTCCATATCAATGTGCTTGACATGTTTCATGTTAATTGGATAGCATGGGACAATAGCAGGACAACTGGATGCAACCCGAGCATAGGGCGTCGTTATTATGACATATTGTTCACGATTGAAACAAACGATTTTAACTATATATGCCTGGACGGGATATTCGCTGAATAAATCTACAAACGACTAATGGTCACTTTGTCAGCGGCCGCTGTCATTTTGTTTTCTCTGTGACTTGTTAATAGATTTTTCTACGAGAATAGATATATATTGTTGTAGTCTATATTGATAAAAGTTGAAAATGAAAGGCAGAGGCAAAGAGCGAAGGTAATCGGACCTGTTAATACGAATTAGTAAGATGCAATCAATAATTAAATATTTAAAAAAATATTTTTAATACTTGATTTGACATGTACATGTTGGCTGTAAAAAAACCAGGAATTGTGAACGTTGTACAGGATCCAACCATTATTCAGGCATATTTTTGTCTTTTTAGATTATTTCTTACTTTTGCTTGTATATACAAAGATAATGTCGTCCTTACCGATTTCAGCAACGGCAGCCAATCTCAAGGGAGACCAGCCAACTACACACGACATAATAAAATGCTCAAGTGTCTACACTAACCCATTTGCGCTCTCTATACCCTTACTACCATAATCCGATGGGCCGGCAAATCCGATACGACCTGAAAGAGTTCAAGCGCTGGACCAATGGCTTTACGTGCTTTCCACGGGAGAGTACACCATACCAGACTCCGGGCTATTACTGAGAATTTTTCAATAGAAAAACCCAAATAATTTTTTATCAGCCCCACCTGGGGCGGAACCCAGGTAGTCGGGATCTGCGGCCTTATAACTGGTCACTAGACTATGGAGGCAGTCAATATGCGAATATAAAATACTTTGTATAGGAAATGGCAACATTTAATATTAGCTTGATATCGTGAAAGTCAACAACGACTGTAATATATAGTACTTAATTAATTTATATTATAACGTCATTCGCTGGACACACCTTGTTATATACCTGTAATATTATTTAGAAAATAAAATAGATTTAAGTAATTTCATATTTAGCGAAAAATTATTATTTAATATAAAACACTTATAAACACAAGTAAGGATAGTTACTATTTAATATTAGATTCAAATGAAATACAAAATCATTCCCGGGTTTTCGACGATACCTTCTATTCATCATTATTTAAAGGTAACTAAATACAATATGGTAAACATTAAACTTTAATATGTAATCAACGAAGTTCTCGAAATATTTTAAAGTATTCCATTGAACTTTGAAATATCAACGTAGGGCATATTACGATATTGAGGTTTTTGTTTTGTGTAAAAATGTTCTTTATCAACATACGTATACTCCATCCAGATTAGTAAGTAAGCATACAAACGAACTACGATCTAACGTCAATGTTAATAAACACAGCTTATCCTTATATATTTTTAATATTTTCGTACTTAACGAGAGAATATTCGAGCCTTATTTAGTAAATATAATTCAAATTTATTAAACGTTTATTACGTGTATAATATAATTTACACTAAAAGGGCATGTGACCAATTCGACCGCAAGACTTAATGGAGTGTCGCCATTAAACCGCACTCCGTTAAAAGATTTAATTCGATAACTGTACATAGTCACACGCATTTTCAGGCTTTTAAAGCTAAAGCCTGCGATAAAAGCAATTAAAACTTTAACAACATCAGCCCCTGCTCTTTCCAATGTCCTACCTCAATTTCGGCGTTCAGTTCGTACGGCAAAATGTTAATATACTTCCCTGACCCCGCTAGCATAAAATCTTTTCAAACTTCAATTATTCATACGCGTTTCATAAGTTTTTCTGTTCTAAACAAATTTGTTTTTAGCTTCTATGACAGATAATTTTTCAAAAGTGGTTGTACGCGAGTCAAAGATAATTTATCTGTCTCAAAAGCTTTATTTATTACGCGTTCGCATCTTCGTTGAGCCCCTTAAAGTTGTTGGTTAATGGAGCTTCTTTGCGGCTGAGACGTCACTCACTTTCGAGGGAGTGGGTACGAGCAGGATGGCTCGACATGTGGTCAGCCGGTCTTATTTTTTCCCCCTTTTAGCAGTCGACGGGTTGATGGAAAACGAATGAACAGTTCGGATAAGTATTATCGATACTTATGGTTGTTTTTCTTGTTTATTTGAGGAAAAACTGTTTAATGTTGTAGAGATTATTTCGGTGTTGTAATATTTATTCATTCGTATAAAAACCTTACCAGATATTTCTCCGTGCATTATATGTTTTATGGAAAGATATTATTTCATGTAAATAACAATGACGTAATAATATTTAAGACTTTTATATTTATGAATACTAACTGGTATCGTTAAATAAATTAAATGTAGTTATCGTAAAATTAATAATAATAATATTATATTATCTCTGCTGCTGTTGCACCTCATACAACTTAAGTCATTTTATATATTTTATATAAATTTATGTATATTTTAATTTTAGTTTTGATGTGTAATAAATAAAAACAATATGTAGTCAAAAAGGCCTGCTTTATTGTATTACCTTTCCAAGGCAAATTGTCATTACCGCTCATAGTCTTTGGAATTGTAAAAATATTAATCATTCCATACATCGCCAATACGCCATCAACCTAAGGAACTAAGATAATTATGTCTCTTGTGCTGGCAGTTACACGAGTTTTTAACCTTGAAATACAATCATATTATGTATGGTGGTAGAATAAGTTTTATAATTATTCATCTGGGCAAGTGTAACCTTTGGCTTGCAAAGAAACAAGTCGAATAGAAATTTATCGATAATCTTTTTATTTTGTAGCTTTTATTTGTACCGTTCGATTTTTTAGTATTTTTAACAAGAAAAAATGAATTGTCGCCCTGTTTTTCCCGTTAATTAGGTCAGATTTTAAAAACAGAATAGAGTGTTTAATCATATTCTACATTTTCCAAAATAGTTTCCAATATTCAGTTTCCAGAGTTATGTTGGAACAAAATACGTCCGCTATTTACTACGTTAAAACGTTCACAATTTTCGTTCTCTTTATAAATAATAATGTCCCATAAATTTATCCTTTTAAAAGAGTGATTTATGCATAGACACGTTCTAGTAACAGATTTACTAATTAAATTGGCAACACTCTGAATTCCATTTATATTTATTATCAAGTACTTTAATATAATTGTATACTTGAATTTTATTTAGAAATAAAAAATGTGACTTGAGAATAATTGCAGAAATAAAATGTAGTAACAGTGAGATTTACCTGGCGCGACGTGCTCTTGATATAATTGTGTAATTACGCTGTAAGCATCCTAACAGTAATTTTGCTTTAAACATTGTAGGTCATTTAAAAATAAATTTAATAAATAGCTATGAAATTTTATTCAAAATAACGAATGCTACGTAAATAAAAACACTCAATTCTTCGAAGGGACCTCCTTTTAATCTTTGTGTTTAATTAGTTCAAGGATTTGATGAACAAACAAAATGAAAGTGGTATTTCATGTGTGGGGATTAGGTGAGTCGAAAGAGGGTAATTATGATTAATGATAGTATATGATTCGATTCCACTTACATATTATAAAGGGGTAATTTTATTGCCTCCTCTTGTTTTTGAAGTTAGACTAATGAACACGATGACTCGACTAATTTATCGTACTTGTTCATTATTGTTTATTTTATTCCGATCCTTTCTAATGATATTAATGTGTATAGTAATAATATAAAGGACTCGTCAAGCCAGTTTAACACCACATATTAATAATATTCATATTTTAATAATATTTATACACTTAGTCAACTTCGAACACTTATAATGTTTGGATTACGATTTCTGCGGATGGGATCTGCTGCAGCATGGGATCTGTAGCTAGTTGAATGTGCTCAACCTGTCGGTCGGTTTCGGTATAACTGCGAGGCATGTGTTGATTCGCGGATGATCATCGCAATCTAAAGTCAGCCAGATAATGGACAGGTCCCGCCTTCCCGCTTCAAGGCTGCCGAAGCAACGAGAACAGATATCACCTCTGACGTAAACGCACACCCTAGCTCGTGGTACAAAGGAATATTTTAATTTGTACCCTGGGTAGTTAAGAAAAGTTGTATCAGCTGGAGAGGATATCTGGGCCTCGGTAAGAAGGTGAAAGTTAACGGCTTTCAAGTTGCAGTTCAGGCCACTCATGTTGCAGAAGCCCACAGTGAGTGAGTGGAAAGAGTTGCCTTATGATGCCTGCTCCGCTTGCCCCAAACAGTGACGAATGCAAGATTGACCAAGATCATGGATGCCCAGAAAGGGATTCTCCACCGATGGTACCCTCCTTATAATAAATAAATGCAGCTTAAAATGATTTAGTAGTATCACTTAATACTTTATAATTTTAAATATATTAATTACGTGAAAAACAACTTTACCTCAAAACAATATATATTTTTAACATATTATAGTAGCTTATTAAGCGAAAATTAGTATTTAAATTACAGATTATGCTACTAAAGTTACTAATAGTGTAATATATTATTCATTGTGTATGAAATAAATTACAATCAACTATATTTCTATACAGAGGTGAAGTAACAAAATGTATAATAAAAAATTATGTATGATAATGTATTCATACGTTAACAATTATTAGATATATAGCAACAACAGTAACAACTAATGATAAATATCATAAAGAATTTACTTTAAAGTTATTAGATATTTTTTAACATCGTGAAAACAACAAATACAAAACTTTATACGCCTTTTGAAACAACTTATCAAAAGTCCATCGACAGCTCTTGTCACACCATTGAGACGGTCAAAAGCGGTATTTGCATATAGATAGCAAACCAATACCGTTCAAATAACTTCAGCTAGTAAAAGTAATAACATAAAATGAGATTTTAAGGTTAGATCATGCATTATTTAGGTTCAATTTGAAAGCTAACGCAATGGGCGAGGGTCGTCTCGAATCGTGAACAGGCAAAATTGTGACCGCACAGGGATCTACCCTATACGGTATTAATGACCTTTGCTGTTTCAGTCATAGCAACTTATGTACGATATGAAAACCTCATTAATATTTTGCATGTATCATGTTACGTGTTTGTTTGTAAGTAAATATATATCTTTAAAGTAAGCCAGTTTGTGTAAGAATTTAATGAAGAATAGGAAAGTTTGAATATTTATTTCGTTCGAAAAAGCATGTGAGGTTTAGTATAAATTGAGTTTGCGATTTTTTTGTAAAATCTTATATAAATTGTGTGTCTATTAAATTTCTGTATAAAAACACAGTTTATTCTATAAATTATTCTATTAACATAGAATCGATTAAAGGCTTGAGCAACGTGTTTATATATTTTTTTTTATATACCTACCTTCTTAGAAGGTAGCGAATAGCCTCGCCTACACAAATATTTAAGCACGATTAATGTACATACAATAAGAAATGCTTTTATATCTCACTAGCGTCTTCAAACAGGCACTACCTAATACAAGTGTTTTTTTCAAATCGGACCAGTAGACCCTGAGATAAGATCAATGGAACAAACAAGCTTAAAAGCTTTATATAATAGTATAGAAATAATTATTAATAAATCTTATAACAATGTTAAAAAAATATTTTTTAAGAAAAATCATATAAGCAAATTTGTATTTTATATTTTTAATATTTAAAGAGCAGCAACATCATTTTACTCATAATAAACCGTGTTTATTTCATGTAAAATTAATCAGTATGACAATCCATATGTACCGTTTATTAAAAATATTTGTATAAAACACATTCAATTGAATTTATTACGAGAGGAACTAGTTTTGTAAGAGAATAAGTATAATTAAAAAAACATGAATATTTTCGCTATTTTATTATATAAAGAAAGATGGAAGCGTACATTTGATTTTTGGTTACGTATTTAACAAAAGCGAATGCATTCTCTAAAATTTTCAGCATAGCTAATTTTAAAATTGCATTTCAGTTTTTCGCTCAGCAAAAAGTAGATAAGGGGTTTTGGTGGTAAATAGATTCAGTAGAGCATTTCCATGTCTCGGTGGAGCGCGGCGAGCGGCGTAGGAGTACGTCCGGTGATCGTACACTGCACACTATCACATACTCGTTTGTTCGTAGTGCCGTCTGTAGTATATATTAATTTTGTACTTGAGGCAGGCAAAGAAATGAACTACTTGATGATTAGTTATATTACAAGTATTACTAACATCGTCAATGTCCCAATATCAGCACACTACGTATACATATTATAAAGTTAAAATATATAAATAACTATTAGAATGTAATGTCTTGATACTATTGCTACAAAATATAGCTCAAATAATATTTTTTTTACATATTATTTGTTAAGTTTATAATATATCGAAATAATACATTTTCATAGGTATGGAATGATAAATTTGTAAAATTATTAATATTATTTAACTTTTGACAATCTATTAAATATATAAATAATATATAAAATAATAATTAAAATTTTAACAATCTATACATTGCACAATGCAAAATATTTCCATAGAGGTATTTTTATTCGAGACTAGCGGCATATAGGAATCGAAATATAGTTTCAGAATATTATTTTTATGTGAGCATGCTAAACGCAATGAATCGGTATGTTAATGATTGGCAGTTCTCGTAAATATCTAGCCATTATTGCTTTTATACAGAACATCTAGGGCTGCCATTGTTCAAATAACATAACAAATATATTTTTTTCTCTATATATTGCTTGCAAATTCATATTTATTTAGAATATACAAATGGTAAATTTGGAATTCATACTTTTATTAAAATAAATACTTATACGAAAATATTGTAAATATCACTAGGCAAATATTAATCTAATGCTTTACTCGTTCTAAGTTGTCAGCTGCCCTAGACCACTCAACATTATATTAGCAAGAGAGACGAGATTTATAAGGACAAAATATCCAAGGATTTCTCCTGAGTAAAGTTATCTGCAGTGTAACAAAACCTGACACGAACGGCTACGTACGTTAATTACATAAAATTGTGACGTCACTGGGGAGGATCGCTGCCTTAGGTGAAGTTGCACGGATGAGTTTCTAAATTCACTGCCGTTTAGCACACAATAACTAGCTTTGGAATAATTCATTTTAACATAAAAATAGTATTATGAGAAAACTTTATACAATACATTTATTGCATAAGTTCATCAATTTGAATAAATGGGTATACCCAACTGAAAAACCTACTAAATACACAAAACTTATAATAGAAAAACCTACATCATACATGGCAGACGACGTTTGTCGACGGATTTCTTATAAAATAATAAATGATTTGAAGACCTATAAGACACAGATATTACTAAAAATATTTTAAGTAGTTATTATATTTTTATCAATAAGAGTTAAACTTTATCGCTGTTGTGTCGACCTACTATTAACAAAAAGCGGTAAATTATGTTTTTCAATTATGAAAATTTTCATCATAATAAATTAAAAACATCCGGTGGAACAGTTCGAAAATGGAATACGCATTATCATTCATTCTACATTTAGGATTACGCCGGCATAAGAAACAAAAGAGTGAATGTTCAAATACCTGTTTGTAAGGCGAGAATAAGTAACTAGGATTGGGTTATTGTTAAAATAAATTTATTTATTTTGAAGATAAAAATTTACTAAAATTTAATAGTATCATCAACATCTTGAGATCAAAAGTAATATTTTCTTTAAGTATTCATTGACTCTCTTGATTATTATACGAGTACATACAGACAAAATTCATAGTATCGAATAAAAAAAATCTGTTCGATTAGCGATAGGAAATGGTCTACCAGCGCTATTTAAAACGGGCTCTTCATTAAATAACTAAGTTACTATCTCCTACGTCCGGAAACAGAACTAGAATTAAAATGTAAGCTAGAAAGCCTTCGCGTTTGAAAAGTTTAAAGTATTTTCTCACGGATAAGTTTAAATTAATGTAGAGCCTGTGACGCTCTTTGCTTTCTCGTGGAGGCTGGCGGGTTTGTCAATTTTTTATTAGCTTTGGAATACAATTACAATTAGAATTAATCGTGAAATTCGCACAAGTTTAAATAGAAATAATAATTAGAGTTTTTAATAATATCTCTTTTTAATTTAAATTAGACTGGCAAAACTGTTTTCTCGTTGTAAGTTGTATATATAATGTTACTGTAAGTAATATAGACCACCTCGTAGAAAGCCAAAACACCTACAAATGAGATCTAAAAGTTGTTATGACCCTAAATAATACATTTAAAAAGTGAAGAATGTTTAGTGTAACTAAAAATAAAAACATTGTATAAATTTAAAATGATGCAATTTTTGCACTAATTTTTTTAAGCCAAAAGAGCCGTGGAACACGTGTGTCTTATCCAAAAAATTATGCTTTTAAATCCGTGTACTACAGATATTTGTTTTATATTTGCTTAATTTGTGATCATAATTAATTTAGCGCTAGTCAGTGTAAAGAAAATCACGAGAAAAGTCTGCCACAGATGTAATTCAAATTGGAGTTGCGTTTTGGGATAAGCTGTAAACAATCTCCTTAAGAGAAGGCCCAACCCAGTCGTGGGACATATTTTTACTACCAGGCAGTATCATATCACAATTTGAGTTTGAGGATTTTTTTATTATGTATTTGGTATTAATATAAATGTCTGTTCGTAAAGACATTTTAATTTTAATTAGGTACATAAAGTTTAATTTAATTAGTTGATTTCAAGATTAGATTATTTCTGTTAAAAATAAAAAAAAATATTACATTATTCTAGAGCTTTGAACGACTTTAAACGCTTATCAAACTCGTTTTTGCAAATACTTAATCATCGACATAGATCATATGTTTTAAATAATTCAAATTTTGTCTCCAAAATGTATTCGCCGATATTCATTCAATGTTAAGTCGGAATGCGGAAATTTACGATTCTTTTGATGAGAGCTAAGATTAATTTGGAAGAGATCAAGAACTCAAAGGAAATTTTAGAAAGTAAATGCATTCATAAAGGTTTTTAGTCTCCCGATAGGCACTCTTTCATCGTCAATAATGTCTTTATTAAATTTATGGGCTTTCACGTGCACATTCAGTGACTTTATTGCTCAAGTCACAACTAAAATTTAAGCTTTTACATAGCTTTTTGTCCTTTGCTAAAAGGTTTTCAAATTGTACTGACATTTTGGGTTGAAATTATTCGATTATTTTTTGATTCGAGTGTCATATGTTAAAAATATAAGCGTAATAGGTGGAAAAATAACACTGCTGCTTTTTTACGATATCGAATCCTGATTTCACCTTAGCATTTATAATGAAATTTGTCAGATAGCAGTATATATTTATAACAAACCTGTGATGACTTGAGCTGGAGTGCCCTGTAGTGGAGCTAGACATAGGAGAACGAGCTGGGTATGTGCCGGAACCACCATGTCCGCCTTCAGATATCACGAATTCTGAAACAATATAAAATATATTAATAATATTTTTTGTGGTTACTAAAATTAAATGTTGCGTATAGTCGGGAATTCGATCACCTTATTGATAAATTCTTATATTATACGCCGTATGCTTGTTTATACCTTGTTGGTCTAGTGTCTAGTTTATACAGCCGATGATACCGGGATCAAAGGTTCAAATACCTGTTGGGATTTTGAGGAGAACGTTTGGAGCTTAGTCCAACTCGCGACACTACTGCGAGCAGATAGACATACGAGTGACAGAATTCAGTGAAATTAGATACATGCAGGTTGTCTCAAGATGTTACCCCTCACTGCTCAGTATGTGATGAAATATAAAGACAAAGTCAGCATATGACTTCAGTGGAACTTCAGTGGTTCTGACCTGACGGTTAACTGGGCTGGGTCATTTCAGCCATTCTATTTTCCGTAGTAGCAGCCTTGTTTAAGAAGTACCTCAGTAAGTAGGTCAACATTTTAGCCTTATCCAAGTCTTCCCGTTTTTTGGTAGTATTTTTTCTTTAACATTTTATGTTGATGCGAAAATATTATAACAAATAAATGTATTGCGTAAACACATGTAAGCAATCATATGTAAATTTTCTCACTCTCATAATCCGGTGGAAAGGAAATCTAATATGATCGAAGAGAAATCAGGCCTTCCGCAGGCACGGAAGCGTAACACTGCCTGCTTCCTAATCCGGGGTTCTTGACGGTAAAATTGAAAAGCTACTGTTTGCCCGACCATAGATTTGAACCCGGAAGCTTATGGTCTGCAACCTATTAAAGTATTTTTTATCAATATAATGTGCGGAATAATAATTTCGCTATAAGACACAGGCGTAAGGTGGAAAATTTATCCACTGTTAATTACTTTTCTGTTATACAATATTTCTTGTAGTAACGAAACGACCAAGCTACATTATTTTGACTGAGGTAAAGAGTACGAGTTATCAAAAAACTCTTTGACAGTGCGAGTCATATAGTCTCGTCTTGGCAACTATTTACATGAAAATGTTTTTGGTGGGATTTCATTTCTTTTTGACAAAAAAAAATATAGGTTTTTTTATTATTTAGAATAACAAGGAGCCTCAATATCAATTTTCGGACATCTAGCGTCAAAATTGCGAAAGTATCATACAAATTGCCATCCTCTAATTTAAGAAGTTGAAGAGTAAAAGTTACAAGTTATCATCATCAAGTGGTCATCGGGGAGTCAGTGACGAAATCAAGGCTTTTTAGATATAAATGAAATCTAATAAGCTATGCAATTAAAACTTTATATGTTTAATAAGTCTACTATTGACAACAAATCCCTAACATTTTGTTAAAAACGACGAAGCGCTTCTAGAAAAGGTGCCTCTACCGTGGCCTCGAAACAAATCAAACAAATGTGCTACTGTTGAACCTGCTAATTAGTAACAAGTGAATGTTATTACCATGTATTCGTGTTTTACGAGTGAGTGAGTGAGTGAGTTTATACACAGTCGTCTAGATAGCACTCATTAAACATTAATGATTCTTTTGCTAAAAAGCAATACTGTATATTGCTGCGAGTCGAGTGAAATGATGATTGAGCCAATATAATTATAAACACACCCATCATAAGATGCGTAGTTGGCGCCGCTAGGATGGTGTAATGTATAGGTAAAATTTCTGACATCGCTAGTGTCTGTGGGCAATGGCAACTATCATTACTATAAAAATATCATCAGGTATTACTAGACTAACTTACTAAATAAAATGTAAATAAAAAATACTATTTTCTTATTTAACTTTGTGATTTTATAAAAAAGTATATAATACTACAGTAAACCGGTAAAGTACCACATTGTTAAGAAAAGCTCGTATAAATCATACATAGACACGAAATCCGATTACATCTGTTCTCGACAGAGCAAAGCCGATCTCCTTTTCATCTCCGCGTGTTGTCTTCGTGTTCTGCCTTCTCATCTATCTTTGTTTGAAAATTCCCTTGTGCATTGTAAACTAACGACTTAATACTCCAGATCGACATGATCCTGTCCTTTTCAAATACGCCAACAACTCTACTCTCGAATGAAACCAAGCTACAATTTAAAATAAATATAAAATATTTCATAAAAGCCATAAAATTAAATATATAACAATTATTGATATATATTTAATTATTTGTTTTTTTTTTGTTGTCGTTATAATTTATGTTAGTATATTGATGTCAAAAGTCACTCTAGAGTTTCCTTTGCTATTGCGATATTTCTTTTTACTGTTAATAATAAATTATATACTGATACATTTATTAACATTTCAAAAACAAATATTGATCATTTTTACGTCTTACCTTTATTTAAAAATGTGTAATATGGCTTATCGAATTTTAAGCCTTGTCTTATCACAAGCAAATAAAAAAAACTTACATTTTAATACCTTTATTATATGAGTTTGATGAGTATAAAATATAGATAAGTCACGGTAAACTAAAACATATACCAAAATTGAAATTAGATGAAAAAATGTCCTCTGATTTATGATAAAAATATTGAAAATAAATAAGAAACAGATAGTGCGATGTTGGCATTAGCAAGATGAATGGACGGTAATTACATAGGATTAATTTATAATCAATTACTTTGTAACAAATTAAAGTAACTAATACACTGAATTATTTCCAGTAGGTCAATTTTGCGGTCCCTTCGGATTGTGATGGAGATTAGAATGCACTTGACTGTATTTGCGCACACATTTATGCACTATAGTTATGTCCTGCGCAGTTCACTAGTCACCCTCGAGAAGGGCTGACGAGGCTGAAATCCGTTAAGGTTAATATTTTTTTTTGGCAATAATTATATATTCTTTGTAATGTGGATTGAGATTGAGCTCTTGTTATTTATGAATATTCGAGTTGAATTTTTAACACTAACGATTATTACGGATTTAGAATTATTTGTATTTTAATTTAAAATCTCAGATCAATTGAACAATATGAGCTATCAAGAAAAATAAAATTTAATCCTAACAAAATCATTAGCTTCATTAGTGAGGCGACTCATACAATAAAATCACGAAGCGTATTTTTGCAGACAGAGGTGGAATGGGATCGGTCTCACGACGAGCGCTAACTATCAATCCTTCTGTCACGCTATCGACAGGGCATTTGTTTGCTTTCACCATTTTTGTCTTAGTGTTTTCTCGCTCCTTTGGTATATTTTCGTCGCATGTCCGGCGCCGTCGATCAATCTATCGAGTGTGGCCTTTGAGCATGATATATGTGGACTTGTCTACGATCTTCACCAACTGCATGTATTACGTATTGCAATTTGTACACGAGTATTGTCTATTTTATTTGAGATTTTATCTCGTGGAGAAGTCTCGACCATGAAATGTTTTTTATATGTTACGTACAAACTAATTAAAAAATCAAAAATAAATCAAGGAAGACAACCGAAATTGACTAGGTGACATTTATTAATTAAAATTTTGCCGTATGTTTCGTTCTGTAATTAATACACTTAATTAAATTAATTAATTAAATTTTCGGTTCGTAATACGCATTCACCAGTTATGTATTTAATGTGATATTACATTCAAACAGATAACTATGACAATGTTTCCTAAAATAAATATCACACTATTTTTTTTTAATACTTATTTTGACGTGTCTGTAAGAAAAAATACCATATTTTATAAATCTTCTGTAGAAAATTGTCACGATACTCATCACTTATGATATTTAATATAAACGATAATATATATATTATTTAAGCTATACACTTAATATAAGTCAGTTATCTTCTAATAAATTAACTAAAACATACAATTTGATGTGACGATCCCAAAAAAATAGAATTAATCCTTATCGAGGCGAAATAAAGGTTACTTTACGTTGAATTTTTCTGATCTTCGACCACCGTAAAGCGGAGGTATTTTAATTTTTGACGAATGTTCTAGCTGAGATGATAGGACGTGATGAGATGATTCGGAGTCCCGCTCCCCTTGATAAACTGCCGCCTGTCGAAATTCAGTAATACATAGCTTCCCGTATTCCGTTTTGTTTATCATCTTGCAAATGTATTACATAGGTCTTCCGGCTTGTATAATATGTAAATATACGGCTGAAGCGGAAGAAATGAAAACAAATCTGTCGGCTCCTCGTTATTCATTGCATACGTAATGTTTATTTATAGCTTTATCTGTATCTAAATCGATTGTAAAGGTATTTACTGCGTGTAACTGTGAAACAGTCACAACAACTTTATTTAGCAAAATTTCATTTGAAATATTACGTGGTTTTACACACACACAGCCAAAGGGGAACATTTACGTTTATATTAAATTGTATACGCATCTCTGTATAGTTCATTCCTAGCGCTCGATAACAAGTAACAAATCATAGTAAATAGTAATTATGTTAATATAATATTTATTTAGATATCTATAAGATCAAGCGTCATGGTCGTGTAACATTGTTTCTTTGAACTGTAAAGTTTACTATAAATCATTATTAGTTATTTCATTATAAACTATGTGAAACATTGTCATTAGTAAAATAGCAATTTAACAGTACTTTAATTTCATCTCTTAGAGGAGTGTAATCGAGAGAAAATGAAAATTGATCGTTCCTAACTAAGATAAGTTTGGAAAGTTATGATGGAATGGAAGTGCTTCCGCGACGAGCGCGACGAGTAAAAATGTTCGTCACTGATTTACTTTCAAAGTAAGTAATTATTGTTCAAACAAGAGAAGGTAAAATCCATTTATCAAGCCTTTGTTGTGCTATCAGCACTGGTAGAACTCTGAACTATCTAAAATGATTACTATATGTATAAGCTATCCTCGTAGTTGAATACTGTTCCAATTATGATTTTATGTATAATTATACATAAGAAATTTCTTACGGGTAAAAAAATATTGGATTTCGCAATATCGGGTATGTAATAACGTAAGCAAATTAAAATCGGTCAAACGTGTAATATCGGTTATGAGGTTAAAATATAATACTCTGGTGTATATTCCGTATTTACCATTTTAAGATGAACGTTTCATATTCGATATATAAAGATGAAAGGTGGATGAAAATATGTCAGTTAACATAAATATTCATGTAGTGCTTTTATGAATACCATATGAGGTGGTGGCTATTTTTCATATAAAATCGGCATGGAATCAAAGTCCACATGTCCGCGACTGCCTACCTTAATTTTCCTCCATACCGCACGCACTGAATACCAAAGAAAGGACGGACATCAGTAAACCCGTCCACTACGAGATTTCCATACAAATTTTCCATACCATTGCATTAAAATATGAAATGATTTTATTAAATTATATAAAAATCTTTTATATAATGGTATATTAGGAAACAAACACTCTATGTGATTCTCTATAATGTCGAGTAAGATCCGACCATTCCAGAGTAATTTCGCTTATTTCGCCCCAAATTTCTTAATCACGTTTACGGCCTTTTGAAGATCGTACCAAGTTTCGTAAAGTTTGTGTGTAATTTATTGTTTACCGTCACTCTTTCGTTTATTTTGCTAAAGTTAACAATGCAAAACATTTTTGATTATATTTAATTTATATAAATACATATATTATAATTGGCCTTTTAGATAATAAACGAATTATATTTTTTTTATGAAAAAAAGAGTAAGCTTTAATATGTGTTGTAAATTAGAAATATATAAAAATTGTTGTATGTTATTCCAAAGTCGAAGATATTTAAAAAAATGTATGAGTAGTTATTATTATTTACAAGATTATTTTAATTTTAATGGCTTTGGATTATATGCAAGTCCATTTGCCTAAGTTTACATTACTTCAGTGTTATTGTTATTCTATCGCAATACAACAACACTTTGTATTTAAAGAGTTTGAAGGATGAATAAACCAGTGTAATTACATATACAAGAATATAACATTTACATGAACAAGGTCCCAAAGTAGGCGACTTATTGACGAAGTAAGAATGGTTAATATTTTTACAGTGAGAGTGTCTATTAGGGTGAATACTTAGCATCGTATGGGCCATTTGTTTCCATTCAAAATTAAACAAAAGACTTACGAGAAACTTAATTACATTAGGTATGAAATGAAAATAAATTAAAAATGATGAGTAAGTATGACTAAGAGATTATCGATTAATAAGATATCTATTAACGATAAATTAATATTACCATTTATATATTTTGATTTTAATATTAAAAACTATAATTTATTTAACGTGAATTATCAAATTTAAATATTAAATGCACTATATTCACCTAAGGCGTTGTGTAGACAAAGTAATAACTAAAATAATAAATATGTAATTTATAATTATTATTAAACCGTTTCAAATAAGAAGTTATTCTTCAATATCAAAGACGCAAGAAATTTGACATGGATATTTTAACTAAGAATTTAATATTAACTAAAATGGAGGTTATTCCCCCAAAAGTTCTGAACACAGTCGCTAATAACGAAACTTGTGGTTAATAGGGTGGGGTAGCGCACCGAGCTTGGGTAAATTTTCGAGACAATTCAATAGGAAAATCGGCCTTTGTGAAAGTTCTATTGTGTGATACATTTTCTGAGCATCATGTCATGAAGCCTTGTATAATCCCCGCCGGAATGTAATTAGGTCTCTTGCATAATCCTCACGCCATATTCACTGAACGAATGCGGTAATAATATTCAGGCGATTTGTAAGCGTTGTTTATTCAATACGAAAGACAAACATAAAAGTAACGGTTTCCTTTTCAACAATTTCATAGTAAATTGTTATTCTCATTTAATAGATAAAACAAAATATAGGTACTTTATTTTACGAGATGGATTATCGTAAAAACTATCGAACCAACGAGAAATTTAGTAGTTTTTGTTTTAATGTATACAACATTTTAACAATTATAAAAAAATATATATTAATATTTAATGCTATAATTATTATGTTCGTGTGTATAGAGGTACGGTAATAAAACGAAACTCTCACAGATTTATAGATACATATAAGCACACTTTTATCGAGAGTACATTTTCAGCGCAATGCCGCGCGGGCATATCGAATCTTTATGACGTCATTAAACATATTTTTATGAGGACACCGTGGTGTAATACATTATTAGTTAGAGGGAGTTAGCGATACAATCCCATTTCATTGGTCAGTTATTCGCAAAGTAAACCTTCATCAAAATTGACAATGTGCGTGGCTCATAAAACATTTACGGCGCGATATAGTGACACGCCCGCATCGAATGAAATCACGATGATGCAAGTATTACACAAAATGAAAAGTGCTTTTACGTTTAAATTTTATCGTTCGATTTTTACATGCACGTATTTTCGAAACATTTGGTTTTTCACAAGTTGCCAAGGACTGAAATAAACGCTGTAATCGGATATTTGATTTTGATTTTTTTTTCTTTCCACATGTCATATAAATACACATATGCAAAAAGTATGAATGTAATATTTTCAAACATTATAATTTTATATAAGATTTTAAATTAACATGGTTATTTTTATTACTAACAGTATCTAAAACGGGATATTTACCATGTTTTTTATTACAATAAAAAACATGGTAAATATCCCGTTTTAGATACTGTTAGTAATTATAATTTTAATTCCTAATTTGAAAATTATAATATACAATAACTATAGTAATATTATAAATGCGAAAATAACACTGTCTATATAAAATATGGTATAGAGATAGTTTAAGTGCCGAGGAAATTCTCTTGAGGAAAGCATAGGCTACTTTTTTTAAATTGCTCCTACAGGTGCTAAAAAGGTTATAGGTAATGTTTTACAAATTTCGTGCGGGTGAAACCGCAAGTTCAGCTAGTATTATATATGTTCAAATATGGAAAGCAAATATTCGGCCGTCCATATTTAAACAATTATACATTTTACGGTACCCAGAAGTTCTAAATTGAGTTTATAATTATATTTTAGTATTATATAGTAATATATTCAATATTATTTTCAATGAACCTGGATTTGACTATCATTTAAGGTCATCTTTTTCATTCTAATACAGGTTTTCAATCTAATTGAATGATTATCAATTTATAATCAAGTACTGTCGAGAACTATAGTTTAGGAAGTATCATGTCAAGCATTATCACATTCAAACTCAAATTAATTTATTCAATATAGATGCATTACACTTACTTATTGATAGTTAAATTAAACACTACCAACGGATCGGAAAAGGAAACACCCTGACCTGAGAAGAACCGGCGAAAGAAACTCAGCGGGTCTTTTTTTTGTCAAACGAAATAAATACATATATTGAATATGAATAGAAATAGCCAGGAGTCTCACTAGGAGTATCACTGCCCATATTTGGCTAAAGTAATCCAGTGTACCATGAACATGCTACAAAATATTATGAATAGTATATAACAGTATTGCAATATTAAATTTGCATTACGAAATATTTATTATGTCTTCAATGCAAAGAAGATTCGATCTTATACGACAGAACGGACAGCTTTGAATTGCTGTCTGAGGCATGGAAGTGTAACACTGCTAACTTCCTAATTGCGGACTGTTTTTGAAAATTTCCTGAAAGAGAAACCTATCAGATAATGATGAGATAGTGATGTTTTTCAATTGAGTGTGAATTCGATTCGACTCAGAAGTTTTTCTTCTTAGTACATAACAGGAATATCTTATAAATGATATCTGTAGAGAAACGAATGGGAAACTGACTCTGTTCTGACCCAATAACAACCCAGTCTTATTTCTAGCCTTACATGAGTGTTTTTTCTATAAAAAATTAACACCATAAGGCTATTAATATTTCGTATTTATTGTATTAACCCAGTGAGTAGATCGTTTGAGTACCATGCACCAAATAATCTACTGTAATTAATGATATCTTATTAGGGTATGTTATTTTTTTAACAGTTAAATGTAGTTTCAATTTAACACCATTTATTAACTGCATCACGTTAAATTATAATCTTATACTCTTATATTTTTCATTATACATGTTGATTTAATATAACATTCCAATGCGATAAAAATACAACCAATAAGTGATATTATAACAGAAAATCATATATTTCGGGTTTTTCTTTGTTATTTCATCACAACTAATTTAATATTATTTTCTGAATATAATATCTTGAAGCCTTATTAGTTTCACGATTAAATTGAAAAAGTACTATGATATTGCTCCCCCAAAACAAAACATTATAAGAAGCTGATAGAATGCTGCATTGATTCACTAAATTACTGGGTAATTGAACCAAATATCTGAGTGAAGCTCGAGTAATGAAAGCAGATAAAGGCAAGCGTAGAGAGAACGAGGGGTTTATTCAATTCGACCGCGAGTTCACCCTGACACTGACTTAAGTAGATAGTTAAGATTTAGCCAAGAAAGCACCTACCGGCGCCCACTAATGTGTACTCAGAAAGTAGTCTCGCCTCAAGAATTGGCCGCTTAAGTACCTACAGCTGAAACTTGCCGCCCATTAGTTACTTCCCAGAACACATTATAGTTTAACTTTTGTTCTTTACTCACGGAAAACAAATAGTAGCCTGAGCAGGTGCTATCAAAATAGTTTTATTTGTTACGTATTGAATGTGTACCTTTGGAAAAACAACACGTTCACTAGAAACTTTAAGAACTTTGTTAACTTATCTATTTGCTTTAGGTGTATATTGTAGGGTTAATTTCTATATATTAGAGGATAAGTTTAACTTTTCAAAGTGCTTCATAGAACACTTTAAAGTGACGACTTAGTTCTTCTCAATTAATAACACACCTTATAAGTAGTACGTAGTGCGAAACGACGAGTCTTTTTATTAATAAGTCGATCGATAGTGTTGATACTTTAATAATTAATTATTATTGGTATATTAACAAGTTGTCAAGTATCTAAGCATAGTAACGGAAATTGATTACGCGTTTTGATTGTATATTCGCTTTTGTTGCTTCACTTTAATGTTCGCTCCATCCGCATTTTCTTCCATAATCTGAGAACTTATTTTAAAAAAATGCTTACGAGTATTGGGCGATCGTAGAAAAAGTTGGCAGCAAGGGTTGACGTTGCACATGAGATCAACATACTTACACATAGCACTCATGTTTCAATACCTGAGCTATGTCAACTATCGAAACGTTTCACTGAAATAACTTAGAAGTAAGACCGTGCACTTTACTCGATTGGATTCGAGGTAGACGGCCAATAAGACCACACTTGGACTCGATCAAAAGTGCGAAACAGGTAAAAGACACTATACATATGTAGATAGTTAAGGATATATTTGGATGTTACAAAAAAGAAACACGATTGTGTACATGTAATTTGGAACTTTTAGTTGTTTTTAAAGTTTGTAGTATACGTCCGCTAAGAACAAACGTCTGTTGCTAGTTAAACATATCAACTTGATAAAAGTTTAACACTAGATAAAAGATTGATAGACAACGCACAACTACAGGTGGGTGGTATAAGACTTATTTTTGTAACGTAGATGAGCATAAAAAAAGATGTTCTGGATATCTATATCTTACAAAGGTTAAAATGAGACGAAAGTTTGTAAGAAAAGTTAGACTTTTCAAGTTAGAAACACGGAAATTTATGTTTAGACGTTCTGCCTTTGGTACTAGTTTTATTAGTATATTTTGGTCGTTTTTATAGTATCATGTTTAATGGTATTACAATATTATTATATTTATTACTTTGGGTTAAGTCAGTATATTTCTCAAAAATAGCTGGCTGACTTTCTTTCGAGGTATTTTTAATAAAGTTACGCTTATGGTGCAACATTTATAATTTTATGTATATGAACAAATACATTGGTAAATCTGACGGAAATAGTTAATAATAGAGGAAGAGGCATTCTTAATCTATATTTTTATATAAATAAATAAAAAAACAAATTAATCATAAATTGATTTATTTTTATAAGCGTGTATGTACTATTAGTTTTTCGCGCAGATATAATTTTGAATTTAATAGTTATACCTACTTAATTTATTCCGCGAAAAAATTATTTATTAAATATAATTTCATTAAACAATATTTCAAAATTTTAAATTTTATTTTTAATAATAATTAATCTTATTCATGTAATAAAATGACTTCGAATGATATCAATACATATTTAATGTAAATTGTTATACATTTAATCCACAATTATTTATGTTATTATAATATAATTAAAATATACTTTGTATTAAGCGTTGAAAGAGACTTTTCTCATACAGAGTTAATTTACGAAGACCCTGAGCTGCTAAAGGTTCAAAGAGAAATGCACATTAATTATACGCGAAAATAGTAAACTTAATTACGATATGAGACATATACTTACATCACATAACTCCGAAATCCTTTCTACATATATCTGTGAAGATAAAAACTGATTCTATGCATATCTGATTTGATCTTATTCATATGTTTACGTAAAATCTACTTCGCAAAGGAATCTTTATCTACATAATCAGAGTCAGCGAGACGTTGTCGAAATATGAAACGAAGTGTCCCAGAGAGGTAGACGAGTATTTAAAGAAGCTATGAATACGAAGCGATATTATTGCTGATACATAGAGTAATATGAAATAATAGTAAATCGTAAAAATGTTCGGACATAATGTAATAAAAACCTAAGAATATGAAAGTAGTCAAGAAATACTTTTACGTACAGATATAAAGCAATTCTATTATTAAGAATGTAATATTACAATTGAAAAGATATTAAATTTGAAATATCTCAGACGATATCACATGAGCTCAGCACAATAGATGGGTTCGAAGGCAATATAATGTATAAAACGAGTATTATTCGCATGATCAAATCTCCTAATAAGTTGGATCCCACAGCGTTCAATGTGGCGAGAGCTAATACCCCGCCTCTCTCAGCCCGTCACTCCTGGCTCCACACGACTAAACAATTATAGTGTTATGTATTATATTGCTTAGCTTCTTTTAATTAAGTGTTATGTTGCATATCCTATAAACTATATAACTAATTCAGTGCCAATGCGCTGTGTTCTGATCTTAGTTTTTTTTAACAGCTGAAAATCATACGAGCGTTATCAATGTATTTTTCTTTTTCTTTCAACTCATGACGAGGATAATTGTTATTTATGACAATATTCATATAAATTTCCAGCAACTGGGTAATTATTGTGCTTTGCGTTGGCAAAAAAGGCAATTATTTTTGTTAATTCTCTGAAAGGCTTATATTACTTAAAACAAAATAGCTAACGCTTGTTTATATGTTGTGTTTCATAAAGATATAACAGTCTTCATTTAATTATATTTTGTCTCCATTTATAATAATATATACAATGACACACATCACTAGACATTAAATAATAAAACGGTCACGTTACATAGATATATATATATATATATATATATATATATACATAGATATATATATATATATATATATATATATATATATATATATATATATATATATATATATATATATTATAGATAATAACCGATTATAACAAAACGGAAAGTATGATTTCATGGTCACATAATACTCATAACACGTGTACGAGGCACATGCCAGTCGTCACAGATTTCTGAGCGTGAAATGACGCTATGTTACTTGACGGCTTGCGGTGGTGTGGCGAGGCGTGGTGTAGACGGACGCGGCGGACGCGGTCGCGAATACTAGCTAACTGAAATCAATTACCGCGCGATATTGCAAATTAATTGTGTCACTAGTACGATATTAAATTAAATCTAATTGACGTAATTGACTGAGTTTGTAATTAAACCCTTAATATTATACTAGTGGGTCTTCTGCGAAACTTCGCATTTATTCAAAAGATTTTTTTAGGAAGTTTGGCGCCAAAATTATGAAACCTTTTTAAATGAAATTTTTAAATATCAAATAGTATACATTTAATCAGTTAGAATGTTTACGTTTTCATTTTTTCTTATACAGCCGTAGCACCGCTCTCTAACTGGCCAGTAACTTTTTTCCACTCTCTAAAATAAATTCTTTGTTAAATCGTAACAATTTAGTAAATTGCAATCAAGAATCCTCTTTAATTTTGTGCACATCTACTGTTGGAGCTCATTAAAATGAGACTGAGATGATTTTTATATGGAGCTATCGTCCCATAATCACTGGGACAAAAATCGTTTTACCACTTTTAATACAAGATGACTTTAAAATACATCAAAAAGCTAATGCTACTGTAAATTTTATTCGACAAATATTTGGATATACATCGCAGATTAATGTTGACGTTAATTTATAGATTATAAAGACTTAAATTCTTGATACAAGTTACAAATGTTAAATTAAACCCACAAATCAATTTTAATGTATTCTTTCATTTAAAATTGGAATATATTCTACCGACAAACAGCAATACTTAGTATTGTTGAAATCCGGTTTAAAGCATGAGTAAGTCAGTGTAATTACAGGCACAAGATATAACATTAATTCCCAAGAATGGTGGCGCATTAATGATATTAGAATAGATTAATACTTCATTAAGTTCTATGTCTATGTCGCAGTGATGACCACTTACTCGTACCATCAGGTGGCCCATTTGTAATTGCCTACCTATGACGTGACATTAAAGACAGACTATTGATTTTATTTGATATTTGATTTAAATTTCCGAGCCAAATTCAAGTGACTTCTCAAGTCCTTAGATGCTTGAATTAAAACAAAGTTAATGGATCTTTGAATTTCGTAGCGAGTATCTTGACAAATTTCACGTTATTTATAAGGCAAGGGTGGATAGAAAATCTTAATAATTCATTTGTTATTGTATTAATGATGGCTTCTGGATACTTAAAGTGCTACCTACTGCTGTTGTTTCCCGGCCTGAATACAAAATGTCCGTTTCCGTCCACGCAATCCTCACATTAAGGCTGTCAGTCAGTAAGGCAGCGTTTATTGGCAGCTTTACTCTCTGTCCAATAGCAAATGACAACGTAATTTAAATGAACTATAATTTTAGTAACAAATGTAAGTTGAAAGTTATGGAGTCAAATATAATGAATATCTTTACAAAAAAAACCCCAAAAGAAAGTAAACTTTCCATTTGATGCGATGTGATTTAGAAATACATATTTTTATGTGTTGTATAACCATATGACACAGTGAATAGAATTCCAGGGTTTTCACCGTAACCTGCAGATTCCAATAGAGGCGAACTTTAGAGCTAATTATTATATTAGCTATTAGGGAAATGAGCAATTAGGAAAATTCTTATAAATGCAGCGTAGTTGAACAAATTACAAATATACCACACTAATAAAACAGGCATTTGTCCAACTGAAAAAATATAAATCTTTTTTTGTTATACTATCCGAGTTGGATACATGATGGATATACCATTGGAAATAATATTTCAGACACCCATTGAATTTTCTTAAGTATTACATATTTTTGGTAATCCACATTAATAGAAGACTTAACACATATTTGCATATTTCAATAATAAAGAATTTCCATACCGATTCTCATTCTAAGAAACATTCTTAGGTGATGAATTACAAAGAAATGTTTAACCACTTTATTCCCTAAGCCTAAATAGTAACTTCGATATTTCTTAATTCAGATATGACTCCCTCTTTAAACCCCCATGGGAGATGAAGTCCTGTGCAAAATTTTATCCTGTTCAACCCACCGATGTAGGCCGTACCGATGTATTGAGTGAGTCATTTAAAAATTTGAAGTAAGTAGACTATTAAACAAATTTCCTTTATAATTCTATAATATACTAATATTTAAAATAAAATTATACTCGCCTTCATAGATCCAGGTCTCATTACATACATATGTAGTAAGTACCTATCTAACAAAGCATAAGCGTGTAGTATTAATTAGATATTAGTTAAGGCAACAGGAAGCGAATAATAAAAAGTGGTAACTTTTATTATTACTTAGAAATAATACTTTTATACCTTTGAACAAGTATTGGTTTATAGAAATGTTAAATTTAAATATTACATAATTTAATAAAATTATTAATTTATAGCTCATAAATGTGTTTTAATAGGAAAGGTTTTTAAACTATTTATATATTATTATTAAGTAACCTATCAGGTTGGTTTTGCATCATATCAACTTCAATACCGTTTAATTGATCGTCAAGACATAGTAAACACAGAAACACGTACATGTGTACGATGTAACAATGTTTACCAGGATTTCCTAATATAATATCATATTTGTTGAATGATGTTATAATAGCAGAACGATGATCTTTAATTAATTATAGCTTACTAAGAAGAGGTATATGTAGCACACGTATTTGCTCATTGAACCCTCGTTGGTCTAGTCGCTAGCTCATGAGACTGCAAATCCCAAGTTCCTAGATTCAAGTCCGTGTTGGATCATTTAAAATTTATTTGAGTTACCTGGCAAGAAACACTTATACCCAAAGATTAGTCCTGTGTCTAAATCTCGGATTATAAATATGAAGAAATAGAGAATGCAACTGTGTTTGCAAATCTCCGTTGAGAATGCTTGTCGTTACCGAAATCGCTCAGGATATAAGAGGTTTTACTGATTGTATAATGACGTGATGGCATTTTAGTAAACTCGTACTACATGTCATTAGGTGAAAACTGACAAGTTTATGTAGCACATTCCAAGCTAATAACAGTTTTTGTGACACTAAACAAGAAAAAAGCTTTCCCCATTTAACGGAGCGTAAATGTGTACTCCATGTTACCGCCGCCCTTAAGCAGACATTATTAGAGGGGTGTCGCACGGTGGACATAAAATTTTGTTGCGATTTTTCCCTAATACCTACTATGCTGTGCGTTGTAGGTCACGCTGGTAAAAGTTACCCGGAGTCAAATAAGGGTAATGCAGTATTTGAGTAAGTATTAAAAAGGTGCAATATTAAACTTAAAAGTTTAAAAAAATAATCGTCTCTATTTTAAATAGTCAAAACTCTAAATATAGATATTCATCTTTTGTATAAGCGACGAAGAAAGCTAATTTTTGCGTGATAAGAACTTAGCGTTTTATTTATTTCCTTAATTAAAAACGTGAATTTAATTTAGTCAATTTCAATACTAAGTAAATCATATTTAACAATGAGAAGTTCAAATTTTTTTTCCTGGCAAAAGACCTATAGGGGCATGTGGGGCTCACCGGCGCTGGCGGCACCGGAATACCCACTTACTTTGGCAAAAGGACCAACTTTCATGTGCTTAGTTTTTGTTATAATTCATCTTTTGCATGGTCGTAAAGATAACTTCATGTGAAAATTTAATATGTGTCGGATGAAAGTCTGCCTCAAGTGTATTCACAAGCTCGAACTGAAATAAGTCAAGATTGAAATTGTATTGGACGATAATTACCAAATGTAATTCGAAGAAATTTACATTTCAAAAAACGGCCTTTACAATTTGAATCATTTAATTTTTTTTATTAAGTGTTTTAGTTTTCTTTTACTACATTTAGTAAAACTATGTATAGATAAATTTTTGTAAACAATCCTAAACAGACAGACTAATGGATTATTGGAACCGATAAGAACAAATTTAATACAATCGTTTTTGTCGTAATTTATCGAGTCGAGGTTGTAAAAAATCCTGACGTAAATAAATTATTACCTACCTAGATCTGAAACCCGTATGGGCTAGTGGATGTTGATCGATTAAATATTGCGGGTTCAAATCTAATCAAGCACTCCTGAGTTTAAGTACCCCTAAATAGTGTTTGATTTCATCTCGTACGGTGAAGGGAAACATAATGAAGAAACTTGCAAGTGTTGGATGAAATTCTGCCTCATCTCCACCATCAAGAACTGGACTAGCGTAGTTGAATAATCATTAAGCCTTCTTTTTAAGAGCGAGACGTCACTATATACATAAAATAAATATTACATAATTAGTATAGAACATATATTCTGAAACTGGTTGGTTTTGTATAAAATCGCGAGTAAGTATACAACCAGTAAATATATTAATATTAATATTCTGTAAGAAGGAACTCGAAATTCACCGCAGAACTCTAGTGTGAAATGCTAGAAAGTTATATGCGACATTGACTAAAATAATTATTGACTAATATAATTATAAAATTGATACAAGACAAGCGTCAAAATGGCATATCACATTAACTCAGTTGTCAACATTTTACTAGTGAGATACGAAGTGAATTCTTATAGAATCGCACTACTCTTCATATCGTTATCAAGTATGTTTATAGCGTACAGAAATTAGTAAAACTGCGAAGCGCGAAACTATTAAGAACCTGCTTGCGTGAGAAATAGCGCTTTTTCAGTCTTCTGTATAGCATGATCACTATTTTTAGTACCTACTTATTATGCAATTTCAAAAATTGTATTTGATTTGTAGTTGTAGTTTGTTTAAAATTATTAAAGTAATAATTACTGTTTATTTATAAAAACCCTTATATTTCGTCTGATGACTAATCAAAATAAATACAAACTTTAGAACATTTACTCATTCAATCGTCTCAAAGGAACGTCATATAGAAACTCTCAAATTCGTTGCACTAAAATTCGATTACCTGTCGGAGAACAAAAAGGAAGTGGTTTTTGGGAGTTTATTCTGAATTGATTAATTTATTAACGATTTTTATAAAATTAATTTTAAAACGAAGATATTTAATAACACGCGAATAAAATTCAACCATCAACCAACCAACGTACCCAAATGTACATAATTATGTACAAATATAATAATAATGTCATAAAAATTAGTTGCAGACGAAATAGATTTAAAAAAAACACGCGTTAACGTAACAGTGGGGTTAAGGGGGTTCGTTTAATCGTAATTAGCAATATTTGTTAGCAGCACAAAGAAACGCCGCGGGTCAACCGGCTTTTGGGACCGAGAACACACTACAAAGGGCTTAAGGTTTTAGATGTTGCCGCTCAGAAAATTTGTTTCATTAAGCGGGCCGGCCGAAATTTTCTTTTCCTTTTACTAGCAACGAAATTCCCATAACGTTTACGTTTTATCGGTATCAGTTTAACAAAGCTTTATGATAAAGGGATACTTTAAAAGAAGCTTAGGCTGTATAAACATCTTAAAAATAAACGCTTATCTTGAAAATATTGGAAAAACATGAAACTCCGCAAACACAAAGGTAAGGTAATGTATATACTGGTTTATTTTTAAACATTAATACTTTATCAATAAATCCAGATTTAAATAATATTTTTTTGCCTATTGACTTAATATTTTTCTCAAAAACAAAATAATACAGAATACATAGTATACACGTTACCAATATTTTTTAATGATTTTTAATAATAAAGTTTGTCAATGTCTTACTGCTGAGTTAAGGAGTCCACGCTGCTCCAATGCGGCACGGTGAATACAAATGTGGTAAATTTTCGACCGACACATGCAGGAAACCTGCTCGCCAACCTCACGATGTAAATACAAATAAAGCACATGAAAATCAGATGTGCTCACGGTTGAAGTCGCAATCTTCGGATAAGATGTACGTATTCTATGGGTCATTCATTTCACTGGGTCACCTGGGCCATTAAGTTACACGTTCTTCATTTATAAACTATGTAAAACTTATTTACTAGTAAAAATTAAAATAACGAAAATCGATGTTTAATATTTAATTAATTATTTTTACACATTTAATCACAAACGTTTTATGATTTGATGCAATGCAATAACTAATCATGTTAAAAATTATAAGGCTTTTAATAATATAGTTTTATTTTACTTTTAGTTAAGCAGGAAAGTAAGGCGGTCGTTTTGAAACTAATTAAAACATGTATTATATGTGTTTGTTTAAAAAATTGCGCTAACATAAAGTCGACTCGATAGATTTGTTGTTTTTATTAAATGCTATTTAAATTGTAAAACTTTGTTTATAAAATTGTTACTTAAATTATTTTTTAATTTGGCTCGGCTCTGTTTAATTGATATAAAACAACATAACATCGTGGTTTTTAAAGATTTTATAAATAGATATCTAAAATTTAGAATAAACAAATAAATAATTTTCATTATAATATTATTAGATACTTATTTATAACATTATAAATAATAAACGAAACCTCCCTTGAGGATCAAATTCTCTCGTTTCAATCCGTCTGACAAAGACCGTCTAGACCTAGTCTAGACTTTCTCAAACGTATGTATTATCATAGAAGTACATTTAATTTTACATAAAATATATTTTATCAAATGCTTATAATTAAAGTATTAGCTCAATTGGTTAGTGTGAAGACTAAAAAAAATAATTTGTGTTTATTTTAAAAGAATAATTTAATTTGTTGGAAATACTTTTTAATTATTTTCCTTTTTATGAAATCAGCGTTCATTTTATTTGAAACTAGCGACCAGCCCCGGCTTCTTACGGGTGAAATACTGACACTAAATATATTACATAATGTCACAATTTACAAAGTTCATAGCTTTTTTTAGTATTTTAAATCTGTAATATCTTCGAAAGTTTTCATTTAAATTACATGCTGTATATTAATCTATATGAAATACACAATGTATTTAAGGTACTCTATTGGATAAGGATTAATGCTGTATTCCTTAAAATCGCTTCGGAAATAAGCCATTATTTCTCGTATAAAGTTCTACATTGTTTATGCTACACAAGGACAGACAGACAGCGGTAAGCGACTTTGTTTTATACTATGTAATGATATTGACAGTAACGATAATTTTTTATTAATTTTATATCCGTTGGTAATAGAGCAATTAGGTATAATTATCTTATAACGTTAGTTTTTCTGAACGTTACTTTATTTTATTTTGAATTTTATAAATGGCAGTTAATTATACGGATACTGTGAATACCTTAGCAATAACATAATAGGAACTATTGTGACTGATATAATATGGCGTCAACATACATTAGATACGAACGTGACAGAGCATTAGTCCTTTATTGAATTAAGCGTAAACAAATGATATCATTTTTGTACATAAAATCTACACTAATATTATAAATGCGAAAATAACTCTGACTTTAAATGAAATTTGGTATGGGTTATTTTTTTAATTCACCCCTCGAGGGGTAAAATGGGGCTTGACGGTATGTGTGCTATAGGTAATGTTTTATAAATTTTGTGCGGGTAGAGCCGCCGGTTCAGCTAGTATTAAATAAAGTAGCAGTGTGTAATATAAACATTACGCAATTTATTATTAAAGAGTAAAATACTTAATTTGAAAGTGTCTCGTCTCAGGTAACTTCCGATTATAAAAATATATTAATAAGTAACAAATAATTTGGTCGAGGTACACCTGTGTTAGTAAAGACAAAAGAATGGCGGCTGCCGCCATCAAGAGCACACGAAGTGTTGTTCTTGATATAAGAGCGTTAAATAAAAACCTGTTCTCGTGAACAAAGCGGTACGTGAGGCAAATTATTTATGTATTGCCGCGGTCGGTCTAATTACGTGAGGCTTTTGTTCTTGGCCTCCGCTTGCTACTTTTACTTATATATAGATAACCATAACTGCACCGTAGCAGGGTAAAGATTTAACCACTTTGTTAAGCTTTGAACTGGAGGTATTTAACTTAATTGAATAGTAAGAAATTGAAATAAAGTTACTCGCGAGAAAATAAAATTAAAATTGGCGTAGAGCTAATACTTTTTGTCAGTACAATTAATTTATATTCAAATAAACGACTATATATCAACGGTATAATAGTTACTAACACAATATCAAAGTATCTAAAATAGTAAGTGTATATTTGTTATGTTTTACATTGACAATTGACAAACATTACAAATATTCACGATAAAATTATGTTTTTCCGATATATTGTGCACGTTTTATTTTATGGCGACGTTTTATGAAATCGTAACTTTCCGCGTTGTTTTACGTAAAAACGCTTTCTTCTTCCCCCGAGGCGGGTGGCAAGAGTTGTGAAATAAGGCGGGAAAGAAGAGGCATATGATATTCACGTGTAATAAATATTAGAATAGATGCAGTGATTGCCCCCAGGTGTCGACGCGGCAATAAGCGTTACTTGCCGTCTTTTTATTTCCAGCGTCGTATCATTTGTCAAATTCAGAGGAATTTTACTGCAATAGGCGCGGCAATAGATATTTTATGATATAATTAAATATTAAGTTGTTTTTTTATTGTATATAGCTTTTATCAATATGTAAACACATTTACTTGTACATGAATAGGATACGTAATTCCAACAAACTAGTTATTAGTTTTATTTAATTACTGGACTATACCCAAAACTTTGTCTGTGTCTCTTTTACTCTATAGTTCTCATTCTATGTTGCTTACAATATATTGCAAATATGTTATCCTTGTACTGTAAATACTTAGAGTTTATATAAATTTCTGTTTTCAAACTGTCTTTAGATATGACTTTAGCGTTCACTGAATTCCTATAGGTTTTAGTTTTGCATATATTTAGTAAATCTGAAGACAATATTGAAGTGTTTAAAATTACGGAAATTAAGAGCTAGTTGAATTTGGGTGTAGGTATCGGCATCAATAGATAATTCCCTGAGTTGAAAATCCCAATATGCATGGGAGTGAGGAGCGATGACGAGCGAAGCGTGAGCGATTGTCACACGAATGATGCACGCGAAGCGCTGCGGGCCCTGCGGGGGACGTCCCCCCTTACGCCGCCATTATCGATTGCCCCAGTTGAGAGCGAGGCGGAAATAATGATAGAACGAGATGCAACCACTGCCCGCCGATCCGATGGCCAACTCCAATGGTAACTGTATAGTGCACTACACAAATATTGTTCGAGATAATATTTAATCTTCCCTTTCTTTCCTCTAATATAATTCTGTATAACGCTCCTTGAATGAGTTCGAGATGGCGTTATTGCAAGGATTGTCTGGGATTTTTATTAAATTAAAATAATTGCTTGTTTAAACAGAGATTATATAGTTTCTTTCTTTTCGTTTTTGATATTAAATAATTAATTTGATAAGCAATTAATAATGATTTTACGTTTTACAAATAAATTATACGAAAATTCAGACCATCAAAGTAAACAACTTCACAAAGTCAAGCGTGGAAGTGACATCCTGCTTATATCTATCTGAACGGATCTTGTAATAGCTTCCTCAATCTCGTCGTCAAAGTTCTCATAAGGCGCTGCTTAACTAAGGCGTTAAGGAAGATAGTTAGTAAGAGGCCTTCGGCAGGGTCTTAAAACTTGGGTGGAACTTGCGTAATACGATCGCAACGATCCAGCGAATGATGAGCATCAATGCGCTGATAACCGACAATACGTTATGACCATTGAGATTGGATTTGAATTTGAATTAATCGTACAAGGATAGGAATATTACAGTTTTAACAACGAATCTGCAAAACTGGATGTTCGTTGCTAAAAAATATTTTATTCTAATTTCAGCAATTTACGCTTTAGACAACCTTAAGCACTTACGAAAGTGTTTTATCAGTATAAGATCATAATATATCCTTTAGTGAAGTGAAATGGCCTTTCAATGTCCATCATAAACCAGAGTTCATAAGCCATGACGTTTCGGACCCCAAGCCCAGCATCAGTTATATCGATTTTACGATAAAACGTCCGACAGGCGAGAGTCTCCTTCGCGCGGTAAATTGCGATAGAATCTGAGCCGACGTTCACATCCAATGATAATAAAGAGTAAAAAGAGTCGTCGTTTTAATGTTCACTTTATGGGTGCTTCCGGGTCCGTAAGGTTCAGGATGCGGCCAGATATATGGCAGTTGTAAAAACCGACTCGCCAATCGCAGCCGCTCTTTGTCGACTTTGACACCGCTTTCATACGAGAGTGATCCATAAAATTTAAAACGATATTGTGAATATTACCCCTAATAAGAATTGACATCATACAAAATTTTAAGCATTCTGAAATAACAAGCGAGCCTAGCGAGCAATTACACGCTTTTTAGATAAAACCCTTTTCAATATTGTCAGTTTACATTGGTCGTTTGACTCTATAAATTGTAATGGCATTTCTTGTAAACAGAGTTAATGTCGTAAAGTGGAGTCTTCTACTAAGGGAAGATAAGTCAGTAAATAAACTTGGGAATCCAATTAAGAAATGAGCGGGGAATGGATTTATTTGAGATATACTTTATTGACGTACGTGGGGCTAGGTAGATTTTTTATTTAAGTGTATTGTTATAATCATTGCATTTACAGCTGGTATTGTTATTTTATCAAAGCACATTTCAAATATCGTATTTTTATAAGTAATTTTATATTATATTTTATAGTCCCATCGGGATTAATTATATCGGAAAGCACTGTAATGTTTATCTTTTACTTTAAAACAGAAGCCTAAACATCGTTGTCAATGTTTCTATGTTAAAAAATGACGAACCTCCATACAAATTTCCATTCCCAGTTTCTTTCTCTTGTGTAATGATCCTTTCAATCCAATAAAAATCCTTTCTTATTGCCTACTTACATACGTTTCATAAAAAAAAAACCTGTCCTAAATTTATCCTTATGTCACCAGTTAAAACGGTGCGTTATCAATAAGTAATTTTAAAAATTTACTATGTAGATAGTATAAATGATTTTATTAAAACATATTGACAGTTATTCCGTTTCCACTTATTCCTTACATCCATTATTCCATAATCTAGTAAGACACATTTTAAGTTTAAGATATTTTTAATATTAATCTTCTTGTATAAGACTTGTATTCATATTTCTAAGTTAACAAAAATATAAGCTACCGTAGTTAGTATTTTCTTTCACAATTAATTTGAAAATTTCTGCAAATTAGTTTTAATTATATGTACGAAGTTATCACGCAGTACTAGTTACCGAAAGTGGTTGGACGCGAATAAAAATTTGTTCACATGAAATGTCCTCAAAACAAAACTACTTCTACTTTCTCTATGATCTACTGCACACTTAGCTTGATATCAATAATGGCAAATGTGATATCACCATAGTATATAAGTTAACATTATTTTTTATTGATAAAAAAAAATATTTAATTAGTATTTGTATTGCATTTGTATTGAAATTGATCTCTTGATCGGGGGGGGGGGGGGTTAATTAATATGAAGATAAAGTGCCAAGGCAATGCTCACGAGATCCTTTCTTCCTGGTCCTATATACTACCTAACAGGTCACTCTTTTCAAATCTCTTAGACTAATTGAACCTGATCGTTTATAATCATTCAGTCAGGACATTACCTCATATTTTATTATCATAGAATAACTATCAGTTTTCTACTACGAAAGTAGTGGAAACCGGAGCAAGCGCCTTTTCTTGTAATGATAAAAATTGGAGCGTCAGCGACGCTTCAGTACAAGTTGCCAGCTAAAAATATGTAGGTCCCATCGCAATATATCCGAACAATGCACGATAGATTCATTACTAATATTGAAAATCCTAACAAAAAAATCCTCGACAACTATGGTGTATACCAAAGACCTTGTATAGTCTAGTCTTGACTAATAGTCTTCATTATAAAATAAGAGTTAACATTACAATACTTCTTACATTGTATATTTTAGTAAAGGAGGTAAGAAATAGAAATAATGACTTGATGGTAGAACTCTGTGTAAGCGCGTCTGGGTCACTACTACTCAATCATCACATCACTACATCAAATACCAATACTTAGTATAGTTGTGTTTAGATGTGAAAGATGAGTGACCCAGTGTTACTACTGATACAAGGGATATAATATCTTAGTTTATAAGGTTGGTAGCACATTAGCGAGTTAAAGGATGGTGATGATGCTCCTATATGTATGTTCGGATGCGTTCGATTACCTATTTTATAAAAAAAAAAACCGCAGGAGTATGAAAAGATTAAATGATGTAACTGAAGAAAAAATATAAATTCTTGGAAAGGATGGCTTTATTAAAACCATAAAATAGGCAGATCATAAAATATGAATAAAATAATAATAATAGTAATTCACTAAAAAAACATGTTAAAATATAAGTTGTGTTTTCATTTAATTTCAATTTTAAACAAAGAATCCTTTCTAAATCACCTAAAACAACAACCTCAAACCTATAAAGAATACCTTAAAAGAATTATTTTTCAATATTAATTCTATTACAAAGGCGAATGTCACGCGAGCCGAGCCTATATACTCCTTAACCTAATTCTGGTATTCATTTCGCCAATTCACTCGTAAAATTTTAATAGCTCGAGGAAATACGCGCCTCGGAAACCAGGGATCACCTAACAAAGTGACTTGCTTCTTCGCTTACTGCGATGGCTAATTAATCATGTTCCGTGGCGGAAAAGGACATGGTAAGAACTTGATACCGCGAAATATTTCATGAATATATTTATATTGAACATGTATATACTGATTATATTTATTAAAATCATAACTACAAAATTTTAATAATTCTAGAATAAAATCGTTAAAAACTAGAATAACTATTGCGTGCATTTTAATCTACTGTTCATAGTTTAAATAGATTTGCCATACATTTACTACACCGAGTGGAATGTATTATAAAGATTGTGAGGATATAAAATGATTGTATGAAAATGGCCCAGTATTTTATGCAATAACGGAACGTTAATTCGAATCTTAGCACTTAAGACTGTATATGTACATATATGTTCGCTTATGCTCCAAAAAAAACTTCTTCTCTTGATAAGTAAATAACGTATCATAATATTAACTTTTAGGTTGTAATTAATACATCTATTTGTTTAGTCAAAACTAGACTAGAAAAGTTTTTTTTAATATTTACATAGTTAACATAGGGCTAATTATCCTTAAAACAGGTTATGTCAATAACCCAATAAAGAATAATAGTTTTACTCCTTTTAAAGTGCCAAACCACATGTAAATTACTACTTAGCTAATAGTAATATTTAATTATAGTCATACTTATTTTGTAAACTCATATATATATGAGCTTATTTTTGTAATATTATTTTTTGCGCCAATAAATTATTATTATAACTTACCAAGGAAGTTTTGGTAGAATTTACATTCGAATATCTTTCCCTGTAATGTAATTTTTCTTGTCACCTATAGCTGTGATAGTCCAGTCGTTAGAAGACGCAAAACTTAACCAATGATTCTTAGTTGGATTAGAGTATAATATTCATGTGTTAAATTTAACTTTATAACACACGTCGTGCACGGCGGCGAGAGACGACTTCGTGAGGAAATCTGCACGTGGCGGATGAGAATCTGGTACCTACGTGTCAACATCGTGGTGGACATATACACACTGTTACTACTAATATACTACTCTAAGATATCAGATATTGTTTGAATACAAACCTTTTTCCGTCCGTTTCTTGCCTTATAGTGCATTCTTCATATTACTTGTCGATATCATGATAATAATCGGTTTCCTTTAAGTGTTTCTGTCCCGGAGCTACTTTTAAACATTCTCTTACGTCACTCTTACATCCATGATTGTCACTCCATAAACCTATCTGTGCTTTCTCGTCTCATTAGAATGCGATGGTATTTTATTCATAACTACTGCTCCGAATCAAAAATGTATCCTTTATTTTAAGGGCAACTCGGTGTCAAATATGTATCTCTGGAATGTGGCACCATTTCATGCACCCTGAGCTAATTCTATTCTTGACTTCACGATCTATTTCACTATTTTTCAATATGAATGAACCAAGGTGTCGGTAAGTTTGAGTAAACTGGTTGAACTATCATCACTGACAGGAACGAAGTATGTTAATTTATTGTAAACGATTAGAATTTAATAGATTTATATTATATATATAACTGATTTAGTATTCACATACGGTCCTTGGGTTATAAAAAAACGTTATTAATAGAGATAGGTATGTAATAAACACATATAGTCTAATGAAGTTGCCTAAATAAACTCTTTATTTTGCTTTGTATAAATTGAAATATGCTAATAGATATTCGCTGCCTAGCCTTCTGTTAATATTCGAAGCACGTACGTATTTCTTTGTTTCTCTTTCATATAACGAGATATTGTGATTCCTCCATTACGACGCCAAGTATAAGGCATATCCTACACCGTGAGATACACGTTTTCTTATTAAGACGAGGCAACCTTTGAATAATAATTGATGCCTTATTGATATTGATTTTCTCATCCTTGACTCGTTATAGAATTTAAATATCTCAGACGGAAAAGTTTTATTAATCTGTAGGTACTTTGTTTATGTTTGTCTTGATTCAATATATAAACTAAGGACTTATAAAATATTGATTTATTTAAAGCGTCAACTTTACAACAAAAACTTACATTAGATTTTTAGTCAATACCTATACTTTATATATGTATAAAATAATATATTAGCATTATTTAAAGAGCAAAACAAAATATCCGGTTCAAACCTACGATATACAATATTGAATTGATAAAATAAACAGTTTCCTTACAAATCTCAGTAAAACTAAAATGAAACATTGTATAAATGTTAAAGTAATACTCGTATACATTGCATACGTTACATCAGTTGTACATACTCCGTGAGCGAGATAGAATTGAAAATTGTACGAGCCTATACAATACGCCTTCGATCGGCGTATCAAGCCAGCATATTGAAAACAGCAGCAAGTAAAAATGCCATGATCAGTTATTAATATTATTAATATTAACAATGTTTCTAATTCAGAAATGTTCAATAGAATAGAAACACGTGCTGAAAATGTTTACAAGACATTATGCGACTGGTTAGCGGTAATATGAACGAAATACATCATCGAGTTATGTAAGGTGTGCTTCGTAACCGAAGATAAGCAAGGGTGAAATCCTATCTTATTTGCGCCCTCGGATTAAAATTAATTTTCGAACGGAAGCTCAAAATCACATAATGCTACGAGACTCCCTTTCATTGTTCAAAATTTTAATTTTGGGTGACGTCATGAATATTTTAAAATGTAATTACATTACGCTTTTGTTCTTTGATTGTCGAAGGGTTGGTTTTCAATTGTACAATTATTTTTAATTAATAAGCAGAAATGTTAAGAAGATATGTGATAAGATTCATATATCATATTTTTTTAACAATGAAGATATAAATGTTTACATCAGAAACGTGATGTACTGTAAAAGCGGTTTATCAATACTGGATAAAGCTGATTAAGTTCATATACAGATATTATAACAAATCAAAACATCCGCCTACAGTATACGAGACGTAAGAAAAGACGAAAGTAATATCCTCACGATTTGGGTTTCAATACGATAATAACATGTAAAGACCAAAATAGGGGGGAAGATAAGCCAATCACACTGTATCATATCCGGTATACGCGTCGGATAATTTTCTTCAGAAGATATTTCATAAATCATGTATCAATGTGGGAAAATGTAATATCAACTAGACGTACATTCTTGTTACTTGCCTTTTTATTATCGTAACTTTATTGTTAATTTATATGGTATTGTTTTCATGAAATCATATGAATATGTAATAAATATACAGGTGTATAATTTATTTTCTTTTATATGCACTATACGTACATTCATATATATTGCAATAATTATTTCCTTACATGATTATAATGAGCAAATAAACTTTTTTTTTTAATGTATGTAGTTTAAATGTATTTTTAGGCATTTTATTCATAAAAGTGTGTTTTTAGTTATTTCTGTCTTAAGTACATATAAAGGAAGGATGTATATTTATTAATTATAGAACATACTAAAAAAACAAAATCCAAAAATTTAATTAATTTTAATATGTATTTATTTTAGTTCTATTAAAGTAACGACAAATCATTTTATTTTTCTATTATTTTATACAAAGGTTATAAAAAAATAGGATAAGATAAGATTTATCAATGAAAATATATTATCGTACGACTAACATAAAGAGTTTTCTTTGCATTCCAGGTGAACACTGAAAGCCTGTTTCCGGCGGGAATGGTACACGGAAATGTACTACGAGCGGTAACAAAAACCAAAGCTCAACGCAAACCAGTTTAAGGAAGCCGTGCCGAGATGCGACAAGTCTTTCTTCTACTATCGTACTACAAATATATTCAAACGTTCTCATTGAATAATGTTCAATTAATAGAAAATTTTAAAATACCTATACCTTTAGTTATCAAAGGAAATTTGCAACAAAGAAATTCCTATTCCCGCGAAATGTTACTACGTCTATTATATTCCTGGTTGGCAGTTATTACTGGTAGTTACTGGGATAAAAGATAAAGGCGGAGATCACGCGATTCATTTCTCTAATTGCATCCAGGGGCGGTTTCGTCTGGTCGCTGATGAAACGAGACAATTTAAAAACACAGACAACCATAAAACGGATATCATATTTCAAAAGAAGTTTTTTCAGTAAATTGTTTTGACTGATTGTAATTATTTTTTTCCTGTCTTGCTACCTGCACCTTTTGTTTACATCAACAGCCTAAAATTATATATGTATCTTACATACCAACATTTACAACGTAAAGGGTTCACTCGTTTATCTATTAAGAAAAATGTGTTTACGATTATCTCTGTGCGAGTCGTGTCGAAAGGCACTTCACTAGTAATTATTGTATCATATATGAATATTGCGCAGATGCTATTGCATTGTAAAAAGATTTTTTTATTGTCTGGCATTAGGCATACATTGTCCAGTCCAAATTGGAACGCACTTGTCTAGAAGACGCCTATTCAATCTGTGCCTCGCTGATATCTAGATTGTAAAAAAACAATGACAACCGAACATTGCACACATTGGATGACCAGAATGAAATTCAAGGTGATGATAAATCGAATTTAGATTTTATTTAGGGATAGTTTAAGGATTTTCAGAAATATTTAATATACTGCATTTTCATAGTAAATATCACAGTCACAGGTGCAGTCCAGTTTATAATATTTGGACTTAGAGAAGTGTAAAATATTTAATGTATTCATTGCGCCTCTTTCCACATTTTTTTTCAATTGGTCCTTTGTCTGGAAGGCTGCCTGGAAGAGCCGCATATTTTACCCAATTCAAATTTGTATATTCCGTAATTTATTGTGTACTTTATTAAATATTTTGTTAATTGAAATAGAATATAGTATAAATTAATAAAACCTTGAACGATTCACCGATACATAACCAAATTTGGTTATACACGTAAGTGCTATTATATGTACATACGCGCTATTTGTATAGGGTTGTAGGTGACTTGTCTCGTATTACAAAGCGACAATAAGTAAACAAGGGCAGGATAAAGTTACGCATCAATAAGGAACACCATTTTCTGATAACGCAGTGAAGGATTGTGCTTTCATTTGTAGTATAGAGTGTCAGAAGGTTACTAAAAAGACTCACTTTGACTTAGAAGTGTCCATTAAGGAGGCTGAATGTCGTGTAACATTATATGTTTGACGTACAGCCAGGGCTTTCAGAAAATGGGCTTGATAACGACCCTTCTTTCAAAATAGGCGTGAGTATTGGGGTTACTCTTTACATTAATAGGATAGTATCGTTAAATTACCTGATGGATAGGATTTAATGACTTTGAAATCTTTTGTACGAATATTAAATTTTCATTCCTTTGTGATGTTACTGTGAGTGTACAAATATTTATACTTTTTTTGGTTATTTCATTTTAAAAATTAAAATTATTTTTATGTGAAAATTGAAGGCAGTAGAGTATTATAACGTAACAATCTGTTAACAAATTTCCTACTACTGTGCAAAGATTTAGTTTTCTCTTGATAAGAATTTTTGGAGCATATTTCGACATGCTGCTCTAGTGTGGATTGGGGATCGTAATAGAATTTAATCTGATACTTTCAGATTTTCTCACAAATTTTTGTTTCACCAGAATAAATATTTTTAATAAAGATTAAGCACATGAAAAATTTACGCTTGCTCGGGTTTGAACCCACAATATTCGGTTAATATTCACTTCTAACCACAGGCATATTTCGACTTATGCTGTGCAGTAGTGGCCCGTACAAAAATGTCTTTTGAGACTCAGAAGATAATCTCTTACAAGATAATATTTAAAGAGATCTCCACCGAGTCATAACAGTCAGTCATAAAGAACAGTACAAGAGAGGCTGCGGATGCCTTATATTGAAACGAACCGTTGTCTCTCCAATTCATACCGAAGACGGCCATCACAGACATTGAGAGAGGGATAAAGAACCTGAAAAATTATGGATATATTTGTGGTGCGATTTCATCTATATATAAGGATTTTCCTCACGATACCCGTGAACACAAGAAGATTAATAAATACAATTTGATATACACGATCTTCGGTTATTTATTAAGTTTTATCTTCTGGGTTTTGGTTCAGAATTGCCTAAATTAAATGTATTATTAACTAATTATTTCTTATTAAAAAATTCCACACCAAAATTAGTTTAAAAGTACTATATATCAAACAATTCGAATTAATGAAAATATGAAAAAAATATTAGTAATTCACAAGTTAGGTAGGCATGTAGGTAGGTGTATTTTATTAGATTTCACACGTTCTATTAACGCTTACTTTAAAACGGCATTCCATTTAAAAGTAACGGTTAATACTTTAAAAAATAAGGTTCTAGGCGAAAAATAAAACATAAAAGAAATCTGATAAAATGTAAAATAGTCAAATTTATATTGTTGTTCTTTTAGTGTTTACGAATACTTTATACAATATTTAAATCTTGACCTGATTTTTGCTTCGTTATTTGAAGAATTGAAATAAACTCTCGAAAATATTATAACCATCCGCTTATATAACAAAACTACTATCTATTAAAGAATTATTATCTTCATTCGAATAATAATACTATGTTTGTAGACTTAATCACGTCAATTTACCTACAGTTAACAACGTCATTGTCAGAGCCGAGACTACAATAAGGCCCAATGCCTAAAATACGTGAATCTTAACTGAAAATTGGTTCAAATTGGTTAAATGCCAATTCATTTTGTACTCGGCAATAGAAGAGGAGTGTAACTACATGTACATAGCATCTTAGTTCACAAGGTTGGTAGCGGATTGACCATGTCATACATGGTTATTATTTATTACAGTGTCAATGTCTACGAGTAGTGATGACCACTTATCATCAGGTGGCCAATTTACTAGCCTGTCTGTGAAAAAATTATGAGAAATACTACACATATCGGTTAAAATTTCCCACATGTGTCCAGTTCGTATTGAAGCAAAGGGTACAATTACTTCCAAAATACTCAAAAAGTAGTGAGACATTTACAGTAAGTTACTGTCGTTTGTAACGTCTGCGGATTTTTTTTAATTACATTCATTAATTACAAGGATATGATAACGATGTTTTAGTGCGGCGTATAAATTTCCTATAAATTCTAAATGTTATTTCAATTTATATAAAACCTTCAACAAAACGCAAACTATAATAAAGTGAAGTAAAACAATAGCGTTGTTAGTAAATGGTGCAGTCACAAGCGACATGTTCATGCCGACAGATAGCGGCTCCATTCAGAAAACCCGCTGGATTCATCCTTTCAGTGCGCTTTACTCTCAGATATGACAGTTTCACTCATAACAGACTGTTAAGTAGATCCCGTGTAGCTTCCCAATTGAATGGATTGCGCAGTACACGAGCTTTCGGTATCGTAGTTATGCAGATTTAATTTAAAGAACTCTTTTATCATAACGAGGTAAATTGAGAGCTATTGTTTTACCTTAAAAAAGCTTATAACAAATAATTTAATGTTTTCATTCGAGCAAGTTGTTTTAATCTGAAATAACTTTATTAAAAAAAAAAACAATTAGAAGAAATGTCCCGCCAAGAATAATAATCCTCGGCGTGGAACTGACTTTTGCTAAGAAATGTAAGGAAGAAAACTTGTCATCATTCAAGTGCTACGTAACAAAGGATAATGAAATACTTAGATACAAATTAAGCTACAAGCTACAGTACAAAAATATCCTATAGTAAAAATTGCAGTAGTTGTATTTTTATTTAACAAAAAATATATATATTCAATATTTATTAAAGAATAGTGCCTAAAAAATATAGGTAACATATTGTAAAAAAATAACACAGAGTATTTATTCTTATGAAGATTTGTACCTGACCGATTTCTTCTTCTCGATTTTTAAAGAGCCAATTGAACAGGAGATATTATAGTACATAAGTGCGTTTGGTTATTATTTTCTCAGTCTCATGATCCTAAGATTCAGGTAATTCAACACAGACGACCGGAAAGATTAGAGATGCTAGACTTCGAGGAAAACGTTTTCCGAGGCACGGTAAACACTATCAAACTTCTTAAATCCGGAAGGCTACTGACAATTTTTGACAGCAAAACTGAAAACTTATTGTAACATACGCAAATACATATAGGGTGCGGAAAATATTTTCATTACTTTTTTAATTGGCATTGAAGGCCGATTAAATCGTTTGTAATATAAATTTTATACAACAATTTTGTTCATACGGATTTTAAAAGATTTATTATTTTTTATAGCAATTATTTTTCTGTTAGTATTCATTTACTTCAAAGAAAATATTTCATAGATAATTTCAACGTTATTACAGTTATATTCTACAGAATATCAGTCATTTACGGTGGTTAAACCGGAGCGCAAAACATTTAAGGCGGAATCTGTGGTGCCTTGATAAGCTCTATTACGATCGTAACGCTACCTCCGGTTTCCTTCAGGTATTCTATTCAGTGGACACGTTACTTGAAAATGTATTTTTGTTCTTTTATCTTTAACTGTTTCGTATAGAATTAAGCGAATATTATTATAGTTCTAGGTGTGATTACTTTATATCTATACACACTGAGTTACCGTACTTACGTAACGATTTTAAAATCTGGTATTTATATGTTGTATTGCCATTAAAACGGACATTGTAAAGCCGTCTATATATTTTAGGACTGGAAGCGAAACACGAGTTCCACCAGGTGGCGCAGACTCTGGTTGGCGAGTGTTCAGGTTTGTTTTCAATTCAGTTTCTTAGTGATCGTTGGCCGAGAAACTATACGCCTAGGAACTGCCACGCGTTTCAACATTCAGTGTTCACCAAACCAAACCCTAAGTGTTGAAACTCAATTTAGTAAAGTGATTATTTGTGACTTGTGTGAATGTAGTGTTTTTGTCGAAATTCTGTTACAGTTTGCACAATACCCTAATACTTTAATCTATTTCTGATCAAATCTCCTTCATATATGTATGTACATTACTTGACCAATATTCATTTAAATAAGCGGTATTCGCTTAGATATTGATATTATTATTATATACTGTAGCGACGCTCCGCTCTCGATTATGTATGATATATTATTTATAAGTAAATCAAATATTATTTCTTAATAAATAACTCGTTGATCTGATAACCGAGTCTGATAATCTTTGGTCAGGTCAATAAAATATTTCGTGTTTTATTTTGTTAAAAATACCTCGGTAACTGTACAGAGTTTGTAAGTTAGAAGTGTTTTTCTTTACCTTTAAAACTTTTTTCCTGCGCCAGATCTCTCATGTCGGATCAGTCATGTCGGATTGCCATTTAAATTTAATTAAAAGACAAATAATAAAGTTATACTTGGATATATGCATACAAATATCTATTATATTATAGTCAGGAATTTTCTGAATAGTACCAGTTGAAATAGTTCATCGCAACAATCTATCTAAATAAAGGCTCGGGATTAAATCAATTTAAAATAAATTTAAATATAATATAAAAAACTTTATAAATAAAGGAATCCAAAATGTTTAATGTACAATAAAAGTACAAAACTTATTAGTTTATATATTTATTTTTAATCGATTTATTTATACATCAATTTCATAAAGGTATGCATATAACGTAGAATAAAGCCGGCGAGTTCCAATAAAAGCAAAAAATATTGTGAAACAGATTATTGTTCGAGAAAAAAAGCTATAATAATAAAAAAGGTGGATTGGCGTCATGTCTTCGACAGTATAACTCGGTACTCCGACACCCACCATTAGTTTACATATAAATGGGCGTCGTTTTACATAATCCATCCTATACGATGGCGGTAATTTGTTGCAAACCGTCTGGATAAGCAAATTGATCGTATCTGCCAATGAATATTCAATACTGGCTCCCTTTATTGAGTTTTAAATATTGTTTTCTTTGGGATTTTCTCATTTCTATTTGTGATATAGCTGTGAAGGTACTTAAACCATGAACCGAATATTCAAACAACAGAATTGATAGAAACAGTTGCTTGCATAATTAATTGGATTCATTTATTGTCTTTTGCACAAAACATCATTTTGAATTTTAAGATTTTATAAAAATTAAAAGATTTGCTATATTTTTGTTTGTGGGTTACGCAATATCTTCGATCACGAATCGATTTTAATAATGTTTTAATGAATATTATTTTTTATTCAACGTCTCAAGGAGGGTACTAATTAATTTCAAGAACACAATCTATTCGCAGCTGGAACACACACTGGGCACATGGAAACTTGATATTTTAAATATTTTTTTTTAAAGTAAAAGTTAAGGCATATTTAAATCGTTTGTGTTTTGGAATTCATTAATAGTTAGAATATCATCATTAAATCTGCGAATCTCTCGCATCTCATACATACGATACATAGTTAAATAATGAGATATTATGATAGAATGTTGTATAAAATATATTAATATTGTTTAATAAAGTTAAATAAACTCAAAAATAATTATCAAACAATGAAATTGTTTTTGATTGTACAACATACCTATTACGACTTTGTAGTAGGTGGGTTGTACCTTTGTGCATTCGATATACAAAGAAAAAAAATTTTTTTTTAATAATACATAGAGGTAAATTTTTCAAAGTGAAATTTTCAAATCAGAAACTATGAGAAATACCAACAAACCAAAAACTCAATATTCTCAGGCCCGATTTTGATGAAAAAAGAGAAACTGCATCATTGATCTTGAAAAACAAAATAACCACGTGTATTATCAAACCATTACATAGTGTCTATAAGGATCAAATTCTGAGAAGTAATGACATATGGCAAAAGCATAGGTAGTTACATCCAATCATGTCGTCATTTGAATAAAAAAAAAGTTAAAATAAAGTAAAAAAAAACTTCGTACTACCAGTAGTAAACACCCAGCGAGTTTCAATTTTATTTATGTGGATGTAGTGAATGCAACTATTTCAAAATATGCGTGTTCAAACGAATGCGGCCTGATCTTTCAATTGTTCTTCATCACGGAACCGACAGCATTCAAGCCAATATGTGGCTAAATTCAGGCGGGCGCATTGAAATGTAAATATGGACGTGTGAGCAGAAACAAGCGGCTAACGAACGAAGCAAGGGGTAAAGTGATTTGAGATACGACAGTATGCGGTATATAAAACCTGGATTTCAGTAAAAACCTATTTCATTGTTTCCTCCAAAATTACTTACGCGGATGAATAAAACGTAAATAATTCTTGTAAAGAAAACATCACGACAATTCTTCAAGTGTCGTCGGTAATTTTAAATTAAAATTAATTTTATATGATCACTAATAAATTTAAAGATAACATTCATTAAAGATTTCTCACAAAAGAAATTATTCATGGTCAACTATAGTTTGCATAAAATTGCTTCTCATGGAAACACCGTAAAACCATGCAGAGGAGTACGATCTGCTAATAACCAACAGAAGTGGCAATACGGTTTGCTTAAAACATTAGAATAGCATAACCATGGTCTTGGAATACTTATGCCTGCGTTATTAATATATGATTAATAGTAATGGTAGCTTTACTTTAAATAGTTTGTTAAATAACGATTCAAAAGTGCTTGTAAAAGCCTACTTGAATAAAGTATATTTTGATTTTGAGTAGACCGAAAAAGGTTGGTTACTTTCTGAATCTTTTGGAAACGGTCCTTGTGGTTTAAATGGATCCAATTTAAAAATGAGCAGATATGGCGGTAGCTACGCACCTGTTTATGTCCCATATGCCTGTAGTTATACTGGTCACTCATCCTTCTAAATAGTACACAATAGTACTAAGTATTGTTATTTGACGATAGAGTGATAACTTACCCAAACTGGCTTTTACTAAGGCCTACCACCCTGTTTCAACGCCGATTGAAAATATTGTATTTTTAAGTCGACATTATTATAAGGCTATAATTTTGTATAGACTAGTATTTTCGTCAGTCACAATTTTAAGCGTTTATAGAAAACTCCCAAATTCGGTAACTGGAAAATGTGAATATTCAAAGTTTTTGCTCTAAGTAGCATATTCAACTCAATTGTACTTTCACAAAGGCCTCATCATTTGAATGTTCGCGAATGTATTCTCATAGCTTTACCAGTCGACCGAGTACGGTAGGTCACATGAAATTGAATATTTCGTTACAGCAATATGATCTCTATGATCTAAACAGTAAAGTACAATGCAACTGAAAGACTTACATCCGAGAGTTGTGAATGCCTGTTAAACACTATGCTCGAGACGCCTGCAAGTGGCGATAGTTCAACGGTTCTAGACCATGTTTGTAACTTTCTTTGGTTAAGGGCAATTCAAACGTCGGTGTCCCAGATCATTTTGTATATGTTAAGACAATTCTATACTATATATTCAATAAACATTACAAAAATACTATTAAAAATAATTTTATATTCCTATCCGTTTAATATAATTGAATTTTGAATCTATACACGCTACCGAAGATACATTAAAACGTCACATTAACTGTAATCCTAAATATTGTTATACTAAATTTATTTGTATTGATAATCACACCAGGGGCTTGCCAAATTATCAGTGAGGACATCCAAGCGAGGTGGCTGGCACGTGCACGGCTGACTTGCTCCGATCGTACGCGTCACTATTTTACATATAAATGGACCTCGCTACATAATCCGTCTAACACAATGGCTTTAATTTGTTCGCCTATGTGTGCGTAAGCAAATGAAACCTGAAATTGGTGTGAAGGTACAACGTGCCAACTTGATTTCCATTTTCACGTTCGACGATAACGAGGCGATCTTATTTCATTACAATAACGAAAAAGATATCTACATAATGTATTAATGTTAGTTCGATTCCCATGAGCCAGAACCGGTGTTGTTTAGTTTAGTAAGCAAACAGAGAAGTTAAATTAGTAGGAGTATTTCCAAATGCAAATCCTGAGCGGAGAAGTAGGAACGTGGCACCTGCACTGACAGTTTGTGTAATAGCTCGGAACCACCGTATTAATTTACAAAACTCTAAGCTGTCTCACACAAAACAGTTTTTGATGTTGGTAGTTTGTTCGCGTTCAAAACTAACTGAAATTGGTCGAATTGTTAGACATTTTAATACATTTCATTTCATATTTTAAATAAATGTTGACAGAGGCACTTTTGTGCACATGCATATAATAGACGTAAATGAGTAAATAACTTACATGTAAATTAAAAATTTTATATATCTAAAAACAAAATAAAGTAAAAACTGTGAAAGGACTATGATTAATATTTCAATAGAAACAACGACATGCACACGACACACAAATACACGAGGTGTCCTTAAAAATAAATAAAAGTAAAGCAAAACGGCGGGTAAAAAACCTGCAGTAGGTTACAAAAACCTATTTCGTGCCTCCCGTTGTTGCCCTTTGAGCTTAAATTTTTGAGAAGCCCTGCGTCTGACACCCGACCGCGCTATGACGAATATAACATACACACTCCCCTTTATCAATTTAACGAGTTCTTTATTTACCCAAGCTATTTAGATTTTTGATAGTTTGTCGTATAATAAAATTTTAGCAATTTTATTTAATATTATTGTATTCTTTTCATCATCATATCAATATCTAAATTCGTGCTTGGCGATGAATGAAAATATCGAGAGGAACCCTGTGTTGGGATGAACCGATACCGCATTGGAGGAACGTGGTAGAGCGCTTCAAACCTTCTTAAGAGGGCAAGGCCCTTTGCCCTATTAACTTATCTTTAAATTTACCTAATATATTATGTGAATTATTTAATAGATGTAGTAGTAAAAGTATTGAAATATTACGTAAACATAGAATATAACCAAATAGTTAGAAAAATCGAAACAGTTGTAAAAACTGTTAAAGTTAAATGTTTTCTATATATATTAAAATTGTGTGCAATTATGTATGTAGATTTATTTCCGTAGACACGCTTAAGCTTTGTAATATTTGTTAAATAGTAATTGATGATATTTTTCCTTCGTGAAGAAAAACCTTATAATGGAATATGATATTCTGTGCTTTGAAATATTATTGTAGTTGTTATTTCAGTCAATTTAATATTAATGTTTGTATACGACAATGTTAAATCACTTAACAATACTACAAATATTTTTTTAAAGTATCATTCACATAACATTTTTAAATAAAAAAATGGATTGGAAATTGCTAAAAATAACTAAATAGCAAAATTTATTATCTTAGAATATTTGTGGTTCTCTCCATCAAAAATAATGTTGAAATATATATATAGTTTTAAATATATATTTGTATATGTAAAATTATAACAACCTCATACTGTCCGCCTTAATGTCAGTATATTTAGTTGAGTTTAACGTATTTTTATTTTATAATATACATAGATGAACGGAACGGCAAATTAGTATTGTTGTTGGAAGTTCAGTGAGTCAGTGTAACTACAGGTGCGAGGGAGATAACATAACAGTTCCAAGGTTATTGGCGCATTGGCGACTTTAGTAATAGTTAATATTTCTTACAGCGCCTAACTATAACATAAAAAACTGCATTTGAATTCTCATCTACCATCGCCTCAGATAGACGCGCTCAGTCATTTACGTAGCTGGGAAAGTTAGAAATGCCCATTAAAACATTTGAATATTATGTTTTGGAGTTTCATATTTTAATAATAGCACGGTATATTAGTTTGGAGTAACGCTTAATAGGTATAAAGCGTTACTCAAAACTAATATACCATGTATTATATGTAAGAAACTGTATACATTATTTAAAATGAGATTTTTTGATTAATTGGTTACTGACATTTGGAATGTAATGGAAAAAAATACATCCTTTATATTAATCAGTCGTGTATAATTTATATATATATTTTTAAAGAATAGCTACTGAGTTAGTTCTTAGTATTTAAAATGTACATTCCGAAGTATTTAAAATTTAACTAAATGTAATACGACGATTAAAATGCTTGTCAGAAGCCTACTTAAATAAAATTATATCTCCATGAGATTTATTAATTTATTGAAATTAATCTATTTTCAAATCTCATTTTTTTCTAAATATTGCATTTGAATATAATATTTTATTAAACATTTGAGATTTATAATGTTAGTAGAAGGCATATTAGCCATCGCAGCCTATTACCCTTATCCTGAGATTACACTTAGTTTTTAATGTCTTAGGAGAATTCTTTGCCTCAATAAAATTTATTAGCGTAGATAACATTTTTCCCACTTACTTGTTTAAGTTAAAATAAAATAGTTTATTTATCAAGTTCATGTTTCAGTTTATTTTAAAACTACCTGTTACCCGCGGCCTTGCCCGCGTAGAATATGAATATATTTACAAATTAACTTAAAATGTTACGTTAATGTAATACCTCTTTGTATACCACATTGGTGTGTATTTCAGCCCTAAGGGTAGAATATCCAGAAACGCTTAAATGCGAATCAACTCATTTTTAATCGGTAGCCCAAAAATAAAATTTCGAGCTTCTAACTTCAAAAGTTACAAACATCCAGACTAACCTGTATACGGAATGTTAACCTTATTTCTCCCCTTAGGCGTAAAATATTCAGAAACGCTTAAATATGTATCTACTCATTTTTGATCAGGATCCCATAAATAAAGTTTCATGTTTCTATCTTAAAAATGACGGACTCCTATACAAACTTTCAACCCCTATATCACCCCCGTAGGGGTACAATAAGCAGAAACACTTAAATAAGTATGTATTCCTTTTTAATCAGTATCCCAAAAATAAAGTTTCATGTTTCTAACTTAAAAAAATCCATACGAACGTTCAACCCCTATTTCACCCATTTAGGGGTAGAATATCCAAAATTCCCTCCTGAGTGGGTGTCATGATATGTTAGTTTATATTATGTGTACAGCCTAAAATATAAGTTGTATGCTTCTAGTTCTCAAAATTCTAAACGTGACAATACTTTCAACAACTTACAATCTTTCATCCCCCTTTTTAACCCTTTACAGCACTTTTTTCCAAATAAAAAGCCTATGTCCTTTCTCAGGCTCTAGACTATTTGTGTACCAAATTTTATTTAAATCGGTCCAGTAGTTTATGCGTGAAAGCGAGACAAGTTAGTTTCGCATTTATAATATTAGTATAGTATGGAAGTATGGATTGTTATTTCCCTCGCTAGAGAGCTCCGATAATAACCGCGTCCGATCGCTGCTAAATTCAAAGTGCTACAGGGAGAACTGTGGCCTCCGACGCGCCTATAGCACGCTCCCGCCGCCCCGGCCGGCCGGTACCACCGTAAACGCTACGTTCCGCAATTTTTAAATCTGTAATATCTTCGAAAATATTCATTTAAATCATATGCTGTAAAGGGCCATATTGATCTATATTGAATGCACAATTTATTTAAGGTACCTAATTGGATAAGGATTAAAGGTATATTGCTTAAAATCGCTTCGAATATTAGCCAAATTTTTGGGGTAAAAAATAAATGACAAAAAAATGTTATTGTGGGTTATCACTAACAGATAGACACATACCATCGCGGACTTTTTTGTAGACATTTTTGAGGTGTACAATTCTGTAATACATTATTTTGATCTATCTAATAGTAGGGTTCAGCCAGCGTTTACAATGTAAGCGCAAAAAATGTATAAATTTACGACTTCACATTAGAAATTTTTAAAATTATCAGTGTTACTTAGCTATATTGTCTATGTATTATAACAAAAACTTCCTCTTCCTCTTGAATCACTCTATCTATTAAAAAAAACCTCATCAAAATCCGTTGCGTAGTTTTAAAGATTTAAGCATACAAAGGGACATAGGGACAGAGAAAGCGACTTTGTTTTATATTATGTAAAGATAACAATTTTTGCGATATTTCTTAACTCGAATTAATATCATAATTCTCATCATATTATTATGAAAGCGATGAATGAGGATAAACATCAGTATATTTAATAAGAACGATCTCCAGCAGTGCCGCAAACAACTTTAAACTGGCCGAACCCCGCAGTTGGTGATGACATCTCTTTGAAGATAAAGACTCGGTGTAATTCCACGTTTTCCTACTGAAATATTCGATATGTACCTACCTGTTATGACTACATTTAACTTTTAATGGTATCGAAGATAACTTTTCCAATAGCCCAAGTATTACGAAAATATGGATATTTTTTGTTATAATAATGATATATATGTTACGTTTTATCAACAAGCTGTCGCAGGTGCTTATAATTTTTCGTTCACAGTTCAACGATGACCCATCTACAAATAAGTACATAGTTCTGTTATAATCCCTCAGCTCCATTAGGGTGCGGTCACACGTACGAGCTCAGCATTCACTCAAAACACAATGAGCTAAAACCTTACCGAAAATCATCTCACTTTTGATATTATTTTGTGACGCAATATGGCAACAATAGCAACAACATCTGTTATTTCCTCTGCATTTTATCTATTATAACTACAATGACAATTCTATTTATTTTTTAATATATTATTTTAAAATTCGCTTATCAATTTGTACACGAACTTTATTTCACTTTTTACTTTAAAACATTATAATTATATATATTGAAGCTCAAATTCGATATATGTGACATTTATAAAAAGACAAATTATATATAAGGAGGTACAAAAATATGATATAATAATAGTTTCAGTAGTTTTCAGTATACTGAAACTTTTTCCGAAATGCGATGTATCTTTTGGTATAAATTTTATCATAATTAGATGAGTGTTTTTTTTTAAGTTACCTATTACAAAAAAGTCGTCCTATATATTAGAATAGATTATATAGAGTGCAACCTTTTTTAATAATTCAATTTTACATTTCTGATTCTACCTACAAGTGAAAACTAACTACATCGAATAATAGCTGACACCGACAACATATTTTAACAATTTATTTATACAGTAATCTTTGAAACGTCAAATGTGTCAAATGTAAAGAGAAATTTGTCACTATGATTATGTCAAACACAAAAATAATCCCGTCATCTATTTGAACATGACGCACCCCTGCAGTTCGCGACTTGCAAATTTGGGGAGGCAAACTCAAAAGTTATGAGTTTATATTGAAGCCACGGAATTAGCGGGTAAATGTGAAACATAGGGAAAATGTATATTAACACATTTTGTTTCCTAATATATAGTTATAAATTGAAGCTATTCAATTTATAACTATATATTAGGAATTATTATATATTAGTCTTATATTTGTAATTAAATATTATATGTGATATAAATGGTGACATTGCCACGCTCACTTTGAATTTATTTTAAAAAAATGAATGTCAATATTTTTATAGATGCATGTTTATTCGCTGCCTTGTATTTTAAGATACAATTCATTTTTAAATTTCGAACGATCATTTAAATATCGAAACAAAATTAATTTTATTCAAGTATGCTCTTATAAGAACTTTTCAATGGATAATATATGTATTATAGAAAAAAAAAAACGATTTTTCACGTAGATTCTACCGAGAAAATATGTAAGAAACACAGCAGTCCCTCTAATCTAACAATAAATTATAACTACTATATGTCAATTAAATACAACTAATTATTATATGTCCAGGGCTTTTTTTCAAATACTCGATCGTATTCTTTTTTATCTGTTAATTTATGAAACTCTAATCCTATTTATAGATGTCTTAATTAACAATCTTATAATGAATTGATGTTTATCGTCTAGTCTCGACCGCTCAACTCAAGGCCCAGACATCCAGATACTGGAATGAAAGATTATAGATTGCTTTGTATAGGTGATCAGACGTCATTACCCGGTCGGTGTTTTGCAAAAGTGGAAAGGGAGGGACGTCGGTTGTCATGGTTAATAACACCCTCTTCATATAATACTGCAATCGCTATAGCTCATGGGTTTTTGAGTCGCCATCTCAGCCATCGTCGCGATAGCAACAGGTCGTCTCCGTTATAAAGAGTTCTTTATACGATTTCTTGTATTATCAAACATTTTTCTCATTTCGAAATAAGCTAAGAAAATGTGAAATCGTATTAAATATTAATATGTATATAATACATAATAGTTTCTGTTCAATGTCAAAAACCCTCGTATGAATTAAATGTTGATTTTATAATATACCCGCCCCGGCTGTGCACAAGTGCATTTTATTAATAATCTCTACTGAAGTAAGAGTGTATATTATGAGTTATATAAATATTTTCTATATAATAAATAAAAAACAATTTCGACTATTTAAAGTTTATTATTTTGTGAAATTTATTAATACGATAATTTCCTTAGTAATTAAATAAAAAACTACAATAATAAAAGCTTAAATAGTCCCCTTATAAACGTTTTATTATGAAAATGAAATTTTGTAAACCTTTCAGATAGTAAATGGCGAAATTAAACAAGACCCGCCAAAGAACGTTATTAATTTATCTCAGGAACTAAAAGCATGAGTTCTCTTTACAATTCACTATTAATATTTCCAAAACTTCTACGAGAGTGCTTAAAACTCACGACGACTACTTAAGCGGTAATTCAACAGTAGGCCAAATCATATTCAAATATAACTTTGAAATTATGAGATTTACAAGTTAATAAATTTTGAATATATCAACAAAAAACATTTATTAACCATACTACTATTAAACCTAAATATAAAATACAAATATTTATTTTAAACTTCAATATAAAATTAATGACTTTATTAGAATTTAGTTAATGAATATATTTTTTTAATATAAAAACGAAGGTCGGATATACATTTTAAAAATATTTTGTATCTAGAGAACTGCCAAGTCATACCTTAGGCCACAATATATTCTCGTAAGTTATAAAAAGAAATGATATTTTATGTAGTTATAAATAAATTTCAGGACTGACCATTGAACTTGGCACCCATTTAGATCTCACTTCTTTTGTCGTTGAAGTCAACAACCAAGGCCTACATCATAATATTGAACTTGGCACTCATTTCACATTTATGTTTTGATGGGATTAATATATAACTTATATAAGTAGATTATTTATAAAATGGTAAATAAATGAATTCTTTGATCATTTTATCAATTAACATACATCCATCAATCTTATTAACGCGAAAAAAGTACTACTCTGTACTTTATATTGCTGTTCCGGTTTGAATGCTGAGTGAGCTGGCGTAATTACAGACACAAAGGACATAATCTCTCAAATTCCAGTCGGATGTTTATAGTAGAAGTAGTTACTGTTACTAACGGTCCTAATATCCATTGGTGGTATGGTCCTATAAGGTAAATTATTCACAATTTAAAAAATAAATATTGTTATAGTCACTTTTCTATACACATATATATATAAATAAAAGCAAATATTTCGATGTTGTAATCTTATTATTTCTGTAGCTCAATAAAATATTTTAATTGGTAATTTACAGATAATGTTATTATAATATTTAGATAAAAACTAACTTCTAAGTAATTACGGTTCCTGTGATGTTCTATTAGGAATAAAGGTCCACCCCGGGTTCGTATTACACACATGCGTATATACACACATACATGCATGTTAATGCCATGTGTGCTATGACATGTGTCAGCCTCGAAAATTAAGTCCCATTGCGTAGGGTGATGTTTGCTCACCCGAACATCAATAAAGTGCCTGTACGAGCGTGACCTAGACTACATTATAACGTTAAGCCGTAAATGAACATTTCATACCTTTACGACCGCATGGATATTCATGGATAACATTTCGAAATATTTAACTATTACGATTATGTTTAGTGATCGATTATTATTGTAACAAAATACAAAATGATAAATATTATTTCGTTTTATTTTTACATATTTTTGTATATTGTGTATTAGCTTTTAATAAGATATTAACAAGTGACATTATCTATTTACAGAAGTGTGTCAGGCAAAGTTCAAGCCAAGAAATAGGAGCTGGCAAATCCGTACTCGTGTGTTATGTAACATGAAGCCATCTTCCTCGGCGAAGTCAACGCATATATTTATTTTTTTTTTTTCCTTAAAGGAAAGCGGACATTTCTGTAGATATTTTAACATTTACAAATTTGATATACAAAGTTTTCTGCTATATATCAACGTCCGTTTTGAAAGCGCTCGGATCGACAATTTTTCAATCGGCTACATCGACTTAATAAGGTACAATGTATATATCAGTAGCAAGAATATATTAGTTATGAACATTACACAACACGACAGTATGCAAATTTTACTTGGTGGTAGAACTTTGTGCAAGCCCATCTGGGTAGGTACTCATCAGATATTCTACCTGTAAACAATCAGTGAATCTCTCCATTTTAAGGGAGTGGACGATGGGGCTTGCGAAGTAGATGCTACGGTAGACCTCGCTAATGGCGTATGCGACGTCCGGGGGTTTCGGTGCATACAGGATAAGTCACGGGTGATGTTTGTCGTCACGCCCGACCGGCAGTACCTCATGTCTGTGTTAGGATATTGGCAGTAGTAATCTTTTTGAGGTTCCAATTATTCGATTGGTTTGTTGTATAATGTTACCCGAAAATAGATCAGGTCAAGGCAAACTGCATCAGGGAATATCTACATATTTTGACTTTGTTATCGTTGGCTTTTAGGTACTTAAGGTAAAGATTAAACAACTATTATACAACTATTAACTATATCAACTATTTAAAATTTAAATTCTATCGATTACTCTACGATTATTTATTCATCTCTGTCACTCACATCAATATATTTTGTATTTTTATATTTGTAACAAAAATTCCAAAGGCTTTTAGGAATATTTATATTAGAGTAAATTAGAGATCATTGGATCAACGTTGATTGGGCCATCTATATGGGCCATATATTTAAACAAAAAGGCTTAAGCCTTATTATAAACTCTTTTATTATCTTGAAATAATTGTATTATCACCCTGCAGCCGGCTTTTCAAATATCAGAGCCAATTTAGGCTTCGTCGAGGAAATGTAGATATACATATAAATATGTACATTAGTATTTATACATATTAGTACAATTTTTTTTAGTATTGTATCATATTCTTATGTTTTTCTCTCAGTTGTCGTTGTATTATTAAATTTTTAAATAATTACATTACTAGCTTATCAAATCATTTTATTCTTAAATAATTCCAAGGAAACGTATTTTTACAGACCTGGGGTATATGCTGATTACCTTCTTCAAAGTTTTTAGGTTTCTTTTATATTTTTTAAACACTACAGCCACAAAATAATAATCATGATGACAGCGATCGATAAAGAAACATAAATGCTGTTTAAATAAAAAAAAATACCCCACAGGAAAGTCACTTCCCAATTCGAAAATAGAACGTTATAAGAAAATCACACTATGAACACCTACTTACACAAAGGTCCTGCGATTGAGTATGTTAATTCCTTTTTCCTCGGGCTATTTTCGTAATCATTTATAAGAGCTTAAGACTTCATTGGAGGATAAAATAGCATTTATAAATATATATGTAGCATATTCCTAATAACAAGACAATTTTTATGCAATAATTAAATTTCTATTTTTTTTATTTGATAAACCAATTTTTTTTTATGCTTAGGAAAGCGTCATATTTATGGCATTTTATAAAGGACCTCATTAAAGTTATAAAAAGAATTCCAATTACTTTTATTATATTACTCATAGCTTGTCATTTGCATGGGCTTTACGAGCCATCTCATGTTTTGAAGGCTATTTACGGATTTCATGACATCATTATAGTCCGAATATAACGCAATAGAATGTTGTTTTGAATTGAACGGGACAATGGAATGACGAGCATACATATGGGAAGATGTATTCATCATTTTGTACAGAAAAGGTCATATATAAAGCATATAGCTAAATATTTTATTTAGAGGTGTCTTTGTATATATTTTTATTTATAAAATTATGATAATTTATAAAAGTAAATTAAATTATAAAATTTCAAAACGTCACTTTAGTGAATATTTTTTTCTTTTCAATAAGATTGAAATACTCGTATCATCTCTAATACTTCGTATGTAAAATTCTACGTTCTATTTAGATTTCAAGAATGACGGCTGAGGTAAAACACAAAAATGGGGCGAATCTGTTTCAGAATTTATGCGTAAAGAGAGGCAATAGCGCGGCTCATTGCTTTTTCACTCGGTTACTCAAATGTAGATGGATGAGGTCGGTGAAGACGCCGCCAGAGACAATTGTCAGCAATCGCTCAGTGTCCCCGCTAATTGAAAATTCTCGCAAGCTTCATTTAAATCGCTATCGACAAGAGAAGACACGATGCCACTCAAAATTAAAGCCCGCTATAATTTGATTGTCTTTTGCCTTCGTCACAAATCGGAGAACTAAAGGTCACTGCAAATTGCTTAACTTTACGAAATTGTGGATCTAGCTTGACTTAGCCGAATATAATTCTTAATTGGACAACTCGTAATAAATAAATTCAACGTTATATTTCGCAATAGTACCAATTACGGATCCCTTATACATAAATACCCTTTAAAGTGGATTCGGGCTGGAAGAGGGTGAAAACGGAAGAAATTTCCGATAACAAGAAGCAAAGAATGGGAAATTATAAAATATAACACAATCAAGATCTCTTGAATATTTCCTTTATTATATCAAGCCATGTTCGTTACTTCACAACACGAAGCACCTTATGAAAAACATGACATAAAAACGTGTTAATATTCAAAATAGATACAATGAATACAATAAATAAATTAAGTGTTATCAATGTTTTTATGTGTAAATTCATAAGTTCGTTATTAAATATTTGTTGCTGTCATCGGAAAACAATTTACGTATTTGAACTTTTTGTTCGTTTAAAACAAATTTGACATTAGTAGAAAGCTGAGGATGTGAACGTAGGTACGACCCGTATTAAAATATTTTAAGCAGGCTATGAATATGCAGAGACACGGCTCCGGGTGGCGGTGGTTAACGATTTGCACGTTTTTGGTCCACTCGCTAATTGCAAATGTACACTTATGGCGTATGTAATTGCTTTTACTGAAGCTAGATACATATCTAGGTGTTTATTTTGAGATTTTGCTACCTTATCTTAGAATTGTAACGAATTTCTCTAATAAGACAATGAAGTTTTCTCTGGTCGTATTAAAATGCAAACAGTGTCAATAAATTCATTTATTTTACCTTGTGGTGTAATCGCCGATAGCCCAAAGGCTTACAGGCCGCGTAATGCACTTTACTATTACCATATAAAATCAATAATATGTATGTTTGTATAGGTTGTCATTTTCTAAAACACAGATGGATTTTTTAACACCTATTGATACTCGTTCTTTTACTTCTATACTTTTTGCCCCTCTCCTGACGACTTAAAGACAATTTTTTCTCTTCGATTCTTTCTCTGTTTGGCTGTAAGACATTGGAACAAGCTCCCTATAGTTATTAGAAAGGCATCCACAAAGCTCACCTTAAATCCTTTTCTGTGAGACCGTTTTCAGAAACATGTTTCTTAAGTCTTTATGTTATTAGTTCTAGTTATTCTTTTGTTATTATTTCAGATACTCTATTTCCAAATCCATAATAAAATAATAATAAAAGAGCCGAGATGGCCCAGTGGTTAGAACGCGTGCATCTTAACCGATGATTTCGGGTTCAAACCCAGGCAGGCACCACTGAATTTTCATGTGCTTAATTTGTGTTTATAATTCATCTCGTGCTCGGCGGTGAAGGAAAACATCGTGAGGAAACCTGCATGTGTCTAATTTCAACGAAATTCAGCCACATGTGTATTCCGCCAACCCGCATTGGAGCAGCGTGGTGGAATATGCTCCAAACCTTCTCCTCAAAGGGAGAGGAGGCCTTTAGCCCAGAAGTGGGAAATTTACAGGCTGCTAATGCTAATGCTAAATTTCCAAAAATAAATTTCATCTCATTATATAATTATATTAATAACATGTCCGGCATTAAGTTTGCCTTTCGTATCAAGTACAAAATTTTGTTTGTCACCGTAATTGAGGTCAATAAACCAACAAGACACTACAAATTTGCACAGACAATATACATTTTTTACCTGTTTCGTTAGAGATATTATCAAACAGCATAATAAAAGCAGTATCACATGAAATGATCTCACCTGCAATGGCGTGTATCTGTGTATACTCTTAGCGCTATTACACCAATAGCCCAAGGTATTATTTTATTACGTCTCTTTTCAAGCCTCCGTTCTAGGCTGTTTTATAAGTTAACGTTAATATGTTATTATTTTAATTTTTTTTTATAGTCCTCTATTCGAAATTTTTGTACCAATTACTTATGTAAATATTATATGTTTCATTTAAATAATTTTCTTCTTCTCTTCTGAGTTAACGTAATCATACACGTGTACAATATAGCCTGTGATTGCCATCCAAACACAATGTGAATATTTTCTTTCGATCGGTTTTTTAGCTTTTTTTCTAGCTTATTCATTTAAGCAAACAATTTTTTTTTTTTTTTAAGTATAAATATATATATATAAATATATACCCTATCCATGTATTATATTTGAACAAAGATGAAGAAAATGAGAAAACAAAACTAAATTCAATCAAGCAACCTATCAATATATGTATATAAAACTCTTCCGTTACTGAGTGATTGAGTGACTGAGTGAGTGACAAATTTAGCCTGCAAGTAGGTTATAACAACAACTAAAAACTATTTTTAGGATATTACGGAATTCCCAAAGGATAGGGAATAAACGGGAATTGTATTTTTTTCTTGAAAGTCCGTAGTCCTAGAAACTTGAAATTTAGCATGAAGATAGTTATTACATTGGAAAATTTAAAAAACTTGAAAAAAGGGAAATATCTTCAAGCATCGTCCACTATTGGTAGATTTATGGGCTATTTACATACCTATAAATATGTATATGGAACCCTCGGTCCACGAGTCCGACTCGCACTTTATTAGGTAGGTTAGTTTCAATTGAATAGTTTCTTTTAGGTTTCAGTTATTTTTAGTTGGTTTCTTTTTAGTTCGTAATTAGGTTTGCAGGTTAAAGTTGAATAATATCGTGTCACTGCATTTCGTTAAAATGATTCAGAAAACACACCTCAGAAAATATGTTTACATATCCATACTAATATCCATACTTTATTAATATTATAAATGCGAAAGTAACTCTGTCTGTCTGTCTCGCTTTCACGCTAAAACTACTGAACCGATTTAAATGAAATTTGGTACATATATAGTCTAGAGCCTGGGAAAGGATATAGGCTACTTTTTATTCGGAAAAAAATGCTGTAAAGGGTTGAAAAGGGGATGAAAGGTTGTAAGTTGTTGAAAGTATTGTCATTTTTAGAACTAGAAGCATAAAACTTATATTTTAGGCTGTACACTTATAAACTAATATATCACTAAGGAGGAAATTTTGGAAATTCTACCCATAAAGGGGTGAAATAGGGGTTGAACGTTTGTATGGAAGTCCGTAATTTTTTAAGTTAGATACATGAAACTTTATTTTTGGGATACTGATTAAAAAGGAGTAGATACTTATTTAAGTGTTCCTGCATATTCTACCCCAATCGGGTGAAATAAAGGTTAAAAGTTTTTATAGAAGTCCGTAATTTTTTAAGATAGAAACATGAAACTTTATTTTTGGACTACTGATTAAAAATGAGTTCATACGTATTTAAGCGGTTTTAGATATTTTACGCCTAAGGAGGGAAATTGGGTAAACATTCCGTATACAGGTTAGTCTGGAAGTCCGTCATTTTTGAAGTTAGAAGCTATGAAATACACACCAATGTCAACAAAGAGTTCTTACATTAACGTAATATTTTAAGTTAATTTGTAAATATATTCAATTATTCATATTCTACGCGAGCAAAACCGCGGGTAACAGGTAGTTCTTTTATAAAGCTGAAGAACTAGTATAACTGAAAGCGTTAAATGCGAGAACTACCGGGCGGAAACGACAATTATTTTTGTGTTATAGAGCCCGTTTATTGAAAAAGGTTATATAATATATCATTTCACGTTAAGACGCTTCAAAACAGAGATGTGACCATAAACTACAATAAATCAATAAACAATAAACTAACAATGAGTATAGATTTATTTGTTTAGAAAGGCACGCCTCTACGCGTAAATTAAATAATTATAAATAAAATAAACTTAACAAATATAATCTAATTTGATTTTTTTTCCGTCTTTACTCTTAGTCTTAGTTAGCTGTAGTTCCTCACGCACACTAAGATACCTTGTAAGCTAGAGCGTCACTTTCTCATACTAATGCACGTCAATAAAAACTCAACGTGGAGGGGAGCGCCTTCACAATTGAATAGCTCTTTATGAAGTAAGATCAAAGATAAGCATTAAGCCGATACAATGTACTTATTTATGTACTTATCTTACTATATTATACGCGAACATGAATGCGTTACCATTACGTGTTCTGCTTCGTATAAATACTGAATTTTCATGGGCGCCGTAGGTAAACAACCGCATGAATCGAATGATAATCTGCCACATGTGAATTAACCGGCACGCATTGATGTAGCGTGAAGGATTCCACACCCTTTTCCTAGAAGAATAGGAGCCCTTAAACGAAGAGAGAGATATTTAAAGACCCGCGTTACTTTATCGCACGGCAAAAGTAGTTTCAAAATTAAGTATAATATTTTAATGAATGTGATCCAGAATGTTCTTGGCTATAGTAAAGAAAAAACGTGGCTATAGTAAATAGAGATCGTTATTTAGCAAACAAAGTAAAGATCTCTATTAAATATGAAGATTGACAAGCAACAGTGTCTAACTAGATTTAAATCAAAGTGCGGTTCTCTGTACAATATATTAGCTGAGCGCTTGGGAAGCAGTAGGTATCCTATTGAGTCTTTTCAAGAGTGATTAAGGTTGGATTGAGGCGAGCAGCGGACGTATCTATTCAATTAATGAAGTCTGAGGCCAGGTTAGCCAGTTCCTCGATTTATATTGCAACGTGAATTGCCCTATTTGTACGTACGTAAACTGTAAGTGTACTTCACAAACCCCGCTTGCTCGTGACTAAATTGCAACAAAATGAAATATAGCTCCTTGAAACGGAATTGAATTAAGACTTATTTCTACATCAGAGACCAATTCGACAAGAAATTGCATTTTAATATGCAAAACTTTATATAGTTTATACTTTGGTTTTTAGTTATAAGCAAATACTTTAAACAATGGATTTTCAATTTTCGTAAGCTTTTCATTGCTTTAGTACTATCTGCCATTAAAAGAAAAGAAACATTGTCACATATATGTAATTAATGGTCCGAGGTTTCTACAGTAAATATTTCTAGTATATTAAACCAATCGCTATACAATAAAATGCAGAGAAGCGGAAACAAGCATTCTTTAATACCTGAGTTGCAACGTTGCGAAGCACGATGGTATTATTGGATTAAAGCTAACTGCCAGAGGATATACCAGTAGCGACAAGTAATAAAAATCTATTGTAAAAACTAATTATTTCAAATCATCTTTCTAAAACATACAGATTACAGTACAAAATTATCTATTACTATTTTAAATCATAAGCTTTTTGCAACTGTCAAATGAATACATACATATAACATTTTTATAGTACAGTATTTTTCACGTGCGGCTTTGCACTCGTCTTAGGATGGTTAGGATGGTCAAAATTACTTTTGTATTTATAATAATAGTATACATAACAATCACAGGACGAGTAAAGATAAATAAACTACTGTGACATTTATTAATTGACTTGATATTTTCGGTCGAATGTTGTCTTATATATAAATAAATATTATTAAATATTATATTTTAAGCTGTTCACGTATATTTTGAGATTTGATGTTGCTCAATTTTTTATGTGAGTCTTATAAAATGTACATTATTTATCCTCATTCTACCCATAGTATAGATATTAGTATAAATGATGAATAAGAATGTTTTTAAATGTTATAAATATAAATATATATATATATATATAGGGTTATTGGTATTTCGACGTTAGGGGGTGATAGGGGTGATTATTTGCGATAATTTTAACCCCCATATGCATAATGCAAAAGTGAACCATTTTTGAGTTATCACGTTATTTAGATTTTTTCAAAATAAGTCAAAAATGCAACTTCAAAAATAGATTTTAATTGATACTGTTTTTAAAATAATTAAAATCAGTATCAATTAAAATTTATTTTTTTCTTCTGATTTATAAAAACGAATAAACACTGGTTATTTGTTAATATTAAAACAATAATAATCGGTCCAAGTTTAAAAATGTGAGACAGAAAAAGATATTATTTCAATTTATTTTTTTTATTTTTTTCCAAAAAATATCGTTATGAAACATGTCCTGCAGATTATTTTAAAAACATAACCGTTATATCAGTTCTCCAAAAATGTATAACAACTAGGATCTTATTTCAAAACAACCGAAATAAATGATCACTAAGGACGGTGGTGGAAATTCGTATTCGAACAAAACTTAAATACGCTCTTTGAATGTCTCGCAAATAAGTTTAATACATACCGAACCAATGCAAGATTATTCCCGTCGGTTTCCTCTTCACCGGCTACCCGATGTATCAGTTTATAATAAGCGAATCCGGGAAACTGGTAGTGTTCAGAGACGACAAATTAATATCGAAAGACTCCCAGTTCATGTTGTTAATTACTGAGAGGATAACATGCATATGGGGATTAAAATTATCGCAAATAGTCACCCCTATCACCTCCTAATGGGAATACGTCGAATTACCAATAACCCTGTATATTTATAATCATATTGTGAGGCATTTTTTATGTGTAAGATGAAATTTGATCCACATGTTTACCCGCTTATCCGCATTGTAGCAGTGTAGTGAAACAAACATTATGCCTTTTTCCTGGAAGGAGATACCCTTAGCAAAGGGAAATTGTCATGACGCTACTTTTTAAAATTTATAATAAAATGGTTAATAATAATAATAATTCCTTAGTTCATATATATTTCAATGAACATTTAGAATATTTATAATATTATAATAATTCCTATATGAAACGTAGACACAGTGACAACAAAGTCCCGAATCACAACTACTTATTGGAAATATGCATTCGCGTCGACTGCTTCCGTTCATAGATAGCTATGAAGTACTTAAGAAAGTTTACATCACATTCGAATACAATGACAAACATTGTTATGGCTGCCATTAATTCAATTACAGTATAGAGTAGGTACACACTAAAAAAAATACATTGGTTTTGAACAAATTGAGAAAATAATATACCAATATTATGTTGTTTTGCTTAAATGGATGAAATGTTTCAAGCAATCTTGAACCTTCATGTCTACTGATATTTTGTAATAAATTCGTATTTTGATATCGTTTTATTATACATATATTTAGTATTGGATAGTGAACGGAGATATTGACATTGACACTATTGCCTAGTTATTTTTATTAATATATTTTCTTCTGAGTCACTATTAATGTTTAAAGACTTTTGTTATAGTAGTTAGATTGAACAACTATTACTTGACACAGTTACACTCTCGTGTCCCGAAAAGCACGAAAAGCCTTTACATAGTCTCCACTAAGAATGGTTGTTAAAGTTTATCAAGAGCACATTACATAATTTTACAAACAATAACTTAGAACTAAATTCTTTATAATTGTATACTTAGACTATATATAATTTATAAATCACCAAATTAAGTTAATTTAAAAAAAAAATTAATAGTTTTACCCACTTTTAAATCTTTAAAACTATATTTTATTATTGTTTACAACAATTATTTGCATTATTTGACTTGTACATACAATATTATGCGATTTCAAAAGATTTAACTGGTAACATAAAATTCGACAGTAATTAACAATTCCGTATATTATTATGCTTTAATATTTTATTATTTTATAATAACGCATCTGCAACGAATGTGTACGTCATGATAGCGTTTCGAAAACACTATTAAATATTCTGGTATAAAATTTAAGCCCGGAAAGCAATCTCCGCAAATGGGCACCGCTTAGCAGGCCATTTTGCCATTTCGATGCATTTCCGCGTGGAAATTACTATCATTTGTTGAAAAAGGGACGAATACCACTAAATCGGTCATAGAGTCGTAAATTGAACAAAAACGCTAGTAATTCATCCGTTTAATTGTAGCGAGAGGAAAATGGAACAGGCGTTTTTAATGGACTTCCCTATTTATATATATATTTCGAAGTTTAATGTGAAACAACAAAACAGCTGAAGCGCGGAATCACCTAAAAAAATGCTAAATATTTTCCTATTTTCTTGCAGCGATGACTCGGCCTCAAAATTTTGCTGAACAACGAATCTTCGTGGAACCGTCTATAAATCTGACCATAAAAATAAATCCCCGCAATCAAATCGCGAACAGCGAAAAAAGTAAGGTTGTTTGTTGCTATCTCAGGGAGCATACATGAAAATTGCTTAGGAACTATTTCGTAACAAGATAAAAAGGTTTTGAGCCCATGAATATAAATATATACGAATATGGCCTTATGTCGCTTAGCTTTGGGGTTAGATGCTCGTATTACTTAATGTTACCAAATGTTATTTACGAATCCTTGTATAACTTTAAATTGTGTTATGAGAATGAAAATAACATAAAAATAGTATAAAAATTAAGAACGTTGAAAAGAATAGTGACTAATAATAATATTTTATTAGCCATAGTAAAGTTTATGACCGCAGTTCATCCCTAAGGTCTAAGGGAAAATAGTAACGTATAAAAGATATAAAAATGCAAGAAGCCGGAAATTTATATGACCTGCGTAATTTTGAAATATTAATACGACTTACGGAGAGTAATAGTAATATTTATTTCAGTCGAATTCATCAAAATGTAAATATGCTAGTTTTTTTTTTAATTTATAAAACATCATTGTAAATTAATTTAAACTATATATGTTTCTGGTTTAAAATCACTCATTTATTGTGTTCTATATTATCACAATTATGTTGTAATTTTCATACTTACATTCTTATTTATATAAACGACATTATATATATCGGTAAGTATATTTATAAATAAAATAATATTAGATAATATAATATCTATCTAATGCAGCGTCTATCTGTATACTGGATGAATAGATGGCTCACATTCTTATTCCTTTGGTCAACTATCTAGACGTGATTTTGAAATGTCCGTTGAAAGTCTGATTCCAGTAACAGTGGGGGGCACCAAACGTGACAGAACGCTTATGAGATGGACAATCACCAATCGAAAGATCTATATGACCTGCCTTTACATGACTGTGCCAAGATGGCAGCGGTCAGAGAAAGTAACGCGTGCCAAAGCACCGCACCACGACTACTTTGTCAAGAGCAAGACATAGATGAAGAATGTAACAATTATCATTTATATAATTTTTATAATTTGTTTGTTGATACATACATATATCTGCAGTAATAAAATACACATTTGGTTTTTTATCTAGAATCTGGTCCTATTATTCTTTATTAAAACTATCGAAATAAACTTCATTCATCGAATGAAAATTAAGTCTATATAATATTTAAATTACATTTACAAAATATTTGATAAACATCTGTATATTCTTCAACTTATACTGCTAAATTTTATAGAGACAGTCAGTAAATAATTTGTTTGTGATTAGCGAAGTGTTATTTTTGATAGAAGAGCCATTGCTCAGTGACGCCAGGAGAGGTGTTTGCTAGATTTATTACCTTCTATTTCGATTTGTTTACTCAGTTGTTCAGATCCAATTACTTGGCACTGTTTCTGTACTTAATTAAAGGGACGCTTGATTACTCGCCCGCTGTGGGGCTTTGTATAATTGCTATTGTTTAGCAAATGAAGACAAATGAAACTTTAATTTAATGACACTGTCTCATTCAGACGCACGGAAGAACTCTCGTGTTCATGCCTGAACAGCCTCGCTTCGTGTTAAAATTACATAACAGCGTCGCAGATTATGATGTATCATTGACAATTTTATACAAAAACATATATAAATGTGTTTCCTTTATACATTGTTGTTTTTAGAACGCGGGGTCCTCCGCACGATTTATTCCGCGTTAATAGTAACTGCTCCGCCTCCGTGGCTTTAGCGTGATGTTAAATAGCTAGTCTATAATTTTTCTTAATAAATGAGCTGTTTAACACAAAAATATATATTAAATCATATCGATGTGCTAAGCACGACCTCACTCTTCGACTTCATAATATAATCAAAAATAATAAAAAAACGTAATACCATATGCATAACTTAATGCATATAAACAAGGGTTAATGCGAAGATTGCAAGCAGATGAAACTATACAATATTTATGCTACTAGGGACCTTTTTTAAGACGATATTTATTCCTAAGATACCAACTACATAACGCCAAAATAATTAAAAAAACAATCACTTATTTTTCTATACTAAATTCCAACGTAATTATAAAAATATTGTTTGAGCTATTTTACAATAATATTTTAACGTTTAAAATTGTTTAAGCAAATGGTAAATCAAAATGTGTAAACTCTTCGAACATTTTAACTATACGCGCATGCATTCGTACATTGCATAAATTTAAATACAACGTCAAATCGCTGATATGAATGTCGATAGGCCAAAAATGCAGCTGTTCTTCTTTTGTAATAATTAAACGTGCATGAAAATCCATAATAATTATCTGTACAATCATTTATGAAACGACCTTGTCTGTGAATGATTATGATCTATACAAATATTATAAATGCTAAAGTAACTCTGTTTGTTACCTCTTTACACTTACAGCGCTGAATAGATTTAGATGAAATTCCGTAAGGAGCAAGCTTGAACTCCGTGGAAGGATATAGGCTTCTATTTTTGCCTAACATCTAATGACCAACTCTTAAAACGTGAGCTGAGCTGCGGGCGACAACTAGTTAAAAATAAATTTTAAACGAAAAAAGTTGAATAAAAATAAATATATTTTAGAACGACTATTAATTTAAAAAAAATCACTTTCTAAAAGCGTTAACTTAAATAAACCTTCATTTTAATTAAATTAGTGTCTGTCTCTTCGTACATAGTTCAATATATGTGGCGGTAGTATATTATATTTAAATTGGTTATTATTTTAATATATTTTATTATTCACTTTTGTACGAAAATCTGAACAACCTAAAAGCATTACAATGTCCAATTTGTGTCACATCGCAGTATAAATATAAAACTAAAATTTTATAATTCTTAGTATCATTTGAATTTTATAACTGTTTTTATAATAAAATCAAATTGAACACGTATCTGAATTGGTACTTTAGAAATCTGTCAATATTTATTAAGGGTAATATTTATTAATACTTTAAAGTATCCCATTGTTATAAAAAAAACCTATAAAAATATTGAGTGTTGAATGCCGTCATCTACACAAACATTATAAAAGTGAAAGTCACTGTGTCTGTCTGTCTGTCTGTTGATTTTATACCGGCCATACCAATGAGCCGAATTTTATGAAATTTGGTACAAAGCAAGCTTAAACTCCAATGAAGGACATTTAAAAGGCTACATTTTATGCCTAACACCTCACGACCAACTCCTAAAACACGAGCGAAGCTGCAGGCGATTACTAGTTTGCACAATAAATAACAATAAACATCACGTATGTAGATGACATGCATATAGAATAAAACTATTTTAAAATGTGAATTTGTTAATCAAATTATAAGTACATTTGACTTTTATTTATAATATGAAAATATCAATTTTAAAAGAAGAACCTAAATTTTATATTAAAAAAATTATTATTATTATATATATAGTAATAAAAATTAAAACGCAAGCAGACGTTTATTTAATATCAATTTTAAAAGAAGAACCTAAATTTTATATTAAAAAAATTATTATTATTATATATATAGTAATAAAAATTAAAACGCAAGCAGACGTTTATTTAATATCGCACGATATAAGGTGTATCAAAATGTTGTTCGGAAGCGCTTCAATTAACTAATATTGTCCGTTATTTGCGTGGACTATCTCAAGGCTCACTCTCGTACTCCCAGCAGGGCGGTAATTCGATTCGGCATCGACCAGAGAGCAGCATACTTTTAATTGACCATAACTGCGTTGCCTGCAAGCGTTATTGAGTTACCGTAGCGCTTCCTATTGCAGAGTTTCAAAAGTGAAAATCCGTACACGAACGTTTTGAATTTTATTTTGTCTATTAATTTTCACGTTGAGAAATTAATATAAGAGTTTAAATGTATTTCTCGTTGCTCCAATTGCAATTGCATAAATTCAGTTTCGGTTAGGTATGACTTTTAATTCAGAATGATTGTCAAATGTCCTAATAAGCTAACCCGTAAGACATATTGGAGTCGTCAATTAGTGTCAGGCATTTAAGTTAACTGAATATTTGACGTGTTCACTGAGGCATATCGTGGAGACTACCAAGGTCAACATGAAAACGGGAGCAAACACCTCTAAATCAAATACAAATCACTGTCCAAACAGTAATTGCACATTTGACATTAAAATATTATTCCCTCTAATAAGGCATTGAGCTTATGCTACAAGCTTGTGTAGTTGTTATATGAACCTCGTGCTCGAAGTAGGTGGTAGCTATAAAGTTGATTTGATCAAGTAAAATGGCGATTCAAAAGTGCTGATATTTTGATTGAATTTGATTTTATAATCGAATCACGGACAGAAACTACTTTCAATTAAGCTGGTACATTAATGTGGTAACAAGACTTTGGATTTCTTTTTTAAACATTAACCCTTTTTAATTATTGTGCAAAACGAAATGTTATCCTAAAAATTTAGAATGAAAATATTTTGGAAAACAAGTTACGCAAAAGAGATTGTAGAAAGTCGCAAGCTTCAGTAGATTAGTGTTTAGCCTGCTATACGGTACTGTCTTTACTGTGTCCTCTTTGCATGTTTTCGACTCGTTGGGATAAACCTGTTAGGCTAACTAGAGCTCACACGGACGTTGTTTATGGCAGCTACCCTGGCGTAACAACTCGCTTAGTGAGAACGAAAGAGATAGATAGACCAAGTTAGGGTTGTCACTTTCGAAATTTGAAACTACTTTGTTAACTAGAATAGTTCCCAAATATTTATGGCTTTTTGCTTGTCTCGTACTATCCCTGTGCCAAATGTAATCGCAACCAAAAAAATCAAGGTTAAATAAATAATGGTATCGCAAAAAGATTTATACTAATATGCAAACATCCACCATTGACAAAAAATACTGTATCATTGCTGACGTGCATAAACAGTTTGATCGAATTTTGTGCAAAAATAAGGTGTTAACGATACTGGTTCAGATGAATGTACGACAACCCTAAACAAAGGTGCTTTCACACAGATAACTTTAAATGTAGGGATCAAAAACGCATTTGTGATACACAATGAATATATAGGTATTCAATTTAAACATCACGTACTAATAAAATAGAATAATATATTTAATAAATATAAATGCAAAAGCTTTATTACCTGTAATCTTTGAGTTAAACGTTAGAATTATAATTTTGTGATATCGGAATAAATAAAATACAAAAAATAATCGCCGTTAAAAATTCAAAAAAAATTACAAGGCACATTACATATTGACATAAGGCTTTTTATGTACTACTCAATCTGATATATTTTTTACTATTGGTAATTATAATATACTTCTAAACAAAACTTAATAAGTCGAAATGATCATAGCACGTGAATCTTAGCCTGCGATTGGGAGATCCAACTTAGAAAGGACAACAGAATTTTCATGTACAACAACCAAGTCCGGCTGGAGGTACGTATTATGTATCGGAAATATATATATATTGTTTAGTTTATTTTCCAGTGTTGCTAGTTACTAGGTAAACATATTATTCATCTGCTTATTATTTAAAAATATAGTTATTGCAATTGTAATGTGCAGTGTCGTGTTAATATAAATAACATATACATATAACAAGTCATTTTTGAAAATGCCATTAATTTAGTGAACCAGAATAAATTTAAAACTGAGCTAATAAAATTAGAGTAGTTATTTAAATTTAAATATGTATATCGTCGTGTTTATGGTCCATTGATTAGCTACCATAATATTCACGATACAATTTACAAATAAATGCATTTATAAATCACACACGATTAAAAAAAAGACTATTTTACTGTAAAATTTCGTCAAACTTCTTTCCAAAATGAACCATCTAAAATCACCTTAAACTAGAACCCAGCATTTATCGGGCAGGTCATTGTGTTACTAGATCCGCTCAGCCGAGTTTCCAGTAATTACATCAGGGAATACAGCTGTCCACGGGTGCCCATTTTTAACTAAACCAGTATACTAAGGTACATAGCGATTATAGTACCAACATTTCCACCGTGTTTCATGACCTTTCGTAACAATATGACTATTCGATTTGCTTTGATACATCCGATCCTTTGTTATCTAGTAATTTAAAATTGCCTTTGAATTTCAAACTGGAGAAGCTCATTTTATCAAAGGAAAATATATTTGAATTTATTAAGAATTTATAAAACATAAGTTATTTTTAAACAACCTATTTCATTTTATTATTGATGCTACTAAATTAATAAACTCGATATTATAATCATATTTATTATAGTAGTTATTCATAGTAAGTACAGGAACATATATCAAAGCGGATAAAGAAAATAATAAAACTAGAATTAGAAGCGCAGACAGTTTTCCGGCAGTGCAGGCTTCCGACATCAACACATAACTCAAGGCAAGATTAAATGCCTCTTACTCCCCACCGGAAGGCCGGAGCGCCATTAGACAACCGGACCCATGAGGTGCGCCCACCTTTACAAATATCGTAATTTCTATCTGTTTATATGTAATGTTCAGTTTTAATTGAGGTGAAGTCATCATTAGTAACTGATTATATCAATAATATTACATAGGATATGAAAGCGTCGTAATCTACATTTAAACTAGATATACATATAATAACGATAAAGTTCCTATGGATACATATGGATGGAAATATATTTATATCATTTTTAACAACATAATTTGAAATATAAAGTTTTTGTTTTTCTTTCTATATCGGTATGTTACGAAATATATATGATTAAACTGCAAAAACTGATATGATCCAGTGGCTATATAGTATGATCTTAGCCATTAGTTGCGGGTTCAAATTCAGATAAGTAGCACCGAGATCTCCTAAAGATATAAGTATGTAATCGTGTACCGATAATGTCCTTTTACTGGTTGTAGGGGTTCTATTCTCTAAACGAGTTTTTGAAAGTCATCTATCACACTGCTCCAAAGCGAGTTGTTACATACACATGTGATTTTTCATTTGATACATGCTAATTTACTTATAATGTTATACTTAATTATTATACAAATATTTAACAAAATTAAGAGGACATCCTTATAAATATAAAATTGTAGGTAACGTTAACGACATTTTTACAATGTTCACATACAAAATTAAAAAAAAATACGATTTTATTTTATAAGTCTCTCCTTAAATACACCACAGAGTTTTCAATAAATATGTAATCCCAGTAAAAAAGTTAACTTCTTTTATTTATTTCGTTGTTTAAATAAACGCCCGTAGAACTCCCTTCGTTCCTTTTTTAAAACCGTTATTGAAATATTTTCAACTCAATACTAAAAGCATTTTAATAATGAAATGACTATCCTACCTAAGCCGTAGCAAACAATGATAAAACCCAGATATTGCATACGAGATGCGCCTATTCACAACATGCGGCATTGCCATGGCCGCTATTCAGTTGATGGGGGCCGCCATTGTAGCGTCTCGGGCCCTGCCGTACATAATCAATGTGGATTTGCAACAACGGGCCAAACTATCCTCAAATTGCTGCCTTGCTATTTTGACACACGTGTGCACTTGTAATAATAGCAATTTTCACATGGCTCTGTGGTTCATGATTTTTTATGTTGTTAGGTATTATTCAATATTTTCATTATTATTTCGGTGCCACGCAAAAATCAAAACCAGCAGGTTTTTTTTTTTAAATTACCTTTAAGTTAATTAAATGAAAAGTGTAATAATATAAAGTTATAGTCTGTTTATTATTACTATTATTTTTTTCATTGAATATTCTTTATGTTATTTCTGTAAATTTATTGAATAATAATAACCTTAACATAAACTAGATATATTCAATTAACATTAGGTATTAAAATCTAAGCTTAAGAATCTAAAGAAAATAATTTATTTTACAGCAATTGTCGTAATCTCTAACAATTATGCAACAAAAAAGAGGAAACTTCGTTAAAAAAAAAACGTCTGATGTTTTTCCGATCCCAAACAATTTGTATGAAAACTACAGTTGGTTGCTTACTTATGCATAATTTGTAAGATAATATAGCTAATCTCGTGAAGTTTCCTCATCGAAGTTTAGACCAACTGACAGGTTATGACACCCACAGAACACAATTACGCGCTACAAGTTTCACCAAGTTACATAAATGGTCATCATCTAGCTTTCACAAAATAGTTCATTACGAGTAACTTAAATTAAATTTCGCAAATAATATATTAAATGTCAATATGTTATCATTATTGACTTCGTCTCAGACTTTAGACTCTGCGGTGTTAACAGTACTAATGTAAAATAAAAGTTAACTTTCAATTTATTAACGAAATAAATCTTGGTCGTTCAGCAAAAGTATTGATTTATTTCGCTAATTTATATTCGAATCACACCGTTAAATATTTTAGGGTTGAGACATAATTGGATGCGCAACGGCTGCATTCGAACATATCCTTGAACTGGCACAACGCCACGGCTTTGCATAATTTAATGTCCTCACAGATGAGAGAATGTTTTTTGTCTTAGTAATTGTTTATTTTTCTTATAACGCTCGTTATAATTGCATATTATTATAAGAGCGCTTAAACTCTGACTCTCACTATCAGAATCAAAATGCGGCAAGAAAGCTGTTGTTCTTATACGTAACTTTCTTTTCGGTTTTCCCATAAAATTATAACAATATAGGAATCACAAGTACACACCACTCATTTTTACTTGGTAGTAAAGCTACTCATCTTTACTAGCCAGGGTAGCTACCACCGAGATATTCTACCGTCAAGTAGCAATACTTATTATTGTTGTGTTCCAGCTGGAAAGATGAGTAAGGCAGTGTACCTACAGGCATAAGGGATATTAGTTACCAAGTTTGGTTGTGCATTGGCGATGTAAGGAATGGTAATATTTCTTACAGTGCAATTTAGTAGATTATTTCTATTTAAGTCATTAATTTGTCTTAATTTGGTCATAATTATTTATTAAAAAATATTACATGCTCATCTATTCGTTTGGCCTCATCCGTTTAATTCGAGATTGGAGTGGATTGCGGTTGATTGAAAATGCGGACTTATTTTTAAAGACGGACAGCCTGTTAAAGATTTTCATCTTTGGTAATGCTGGTGTATTAAATATCCAAAGCATATTATTTATTAAAGCACTAATAAATAAAAGAAACGTATTGATGGAAACCCTTATTAACACTAAAACATACCATCTAAATGTTTTGGTTTGGTTGGTTTTAGTTTGTACAATACCCACAGGCTCTACTCGAAATTGTATTTTCAAGAACAGTATTCATGTTTATTGTCTATTTTATTTATAATTATAAACTAAATACACTATATAGTAGTATATTCGTAATTAACAAATATTAATTTAATACTGAATATGGAATACATTTTCCACCTCTATAGTTAAAGGCTTAATTGAATTTTGTTGAGTCAGTGAAACGATTACCGAGTAATTGATATTTTAATTGTTTATGCAAATCATATTAAAACTTTGTTTAAATAAAGAACATTTTTATTTGAATGTTTAACTAATAATAGTTTGAATTATTCGAAAGAGAACAGCGTATTTCATTCGTCGTAATTTTATTTCGCGACGACAACTTTTATAGCGCAAGCGTAACGGCAAACCGAATTGATTTCAATATTCTGTGTACACTTTACCTTTAGATATTTTTCGTTCCTGTTCTACATTTTACATAAACTAATTTCCTCGGCAATATTGCTCTTGCGACAGTTCTGTAGGCACGGCCGCTTCCCTCAAAAAGGAACTCGTCGACTCGGGGCTTCGACGACCAAATCAAATCACCCTTCTGTACCGATCGCCACACGATTACTACGATCATACTCTTTTTTATATATTTAAATATGTCATAGCTTATAATTAACTATCTAAAATTATAACTCAGTAGTGTTGTAGACCCAAGATAGCTTAGCGAATAAAACATATAAATATTTATCGAAGATCGCGGGTTCAGTTCTTGACAAGCACCACTTACTTTTTAAGTGTTAAACTGTATAATATTATTAGCGATGAATGGCTGTTATTATGAAATTAAGCTGTATTCGGATGACACTTTGCATTCTGTCTAACTAAATGTGTAGCTCAGAAAAGAAGTGAAGAGGCTGCTACAACTACTAGGAACTACTTTTTTATTTTTAATTTACATAGTTTGACAACGGTTATTATTTAACTAATAAAAAATATACTCATAGTTCACTCATAAATAGCAATAAAAAAGAGTTAGTCTATCTCATATCATATCTATATCTCAGTAATTACAACATGAACTGGGAGTCTTTCGACATTAATTTGTCGTCTCTGAACACTACCAGTTTCCCGGATTCGCTTATTATAAACTGATACATCGGGTAGCCGGTGAAGAGGAAACCGACGCGAATAATCTTGCATTGGTTCGGTATGTATTAAGCTTATTTGCGAGACATTCAAAGAGCGAATTTAAGTTTTGTTCGAATACGAATTTCCACCACCGTCCTTTGTAGTCATTTTATTTCGGTTGTTTTGAAATAAGATCCTAGTTGTTATAAATTTTTAGAGAACTGATAAAAAGGTTATGTTTTTAAAATAATCTGCAGGACAAGTTTCATAACGATTTTTTTTGTTTTTAAGGCATTTTTATGGAAAACAATTCAAAAAAAAAATTGAAATAATATCTTTTTCCGTCTCGCATTTTTAAACTTGGACCGATTATTATTGTTTTAATATTGACAAATAACCAGTGTTTATTCGTTTTTATAAATCAGAAGAAAAATATAGATTCTTTTTATACTTTTTTCAAAATAAATTTTTGAAATTGCTTTTTTGACTTATTTTGAATAAATCTAAAAAACGTGATAACTCAAAAATGGTTCACTTTTGCATCATGCATATGGGGTTAAAATTATCACAAACAGTCACCTCTATCACCTCCTAATGGGAATACGTCGAATTACCAATAACCCTGTATATTATATATTAGTCTTTAGCAAATGTGAACTCGCGTAGTTTCCATTAAAACTACGAATAACACGTTGTAATCTATAAATGAATACCTCTGAGCTACTCATTAGAGCAGCTTACAGGTATTACTTTAAAAGAGGATGACGTTTCTTTCGATCATTTTTAAAATGAATAAAATATTCGTCATACTATCGATAGGGCAGAATATGATACGGATTTAATCCAATAGTAGTACTGATTTAATGCAATCGCCGAGGTTGCATCCCCTCCGCCACAGGGCAGTCACCCTTCGCTAAAGGGGAAACGTTAATATGAGGATATGAGAATTTACTGTTTAATCCACCTGCAGGCCAATTTGTTAATATTTTCATTCAATCCACTTAAAAGCTTGCTAGAGTGTAAATTATATACAGAGACAGCGCATACCGAACGTTGCGAGATCAATGGTGGAGTAGGCGGATAAAGCATCGAAACAAAATTGATCCTTTTCATTTTTATGAATACTGAATTTTAAATTCGAGTATTTTTAGATGCTTGAAATAAAAATATTGATTAAACGGAGACCGTTTAATGAGAAATACTTAATTACGATGATTTAAAAAATGAATTGAAATAAATCTTTTACTTTACCGATAAGTCATTATACATAATAGAAAAAAATAAATTAACCCGATAGCAAATGGTAATACAAAATTTAAATTAGCTAATAATTCGCTAGAACAGGCACATGAAACCTATTTTTATTCTTAATGTTATTTACCTTTAACGTTTTTTACGTCATAACTTATTGTAAAGCTGAAGAGTTTGTTTGTTTCGTTGAACGCGCTAATATCAGGAACTACAGATCCGATTTGAAAAATTCTTTAAGTTTTAGATAGCCCATTTATCGAGGGAAGACTTTAGGCTATACACTATCATATCGTGAGACCAAAAAGTGTTTTCTCGGTAAAAAAACTATTATGATATACTAAATATAATTGAACTATATTCAACTATAGCTAGTATAGAGTTACACAATAGTTTTCTTCTCGGTAGCTTTACGTTCAAAACATTCCTGTAACATAACGATTGAGAAGTACTTATAAATATAAGAGCCCACTTGAATAAACAATATTTTGATTGATTAGGGTCATTGTCGCATAATTATAACTTAAGTATTTGAAAATAGTCAGAAATATCTTGATTTTTTAAGCAATTGTGTTATTATTTCACGTGTTGCTGGCATTCAAGGAATGAGTTAGACTTTTTCTTGAAGCCGTATTGGTTCGTAAAAACAAATTACCAGAATGTATGTACGAGCAAAAATGTGTTAAAATTGCGTTGTTATAGATTTCCGGACATCGAGGATGTCCAAAGGTAAGGTTTTATTCCAAACAATTCCTCGGAACTTTCCCATAAAAATGCCGTAGAAGGTACAGAGTGATCCAATATCTCTACGCAAAGCCACACTGACTATTTCACCCTTCGAACTGGATCTCTACAATACAAAGTATTGCTCTATGTTTTCTTTGTCTTGGTGTTAAGATAAGTAGGTTCTTGTTGTTTATCTTCTAACTAAATAAAACAACTAAATAATGCTCAAAAGTGGACGTATCCCAATAAGAGATAAGAGGTGCCACCAACCTACTCCCTCTTATCTGGGCAGGTGATCTGAAGGTTTCGCACAAAATTTTAAGACAGTAAAAATATAATTGTAAAAACGATGAATTTATATGAAAAAATAATACAATGTAATATAATGTCTTTTTTATACGTTCAAAAAAAAGCTTCGCCGAGAGACACTTATCATAGAACATTTTTATTTCTTTGAAGTTTAAGATCCATTGATTTATATTTGTCTCACATACTCATATATGGCTTCTGTTTGTATTAAAAGTATTTATTTATTCAAATCAAAGTCTAGAATGAATGTAATTAATGCAGTTTCGGCAGTATTTTTTAATTTTCGATTAAACGAATAGGTCGTTCATTTTCTATCTTCAATTTTCAATTTCTGGATCGCAATAAGCCCACAGAAATGTTATATGGCTGATAGCTACGGACGGTAGTTCGAGAATATGAAGTTTGTGTTCTGTTTATATGAAATAATACTTTAAACAGACGATTTTTAATCTTTATAATTAATCGTAAATATAACTTTTAGTGTAATTATAAAGAAAGTGTAAATGTTGTTACGAGATTGTAATCATTTGTCTATGTTCGACGTATTTCTATAGTTAAAAGACAAGGAATATTCAAAATATAATAATTTTCGACATATCGTCACTGATCTTGAGTTTTTGAATGTTCCCAAATAATACCTTCAGAGGACAAAAGATATCTGACTCTGACTTAGACAGTTAATCTCTTATTTAACATGCAATGTATGCTAATTTGTTGATATCAAATCTTGCAAGCTGATTCCGGACCACTTATACTACGGAGTTGAAATTTGACATATTGATTCAGTTGCGATGACGGTGAATTTTTGGGGTAAGCATGACCTTATTCTACACACAGGACTGGCTACAGACGAAGCATTTCCTCAACGGTCAATAGCAACTTTATAGATTTATTATATACTAACTGTTACCCGCGGCTTTGCTCGCGTAGAATAAGAATATATTTACAAATTAACTTAAAATATTACGTTAATGTAAGACCTCTTTGTATGCCACATTGGTGTGTATTTCAGCCCTTAGGGTAGAATATTCAGAAACACTTAAATAAGTATCTATTCCTTTTTAATCAGTATCCCAAAAATAAAGTTTCATGTTTCTAACTTAAAAAATTCCATAAGAACGTTCAACCCCTATTTCACCCATTTAGGGGTAGAATATCCAAAATTTCCTCCTGAGTGGGTGTCATGATATGTTAGTTTATATTATGTGTACAGCCTAAAATATAAGTTTTATGCTTCTAGTACTCAAAATTCTAAACATGACAATACTTTCAACAACTTACAACCTTTCATCCCCCTTTTCAACCCTTTACAGCACTTTTTTTCAAACAAAAGTATGCCTATGTCCTTTCTCAGACTCTAGACTATTTGTGTACCAAATTTCATTTAAATCGGTTCAGTAGTTTTAGCGTGAAAGCGAGACAGACAGACAGACAGAGTTACTTTCGCATTTATAATATTAAAAATATGGATAGTATGGATTAAAGCTTTTTTTATGATTAATTTATTGATTTTAAATTTAACGTTGGAGAATGGTGACGATCAAAATGATTACTCGACATTTAATAATGTGTTAGTCAGTACTCAATCATTTTAAAGAATCCATTCAAAGAGAAATACGAAAATATCAAATAAAATTTGTTTAAAATTATTTAAACAAATATGTTAGCAAATGAAAAAAAAAAACCATAAAACGTATAACTAAATTGGTAACCATGAAAATAGTTCGTAGTTTCCTCACATTTTTAAAACGTAAATTTATTTTTTATTACTTTTAATTTTACTTTGACCTAAATTATTTTACAATGGAAAATAAAATACTCTACATTTTGTGTGGTACATACAACAGGCAAGCCCTTTATCAATTACCGCTAAACAAGAAAAACGGCTGCCCGTAAGCCCACGGCGGCCTAATTAAAGCTAGTAGGTAAATTTTGGGCAAGGGACGTTGGTGTCCCCTCTGGTTCCACCTTTCTTAAGCTTAATTCTACTTAATTATTCTAAGGAAGTACTCGCAAGATTTGTGTAGGTATACTAAAGTAATTCCAAAAGTAGTAATAATGCGTAAATATTTATAGAAATTTCTTATATCGGCAACACAAGCAACGGAAATGCTGGAAAATGGAAATAATGGTCTCCTGACCGATTTCAGTCAAAGTGAAAAATTTAACCTACAAACCATAAATTATTACTAAATTATAGTACTAAAGCAGTATTTTTTTTTCTAAGATATATAATATTTTATTGATCATATTAAACGGAATTCAAGGGATTTCCTTCGAGACGTGAGCGACACGATTCGAATACCTCGAATTCCCGCTTGCTTTTCCACAAATATAAATATTAAAAACGCAATCAGTTCACCTACAATATTTCAAAGCACCGATAAATCATTCACGCTAGATTAAATACTAGTTGACCTCTTCCCCTAACATAAACACCATTACTGGCTTAGGAGAACCCGCGAAAAATTTTCACACTTGCCAACCTTGAATTTTATTAATGAACTATCAGAACTGCGTCAAATTCTGAAAAGTGATAGTATTCTTAATAGAAACATTTTTGTTTAATACAATTTCCACTGTCATTAACAATAATCCATACTTCCATACTTAATATTATAAAGGCGAAAGTAACTCTGTCTGTCTCTCTGTCTGTCTCGCTTTCACGCCAAAACTACTGGACCGATTTAAATGAAATTTGGTACACAAATAATCTAGAGCCTGAGGAAGGACATAGGCTACTTTTTATTTGGAAAAAAGTGCTATAAAGGGTTGAAAAGGGGGATGAAAAGTTGTAAGTTGTTGAAAGTATTATCATTTTTCGAAATAGAAGCATAAAACTTACATTTTAGGCTGTACACTTATAAACATGACATCCACTAAGGAGCGAATTTTGGAAATTCTACCTCTAAAGGGGTAAAATAGGGGTTGACCGTTTGTATGGAAGTCCATAATTTTTTGTTGTTTTTTACTTTATTTTTGGGGTACTGATTAAAAAGGAGTACATACTTATTTAAGTGTTTCTGCATATTCTACCCCTACGGGGGTGAAATAAGGGTTGAAAGTTTGTATGGAAAACCGTCATTTTTTAAGACAGAAATATGAAACTTTATTTTGGGATACTGATCAAAAATAAGTAAATACATATTTAAGTGTTTTTTGATATTTTACGCCTAAAAGGAAAAAGTAGTGGTTGACATTTCGTATACAGGTTAGTATGGAAGTCCGTTATTTTTAAGTTAGAAGCATGAAATTTTATTTTTGGGCTACCGATAAAAAATGTTTTGATTCGCAATTAAGCGTTTTTTTATATTCTACCTCTGAGAGGGTGAAATAAGGGATAATTTTTTTTATGAAAGTTAATCATTTTTTAAGTGAAAAATATGAAACTTTATTATTATTATTATAGTATTTGAGATACTGATTAAAAATGAGTATATACGTATTTAAGCGTTTCTGAATATTTTATGCCTAAGGGGAGAAATAGAGTTTGACATTTCGTATATAGGATAGTCTGGAAGTACGTCATTTTGAAGTTAGAAGCATGAAATATTATTTTCGGGCTACCGATTAAAACTGAGTTGATACGTATTTAAGCGTTTCTAGATATTTTAAATATATTAATATATTCTACGCGAGCAAAGCCGCGGATAACAGCTAGTTATATATACAATTATTGTAACAAGTAACAGCTTATAGATGTCCCACAATTGGGCTTAATGAGAGGTAGTCATTTTCGAGGATGGAGTTTGGACCCATAATAATCATCGGTTAAGATTTACTTGGCAGAAATATAAAATAAGTTTATATAAAAAAAATACTGAACAGTTACTAAAACCTTTTGTATTTTTAAGTAAAATCACTGATTTTACTTTATTGAGCGACATTATTGTATAATATACAACAATATACATAATAATAATAATACAATGGACTGCATCAACTATTTAGTAATAATTTGCTGTGCTACGACTTAATACAAAATTAACTCTTCAAAATTACTTAACTTACATAGAATCATGCTGGTGTATAATAATAAAGTAATCTCTTTTTTTGTCTATACTAATATAATATATTAAAAAAGTTTGTTTTTGTGAATTAAACTCATGATGTGCTCGTCCGATTGGAATATATTTTATGCGATAGCATTTTTATTTATTGAAAATGACTATATACAAATGAAACCATGCGGAACAGCTAGTTTATAGGATAAAGCTGGAAAGTTTAAACAGTTTAATGCGCTATTCTCATGAACGGCCATTCCGATTTGAGTAATCCGTTTTATGTTAGACATTCCATTATTGAGGAAGGTTATATGTTATTTTATAACTTTGCACCACGAGTCTGAAAAAAATGCAGTAACCATAAAATTGAACGCCAGTGTAACCGACGGACACAGCTAGTGTAATCATCTTTATATGCATACGCAAAGCAAAAACTTTGTTACCCCTATTTACGAAAATTACATTAAATAATGCATTTGACACATACACGCACATCCCAACTATTTTTAATAAATTTGAAAATATCTCTTTCTGTTACCTGATCACGCTTAATCCGCTGAACCAATTTTGATGAAATTTGGTATTGGGTTAATTTGAGTCCTGGAGAAGGATATATGCATATCACTGTTAGTAATAAAAATAACCATGTTAATTTAAAACCTTATATAAAAATAAACATGTTAATTTAAAATCTGATATATGTATACTTTTATAATTCCCCCCTTGAGTTGGTAAAATGGGAGGTGAAGGTTTATCTGCTATATTTTTTTATAAACTTAACTTAGGTAAAGTCACGGGGTCAACTAGTTTATTATTTATAGTTTGCGTTTATACTGCCACACACGTGAAAAAAGACATGCTTTCTTTCGAATATGTCTTATATTTTTATTAAAATCGAATTTCGACCCACGACTCGACCTTGTATACTACAAACTATCCACCTATAAAGTAATAATATAAAACTCGTACATATTAAATGTGAACGAGTAAATGAAAATAGAATATCGATTAATAGAGCCGACTACGTGCCTGCATAGTGCAACACAATTAAAACGAAGTCAGTGTAAAGTGCCACCGCCCAGACCCGCGGCCGCCTTCACGCATGTCAGCGCCGCATCAGCACCGTCAGCTACTTTGCATCATAATCGAGTTCCCACAAAGTAAAACAAAATCTCCACGTCGCATTAATATTCAGCGATAGGGATCAACGCATCGCCGCCAGATTGACGTTTAACATGCAAATTGCAATCTGAAAATCTAGCAAAACTGTGTGCGACTAAACAATTTCGACATTATTAATTCAGGGCACAGTTGTTTGAATCACTGGCCAGAATATAATTTAAATGCTAAACGAATTTATCCCACTAACGCTAAATTAGACTGGGGCCGGAAGGCCATTGGGAATTGAGAACAGGCAGGTGAATAACGTACTAACACATTTCTTCTAAAACGTATTAAAAGGATATAACAAATTCTTTTGAAATGTACATTGCTTGATTTTAATAAAAGAGATAAAACAATTAACAAGGATAATATTACGTTCATTTCGTTATGTTCATAAAAATAATGTAACTGTAATTAACCTAAAGTAATTTCCTAAATAATTCAATATTTAGACTCAATTTCGTCATCTAATCCTCTTAATTAATTAATAAAAACTTTAAATTGATTTTATAAAGGTCAATGATATTTATAATATTGTGTATGTAAGATGACCGAGACATTAAATTCATAATATTGATTTTAAGTATTATTTTTAATTGATATTACACTTTGTCCCAACAACATCGTATTTCTAAATCTATTAAATAACGTGTTATTGTAAATTTCTTACGAAGACATTTCTCTATCTAAAACAACATTTATATGACAGAATGTTTAATTGACACTCCCGAAACTACGATACCATTACGGCGAGGGGAAGACGTATCAGGCGAGCACGGTGATGGATATCGAGAATAAATCAGCTTTCAGCACTCGTCCAAGATGACCAGATGGGCCCTTCCGCCATAATGTATTGAAGTCATTTAATTTCTCATTTATACTTTTAAGCTGTTATGAACTTTCACTTAAAAGTCAATAATAATAATAAATGTTTTTGTTTGTAAGCAGTAACTTTTAATCTTTTTATAAACTTTGACTTTGTAATACCAATTAAACATACACCAACCACTTCATTAATAACATTATACTCGGAAATTATGTATATCAAAATAAAGCATACAAAATATGCAGCGGCTTTTAGAAATATCAAATGTAAACAGTGAAGATGCTTGTTTAAAGTGGGTTTGAAATTGGTACTGAAGCTTTTACAAATGAATAACTCTTACAAAATTCTTTTTTTCGATATATTTAAAGATTGAAAATAATCTGTTATTGATAGGGCTTTGTTAAATCTGTCTAGATTTGTACCAACCATTTCTCAATTATTCTAGCAACGTTCAAACGTCAATACTATGTTGCGCTCTGAATGGTAAGCGAAAGAGTAGAATTGAAGAGCTTGGCGACGCTTATATTAAAAAGAAAGGTCACTGTCAAAGCACTCACTGACATGTCTGCTTTTTTTGTAATAAATTAGAAATTAATTTATTTATTAATTTCAAATAATAAATAATTTCAAATAATCATCGAAAAACAACCAGTCACTTATCAACGTAAGCGGTCAATGGCAAATCATTATATAAAAGTATTGTTCTTACTAATAATTACTGTAATGGTATTTAATGAAACTTAAAACTAAATAAAAATAAAATATTCCATATCTAAGACAAAATATTAAACACAAGATTTTTGGAGAGTTAAATAAGTAATTTAAGTGTCAGAACAGTCATAACTTTGTCGGATCTTTTAAATGGCATATTGTTTATCTATCTAAAGGTAACGTCGACAGTCTCTGAATGTCCACAAAATTAACAGCATTTAAATTTTCCATTGCTGGGCTATGGCGTCCTCTCTCTTTGAGGAGATGGTTTGGAGCATATTCCACCACGCTACTCCGATGCAGGTTGGTGGATACACTATGGCAGAATTTCGTTGAATTCAGGTTCACATGCAGGTTTCCTCACGATATTTTCCTTCACCGCCGAGCACGAGATGAATTATAAACACTAGTTAAGCACATGAAAATTCAGTGATACTTGCCTGAGTTTGAACCCGCAATCATAGGTTAAGATGGACGCGTTTTAAGCACTGGGCCAACGCGGCTCACTGAATCCACAGAGTCCACAGTTGGGCAAAGTCCTTTTATCCATTGTGTCAACACATTTAGTTAGAATTGCCGCTCTGATCCGATGCGAATTGGTGGGCAGACGGGCAGGTATGTTTTCCTCCACTACCGAACACGAGATAAATTATAAACGTAAATTAAGCACATGAAAAAAATTGGTGAAAGAAATGGGTGTTGAAAAAAATGGGTTTCAACCATCTTTGGTTATAATTCGGGCTCATCTCGGCTCTTATTTAATTATAAATCTTTAGATCAAAAAAAATATTTTATGTTTTTGTTTACTCTTAATAAATATTAAAATAATTAAGCTGTGGCAATTTTATTGATATCATCGCCCGGGGAATTATTTATCATATTTAATTATAATTTTTTTACAAATTTAGGCGTTAGTTATTTATGCACACGGGAGTTTAATACTCATTCTTATCTTTATGATACATTAAAGATAAGAACATTTTTATAATTAATTTAATTAAAGGTATTTTTTCATTAATATTGAAAATGACGAACGCCGGACTAAACTACCATCGCTATGGAGAAGACGCGCTATGCGATGAATAATGTTGATATGAAAACTCCCGTGACTTTCCAGCTAGACTTGTTTATCTAGTTTAGACATAGACATATTAGACCACGTTAGACTTGGTGTGCTTAAACGAATGATGTCGTGGATGTGGACGATTCGATATACCAAAATATGTATTTTTTATAAGCATATTGTAAGGGAGGCGCCATTAAATCAAAAGTTTAAAAATACAAATCTCAAGCTATTATCACCAAAAAATATCAAGCGGTAATTAGTTGTCTGACTGTAAAGGCTGCCGCTCAAGACATTGTCATAAATGAATATATTTACTTTTATATATTAAAAATGTTGCGATATCCGATTTTGTAAACGAAATTTCAAATTAGAAACAAAAATATATATAACCAATAAAACCTACTTATAAAAGAAACAACATTTTAATAATATGATGTATATTGTTGTTAAAATATTGATTAAAATGGAATTTAAGGTTTAAGTTAATTTAATTTTGTTTTTTTTTTTCAGTCAAATAAACAGATCCTGCGAGCGATAATCCGTAATAAGTTGTATTACAACGACAATTACCGCCTACAATTAAGGGATGTTTTATTAATATCATTAATCTGCATGTCGTCCTGTTACTTCGCAAGGAAACCCCTTTATGGCTATACCCCGAAGTTAATTTAACAAATGAAAACAGAGACGTTGCTACTTTGTGAATAATAAGACATCTCCCTAATGACAAAATCACGTGCCAACGGGATTACCCCTTTGTAGAGTTCCTTACCAAACAATGTAACATCAAAAATATTCAACCAAACTCTTGACAAACATTGTAGCTTTTAATCGTTTAAATATACTGATAAACATTGTTCGACGTCTCATATGTTTTTTCTTATTTTTATAACATGTCTTAACTTTAAAGTATACTGTAAATATTCTTTTATAATACATAAATATATATTTTTATAATCCCAGCTATGCTCCTATATTGAATTAAGTAGATATAATTTAAGTACGAGTATATTTTATCAAATTAATTTATTAAGTACCACTGTTTTTTTCTGTTCGTTTGTATTGTATGCGAGGCAACATAAAGTGGTATGTGGGACTCGACAGTACTGACACCCATTAAAAACCAACAGCTCCCACTCCGTCTCTTTGGGAGACATCACGACACCACTTGCGCGTGCACCCGTGACAACCCAATTTAGCATATGTTCTAAGCCTTAACGGTACCCGAGGTAAAGATAGACCCTCCAGTACCTTTAGCCTTCGGTGGGGGGAGAAGTAGCGTAAGATCTACACTTTTTCCCTGGTCTTCTTCGATCCACGACCAATCAAAAGACGCCAGCGATAAGTGGAGATCTCGAAACGGATGTACACATACAACTCCCACGTCTTGTCCGCATAACTCACTTCACAAATGTATTCACTAAAGAAATTATTGAATTTATTTATCCAGATCATATTTACATATACTATATACTCATCGCTTTATTTATATTTCTCCATGTTCCTCGATTCCTAAGGCTATATCTAATATAAAATGACTTTAAACTAAAAATAAAGTTAATCTTAAATATCAATATTCTGTAAACAACCGACTTCAATTATTAAGCTAACAATTAATCTACTCGTTCTCGTTTCGCAGAATATTTCGATCAGAACAACAACAAACAGACCGGAGCTTCGTCGGTAACGTACAAATATAAACGGGAAATGATTCATTTCGAATTTCGACACATGCTCGAATTGAAAGGTCGGCTGCGAGTGACGTATTTTTAATTACCTTTGACCACGTCGCATCGGTTCCATATTGAATTTCTATAGTGGACAATAAATAAGTCGAGAGCTACCTCAGTCTCACGTTACAAGACACGTACTTGTGTGACAGCAACCTAGTTGCTAAGAGGCTTAAATTTTATCAGGTTATTTTTTTTCTTAATATATTAAAAAATTATATTTGATGAAACACTGTGATTCAATTATAAAATCAAACGCGAAAGGTACGCCGTTTCCAGTTTTCATTTGATCAACTTTCTCTTGTGTTTATGATCAATGCTATATTCGAAAAAGTGAATCATATTTAGGCAAAAAGGTTGGAAGGTATTTTAATTACCCCAATCTTGATCGAATCTCCGTGCGAGCTTGATTGAATTTCCGGACGAGGCTATCTCTCGTATTTGCGGAGCGTTGTGGGCGCTAGCCGCACACCCGAGTCCCGCCTCACGGCTCAGTGGCCTGTGACGTCACACCGACGATTACATTTTTTATTATCCGCTACGGTAAACGGCCGCTAATAAAGTCTACTCATCACTTTTTTGTTATTACGTACAGGAAAATCGAGATTAAAGTTTCCCCACCGTAAATATAATTAAAAACTCTCGAAGCAATATCATTTTATTATAGTAAATATAAATTTCAACTAAGAGTAGCTCGTTATAGTTTATTATTTGTGTTTTAGTTGCCTTTGTATCTAATAACGCGATTGATTTCAATGAAATGAAATTTATTTTCAATTTTATTGGTAATTATTTACATTATTTGTTTATCATCGCATTTGGAAGTATTGATGAGGAGATTTATACAGATACTCGTCACACTCAGAAAATCTCGAATACACATATCTAAGATACAATTAATATCTTATTCTAGACATTGGCCGACTTTAGCTATGCTTATTTATAATGACTTACAATAATTACAATAAACACTACATACTCTATAAAACTCAAATGAAAATTCACAGAATAAAATCAATCATTTACTTTTCTACTTATAAGTAACCAATACATCAATACCTTTCATCAAAAGCAACTACATTTAATAAAAACGCAATAAACATAGTGATTGAGATGCCTCGTAGGTAATCAGACTCTCGTAGGGTTCAATGATTGATGTGACGGGTTATAAGACCCACAAGTATCGCAATTTGTTTACCCTCATCGTTCTAACGTACCAAGTATAAAACACAGGTTTATTTTATATTTTTGCTGATCACAAAACCCCACTACTCACCAACAAAATGTCCCCGGGGAGCCAATTTTGCGAGAATTGCATTGAGATAGAAAATATACGTTACAACTTATAAATAAATTACAACCATCTATCAATCCAGCTTCTTACTAATAGATACTCAAATTGATTTTATAATATATCCAAAGTAATGCGTATGTATACTAAAAGAAAAAAAAGAACAACAAAATTATATATTTACATTTTCTATACAATAACAACGAATAAATATGTTTTATTATGCATATATACAAATGTCTACTCGAATGGTTTTCAGTAGGGTTTCATCTGTTTTATATTATATTATTTACAAATAAATTACAACTTAGCAGAGATATAAAAACAGCGACCTTACAATCATTTCTATTTGTCGTGTAATTCAAACTTATTGACATATAAATTTGTTAGCTTCCAGCGCAGTCAATATTGTATCCCACCCTTAACTTCCCACGTGTTTGTCATAAACCTACCTTTACAGTGAAACCATTCCCGCCCTATATGACCAACGACGGTAAATATACGTAAATGTAAAAAGTGACAAAATAGAGTCCTTCCACATTTGCTGCTTTTACGCAATAAACGCGGCAAAAGGTAAACGACGCTGTGGAAAATTTTTAGCTAAGAAGGGTTACATTGTTGCGGCACAACCTTTGTTTACGACTGTCACTTCTACCTTTACAATTATACGAAGTGCACAAAGTACGGATCACAGATAATGTATTCTATATATTATATAGGGAATTTAAATATGATCCATTTTTAAGTAAAAAAAATGTTGTACAGAACATTGTTACTTAATTATGCATCAGCCATAATATTGTACTAATAATAATAGAAGTTTTAACAAAATTAATTTTTCTTTGTTTCACAGAGTATTTATAAATTTGTATGGCTTCTACGTGTTTTATTTCTCACTTAAACATTATATTAAACGTAAACGTAACTCTCAAGATAACATTGAGGTACGAAGAATTTTCATCGCCGTCGACTGGTAGCCGCCTCTGCAATATATAGCCGTAACATTCACGAGAAAGAGATGAGACTACACCCTACCATGATAGTAGACATAAGTTAGAAAGAAACGTCTAAGACTTTTGTCGCACGTTTCAAATTTCAAAAGGTTTTATTGCATTCCCCGCAAGCACAGACGCTTAAACTTTATTGCTGTGGGATTAAAGTAATATTTGCAGCGACTAAATGATGCCGAGGCAATTTCATGATATTAAAAGCTATCTATGTGGAGGCTCAGGTCAATAGTAAGGTGTTCTATGTATGTTTGTTCTGTATGATCGAAGAGAATGTGAACTTCCTATCGTTCACATTCTTGGTCAACGACGTGCGATAACAGTACGATCTTCTCAAAGTATTTTTCGCAACTGCATAGTTTTGACGCCTGAATACTTTCATTTTTATTATTATATGTTATTATTTGTAATAATATTAAAAAAAACAATCGTAGGAATTGAAAAATAAACACTACCTTTATCCTTTTGTTTTATTGTAATAATTACGACATACGTTTCGAGTGTGTACGGTATGTATATATTGTATCGAAAATTGTTTTCTCTAAACAGGTATCAACGTGCACAGAGAGGTTTACACTCGAATGAGTTGGCAAAATTTTCTCAGTAAAGCGGTTGATAGATAGTTCGATGGCTACGAGCGAGACGCGACAGAAACGGGATCGGAAAGAGCACACTCGATGAAGTGTGCACTCTATTGGTGTCGCTTCCGAGTGTACACATAAAGATACTTTGTTTCATTTCACGTTCTCCCACCTCATAGATTTTTTGAACTGACATCAGCATAGTAAAATACTGCTGAAAGGTGAGAGCGTAGAAATGTTCTCACTCAATGTACTAACACAAACAACATGGCGGCTTACGAGTTTCCTTCTCAATACTTAATCCGAGTAATCGTTTAAAATTCACGAAAGGAAGCGATCGATTCGTTCACACCCTCAAGATATGATTAGGAGCTAATTGAATCTCGGGGTGAGATCGCACAGTTTAGTTTTCCAATTTGCGAGACTTTCCTTTGCTCAAGAGAGTGAAAGGGTTGAATTTAATTATCATCGCTCCGACAAACCCTAAACTAAATCTCACGAAAAGTAGATGTAAATGCATTGTAATCTAAGAAAAAGTTTTATTATTCGAAACATAAACAGTTGAAAGACGCTACGTGAATATTTCTTGGTTTTCTTTATGGTTCTCTTTTATTAGGTATTTAAGAATATAAAGCACATGTTTTGTTTTAATTTTTTTTGTGCGTTTAACATAAGACATATATTTTGTAAATAATCTCTAATTGCTTTATAAAGTTTTTGACTTTTTATCATTCTACGATTATAATTCTGCTATACGTGTTTATGTAACTCGTATTCTCTTAAACGATTGAACCTAATTCGATTAAATTTTAGTATGTGTTTGAACGGGCCCTGGTGGTCGATGGGTTGTTTAGATTGGTCCCGTTAGTCAGCGCTGCGATCGGGTTCTACATTTTTCGTTTTCAACCGTGAATAGTCGGGACGCACACATATTATAAAAGTAATATTACATAAGATTTTTTTAGTACACTAATAATATAAAAACGAAAATGCTAAATAAATATTTTTATAATTTTCACTTTAGAGAGACGAGAATAGTTTCAAGGTATATTCGTACACTAAATCCAATACCAATAAACGGATTAAGCTCTAAACTATTTCGTTAGTAAATTGGGCCTCTATTTTGATTGGAATTAATTGGCTATTACATTACTTTGAAGTAAACATTTTTCCAGATCCAACTAACTATTTGAATATGAATATTTTTCAAATAATACTAAATAATCTTTACAAAACAAAATTTGCTATATTAACAAAAAATGTACTATAAATATTTACATACATACATATTTGTAAGTACAATTATATAAACAATGTTTTTTAAACTAATACTTATTTTCACAACGTAGTTAGAGAAAATTGTTTATTTCAAGCGAAAATTTTATCAAGATATTTAAGGAAAACATAAAAACACGATATTTGTTTTTTTTCCAATTATTTCCCCGAGTTATATTTAAGTTTTATATTATTTAAGAAAACATACGAATTTACTTAAACACATATAAAATTTTATTAAAAAATTAAATATTATTGAAATACTTATAATTAATACGAGATATATAACAGACAGCGAAACAGAGCTTATCACGTATTCTTAAAAAACGTAAGTCGTAAAAATATTCATAGTCGTGAGAGACTGGAAATCCAATCGTTATAATAATGTTGTCTTTTTCTTTTAAATTGACTATTTAATTTAATTATTGTTTGCAGTTGATGTCACATGAACATAATATATTCAATACATTTAATATTAATACAATGAATACGGTTTTAATGCTGGGTTCCAAAAATTACTGAAATTTGCAAATTTTTTTTCTATTTGGCCCGAAGCCAAATAGGAAGTAAAAATGTCTGGTCCGGATTTGTAGCGCTGTGGGCGAATTATTATTAGTGTTTAAATATTTTAGGCGAATAAGCGACGTGGAATGATAATATATACATATACAGATTTTTAATATATTTTTTAATTAAGGGTCATGTCCATGATACGAAAATCATTTATTACATTCATGACGTGCTACGATGACACTTAAGAATAACTTTAAGTCCACACTCTAAGTTGACATAAATTTTTTTTTCAACATGTATACTTGACCAAAAACGGATAAATCTATAATTAAGTAGGTTTTTTTATGTAATAGTTAGGCGGACGGACAAATGGGCCACCTGATAATAAGTGGTCACTACCGCCCATAGACATTGACACTGCAAGAAAGAATAACCATTCCTTACATTACACCAAAGCGCCACCAATCTTGGGAGCTAAGATGCTAGGTCCTTTGTACCTGTACTTACACTGGCTCACTCACCCTTCAAACCAGAACACAACAATAGTAAGTACTGCTGTTTGGCGGTAGAATATCTGAGGAGTGGGTAATACCCACCCAGACGGGCTTGCACAGTTTATTATATCTATTATATAACAACAATTATAAAAAACAGAAGGACAAATTAACTCATCGTCTAATGGCGTTAAATTTTTTATTCGCAGTTTGTTGTAATCACTTTCTCCTCAACTTTATATTCTACCCGCGTATTTCTCCCCTTGGTGCAAATTTGATAATAAAAGGACCCCACTTGTGTGTTGCAGAGATAATATAAATAGGTATGCAAATTATATACCCAAATCCATTCAAATGAACCTTTGCGGCTCTATAGAGTTTTAGTCAAAGCACCTTTATCTCTGATATCTCAATCGCTTCATTGTGTAATGGCAACGTTTCACCAACAGATTTAAATGATTGCGTTACCTAGCAGACACTATTAGTAATCAAACTGCTGCACGTTAGATACTGTACCATTATTTACCTGTGTGTGTACATAACATGCTTGAACAAATAATGAAAATAATTGGAAATATTGAGACGAAACTCGGCAAAATTCAGATTAACAATTTATATAATGTATTCGCACAATAATTTCGATAAAATATAATAATATATTTTAATAAACGAGGCATTGGAACAGCTGCGAAATTATTCTATTTTACAAAAGGATTTAAGGAATTCGTTACATAACTGACATATATAGGAGGCAGTTAAATTTCCGCAAGAATTTGTTCTCTCTACTCTTTTAGGAAAGGAAATCTCTATAGGTTCACTGCCCTGGCTTGTGTCTGTATTGCAATTATCTCAATCTCTTCTATTATCTCTAAAACCACTGGGCCAAAATATTTGGAAAAAAACAGCATAGGTATAGGAATTTATCTTGTTGTTTTCTTACTTGCTATCTATATATATATTGCGTCTGGGTAGGTACAAGTCAAACATTCATATTCTACCGACAAACAACAATACTTAGAATCATTGTATTCTAATTTGAAGGGTGATGCTAAAATCTTAGTTCCAAGGTTGGTGGCACATTGGCGATGTAAGGAATTTTATTTACAGCGCCAATGTCTATGGGCGGTGGTGAACACTTACCATCAGGGTGCCCAAGAGCCCGTCCGCCTAAAATATTATTAAAAATATATATTTATTTATGACGTAACATATATATTTATAATCTTTAACTATTGTTACAAAACGCGTTGATAGTGAATCTTCCTACATATTAGACTAAGCTGACTTAGTTTCTTATTTGCAATGAGTACATTTGACACCGTAAAATGTATAAAATACTTTTCTGCAAATAAAACTCACATGTGACGAGTGACAGACCGTGCGATGCCGAGACTATCAATCATTTATCGAATCGAAGGTACCGCGAAATGCTCTAAGGAACGCCACTTTCATTATGTATCACGTTTAAATCTTACTTTAAAAGCCTTCTCGGTGCCGTCATTGTGGAACGAAAGGAACCGAGCAAACATAATAGATTGATACCGGATCTAGATAAGCGCATATTGAGTTTTATTTTCCCAAAATTCTATCAACGAAACCGCGTTATCGCTTTTTCAGGGCTCCCATCCGTTACACAAATTTATCATTTATACAGTCTTTCCTTTCAGCGGAATTTTGTAAAGAAAAATAATTTAAGAAAAATAACGGTTAAATTATTATTAAAAAAAAAATCATGGCAAGTATTTATATTGCACGTAAATGAAATTATAAAATTAAACCTTTTAAATTTTTTAAAGTTATTCATATTCATGTAAAGAAAAAAATGTATTATTCTTTAATTTGAATTCCGCGCATCAACCGTCATCGAACACGCAGTGACATGACAACTAAATTTTGTTAGCCATGAAAAATATTATCAATCTCGTAATTGTATAAAGTAAAGTATCTTGTGATTTAGGAACAAACATTGTTAATAAATAAACATTAAATGTCGTTTCTCTTTTTACAGGTATGTAAATATTATTTTTGTAAAAATTCGTAGGTAAATACAAACTTTTATTTTATTCTTTCTTATTGTAAAATTACACAAATAAATCTCTTTTTACAGAGAAACTCAATTGTGTTTCATTAACTGTGTCGACCTAATAAAAAGAATACAAGAAAAAATCTTATATTCATACGAGTACAATGTTCCAAAAGAATATATCCTTTATTAAATCTATATTATTATAATGACGGGCACTTTAGCCATCTTGTGGTAAGTGGTCACCACCACACATAGATATTGACGCTGTAAAAATATTAAATATTCCTTACATTTCCAATTCACCATCGAACTTCGAAACTAAGATTTTATGTTTTTGTGCCTGTAGTTACACTGGCTCACTCACCCTTCAAACCGGAACACAATAATACTCAGTATTACAGTTTTGAGATAAAATATCTGATGAATAAGATACCTACTTAGCCGAGCTTGCACAAGCCCAAGTAATATGTATTATAATATAATACATCTATATACTAAACATTAAAATACTAATACGTAAAATAGTTGTCTCGGCTTCGCGGATAGAACAAAGTAGACCTTTGCTGAGTTCTTGGATTCAAATTCGGACAAGCGGACCTAAGTTTTTAAGTGCAAAATTTGTCTTAATATTCGTTGTGAGGAAGAATGCATAAAAAGTATCGGATAAACTTTTCACATCTACCAACAACCCGCGTCAGAGTAGCGTGGCGGCATAAGTTCCAAACCTTCTTCCTAAGGGTGAGGTATTTTTCAATTGGATAACTATAGACTTTACAAAATAAAGCAGATTAAAGAACATTTAATTTATTCGTTACACGTTAATCGAACTAAATTTTGATTAGCTTATATTTAGTTAATGGATTTGTCATTGTTAACTTTATTTGTTTACCTAATGAGTGGTACTTCATTAGGTACCCAAATAAAATGTATTTACTATAAAATATAACGACTCAACAAAAAATTTATACTGTTACTCTCGTACTGGTTTAAGTAAGCATGACCTGTTCCGATGGAAGGATAGACACCAGACGAAGAAAATCCTCAACTATTGACAGTAATAGATACGAAATTTTATTTAAATATTTAATTATAAAAACCCGTTATAAGTTACACCACGACATGACTGCTGCGTTAAGGGTTGACTGTCGACGAACGAACGCCTTAACTATTAACAACACGAACATGAAATTTCGTACGTGAATTCAATTGTGTTAGACCGTTCTAGGTACTACTTGACATAGCTATTTTACTCCCGGTAGGGAACTGTTCACCTATTAAAAGAACAGGCACGAAATGTTCTAGACTTCCATAACTAAGATGGTTTTTACGTTATAAACTCCAAATCTCTACAATTATCGGCAGAATATAGTCACGGCAATGATACTTGTATTAGTGTGTGTAAATGTTACATATTATATTAAGCCCTGACGACCACGCTGTGATCTACATATATAGGCTCAAATCTCTACGGTGCTGGCCAAGCCTATGTTGTTAATAGTAGAGTAAGCTCACTAGAAGGGCTCCTTATTGAAGAACTAAATTGTTGTAAATTTAATAGCAAGAGACTGAAAAGCAACAGTGCATTAATTTATAATAATAGACTTAAAAACAAGATTAGAGACTTAGAAACAATACAAACGAAAAAATATAAATTAATTAATAGTAAGAAAAAGTATATCAAACCAATCATTCTATTATATTGTACAATTTTATGTGGAATAAAAGCTTATTGTGAGATTTTCAACTGTAATAATACTGTTATGTTGCTCTTAAAATTGATTGTGATTTGTTTAATTTGCTAAATATCTAGAATTAAAATCTATAAATAATATAAATCTCCTCTAACTTCTCCTAGACCATTCATCGCATTTTAATTCGCTATAAATTACAATAATAATATTTCATTTTGTAATATACCTTATAGCTTTTTACTCGTTTATGAAATACCTTTTTTTTTTCAAAGATATTATTTAATTCATTATTCATCTTTATTCAAATAATTATGTTAGTTACCTTGGATATTTATTCTATATCTAAAAAAGATCGCTGTTTTTTTAATCGCGCATCACGCAAAAACCGCTGAACATTTTTATTTATTTATTTTTATTTTATGGGTGGCAAACGAGCAGGAGGCTCACCTGATGGAAAGTGACTACCACCGCCCATGGACATCTGCAACACCGGGGAGCTTGCAGGCGCGTTGCCGGCCTTTCAGGAAAGAGTACGCTCTTTTCTTGAAGGTTCCCAAGTTGTATCGGTTGGGAAAAACCGCCGGCGAAAGCTGGTTCCACAGAGTGGTTGTGCGAGGCAGAAAATGTCTTAAAAATCGCGCTGTTGTGGATTTTCGGACATCTAGGTGGTGTGGGTGATATTTTGAATTTTGGCGAGATGTCCGAAGGTGAACCGCTATGGGACCTATAAAGGCATGCGTAGATTCGCGGATGGTCGTCGCAGTCTACACGCAGCCAGATAATCGATAGGTCCTGCCCTTCAAGGCTACCGAGGCGTCGAGAGCAGATATCATCTCTGACGTAAACGCACACCCCGGCTCGTGGTACAAAGGAATGTTCTAATTTGTACCTACCCGGGGTAAGAAAGAAATGTCGTATCGGCAGGAGAGGATATCTGGGTCTCGGTAAGAAAGAGCAAGGCCGGCTTCGCTGTCTCAAAGTGAAAGTGAACGGCGTTCAAGTTGGAGTTGAGTCCCCTTATGTTGCAGAAGTCCACAGTGTGGGTGGTAGGGGTTGCCTTATGGTGCCTGCTCCGCTTGCCCCGAACAGTGGCGAGCGCAAAATTACCCCCCCCCCCCCAGAATTCGGAGGGCAGCCTGGGCATCCCTGCTCAGGTGGTGTACGTCCTGAGCATGGATGCCCAGAGAGGGATTAAGATATACGTAAGTGGACAGGCAAATTGGCCACCTGATGATAAGTGATCTCCAACGCCAATTGATAATTTCTTACATTGCCAATGCGCCACCAACCTTGGCAACTAAGAAGTTATGTCCCTTGTGCCTAGTTACACTGACTCACTAACCCCTCAAACCGGAACACAACAATATTGAGTATTGCTATTTGGCGGTAGAATAACTGATAAGAGGCTGGTGCCCAAGCGGCCTTGCAAATACCCTACAACCAAGTATTAAATATTATAATGAATTATTTATAAGAAATCACCGTTTCCAAATGAAATACAACGAAATAAATCGTTCGCAACGAAACGGGCGGTCGCATACCTAAGCTATAACAAAGTATATTTTGACCATAGCGCTTAAAATTACCTAAAATTGAATCTATAAGCCGTGCACACATTCTGACCTATGATTCATAACAAATTGACTATTCATATTTCTCATTTAAGATATGGGTACAGGTTATATATAGACTCATAAATACTAAGCAATTACTAAAATAATAAATTTATTATTATAATATTTAATAAATGAATAATACCTTATAACATTTTATAAGTAAAATTGCAGTAAAATCTCTTTGTTTGTACTGTTTGTACCTAGCTGGTTTGATGATACCATTAAATAGATGATATTCTTAAAGCAAAAATAAAAAGTAAAAATGGTTTCCTGCTTTTCTCTATTGTTTTACTGTTAGTCAAAATGAAAGAATCTATGAAGAAAATTGATACGTTTTGAAACAGGAAAATGCGAAACAAGCCGCAAAAAATTGGACATTTATAGACTTAACGCTGTATCAATAGAGTAACACAAAATTGGTTTAAGCATTTTTAGTCCGGGAATTTTGATGACAAAGATGAAGTTTGCTCTTGTCGACCTGTTTCGGATAAAATCGATGCCATTTTTAAAAAGTGGAGCAATATCGGCATATCCATAGTTACAACATAGCTTAAAAGCTAGGTGTTGATCATAAAACCGTTGTGACTCCCTTGAAAAAGTCTGGATATAAAAAACTGGTGCTACACGAGCTCACTGAAACAAACCTAATAAATCTCATTTCTGATTATCTACTAAAATGTAATGAAACCGAACCGTTTTTGTAAATATGGAACACTGGTAATGAAAAATCCAACCTACGACAAGAACGTGGTCACAATGAGGTCATGAGCAAAGGGCGGTCAAACTTCACAGGCTTTAGCAAAATCCGGATTAACTCGCAATATGTTGAAGCTGTTTGTATGGTAGAATCAGGAGGGCATCGTTCATTTTAAGCTTTTACCGCCAGGCAAAGCCATTGATTCGGACCTCTACTGCCAACAGCTGATAACACTCACGCAAGAAATATAAAATTGATCAACAGAAAGCTCTCGGCGAATATTGAGCGTGCTTGGTTAGGAAGTGTTAATGCATCCACCGTATAGCTCTGACTTTGTATCCTCAGATTTTTACCTTCTCGGTCTTTTCAGAATTATTTAGGCAGTGGTTAACATCAAGATCAAATCTGATCATATGATATCTGTCGAGATCAAGATCAATTAATGGTCAGACTGTCAAAACTACAATTTTTTGCTCGCAATTTCTACCCAAAATTTCTACACTATTGATATTATGTTACAATCTGCAAAAATGTTACCGAACAAAGGGACACTTAACACATATTATTTTCAAATGTTAAATAAAATACGAGAAAACTTTTTCACTAATCTTTTTATTAAACGCACTTCTCATTTTCATTGTTAATAAAAAGCGGGTCGCTAGTTAAATCAAATGAAATATTCTTTATTCATAAAAAAAGTTCATATAATCACATTTCAACCGTCATATTACAATAATAAGTTAAATGTAAAGCAACCACCGATTCCGAAAGTAGATTCTACCGAAAGGAAGCGGCGAGAAACTCAGTAGTTACTTTTTCCATAATTTTAATTAGGGAATTTATGTCAATAAAGTATAATTAAGTTTTTATATATCCTGTTTGGAAATCAATAAATATTAAGTTCATGCTTTTGTAACAGTATTATAGTTTTGAGTGATATAAGGCATATTATTTATCAATATTTTATTGACATAGGATTTAATTTTTTTATTATTATTATTTAATAAGTCAAGTTAAAAATAGCTAACACCAATGTTTATGAGAATATAAAGTTTTATTTTAAAAGTGTAAAAAATGTCTACAACTTAAATAAAACGATAACACAAAAGTTCTATTAAGTTAAAATAGATAGATAGTAATTTTCAAGTATGGTAATATAGATATTATAAAATGAATATTACCTTTTATCATTCCAACAAATACAGCGAATATTTTTAAAGGACATCGTCTTGCACTCAACGGATGTGTTATTTTCCGGTAAGTGCGATCCAATTTGCGCAGCTTGTGTGAAACGACACCCCGAAGGACGTGTGATAAACCATCATTTTAACACGATACCTTTACAAGGACTGATCTTTCCACTCTCAGAGCAACGTAAATTGGGTAATCAATCGTTATTTCTTTTCTTTTTTAAATCATACAGGTGGAAAGTTACACGTGTATGTTTCTTCTTTTGTTAATAAAACTGATAACTAATAGTACTCTTTTTAATATACATTTTTTAGATTACAGTTAGAAAGCATTCAATATAAATATATATATATATAGCTAAATCATATTTTAAGTTTCTCAAATGCTTCTAGAACCGATTAATAGAATAACTTATCAATAAAAATAGCAGTCACAGGAAGCTAGTTTAATTATTTTCAATTTTATATCAGAATTCACGTAAAGGACGCTCATGTCGCTAACAAACCGATGGCACCTAAGCGACCAAGTGTCTTGTCTATAAAGGTGTATTACCTTCGTTACTTGGTATTTTCTTACAATCTCGGCAAGGAGCCGGGACAGGGTTCCTAATGGACCAATATATCAAATGGGATAAAATATAAATGAGCAGAGCAGCCGGCTGATACTTTGTTGTACGACATGACTCGAATAGGTAGAATGAAATTGTTATTATCACTTTAAAATAAATAAACCTTAAATATCTCCGAGCCGACTTAAGCATATCCAATTATTTTTTATTGCCGTGTCTGGAAAATAATAACCTTTCGACTCCCTCTCTAAGTCTTAATAATGAGAACAATATGGGATATATATTACAGTTTAAATTTTTAGTGGTCTTAGAAAATATAGTTCTAACTGGAAATACTTATCAATATTTATACAGAAAAAGCCCAGATGGCCCCATAGTTGGAACACCCGAATCATCTCTTGTCTACAATTCAAACAAATCTACCACATGTTTAGCCCAGCAGCAGAACATTTACCGGCTCTTACTTAAACGGAAAAAAAAAACACTTAAAACAATTGTAGCTTTTTCTACTAATTTCTCATCCATAAATAATAAAAACGCGTCAAAATATAAATATACAAAAATTAAAAATAATGAATAATATTTTTAAAAAATCCTTTATACTTTCACAGATAATACGTGTTGAAAAGCAAATCCATAAACAAAACAAAACTATATAATAACAGTCTGAGAACTAGCCTGACTAAATCCCATTTGAGGGAAGACGCGAGGCGCGGGGCTTGAGTGCGCAAACGTTTTGAGTTATTCCAGGCGAGTGGGCCCAGCAAGGTCTATCAAAGAAAACGATTTGTACACATCCTTACTCCACTGTCTATGTTTGACTGCACGATAAACTTATATCAACACTACATTTTTATATTAACGACGTTCTATTCGTTGTGACAGTCTATGCAATCAGTTTTGTTGTTTAACAAAGGTAACGGGACCATTATTCGCAACAATCGTAAATCGAAGAGAATTGAAACAGTAAATCCTACTATTTTAATTTCATTTACTCTGAATCCTCAATCAATTTGTCTTGAAGTTATTACTCTGGCTATTCAATATAAGGGTATTTAAGTTTATATTTGAGATAGTTAAAAATATACAATGCGTCGAGGGAAAATTAAATGAACATAATATCACCATTTGTTTTAAAACCTTTTTAAGCATACCGGAGACTTTTATACTAAATCTTTCACGACGGATTACTTTAACAATTAAGTCATATAAAGTGCAGTAGAAGGGAAATGACCGGGAAAGTAATGAACTTTTTACAATATATTTTACACGCAATCGCGTGTAAAATATAATGTGAATGGGTCCATGGTGGCGACTGCGGACGTTTTCCAGACGGCTCCAGGACGCTCCTTGATTAAAACTTGGAATAATAAACGACGAAACAATTTTCCCTCGTCTCGCATCGCTGGTCTCTTCAGAGCAAACTAATATTGAAACGTGCTAATGAAACGCCGCTTCGATTTTTTAATCCCGTCCTTTATAATAAAACTTTTAATATCTGAAACTCTACTTCTTAAGGATATTTTTATTTACGATTTGAAAACAAAAGTGAAAAGATTATAAGTGTATTATAAATAATCTCAGATCAATGGAAATTTTACAATGGTTTTTTGTATATTTCTCATTCCACTCATCATAACATAGTTAATAATTTGCAAAATTATGAGTTCACACAAGACATGTGTGAGCTCAAAAAAAATTGTCATGTTATTCTTTTCAAACGGCAGTTATTAAATACTGGTTTATGTATGTCACCCATTGTAACAGCTAACAATATGAGAAATATAATCCAAATTTTATTGTATTGGAGTTGGACGTTACTTGACTTGACTCAATAATGTTTGTCATGACTCGCTTTTTTTTGTAAAGTTTCAAATAATCTTGATCCATCGTTACATAAAACTTGTAAGTTGTTCGCGTCTCAGCGGATAATCGAGTTTATACTTGGAAAGCCGCCATCAATCATTTATCCCGCTCTCGCGGATGGATCTGTACCGTGCTACGCGGAAAAACTTTAAAGTGCTCCCTGTTACTGTGACGTATCGCGCACTTGATCATTTGCTCGACCTACTTGAATTATAAGTTTAGCATGTTAAACTTCTTAACTTATTTTATCCTTATAAATCCGGAAGGCACTGTATATCAATTTGTTTACATAACAATAGTTGTTCGTTGAATACAATAAGACTAGTGGCTTATACCACTTTACACTTCGAATTTATAATCGAAAGTAGCACTGTCTTTCTTTTTGTTAGCTCATCACGACTAAACTAGTGAACCTTAGTGGTAACATTAGATAGATAAGTATTTATATATAGGATTTTAAATTAAGGAATTTATGTTAAATATATCCTGGATAACTTCATCGGATGAAGTAAGAATAACTTCATCCTTTTTACATAAAGGTCAATAATTACGGTTTCCCGGTAACTCATTGTTATAAAGAATTACTACTTACGTGGTACACGTGTTATTCGTAATATCATAGATTTAAGATGATTTGGGAAAGTACAAAACAAAACTTTATAATCAGGAACAATTTGATTAATAGCAAATATCTCCATTATGGGCTTGGAAGTGTACCGACGACTTGGAATATAAACTAAGCGGAGAACAATCGTTACGTCAGGAGATATGACATATGACATTTCACAAACACTTGTGTACGCAAACACAGGTACACTCTCATAATTCGATGGAACGACAATTTAATACAAGCGAAGGCAACACCAACAGTTTTCCGTGCTTTCTGAGGCACAGGTGTGTAAACGACGACAACTTCTACTGTTGCTCGAAGTTCAACCCTTAATATTCGACTTAGATCCACACATTCAGTCTCGTAGACCATCTGGACCCAAAATTAGGGTCATTTTTATCATAAAATGTTGCTACCCAATCAAAATGGAGATAGAATATATAAATATTTAAATAATATGTGTATATAAAGGTTCGCCATTTTTATATATGTAACCGAAGATCGTCCAGTAAGAACTGAATCTTCATCGATTGTTGTAGGTTCAAATCCACCTTTTTTTTTTAATTTTCATGTCCTTAATTTGTGTTTATAATTTCAGTAGCTCAGCGTTGGAGGAAAATATCTTGATGAAACCTAAACGTGGTTCATGAATGAGCCACATGTATATCCAACAATCCGCAGTTTAGCAGTGGTTCCTAATCTTCTCGTTAATCGAAGCCTTAGCCCAACAGTATGATATTTATAAGCTGTTACTTATTATAGAAATATACGTAAGTTAAAATGAACTAAATTATTGCTGGTCATGTAATACTTTATATTCAAACAAAATACCTTAAATGCAGCACAATAACTTTTAATATATACGAGGATTGAATAAAATAATAGGCCAGGATGTATATAATAACTATATATACCTATAATAATACTTTAATAGAATATATGTATATAATTATTTCAGATGATCAAAAAATATTAGTTCAGATAAAATTTCAAAGTTTTATTTTTCATTTTTATTTTCATAGAAGCGATATTATTTTATATATTTTTTTCTTGTGAGTCTAATGCACTGTGTTACAACTTTCTTTTGTTGGCGCAGGATATGTCAGACCCAGAGCGGTCGCTTTTCATATCTCTTATGAATATTTACGTCGACCGACTAACAAGGCGGCGTATAAACCATAATATGTTATTATATTTTTTTATCAAAAAAAGTATTTACCCTTTCACATTTTTGATTAACCGTTCAAGGAATGGAATGATATGAGCTACTTTTATTTTTTATATTATAATTTGTATTTGTCTGGGCCCTCATAATGCAGGTAATCTTTTACAGAATGTTTTTCGGCTAAATACTAATTATAAGGCTAAAAGTACTCACGGCACTACTGGACCATATTTACACATATAATAATTAGATAGCAATCTAATGTAAATCTAACTTCTGTAAATATACAGGATGTCAATAAGTAATTTAAAACAATTTTTTTACGTCCGCGTTAAACTTCGTGCTCTCAGCTATCGGATCGATATCCGAACAGAGCGTGCATATAGGAGGAGCCGACCGCAGGAATGCAAATAACACAAAAGAAGCAAAGAACCGATGTAGATAGCTCCTCGTATGAGTGTTTTATGAGCACTTAAGTGGCTTCCGGACGAGGGATGTTTAAAACTCCGGCTCACGAGTATCGCAGCGGGATCGAGGAGGCTCCACTCAAAACATGACAATGTCAGATTTGATCGCGACCGAGGACACTTTTATGGGCGGTTAAAAGTTTATGAATACGCTTACAATGTTTTCAAAATTAAGGTTTTATACAGCGATTTGCTCGTAAAATAATACTATGTCGTGAAAATGTTAACCGGATGAATGAAAAAAGGAAAATGTCAAAACTATGCAGTCAGCCTAAAGCTATAAAAGCGTAAGCTTGTTTTAAAATCAAAACAATGTTCGTAGTTTTAACGTAAACGTACAACCCTTTTAAAACGTTATAGCACAAATTCATGTAAAACTATTTAACCATTCAGCAATTCCAATTTGTGTCTAAATAATATATTACTATAGTTACTAAAGCGACCTTGATCCCCAAAAAGTATATTGTCTACTATATATACAGCTTAAATTTGTTTGTTTTCAAATCTATGGTTTCTCTGACCACACGAAACAATTTTAAAAGCAGTGAGGAGAAGAAATTTATTTTCTTATGCAAAAGCGACAATATTTTGAATTTCAACTGCAAAGAGCCCTTCTGAAAGCTCTAACAATACAGCATCGCAAAAATTAAATTACGACGAATCCCAGCAGGTTTCAATTTTCAAAAAGCTCTGTAAACTTGAGACGGACGAATCTTATTGCTTTTTATAAAACATTATTGCATTTACGATAGTGAATCTTTCTAGTAAATACTTTTATAACTTTTACTAGGTATATAATCTGAACTTAATTTAATGAGCAATATTCATAAATAAATAAGGAGTTTTAATTAGAAATTCCCGGAGTCTTTGTAAATTAATTAAACAAGAAACATTACTGTTGATACTAAGTTATGTAAATAGAAACTGTTAATTTGAAACTGCAAAAAGTGTCGCGGGCGCGTAGCGAGAGGACAAATTAGAGGGAATGGAATATAGTTTACTTAAAGTTAAACTTATTACGGTCCTCGAGAAACAAGCACTCGGAGGCTCGCCCGGCGCGCGGGTCAAGTGCCCAATTTGTCACCCGTGCAAACTTCCGACTACTTCGACCGGTCCCTGTTCGATTCCATTAAACTTTCAAGACCTTTTGAAGCTATTTTCTTGTTTGAATCAAGATTTGCCTAATTCATTCCCTACCTACTTATTTTTCAATAACACAAGGGGAAAATATATTTAAATTTTAAAAAAATACTTATTATTTGTTTATAATATATTTTACTATTTAGGAATTGCTTACGCGAATTTTTAGTCGACTGCTACTGAAGAGGGTGCAATCATAAATAAAACTCTCACTGGGACACTTACAATGCGCTATCATAAAAATTAAATTACGGTAAGAGTTTCTCTGTAAGTGCGCGCCATTTCAGTAGGACCCCGCAGGGGGCAAGGGCCACGCCACATCAAAGCACCTCATTCTGCGTCGAGCTCTCGCACAAATCAAATTTAGCAGCTCTCTTCTTTCGTTACGGATGCGAAACCCAACTTTATTTCTAACCTGTGCAGTCAAATATACCTTTTCACATTTGCATTTGCATTTATCATCATCAATATTGATAAGAAATTATTACTTAAACAAAATACGAGGAAGATATTTTTAAAACTTTAAAGAATTTCGATTAAATTGTCTTCACTGAAAAATGAATCAGTACCTACATTCGGACTAAATGCAAATCGATTTGTATAGATACGAGGTATGACTCAGACAGTGTTATTACAAATACAAGGAACATAACTGAGATCCCGAGATTGGCAGTATATTGGCAATGCGAGAAATGTTTAATACCATAATATTACTAATACTGTCAGAAATATCAAATTCTTACTTGTCCTTACACACACACGTACATTTTACAATCTCTGATAGATTTGTACTAAAAAAAATACCTTAATTACCACTGTAACGTACGTTGAAAGGAATACACTTTAATAACGTGGTCGGTGAAACTTTTTTTTTTCGTTTAATTGGTATAGAAAGCCTTAGGGTATTACTGAGGTATAGCTGGATTAAGTGGCTAATTTGTCAGCGAGCGTAACTTGCACCCGCGAACTTGTTCGGACGGTGCAATTCGATTAAACTTCTACCGAAGTACCAACAAGAGAAGGGCCTACTTAACGAAACTTGGTTGTACATTTACGGCGGGAATTTAATTAGCTTACTCATCAAGGGAGTGAAATGCCTAGCGGTGTACCTTACAAGCTAAACAACTATATATACATATACCATAATGCCCTCGAGAACATACGAACGAATACATTTTTGAACAAAAGTTCTTATGACTTGATAAAATTTACTAAGCAAAGCCTATTATATATCGTCTGGTTCCTTCTGACTTAGATTGAACAGAAACTTCCATTCGCATTACGTTTAATAAGCATATGCGGTAAAAGATAACGCCGTAAGACCCTTCTTATTACGCCGTTATTTTTTACGACTTATCCACATTCGCAAAAAAACCGTGAAAGCGTAACATTTTAATACTGAGTAAAATACAATCGAATATTTGTATTTCTGATAAATAAATAATATCAGAACTAGAAAAGTATATGAATCTTAATGTATCCTTTACTTTTAATATCTTACTAAAACTTTTTGTAAAATTTGATAAAACATGTGTATATGTATAATCTGTTCATCGAAGAGAAACAATATTAATCCACAAACTTCACAAAGAAAACACATACTTCATATTATTGTTTGTTGTTCCATGTGCTATATCGTTTATATATTATCTATATATTAACTATATTTATATATAATCGTTGTTTAATCATATAAACGATGAAAAATGCGGTTATTTAATACATCAAAGAATGAATTAATAGGTATGTCTCAAGAATGCGTGCTGGTGAAAACAAGGAATGACAGTTATTTCCGAAGTCCATTCAGCAAAAACTTATTAACGGGCTTCGACAAACCAATGAATATTTCCTATTGTCGTAATAAATAGCAGTTTTGCGTATCTTAGTAATAATAATAACGTAATACTGTTACATATTAATGTTAAAGTAATTTAAGTATTCCATACAATTATTAGTTAAAGTTTTACTCGCTATTAATTTCTAGGATTTTTAACCGAAGAATGTAGTTTTAAATTTGGGCAATCTCCATTGACTTTTTTATACTAATATGTGTTTATGGAACGGTTAAGAAAAACATCGTAAGGAAAAATGCACGTTGAGCACCATAATGGCATAACATATTGTCATAATTAATATTAGAAAAGAAGACGATCAAATGCGAGTACAGCCATGCGTTACGTTGATTAATTGATTTGGCGGTAGATGAGTTGATGGTACCCAACCGGTAGACTAGCTACTACCTACTGGTGATTAAGATCTAAGCTTTCTTATTAAGGGGACAGGACGCCTTTGACGCAAATATTATATACAAATTGATGTATGTTTTAGAGTTGAAAGTTTGCATACCATTATTTTTTGTCTGTTGTAATTAAAAAAAGTCCTTTATTGTTTCAAGTATTTGTTATAAATAATTGGATTAGTTTGTATAATAAATACGACTAGGCCAATAATGCGCTAATAAAACAAGTCAACGCTTAAAGTAAGCACATAATGATTCTCTTGGTTTTTCGCTCTTGTGTGACCCTTAGGAATGTTCATTTCAAATTTAGATCAGACCTCCTTCAATATAGGGTATATAGGGTAATTTTCCTTTATTTGGATAAATAAGGAATAATTAAAATTTTCAATTTATAAAGGTTGTTAAAAATATGACCTTCATTTGATCTGTCTTGTATCCAAAGCACGTACCAAATGTATCAATCATTGGACTTTGTGATAGATAATTTAAATGATAAGCGTATATAATATATTTTTTAAAATCAACTTACCTTCTGAGAGGAATAGACGATCAGAGTCAGCAGATTGATCGGGCGCTGGACGATGCCGCAGTGTAACATGAAGAGACGGCCCTCGTGGTGGCACCTCTGGTGGAGCGGGCTCGGGAGGTGACTCGCACTCACGTTCACTTTGACCTCCACTTGATGGTCCTTTTATAAAATTTTAAACTCGTTATTGTAAATAAATAAGACCTCGTTGGTTTCATGGTTGATTAATACAGACGTATCGTAATTCACCACGTAACCCTAAAGGTACTATTATAAATTAGATGTGTGTTATAATTATTATATTTTTTGACTTTTTATTATATTTCTAGACTATTGACAAAAAAAATGTTAACTGGAATTCTAATTTCATGAAAATATTAATTATTTTGGCTAAAAAATAAAAACTTTACAAACATCTTGCGATCCATAATGCGTCTCAAGTCTCAAGTATTTAACGACTTAAAAAATCACAATGAAAATTTATTAAAATATATATCTTTTACACATGTGTACACACAGACAATGAAAATAATCATATAGAGCAAAATTGACGTTATAATATTATAGTCGACGAGTCACGTACGTCAGCGAAACTATTCAGAGCATCCTTATCAGAGGCATGCACCCACCTCCACATTACGCTTATAATAGGCATGCTTCAGAATGCCTAACTACAATAACTATACTGGAATCTTGCGCTACTGAATACACGTGATGCTTTCATTCCTCACATTTCTGAATACGCTATAATTCATACTAAGGAATAGTATGTTTATTTATTCATGAACGTTTCTGCTTCAAAAATTGATTTTCTACTCGTACGTTAATACTCTTATACTGTAATAATTTTAATTTTACTTTTATAACGCCACTTTTGCAGTATCTTATAAAAAGATTGTGAATTATTTGAATATACCATTTATGTGATTTATTCGATTGCCACGCCCATTAGTTTCATGGGGAAAATCATCGGTGCGTCGATTCCGACGAGAAAGAGTGCCGCCCCCCGCTTCGCCATTAAATATTTCTTCGCCTAAGAACAAAATATTAACAATCAAAAGCATTTAAAAATCTATAAAGACATTAAATTAATAAAAGGGGGTAGTCTGGAAGAGAGGACTACTTCAGTGTTAAGGACCTTGCCTGCGTTTATTTTTATTGTTGTTACTCTTAAGCTTTATGTATTTTATTTTTATTATTTCGTGTCTGCTCTATTATCATTATTGATTAAGTAAAAATAGTGTGAGAAACGCATTTATACCTTTTCATAATACTTCCTCATCGCATCATTTAAATCAATAAATAACTATATATATAAGATTATGTTCTCAATAATTCTCGTAATTTAGAAATTGAAATAAAAAAATAATTGAACTATCTATGAGGATTTTTTCCACCTCATTCAATTTACATACAAGTGAAAGAGCCTCTTGTCCATTTAAAGTGTAACCTTTATGGAACGTCAAGCGAAGAAAATATATGATGGCGATATGATCCTTCAACGAAATTGCAAAAGTTTAAGAAGTACACGATAAGACTTAGTTTCACTTTAAAATATTGCTATTTATTTTGATATTTATAAAACGGTTAGTATAAAATATTGGATTTTGTGCGAACAACCTTAACTGAATCTTACAAAAACAAAAGATACATTTTTTCAGATGAAATTTTAGAATTGACAAAATAATTAAATATATTATCTTGTTTTCCTAAGTTGATATATTTAGCCTTTTAAGGTAAATAATTTGCCTGTTCTTAATAATCAGTATTTTGTTTAGGTGTGGCATATTTCAATCAAGGTCATCTGGTGTTACCCCTTAACGCCATTTTAAAATATACTACTTTAAAAACTCAGGTTAATGAAATATTAAAATCAATACAATATAAAGTGTTTAATTAAAATATAAATTGAATAACATCACATCAAAATACTTTAAAATATTAATATTGACTTCATCCTAAACTTCTAATTTCTTCTGACGAAGACGTTTTATGTTGCGTAGGTCTGGATTGTATTAACGTATCTTTTTTTCTATTTTGATTTATGTATTTATACCGATTTTTATAAATACGTCGGTCAGAAAAATAGACGATTTTTTTTTTATATTTGGTTTGATCTTTATGTAAATAAAAATGTTCAGTACAATAATTCTCTCACGAAATAGGTACATTATTATTATAGGCCTGTTCAAAACAACAACATACTCATGTAAACGACGAGAAGTCATGTAAAGTGTGTACCTTTGGAATTTCTGTTTCTTCTGTAAAATCGCCGATTCGTACTTTCTAAAGGAAATGGCGAAGCTTGTCGTTGAGGACTACTGATGTAGCGCGGTGGGATTTCTCCATTTTCGGATCCATATATACGACGCTGCTCACCTAAAACAAAAACAAAAAAAAATGTCTTTGTGCGATTTTAACTGCCAACTATTAACTTGTAATTAGCGCCATTAGAAACTAGATATTTTCTTTATTACGTTCTTTTGTAGTAAATCTAATTTTATTGAGTGTTGTTTTAGTCGATATCTTATTTTTATACGAGAAGAAAGAAACCTTTAAGAATATACATTTTATACATATATAACCGCACACATGCAAAGACAAAGATATATCCTTTAATAAACACAAAATCGAGCGATTCTGATATAATAAGACTTTCAAAAATCGAACCCATTACAATAACTGCAGTATGGGTAGTAATAATCGATATGTTAGTGATTTTTTTACACAATTATTATTCGGACTGCTTTCTTAAAGGAAATTATGTTATAATTGTTTCTATAGATATACTTTTCAAGTAACTTATATTATTTAGAAACAAATTCATGAGACCGTCTATTTGTTTAAACAATTGAAAACAACTAAGCAAATGTCCATGAATCGAGTGTAAGTCAAGTAGCGAGGCCGCAAGCGACGGACTACACTACACTGAACCAAACAGAATATACAAACAAAACTCCTAACAAAAAACCCCTTGTTTTCTACTAGATTCGTAATACTAATTTTCGAACACAACCAAAAAAAGTATTAGTATTACTCGGTCATGTCCTCAATTTATCTCAACTTAAAAGAATAATTCATGTAACCCTAACATGACGTAACATTATATTCTTTATTGGACCTTGCGCTAGCTTTTTAATGTAGTTTTGCGATCAAATAAAATCATACTTTTAAGAAGATTTCACTCGGCTGCGATTTTTGCTTCAACATTTACACCTCACGTTTACTAGATGTGCTTACCCTCACTGCTCAGATAGAATACTAGATAACTGCAATTTATTTATTGAAAAACCTAGACTTCAAACTGAAAGATTCGATTAACATTCAAATATTCTATTGGGTGTTTAAATTAAAAATACTGAAAATTTTCCCACGGAAATGCTAGCAGAACATAATATTATTTTTTATTGAAATCGTTTTCTAAATGTTGAAGTAAGTTTACAAAAGTTTACAAGACCGTGAATTTGAATTAACAAATTCTTACATCTGATAAGAAAGTTCTTGGAGATAAAAATATACTTTGAAAACGTTACAGTTGGGAAACGTGAAATGTGAATAAATTTGTACGTCGCGTCGGGGGAACAAACCCACGGATGATGAACTGCAGCAAAAGTTTTAAGAAACTTTCTTTATAAAATGTCAAAGATTTTAAATTGCAAATATAAAACAACTATACACTGTCCGCGGCATCACCTGCATAAACAAAACTCTCCTTTTATATATCATCTACCATTTTTCGCAAAAAAAAATCCATCAACGATGACAAAGTTTACAGCGTTATTTAAAAGTATCCATTTCACTTTTGAAAATAAAATTAAATTTAATCCATTACATTTATTTCCAAAAGATTTGAAAAAATAAATGTTTTCTTATAATTAAGGTAGTAGTTACGCTTCCTGACATTATTGCAGTTTTTAGAATTTTATTTTTATATATTGCACTATTTTTGGGTGTAGCCTTATAGAGATTGTCGGAAAGGAATCTTTCAGCCCAGACGATTTCGAAGCGAACGCTGGCAAAACCATAACAGATATAATTAGCGTCAACTATGTTGGCCAGCCTAAGTTTGCTTATCCGAGAAGATCAAGCGTATGTCATGGTACCATACTCATAAATAGCATCGAAAATGAATGAAAGAAATGAAATTAAAAAACTTTGTTCAACATAGAAGCAACATTTCCTTATTGATTGTCAGAAATCTACCAGTTTTCGTAAACAAACACCACAGAACCTATAAAAGAAACACAGCGGTTTTTTCATCAAAAAGTATTATTTAATACCTTTCAAACCACTAATTTACAATATTTTTTACGAATACAATAAAAACATTTATATAATATTTTATTACTAACACTTTTCAATAACAGTTTATAATATTAGGACGAATTACTTTTAATTACGATTTACTTTGCTCTTCTTCATTACACGAAACACTCAAGTCACGTTCGAGTCACACTATGATTCCGAACTGTCACCTGTTCCTGTGCAAATATCACGAATTCAGTCATTTTATGACATTCAATTTAATTTGCATCTGTGACCTTTGATCTCTCCTTTTCCTTTTTTGCTAAAAATAACTTTTGAACCTCAAAATTACACTAATTTTATAATTAACAAAATACATATTATATAAATTATAATAAATGTAAACGTATACGATGTCAAAGGAGTTCAGCCAACGACCACAGACCTCTTTTGTTTTTCTGACTCTTTCCGTAGCTATGGTTACTAAGATAGTTGTTATTTTTGGGTATTATACATAGGTGATCTGTAATTAATTGTTATCACATAATTAGCTAACTTGAATTGTTTCTTTCGTTGTGTTGATAAAATATCGTTAAATTTGTAATATTGTTAATAATGTATTAACAAAACAAAAAGTCAAATTTAAAATAAATGTAATTTCAGCAGATCAGGATAACAAAATAAATTCAAGCTTGATAATAATTCCCCAACAAATGTATTTCTCCATCCCCCGTAATCATTTCATTATTTCTTGTGATAGATCAATATTTAAAAAAAAAAGAAGTATACGTATTTGTGCCAGTCTCAAATATTATACCACATAATAATTACAATAATAGTTTTATATATAATAATGTAAAATAAATAATTTCGGTTATAATAATAATGCGATATAACTAATGATGACATCCTTTGACACGGTGATACGTGGAGGCTAGGGTTACTCGCTAACACCACTTAATAAATCTCATTTCAGTCTGGCCAACCAAAAAGAAAAAAAACAACAGCGTAAATCTATATTATATACCTAGGTCTTGTGTTATTTTAGTACTATATAATATAACAATATTATACTATTATATAATAGTCAAATAAGTATTTTAAATGTACATTTAAAATACTTGGGGTATCCCAAGCATAAAAATTTTCGCTTACAATTTGCAGCATAGACCAATAGTATTAAATACTTGTACAGGATATTTGAATAAAAATATAGGGCATGCGGTAACGGTATTAATACAGGATAGGCCAATATATATCCGCTAGTACGGAACCTATACTACGGCTAATATTTGTTTTAATCCCATTATAAAGAATATCAAGGAAGAAAATCTTACTCGTCCGAAATCACGACAGCAAAATGGTAATATTAAAAATGCTGCCTAGAGGTCAACTTTTAATTAACATCTTTTTACCGTAATATGTACTCGAGTTTTGATGTTTTCTCGTTAAAACATAAGATCAAAATATTAAGCAAACAGTTTATAAACTTGAAAATTGGTATAAAATTACTGTTATTACAGGATTTTAATGTAACATTAATGAAAGTTACAGTTGGTGGGTTGCCAAAGGCGTAATATGAAAGTAAGCACCTTGCTCAACGAATCTGCAAACTCAATTAGCAACTAGAATAACATCAAAAACGCAGTAACTACCCATTACCGCACATTAGGCTATAGTTTTTGGTCGTATTAGACTTACGCGGAGGCATTTATTTTAAATAACATTTGAGAAATCTATCTATAAATACAATTCAATGTCTAAATAAATAAAATAACTGATTAATTGTTAAATTTTGTTTGTATTTTTGAGATAAATACAGGAGTAAAGTTTATTTATATTCGTTTTATTCTCTTGTGTATATAATTATCGTTATCGGGTATTGCCTATCATAATATTTTTCCTGGGTTTAATGTACTTTGAACAAGTCGAGGTGCGTGTTTAACTTTATCGAACAATAAATAATATTATAAAATATTCCAAGCAAAATAGCTTAATATTAATTATCTTCATTATTCAGATGCGATGCCCTAAAGTATAATAAATATCGGTTAATTAAGAACCAGTATTCTGTTTCATTGTATGCTGCGGTTTTAATATTAACAACATACTGTTGTCCGGTTACATAGATATTTCATGTAAACTATGATTAAATACTATGATGATAGTTTTTGTCGTATTTTATCATATGCAAGTTTTTAAACGTTATTACTATTTATATTTCCTCACACAGACATCACACTCACTCACACATCTTCATGAATGTATTACTGCACGATCAAAATATAGATTTCAACCATGATTACAAACGCAAATAACCCACCAGTGGTAACTAATAAAATAGATATACGTCATATGTAATATAAATTTAGATCATAATGAAGTATATTTAGCACATTGTGTTCCGAGGGATTGTTTGGATTAATCCCGGCGGCTGAATTTCACCTTCGGACATCTCGTCAAAATTCCAAGTATTACCCGCACCACCAATGTCCATGGGCGGTGGTAATCACTTTCCATCAGGCGAGCCTCGCGCTCGATTGCCAGTTATAACATAAAAAAAACGTATGGGTCCTAAAAATACATATAATGTAATGAGTGCACTCATCACATATTATACTCAAAACAGCAATATTTAGTACTGTTGGGTTCGGGTTTAAAGATTAAGTGAGCCAGTGTAATTACAAGCACAAGGGACATAACATCTTAGTTCCCGAAGTTAGTGGCGCATTGACGATGTAACGTGGTTACAACTTACCATCAGGTCCGCCCACTTATTACAATTAAAAAAGAAGTAACAAGTATTATATAGTATTTAGAATGTCTGTCGAAAAAATCTCATAAGCGCCTTTCTGTGGTAGCTTTAATGAGTCTAGATCTACCCTTCTTTTTACTAATAAACTGAGATTCTTACCGACTTGAAAACATTGTAACCTTCGAATAAAATAAGTTCTATATATTAGTTTAGTATCGTAAAATAAATAAACTTTTTTAAAATAGTAACGGTTTTATAAATTATATGGAACTTATCTGAATACAGACAGGTAATTCTACTATTTTTAGTCAATCGTGAGAATAAGTACTTACATTTCGCCTGTAATTCAAAGCGAGAACTGGCATTCATTTGCAAAGCGCCAAACTTTGACAAGTGCGGTTGCATTTAAATGCCAGGCGTAGCCAGGAGGCGCACCGGTGGCGCCGTCTGAGACTAAATTTACATTTTTCACTCTTTTGTATTCAGACTTAAACCTTGGATTTTCTCATTTTCTCATCTTATGTTGCTATACTTCTTTTATAACATAATGCTTACGAAAATTATTGAGCAGAATAAGATATTTATTCCAAATAATTAAGTTACCATAACAACAAGAAAGGGAAGTAAATCTCATCTAGAGTACGTAAGTAGTTTCTGAAAATAGCTTTTCAAAGTTAGACATCGTCCTTGGTATAACATTTCAGAATATTTATTAAATAATTGGTTGCTTAGGGAAAATAATAACAGATTCTTTGAGACTTACAACGAAAGGGACTCAAATTAAATTTTTACATTCAATCGTCTCGTCTTGGCTGTTTACCCCCGAGAACGACCGCCGCCGAAGTCTATACGGATTGAAAATACTTGTGATCATGTCAAAATACAGGATTTAACGTGATGTTGAATAAAATAGAGAATATATAATATTGGCAATTTGGAGTATATAGTTTTACTTTTATAAATATTTTTTTAATTCTTAACTGTATTGTAGAATTTATATTATAATTACATACGAACATCGACGCTCCGAATAAGTTAAACTACCACTTCAGTTTTCACTCATAACCCTGTTGGGGTATGGTGATGGTAGTTCCTAGGGCCATGCCTTACCTACTGCGGTGTCTTGTTCGCCATCCTTTACTAAGGACGGGTTGTTAGGGTCAGGTAAATCCGATGAAGTATCCTAGTGGCGTATGCAGCAGATATCTCTTAGTCCTCCGTTCATTAAGTTAAACTAAACATTAAATTAAACATTAACTAAAACTACATTTCGTGTATATCACGCGAGAACGGGCAAACGTGTGGCGCTCACCCGTCACACTCGTACAAATCATACGAAATTACGATACGATGCAATTTAATTTCTAAAATATTTTCAACTTAAAAAATTAAAATTAAAATTAAAATTTTTAATTGGCTGAATGTTAATTTTTATCATTTTCAAATTGTATTAGTTTATATTGGTAGAAATGTAAGTGTATGTAAGTTTTTGTATATATTCAGAGACATTTTTGAATAAATTCATTCCGATCCGACGAGCAAGCAAGTATTATTTATTATCAAGAAGAACTACAAGCTAGGTAGTTGCTAGTAGTCCTACACTATAATAAACAAATGAGTGATATAAATTTATATTCAAATTAATCACTTTTTATATTACCAGCATTAAACTCAGTCATATAAAACATTGAAACGCGCAACAAAACCACTTAGAATGATATCTCTGGAATTGCGTGATAGCAACACTTAATTTACAAGCTCCATTTAATTTCAACTATTTTGAGGCTCACGCTGGAATTTAAATATCTAAAGATAAGAGACTCGCGCGAATAGTACGTCGCCACAAAGCCGCCGACCTACTTAATTTACCCTTCTAACAAATAAACAAATAAGTCATAAAACTGTTAATAATTGATTTGCAATATCGTGTAACGATAAAATATCATAAATATATGAATATATTCGTCGCAGCTAATAAGTTTAATTGGTCCTAAATCAGTTCAACCAGCGGCCTGAATAACATTCAGCTAATAAAGCTTCCGTTCAAAGAATAAATTGTCCTGAAAATAAAAATTTATTTGGTTTTCGTATTTCTATTTTCAGGCGAGTCTAGAGCAAATTACCTTATTTTATGAACGAAATATGTATTAGCTGAATGTCGTTCAGACCGCTGATTGAATGGCGCCGATAAGTAAAAAGCTAGGCTGTTAGTAGAATGGCTAATTTAGCTATTTGCCTGCGACATATCTATATGAAAAAATATATTCGGTTTATATAAGTCCATTAAAAACTAACTCAAACTTAAAATGTTATTAAGTTTAAGTTAGATATTAAATGAAACGTGAATAAAATGAAGTTCTTTTGAGCATTAGTTTAGCAAATTTATAAAATCTTTAAAGTATACACTAAGCTTATAATGTAGTAGATAAATAAAGTAAAATTTATTCATCACAGTTATTGTGTGTGCATGAGCACGCTCAGAGCAAAGTGCAGAGATTAGATTCGGACCCATCAATTACGAGTAATCCTAGGCACGTGTCGCTCTCACAAACCATTGGGGATTAATGAAATATCTTCAAATGTTTCCCGCGTAGGTTGATCGATTCTTATATAATTTCACTCTACAGAAACAAGCTAGTCAATAATGTTTTGGTGTAAGCTTAGGTAATAGACTCGCCAGCCACGAAAACCTGTTGCATAGCTCTGATTAATACATGTTAGGACGAAATAACAGAATCTATAATATACCACTACGATAAGGTACAATTACTATGATTATGGTACAAATAAATTACACAAATCTTTATGATGATTGATAAGCAAGAATAAATTTAAAAAAGAAAGTAATTGTGGTTTATTTGCCAGTCAATTAACATAATGAGGTCTTATTACGACTTTGTATTAAAATTTTCATTCACATCTAAATTAAATACTTACAAACTAGGATATTTAAGTAAAATATATCTAAATTGTCAACAGATTTTTTTTTCTCACATAATCATATTGTAAAAAACTGCGTCATAGCGTTATTTTCAAATTATTTCATGTTTTTAAAGTCCCCAAATAAGGTACCCCATTTGCATTATAAAAAATTCTTGTCATTAAAAGTAACTTAAAATTATTTTTATTTGTTCTTTTAATAAAAACAAATAGCCGTATTTTAAAGAAAGTAAACTTCCGAAACAGAAACAAAATCAACAATTGAAAGTACTTTATGCGTAATAGATTACATTTTAATTAAATTAAATGTAATTAAATATTAACCTTATCGAATCCCAACACGGTCTGGCAGTGGCGGGCAATCTTGTGAAATATTCAAAATCCTCGTTGGATAACTAAACAGAATAACCAATTACCCATTCTGTGATAACAGCACTTGCCTGCTTACTTGTTATCATAGGTCGCTGGATACCCATCAAATTTAAGTTAATCTTTTAAAGGTATTTTTACTATTAATTTTCTTAAATGAAAAATCTTATTTTTTATTCTTTTAGTACCTGCAATATAATATGTTTCGGTATTAATTATTTAGTTAACAACATTTTTTATTATGTAGAATAATGAAACTAATTGACTCGTTGGTCTAGGGGCTAAATTATAAGAATTCTGATCCTGGGGTGTCATATTCAGACTCGGGGTCAGGTGAATTAATAGTATACTGTAAAAAAGTTCGTAGTAAAAGCTAGGAGTTTGTAAATAGTAGTGATAGACTTCCAGCTGTGGAAAGCACGTGAAGCTTTTGATCCTGCAGCCAGTCTCTCTGCAGACGTATTGAATTTGCCATTCTATGAAATAATAAGCGTAGGAAATAGAAAGAGCACTCGTGGGCTACGTATACACTTGTGAACTATGATATGTCCTACGCCAGCTTGTCTAGTTCACTAGTCTCCTAGGAGAATGGATGCCGAATGGCCAAAGGTAATCTAGCAAAATCATAAAGAATATACATACATGTTGTATATGATGAAAACAAAAGATATATAATATTAATTGTAATATTTAACACTTTATATTATTGCATAATATTAAATGCAATTATTTGATATGTTTTCATCTCTGCAATGGTTATTTGATAACGATGAGTTATTTGATCTGAAAACCACATATCTACATCAGAAATTAACAGCTTTGTATCAATCATATATAGCATGATATGTATGTAGATAAGTGGTTTAAATTGATTAACATAGAATAAAGTCGGTGATCAAAGAGCATTTGGTTTTGTGGATTTATTCTGTGGTAGCGTCAACGTTAATGGCCCGTTAAAGATACCTGTTACTGCCACGACTGCGGTTACACGGAGTCAACTGCGAGCTTTTCAGTAAATGAGGTTGTCCCTAGCCCTCCGTGACCTCCCGATGAACAAAACGACAAAGAGAAGTACTGCAACATTTACAGAGAAAATAGCTGTAGGCAAACCGGCCTTCCCCTTTGTTTTCTTACAGAACTGCCGCGCTACCCACTTCGGGCCGCTCCGCTAAACTTGCTCTACCGTCATAATAGGTGAGGGATAATGAATTTGTGCGACGCATTTCTATCCTTTGTTAAAGTCAAACTATGGTCCGCAACATGTTTATTCTCTTTTTTGACGTGTAATTACTTTTCATTTTTGTATTACTAGCCTGACTATGAGCAACGGTTGGTTACAATATACTATTTAAATAGTTCGGCCTACATCTGACAAATATCGAACAATATATTAATTAATTTGGCCGAAACAGTACGCCAAACAAATAACATCGAAATCGATGAATATTATTAGATTCTATTTTATCGAAAGAGTTTAAAATAAAAAAACAAATTAATTATAAATATATATAGTTATTAGAATATAGTTTATTTATAAATTAATATGTATTTTCTTACTATAACAAATAGCAACAAGATGTATAGTAAACATGCCACGCACTTGCCGTGTGTGCGGAGATGGAATAATATGACATATGAGCAATATCCCGTTTACCGTCACGGCATACGAGTAGCCAATAGATTTTACACATGACTAATTATATGAAGGTTACTTTTTATCAACTGAATAATTGGACTGTCTTCGAATTTTCTTCTTATTCTTAATCCCAATTACTTATATTATAAAAGGAACTATTTAATTTTTATTAGCTAATTAATTAAATACTTATTATCAAAGGCGGATCTTTTATAAGAGCAGATGTTATTCTATATGGTTTCTTTACGAAATAAAATAACATATAAGTGCCTTTTATTCCTTTTAGGGATTCGTAGCTATTTAAAGAATCGCGTTTCAAGTTATACATTTATATACTCATACCTTTATACATTTTATTAAATCATAAAAAACGCCTGTTTTTTTTTAATAACTAATATTCCTATTTTTCCGTTCAATGTTTGCTAATGTTAGATGCAAATATAAACAAACACCAAACAAGTCAAGAATCGAACCTGCGTTTTTTCTCCAAACACTCCACATACCGGTGAGCTATGGAGACTTAACTTTGTACGTATTAATAGGTCGCACATCTTTACATAGTATAAAACAAAGTCGCTTTCTCTGTCCCTATGTCCCTTTGTACGCTTAAATCTTTAAAACTACGCAATGGATTTTGATGCAGTTTTTTTTAATAGATAGAGTGATTCGAGAGGAAGGTTTTTGTATATAATACATAGACAATATAGTTAAGTAACACTGATAATTTTAAAAGTTTCTAATGTGATGTCGTAAATTTATACATTTTTTTGCGCTTACATTGGAAACGCTGGCTGAACCCTACTAGATAGATCAAAATAATGTACTACAGAATTGTACACCTCAAAAATGTCTACAAAAAAGTCCGCGATGGTATATGTCTATCTCTTAAAGATAGCCCACAATAACATTTTTTTGTCATTTATTTTTTACCACAAATATTGGCCAATTTTCGAAGCGATTTTAACCTATACAGCATTAATCCTTATCCAATTAGGTACCTTAAATAAATTGTGCACTCAATATAGATCAATATGGCCCTTTACAGCATGTAATTTAAATGAATATTTTCGAAGATATTACAGTTTTAAAACGCAGGGACATAGCGGTTTGTCTTTCCTAATGAGTGAAAACTGTGTGCGTTGTACCTATTTGTTATCACTATATAGTATAAAACAAAATTGTTGCCGCTGACTGTCTTTTTCTGTCTATGCTTAAATCTTTAAAACTATGCAACGGATTTTGATGCGGTTTTTTTTAATAGATAGAGTGATACGAGAGGAAGGTTTTTGTATATAATACATAGACAATATAGTTAAGTAACACTGATAATTTTAAAAGTTTCTAATGTGATGTCGTAAATTTATACATTTTTTTGCGCTTACATTGGAAACGCTGGCTGAACCCTACTAGATAGATCAAAATAATGTACTACAGAATTGTACACCTCAAAAATGTCTACAAAAAAGTCCGCGATGGTATATGTCTATCTCTTAAAGATAGCCCACAATAACATTTTTTGTCATTTATTTTTTACCACAAATATTGGCCAATTTTCGAAGCGATTTTAACCTATACAGCATTAATCCTTATGCAATTAGGTACCTTAAATAAATTGTGCATTCAATATAGATCAATATGGGCCTTTACAGCATGTAATTTAAATGAATATTTTCGAAGATATTACAGTTTTAAAAATTGCGGAACGTAGCGTTTGTGGTGGTACCGGTCGGCCGGTGCGGCGGGAGCGTGCTATAGGCGCGTCGGATGCCGCGGTTCTCCCTGTAGCACTTTGAATTTAGCAGCGATCGGACGCGGTTATTATCGGAGCTCTCTAGCGATTGAAATAACAATCCATACTTCCATACTAATATTCTAAATGCGAAAGTAACTTTGTTTGTCTGACTGTCTGTCTCGCTTTCACGCCAAAACTACTGGACCGATTTAAATGAAATTTGGTACACAAATAGTCTAGAGCCTGAGAAAGGACATAGGCTTTTTATTTGGAAAAAGTGCTGTGAAGGGTTGAAAAGGGGGATGAAAGGTTGTAAGTTGTTGAAAGTATTGTCATGTTTAGAATTTTTAGAACTAGAAGCATAAAACTTATATTTTAGGCTGTACACTTATAAAATAACATAATATCATGACACCCACTCGGGAGCGAATTTTGGATATTCTACCCCTAAATGGGTGAAATAGGGGTTGAACGTTCGTATGGATTTCTTTAAGTTAGAAACATGAAACTTTATTTTTGGGATACTGATTAAAAAGGAGTAGATACTTATTTAAGTGTTTCTGCATATTCTACCCCTACGGGGGTGATATAAGGGTTGAAAGTTTGTATAGAAGTCCGTCATTTTTAAGATAGAAACATGAAACTTTATTTTTGGGATACTGAATAAAAATGAGTAGATACGTATTTAAGTGTTTCTAGATAATCTAACATTAAGGGGGTAAAATAAGGGTTGTAAGTTTTTATGGAAGTCGTCATTTTTTAAGCTAAACATATGAAACTTTATTTTTGGGATACTGATTAAAAATGATTATATACGTATTTAAGTGTTTCTAGATATTCTACCTCTAAGGGGTTTAATAGGGGTAGGACATTTTTTATATAGGTTAGTCTGGAAATCCGTCATTTTTTAAGTTAGAAGCATGAAACTTTATTTTTGGGATACCGATTAAAAATGAGTAGATACATATTTAAGCGTTTCTTAATATTTTACGCCTAAAGGGAAAAAGTAGGGGTTGACATTTCGTATACAGGTGTTAATCTGGAAGTCCGTCATTTTTAAGTTAGAAGCATGAAATTTTATTTTCGGGCTACCGATTAAAATGAGTTGATACGTATTTAAGCGTTTCTGGATATTTTACGCCAAAGTGGAGAAATAGAGTTTGACATTTCGTATATAGGATAGTTTGGAAGACCGTCATTTTTGAAGTTAGAAGCATGAAACTTTATTTTTGAGCTACTGATTAACAATGAACAGATACGTATTTAAGCGTTTCTTGATATTTTAGACCTAAAGGGCAAAATAGTTGTTAACATTTCGTATTCAGGTTAGTCTGGAAGTCTATCATTTTGAAGTTAGAAGGTCGAAATTTTATTTTTGGGCTACCGATTAAATATGAGTTGATTCGCATTCTAAGGGTTGAAATTCATACCAATGTGGTATTCAAAGAGGTATTACATTAACGTAACATTTTAAATTAATTTGTAAATATATTCATATTCTACGCGGGCAAAGCCGCGGGTAAAAGCTAGTTGAGTATAAAGGTATTTTAGATCGGTTTTTTTTAGTTACTAGTATAGTACTATTATTTACATAGTACCTAGTTTAGATACCAAATAGGTAGACTGACTAGACAATGGACCACCCGCCAATAGATTGTCACCACTGACCATAAATATTATCACTGCAAAAAAATTGTTGCCATTCCTTACATCACCTTAAGAACTAAGATATTATGTGCTTTGTCTACTGGCTTAATCGCTCTTCAAATAGATCAAAACTATACTAAATTACTGCTTGGCGGAAGGTAGATAGATACAATATGGGTAGCACCTACCTACAAGTACCACCAAGTATCTAGTGTAGCTCATTCGCACGCCTGCTCGTAGTTATTTTGCTTCGCATCTCTCGACAAAAACTTTCCTATATTAACAAAAAATACTAGTTTTCTAGTAAAAGAAAAATAATAGCTTCACATTAGCAACATGAAACTTCATATCTCGTTTATTATAAACGTATAAACCTTAACCGTAACTCAGTGAAAATAAAAATGCAATTTAATTAAAAAATGACGGTACGCTTCAGTTAGCGAGACCTTTTTATCCGCTAAAGCATCCGTTGTTCTTAAGACACGGCGTCGCATACCGCAGGAATTTCGAAATCTTCATAAGATAATGGATCGCTCTGAAAGAAAAGGACCTCCCGGGCTTGTGAACTTTGTTGAATTCCTGACTCGTAATTAATAAAATTACTTTTTGGAAGCTTTCCACGACTTCAAAGAATTTAACATAAAATAAAAAAGTTAAGTAGATGAATTATTTTTGAATAATAATATAAAGAGAATAATTTGAGATATTTATACATTTCGTGTGAAAGTTATTCTTTTTTAGTTTGTCGTAAATTGCTTGAGAGTTTTCATTTGACATGTACGTTGACGTGATGTTTTCATATAAAGCATTATGTTTCTTTAAATAAATAATAAATTAATTAATCACATTTTGTAGTAGTGGAATGGAATAGTACACAAACTACGACTTCAACAATAATCACTATTTATGTTACCGCCGAGGTGTATTTGTTTTGTATTAGGGCTCAAAACCTGTATATTATTTATTCAAGTAGGTCGTTATAAGAATTATTGAATTATTATGTAACAGGATTAAAGTGAATGTTGAGCTATTACCAGTTCGAAATTTAAATTCTACCTAGAAGAACCTACAAGAAATTCAGTAGTTATTCTTTTTCTCAAATGAATGGAAGTGTCGTTTTAATTACATTGGTTCTTAGATCTCTTGGACGGCAACATATAGATATAGCAATGTAAGAATTGCTAAAATTCTACATAAAAAAATAAAAGAAAAAAAAAACTTTGTAAAGTCCTTGTTAATAGCGATGAATGATACTATTAAGATTTTATATAAAAGAGGTTTGTATAGCATCGGTTTAAATCGCGTTGCGTAAATGAACTTTATTTTACTCTCAATATTGACCTACTTTATACGACTATTGTAATTCTCGTAAACATCGTAAACAATATTCACCCGATTTCGTTCTACTTTAATTACCAGAGAGGTGCAACTATTATTATAGTAGGAATACTTAGTGTTGCGTCACAATATATTTACAACATTATTATGTATATTCACAGTAACATTGATCATTTTGATAGAATCAGTGATAATAATCATTGTATGTACACAAGACGAAAGATAAGCTTATAATGCCAAGTTTCCGACTCCGCAAAGTCAATAAGTCCTTTTTGGGGCAAGGTAAACCGTTTCTATAATATAATTCCGCAGATATTTTTAACTATGCCGATTCATAAATTCAAAAAATGTAAAAAAAAATACCTTAACAAAAATATATAGAAATATAATACAATATTATATAGTCGATATAAAACATTATCATTTGAAAACCGATTTGATAATTATAATTTTCTTTATACATACCTATTAATTCGTTGGTAGTTTTGTTGAATGAGCAAAAAACACCTGACTTCAAGCTATTTTAAAGTACCTATAAAATCTTTTAGTAAAAAACACAATTGACCTTATTCCCAAGATACGCCACAAAAGCCCTTCTATGCAATTAAGAATCGTCATATTACAGGATTAAACTGTATATATGTATGTATCACATGTATTGTAAGTTGTAAAAACTTAATAATAAACCTATAAATTCGTACACCATCGATACACAAAGCGTACTACAACGGAACCGGTATGTTACGTTACTTGTACTTGTAATTACAATGCCTCGTCCACCATTTCAACTGAAATACAGAAATGCATTTTTGGTGTCATCCCGACGGGCCCTAAATAATTTATTTTATTTAAATCCCCAATACCGTTCTGGATGAATCTAATCTTGCTATTATTTAACGGGTGGATAGTTCAGCCAGCATTACGTTATGTATTAAGATTAGACGAAAGATTAGACAGTTATTTGTTTATATAAGTGATTATATAAACAAATAACTGATAACAAACCCGCATCTCTCGTCGCCCGAGTGCAACGACACCACAATTACACGTACTTTCATTTGCAATGCCCTCATCACACGAAAATTCATTTGATGAATGAAACTCGCTACATTTATTTTTAAATTAGTACTCATTTATTTTATTATTGATTTTTTTTATGCTTTTTATATATATACAATCAAAGTTACATTATAAACCGATTGTGTAGATTAGTATGTACTGTTGTGTTATAGTTCAAGGGAAAACATGGGCAAGTTTATTTGGTGAGCGTTAAAAATGTTCTTTATTGTGAAATTATATGAATTTGCATTTTACTTGTAGGTTAAAAGATACGCTGGCTGCCAAGTTTAACTGTGTAATATAATATAAAGTGATGATTAATTAAATTTCTCGTATTAGACGAGATAGCTGATATATCAAAAACATATTATGAATTGACCTTTTAATATCGCTAGTATAATATCATATTATCACATATTTGTCAACTCATTCGACTCGCACACGCACGAGTGTCACGCTTTCCACCGTCATTTTATTATTTACCTCTGGAACATAGTCATGACTTCATAATGTATCAATAATGTCGATAAAACATCCCACCTGCCAACCGTCTCAAAACCACCTGTCACGTTGGGAACATTTATAATAATAATCTACGTTAAACTCGCCTTCGTATATGGAAATACGTTTATTTTCATTAATAAAATATATTTATCTAGAAATCAATAATGGAAAGTCCGAGCCGGAAATGTTTATCAAAGCACGCAAGGAAAAAATCATAACAATAATTTATTTTTGTTGGGAACAGCAAACAATTTTAATTGTATAAACCTAACTGATTGTGATTCAGGAAATCTAATATCACGTAGCTCCCTCGCTTTTGAAAAACAATAACGCGGGAACATTGCGCTGAAACCTTTATACAAAAGTCCCTCAATGAAGTTGCACGTAGAAGAATTTCCATGCAATAACGGGCATCGCTTCGACGAGGATTCTTGCGGAGCGCGGAGATATTGCGTACTTACTGGGCTTGCTTTCTAATAACATCAACGATACCGCTTGTGTAAGGAGAAAAATACGAAATGAAATGGAAACTACCGCCGCCTTATGGCTTTCAATCTCAACTATCAATATACACATATTATACTTAAATTAAAAATGTATATATTGTAGACATTTTGAGTGTAATACATCTGTTAACCGATGAGATGTTCACCAATTGGACCGTGAAGTGCAGAAATATACCAACCCAAATAATCACTAATAAAAGTTATTAACTCTCAAAAAAGACAACCATTTTTAAAGTGACTGTAATACTGTTAAATTATATACGTATATCACTTTAATGTTAAACTCTTTATTCAAAAGAAGTTTTACAATACTCAGCGTAAAAAAAAATAAGTTGTAAAATAAAAAGAATACTAAAGAACAAAATTTATTCAATTAGTATTCGGGACTATAATCGTAAGGTTCTATCAATGTTTTTATTCAAATGAAGCATCAAAAGTCAACGCAAGTTCGTAAAACATTTGATATTCGTATGCAAATATGAGTAAAACTTAGACGAGTTGTTAAGAATTCGTAAACATATACTCCACCAACTTATTTAATTAGTCTCAGCCAGATTGCTTAACATGGCCAGATTGTTTGTGATTTTGATGATTTCAACTTCGCTCCTGGCAGTCAGTAGTGCTACATTTCAAATTACGTGTAGCTCCTGGAACGTCTAAATCAAACGGAGTATCATTGACGTTTGATCGGACTAATAGATTAACGAGCGTTGGTGAATCGATTACCTAAATATGAAAATACATTTATGGTCGGTCTAGTCGCGCATTAAAGCACTGCAAATACCAGCACACGGCTAGACTAATCACATTAGTGGCTGTAGCCGTAGGTAATGTTGGTAACAACCTAAAAAGCCCTAATTTGCATGCCAGGCCGAACCTCAGCGCTACATACTAGATTCATATTTTACGAGCAACATCCATCTCATTTTTGTAATCATCAAAGTTTCTCTTTAAAATGATAATCTAAGCTTCGAATTCTAACTTTATAAGTTAATCAAGGGGGTTATTTAAATTTTGAAAATTGACAAGAATTATAAAGGTTACATTGATTAAATGCGTCTGTCTTTGTAATAAACGCAAAGTGTCTCTAAAAGAAATTCTTCGAAATCTAATTACAGACTAACGTAGTATAGAATAGTATTAAGTAACACTCCATCCCCACTTATATAAAGAGGTTTTTGTCTCCCACTAAGACGAGTGATTAAATAAGGGTCAATGTCTTTTCTACTATCTGAAAGTCATTTGTCATTAAAAATCTTATTCTGTTGAATATATTATACTATCGACCCTGAATGTCATTATAAAAAAAGTTCATAGCTTTTTGTCATTATATAATATGTATATCTGTAATATCTTCGAAAATATTTATTTAAATTACATGTTGTAAAGGGCCATATTGATGTATATTAAATGCTATATGCATATACGAGAAATTGGATTTAAACTTGGTTATGGTTTCCATAAAACATACAAACACAATAAAGCTTCATAATAAATGTAATAATATTTTGATCAACTTTATACTCAGGCACTAAATTAAAAGGATTTTCATTTCATTAATTTAGAAATATATAATTTAACGAGTTTTATTTATTTTGAGTCTGCTGTACTACAGTATTAATAAAATGGCAGGGTCATTAACCTTTTATGTGAATATGTTGAATATTGATATATTGAGTGCCACAAAATACTAGAATAACTAGAATAATGGAAATAGAACAACAATCCTCTCAAAAATGGAATTATTTATCCCTACTGCCACAAACTACAAGATATTGCATTTTAAATGTCACGTCAAACTCTCGTGACTGACTCTCTCGATTTTTCGTTCGCAAGTTCATCTCAGTAACATCAGATTTATCGGTTAAAAATGTTTTAGTAGAATTCTAGTCCAAGTTCTATTTATAATACACATTGCGAAATTGTGAAACAAATAAACGAAATCCATAAATAAATTTAAAAACAAATTGAATACATTGAAAATAATTTTTGTTACTCTCGACTGGATTCGATTTAGATATATTTTAATAAATCACGTAGATAAAAAATTGTATTGCCATTTGAAAAAATGGTTATTATATGAATTTTAATGAAGTTTTTAAGATTTTCTTGTTCGTTGAATTCAAACGTTACTATTTGGGGTAATATTAATTTAATTTATAATAAAAAACATTCACTCAGTTATAATTCAAGATTTATCACACCGATATATTTTTTTATTTTAGTTAATGTTGTTCATTATATTTTTTTTCCTTGGAACAGTGTTAGTATTGTATTATATTTTTTATTTATTTCATTCTTAACACAATCACAATCGTGCTGTGATTTTAATAAAACTGGCAGCCAGTGCCTTGTTCAAATATTAAAAAATATCTGAGATGCATATCACATAAGCTATTTTGCATGACTGCTCTGTAGCACAGAGATAGGTTGCTAAGGGTTTACGTGTAAGTTTTCCTTATAAGCTCACCACAGGGCGCTCCCCTATCAATTGCGTTACCTTCCCCCGCCACCCGTCCCCCGTAAGACTCACTAATGATCCCACTTGTTAGGGATCACCGTGGACCTTCGACCGTGTCACTAGATGAATAACAAATTCTAACTTGATCCCGCTATGTTATCGTAGAGCGCTCGTAGCAGACACCATTGGCCAACTTACAATACCAGTCTAGACGATAACTTAATATCTTAGGTTTATATTAATAATATGGTACTTTTGTTTCATTTTATTGTCATCTAAATATATACATCTCATACATAAACCTTTCTGTTGTTGTTTTTCTATTGTTGTTTTAATTAGCTTGATTTCGCTCAAAACATTTTAATACAAAATAAAAATATTAATTCAATAGAACGTTTACCGATTGTAACCACTTTATAAATATTTATATCTAAAAATCTATAATTTACGTTGTTATTTACTGTAATTCTGCTGAACGTAAATAGATGTACTAATATTAATTAATTTAACAATAACAATTATAATATATACGAGTACATTATGATTAATGAAAAAAACAATTGAGTTTCTTATTACAATTGAGATTATTATTAGTAGATATTGCTTTATTCTAGATTTTAGTTATTAAGTTAAAAAACAGGATGCAAATGAAATATACTCATCCAACACGTGCAGGTTTTCACATGACGCTGTGCCTCTATAGGAAGTAATTAGTGAAACTTGAAAACCGACCACCTTCGCTCATTGTCAGTATTTATTTGCTAAATTATCTTATTGGTTTAATAGAACAATATTTTTATCATATATTGTTAATATACTACTAATTTACAAATGAACAATAGAATTTCAAAAATATTCATACTTTGTTTTCGTTTGTGGTAAATGATCGTTGTGAGCTTTCCTTTGTATAATTATATAATGCAATCACCGTCTTCATGCTAAAATCTATTTATTGTTACTAGGCGTGTGCCCAATGAGATTTCCCATCAGAAACATCGACATCAAAATATTTTTTTATATCATAATCAAATATTGTTAAAGTAGCTTTTGGGCCCTTATTTTTACCCATTTCTTGGCGAGGACTTATCTTCTGATAGAGACTAAAGAAACTTAGAAAAACTCAAATTTTATAAAAATAAACATATCAACCTATAATGTTGTATTGACTTTCGAAATAGTCGATCAAGACACGAATGAAACATTGTTTCACATGATAATGAGGAATTCACATTTAACAGTTTTCAATTGTGCTGTTATAATTATATACCAACTAGGTGTATAATTAAAACCTGTGCCAAAGAACTTGCCGGCTTTATTCTGAAACACGTATTCTTAAAATTAGAGCTATATTTTAATGCAAGGCTCTAACATACGCACTTAACGAAGCAACATGAAGCTAATGGTTTTTAAAAATAAATTAAAAAATGGAACAACGATCTCTGTTTTCCCTGCCCGCTTTCCAAAACACTCAAAAAATAAAATATTTCCTTTCGAAGATAAAATATATAGCTAGCTTATTATTTTATTCAGGTCTTTTGTACACGTAATAGCAAAATTATATGCACTCATATTACTTAATATTCTAAGAGAGTTGCATTTTTTTTTCATAGACGGAAGATCAGCGACCAAGTGTAATTAAGTAATTACGAGCGAAAGCGAGAGATTACGAGAAAATTATTATTATTAATGTTAATGTCAACTTCATTTTTATTAAATATCCAACTCCACGTATTCTTGAGAAAAAGGGTCTCAACAGACGGACAACGGGGTGATCCTATATTTATAAGGGTTCCGATTTTTCTTAGAAGTACGGAACCATAAAACAACTCAAACATCATCAATTATAAGACAAAGACCTTGTATTTTATTTAAATTAAACTCACAGTCAAACTGTTGAGTGGCTTGAGCAAGAAGCGACGCGAAGACTCTGTCATCGAGTTGTGGTGTTTTCTGCGGGCGGTCTTCGTCGCTACTGCTATACCTATCGCCGGACCACTCCAGCGAGCGCTGGCGACGCACGTTCGGCGTCGCTCCCGGCAACCCGCCCGAAAGACCGCTCAACGAGCCTGCTTTAGCACGACGACCCGCCCGCTCCATACTTAATTTTCTTATACCATTTTACTCCTGTGAAACAAATAACACATATTAAAAATAAAACAGTAATAATCTAAATTAAAACTAAATAAAACAATTTTTTTTTTTTCAAAATAATACAACTTTGAGATAAATTATAATTTTTAATAATTTAAAAACATCCGAACAAAAGTCGCCCTCAAATAAAAATTGACGCAATATTTTATCAAAGTGGTAATAACTACGTCGTAAGCGAAAAAGAACAACTGTAATAAAGAGCCTACAAGTTGTTTGGTTAGCGACCCAACATAAATAGGAAGTTGCGGGCGTGCGTGTTGGAGACTTAATCCGCTGGATTGTGTCGCGACATCGTCCGACGGTTTGCCAACAATCGGACCGACATTATTTCTTATTGACTCAAAGCGAAACTCCTACTGTCTCAATTTACGTTTATACCACTTTATGTTTTTATTATTTTTATTTATAAAAAATGTATTTCATCTCCTCTGTATATGGTCCGCGTACTTTACCTATTTTATAATTATAGTACAGACAAGTACTTTTGAATCGTCGACGCGATCAAAAAGTGAATTCTATCAAGAATAATCCTCAAGAAATTAAATTTAAAACAAATCAAAAAACAACTTCGTTTATATAATAAACTGGTTAATATTTACATAACTTTTTATTCGTTTTTGTCCGACATGTATATTGTGATACAGAGTCACGTGTACATACGATATTATTTATATTAACAAATTGATATATAATGGCAAAAGTAGGACAATCAATGTACATTGTAAACAAAAGTGAAATAAACAATGTTTAGACTCTTATTTAACTTATTATTTCATTGTATTATTTACGACAAGAACTCAGACAATTAATTTGATTCCTGTATACGTAAGAACATTTAATATTATTGGATTTTACCTTCAATACGGCTTTTAAATTAAATTCTGTATAAATTGACTGTACTTGAAAGGTAACGTTTGAAATGAGATGCTTAAATATGAAATCCCTCGTGTGCAACGATTGTTAAGAATTGCTGCACTCATTTCTCATTTCGTATCGACAAAATAAACAGAGGCGGTTTCATTAGAGATTCACCTACATTCCATAGACTTATAAACTAATTAGATCCTGCGCATTTAAATAACAAAGCATATTTATTAAAAAAAAAAACTATGTAGTAAATTAATTTTACAGAACTTAAGTTCAGTAGGGCACCATGCTTATTTTCCGTGTTTTTTTATTTAACCTATATAACTAATTTACACTCATTTGTATATGATTATATACCTAAAGCAATCTTGATGTGTAAGAAATCTACTAAATTCGGTTAAACGTCATAATTATAAATGGCATTCTACGCAAAATCACAAAGAGCGAATGTTGTTCTCTTATTATCGGTAGTGTCAACATCTGCCAAAAGATGTAATTACGTTATAAGCATGAATAAATAATTGAAGCTTTCTCATTAATAAATGTACAAAACAGATTAAACATTGAACGCGATGGCTCTAAACATTTATAGGCGATGTCAGTCGGCGCAAGCTAATAGCGGCTCTGATGGACCGCTGGTTTAATATAAAGTAGATTCCCTGTTTACTCGGCTGTGTCGCAGCGTTAATAAATTCGCCGCTTCCTTCAGACCCGTCTGTTTCCGTTTTACTCAATATTTACTCTCATTATACACATTCAAATGCTATATTAAAGTTCTGACGATCGTGTATGTAATGAAATTGGCTTTTTGTCGCTATGTAAACCTCTTTGAAGATTCTTTATCACGTATTGCTTTTTAGGGAGTAGATTTTTTTAATTAATGTGATAAAAAAAACATATTGTAGAATTAAGAATCCATGGAACAAGAAATAATTTATATTTATATATATATATATATACAGGGTTATTGGTAATTCGACGTATTCCCGTTAGGAGGTGATAGGGGTTGGCCGTATATATATATTCAAACAAAGATTTCATTTAATAAAAATTATAATTCATTTGCGTGTCATATTTTTTTAGCTTGTATCATATTAGGCTCGCAAACAAAATAAAGCTAAGTAATAATATATAAAATAACGCGAAATAACAAACGTAAACGACACTATAATTATCATATGAATAAAACAGTAGATGCATTTAAGAACAACGTTCTCATGTCAAATAAAACATATTATAAAGACATCAGTATTGCGATTCCTTGTCACGTATAAAATAAGCGTGAAGCCAATGGGGAGCAGACAGGCATGAGAAATATGAGCTGTACGCGGATGTCGGTCCGTATTAAAACTGCATCTTAGACTATACATGCCGACCTTTAGGCTATGCACTATATGATACATAGCAGCCTAAGCAATCTAACATGATTTAAGGACTTTTACTCAAATCAAATCAAATAGCTATTTGATTATTTATTATTTTATATAACACTTGCTACCCTTTCGGGTAAAATAAGAATCTATATACAAGTTTTAAATTAAAGAACAAACATAAAATACAAATATCTTGTTTAATTCGATTTAATGATGAAAAACGCATTAAAATCCATTGCGTAGTTTATAATATCTAAACGTACAGACGGGACTTTGTTTTATGCTATGTAAGATTTAAAGATTAAGAGCAAAGATCGAGGGTTAAAATTCAAACACTACTTCTACATATGTGCTTGATTAATCCACTCGCGTGGACCATTGAAGGAAACCTTCGTGTTTCCGATGAATATCTGCCATATGACGTATTCCCAGCAACCCGCAATGGACCTAATCGTCAAAACCTTTTATAAAAGAGAAGGCCAACAGTTCACCAATATTGGGACATTATCGTGGTGTCCTTTCTAATTCACTTAATATATCTTGATTGAAGACAATAACTCCAAGATCTTTGAACATTTTTATTATTGTATACCATAGAATGGTAAGAGAAAGATTACTAATCAAAAGTTTTATTACAATTAAACGATCTATTAGGCTTTGAAGAGAAAAGCGTTCTATCAAATGCAAATTATATTTACTTTTCTTTTTGGCACCTTTGCAAGATTATCCAGTAATATAAATTACTAATACACGTTAGAGTAGCGCGATGGAATAAGCTCCATACCTTCTCCTCAAACGCAGAAGCCTTAGCCCAGCCGTGGGATATAGAGAGATTGTGACTTTACTTTTTACATCACGTTATGTTAACGTTTTAATGTTGCTGTTAATTTTTCTTAATTCGAATATAAAAATATACCTTGTAGTAAAGTATAAAGTAAAGTAAAGACTATTAATGTTCCACTGCTGAAGAAAGGCCGCCACTCCCATTTCTGTATAAAGTTCGGAGCATACTCTACCATGCTGCTCCAATGCGGATCGGTGGATAGACGTGGCAGATTCTCATCCGTTTTCTCGCGATGTTTTTCTTCACCGCCCAGCATGAGATAAATTTATAAAGAGAAAGAAAATGGATAGTTTTCTTCGATGTTTTTTATTATGATATAGGGGCGAATGTGTAAATGGGCCTCGTGACGGTAAGTGGTCACCACCGTCTATAGACTATGGTGCTGTAAGACATACATCTTACATCGCCAATACGCCAGCAACCTTAAAAACTAAAATGTTATATCCCGTGTGCCTGTAGTTACACAGGCTCGCTAACCTTTCAAACCAGTCCGCAACAATATTGAGGACTGCTGTTTGGCGATAGAATATCTGATGAGTGGCCACCCACTCATCAACAAACCAGACGGGCTTGCATTATTACACGTATAAGAGTATAGAAAATAAGTCGCCTTATTAGATAACAGTTTAAATAGCCGATTGATAATAATACAGCAACCATGCTATTATCATTTATAAATATATACATATTGTTATTTTTAGAAAATACTTTACTGACTAACATTTAACTACTTTCTAATTAAGGACTTAAAAAATAGATACAGAAATATTTTTAATTATATCAATTAATAAGCTATTTATAAAATAACAAAAATCTTTAATACATCAGTAATTAAACTAGAAACAGTCCTCATCAATAAGTCACCGTTTCTTCAAATTCGTGTATCATATAAAGTCAGTAAATCGGTATTAAGCGTAACATAATTCAAGGCAAATTTGCAAACGGCAAACTCAATCAAATTCAGTTGCATAGCACAACTGACTGCATTCATAAAATGACTGAATAGCTCTCTATACGTACTATCTATTCCACATTCTGTACTGTATTGGCTGGATAAGGCTGCCAGATGTACAGGAAACCCAGTATCGCCTTAAGACTTACATCGATCTCACTTCATTGAGTTCATACCTGCATACACAAATAACTTTAACAAAGAGTAATAAAGACAGCTTTATCTGAAACATGAACTATAATGTAGAATCGTTACGTATGTTTATAATATATTCTATGTCAATGGACCCACCACATTTCAACGAGCAATTCATTGATCCTTAAAGTCCTTGATGATTTAGGTTCATAATTGTCTTATTTTATCTATTTTTTTTAAATTATATATATATAACATTAGTATTGGGATACGTTCTGTAAGTACACTTACGCATCTACCGTGATGGTAATAAGTATATTGTTGATGAAAAATACATACACATACATATGTATTTTTATACTAATATTATAGATGCGAAAATAACTCTGTCTGTTCTTCCTCTTTCACGGCCAAACCACAGAACCGAATTTGATGGAATTTGGTACGAAGGAAGCTTGAATTCCGAAGAAGGACATAGACATAGACTTTTTATTCCACCTGACGACCAACCCCTAAAACGAGGGCGAAGCTGCGGGCGACAACTAGTATTATATAAAAACAAGGTCCATCAATCTTATAGCGGGTCTAGATAGGTATCAACCCACTTATCATATATTCTAACGTCATCAATACTTAGTACTGTTGTATTAGGTTTGAAGGATAAGTAAGTATGATAACGGACACAAGGAACATAACATCTTAGTTCCCGAGATTCGTGGGGCATTAATAATAATGTAAGATAGTAAAATAATGAATCAATATACCATGCATTATTTTGTTCTTATTTGTAAAATGTATGCCGAATATTACAACACCAAATCTAGCAACCCTGGCTGAGACAGATATCCACCAATAGAGAATTAGTAGTTAATTAATTTACGACGCGACCATAATTAGATATCCAATAACATAACTCGGATTAACATAGCTACACGAATCTACACGGATTTGTAAATAGCTGCAATTGATGTCTAATCGATTTCAATTACAACGTTATTCTTGCGGTACATTGAGTATATCAATTGTAAACGGCTTTAATAAAATTTCTAGTATATAATTTTTAAAAAAAAGCTACAAGGCGCAATTAATATAAAATGGAGACATTCAAGATTAAATCATTATGCACTTAAAAATATTGCGTGCTGGCAACACTTAACAGTATGTTATAGATTAATACTTTATCTGTAACATATAATCCTGCCGAGAATTTCATCACAGGCTCATAAATATATCACTAATACCAACACACGCTCATACTTATTATGATTTACGAGCTGTAGTGGCACATATGATTTAGGCAGTTCGATCATGCGGATACTGTAGTAAATCCATCACGGAATTAACCGTTGAAATCAATGCAGAATTTAGTGCAACCTAGTACATAACTACCTCAAAACTCAAGTTTGTTTCACAAGAGAAACAATAGAATATTAGAGTATTTATCGTTTTTACTTTAACAAATAATCGCCACCTAAAGATGTGATTACTTTTAACTTTTCATAAAGAACTGATAAATATAATACTAAAACCTTCCTAAAATTCATAAATATTTTTTAATCAACTCAGGAACTTTCAAACTCAATGATAAACTTCCTCTGTAAGTTAAGAAGGTGGGTCTTCAGAATGAAAATTGCTTGTCATTCTGAAGGCCCACTATTTACGTTGTACATATGTTGGCAGATCTAATCACGGTGACTATTGAACGTAGGGCGATATAATTGGATATACGAGAAGATAGTATAACGGAAGCACAGTATGACATCCACTAATGTAATCCAGCGAGTCTAATCTGATATCGAGTCCAGGCAGACACGGGCTCCACGCCAGATAATTGGGTTGCGTTTAATCCTCTACAATGCAACTTTAGACTCGTTTCCGCTGTCTAATAAAGCAGCTCACGCTTGACATGGTCTGAAAGCTTAGCTAACCACCCATCCAGTATTATATAAATTTTCGAAACTCATAATTAAATTACTGTTAGATAAATAATTATTATTTATGGAAGGCTTACGTCGATTTAAAGTACACAATGTAGTTCATACGAATAGGTAATTTATGTCTACGATTAAATTAACTTATATTAGAACATATTTGTAAGTTGAAAACATGTTTAACAAGTTTACTTTTAGCTTTACTAAAAGTAATATTTAGATAGTAATTTGAAAGTAAATATTTAAGATATGATATTATGATAAAACGAAATATCCGAAAAAAAAGTTGTTGTTGTTTTTCTGTAGATTTCGTTTTCTTTATCTTGTAATTTCACGGTTGGTAAATGCAACAATCCACGGCAGAGAAGATAATTCAATTCCATCGTAAATACATGACCGTTTCCCGAATTTCCTTTGAGACATGGAGCGCGCACCCTACGCTGCGAGCCGGCACGTTTCTCTGAACTTTGGAATTCCAATTTTGAAAAGTTTTCCAACAAGCCAATATTGACAGTCAATGTCAGAAATCCATTTACCAATGGGTCATCTTGTCTCCAAACAATTTTCACGATATTATGTCTTTGTCTTCCGTAGAAATTGACACGTAAAATAAGTACGATTCAATATTCACACTAAATATTTTATTTTTTAGTTGACATTATCATAATCGTACTGTCATTACGTTTATGTTAATAATTACCAAAGACATATATTATACACTTATAATAAATAATTTCAAATTTATAAGTGTCTTAATTTTTATAATAATATGATAATTATAACATGAAATAATATTTATATTATTCATAAAAAAATCGAACGACATTATGTATTAGCATGAAGCGCCATCTAAGGAAAATCCTTTGAACTATCAAAACGACCGACAGTAGCGCCATCTAGTAGCAAGGGGTAAAACCACACCGTACTAAATTTACACGTAGAACTTAGAAAAAACGAAGTCGCATTATATATTTTATGATTTTTTATAAAAGGAGGGAAAAAATGTGTTTATTTATTCGATAGCACTTATGAAGTCTTAGTACTTTTTGTAATATACTTGTAACATTTGTTTCCTTGGAAATAAAGATTTAAATCTTTGCTTGGAAAAATCTTCCAAAGTGGCCTTACCAATCATATAAGTGTTAAAAATATACTAATATACAAATATACTAATATAAAATATAAAAATTATTGCAGTAGAATTAAAAACAATGCGATGATATTCCTCCCTAAAAAAATATACGTCTTTTAAGTACAGATAACTAAATAGATATTCTTTTCAGTGGCAGATTACATAACAGTAGTCAAAATAGCATTTAAAAACATTATTTTAATTTAATCTGTTTGATGAACTTGATGGCGAAATTGATATATGTATATAATTAATATGTGAAAATAACTTGTGGTCTAAATTAACCAGTATTTTTTACCACGTAATTTTGAATATTTGGACCTATTAAATTAAAAATTCTTCATTCTCCCTCTTTTTATAATAAATAGGTAGGTACAATAAATGTTCACCCAATTTATATATTCACATTTTAATAGATAGGGATAAATAGGTAGCTTCATGATTATATAAATCATTTTTTATAGTAAGTATTATAAAATACATATTGTATAAAAGCATAGCTACCATTCAAACTCTTAACGACAACTGTCGGTAAATTCGTAGAAGCTTTATTTAACTTGTATGTTTTTGTTTGCATTAAATTTAAAAAACGCCAATTTTTGAATGAACTAGAAACATTTCCTATTATCCTGTACGGGTGGCAATGCATTTTTATTGCAAGCTGTTCTCATTTCCCACCCAGGATTGGTCCAGGCGATCCTGACTATTTTTTTTTTATTTTCATAGTATAATAAAACATAAAAAAAAGATATATAGAATTAATATATTGAATACAAAATAAAATAGATTAAAATAACCTTTCGAATTATAAAACTTTCGTATTTTCGTCCTTACAACAATCAGTGATATGTAATATCCTGTCGTTGTCCCTTTTGTTTTAATATTTTATTTGCCACAGTAAATAGAATTGAAATGTCAAAACAAGTACATATATTTTATCGCGTAGCTACTGCAAAATTCAGTTACAAGATTCATTCCGCTTTCAGTGCGGCTCACACGGCTCATAAAGCAGCGTTCCAATAGTCTATTGTTGTTTGGAGCACAGCTTAAATATATTAGCGGTCTACTACTAAATTGGCAATATGTTGTCTTTACAAATTCCAATAACACTACGATACTAGTCTTGCAGTATAAAATTTTATTGAGCGAGTTATTCTATTTAAACGAAACAACTTATCCGGCTTATTCATTTCATACTTTAAGTTCTTTTACAACGATGTTTGTCTCTTTTCATAATTTATTTTATTATGACGACTAGATTTCACTAAAGGTAGAGCTTTGTACAAAACTCTTCTGATTATGTATCACCTACTCACCGTGACACTGGCTCACTTGATAAGTGATGATATTACCTCTAAAGAAAACAACTCCATTTTGCTTTGTTCCAGTTTTATGCTGTCTGTGAGATCAGAGCTACAAGATATATTAAATCTTAAATGTCAGTGTTGACGGGGTATTGACTACAAATACTTGATTTATGTAATCTTACAATGGTAGTGTCTGTAAGTAAAGGTAACAAGATAGCATTAGGTGGCTCAATTCTCTAGGCCGGAAAGCCATACATACATATTAAGCAATGGCCTCGATCGCTCGAATTTGGGGAAAAGTTTGTGAATAGTCTCAATTACTATTTAAATAAATAATTAAAGATTTTTTGTCTTGAATAATTTTTATGAATTTTACCACTTTGTGCTAAGTTATTTTAGGGGCGCCTTTGTAGCTATTAGTCATTTCTCAATTTATCTGACTTTCTACTACGAAAATAAATAAATCGTAGCGAATCTTTCGATCTCACTTAGGGACAAATATTTGTTTAAAGTCACAAGTAAAACTTATAATTAATAATAATACTTCGAATTATACTTATATTATATTTCAACTTGGAATTATTCTTCGATTTTCATACGATTAATAAACATATTTATAAGTTACTTATACTTCTTTGTATCTTTTGCAATTAATGGCCATAATAGTAACTACTGAGTTTCTTATCGATTCATTCAATTTAACATGATAGAGAGCCGAGTTGGCTCATTGGTTAGAATGCGTGCATCTTAACTGATGATTGCAGCTTGGATACTTGGATCGGTTAAGGAAAACATCGCGAGGAAACCTGCATATGTCAAATTTCAACGAAATTCTGCCACACGTGAATCCACCAACCCGTATTGGCCTACGTGGTGGAATATGCTCCAAGCCTTCTCCTTAGCCCAGCAGTGGGAAATTTACAGGCGGTTACTGTTGTAACTTAATCCATTTGTTAAATGACGATTACAAATATTTTTAAAAATATAATATTCATATATATGTATTTTAATGAAATAGGCTTACAATAACTAATAATCGCCAAGCAATTTTCCTTTTATTATGATGATAATTCAAACAAAGGGTCGTCGATTCCACGTAAACTTATTAACGATACGATTTACTCGAATTTACTGCACTATATACGAAAATGACTATTTGGTTATTTGAAAAACCCAACTTGAACAAAAACTGCTTTGAATTTGACGCAAAAAATCAATGTGTATGTATTATTACTATTAATCATCTATACTAAAATTACACTGAACTATTTTTAGCTTTATACCTTTATAAACAAGCAATATTTTTATGTAAAGAACTAGACGCATCCAATGGACCATCAGACACCCGGCGTTTTTTTTAACTTTTTTCCTTATAGACTAGACTATGGAACTTCCAAAATCAATTTTTGTTCCTTTTTTTACTCCATTAGATTACGAGCGTTGGAGAGGTTGAAAAAGAGGCGAATTGTTGGTGAAACTAACTATTTACTCACTATGGAAAAAGTGTTGTATTTTTTCTACTTTCATTATTATACAGGTAAATATAATTTGCCAGTAAGTGTTCTACACCGGTTATTCAAAATAGGTTATATGAAAAAACTATGTAGAATTTAAAAGGAGGACCTTCATCATTTCCTTCAATGTTGTAAATTATAAAATGATGGACTTCCAGACTTACCTTACCTTACCTATATAAAAAATGTCAACCCTCAATAAACCCCTTATAGGCCCCGTGCGTATCGCGATGAGCCTACTGTTGCGCCATCTCGCGGAACAGTGGTAACAATACGTAGATGCCCAGCTGACTGGCGCCTTCCCAAGTAGTATATGATTCATACGCACTTCGAGGTCATTATTAATCGAAAATAATTAACTTTATGACCTCGACGATAATCCAATGTGGTTTTGAATCCATTAAATTTATTTATTTACATTTTTTTCGTGCAAAATCGATATCAAAAAGTAAGTAATGTACCATAAAAAATTAGAAATCCAACCCTTCCGAGTGAATGTGTTGCCGCTTATTATTGAATTGAATTTTAGGTAAAAAAACTATTCGAAAGCAGGCATGTCTCCAACGTGAGAGAAATTATCGATGTAGATGGTAAACGTATCATCGAGGGAAAAATTTTACCACAAACTAGGGTAATAAACCCTCCGTACGATGTTACGTTGAAGGTATATGAAAAAAAAATTGTAAATTGTATTATTAAGATCTGAGTATTATTAAGCAAACGACACTAAATCATGAATTTTTACAGTTACTTGTATAAGGATAACAACTCGTTGAAGCAAATATGCAGGATCGTACAGTCAAACTAAATAAGTATTTTTAGAGTAATTGTAGATTCTTGTTTCATAGCAATTTCACTAGCCTTTTGCACTAATAAATTAATGCTTTGCTCTTTCGTTTTCCTCAAAGCATGATGTATGGCACTGGTGCTGTGGTCCTTGTGTGATTAAAAACATAAATTTTGTGTTGTTTTGTTCATAACTATAAATTAATGAACTAATCGTTATTTTTTTGTATCCAGTGAACACTGAATATTTCATAGGATCAATTTCTTTGTCGCCTGACCTTTTAACTATTTTTCTATTTTGTTCGGAGTTGTTGCACCCAATAACACAACAATATCTTTTGGCAGGCCTTATTTTCCGATATTTTTAGGTATTTTCATAAGTTCAATCCGTATGCACGAGCTCACTCCGATCGACTGTTGTCACCACATGGCCACACGGGCATCTACTAACTTTCCGATTGAGCCACGAGGGCGGCGCCACATGCGATGCGCACGGGGCCTATAGGTAGAATATACAGAAACGCTTAAATTCGTATCTTCTCATTTTTAATCAGTATCCCAAAAACAAAGTTTTATGTTTCAAACTTCAAAAATGACGGACTTCCATACAAACGTTCAACCCATATTTCACCCTTTTAGGAGTAGAATTTCCAAAATTCCCTCCTTAGTGGGTGTCATGATACGTTAGTTTATAAGTGTAGATCAACAGCCTAAAATATAAGTTTTATGCTTCTAGTTCTAAAAATGACAATAGTTTCATACTAACTTTCATCCCCCTTTTCAACCCTCTACAACACTTTTTTCCAATTAATAAGTAGCCTTTGTCCCTTCTCAGGCTGTAGACTATCTGTGTATCAAATTTCATCCAAATCGGTGCAGTAGTTTTGGCGTGAAAGCGATTCAAGCAGACAGACAGACAGAGTTACAGTCGCATTTATAATATTATTGTGGATTATCAAAATCTACATGAACATATCGTATATTTATGTTTATGTAATATGTAAACATTACATAACAATATAAGATACATTTAACGGTAACAATATTACTCATTAATAGTACAAAGGATTATTCGACCTGCTTCCCTCGTCCGTGGGGTTCTCACCATATACTAGTATTATTTGTAACATTAATAAATTTTGATAAAACCTCATTATATTATTGTTATTTATTAATTAAAACCTAACAATTTTTTTGCTTATCTATGATATAGTGGTAGTCATGTAGATTCATTTTAATTGTCTATTTCTAGTAATAAATACCTTTATTTACTGAAATTACAAATTTTAGTACCTTTCAATAAAATATGTAACGTTAAGAATAATGTTACTACGCTTAAAATGATTTAACATAATCAAATACAACATTATCGTTAAAAAGTAACGAGAGAGTGTTAAGAAGATCCATCTTAGGCGTCGCGCGAAAAAGATTTAGGTAAACGAAGCTTATTTTTGGTGGGGCTGACAGTACGATAGTGTAAGGCCCATTACAGGCAAATTATGGCCGCCATTATTGTCCGCGTGTCCCGCGCTAGCCCGTGAGTTACGCCCGTCCTGGGTCAATAGGTTTTATGTAAGAAATCCTTTTTAACTTTATCCCGATAGTGATATTTACATATATAGAATTAAAAAGTTTGAAATATAAATAAAACTCACATATTATTTACATATACATATATATTTTTTCTAATGTACAAATTATCTTATTATATATTATATAAGTGATTCGCAAACATAACATAAACATAATCAGCCTGTAAATTTCCCACTGCTGGGCTAAGGCCTCCTCTCCCATTGAGGAGAAGGTATGGAGCATATTCCACCACGCTGCTCCAATGCGGGTTGGTGGAATACACATGTGGCAGAATTTCGTTGAAATTAGACACATGCAGGTTTCCTCACGATGTTTTCCTTCACCGCCGAGCACGAGATGAATTATAAACAAATTAAGCACATGTAAATTCAGTGGTGCCTGCCTGGGTTTGAACCCGAAATCATCGGTTAAGATGCACGCGATTAGAAAATTAAAACATTTAAACAAACTAGTCACGTCAATTTTAAATATTAATACATCTGTATACACATTAATTTACTGGTGTACCGACGACATGATACTGTCGAGTTACAAACGATCCCGGAGCGAGTTAAGCCTAAGTTTGATGAAGTTAACCCATTAACGGGTCACTAAATCATTTGTGTCACCAGTAAGTTTGCATACTTGTCTCGGAAAATTATTTTAATTACCACGCCAAGTCCTCCTAGCAAGGCGTCAACAAAACTGCTTAAGGGAGGCAAGTTATGAAAGTAATATTTGACATGGAATTAATCAACATATGACAGCTTCCGATCCCAGTAAAATATTGAAAAGAATAAAATCCCTATTGCTCAGTTAGTCGATAATCCTAACGACGCAACGACGACAATTATCCACACTGATTTACGTAGTTGTCCACTGATGCGCAAAATAGAGCCAGCTTAAAATCAGACTTAGATCCCAAGGCGACTACTAAACGGCATGCGGCCGATTACGGTCAAATTATTACTATCATTATAGTCCGGGTCTCCGTTTCATTCGGGATAATGAGTCCGCTAGTTGCATCGCAATATTGCAAACTACACTCCTTTGGCTTTATCGATTAATAGATTAAAATTGTAATATCCTTTCCAGAAATATTGAACGGGATGTGAAAAAGGTTCCTTCAGCTGATTATATAAAAATAAAAATGGACACTGCCAATTGAAATATTTTTAGTATTAAAACGTTATTTTAGACATGAACACTTAACAAAAGCGTAAGATCTAACCAAGGGTCATAAAAACGAATTATATGAAGTTGCTAATCAATCTGACTAAATCGAAGATAGCTTCTGAAAATCGGGTTCGGTCAGCAGGTCAAAGAAAATTACTGGTCGTTTCGATAACGAGGTGCCCTGATTGACGCCCTACCGCTTGATTAAACTGATCAGTTTTTGCCTTTTATGAAAAGAACTCTATCAACGTTACTAGCTACCGAAGATGATTGAACTGCCCGTATAAAACGCGTTGATATGATCGAACGATATTATTTGTGCGAGAATTACTACTGAATATTCATAAACAGATGAACTTTACTTACATGGCTGATGTAAATAGATGTGATGCATTGAATAATGGAGTAGCTCGTCGTTCATTTTCGCTCATATTCAGACGTACCAATTATTATTTGCTTTACTTTATAAACTTTATTTTAGTAATTTGTAATGGACAAAACGACTGTAGGTTTGGTTTTGAAACGATCTTCAAAGTAAGTAATTTATCAATATTATCAATAATTAAAGAGCCGAGATATCCCTGTGGTTAGAACACTTCCATTTTTTATCGTTTATAATTCATCTGGTACTCTTCGCACTAGTATTTCACGCATCCCCCTGTTGGGGTATGGTAATGGCAGTTCCTAGGGCTATGCCCTATCTACTGCGGTGTCCTGTTCGCCGTCCGTTACTACGGACGAGTCGTTGGGGTCGGGTAAATCCGTAGATTCTCAGAGCGATCAAGTGCACCGGATGAGACCCCGTATGGGGAGGTCCAGCGAACGACCTGCTCTGTGAACGTCTGCGCACGACAGTTGTCGTGTACAGAAGGAGGGTATGGTACTCTGTGGTAAAGGAAAACATCGTGGGATGGCCTGCAAGTGTCTAATTACAATTAAATTCTGCCACATGTATATCTATCACGCCGCATTGGAGCAACAAGGCAAGGAAGCTCCAAAACCTTCTCCTCAAAAGGAGTGGAGACTTAAACCACCAATGACTCATTTACGGGCTATTATAGATACATTATTATGGAATGAATCATATTTTTTCCAAATTAATAATTTGGTAACAACGAATTAATCGATTTTAAGCTAATATCATCTCAATTAATACTTCGAAGATATTATGTACATATATGTGTATATATTATGTATCATACAAATCACATCCTATATATTATTTATTTAAGTAACTTATAAATACTTCTTCTACATGCATGTATGCCAAAGTACATGAAATAAATATATATACATGAAGTATGACTCCTAACGAAGCAATTCGACTTCCGTGTAATTGGATCTGTCAACAACAAACAGGCAAACAGGTAATTACTAACTGCTATCCTTAATAACAGACAGCGCTCCGTTAAGAAATTCGATACCGTCTCCCCTCCGGACATGCGATTAATTATCTAATACATAGTATATACTGATAAAGCAATAAAATGCAGATTTGATAGCAGACGCTATTTAAATTAACATCACCATTAAGGGCGTTAATCTTAAATCTTAATAATGGAGGCACAATGGTCGGAGGTATAAAAGATCAAACACGAACGACTTTACACAATGAAAAAAGTATTCAGTGATCGGAACCTGAGTACTTATTCGTACGTATATACATACTGCGGTATTTTTTAAGTTACTTTTTATAATGTTAATGTTTTGATTCTAACAAAAGCCATGTCCAAAATAATTTAATAATTTTACTAAAGTAAAAATAATAAAAATGTTTTGTACGCATTTTAAATGAAATCCATCGAAATCAATAAAACAATCATCTAAACTAAATATTGTTTGCACCATGTATTTTTTAATGTTGAAAAAAGTAACTACGGAGTTTCATGCCGGTTCTTCTCCTTAGAATCTGCATTCCAAATCGGTAGTACCTTCGTTTAATACAGTTTGTTAAATAACGATCAAAATTGCTTTTAAAAGTCTTCTTTAATAATAACTAAAGTTTTATTAATAATAACTAAAAAAAATGTAATGTCTTTATAACTTGCATTTTTGTTTATAAATTATTTTTTTAAATAGCATTAGTTGCTGTATTTTTATGTAGTACCTAATTGCATTGCTATAGTAGGAAAACTCGGCTAAAAAGTAAATAAATAACGCAATACATACGTGTCACATAGCTTTATATTTTTCGAAAAGAGTTAACATTGAATATTTTTAAGAAGATACAAAACAACTTTATATAGTACCTTGTTGATGCACAGAAGACGATTTATGCAACTAATAATAATAAGAATCTCAGGGAAATAGTAAAATATCTGCGAGTAGGCAAATCTAATCAGTACGTAAGAAACAACAGCATAAGTCTTCGACAAGTCGAAACAGTAATAGTAACAAAAAAAAGAAACGGTCTTTTATATGAGCATATGTTAATACACGGAGATTGAATCTTGGGATTGATCTTTTGACTATAATTATAGTTATTATTGTCAATTAATTCTATCCATCGTTTACGTTTATTCATATAACGCGCAAAATTGCAATACAGATTTTAGAACAACGTAATAATATTCATAATTGTTGCATTAAATTTATTCATTTATAAAACATCCAATTTTAGGAATTCTGTCTAATTAGCTTACACAGAAATGCATCATCTTTGGCTCACAAAACGGGAATTTATACCGAGGTGAAATAAATCCTAACATTTTTTTTAACGCCTCTTTTACACAGTCAGTATTAAAGATTTTATTTACAAATGAACGTGGTGTGGCAGTATCGGAAATTGTCATTCAAAGATTACACTTGTTCCAAGTTATGCGGGTCGCTAGTATTAATATCGTAGAGAGCAGTCATGTTATAAAGATCTTCCCAACCACTGAAGTAATATCTGTAATGGCTTTATAGAAATATTTTTTGTATAACATTGGAAAATACACATTAAATAAACCGCCGTTTCAGACAATACCTTAAAGTAATATTACTTCTTATAGAATTTATTTACGAACTCATTTTTGTTTGTATTGTACATCCAGACAAATATTAAAAATGTGTAAGTTTGTTTGTCGAATTCCATCTTTGTAGGAGCAATGGCATAACCAATCAATGTGAGGTTTGTAGAGAATAATGTCCTTCTAATCGAATATCGGTCACGGTACGCTATCTCAAGAACTAGCCGGGTGGCTATATGGCGCTGGAGATATAACGCACAAGTATTTAACCCTCAAATAGGTGCAACCTATTCTCTCACACGCAAAAAAACAATTGAACGGTTATCTGACACAATTGGAGGGAAATCAGGTACATGATTAAAGCGTTACGCGCTATCAAAGACTCATGAGTGTAACGCTACCAATATATCGATATAAATGGAAATCTCTTGGCTGGTAATAAGAACGTCACAACAGAAAAACTCAACAAATGTTTTGCGCCATTCCTACGATTCAAGCTTAGGACTCTGGGATCTGCATCGATATAAATAAATTACAAGGCCAACCAGCTATCCCATATTATCCCAAAAATTAAAAAAATCACGAAGCCACTGTAATAACTAGTTTTTTGATATTATTAATACAATATAGCCGTGATATTCAGTCGTCACTATTATAAATCGTTAAGATTATCTTATCCTACTTCACAAAGCAAGGCTTACCGTCGTAGGGTGAAGGTCTCTTGTAGTAAGAGGATTAGAAAGGCTCCGTGTACTTCACTACGGTTGAGTGAGTGGCTGCTCCTTAGCCATGTAGCCTACTTTATGATAGTTTATTTCATTGTGTACAAAGTAAATACATACCTAATCTCATAAGTATATGTTATATTTGGTTTTAAGAGCTTACATATAATACACAAACACTGGTAAATTTTGTTTTATTACTATTTTATTGTAAAACATGGGAACGTGTTCGTTGAAGTAAGAAATGTAAGAAAAATAAACCATTCCCTATGTAATCAATGCGCTTCCAGTAATAGGATCTAAAGCGTTAGGTTTTTGTACGTGCAATAACAACGACTTGTTTCAAATAAGAACAAAGCGAGACATTATAGCATTTCAGCTAAGTCGTCGAATACCGGGTGAGTGAGTGGGAGCTACCCCGACCTGCGGCGTGTAGTCGTCACAGCGTCTTATCACAAAAACAAAAAATATTAATTCTTGAAATGTAACTGAAAACTGAAACTAATAATTAGACAACAAAAGGACAACCCATAAATGTTCCACTGCTGGACATAGGTCTCCTCTCAGATTTGAAACCAACATTTAAGATTAAGATCCGTTACTTTTTCTATCTACTCGGCCATTTCGGTTCTTGTTTTTAATTATTTATTCGAGTAGGGTAAAAATATACATAATATGGATTCCACCAAGAAAAAGCTCTATCGATTAAGAGACCAAGCCTCGGAGTAGAAAGAGGTAAATTCTAGTACATTCATTTGTTTACGCTTAAAATTACAGCGTTTAAATTCTATATGGTTAAAATAAACCACTTGCAGTACTCCTTACTATACAGATTCAATATAATCGTATTTATTATTAACATTTAATGTCACTTTTATATACGTATAATTGAAATGTGACTTATGTGTTTAAAATCCTATAAGGTTTGTCTTAAACTTGTGACGTTATGTACCTAACGTGACTAGTATTAGTACTAGGTACTAAAACAAACGTTAAGGTAGTTAGTTAGTCCATCCATCCCCGAAAGCGTTTCAATCCGAATAAATGTTTGTATGGTAAAGGATATTATTTCAATTCGTTTCAAATGCCGTTATAAAAAAATTAAATGTAAGCAAAACTCGTTGAGAAAAAAATGGTTCTTGAACGCAAGATATTGTCGCGTAAATTTCTAGTCTAATTGGTTGAAAAAAAAATCTCCTGCAACAATCCTAATAATACAGGTTCAATAATAATCCAAATAAACGAAAAATAAACATGTTAATTGACTAATACAAGATTTTTCCTTTTGGAGGTTTAAAATCCTGATTTAATTGGGTGAAAAATCACTGTAAACCACAAAACAAACATGACTAAGACTTTCTGAATTGCGAGCTATTGCATTTAAGTGAAAATAAGAATTTAAGAGTTACAAAGATCGGTAGGAACGTGATATTTTACCACTCTTAAATCCATTACTGTTATATTCTGATAAGATATCTGCTATTAAAACACTAAAAAACAATAATACTCCTAAAAATGTATTTTTATATGACAATGACATGAATTTTATCTAAATGAATTAGGATCAAATTTCATGCAAAAAGTGATCCCTGCCTACTTACAATTACTCATGAATACTAATACCTCCCTAATTTATCCTTAATAAGCTTTATCCATAAAGTAATAATTAATTAACCACTTTTGAAACAAGAAGTCCATTTTTCAAAGAAATAAAATACATATTCGGAACGTATATTCGCCGATTTCTCTGAAACGGCAAAAGCCATTTGTATGATTTAAACTTTATTATATTAAAGAATCCTGAGGTGGTCCTATACATTTGTTTAACGTATAACGTATGTACAATTTTCAGGGAAATTAAGAAAAAATATATAAATAGCCGAGATGGCCCAGTGGTTAGAACGCATGCATCTTAACCGATGATTTCCAGTTCAAACCCAGGCAAGCACCACGGAATTTTCATGTCTTTAATTTGTGTTTATAATTTATCTTGTGCTCGGCGGTGAAAGAAAACATCGTGAATAAACCTGCATGTGTCTAATTTCAACGAAATTCTGCCACATGTGTATTCCACCAACACGCTTTGGAGCAGCGTGGTGGAATATGCTCCAAACCTTCTCCTCAAAGGGAGAGGAGGCCTTAGCCCAGCAGTGGGAAATTTACAGACTGTTAATGTTGTATGTAATATACTAAATTGTGAAAAATATGTAATAAAATTAATTTTATTGATACATTAAAAACTATTTTATAGTAAATATATATACTTAGGTTACATTTTAATAAAAACACGCAATCGATAAAATTTGAACTTGTGCCTTTTTATTATTATATTTGAAGTCCGCATAGTATATTTTTTGTAACGTTTCTTTCATTATTATCATACTACAGATTAAACTTTATACATAATGTATGCATATGACATATTCCTGTCTGCTATTAAACGGATCCCCGCATTCATTTAAATTCAGTACTAATATTTAAATGATGCGGTCCTACAGTTCGGTAAAATTAAATCCACATATATATATTATACATATATATAAGAAATAGAATCGTTTTAAATACACATATATTTCATTCAATTGTTACGTTACTTTTGTGTGACTATTTAATTTATGAAGAACTAGTTCCAACATTTATGTCCGTGCCGGAGAATGTAGATAATTTTATTATTATATATAATCAGTATCACTTAGTTATCTATTCGCTCATACTGTAATACCTCTCACTGCACGCCCCCTTTTTACGGCTCTATTCAAATATCTTGAAATATCTCTTAAAATAATGATACAAAATGTAAAATTTAAGTGCAATTTGAACTCTAAGGAAACTTAAAAATGCCTTTTAATTTGTTTGATTCGTAAAATAATATTTTGAAAGAATGTTAAATAATTAAAAATCATACTTTACAACTAGCTTGTATACATGTTTATTTCAATAAGATATCGAGATACAATTTGTTTTATTTAGAATATTTGTGCTGCGTACAAGCATTATATAACTAATAATTAATTACCTTAAGAAATAATTAATATGAAAGAGTAAATATTGATTGTTACGTCTTAATATATACGCATAATTGATAATGTGACATACGTGCGTACAAACTAAAAAAAACGATTACTTGTGCCGTTATATACTTGGAATAACGACATAATATTCGCACAATGAACAAGCATTAAGCTAGTTACCAATATATGATCTTTTTTTTATTATTTAATTTATAACATCCACGCGCTCACAGTTGCCCGTGCCTTTTTTTACATTTTAGTTTTATAAATTTTGACGATATTTTATATTTTTACTGAACATCAGAGATCTTCGCTGGACTTCGAGCTTGTCGTCTTCTTGGAAGACTTGGCCCACACTGACTTTTTTTTTCATTTTAAAATAATATATAAATAATCCATAATAAATAATATATGATAATATGTAATATATAAAAATGTAATATACAATAATGTCGCGTTTATGTATAGATGTTACTAATATATAATAAAAAAAACATTAAGAAACCTTTGTATGTTGAATCATATTACAAAACAAATTATATTTAAATGATAACGTTGGGAATTAAAGGATCGCCACGAGGCCTTTTCAAAGATTGTTAAAATAAAGGTTCTAAATGTAATGCTTCTATATTGAATAAAGATTTAGCTTTGACTTTTATCTAGTAAATCACTCTAACCTAAGATTCAGGATCTCAGCGAATGTTATTAACGTGTTACTTTTAAAGACATGAAAATATTTCCTTAAATTGCTTTTTTGTTTCAATAAATGATAATAGTTACTATGTCCTGATCCTGATTAGGAACAACGTGTAAAAGAAAAATAAACTGCTTCTTACAGATTAATTCCAGACTCTAATATCTCAATTTTATTTCAAATTTTTTATCAAATTCTTTAGTACCTATATTTAATAAAAAACTCTTTTATTTAAAAATCTTCTATATATATTAAATAAATGTAAATTAAACATATGTGTTTAGCACATTTATAACATAGTATATCGTAATAAGAAGTAATAATTAATGTTTTACAAGCATTGTAGTTTTCATACAAGGGTTAATGTCACTTACCACAATATACTGGTGAAAACCGGTCTGCGGTTCTTTTTCCGTTCATGTTAATCCAAAAAACAGACGCATAGTGTTTTATGTACACTAAATACATCTATGTATGCCATCGTACCACATAAATTTACTTTATCTTTATTATTCTTACTATGACAAAATGATTATATTATATAAAATACTCGTAGTAATATTATATACTTAATGCTGCTGCAAAAGTTATTTCTCTGAGAAAAAAGTACAAGATGTTTAACTTCCTCACTCAACTGAGACCGACGACTCAACAGGAAATTAAATAAAATTTATTTCGTTACGATTATAGCACTAGTAAGTAAAATAATTTCTCGGAATTTCTTGCGTACCGTGATTATATACGTATTTGCAATATCTATTAATAAAAAATATAATTGAAGTTACAAGCAAGACTTTTTGTCAGTTATTTTTGTATTAAAGACATTTAGGAAGCTAATTTTATTATTCACCCTCATTTGCTTCTTTGTTTTTCATGCCAGTAAATCAAACCGTAAAGATTTATAAGCAATAAGAAAAGTAAGGAAAACTCGTAACCTTTGTTTAATAAAAATATTTTCTGACGTATTTATTGACCTTTATAATAAATGCGCGGACGGTTTATTTCGAGAAAAATAAAAACAAAAATAAGATTTAATATTTACGGAGAAGCCACAAAACATCGGGAAGTAATAAAAACGAACTAGAGTTTAAGTTACATCTTGTTTTTAAACTGATTGAAAATCTATTTTATTTTTTCATAAAATGAGTTTTTTAAAAGTTGGCAAAGGCAGTTTAGAAGTGACACAACAAGGGGAATTTATCACAATTTATGTTACGCAATGGCTACATATTGTCCTAATTGACTCTTATAATATATGATTATTTTTTTCTAGATATGTAGCTCAAATAAGTTCGGTTACTATTATAAAAAAAAAACATATTATTTTTGCTCAATTATGACGTATACAGTATTGAATTATTATCTAACTGACGTTTTTTGTTTATTAAACGCACTGGTGTGTCGCACGCGAAACTTTGCGTTTATTCAAAAGATTATTTAGGAATTTCGAAAGTAATGACAAGTTTTGTTTTGATTTAATTTCTTTGTAAACTGTAAGTCACTCACGAACATTTGGCGCCAAAATTATAAAACAATATTTAAATGAAATTTTTAATGTCAAATAGATTACATTAATTCAGTTAGAATTGGAGTTTGTCTATAACAATTTACTTTAATTATGTTTACGTTTTTCATTTTATTTCATATATAGCCGTAGCGCCGCTCTCTAACAGTTCAGTAACATTTTTCCGTTCTCTAAAATTAATATTATTTGTTAAATTGTAGCAATTTAGTAAATTGCAATAATAAATCCTATTTAATTTTTCACATCTACGGTATGAGCTCTTCAAAATGAGACCATAATCGTTTTTTTTATGTATAGCTATCGTCCCATAATCACTGGGACAAAAATCGGCTCACGCTATTAATACCATAACCTTACCATACATTAATAGTTTTTTTTTTATAGTAAATGTCGTCGGACGAGCATCTAGGCCACCTGATGGTAAGTGGTCCCCACCGCCGATAGATAATGGCACTGTATGAAATATTAACCATTCCTTACATCGCCAATACACCACCAGCTTGGGAACTAAGATGTTATGTCCCTTGTGCCTGGAGGTACACTGGCTCACTCACCCTTCAAACTGGAACACACAACAATACTGAGTACTGTTTTTTGGCCGGAGAATATCTGAGTGGTACCTACCTAGGCGGGTTTGCACAAGGGCCTACCACCAAGTAAATTACCAGCAAATAATCATAAATTTTGAATTACGCCTTGTAGTTAATTATACATAAGTACATAAAACTAACCGCTATCCATCCAATTGAAGCGTATTTAATTATATCATCTCCTAAAATAATTAATTTAGTTTTCTAAACATTTAAATTGAAATGTATCCGATTTAATATTTCGCTATTAGTCAAGTTATGCGTAAGGAAGGTGCGAAGAAAATTCACATAAGCAGGGATAAGCCTTTATATGTGTTTTCGTTCGAGTGGTATTTCTTAGTTACATGCTAAGTTACAGTCTAAGGTAAGGAACGCTTTTTATTTATCATAATTAGTAGCTTTTATTCTACTAATCCGCAGGACAAATCTTTTAGTATTGGTACCAATGTAATTCAATTGCATTCATTTGTATATATATTATATTATTCTTAATAAACCTTAAAAAAAGTATATATCCATCATTAATACTTTTCCAATCCCTTTTTAATTCTTTGTCGCATTTTTTTTATAGTATAGGTGGCAGGAGGCTCACCTGATGAAAAGTGACTACCACCGCCCATGGACATCTGCAACACCAGAGGGCTATCAGATGCGTTGCTGGACTTTAAGAAAGGTGTAGGCTCTTTTTTTGAAGTTTCCGAATCAGCCTAGCTTATATCTAGATATATTTTTTTAAATTATTGTAACTGACTCGGATTATATAGCTTTATAAATATCGACAGCTACTCACACCGAGCTCGAGCCCATCGTGGAATAAATCACGCAGCACACAAAGAGTAAAGTGTTTACCATAAAATCGTATACATGCCCCTAAATCATAACACAATAAAATTTATAGCGAGCGGAAGGTCCGGCCTCGAGTGCTGATAAATCAAACACATTTTCTTCGTGTGACTGCAGGGAAAAATCTTTCCGGCAAATATACCCGTAACTATGCCGTCATTTATCCTCCTTATTCTTAGATGAATACATATTACGCGACATTTTAAAGGCTTTCTATATATTTTCAAACTCAATGAAAACATATATGACTATAAATTTATCTTTCGTGAATTTTTAAATTTTTAATAGAAATTTCATTTACTTTATACATTGATATTGACGCACTTACGCTTTTTTTTTTAAGTTTTATTTTAAATAATTGACCTATATAAATATGCCATGTTAAATTTTCTATCACAATTCTATTGCTAATATTAAAAAAATGATATTTTTATTTTATTGTCGTAATATTGCGTAAAATGTATCGTTCAGTATTTTTTTATAACGTTCCCGTAAATATGTAATAAGTGTATGAACACATAACAACTCTCACGTGTGAACACTTACTTTCATGCTTTTCAAGTTTCCACTTTAGCTCACACTACAAACTCAAAAAACGTGATAGAGCATCGAAATAAATGCAAGTAAAGCCCATACCAGACAACGACGTAGAGTTGCAAAAAAATTATACTTTTTAATTTGTAAAATGATTATTTTAATGTCATATACGAGGCTGCAGATTCGATTCATTTGAACACCACAGATTATCATGTGCATTAATTGTAGTTATAATACTTCTCATGCTCTACGGTGAAGGAAAACATTGCATATGTCGAACGACTGTCTGACTTGTATACACCAACCATAACTTGATATGATATGGCATTGAAACATTTACGAGCTATTAATTTACTTTACATTAACATTAAACATTAATCAACTCTGTAAGTTTTTGCATTTTTTCTACGCTATATTTCAAATCAAAAAAATATAATTTTTATTATGGTCGTTTCCGCCCGCGTCTTCGCTTCTCTTGTGGAAGGAGGGAGAGGTTTGTAGGACAAAAAGTACTTTATTAACCAAATTTTAATCAGATCTGTTCAACTGTTCTGGCGTGATTGAGTAACAAACGTCCATCCATTCAATTCTCACATTGATAGTGTTAGTAAGATGAAAGCTGTAATTGTAAAATATGAAATAATTTTTGTTCTCTCGCTGAGTTTCTTTCGCCGATTCTTCTCAGGTCTGAGGTGTTTATTTTCGAAACGGTAATAGATAAGGCTTCTCAATATTGATTAAATATTTAAGACTGTAACTTTGACGTGAAAAAATACAACCTATATACAAAACAAAAAAAATAAAGAAAACAAAAATTAAACTGAAATTTTATGATATAATTTAACCCGCTATGTTCCAAATTTACTTTAGAAAGCAAATTAAATAATTACCATCATTAATATTTGAGCTTTCTTTTGTTACACAAATTTCTAACTTGTTTAATTTCAAGTCCCGTAGAGTCAATTAGGCCGGTAGACTTAGAAAAGCGTATTGATGCAATCTCTTTTATGAATATTGTAACGGGGCCTCGAAAATTATCCAATTAATTCTGCGGGTAGGTAAAATTAATAAGTGCGATTCATTCATTGTTTGCAAAGTATGATAATAGTCACAATTTATTATTTGCTTTGTGTTAATTCAAAAGCAAATTTAGCCGTAATACTTACACTGTTTAAATGATTATATAAATAATTATGAAATAAAATATTTGCATTTTATATAAATACGTTTTGTCAACAGTTATCTCGTGTCAGAAGCCCGTTTACATCATTTTTAATAAAGGTAACTCCAAAGGTTTCGCCGTGTATATTAATACTATTTAAATAATTCTGATTAAAAAAGTAGCATTTTATAGTCATTTCGTTTTACATTATATAAAACAGAACCGTTTACATATTTATTAATAGATTTAACCGCGTCATAATTCATCAAATAAATGTTACAATTTGTTGTATTTACGTAACCGATATTTACGGTTTGCTTCAACTGTTTAAAATATAACTCACTGTTCTGTAAGAAATCACTTCATATCTCACTCGTGAAACGATTAATTGCATTACGATATGTATATACCTTTAAATGATATATTTATGACAGTTATACAATACGGTGAGTTTCGTCTTTTAAAGAATAGTTATACAGAATACTGAAAAAAATATGCACTTTGACAGATCTAATTTAGAGAACAAGTATTTCTACATTATGATAGCTTATGATTGGTAATGCTTGTGGAGGAATGACATAAGATAATATAATCCTGAGGTGGATAGACAGGGGACCAAATTCTTTAAATTTTATTCATTTTAGATGATCTTTCAAGGCGCTCATTATTAAATATATATTTTATTTTAGCCAAATAACTGATACAAAAGCGTTTTTTACTAATTTAATATATTTTATATTATGAAAATGATTTTTTATTTATACTTGTAACTCCAATGCTCATAAATTTTTTAAATCAAAAGTTGAAGTTCTATATTTTTTTACTCCGTAATTTAAATGTTTTCAGTCTTTAATTTACCTCGGGTTTTATGTTCTTTTTATTATTGCGAGTAACTGCTGCGAAAGAATCTTCTTTTTATAACCTTTCTCAACAAAGTTATATAAAAAAGTCACGACAATTCAAATCTCAATGTTGTTATTAAACAAAGGAACAGTAATAAGCGCTTTAAACAAGACTTAAATAGATTTAAAGCTTTTATATTTTGTTCATTATACAAACTTATTTAAAAACAAACAGATTCACGAAAAATAAGTACTGTGGGTCTGTTGTGCAGTGAATCGTGGGAAATAAATAATTTATTAAGGACAAGTTAACAAGGGTCTCATAAAGAAGGCAAAAGGTCGGCTATTTGTTTTCAGTGAGGATGGTTTGCCTCGTTTCGTTATTTAGAGATTGAGAAGATAACAGAGATGGCGAACCAGTCTCTAAATCCCACAAACTTATCTAATATTAAAGAAACCTTTAAGTAATACTGATGATCCGCTTGGCATATGTAATACGACTTCTTAGGGATTATATATGATTTTTATATTAAATATTCAAATAAATTAGTATATAAGTGAATCAACAGTATTTTATACTAATTACTGCCTCGGTAATTTAGTGGAGTTTCAAAGGATGAGGTCCGGTCCGGATTCCTAATTGGACAGTTTTTTTTTTATTGATAATTAGTAAAGTGGAAGTTTTGCCTCAGAAAACACGTAAAGACATTGCTCCTACATATTATTGCTATCCAATCTTGTCGTTTTGACGTTTTATTAAAGTACATATAAGTATATACATATATATTATGGAGGGAATATAGAGTATCCCTGTGTGCACACTTGAGCAAAACATAACCTCCAGCGCTCGTCAGTCTTTGACAGTGGTCGCCGAGGCAGAAACTTGATCAGAAGAACAATATTATTTTATTTCTACTGTGAGCGTTGTTTTTTTGGAATACAGTTAGTTTCTGAAATATAAAGTGCCGAATATTAAACATAGACTTATAAGCAATATAATATGATAACGTTACTTATAAGATGGGTATCCGTCAAATAATTGTTGAGAATAGGATGGATAATGATATAAGAAATTGATTTATACATTTTTAAATATCACAGCCCAAGTAGATGCGACCCCAGACCAGTATAAATTGTAACATATATTTATCATAAATACATATGTAGACATAATATTTAAAATGTTTAATGTAATTTAATTGTAATGTTTTTAACAAAAAAATAGTAACTGGAGTGACAGCACACCTCTTGTGGTAAAGCTATATTTAAATAACATTTTAAAACAATAAGATAATTAAAATAGATTTTATTTGGGCTCTATTATTCTTACATAAAGACAGACTATCGTATTAACATTGCCGTTAAATGTTAATGTAATTTACATTTAAGACATAATATTTTGTTTACGACATTTTCATTCACGATATCCATAAAATATTACCTATTACACTTACAACTTTTTCATTCGTGCCTAGTTTCAAGCGCACCACTCCACTGTTGCATAAATATAAAACCTGCACAATCTCTTCCCAACCGCCATTGTAATGTCGCGAACACAATGACTAAATTGCGGCGGAAACGCTACCAGTCTCAGCCTAACCTTGATATAAAGTGCTATACTTGCGGCACCAAATTCAATGACTGTTAGTATTTTAGCAATGTTTATACTACTATATCTTGGGTGGATAGAGTTATGGAATTATCTTTAACAGGTTCCCTTTCCAAATAGCAGACACGATAATTAAACAATACGCACGATTTATACCTATGTGATACACAGGACAGGGGAAGGGTTAATATAAAATGAATATCTTCTTATTGATGTGTTACTGTCACTGAGCAAACTATTCTTCAGCGAGAAATGTTTTTCTATTAAAATACAAGTAAGTCTCTCCTTTTTTGTATACTTTCTGCGTGAACTTTTTAATGGCCTGACAAGATTAAAAATGTTGAAGTTTCTGCTCTATATTTACGAAGATTTTTCTCACAGTGCTGTTTTTGTTGTGGTGTATATTCTTCGCCCGTTTTTTGGGTTGTTTTTAACTGAATAAAATACATTTACACCAACATGGATTATTTATCTTAAAATATATAAAATATTGTTTACTTAAATAACTTAAACGCAAACGCGCAAGTCAAACGTGTTCCAAAATATTAAGTTGATACGGGATTAAAGATTATTTTGTAATGATATGAAATGAAGTATATATAAAATCGATTATTACCCATAATTAACGTGAAAATATTAAATTAGAGTAATAATATATTCATAATATATGAATCAAGTGTACATGATGTTAATCACTACTATTTAGTGGCAATCCAATTAATTAGCTCAAATGCTGACGCAAACGAGCAACTATAATTGTGATTTGTAAATTTAATGTTAAGTTGTGCAGAACAATCGCAACCGTCTATACATAAATCCTTCTAACTACTCAGCCTTCTAATTTACCTCAATTACACGATAATTGTAAGCACTCGCATTGTTACATTAACGCTTTTTAGCTGAGACGGCGGAGTACTTACGCCATTGAAAATTCTGGTTTAAAATTATGTACACGACAAATTATATTTAATTGAGAGAAAAAATCTTTTGTAGAGTATCATTTTCCTGGCTCATTCTTCTTATTTTCCAAGGTAATCGTTCCACTCCAAACCAGATAAGTAAAGTACATATTATTGGCCAACTGATTATTTTTAGTCCTAGTGAGAACTGCTTCGAAAGGTTAGTCATACGATACGATAGTAATATATTGCTTTTTTGTTAACAAAATTTACATATTTGTTGCCAAAGTTTATTTTAAATGAAAAATGAAACATATTCTCAGATCCATATTTCATACCCGAGCCCGTTTCACTGGCAATTGTTTTCATAAATAGTGTGCTAGTGATCATAAGAGACGTATAATTGGTGCCTCATATTATTATAATAAAAAAAAAACATGAAGACCTAATGTATACAAATGTAAACTAGAAAATACAGGTAGATTAAAAACAAAATAATAATATCCTCTGCAGAACGTAACTAAGAAACCGATAGCGTTTTACAACTTCGAGATGAAGAATCGGCTTAAAACCACATAAAGTGCGAGCAGTTCTTAAGACCCATTAGAATAATATCGAATGACGCGGTATTTTGTTGTTCATATTAAATTTCTACTTAAACTGACTTATTTTTTTCTGTTTGGTAGCGGTATAATTTCATAATAGAAAGGAATCTCTTTACTTCATTATATTAATAGATCTTTATGATTTCACCAGTTAGTGAATAATAGCACGAAGGTTGCAAGTCAGTCACCTTTTAGTAGGGCACTCTGAACGATAGGTTCGGAGCGCTTATCAGCCGAGGTTGTTTCTCGTCTGAGACGAGTCCTGTACAGGACTCCACCGTTCGTGCGTTTACAAATACCCAAAAAGACACTAATGAGTCTTACAATATCTTTGAAGTGCAACGTTGTTTATATATGTTATCTGCCCAATCTAACTTATTGTGCTCAGAATAGATATTAACCTAAAATCAGAAGCCTCCGCTTAAGGTTTGCCGGAGAGCAATGAAAGTATTATCGGTGTCAAGAGGACAGGACAGAAGAGATACCTAATCAGATAAAGTACATTGCGTTATAAAACAAGAATCGCTCGTGTAGAAAACTAAACTTCTAGACTGGAACGGACCTGGGTAGGTATCATAAAAATCATGAGAGTTAGAACGCGATCATTTAAATTGGATCCCTAGTGACGGACAAAACGTGGAGGTCGCCCTAGGTAGCGGTGGTCTCAATGCTTTCAGTTAAGATTGGTTGGATGCGGCTGGGGACTGAGGTCGATGGAAAGATGTTGCCTTTGAACAGCATTGTGATATGGGATGACGTTGGCTTATAAAATAAATATGATGCTATCGGGTAAGAACATTTTTAAATATATTACGATTACACAAATTAAATCTTCCGAGATTTAATTCGTATCTATACTTTTCTTATCAATGTTTGAAAGTAAACCTAATCTAACTAAACCTAAATAAAAACAACATTATAAAATTACAGCGTACATATTAGTACTGGAATTTTTACACATTTAAAGATATTAAAGTTGTTTACTGTCTGTAAAACGGGGATAAATTGTGCTACAAACTATATTGTAAACTTCAAGATCTGCGAATATCTCAAAGTTTTGCTATATCTGCTATAGTTTCGCCAGCGCTCGTCGAATAAGTCTCTTCAATTCCGCTATTCTGTGAGAAACAATTTCGACACTCGATGCTCGACCCTATCGTAAAATGTTGAAAATCGACTTACAAAGATACGTTACTTTGATATAATTCTCTGTATCCATTTAATATTACATTTTTTTTAATGAATTGCATACGCCGTACCCATGGGTGTATTAATAACCAATCTGTAAACGACTCTGTGCTTAAGAAAGGCTTTCATCTTAAGTAGAAATTTGATTAGGGCAAATTCAGATGAAGATGAATTGTTGCAATCACTATCAAATTCAATTCTTAGCCTTTATGCTTATCGTATCTTACCTAAGCCTACTTAAACATACTTTTACACGATAGCTGTGCGTTCGTGTTGAAAGAATTAGCTTTTACTTCCGTCTTGAAACGAAAATATGTCCATTTCGCGGATCATCAATAATTATTAATCGGATTAAAAGTAATTGAATATTTTTTTCTGACGATGGCTTTATGACGATGATCATTATTTAACGACAAATAACATGAAAATTAATCGATAAAAACAACACTAGTACAAGTGTTTTTTTTAAATACTTCAAATTATATCATTTAAAAGTTAAGCTTAAGTTAGAAGCAAGACCAATAGCCTAAATGATCAGAATCGAACATGCGACTTTTGATAACCCACTTACCATTTGGCTCATTAGGCTTTACTTGACTCGACTTATTTGTAGTATAACTATAATTCCCATGTACATATAAGTAATACTCGTGAAACGTTTATAATGGTTTTGTGATAATACGTAGATAATACACTAAACTTAAACTTTTTCAACATAGTTTGATTAACAATATAAAGTACGCCTTTCTCTCATATTAGTTTTCGCCCGCGGCATCGCTCGCGTTTTAGGATTAGCCTTCAGGTGTTAGATATGAAAAAGTAGCGTATGTCCTTCCTTGGCCATACCATTTTTTTTATATTCGGTTCAGTGATTTGACTATGAAAGAGAAACAGACAGATAGAGTTAATTTCGCATTTACAATATTAGTTTAGAATATTTAATAATAATAATTATTATAAGCGTGTCTTATTTCGTCATCAGATTGAAATTATAAAGAGGAGAATTATATTTGTTTGTTTTGGATTCACCTAAAAATCATAGTCGATTGATATGGGTCTATATTTTATAGCTTAAAGTTTCTGGACGGACTTAATTTATATAGGATGTTAATATGTTGCATATTTTTTGTGATAAAGATTATTTTTCTTATTAAGTCGGAGGGAAAGTTTCTGATTAAGTTGGAGGGAAAATACAGGCGCTTTTAGAGCTAACGCTGCTAAAATTATAGCAGATACACAAAAACTTTGTATGACAATGAAATGAAATGTCTGCAATTTTTATAAACAACTTTTATACACAACTCACAGTAATCCTTTCACTCTTACAAAGAATGGATAAATTGACTTCAATTGAACATTGCTTTTATAAACCAAAAATAACACTTAGTTTTTATATATATTCTTTAAGTTCTAATGTACGTGAATATATAATTCTTATGAGAGACAGTAATCCTTAATTTCGATAAGACTCAACTACAGTGTTTGTAAGGAGTCGGTATTGCTTCTTCAAAACCTAAACTATATACTCACAGTCTATTAGTAATCATTTACAATCAAGTAGTTCGTTTGTTCTTCACATAAACATAAATTAGCTTGCCCTTATTCCATTTATTTGGGTCGGCGCGATGTTTCTTCTTCCATTCATCTATGTCTCTAGTCATACCATCAGTTCCCTTCTTGCATATGACATTATCACAATCCATCTATTTTTGTCTTCAAAATAAGCGTATACATATTTTCTATATTATACACTTTTTTTTTTATAACATCCATCCATCCGAATATAAGGCTGTACCAGGATTATCGATTTGATTCCACCTTTTTTGTCACTATTTTTACCGTCAACTTATCTCTTATATGCTTATTTCGTTTGTATAAAAATCAATTGACGTCACTTCATAGATCCCACTTATTTCAATTCAATGCATTCAGCTTTCATCCAACACCTTTGTTACTTAAAACTCTGACCTATATAAGACAAATTTTGGTGGTTGATTTTTGTCCAGAACCGTCTGGATGGAAAGCACCTATTAATTATATATTGTACTGTTGTAATACTCAGTAAATTTGCGTTCCGGTTCGAAGAGTGAATGAGCCAGTATAACTACAGGCACAATAACAACTTAGTTACCAAAAGCGATGCTTTAACGATGTAAGAATTTGTTAATATTTATTACAGTGCATACAGTCTAAGGGCGATGGTGACCACTCACTATGAACTTGTTGGTGATTCTAACACACATATTTGGTCCGACGTCATGAAGTGTGTATTGAATTGGCTGAACATCATGGACTTGTAAAGTGACAAATCTATGTATATTTATAAAAAAAAAATACTGTTAACAAAATATACAATCGACGGAGTTTCACCTAAAATTTAATTCATTTAATCGTTCCGTAATACATTTAATTGAAGTACATGTAACATTTGAACTATATAGTTATATTAAATTATAATTTCTTAAGTCAGTAATACAAATGTAGTATGATAATTTTATCATCCTCAACAAATGCTCAAACGAAACATTTAAACGCTCTTAAATTCAAAATTCCTCTTTCACCTTTCCTTGAAATGTTAAATTCAACGGCGTACATAGTCGGTGTAGGCTTTGAATACGTTTACTTACAAATATCTAAGAAAACCGTGTTTTCGTATCTCATTATATTCCAAGACTTCGCTTGTCTGCATTAAACTCTAGAGATCTCGTTTATGTAACTCGAAGCATTGTAACTGGATATATTTTGAATAAAGTCATCTCCAACGTACAATACACCGCTTTTGTTAAATTTAAACACACGTACATTACGCGATTAAAAATATTAAACTTTTATACGTGATTAATGTATCATTTACTTCATCATAAGATATATATAATTTTATTAAAAAGTTGAAAATTTAGATCATGGTTATTTAAAGTTAGAAAATTGTATAATTTCTATTATATAAAAAACCAAAATGTGTTAATTTTTGTGGACAAAATAACAACAAATCTGAAGTTAGCCTATAACGCGTATTCATTGTATAACTCATTTGGGAAATTAATAATAATACATACTATATCTAGATAGTAAAATCTACTTAAGCCAATAACTTCTACCATATGCTAATAATAGTCTGGTTTTTGTGGTAAAAGGTATTCACTTAAGCTAACGTTGTGGTTAAAACTCATGAATTAATTATAATACGTAATAGATGGTATAACATACCCATATGTAAATGGAAAACAACAAAACAAAAATGGAAATTTTATATAGTTGCAATACCTAGTTATAAAATAATACTATTTGCTAACAATATTCAAAATACGATGGCTTACATTAAACAAATAGATGTATATTTTGAATAGACATTTGAATTACTATATGAAATAATCTATCATCAAACAACTGAATTCTTTTATATACATGCAGATACCATAACGATTCTATTCAATTCTTTATATAGCTCTTTGAATAAATTATCAAGCGTATTAAAAATATCTTCGTATCTACATTTTAATTAATTCCAAGTTTTTACAAAAAATACCTTCATTCATAACGATTTATAATACACCAAAATTAAATAAACAACTATGAGATTTTTTTATTGAAACGTATCTAAGAATATATTTTTTTATTTAATTCGACTAACATCAAAGCGTATTACACTAAACTTGGCATAACAAGATAAGTTATTACTACAGTAATATAACAACGTAAAATTGTTCTTACTTTTGCGGCTATTCGCGAGTTAAATCTATGTTTATTCATTGTTAAAATTATATTTGTATTCTGTTCTAAAGTAGATGATACATTTGTACAACTATGTTAAAATCATAAGCTAATATTTGAGGAATATCAAATAAATATTTCCTTTCAACAAATAATCAATTTAAAATCTATTAAATGTTTGCTGATCGGTTACAAAATACTTATTGTTAATTATTTCAATGCATGTGTATCTAACGTGAGTATTTTTATTTATAAGTATGTATGTATGTATATAAACTAGTTACCTAAATATTAATTGTATCCTTATGCATTCGAACTTTACATGGGTACAATTAAGATTATATCTGTATTATTTAAGTCAAGATAAATAAACAGATCATCATTGGCGTTCTTAAAGCCTGACAAACTTCCAGTTTTAGTTTGGTTTATTCAACTTGCCGGTGAAGGAAAAAATCAGGAGGGAACTTCCATGTGAAGAGTAAATTTTGTCACGATGTATATGTATCCATCAATCCGTCTTCTCGATAAGAAAGGAAGCCTTTTTTGCGCTGATGTGGAATATGTAGAGGTTACTACCACTACTACTAACCCATTCGGAGTCAGCGTAATGTTTAAGTTGCTTGAAATATTTTGGCAGAATTTTATCAGCTTACCTACACAACTGACATGCTTTTGCTGGTGCATTGATTACTTGCCACCATGCGGATGCTTTAGGCTCTAAATTTTTGTAGACAATTTGTATTTCTACTGTTATGTTATCATTACAAACAATGTGTATCATTCATTCATTCATACTCTATGTCCCGCATTGAAACCACCATGAAAATGAATTCGATGTGAATCGGATCAGTTTTACATGAATCCGGTTATCAGAAAAAAACGCTCTTCATAATATTTGTATGATGTATCAAAAACGTGATCCACGTTCGACGAGCCTGTGAATGTGAAGTGTGTGTACATATTCGAATAGAACGTGGTATCCGTTATATACTGACAGTACGAAACTAAAAATAAAGTTTAAGGAAGTATTTATAAATCAAAGAAATAAATTTTAGGTAGGCGTTTTTACAAGATCGTCAGATTAGGTACCGCCCACTCACGATGAGTTCTACGTCCAAGCATCCATCTGTTGTATCGTTTTGTTTCAACTTAATGTGTGCATAATCATCATCATGGGTCACAATCACAAACCACTGCTGTAAATAGGCCTCTCCTAAAATGTCAGTCACGTCTCACCACCTTCTTTAGGTCTTCTTAGCTAGGGACGTTTAGTACTCGTCTACTCCAACGTTCATCAATCCTCCGAGGTACGTGATCAGTCCGCCGTCACTTCAGTCTGCTAATCATGCAAGCTATATCGGTAACTCTGGTTCTTCTCCGGATAACCTAATTTCTGATTTCATCCTTAACAGATACTCATAGTACAACTCGCTCCATAGCACGCTGAGCGACCTTGAATTTGTGGACTTGAACAGCAGTTAGTGACCGATAGTGTCTTTTACCCTGCCCGTGTCCCAATCTATTTGTGGTCGGCGCATCATGTCTTTTCATTCCATACTCCTCTATTAATCGTCATCTGATCGCTCACATGTATCTCTTTCATATCCCTCCTCACATACTCCATTCATGTTTTCTTAAGTCGTCCTCTTCCCCTCCCTCTACGTCCATGCTCATAATGCGATAGTGTAATTACAGGAAATAACATCCATAGTAGGTTGGCGGTGCACTGACCAATGTATGTGGCCGGTGGTGATCATTTGCAATCAAGCGGCTTCATTGCCTATTTTCCTTTATAAATAATGAAATGAAACTAAATTAAGGAATTTTATTTTAGTTTAAACTTTCATGAGTACTCATCTTACCATTGCCGATAGACATTTACGCCGTTAGAAATATCAACCATTCCTTACCACAGCTGTTAATTGTCGGTAACTCATGCCATCTCATGTCGGTAAATCTTAGGTTTTACTGGAAAATCTTGAGATTTACCGTAGTTCGAGCTTTTACAGTAACATATATAACAAAATAATACATTTTAATCGATATGTTTGAAATTTGGTAAAAACATCGATCGATGCATTAAAATATATTATCCTCAAAACTCTATTAATAACAATTAATAATATCAAATTATATATAACAACTTAACTTGTTATGTATATAAAATATTCATTTTAAAGTTAATAATAATTATTTTATTATGTTTATAAAATGCTACTTAAAACAATAATCAAAAGTAAGCAAGTTTAAATTTAATTCTTAGCATCAAGGATTAAACGAATTTAAAACAAAACAAAAACTGTATGCCAAAATATCAGCCGAGTTACGAGTGTCACTTATGACATATGTCATGATACGTCACTGGCAGCGTAGATAATAAATAATTCAGCTGCTCGCCGACAAACGTGCCCTTTTGCTTCCCAAAGCGTAATAGCTCTAGAGGCACCATATCACGTAACTGATCCATACTAGTTATACCAGTTACGTACATATTTATGAGCTAAAAGCTTTTGATATGTAAGCTATTCAATAACATAAAATTTAAAAAAATACATAAATCTATGTTATTTAATTCAACCTTTTATTCTTGGTTTTTTAATAAGTTATTTCTAATGTATATTTTACAAGAAAAGGAAATCAGTAAAGGAGTTCACCCGATAGTCAGTAGGTAACGTACACCACTGATTTATATAAATATTTTTATACAGCGTCAATGCGCCCTATGCATGGGATCTAATGATATTTATGTCAATTTTATAATAAAATTACAGCAAGCGTTCCCCCTATACTGCAACCGAGTATACGCATTATATACTCATTAAATAAAAACCATCGTCATAAATCATTTTTTCTTATACTTTCTTAAAAAATCTTTTAATCTCATAGAATTTTTAAAATATTTAAATTGATTAATGTGTAGACAATGTATTATTATAGAATAATACAATAAATATGAAGGGAAAACTGTTTACAAAATCTTACTGCAGCTAAGTATTTAATATATTTAGATATTTAATTTAGTTAAATGAATTCATATATTTCTTATAAAACGTATCATGACTTTTAATTTGTCATAATTGATTCCAATTTACTACATTAGACAAGAATTCTCTGAAAATTCTAACTAAATTTCAAATATACGGATTACCGCAACGTAATCCGCTGTGCACGTTGAATGCAATGGTTCCTAATTTTTGTTGAATTTGCAAAAGTTAAGGTAGCAAGGATTAGTGGACAGTTTCGAGTAGCCGCTAACGATTCGTGGCACGTAGTCCAAAACAAAATTACCCGCGGCTGGGGAACGGGAAGCTTGCCAACTCTCATCATATTAAAGCGTGATGATAATGAACGTGCTTTATGTTTCTTCTACTCGAATATACTTTTCAATAGGAAAATACGCCAGTAATGACTTCCTATCTAAATATGCACTACAGCAATACGTGAAATAGAGTTCACGATTATTTTATTTTTCATATTTGTGATTTGGTGAACCGCCAATCGTTTTTTACATTTTAATTGCTCATTAAAATTTCACGTAAAACAAAATCAGAAAGTTCTTATAATAAATTACGGCTTTTATATAATGACCCGTTCTCATGAAATATACATGAGATCATACGGAATAAAAAATATATATTATTTAACGTTATCCTGGTTCGTATTTAATAAATACCAAGCCTACAATGGCTATGTAATAAATAATTATGAATACTTCCGTTGCTATCAGAATGGAAGTACTCGTATTAAAATTTAATTGAAAAAGTAGTTGCATTTTAAAATCACAGAGACATTGTATATATATTATTCGTCATGCGTAATAAATGTAAATTTCCCAATATGTCAAATACGATTGTAAATTATCACAAATAAAAAAAAGCATTTCAACATTCTATAATAAAGTATATATGCACCATGAAAAATCACTAGTGCTGAAATATTCTGAATCGAACAATTGTCACTCGTTTAAAAGTTAAATTACTTTAGTCAGCGTTTTTCTCACTCAGTGACTGAATAAAACATAAGACTTTTTAGCGGTCCTAATGAGCTGGCTCCTTTGTTTTTCTTGGTGTCTGCATAAGATGCGAATGAAAGTAGGATCAGTGGTGGCGCGTCGGATCAAATCGCACTTCATTTGTCCGCGTCAGGCGCCACCCTCGCCTGATGGATGACGGCCAACTGTGCGTAGACTGCTTTTAATTGATACCGTCATTTTTATGCCGAACCTGGCCGTCCACTTCAATTACTCGTCTTTAATATACACGTATAAAATTTCATTTAAATTAATACATGGTCCAAAATTAATTATGTTTAAAATACAGTAATTCTTATTCTTTTGTTATATCGTGTTTATTATTAAAGCAAAAACAAGTAATCAATACTTATATTGTGATGCATATTCGTTTGGGTAAACAAATTATATATATTAAATAAAATATCTGTAGGCTAAAGTAATATTAAAGTGAACCAGAGCTTTTTCGATTAAAAACAAATGTAGGAAACCAACTGTGTAAATGTATCGAAGTATATTTGAGCGAGCATGCAAATGAAACCGTATTACAGTAATCTAATTTTATACCAAAATAAATGAAAAGCTAAAATAATTTCATATGAATCACTGTTAGATTAGATAAGCGCTTCGAATAATTTCATCGAGTTAAAATTTCTCGCATGTGAATAAAGCAATCAACTAATTAATTGAAACTGTCGGATACACCTAAACAATTAAATGTATTGAACTGCTCTAGATCGATTTAACGTAGTCGATTTGTTTTGTTTCACGGGGGTTGTACGACACGGTTATATACGTTGGCGTTTTATTTAAAAGTGTTATTGTAGAAATTTATAACTCATTTATATCTATTACAACAAGTATTCACTCTCGTGAACAAGACATTCGTAGATAATGTCGAAATATCGAGCTCCACCGAATAAAAATAAAAAACATGGTAAATATCCCGTATTAAATACTTGTTGTAATAAAAATAGCCATGTTGATTTAAAATAATTTATATCTGTAATAATTATTGTAATAATTATCTTTTATACATCACGTATGTTCTAGAAATAATCTATACACTTGTAAAACTTATTTAACTCTATACATAATGATTTTGGATATGCTACCTGAATATAATTTGAAAAATCAATATACAAAAATGTCTTAACTATACGTAATAGTCTTTATATTTTTCATAAAGTTACTAATCTTATGAGACTTATAGATTAAATAAATGACATTGTTAAAAAAAAGAGAACGCGAACGTATCTTCCTTATAAAGCCATTAAGAAAATGCCGCAATGTAAACCAACAATTACCATTATCATTGCTGAAAAATAAAAGTGCTCTTTGGAAGAAAATTTTCAAGTGGGTCCTTAACAAAGGAAACGTATGGCAGTGCCTACAATGCAGAGCTTTTCTTTTATCTCACATTTACCTTAAAGCCGCTGAAACCTTACTATTCAGTGCAAATAGATACTGCTTTTATAGCAACATGTCTCATTATTGCTTCACCTTGCCTTGGCTATTACATATGTACAAATAATCATACATATTTATTAATAGAAAATCATAATTTGTTATTATTAAATGAAAATTATTATTCATACTCAAAAAAAATAACTACACGCATGACAATATCTTTTATTCGAGTAGGCTCTTACGAGCACTTTTGAATAGTCATTCTATAAGGTTAAATTTAATATGAAGCTACTACCGGTTCGGAAAGTAGATTCTACTAACAACAATCGTACAAAAATTCAGTGGCTTCTTTATTAAAAAATCAATTTAAAAAAATGTACATGTAATAATAATATACAGTTTCATGTATGTATCCCAAATGAAATTCAACTACTATTTAATATAATATAGAAATATATAATAAAGACGTTTCTTTAGTAAAAAAAAAAACGAATTTATAATTAATTTAACTTAATTTGTACATTTTAAAAAGGTTATAAATTTCTGATACTGTTGTTATTCTTCAAAATAAGTCAATTGCTTTATAGTTTAGAATTTTGTATCGAAACACTACAAATTGCTGCAGCAATACAAGTTACAATAGCAATCGAATGGATAATATTGTCTGAATACACGGAATAATAACTCGAAAACTGACTAGCACGTATTTAACCAGTTTTAAACTTTGAATTTTGTTATAACATATTTTATGGGATCAATCATGGATCTATTCATATATACGTATAGAATTCGCTCATAAAAAATCCTGACAATTTAATTTTTTGTTATTTTTTTATTATTCAAGTTATTTGTTAGATTATTTTTAGTTTATGATTTATGGCTTATACGAAACGAGCTGGCACCGTTTATGTTTTGTTAAACTTTCAAACAAACAAATTTTTCTTCCACGATAAGTCATCTTCAAAGAAATATATTTTCGGTTCATTCCTAGAGATGTCGAGGAGGGGATGTTTATTCTATATTATTAGACAAAACAAAAATATTAAAAACATTGAATAATACTTTATATGTATATAATATCTCAGAAAATAAATAAACTTCAGAGAAAACGGGTCATTAAAACTATAAGTTATTGATGAATAAAATCAAAACATTTGCTCCAAAACACAAACGACAGAAAAACAAACAATTATTTATTAATAATTAATATTTATAGATAATATTTATATTTAATCATATATAACTATTTATTTTAGTAGCCAAAAATTTTACTACCAAATCGAAGATTTCATATCAGTTAAAAAATAAAAAATGTAATTTATATAGAAAAATAAATATCGAAGTGAAATCGAAACATAGCTACCCTATTTCTAAATAAATATACGTTTTCCTGAAACACTTTAATTATTAGCTTTATGAAACTATGGTACAAATAAATATACTTTATATAAATGATTCAGCTTTCGTTTATTTTTTCACACAATATTTTTTCGTGTTCAAAAATGTGAATTCGAATACGCAGTTTTTATAATCGTTATGGAGGTATTTATAATATGATTTAATAGTGAAATAAAAGCGAATGCGATACTCGACCTACATTCGAGAATTTCAAATAAAAAGCAAGGAACAATTATTCACAATGGTAGGTACTCGAAGTTATACAAGCTACGGGTACGAACTACGCCGTAGCAACCGTAGCACGTAGCAGGAAATGGAGTCACTCTCTCAGCATAGGATTCCTGCCAAACCCGCTAAATGGTAATGAATGCAATGTATTTTAGATTCCCGTTAAGATAAAGTACTAAGTTTCTATCTTGAAATACTTTATTGGACAAAAATGTAATTACTATCTTTTAAATCGTGAATTATATAATTAGTTTAGCAAATATTTTGAGGTAAAAAGTGAAAAAATAAATATGTACAATTGAATTTTAGTACCATATATTTGTAAAAAATATTCTTATTTACAATAATTTAAGTATATTTAAAATAAATAACATTACATAACTTTTAATTTACGAGGTAGTCTGGTATGAAATGTCTCTTTAATTTTTTGAATACGTATTTATAACTTATTTTGTGTTTTCGCAAGTATCAAATATAAGCTTACAGCATCATAAAATATAACAAAAAACATTAAAATATATATATTCATTGCCTCTTTAATTTGCATATATACATATATCAATTAAAGATGTAGTGAATACATTTTGTTTAAAACATATGACTAACACATTCTTGGGATATATCAATACATCAATAATATATCAATATTATATGAGACAAGTATAAAGCCATGCTTAGTAAACACACTTCCCGTTTTAAAGCCATTGTAACTATTGTGCCCAGCTCCTTAAGAAATTCACTTGTATAAATTTACATCTGGCACACTCGCTGTGCTGTGCCAAGAATTTCTGCTAACCAACTTGCATATTCATATATGTTCCTCGTAATTTTAAGTTTTTGTCAGATAAATGTTAATACATAAATATAATGAAATTTATTGTTAAAATTTATAATGACTTGATATTAACAAAGTAAGCGCTCTGAGTTATTTGTTGTGCTAAATAAATCCTTTTTTGCGTAACAATATTCACTATGAAATAGCAATAATATAAAACTATTTTACTATAGACTTCTTTTTTCAAACGGTATATCCGTCTTAGAGATATTAGCATGAATAAATTTAGGGATTTTTTCTTAAATCAGTATAAAATGTTTAGATATAAATTTTAATATTATAAAATACTTGAAATATTTAAACATTAGAATCGTCTATGGTACAAGACGCTCTTGGTTTTAAATATATGGCAATCTTCAATGTTTACACGCCATACTGAAATTACTAATAAATCATCCGGATTCGTACAGTGAAGACTAAGTCTACCATGATAAGATGATTTCATGATCATCTTATCAACACAATATCATAATTGTACTTAAATAATGAGATATAGGCAACTCTATATCTATATATAAAAGAAATACAACAGACCGACACATCACGAGATCTCCAAACGGTTCGATTGACTTGAAATTTGGCACACTCGTTTCGCGACATAGACGCTTACTGAAGTATTTTTTATAAATTGCAACTACAATGGGCGAAATGGGAAAAGTAACTTTGTATGAATTCTACCCATACGAAGTCGGGACGAACAACTGGTATTATAAATATCAGAAAACATTGAAAACTGCTTGTAATTTATTTTGATAAAGATTAATACTAATGAGATTTATACATTATAACAAAGAATTTAAACTTAATTTACCGTTTATGATGATCTTAATTTATGTTCTAAGACAGATTTAAACAGATTATGTAGTTATTTTGGATGACTACAAAATTTTCTTCATAGTATTCCCGTATCTATTACAGTTTTAGTAGCGTTTACTTAGTTTAGTTCTAGACGTGTTAACATAGTTAGTTTCTATATTATATTAATTAGATTAGTAGTTTAACGTGTATCGTGTCAAACATGCACACAAAACTAACTTTTAATGTATCATTCATTTTACATATTAAAAATATAATTAACAAAGAAATATGTAATATAGTACAAAAGATGTTCTTACTGTTTAGAGATATCTTCCAATTATATTAATTACCAACTTTGATTAAAGCGTACTACAAATAATTAGATCTAACAACACCCACTCATTACAGACTTCCACCGTCATGTGGCTGATGGAGATATAGTCATCAGAAGTGTTACAGACATTTGTTGGGATCACGACCCTATCTCGATCCAGTCGTGAATACTCGAGCTCTCATTTGCGTAATGTGATTACAAAAGCACATCTTTCGAGATAAAAGCGTAGGCTTCTACGTAAGTAATGAATTTCCCCGTCTTATCCGAGAAAGCGACAAACCTCATAATTATAAGGGGTATTCATAGAAACCCCATAATCGTCGTGTCTTCAATAAAAAAAACTACTGAAATACTGTTTGCTTTCATATTTTAGAATAATATTGAAAGTTTCGTATATTTTTACCTAAAATTAGCTTGAATTATTCATTCTATTATTGTATTCCATAAAAATAACCATATAAAAATGGTACACTTTATTCATAAATAAAAATGCTTTGTAAAATTTGTATCAATAATAATTCAAAAAGTTATAAAAAACATAAAATAAGGCGTATGAAAACAAAAACAAAAGCATGATAAATAACATAAATTGGTGAGATATGGACGAAGGGAACCGGATATTTGATACAAATACATACTTTTTAATAAAGTCCTTTGAATAAATTATTTCTTTGCCTTCTTAATTACGTCTTTGCAAATATGATGGGTCAATTAGTTATTATTAAAAGAAGTCATATTTTTTATTTATTCCATGTAGTCAGTTTATTCTACCACGATACAAGTTCTTACTTATAAATATATTATAATGTTATTAATAGTATTACAGGACTCAATATATGTACTTTTATTTATAATAACCCGCTTTAAGGAAATTATTTCTAATTAGTAGTAGGTATTAGTAGAAGTATTAGTAAACATTGAATAGTTCACTAAAGTATTTATTTTTAAAATAACCACTCGTCCGATTTAATTTAATTGCAAATTAGATTAGTATTTTATTATTAACAAATATGAAAAGAAATATGCATATTCTTCTATTTTTCTGATCCTTTATAATTACATATATATATTAGATCATAAGTATAGAGAAGAGTTAAATTTGAGTAGAATTTCAGATATTAGTAATTATCATTGTATATTAAAATACCTTGATTTAATTACATGACTTTATTAAATTAAATTTACAAATGAAAATAATTAATTATATACATACTAAACCAACCAATATTTCCACAAATTATTAAGGTGCAAATCATTATAACATATCACTGCAGCGGTTTCCTTTTCAGTCTCAACTTCGATCTTTGAACAAAAACTGAACCAATTCAGACATTGAAAATAACTGTTAGTGTTCGTATTGTTTTCAGTGTAACTTCACAAATATGCGTCGGGTTCGCCCTCGTCCTTAACCCCGATTTACTTACGTGAGACGGGGACAAAGTGTCAACACACGGAACACTTCACGAAAAGGTCTGTTCTTAGCTGTTCAAAACTACATCACGTACTCTACGATTATGTGACGCAACATCACAATACATAAATATTTAAAAAATCACTATCCATAAAAAAAAACAATTAAGAACAAAACGGGGAAAGTAATGAAATAAAATATAAGTTGACATTGAACTAATGGTAGCAGTGCGTTCAGAGTTGTCCACAAATTTATTCACATTCCATTAGTACGTGTCGACAGCGGCGGGTCGTGATAGATTAGTGGGACCATTTCCTCGCATCCAATGAATCTAAAAAATGTGCTTTGCTTTAGCTCGCTTCCGATTCATCTGCTGATGTAAGACCACAAAAATCCTCGCTAGTGGTTCCTTTCGAAATACCTTATAACATATTTTTTTTATTATTATACACAATATTTTATTAAAATTTTAACAACTAAATACAATTTGTTCTAATTGATAAACAATTTTATACAGTTATGTATAAATTTTCGTATAGTGCATATAACCTTCATAACTGTGCTGTTCTTCCTTGTCATCACATGTGCTGAACGGTCAGGGCGCAGTAACTTTGATGTATTTTTATGTCCCTGCAAATTACTGAGCATTGCAGCTGTTAGCGTTAAAAGTTTGCACAGTAAAATATCTTTCCCGTAACTCACAACGCGTTATCACGCGGCAATACGACACGTACAGATATACGAGCGGACAATTCTGTTTGAATAACATTTTCAACATTTAAACTTCGAAACTGTCAAATTACTCATGAAAATTCCAGCTAAAAGTTGAATAAATGAAAGCGGTTATCACAAATTATTTAACTGCAACATTCGGCACACGGCCAGCGGACTGTTCGGTGAATTTTACTAAACTATTCAGGTCGAGAAAACCGCAGTAGCTCAGTTGTTCGCTACTCTACTAGAGCTTTATACGTTTAACAAAAATGAGCCTTCCAGGCCTGACACGTTTCAACGTTGAGCGCCTAAGTAAGAACGATGAATGTAAGCACTACGCGGCTGCGGAGTTTTATATTTTCAGCATTTTTATTAACTGACTTCGAAAAAGAAGTGGAGATTATATTTGTCCACGTATACATAATTTTTTTACTTGAAAACAGCTTTACCAATTTGCTTGATTCAAATCTCATTTGTATTGCAGTGACCTAAAAATAAGGAATATAAGTGTTATTTTTGTTTGTTTTCCAAAAAACCAAGAAAATCATGTTAACTGCCATCAATATAGGCTTTTCATGGATTTTGTTATAATTATTTATAAAGTGAAAAACGACTATGATTATTCGATTAAAAGAACTTTATTTCTCATTAAGATAATAACCTGAGGCATAGCAATGTACGCACTTCAAATTTCTAGACTTTCGGGCTGTGGCTGAGAATATTTCGACAGAAAAACTTAACTTGGTGATAAGGCTTTGTGTAAGTCCGTCAAGCCACTAAGCGACAATACTAAGTCTTGTTGTGTTCCGGTGTAAAGTGTAAGTCAACCAGTGTAACTATAAGCACAAGTGAAATAACGTCTTTGTTCTCAGCGGTTGGTGGCGTAGTGATAATGTTAAAAAAATTGTAAAAATTTCGGCGGTTTTTGGTTAAATTACGATGCTAATGTCTATGAGCAGTGATGACCACTTACCATCAGGTGGCCCATTTGCCCGCCCGCATACGAATGCTATAAAAAAAACTTTTTCGGCGCGACATAGGGTTTGTACCCATAACCTCGGGATGTTCGGCCTACTTTTCCTTAGAATTTTTTTCTGTTTAAACGAAGTTTCAACGTAGTTTGTATATAACATCTTCACAAAGAAAAGTTACACTTTAATAAATAAAATTAGAGTTAAGAGTTAAGAAATCAATTATGTTAGTAAATCTTTAAGCTATACATCTTCAAAATACACCTCCAAGTAGTAAAGTATAACTGGAGCTGCTTTCTTGGGAGCGAAAAATTTATTGAAGCTTAAAACGATAAAGTTTCGCTTTGAACTAGCTCGTTCAAAGTATATAGTTTATTTAGTCCTGTGCTGTGTCGTTGTTAAGGCTAACACAAAATAATTACTCTTATTAAATATTTCATTAGCAGTCAATAATAAATGCTATCTATTTTAATCGAACTTTTAAAAAGTATTTCTATAACATTTCAAACTAATTTTGAAATAAAAAAATACTTTATTAAAATATTTATCAAGAACAGAGAAGGTTTACAGAATAATTAAATTTATAAAGAGAAAAATTAAAACTGAATTAGAAAGTGGCTTATGTTTTTATTTTATCCTTCATCTCAGCGTTGATCATAAAAAATGATGACAATGGCCAAAGGGCATGGCAATCCTAACAAATCTTACTGAAAAATCGCGTACATGAGAAACGCAGTTGAAATTGTTAAAAAAATGTTTTCATGTGAGGCATTAAACTATAGATTAGATTCGTGATTACATACACACATTGATCAGGTCCATATAAGCCGCGCTAGTCCATTATATGCATACATGCTTCATTGAAGTTAACCGACGGTAAAGGAAAACATTTTAAGAACACGTGCATGTGTCGGAAACAAAATTTGCTACATGTGCTTTCTGCCAACCCTTGCTGGAACGTACTGATAGACTTAAAGCTTAGCTTTCTCCTTAAGAGGAAAGGTGACATTCGTTCAGAAGTGAAAATTTACAAGCTTCTACTTCAGGTTTATATTAAAGTCTTTTGTCAACATATTCCGCAGATCCAATTTCAATTTATTTTCACTCGTCGTAGATAATTAAGCCAGCAAAAAAAAAGGAAAAAATCTACTTAAATTACGAACGGGTATGTAAGCAAATTGTATATACGAGAAGAGATAATTTGCTTTTTATTAAATAATTATATTTCACTGAATAAATGCTGCTATATGTTCTTCCAATTCGCAGGTGAAATTTTATGTCAGCAAAGTTACGTGAGTTGAAACACGAGCAATGAAATTAAAAATGAATTGTGCATCTGAAAACAGTAACGTAATACTAGTAAAATAAATATATATTTTATACAGTAAATATATACTTTATTAATAAATGCAAGTCTGACCACGCAGACCACGAACTAAAGGTACATGTGCTATTAGTTGTATGAAATTCGATTCATCAGATGTGATATTACAATTATTTGAGGGATCTTCGTCAGTCAATCCGATTACATATAACATCTTGGACCTGTTTCAGTTAAATTAAAATTTTATTGAACATATCAGTGATTTTATGCAGATATATTGGGGACTATGGTTAGCTTCAGAGAAAAATCGTATTCTCAAAGATTTATTTTCGGATGTCGATATTTTAATTTTACATAACATTTAATCGTACTAAATTATTTATTTATACTCCCAGTATTTAGTTTTTGATCTATGTTGTTTGATCCCAATGATTGTCGACGAGAAAACTGTACAGTAAAACTCAAATGATAGTAAATAGGTACTCTCATTTGAGGTTTACCGTTTTAATTTCTTATATTTTAAAATTTCACGATTATATATTTTTATGTAATAATAATTATTCTATTAATTTTTCATATATTTTGCTAAGCTATAATCGAAGCTATTAATATACTTCCAAAATTAATGTCATAAAGTTGATACCGAACGGAACGATGAATAGGTGAACCTTGGTGAAATCTTATTATATCTTATTTTTTAACATTAAATTATTGAACATGCAACTTAGAGGCTCACTTGCTCAGCAAGCATTGAACGATGACATTCTTTGAATTAAAAATAAAATATAAAAGCCAAAAAATTAACTTTAAATAAATGTTAAAATCAATCATCACATTTATATTTTAATAATAATAACATGAAACTTATAGCAGTCGGCTTAATATAGAATGTGCTGTACTCGTCTGAGTAAAGTTTCGGTGAAATGGTAGAAAGAACTATATTAAAATTATTGGCATGTCGCTAGTGTGGTATAACTTTGACTGCTGATTCAGTTTAGATCCCACTGACATCACAATGAGAAGCAAAACGAGACAATGCAAGATAAAAGCTGCTGTATTTTCACACGAAAATTGTCCCGCGTAGTTGATGGATAGCGCTGTAAAGCGCCATGTATCGCTGTCTCGCACAGTCACCATATATTGTTTTAACACAGTGCAATCCGTGGCCATATCATCTCCACTTACAAAGACGGTGAAAAATGACTGTTACTCGTTGCCTTTTTTTTCATAAATATATAACAGCATACACTTTCCATACGAGATGGTTTTATTATTCTGTGCATCTCATATACTAAACATTAATTCCGTTACCTTCAACGAGAGACAATAAATCTTAAAGTATCAATTTGAAATTTTTATTGTTATTGTTTGATACTTGAAAATGTTTATGTTTACAGGTAACTTTAGAACAGTGATTCCCAAAGTGGTCCAGATGGACCCCCAGGGGTTAACGGGAGACTTGCTGGGGGTCTACGTAGGCGTGAATAAAAAATGGGGGTCCACGAAAATTTATCTTTTTTAATTGCTGAAATACTCGTAGGGTTACTAAGGATAGAGTTAAAAACACCAATACTTAACAAATTTAAATTTAGTTCATATTTTAGTGTTTCTCTCAAACTGTGGTTACGGACACATCCCAATCACAATAGGTGGTCCACGAGAAAAATAAGTTTGGGAACTACTGCTTTAGAACAACGAAATGGGGGTTTTCGACTTGGCCCGTTTGCCGAGGGCGAAGTACCGCTAAGAGTTACCTAACTTCAGAAAACTTGGCATTGAGTTATAGATTCCAAACTGCCTTTCTAATATTTATTTCTTTTGTTATTTCTGACCGTAAACAAATATATCCTTTTGGATCTTTTATGTATTCGTAACGGAAATATTATTTATAAAAGTATTCATAAACACGTAAAGACCATTAAATGTACGGTTGATTTTAGTTCGGATCCACAACGTAGTAACTTTTGAAACCCTTTTGTTGTGGAGTTTGAATAATGTCTCCATTATTAATTTTTGATTTTAGCGTAAACGTTTTAACTACGGATTGAACTTTTATTCTCTGCTTTTCTATAGACAATCAACAACAATTAATTTCAACTTCAAAATAACACTGGCCATTGATTTTTTAACTTACATAATGCTTGCTTCAAGTGAAAAAAGTAGGTCATTTTTGTAGATGGTCTAGTCCATTCACGCGTGATCTTCTAAGGTTTCGAGTTAGATGAGAATGTCGATAGCGTCCTGGCCATAAAAAGCCCGGATCTAGGCCAGGGGCCGGGGCTCACGTCGCATCACCTTCCGTTCTACTTTATAGTCGAAGTCGTATGTCCCCCGCAATTTATGACTTTTTCCTTGTCCTCCCTCTTATACTAATTACTCTTGCTACTAAAGTGCTCACGGTTATAGTAGTAACATTGGTTAGTTTGATATCGAAAATTGTGTTCAATTAGGATAATTGTCTTTTTTTGTTAAAAACTTGTTACGTTTCGTTATTTTGATAAGTAAAATTAAAAATGAGTAATAGTAATTCTAACAACCAATTAATAACTATTTAATTTAATTTATTTTTTTCTATTCTTACTAAATTTTAATTAAATATTATCAAATCAAGGCCAAATGAAACCCAACCGAAGGCCAATATAGTTTTTTTTTAAATAAAAAAAATAAAAGTACATAGTACATTTTAAGGAATTGTTAGTATAAAATTCGTATTTGCCCCTCCAATGAAGTCGTAATCTTGGAGTGGGGACGACATTAAAGGATCGAACCTACGAATTTTTACATCGCCAGGCGACCCAGCTTAGGCGCTTAACACTTAATAATTGTGAACTCAGTAAATTAAATATATCTATTATAAGTAATACCGAAAATAAGGCATAATGTAATCCTTATTATTTTAAACACACATAAGTTATTTAACATACATATGAATTAATTATTTTTGATTATAGATCAACCTAACTATGACTGAGCGCTTAAGCTAATACCGATTTGATAAAATGCGTTTTAAACAGTATAATGAAATAGTTACCAGAACTACAACATTGAGAATAGCAGACCTTGTTTATTTATTTCTCTGAATTCAATACATCGTCTTTCTAAAAAACAGTGTAATGGTGCAAATATTCAACACATTCCGTCGGTCCTTCAAATAGCGACTTGAATAAACGTTGCTGAAACAGCGAAATCGTTTACAAAGCCAACTCAAGAATATGAATTTCTTGCAATATGTAACTAGAAGATGTGTTATATATCTGAATTGCTGACGTTAAGCTTTATATTTCACGCCGAAAATGGGAACGCTATCAAGACTGGGCTGGCGCATCGGTGTCTCGTGATGTAAATACCAGCGCATTCAGAAAGGAATATAACTCTGCCTCTAGGTCCTTCAAAAACGTGATTGCTAAGGCGAAGACGGAGTACATTGGCAGAATTGGCGAGAGACTGATGCGCCTCCCTTCAGGAACACGTGCGTTCTGGTCTCTCGCCAAGGCTGTCTTAGGGAATTTCTGTCAGCCTTCCTTACCATCTCTGCACAAGGACGGTGAGTCATTGGCCCATACAGCGAAGGAGAAAGCTGATCTTTTAGGCTCTCTCTTCGCGGCGAACTCGACTCTGGATGACCGAGGAAAGTCACCACCAACAATCCCGCGGTGTGATACCACGATGCCGGAGGTTAAATTCCGGCAAAGTGCAATTCGTAAAGCACTTCTTTCCTTGGATATTCATAAGTCGAGTGGACCCGATGGCATCCCTCCAATCGTGCTACAGACTTGTGCTCCCGAGTTGGCGCCGGTTTTAACGCGTCTTTTCCGGCAATCCTACGCATTAGGCGTCGTCCCGAACTCCTGGAAGACTGCTTTGGTGCATCCGATCCCTAAAAAGGGCAACCGCTCAGACCCGTCCAATTATAGGCCTATAGCCATCACCTCCTTGTTCTCCAAGGTAATGGAGTCCATTATAAACTGCCAGCTCCTGCGGTACCTAGAGGAGTACCAGCTGATTAGCGACCGCCAGTACGGTTTCCGTCGGGGTCGCTCAGCCGGTGATCTTCTAGTTTACCTTACTCATAGGTGGGCGGAAGCAGTTGAGAGCAAGGGGGAAGCATTAGCAGCCAGTCTGGACATAGCCAAGGCCTTCGATCGCGTGTGGCACAAAGCGCTTCTTTCGAAGCTTCCTTCCTATGGGCTTCCCGGGAAATTACTCAATTGGATTACCAGTTTTTTGTCAGATCGGAGCATCAAGGTCATTGTCGACGGTGCATGCTCTGACTTAAAATTCGTCAATGCTGGTGTTCCACAAGGCTGCGTTCTATCACCCACTCTGTTTCTTCTGCATATCAATGACTTGTTGCAAATCAGTAACACTCACTGCTATGCAGACGACAGCACCGTAGACACCTCATACACCGGCCGTGTTAATATTTCTCGGGAAAACGTCAGAGAAAACCGGAACAAACTTGTGTCTGAAATCGAGTCTTCGTTAAACAAAGTCTCGATCTGGGGTCGGCTAAACTTAGTCCATTTCAACCCCAAAAAGACACAAGTTTGCGCGTTAACTGCTAAAAAAACACCATTTGTCGTATCTCCACGATTCGAGAACATTCCGTTAGCCGCCACAGCTAGTATCGGAATACTTGGCGTCGATGTTTCGAGCCTCGTTCAGTTCCGCGGTCAATTGGAAGGCAAAGCCAAATTGGCATCAAAAAAGCTCGGTGTGCTCAGCAAGGCAAGACAGTATTTCACGTCGGCCCATCGTCTAAGACTATACAAGGCGCAAATTCGACCTCACATGGAATACTGCTCTCACCTCTGGGCGGGTGCTCCCCAGTACCAGCTCCTTCCATTTGACCGTATCCAACGTAGAACGGCTCGAATTATCGACGATCAAGCCCTTTCCGATCTGCTTGATCCTTTGGCTTTGTGTAGAGATGTTGGATCGCTCTGCATCTTCTACAGAATTTATCACGGGGAATGTCCCGCGGAATTGTTCGGATTAATCCCGGTTGCTGAATTTCACCTTCGGACATCTCGTCAAAATTCCAAATATCACCCGCACCACCTAGATGTCCGAAAATCCACAACAGCGCGATTTTTAAGACATTTTTTGCCTCGCACAACCACTCTGTGGAACCAGCTTTTGCCGACGGTTTTTCCGAACCGATACGACTTGGGAACCTTCAAGAAAAGAGCGTACTCTTTCCTGAAAGGCCGGCAATGCACCTGCAAGCCCCCCGGTGTTGCAGATGTCCATGGGCGGTGGTAGTCACTCTCCATCAGGTGAGCCTCCTGCACGTTTGCCACCAATGACAAAAAAAAAAAAAAATTCAAATTTTTAAGTTGAGCATATTATATAATTCAATTTATCCGAAAAATAATATTTTATAATGCATTCAATATTTATTCAACTAAGTGAACCGTAACGATACGTTAAATATATATACTTTTTTCAAACATCCAAACCATATAACTTCGGTCGAAACTTCCATATTAATAAAAGTTACATAGTTCTGATAAACCAATATTTGCACACATACAAAATAAGTACTTATATATAATATAAATAAATACTTACATACATACATATATTCTCCATCTAGGTAAGTACTACCCACTCGTCGTATATTCTTACACCAAACAACAATACTTGGTATCGTTGTGTTCCGGTTAGAAGGGTGAGTAAGCCAGTGTAACTACTGACTCAAGGGACCTAACATTTCAGTTCTCAAGGTTGATGGCGCATTAATGAAGTAAGAAATGGTTAAAAATTCATATGAAGATAATCTGGACAGTGGTGACCACTTAACATAAGGTGGCCCATTTGTACGTTCAAAAAATATATATCAGGATACTCTATTGTAATTAGAAAGAATTGAAAAAATTCCCAGCCGTTTTTGTTGCTGTTTAAATAGATAAACTTATTTGTATAGGTTTTTCCTTATCGAAAGTCCACTTACTTTCAGAACACGTAACCTCATAAACATAAAAGAACGCTTTGCTAAAATTGTCAGGTCCTAATCTCGGACTATTATCACGGAACCCAGCACTAAATTTTCACGCAATATACGTATAAGAAAAATAAAGTACACAAAAACATTTGAAATCATTAAGTCTTATTCGAAATGTAATTAAAAAGTCTCTTTAATTCTCCAGAGTCTATAATTTATGCGATTAAACTCTAGACTAAGAATTAAACTAGTTGCAGCTGATTAAAATAGTTTACTAAAATAGATTTTGAATAAATCTTATAACAGAAATTTCATTTTAATACTAATAGTATACTATAAATAATAGATTCTTAGAATCAGAAAATGTATGTGAAATATACATATTTGTACGAACTTAAGTCACCTCATCGTACACGTAGAGCGCACGAAATGATCGTTATACCACAAAGGAGGCTGCCCTGTGTAGCCAAAAAATGAGGAAAGCGAAAATAACATACAGCTAAGCCTTGATTCGCTATTCTTTACAGTACAAACAGAAGGGCAAAATAACTTATTAATTAACTTATTCTACAAAAACGTCGGACAGAGCTCTCTTTGTTTACGTCCCCTTGGTTGTCTATTTGTGAACGCTCGACTAAAGCAAATGTTCTCGTACAAAGGTGTTTATTAAAGGTTTCAATTTTCATCAGACAATAGTAACTTCCGAACTCCCTCAGTCTGTAATAATGCTTACTGTGTATTAAGGTCTTCGGTTACATACATTCTCGCATATTGATTGTGAAGACAAATTGTTGTAGAAAAAACGTGTCCCCTCCATAACTCGGTGACCTCAAGCCGCAACGATATTAAAACTATAAAGTGCGGTCGGCGACCGATTCACCCGCCCCTTACGATTCACGACCGACCCGGAACATTCTGCTGTTTTTACTAGTACCTTTAATTCCTACCAACCGATAACTTTTTATAGAACCATTACTTGCAACCCAACCTCTGGTATTTAGCCTTATCCATTTGAATAGGGATTAAATACTTTGTTGAATTTCAAATTGAACAATTAAACATCTCACTGGAACAAATATTAAACAGGAGGAGTTAAACAAAAAAAAATGTTAATATCAATTAATAAATTTATTAAAATATTATGAAACAATATAAATAATAAAGGCGAAAGTTTGTGACATTCAAACAGCTGGACGCATTCTATTGAAATTCGGCATGTAGTTTATTAAACCTGATGTATATGCTACGATGTAAATTATTTATAAAAAAATTTAAACTTAAATTTAATTTACCTCAAATGCAAGCTTGTATCAAAAGTAAATGTTACAAAATAATAAAATGGAACAAATATATTATGTACGTCGAAATAATTGGTGTTATGAGCATAACATTGTTCTAATATACATTTATTGCGTAGGTATAAAATACTCATTTCATATATCTTTTCATCTTTTCCTAATAAAGACATTTCATATATTACGAAGATAAGACTTAAGAGAAAAACATATTCAAATGGAAAAGTATGTGTCTGTTTATGACTTTCCTCGGGGACTCGCACGTTGAACTTCTCCAAGTATGAACCAGTCGAGAAGGGGTGAACATAAAATGACTAAGTTATCGCTCTCAGAAGACATATACACTCGTAAACTCAGAAACGGAGCGCCGTATACAAAAATAATCAAGAAAGAATTGACGGCAACACACAGTTTCCCTTCTAACGAGTTACAACGATACCTAGACTTTCTTTTACGAACAAGAGGAAAATAAATAGAACGTTCACCTTGTTTATAACGTGCATTTTAAAAATAATAACTCAATATGTGACCTCTTTGTTGTGTTTGTGTTTATAAAATAACAGGAAAAATGTGAGCATCATTTTATTGATGACATCACTTTTATTAAGATATCAATAATTATATCTATATTAACATATTTAATAAATATATATATTCCCTTAAATACAGAATATACATTATATTATATAATAACTTGGAACATATATATCATAACATATATATATCTGCGATTCCCATACATTCGGAGTCCTTCTGGTTTTTAACTGTCATGCATACAATAAATAACCATGACATCACCAACTATTACTGAATCTCGTGTTCATTTTGGTAGAATCTTCATTTAGATCCGTAGTTTTTTCCCTTTAGTTCGTCAATTAAATGACTTCATTTGTCCATGACATTACTTGATTATAGTATACTTATAATTTTTGATTTTGAATACTTTTCACAGTTACATGATTGGACTAAATACTTTATTTTAAGATTCGAACGTAGGTATTAAAGTCTTAAAGTATTACTGAAGTCAAAAAAATATTTATTCATTTATAATAAAATACCGATACACAGTTATTTGTGGAATTAAGGTCAAATACAAAATTACTTTATTAAAATAGACCGAATGATTTACATTTCCAAACATGTATTTTTTTTAAAATAACATCGCTCACTGTCAGAAAATCTTTGAACTTTTAAAGGTAAAATAATCATTCATTGTAATATAAGTCTATCAAAGCGAAATAAAACTTAGCATTATTCATTTTAGGAGTCTTCTCTCCAAATGTACAAAGTGTACTGAAACTCAAATAAATGGATTTGTGTCTAACATAACTTATTTATAAGGAACGCTTCGGGCCGAAATTTCATTATTTTTATAGCATTTGAAGAGATTCAAACAACAATTATTAAGATAAAAAAAAATACGTCCAAAAGTTTTTAACAGAACATGCTATAAACAGTTAAATACATATTTACTAAGCCCTAGGATTGGCCTCACTGACTGTATATGAAACTATTTTAAAAATAAAAATTTAATCGAGTCACGCGATGCAACACCTTATTTAGCACACTGAGAAAGTTAGAAATAGTTTCAACGTTAAGGTGAAACAAACGATTGTTCTTGTTTTTCTTCATGTCAAATGGCTATGACGCTACATGTCGTTGACCGCAAAACGGGGAGCTCTACTAAAGCGGCACGAGTTGAACGAAATGGTGATACACTACGCTTTACAAGTCTTTTGTCTACGGTCTAGACACAAGAAACATTTAACATTCACTGTGTAACACACACACAAAGCACCCCATGAATAAAAACATTGCTTATGGTAATACTATTATAGAAATAATTATTGCAAACACTATATTTAGTTACAAAATAATAATCAGCTTCCAAAATATTTGACGTATCCGTAATTTTATATATTCTTTGTTATTTTAATCTGTAATCTACCTTTTTAAGTAATATAATCTTCAACAACTAAGAAAAAATACTGCTGAGTACTTTTTAATAATTTTGTAAAGTCAGTTTTAACAAATTTGTTATTAAAATATTTCTAAAACAAAATATTTAACAATTATTTCAACGGTCTATATACAACTTTGTAATATCAAGTTTCAGTCTCTAAAATAATTGTGACGATATATTATTTTATTACTTACAATAAATGATTTCCACAAACTTTGCGTAGAGTAATACTTTCATGTTATGTACGGGAATGATTGATTAAAGTATAATATATTTCAGAGAACATATAAGGCAAATAATACTTTACATATAGCAGCTATGTACAGTACAAAATATAACTAAGTATGTTACAATAAAAAAAGTCTTGCCGAATAACAAGCAATATTTAAAAAAAATATCATAGAAAATCAGACGAGTTCACCACCAATGCGCAACCAACCTTGGGAACTAAGATGTTACGTCCCTTGTGCCTGTAGTTACACTGGCTCACTCATCCTTCAAACCGAAAAACAACAATACTGAGTACTATTGTTTGGCGGTAGAATATCTGATGAGTGGGTGGTACCTACCCAGACGGACTTGCACAAAGCCCTACCACCAAGTTCCTATTGGTCGGCATATTTTTTCACAATTTCTACAATGATTGTCATGTATCAGCCTATTTACCCAAAATCTTAATGAATTATACGCATAAACCTGCTTAATAAATCAGTCGGTTCATGAGTGAAATTCGTATAAAATTCGTTTGTTAGGTTTTGAGTTTTTCGCGTAAGAGTTTTTCGGGATGGGAGCACTTCAGTTTTTAATGTATATTAATTAATCGACAGTAAGATGTTTTATATTAGCATTGAGTACTTTCACATTTCTTAAATATATAGGCTCAAGATACAACACGTGCACCGGGCGAACGCTGACAAGAGAGTATCCCCTAGTTAGTCAAATATATATATTATTAAATAAATATTTCAGTGTAAAATAAAAGTGTATTAACGCATATTAGGTCTTAATAGTTAGTTACGAGTACATATAATTTATAGAACCAGATAAAAGAATGAATAAACAAAAATTTAAAAAAAAACTTACTTTAAAAATAAAAGAAACTGCTCTAGAAATAGACAACTACCCAATTGGGTCTTATTTTTTTTCATAACTAAAGTGTCGTTTTGTATATTTTCTATCTTAACAAATGCATAATACTTTTAATAAAGTGAAAATGTTAAACCGTTTTGCAATTTGTAAATTAAAACTAAGTAAATGACAGAAAACAATCACAATGCTCTATCCGCCTGTACCTTCTGTGTTTCTTCGTATATTCTTTTTACATTTTTCTTACACAAACATTTATTAAAATAGAATGTGATTCAACTATATATACTAACTTTATATAAACATAGATTGATTTTCTGCAAAAAAAAATGCTATATATAAATCAAAGAACACACACACATACATATAAGAGACTATTTCGAGATCAATATATAAAGTTTATATAATGCAAATTGTCTAATTTCGAGTAACTAGTAAAAGTGCGTTCCCGCCTCCTTTGATTTAAGTAAGAAATCCATGTAATTAGATTGATTGCATTTACTTAGTGCTAATCATATTAATATTTTAAAAACACACGCAATAAACTACATTACATTTGGTTACAAGCCAAATGCAAATTTGTTGTCATGTCACACAAACTTAAGACCAGAAACAGGCTTCCGAGTTCTCAAGCTAGATTCTGAATATCTTCATTTAACCCCTCACGTTTGTTGCATTACCTGAGCTCAGAAACTTTGCAATAAGGTAAGAATTTGAATACTAACGCTCTACGTACCGTTAAGTTTGTTCAAAATGATAAAATCTACTTTTATTTGTTGTTTAAAAAACGAAACAACACATTTAGTTAATAGCTTTGGGATCTATCGCCGCAAATAACTTTTATTTTTATTTTATATCGATGCTGGTTTTAATTACTTGTTTAATTTTTGTTTATAAAGTTCCAAATTTTTTAATCATACATAACATGATTTAGTATAAGATTAGTAAAAGCTTTAACCACACCCCTTAATTAAACTTAAGCGGAACGTAATTATTGTGTTCTAAATTGTAATAAATATAAAACGCATTTAATGGAAGCAAAAGATACTCTCCATAATCTGGATTAAGAACGTTCCTCAACGATATATTATTAAATTACAGAGTACCGAATGCTTATAAACGCTACGTAACCTCCAGAAATCCCTCCATTAGACGTTGTTTACTCAGTCGGTGCGCAAATCTTGAGAGGTCGACTCACGAAAATGTCCCATGAATATGCGATGACACAAAACGTACACTGTTTTTCCATTTATAAAACTCTAATGAAAATACTACGCACTCAACTTATTTGTTTCTGAAAATGTATATTTTTTAATATATGTTCCGTCATAATTTAAGTAAATACGCTTTTTGCGTTATCTGTATTGTAACATATATTTTACCTTTTTTACATTCATTTAAAATCCTTAAGTAATAAAAAGCTGTTTGGCGGTAGAATATCTAATGAGAGGGTGGTACCTACCCACCCAGACGGGCTTGCACAAAGTCCTACCACCAAGTAAAGCAAGTTTTAAGGGCCAATTGAGAGGAAATTGCTAAAAATTTTTACATATTTAAAATGAAACAAAGTTTTGATTTAACTCAATCAGAAGTTTCTTTTCGTAAGTAAATTATTTTAAGAAAGCAAGAGTAGAATCAAAATATTTTTTGACATACGTAGTTCAGAAGAAAATAATACTTTTCAATTCTTTAAAAATAAGTAAAGTAGTTTTATTTTTATATTTGTTTCGCTTTCCTTTAACTACTGAACCGATCGTCGTAAATTTGCATACACGTTTTTATGAGTAGGTACAGTAAAGACGGTAACCTAAAATAACACCCGGGACCTCTAGCCTCACACGCAGATGAAAACTAGTTTTACAATGTTTTTATAATTAATAATAAGTGAGTAAGTAACAGCCTCTAATTCTCTCTCCGCTAGACTAAGGCTCTCCTCTTGAGGAGCAGTTCACTGCTCTAATGCGGAATGATGGATACACATCGATTTTCATTCCGACCAATGCAAATTTCTTTACCTGTATTAAGGTAATTAGTAATAATATAAATATTAATTAATACAATATTACGATTACTACAGCTACTACTATAATACTTAAATAAATATTTGTGCTTCATATAATATTTTATTGTCTTATAACCTTAAAATATTATAAAGAAATATAAATTCCTCTTAAAATTTTCTAACGTAATGTGTTAAGTCACTATAAATAAATCTAACAACTCATACGAATATAAGTAGAAGCGAAAATATAACCGTGATTAGTTGTTACTAATCATTCATTCTATAATAATAATACTTAATTCAATATAATTAAACAATTACATACAAAACAGGCTTATAAACCAGTAAATGCCACAATTAATTTTTCAGCTTAGACAGAAATAGCATGCTAATAAATAAGATAAATGAGCTTTTAAATAACGAATTGCTACTGGCCATTAATGTCACTAGCCGTCGTAAACGAATGACGTCAGTGACTCGAAGCTATAAAAGTAACAAAAGTACAGTATGAACGTAGCCTCGAATAAATAAGTAATCATGTACGGCAATGTAAGGAATTTCTGATATGACTAATTTTATCTAAAATATAAATAATTTTACTACACTTCCACATAATTTTTCGAATGACAATTAAAAACTGATAAAGTAGCAAATAAGTAAGAACATGTTATTAATTTTAAAAGGTCCCCTTGCGTGGGAATATCCATTTCCATATCAAATCAACTAATAGATCATATATTAAAAAAATTGTATCTACTATTTAAGTTAAATGTACAAGTAATTAAAATAATATAATTAATCATTACGAAGGAGAATCGAAAAAGGAACTATGTACCAAGAGACCAGCGAGTATATATTCTCGTTGGTCTAGTAATCAATATTGTTAGTTAAAATTATAATTTAAAGTTAAAATAGAATAGAATTTAACTAAACATCCGCTAAAACTGTCTGTAAGTAAAACCGTATCTAGATATTATTATTTGTATTACAATATTTCCATAGTTAATAATAGGTATAATCTTCATATGTTTTTTTCTGTATTTTGGAGCTAATTTTTTGTAGAGAGAGCTGCCGTAATTTAAGAAATATTCGGTGAGGTCTTCATTATCAATGCATCGTTTCATTTAGATGAAAAAGAAAACGATTTTTCTTTATAAATAAATAATGTCTCAGTGTTGTCGAGCAGTAACACGAAATTGAAAACTTTTTTTTTAATACAAATCCATTATTAAATAAGAGCTGTAGGTAAAAGTTAATAAAATTAATATAATTATTTACTAATAAGTAAATTATTCAAACTTATTTAATTAATCCGTGTTAAGAATAGCCCATTATATTGACTAGGACTGTATGGAGATATACGTTATAGATATAACGTTATATGATTCTGATAATGAATGGGTGAAAATGAATGAATAAAAACTAATTAATATGCATATTATGTACAGTTTTTACACTTCATACAAAATCTTCATAAAAATAGATATAATTAAGATTACATTTATGTACACTAAAGGACCTGACTATACAATAGTTTAGATCATTTTAACATGCATATAGTTTTCAAACTTTTATTTTGCAAAATGTTACCGACGGGAATGAAGTACAAACATTTTTGCGTAAAGTTAAAATCTATGCGAGCAGAAACGCAAGCATATTAGCTATTATATAGTAAGATAAAAATAACATTTATTTAAATAGTGGACTACAATAACCAAACTCTAAACCCGAACACAAATCCGAAGGGACAAAGGATTTATTTCGTTGTGTATAAAAATAAATCATTATGAAGCAATGAAATATAAAATAATTTAAGAAAATAAATATGGATGTTTAATTCGATATGCAATTATTTGAAAGTGTGTACTACGAAAGTTGACATAACAAAATATTTTTCGATATACGAGTTTTGTGTAAACTTCAAACATGTTTCCTTTTGACGGTAGCAAATAAATGTTGGCAAACGGCGTCGCTGCTCTATACTAACGCTGACATTTGTATTGCTAAAAAATAAACACATACATAAGTGTAATCCTATGAGCAAATTTGATATAAATAAATAATATAGTAAACTGGCAACCACTTCAATAATCTTATAATATAAGTAACGATCCTAGATCGTTATTATTAAGCGCCTTACGTCTAGTTTGAAAACATTATCAAATGACCTCATTTTGTTTGTAGTGGTGTACTTGAAATTAATAATACAATACAAATAAGTGTTATTTTACATTAAAAAAACTCCACGTAATAAAACAAATACCGCATGGGATGATCTTAAGCTACAGGTCGAGTTGATAAACGCCACCTTCAAAGTGTGCCACCATAACAAACAATATTATTATAAAGTAGTAATTAAAAGCAATTATTTTTTAAATTATTTCTATATCCATACAGCAAAACATAACCGCTTCCAAAATGTATAAATTAGCTGTACGCTTTTTTAACCAATAAAAAGGTGGGAAATGGCGTAACAGGAAAAGGGTGATTTGTGTTTGCCGATGCTAGTTTTTCTGCCAGTAGGATGCGTTCAGCATTGCATTGATGACTGAACTAACGAACCATTCGTACTCGTCCATCCAACCGAAGTATTAATTTAGATTTTATATTTATAAAATAGTATTCGTAAACGTTTCTAAAGAAATATTTTTGTCTAACAGAAATACGGTAACGGATAACTTCAGACTGGTATACTATTTGTCAGCTCTACATTGCACAATATGAAGTCGGCTTCGGAGCTGACTTCAAATTGTATGCTGCCTCAAAGTTTTGGATAAAAAGTATTTTTTAAAAAGACCTTACATCTACGCGAGCTATTGTAGGTGGCTGAATGCCAAATGAGTTTTGTGATGTAGTCTCATGAAAAGGTAGATAGCTAACCGGGACTCGGCAACGCAACTTCCAGGTACACAGGTATTTAACATTCCTTCTCATTTACGTCGAGTTGGTACGGATAAGACTTAAGTTTAAGTACATAATGCCCAAAAAGGTTGAATTCATTTCTAAAATATTCCAAGTTAGTATTGTTCAAGCTTAAGATAACGCTCAAAGTTTTTTATTCGACAATTTGGCTCTGTTTGTGAAAGAACTAGCTTGCCAAGAATGGCGCTATGAACTCCATGCAGAAAATGAGTGGTAAAAATATACTTCTTCGCAGCTTAGTTAAATTAAAACCAAATTATATAATTTTATTTCTGCACAATTTTAGTTAGAAATCAGCACTATTTTTGACAATTTCTTAAAGTGACATTTTTCAAACTGCCAACATTTTAATATACAGAAGGTCTTTCTATTTTTTATTGTATAGTATAATTAGCTTTTTTTTTAAAAAAAATTTATGAAATATATACAATGAAACTTATATACAATGAAAAGTTACAAAAATGCGCACAAAGCAAAAAATTTATGAACTTCGACACAGAAAATACGAATATTCTTAAATACACATGACGCATAATTGTACTTTATATCATGATACGACGATATAATTTCAGACGAGTTCAATTTATATTTTCCCGGCAACAGTTTCACGTGAACAGTGAATAAACACTCCGCCGTTTTACGATATTATTTGTATCTGTAACTATAACATAAATTAAAATAATAACCTTAATAGTACACTGACACAAAGTAATATTTTTCTATTAAATAATGTCTAGTATTTAGATAGAACTATCTTAGCTTTAAATATAGAGATCTTTCTGTATCATTGTTATTCTTATATAGAAAAGAATTCGTATACATAACATTGTTGAATTCTTTTTTCTAGTTGAATATTTAAGAAGATTTTTATAACTGCCGTCCTCTTATTTATGGGACAATTAACTTATATTATTTTAACCTAACATAAACATTGACTGGTTTGTTTCGAAACATATTTTATTAGTAATAAGTTTACGATGGAAAAACAGGCATTCTCTCTCATTGTTTAACAAGCAAAACATACAAATCGGGGTAAAGTATCGCTTACAGTAAACTTGTTATTGCTGTTACAAAGTTTGTTCTTCGTATTCTATTAATGTACAACTACAAGTAAGGCAAACTTGGTGCACAATAATCTAGTAGCTGGGACTCAACAAGAGGCGGTTTAGACTCCCAGCATTTCCATTATTTACAGTAGCGGTTTGCGACCGTTCCAGACAAATGAATTGGACAATAAAGCGGCAAGCACCCGTCAACTTTTCTTTAATGAAACTTTTTGATAATAAAATGGAATGAGGGCACTGAGAAATTTTCGCGCTTAATCATTGATCAGACGAAAATGCGTTGACTTCACTACAAACTGGCTGTTTTTCTGCAAAATTATCGAAAATCTAAAGAATAGTGACAAAAATAAAATGGAAGTGAAACTTTTGTTAAGGACTCGAAACAGTTTACTTTAAACCATGTAAATTTATTGATGGAATTATATGTATGACATTATGATAAATATACATATATTATATCGATAGTAATTTTTTTATAATATATTTTTTCTAGACGAAGGCCACCTTTCTTCTAGAGCTTGTTATACCAAGCTAGCAGAATTTCATACAACTGTAGATTTCCTAACGATGAGGTTTGCTCCACCAACAAATACAAGACGAATTATTGATACAACTGTGCGTTTCCGATTTTGAACCCGTAATTGTAATATAATATTATTAATTAATTAAAATTGATCATCTTATACTCCGAAGTAAAATATTTTTTCCTAAATGTAATGCCAAACAGAAAATTTTAAATATCCAACAGAGCAATTATTGAAATCTAAACTGTGTCAAGTTTCGAATTGCAAAAAATTATTCGTCCGCCATTCCACACATACACACATATATGTGCTACAAAAATTTGGTGTCAAACTTTGCTTCATAACGATTTGCTTTCGCTTAGCTTTCAGAATTGTGTCTGCAAAATCGAAGAATAAAACTTGAATACGAGGGAACAGGGCGAAAAGTTGAGAATGCATTTGTGGAAATAAAAGAAATATTTTGAGCGTACTTTGTTTTTCAAATGCAGACACAAAACTACTACTTGTTCTAGTATTAAAATATATATTTAAACAATGTCTTCTGTAAAAATATAAGGCATTGTAAAATTTATAGCATAGTATTAAAATGTATTTTTAAATTTAAACCTAGTAATATAATATTAAAACAGCGGTTTCCCCTTTTTATGCTATACTTTTTAATGCATTTTAGGGCCGGCTAAGGGAAATAAAAAACATTTAAACAAGGAAAGTCTATTTAATTAGTCGTTCTAAAATCAATCGTTTCCTATACATTTTAGTTTTAAAACTTTAGAATGTTGAATATTCGAATTTATCAAACTTATTTTCTTTACTCACGACAACATAGTAAGGATGAATTTGATACGACCTTTAGAATATTTCGTATATAGTTAAAATATATGTAAGCTGTTCTTTTTAGGCCATATAGATTTAACTTCCCGAATAAAATATTTGGGGGTCCACCTGGACCACTTTGAAAATCACTGAACTAGGGTATAAAACATGAGCCTAAAAGATCGCATTCCATTATTATAATTTTTTTCATTTATATTGCCCATAAGGCAAAAAAATATTCTAATAATTTCCAATTTATTTTCAAAATACTATAAAAATGTTTATTAACAGATGTTTCTGAAGACAACGGTACGAACATACGTAATAGCGTTGTTCGTAAGTGACAATGCATCATGTTTATCATTAACTGAATCAAGCATGGTTACGGGTTATAGTTGTCAGTTTTGTATATAAAGGGCGGAGACAGGTTAAACATGCAGCGCAGATAAAGATGACATTTCATTGATTGCATTTAAAACTATGCATTGCCTAAAAAAACATCTTGTATACATCGTGTATCGGTCGCCATAGAAATACAATTATATTTGGACAAACGACGAATCAAATCATATCTATACTTACACCAGTATTTTTTTAAATGTCAAATACTATTTTTATCATTAATATCTCTTCCTCATTCACTCATATTATATATCTATCTTCACTATTACGTTATTTATCGAGGTATGCTCGACGTGTTTAGGGAAGATATGTGTCGGAGACGTGATTTCGAAACGTCCGCTCAATGATGGTAACCGTAGTCAAACTCGTACGTGGATTCTGCTTTTATGGAAAACTAACTCTTAGCCCGTGGTTTTACTACCGCCCATTTCCCTGAAGTGAATGTAGTCTTTGCCCTGAGCTTTAAACTGTCTATTTAAATATACTAACGATTCAAACCAAAAATCATTCTTTCTCATGTATAGTATTAGTAGATTTATGTACAGGGATAGAATTACAATAATTATCAATTTTGCGTTCTTAACAACATCATGTGATATCATGTTTGAACGGTCGTGTACATAGTTATAAGTTTTTAATTATATTCTTATACGAATTAAGTGTGTTTGTTTACGGAATATCTATATCATAATATCTATATCATAATATCAAATTAGTGTATGAAAATTGACTATAGATATTACTATATTTTAATAATATAAGTAGATGGATGGGCAAACGGTAAGTGGTACTTGACGGTAAGTGATCACCATGGCATATAGGCCATGGTGATCACTATATAAATATGGGAGCTTTAAATAATATTAACCATTCCTTGTAACATCAATTCGCCACTACACTGGGTTTGCAGTTTTGGTGGTAGAATATATAATGAGCGAGTGGTACCCAGATGGGCTTCTGATCGACTACTTTTAATACTTGCCAATAATGATTCGCACCAAAATGCTTATGAAACCCGGTCTAATACGATTCAATCATATTTTTCTGTTTGTTTTTGTTTTCTGTTTTACGTAAGCTTGGTAAAATATGATGGATTATAAATATTATAATTAAAATAGAAACTTGAATTAAAATCAAACTTATGTTCTTTATTTTTATGTACATTAAATATTCTGACCGTGTGCCATGTACTTAGTGACAGAACATACGTAGTATTATCGACTACAGTTTGACTGATAAGGGTTAGCTCCGCATACGTTACCACTCTCACTACACACAAACAAAATAACAAAGAAAACGAATACTTGTGCATAACCCATAAGATACAATTTCGAATGACATAAGTGAACTGAGACTAGAATTTGTTGTAGGGTGGTACACTAGGTCACGTCCAAAGACTTCCACACGCGTGATTTCGATATATATATCCTCTGAAATCGCACACAACATTTTTAACATCTGTTTCGATTTTCGATTACGAATTCAGAACGATATACGAGAGATGTTTTATAAAGGATAACTTTATATCTATACATTTTTTCTTAAATTTACAGTAAATTGATAAGAAATGTAAAAAGAGACTTTTTCTATTAACATTTTCTAGAAATGTTCTGATATATTTTTAACGTAATGTTAGAAATTAAAGACTCAACATATAAAAAAATGCCATTTTTGCCGGTTTCCAAACTTTCGAACTAAGAACAGTTGCATTTTTAATTAAATAACTAAACTAATTTTCCTTATTATATTTTATGAAATATTATATTTTACTGAAAACTGTTTACTTACAACCAGCATAAGCTGCTGCGTACCGTCGACAACGCTTGTTACTGACACCTCTGTAACGCCTTTCATTGCGTTTTCGTATAATAACGCGCGTTCAAATGCAAGACAAAAGCTACTTCTTTTGCGCCGTCTTGTGTAAATTTTTAAACGTAATCTTTAAAGTTAAAAGTTTGTATAAAGTATTAACGGAGAAAAATTACATATATTTCATAATCTGCAACGTTTTGTGTTTGTAAATAAAATCATTTCTTAAATTTAGTCTACTTTTATTGTGTTCCCTCTTCAATTCACAAAAACGTGGGAATACCAATTTATTTCTTTCTATAAAAAGTAATTTGTTGTCAAAGATTGTCAACGATAATATAGATCAATAAATATAATTACAATATCCAAGGGAGTTTAACCATATACTAATTTTAAGTATTTTCAACAAAATATTGGTATATATTTAATACAATTCCAAACAAATGATTACTACTGAATTTATCTGTAAACTCTAACTCACACAATCCATATAAAATGAGAGACAGCAGTCTAATTTGACTACGTTAAAGCTAATGCTACTTGCGATGCTATCCAACTAGCCAAATCGCTTGTCTGAAACTGAGATTACTCGTAACAACAGCTGCAATAATGTTGCGCTTGCAACGATTCATTCGTTCAAAGTAAACTTTAAAAAGTTAACCTAACTAATCGATCTTCTTAATGTACAAAAGCTACATCTTCCGATTTAGAGAATAATTCAGATTTTTCTCTTAGAAGATGTTTTTAAAATTAAATTTATTACATATACTTTTTCGATACTGAAATTGATTATGGGTATATATGGAACGATTAATTGAGTTCGACACCGTTGGGCCGATTAGCAAGAGTGTTGGCATTTTTTCCAAGAATAATGTTATACTATCCTCGATGTGTTAACTCAGCACTGCACAGCGCTGCATCACATCAACTTATATCACCATGACAACTGTTATAAATACACAAGCAGGAAAACGTCTGCTTTGTTTTGCTAGATTAATTACACATTTCTTACGTATTTTAAGCCAAATTAAGTAGGTAACCAAAACTAACAGAAATTATATTTTCGTTTATATTCATTAGGGTCGGTTTGTCTTAAGATACTACAGCGGTAATCTCCCAAGAACCTTAATGGCTCTTTTCATCAGACTTAAGGACTTCATAGTCGTTCCCCATGTTCATCACATGCGCTTTCCAGGTTTTCAAGAAATAAATTCCAAGTTCAGAGTAAAAAATGAATTTTAAAAACATATTAACAATTACTTTGAGGTAAATTTCTTCAATAAATTGGATAAAGTTTCATAAACCATAGATTTTTTTAAATTCAATATCTAACTATGGAGTGATTTACTGTACGAATTCTCATTGGTTTCATTCAATGTTAAAAAATGTGGTAAGGTTGTGTTATTATGGAAACTATCCACTTCTAATACGTTTTTCTTCTTGTCATATCAAATATATGTGTCGCTTTGTGTTGACTTGTATACAACACATGAACAAATAAATAAATATTTTGATAATATGTTATTTTTTTTTAATAATTAATTACCTTAACTGGATACTACATAGTCAACTCAACCTATACTAAAGTAAATCTATTCTCTCACAGATGCTCTACGATATGCAATGCGAATTTCTCTTAATTAATTTTGAATTAAGAATTAAGCACTGGTTAACCCCATGTACTACATATTTTATATGTTTACCACATATAATCCAAGGTCAAAAATTCAACTGGTTTCTGAGTTGTCCCGTACTTTACTTGTGTCTATAATAATTTATCTCGCTTGTTGTACTCGTCGGTTGTGTCGAATGTAATTATGTATTATGCCCACGACCATACTAACTTGGTGGTAGGTCTTTCTGCAAGCCCGTAGTCGTATTATTAGTGTTTGGTACCTACCCAGATGGTAGGTACTATACACTCATAATACACTAAGGACTGACTCTACAAATGTGATGTTTGGAACATAGGACATCACATCACATTTCAATTTTTCAACATGAATACGGACAGAAAAAATCGGAGACATGACTTTGTATAGAACTCTTTGTTTTTTGAAGTTAGAAACCTAAAAACACTTTACTCCCTTTACGTACGAAGCCAGTATGTTATACAGTAACTGATACCCTTTGCTAGATATAAATTAAAATATCGTGTTATAAATAATAATTATAATAATAATAAATACACATAATATAACGGCGTGTAAGTTTCACCCATAATTCCATCAAGGCACTAAATGGGGTGTGCGAGAATTATAAGATAATTGTTACTTATTATTGATATGTCTTACGAGTAAATGCGTCCGCGTATCTTTCAACATGCGTCAATAGTTGGTGCGAGTAATTTAAAAGCACACGAAGAAAGAAAAATAGATCTAATGACTGTATTGCACCAGCGCAATATTCAACGTGACTCAATCATTCCAATTGATATGTCATTCTTTTAAACAAATGAAATAAATATCAGCGAATACTTCATTGAGTGATTTGAAGAAAAAAACACCATCTGCAACAAACTGGCATCTGATTTTGAGTCTGCAAAAACTTCCGGAAGCATTAGTTGCACATACGCCTGATTGACCTGTTTATAGGATAATTCTGTTAGAGAATATCCTCGTGGTGTTTTAAACAAAGTACCAAAAACTATCATCAAAATTGTTGTGTATATAACAATATAATGTATGTCCTCAACAAAATGGATCACTTTGATAGAAACAGAGACAGGCATTGTATAAGCACGAACAGTAAAGATAAACTTGTAACACCAAGTTTCCGACTTCGCAAAGTCAATACATCCTTCCTGGGGTCAAGGTATTTGATTCTATACTAAAATCCTAATCATTTTATATTTAGCGATGTATACATTTTAAGCTTTTGTATAACATTATTAATATATGTATAAGATATGATTCTGTATAAAAAAGTTATAAATGATAAAACTTCGCGAGTTACTTTTCGTTGATCTTCGTACAGGATATAAAAGTTCATTCGTAGGTGATAATTATAAGTACAAATATGATGAATGAAAAAGTTAACGACTGAGTATCTTGGTTACTCTTCTTTGTACAATTTACAAGCTGAATTTATATTTAATTTATCTATAACTATGAAGATTTAAAAGTGCTTGTCTAAAGTCTGATTTAAATAATTGTTTTACATGTTTTTCGGTGTGGTGCACACTCAACCCTGGACCTAACTATACTATAGCTTGCTGTGCCAAAGCCAATATGAATACCTCACATACCGCTTATTCGATATATGATTATGCATTTCAGTTCTGAATAATGTAATTACCAATGTCAAGTTGAGTTTTTGACAAACATGCAAGATCTATTTTTATTCGTTCACTTAAAATTGTACACAAATATATAGTGATTTCAGTCCTCGTTAATTCAACTATAGAAGATAGTAAGTTTTTTATTTAACTTCTGTATTACGAAAGGAGTACTCAAGTACTTCAAGCTATTCCACTTAACTACTTATATCCACTTTAATTTTTGTTTGAAAGTTTCTATAACTTATTCGACAACCAAAATGCTATTTTTTGGTGAATCCATTATGAATATCATAGATTATTATTCAACCAATCATATCGCGTCAATTAAAAATCTCATTTTTTTTTCACTTAAGCTATAGTAATTTTTGGCGCTATAATAACATCATTCACAGATTATGATTTATTTATAGTTTTATAGTTAATTTTGTACGATCTTAATAAATTATTTATTATTGAAGGTGATAGCTATAATCACAGTAGAGGATTGCTCCTCGAAAGATGCCGAAACCAAGAGTTAGTAAAATTGATTTAGATTATCAGGTTAGGCCATTAGAGATTTAGTGTTGGGAGGCACTAATCAGTGTCAGGTTTTATTTAGTGGGTTCACCGCTAAATAAAACCTTATTCCTTTTTGTGATTACCCGTTTAGAGTTACTTATATGTAAAATAAGTTATTTAACCATTTTTTTGTGTTACATTGAATAAGATATTTAAAGTTCAAGAAGACGGCAGCCTCACGCCACCGTATGCACCAACGATCCAGTACTGCGGAACGAGATTAAACTTAAAAACCTCCCGACAGATGTGTATGTCCTCGGGGAAAAAATGCTGAAAAAGTCTGAATTTAGACAAGTTTCTCTCATTTTCTGGATGAGGACAGACGTTACTTCCTTTCCTCTAAGGAGAGTTTTTACTAATATGTTCAAAAAGGACTTTTATATAAAAAAATGCATTATTATTAAACATATAGCAGCATTTATGAGTAATAAAATTCTTACTTTACTGTTTTATTCAATTTCTAGAAAGACAATTGCTTGCTCAAGCCCATTAATTTACAATGTCGTGATAACGGGTTGGGTAAAGGCACGCGAAACCATTCGTCAAGTATAGGAGTTAATATCTAGGTTAGTAACACTAAGTTTTTCTTAAAAGTTAAGTGCTTAAGAAACAATTTATCACAGCCTTCACTAGAGGCGAAACTACAAAAGCATATTAATTGTAGAGAAAGAACTTTTATAAATTTTGATTTATTGTATTCACACAATAGTATAATCGTTAACAACCCTTTTAACTATTACGTATATGAAAGGATAATAACAAAATCAATTTTACTCAAATTCTATAATATATTATGTGTCACTCATTGTGACACAAAATAGATACATTCCAAAAAGTTTCTTGTACCAAGATCTTTAAGTTAAACATTAGTTCACCAGTTGATACAGACCCGCGTAGCAGAATCTGATTCAATAAAGCAAAAGTTTCGACATTTTTACTGTCAGTCTGAATTCTGTTGGAAAATGTCCAAGGATTTCTAAGCAATATCGATAACTCTAAGGAGATTTAGGAAGACAAACAGAATTATATAAGGAAAAGATATAAAAATTTTAATGTATAACTAATAAAAATATACTTTATATGTAATACATACTTTAAGTTACGTGTGTCGTTTATAAAATAACTACTAAGATATAATAGTATAAACAGATATTTTAGAAATTTCATCTCAATCAACTGAAATGGTCGGTTGTTTTGGTTAGGTATTTATAACCGAGACCTATACTCGTATAATCATTTAAAGTTATTAACCTACAAATATGGGAACACAAATAGCAGGTCTACCAATAACGTCTAATGGAAATCGTTAACACTTCACCATTATCGCATCCTTTGTGTTGGTAATTTGCAGTAATAGCCTGCATTGATGTATCTCAAATAGTATTTGTATAAACTGTTAGGAATTCTCTGCGCAGTTAATGCCATACTACGTAGGTAGGGTCATATCTTTACTAATATTATAAATACCAAAGGAGCTGTCTGTTGCGTTTTCATGGCTAATCCACTGAACCGAATTTGATGAAAGTTTGGTATCAAGCTAGATTGAATCCCAAGGAAGGAAGAAGGAAGGCTACTTTTTATACCTACGAACCTCCTTTCACGGGACAAATTTGCAGATGAAATCTAACTTTATTATAAAGAATATAGTAGCACAATTTGAATCCTGCTTTGTACAAGATATCGTTGTTAAGTTGTTGATATTTTAATTTGATAAATTTAAAAGTAAATTGATCAAAGACCAAAATTCTAGTGGGATATATCAACGAATTTAGGTTAAACATTGCAAAATAATACGAGCCGAGACGGCCCAGCGGTGAGAACGCATGCATCTTAACCGATGATTTCGGGTTCAAACCCAGGCAAGCGCCACTGAATTTTCATGTGCTTAATTTGTGTTTATAGTTCATCTCGTGCTCGGCGATGAAGGGAAACATCGTGAGGAAACCTGCATGTGTCTAATTTCAACGAAATTCTGCCACATGTGTATTCCACCAACCCGCATTGGAGCAGCGTAGTGGAATATGCTCCAAACCTTCTCCTCAAAGGGAGAGGAGGCCTAAGCCCAGCAATGGAAAATTTACAGGCTGCTAATGCTTAATATAAAAAGAAACATTTGATACAATTGATCTTATTTAATAAGCTTTTTCATAAATTAACTATTACAAAAATTAATTTATGTACAAATTTATGTCTATTATAATAAATGAAGTTAAAGTATTATTTTCGGTCACAACAACGAGAAAAGGAATATAGCACAGAATTGAAACGTTTTTAAACACTTGGCGTATAATGTCATGAACATTCATTAACAACTGACATCTTTACACAATGAGCTAAAGCAAGAGTACACACAATCCGTCTATATTAACCAACAAAAACAAAAGCAGGAGTTGCTCAATTAGACGCAAAAATATTTTTTATCCATGGTTTTTTAATAATATTAAATCAATGGAGTTTCAAAAATATCGCTTTCTTAAGTGGGTACATATCCAAGTAATAATATATTTAACAATACTTTTAGCTATTCATAAGCAGGCTCTTCGAGGTCATATAATGCGTTTGAGGTTATAGAATTTACATATATCGGACGTAAGTTTAATATAATTATCTAAAGTTATATACAATTCAATGTGAATATGACACAAAGATATTCAAGTTGCCGAGTAAAGAGCGCATGAGTTCATCGCCCGCGTGAACACGTTAAGTGTTCAATGGCCCAAGTGAAAATTCGTCCATATGAAGTTATCCGTTCCCAACTATGTCCTCTTTATATAACTCTAAGCTTTGCATTTGAAAGGGATTTGCGTTACAATAGGACTCAGTTCATTATGAAGTGATAATCGAATTTGTTTTTATTTGAAGAAGGTGTGTCAGACGCAGATAACGACCGGAGCGGAATTGTTATTCAGAGATTTAAGTTACTGCTTAGTAAATATCTGTCGCGAATATACTCGGCAGAAAAGTGTTTTTTTCTTTTATCTTATTAACAAATTGATTAAGAAAACACTTCTATTATTTATTTTTTTTGTACAGACGTTTCCATTTACGTTTTTTCTAAAGGAATGAATGCCAAGAATTATTTATTTAATAAATGTTACATATAAAATATATATTCTCAAGCTTATTATGCAATTAAAGTAGCTATTAAAACTAAACATTGCTGCCTACTAAAGTAGGTAGCAATGTTTAGGTTTTTTTTGTTTCAAGTTAAATTTCAAGCGCCAATTCGGTAAAAGCTTGACTTAAAATGTTTGTTTTGCAATTAATACGCTAACAAAACTGCTTAAGTAGTTGAGGTAATAGAATATAATTTGTAATGTAATCAGTAAAGTTACGATATTATTTTGAAACTAAATAAACATATTAAGCAAAGTTTTATAATATTATCTTCGTCGTATTATAGGTAAGCTTGTCTCCTTGGTACTAAAACATGATTTTGAATTACCTGACTTCAGTGTGTGGCTGAGAGAGCTAGTCTAATTACAGCACTACAGAATAATAGAGGTAACTTCTAAAGCCTCATAGTTGAAAACAAAAGCAATGTATCCTGTTTGTAATAGGTAATTATATTTATCATCACTACCATGCCAGTATTCATTTGTTTGAAATCAATTATTTTCATTCCAAAGCGTCCATGTTCTGACACGTGGTGACAAGGTTTTAGATTAAAGGGAAAGAGTAACAATACACAAAAAAGGCGATGTTTTTGTTTTGTTTTTTTTTTTAACGGCTTTTATCGCACGAATTAAATGTCCTAATCGAATATATAAATCTATTTTGCATCATCTTAAGAAAAGCTATCCGTCCATTTTTACTAAACTTCAAAGGAACTGAAGTCAACAGATTTTTGGAAGCTTTCCAAATTGCAGAAAAAATTAAAACGAACGGGATTCTGATCCAGTCCGTGCGATATAGAAGAGCGGTTTATTCTCGATCAAAATAAGTAAAAAAACCTTTCGCGTTTGTCATCATTATGCGATTTTATAAAAAAATAATTGTTGTACCTTAATATCTGCATGATCAACTGGATAGTAAGTATAAACGTTAATTCATTAAAATTAGCTGAGTTAAAACTAGTAAGTTGTTTCTACTCCAGAAATAAAACACAAACGGTCATCGCTTGGCGGTTTAATAATAAATAAGTGGGTTGTACTAGTCTTCAATTGTCATGGACGAAAAAAAACTAAGTACAATTATTATTTATTATTACAGTAGTGGTTTGGGTTGATTTACAATATCATCATAAATGTATTCATACATGTAGATGCCCTAAAATCGGATAGCGTAAGTATCGAATTTTAATATTTCTCTTAACTGTTTTCGTAATAAACAAATATTTTTCAAAAATTATTTAATGTAATATATTTTTATATCCGAATCGTAAACTTATTTAATGTAACTTATTAATTTTGTGATTTATCTAAGGCCTTTGATTGTGTGCAACACGAAACTTTGGTCAGGAAGCTACGTCATTATGGAATTAGGGACACTGCACTCAGTCTTCTGATTTCGTATCTGAGCAATCGGATTCAGAGGGTTGATGTAAATGGAAAGAGATCTCCCGGGTCTCCAGTTACTGTGGGGGTCCCTCAAGAATCAATTCTTGGACCATTTCTCTTCCTTGTTTATATAAATGACCTGCCACATCTCCTAGGTGATAAACTCGAGATAGTATTGTTTGTTGATGATACTTCTTTAATTTTTAAAATAAAAAGACGTCTTTCAATATATGACGATGTGAACAATACTCTCTCTGAAATAGTAAATTGGTTTAGTGTTAATAATTTAATGTTAAATAGTAAAAAGACTAAATGTATTAAATTCACTACTCCCAATGTAAGATGTGTCAAAACGAGTGTACGCTTAAACGGGGAAGCATTAGATGTTTTAGAATCAACAGAGTTCCTTGGTATGACAATAGACTCTAAGCTCCAATGGGCCCCCATATAAATAAGTTGGCGAATAGACTCAGCTCTGCAGCCTATGCGGTAAAAAAAAATAGACTTTTGACTGATGTGGATACGGCTCGCCTTGTGTACTTCAGTTATTTCCACAGTATAATGTCGTATGGCATCCTACTCTGGGGTAATGCAGCTGACATTAATACTATTTTTGTACTGCAGAAGAGGGCTATTCGTGCAATTTATAACCTGGGCCCAAAAGATTCGTTAAGAGATAAATTTAAAGAAATTAAAATAATGACTGTCGCTTCTCAATTTGTTTTTGATAATGTTATGTATGTACCCAAAAACATAAACGATTTTCCCAGAAATTGTGACGTACATTCTATTAACACTAGGAACAAGAATAAACTTGTTACTCCAAGTACCCGATTACACAGGGTTAGTAACTCTTTTTTGGGGCAATGTATACGTTTTTACAACAGGATCCCAGAAAACGTTCAAAATTATTCAATTATAAAATTCAAAAGAATCGTTAAAGAGCGTTTGTGTGCTAAAGGATATTACAACACTAATGACTTTTTAGTTGACTGCACACCTTGGGAATGTAATGATCGCCTCCAGGCTGCTTCAAATAACTAAAATATAATTATCATTGTACATAATAATGGTTAAATTAAAATATATATATATATCCCACTGAGTTTCTTTCGCCGGTTCTTCTCAGGTCCGAGATGCTAAATTCCGAACCGGTGGTAGATTTTTGACAATCAATAAGCAAGTGTAAACATTTCTATATTGAATAAAGATTTTTGACTTTGACTTTGACTTTGACTAAGCAGCATAACTCAATTTTCGAATATTTATCTTACCGATTTCCATACAAGATAATAGTTTATATTTTGACTATCTGTAGGTAAACTATAGACTATTGCGCACTGGATTAGAAAAGATGCTGAGTGCTAAAGCATGTGTCAAAAGATATTCTGTCACATATATTTGCCGCCCCACAGTGAATCAGCGTGATATAATAAGCTGTTTTTTTTTTCATGTAAGTATACGGTATTTTATGTTTACTTCTACATTATTGTACAGGAAAATGCTCCGAACTAATAACTGAAAATTTGATATAAGTAATTGAATTATGGTGTATGAAATATTTTTGTATGACAACATAAAATAATATATCACAAATATCACTTAAATTTTGTGGATACTTGCCGATTATTTACATAACAAACAATAATCAGGTCAAAGCTACATTTTCAGTACGACAAAGAAACGTTTTGATAACCTAATAACCTGAAAACGCATTGAGTAAGCTCCTTTCATGACAAGACGCAATAGAATTTTTCACGTGGAAAGAAAATGAAAAGTTAATCTTAATACCTTTTCTGCATGCACAGTATTTCATTGAAGAGGTTGTTTTTTTATAAATAGTTATTCATAAATAACGAATGTGCTTCTATTTTACTGACTGCAGTTTAAAAAGAAGACTTATTTTTCATTTCTTTTAATTTCTGCATCTACCCTCGTTTCTGACACCCTTAACATATCGGAATTGAGTTCAGGTTTTAGTGACAAAAAGTTAAAAAAATACATTGTAGTTAATAAACTATACTAAAAATGAGGTCCGAGATTGTAAAAAAAAACAAATGAATATTAACTAAATCAGGTACAAACCCGGACAAGGACTACTTAATTTTCATGTGCTTAATATGTGTTTATAATTAATCACGTATTCGTTAGTGTGGGAAGACAATGAGAGGAAATCTGCTTGAGCTGGATAAAATAGTACCGAACTGTACTGTAACGTGTATCCACTAAACCACATTGGAGCGGCGTGACGGAATTAGCTCCAAACCTTTTTGAGATGTGAGATGGTCTTTGCCACATGTGATTGCATGAATGTTTTTATTTTATGACTATCTCTATGAAAATTAGGCTGTGCTTGTCGGTCGACCCACAATAAGTTGTTATATGTAAATCTTTACAAAAAATTTAGAGAGACATTGCAACGGCTATATTTGGCTTTCGACGTTTTCTTCTATCTATCGATTTGATTGTGATGAAACTTTGGTGACAAGACGTACGCTGGAAAATATTTTTACTCCAATGAAACGAAAAAAAAACTTTGTATATTTATTCTTTATTTTAAATTTTCTTTAGATAACCTTATTCTAAGCGAAACTGGGTAGATAGTATTTTATAATTATAAATATAATCGTAAGATTATTTCACACATACAAAATTGAGTATTACGAGTATATGTTATTGGCTAAATGTAAACTTACAAAATTAACATAAACGTAAAACCAATTTAAAAACAATTAAAACCGTTATATTCAAAGCGATTGTGTCTGTTCACTCGTATTAATGTCTATACAAGTTATACGACAATATGAGTTGCGCTCTGCCTATAAATTTTAGTATTTATATAATTTTCATTGAAGGAATCAAGAGCTAAAAATTTAAATACCACAAAATAGAAATGTAAATCTCTTCGTAGCTCAGGGTAAATATAATCCAGGCCAACCTAATTAGCTTAAGAAGATAGATTAAACTACTCGTAGTTTATTTCTTATAATAAGCTGCTCAACATCATAAAAATATAACTTCAGTTGCCTGACACTCAAGCAAGGTTTTAAATTAGTTCGTAATAAGATTTGCCTCAGTCATGGAGCATGTAATATATGTACCACTCCGAAAGTTTTGTACCACCTTTATTTGTTTTTTTTTTTTGGTAGTGATATATCATGTACACAATGACAAATTTCCAAAGTGCTAAAGTTTATAACTCAGAAATGAACTAGGTTTCTTTTTCTTCTAACTGTACTTCAAAATATATCTTCAGCTGTTATATTATTTACATATTATGTTTGCAATTTATCAATATAAAATGCAAACCAATCCAAGATAGGTAATTAATATTGATAAGTACGGACTATTCAATGAACTAATAATTAACTAATAACAAGCAAAGTATTAGTTTCAAATTGCAATCAAAATTCATTGAAATGATTCGTTGTCTGTGGAACATGTTCTTGCATTTTATCAACGTGTAACCGCGGGACCGCTTCATTTGCATTCTTTCTGTACGTAAATCTGCATATGAAAATTATTTCCGTAACAAAAACCAATATACATACCTCTGTCTACTTTGCAATACACCTCGGACTGCTAACAATATATGTATATATACACAAAGTTTTAGTAAATAAATTTGTGACTCTTGTGAAATCGGCTTTATGTCCCACATCTAACGAGCTAATTTACGGTTCGCCTGTACGCCCGAGTCATTGACAGTATTTATACACACCAATCAACGTTACATTCGAAATTTAAACAAGACTCTAATCAGCTCCATTAATCCTTCACTATTTTCTAAGAAAAATAGCAAGAAAACGAAGCAAGTAAGACACTTGACAAGCACTGAACAATAGTTACTAAATTAAACGTCAAAAATGTCCCAATAATCGTATTTGTACATTGATAATAACATAATATAGTAAATTTTAAAAGTCAAGATAACTTACAGACATCTAGCATATTAATATTACGCATTAATTTATAAGTTGGAGGTATATGTCATATTAACAATAATGTATCAAGTAATAATAAAACATAATACATAACATCATAATCAAGTAATACAGTTTATAAAAAAATAGTATGTCGCGAAATAAAATATTCATATTACGAAAAACAATAATTCATATTTTAAATTTCTGAATTACCATACTTGTCATTGACCCTTGATGCTCGCACATCAAATCTCATCGAAATATTATAATTATATTTAAAAATCTTTTTTTTTTTAAATAAAGAACTAAAGTTATCATGTTATGATAATATTTACGTTAACAATGCATACCCTTTAATTTCCTTTCCTTATCAGAGCTGGTATCATTCCTTGTTCCGATAATATTTAAGAGCAATTTTCACCTGAGAAGTCAGTTTACGCGACACTTAATTAGATTAACCTATGGATATACGAACCGGAGGCAATGAAAACGAACACGAGTTTTCGATACAACGTAACGTCCGCTCACGACGGCGGGATAGCCAGCACTAACGGGCCTTTTGTACCTCCCACCACCCCTGAAACAACCCTCAAAACCTCGTCCTTCGCCTGATCCGATAAGGTGCAGCTTGCCGTTTCGCGTGAAAATGCTGACGGCTCCGCAACTAAGCACTAACTTATTAACATAAACTAAATGAAGATGCACCGAGTAACAGCTACTGAGGTGTAGTGCGGGAAAAATTGTAAATTTTAAATGTAACCTAATTACGTGCATTTTATTTTATAAAATAACATTTTGCCAAATATCTTTTTCGAAGCAAACTAAGGCGTCGAAAAACGTATTTATAAGTGTAATACAATGTATCTTTATTTAATTAGAACCGTATAGGGCTCATCGAAACATAAATCCCGAGCGGCTTAATGGAGAATTCCCTAACAATAAACAATCCTGGAAAAACCTCTCCTTTTTTATTTTTATTTTTCGGCTGCTATAATATTTAAGTAACTTATACAAAACCAAATATAAAATACAATATATTTTGAAAAATCGTAACAACCCGTAAATATCCCACTGGTCAAAATACTCCTCTCCTCATACTGAGAAGGTTTAGAACCTTATCCATAATGTGGTGGCCTTTTTCTAAAAATGCTTTCGTTCTTTCTTAAAGTTCTTAGGCTATTCATGAGAATACCTTAAGTGACTATTATGTTTAAAATTTCGCAATGTTACTTCAAAATAATAATCGAGTTCAAAATTTTTAATAATAATTGACAAACATTTAATTATCATCAACATATTTTCTATTTACGTAATATCACTAAATAATTGTAACCGACTGACTTAAATAAATTTAGTAAAGTAGAATAAGTACATTGTACATGATAAAACAGTTCGTCGTGCGCCAAGCGTGTAGTGAGCAGCGACCGCGCTGGCACGTAGACGGCATCGCGCCACGCCGGAAAAGAGACATTATAACTGGGCCGCTGTCACACACACGCGGCACACCTCCGCGCTCTACGCAATAAACATCTCACCTAAAGATTTTATTTACGGATAAATTATTCCTGTGTATGATATTTTTGTTCGTATTTATTAATCGAATACTACTAATCGATTATATATAAAATGTAATGTAATGTAAAATCCAATGATGTTTCAAAATTGAAATATCATAAAAATAAGTTATTATTTATATTTTATATTGACGATGAAAAATAAAATTTTCACATCCTTGAACAATTCTAAGTCTTCCATGTAATCCAAATATTTCAGACCACTAAATTCTAATGTACAACTTTATTGAGTAGCTTTATAAATTTTTACGGCGATTTTATGGCATTTCGCACAATGAAACATTACTTCGAGAAAAGCGATCTCATCTAACAATTTTATGTGGTCTATTGCTTGTTAGCTTGATTTCATTGAAATTGTTAAACTTTGCAAGCATTGTTGCTATATCTTTAGCTACTTACATATATGTATATACAACAAAAATATTAAAAATAGGTAATTGAAGTGTGCCCTCTACCGTCCCTGATACATATGAAACAAAGAAATTAAAGGAGTGGTAGCTGTTAAAAACGAAGAGGAGGAAACAAATAAAAAAATAAAATTTTATGTTAGTAACAGTGAAACTTTCGTAGTTTAAGTACATTCAAGTAATAAAATTAAAAATTATTGGAGCCTCACTTTTGGAAAGCCCCCATAAGAAAAATGCAATATAAGAGTAACTTAATAATTCAAGAAAATGTTTCAAACAAGCACTCGTGACCCTTCTTTGCAGACCAAAAGGTCGGAAGCCACGATTAGCCTGCGTTTGAAGTCTTTATAGCTAGTCATTTTCGGAATAATGTGCCGCTCAAATTCAAATTTGAACGAGGGTTTTTAGTAAATGTCTTAAGCTCACAGAAATACTAAAACGATTCGAATGATTTTCTTCGTTAACCTTTTAATTAGCATCTCAAAAATGCTGTAATCTATACGAAAGAGGAAAATAATGACCCTTTGTATACTATAATTACATTTGTGACGCATATTAAGTGTTATTATCGTCATTTAAGAGATAGGGCACTCTTGAAAATGTCTTTGCTTCTACCTTCTTGTAATAGTCATTAACTATTTAAAGGGCATGAAAATATTTCACTGAAAAATGGAATTTTTTTTTTACTTAAACAAGTTAAACATAAGAATAGTAATACAAAATAAGTTTTCGTAGCATATAAGCCAAGAATAACTTCAATGTATTTAACATAAAAATCGATATAATTGTAGGTACATAAATTATTCATTCCGTCGAAATATAATTTTAATTCAAAGGATGTAAATAATTTATTTTAATATCAGACAACAAATATTCTCATATAACATGCCTCAGTGTGCCATTATTTTATTCATAGGTTGGGAATTGGAGATATATGGATGAATTTTAATAGGTAATAATGAGACTTCATATGTGTGGAAATAATTATAGAGTTCAATGACATGCAATACCGATTCTATTATAAGTGAATCTTGTTTGGTATTACTCAATTTTAGGGCGTAGATTAATTATTATTATTAACGATAAAAGAAAAAAAATTAAAGTGCGTGTAACTTAGTACCTACACGTGACTAGTGTGAAACTTTTTATTGCGTCAGAAACGTGTCCTTGACGAGTTACTTTTATAAAAATAAATATGTATATCTACATATATATATATAGAATAGTAGATACATATTTTATATTATTCAGATACATATTGCCTTCTTTGTCTAGTGGCTAGTTTATAAAGAGGCAATTATCAAAGTGCTGGATTGAGGAGTTTGAGAGTTCACAGTGTTTTTACTCCCGTGCTTCAGAGAGCCCATAAAACCGTTAATCCTACTCCAGAAAGTATTGAATTGGCCAATTTCAATTTTACATGATATTCTAATCGGATTATGAGAGTTAGGGACAACAGAGACTTTTATAGACGTTATGAACATTAATATATGTATATAAATAGAAAATAACAGGTCTGTCTGTGTCGAATGAAACAAAGATCCACAACGAAACATTCTTGTAAGTTTTAATAATAATTAAAACGCTTGTACTTATTCATGACATCTTAATTCTAAGTAAATAAAGCTAGAAGATATATCCCAGAATAGTTATAACATTTGCGTCGAGTCCATATTAAGTAAATATAATTTGAATATCACGTAACTCTGTTCTACGAGGCTGTAGTTTTAGCTCATAAAGTCTAATAATGTTTTGCACTAAATTTAAGAACCGCACTCATACGTGGCTCTTATTTTAATTAGGTTTATCATTTTAGATGGCAATTAAAACTTCTTCTACTTTTGAATTTAAAAGAATTAAAAAAATGTCTCCGTTACGTTACTCTGATTTTTTTTTTGTATTATTGCTCACTTCTCTGTCCCTATAACAGTCCTCGGGACTGTGGGTCTGTGTTTGATATTTTTATAGCTCTTCCATAATAACATGAGTTATTGCGGAGCAATTTGAATATGAATGGAGGTTTGACAGTTTCATGTCGCACAAAAAAGGCGAAGAACGTAATTTCACAAACAGTATTTTCACTAGAAAATTAGATATATATTTTAAAATCTTTATTATTTTAGAATCTTTATTTTATAACAACATAGCAACTATTTTACGTATTTGCTTAAACTACAAAAGTACAGAACGAAGTTGCACAAAATGCTTGCTTAATGCTTGATTATCGATCCGAATATATTATTTATTAAGGAATATATGTCACATCAGAGCAGCATATGGATGATAATTCTACTTAACACGAACAAATGACTGTGGTCAGAGTAATTGTCATAGAATATATTGATGGCATGATTTAAGTGTACCACAAACTAAATATCATGTTAATACAATTTCTACTGATTACTTTTGAAATTCACGTAACATTTTTTTTCTTGCATTGCATTCGCATCCATTTTTATTTGTAATTTACTATCAATTATCATAAGCGTATGTGTGGCTTCATCTGATTGGCCTCAAGCCAAACTGAGTACGGCGTTGGAGCATGCCTCCTTACCCGGACATTTCCTTTAAGTTTTTTTTTTCACATAAAAGGTCAGGGCCTATTAACCCAGTGGTTCATAAACATGTATAGAGTATGAAACTTTGATGGTCGACAAGTATCTCTCTGAGGGGTCACGTGTATAAGAATTACCACGAAATGTGTGTAGAAAAGAACTACGTAATTTTCTTCCTATTGTGGCTAAAATTACACCAACTAATGGTCACCTAAGAGGTGACCTATTCTTGATTATGCTGATACTTTCTATCTGAACATAACTCTAGAGCATTTTTATACATTCAAAACTTTTTATATTTGGTTTACTTACGTAAATACGATCATATGTCCGAATTTCGCAAATCACTCGAGTTGCTTCCAATTCGATTTCGTAGTTCGCATTAATTATAATTATATATGTATGTGCGTTCTATAAACGTACTAATTTCTGCTATCGTATTTGCTTAATAGGTATATTGAACGACTTATCTATCAGTTATGGACTTACAGGTTCTATAAATCTTTATAAACAGGTAGTAATGTATAATATGCGTAGCTTTGTGGTCTTTTCAGTTATATTTATTATTAGGATTATGAAGACGCTTCTCTGATATATATCAACATATATCAGTCTTAAGATTAATGCGTATATAATACGTAATACATTATAATTAGGCTTAGGTTATTAAGAATCCAGCTAATTATTATTGATTAAATAATGTATCAAAACCATGGTTGCTGTAACGTGTTATAGTAATTGTATGGTAAATTAACTGTATTAATACACATATAAGAACAGCAGCAGTTTCTTCTAAAGATAATATTAAAGGAACCTATGAAATTGAAACATTAAAGTTACAAGTTATAATTTGATTTTATGTTACAGTTCTAGATTCACGTGTTGCCTAACAAAAATATTTTGTCGTAGACAAGCATCTACGCAGTCGAACCCGATCTTATAATCACCTAACATGGCCTTAATATTCGATGAAGGACGAGTTGACAACTTATGTCATTTACGCAGCAAAACTTCATAAAGGCAATCGAAATTCCTTCAAAACAAAATTGTTTCATTAAATATTTAATTTGGCAATTTTCATCGTAATTATAGTTAAAATTAAATGAGTTGATGTGAATAACGACTTTTTCCTTATAATGGTGAATGTCATTAGACGAACTTCCGTATAATTCGAATTTAAAAAATAAAATTATTCACATACGAATTATTATCATTGAAGAATTAAATAAGTATGTACAAATCAAATTTAAAAATATCATGACTGAGAGAAGTTGAACAAAGAATGCTAGCAGCATTGCCCTGTTTCCAAAATTCTGATTCGAAATTTTGATTCAAGCTTGGTGTTAGGGCTTTGTTAAAGCCACTCACTCTAACAATTTGATGGAACAGCAAAGCGACGCAATCGAAGATAATTCAGGTGCAGTACCACCGAGTTTTGGTACATTTTTGAACTTAAATTGAATTGTGAACACTTCACTATTTCTAAACTCCACGCTGAACGCTGAACGCTGAACGCTGAATTCTCCAGCAGTTACTGATTATTTTTATAATGGCCAGAGCCGAGTATTGGTATTGGTACCTGTTGTTGGCCTTATCAATTAGTCACTAAACAAACGAAGCAGTGATTGATAGATTAACTGACGAGTGGTATTGCCTATTAAAATAAGTTTGTGCAAATTCCTAACTCCGGTTTTCCATAAAGTAAGTTACCTTTGATGATAATTATTTTGCCTTCAAAATCTTTACATACATTAATTTATTTGAACTTATAAAGCCATAATAATGTCTTTCTAAGCTCCATTATTGTCTTCGCTTAAGCTTAGTAATGCTTGCTGGTGTTAACATTCGCTAAAGCGGTACAGTGCGAAAGGCAGACCCAAGTTGTTAAGCCGAAAGGGTTCATTATGATGGTTATAGCAAAAGGTCCTCTTTATTGTCCCAATGTTAAGGCTTTTATGTGACCATCATTTAAGACTCAATACGATTCAATCTCTTTAATTTTATCCTAAACAATTTTTCAATAAATGTGTTTCACATTTAATGGGATACAGCCTCATTTTATACAAGGTTCTTACTTAAATATAAAATAAAATAATTATTATTTAATTTCATAGTTACTATAATGACGTTTTGGCATTGTTGTGTAAATCTCAAATTTAAATTAAAACTACTTTTGCAAGTTCGTAAAATTACGTTTTTATACGTGTTTTGTATATGTATGTAAATATGCGAATCTGTGAGATTTAGTGCAGTACTGTCAATTTGCAAAGAATTATAGGGAATTGACAAATAAAAACAATTAACATTACTGTTACGCGTTACGTGGAATGTGTGAATGTGGTTATATGTATTATGGTACCTATGGTCGGGAATATCCCAAATTAAAAAGTCTTCGGGATTTGACTAAAAGTAAAAATCAAATAATTTAACTTATCTATTAAACTATCCAGACGGTTTATTAACTAAATATAATATTAAATGAATATTGCGATTTAGCCAGTTTATTTTGTAATTATTGTTAACATATCTTACGCATACTTTACGCAATATTCATATTTATTTTTTTATTTATATCATGTTATAAACGAAATAGCTATTAAAAAGCAATTTGTTAAAATATAACGATTAAATGAAATAAAATGGTTTATCTTTATTATTAATGTTCTGGGTTTTTTATAAAAATTATATATAAGGTTCATTTTGCCGAAAAAAATAAAAATGATATATCGGCAGCACTGCTTTATGTACATATGTTTTATGGTATGAGTATAATTTCGAAGTTAAAGTGAGTTAAATACCTAATACATTTCCATGTCATACATAAACATAATTATAAAATATGAGTTTGATATCTTGAAATAATTCAATAGAATTTATTAGATTCTTAAGCTGAAACGGAAAATATTAAAAAGAAGAATTAATTGTAACGTCTATCTATTTAAAAAAAATATATGGAATACAGATAGAAACTGAAATATTTATAGTTTTATGAAGAGAGCTTTGAATTTTTTAGAAAATTTAAATATACCTACGTACTGACATACAAGTCATTTGTAAATATTTTGTCAATATAAACTTAAATAAATAAACAAATTTTACTAAAATACACTAGTAATATTTGGTTCAAAAATAATATTTAATTCGCAATGAGCTTTTTTTTATGTTAGAGGTGGCAAACGAGCAGGAGGCTCACCTGATGGAAAGTGACTACCACCGCCCATGGACATCTGCAACACCTGGGGCTTGCAGGTGCGTTGCCGGCCTTTCAGGAAAGAGTACGCTCTTTTCTTGAAGGTTCCCAAGTCGTATCGGTTCGGAAAAAAAATAATTACGCCTATGTGAGACTTGGACAGCCATCTGCCGTGCCCCCAGATAAAGGACAATAACTAAAGTAATATGGTACCGCTCTTTAATTCCCTACTCAAACGTTAGGATGACTATTATAAAGAAAAATACTTTTTTATTTATTTTTATTAATAAGAGAGAGTAACTTATTTAATTGAATATTTTATTGGATTACTTTAGCTATTGAAATCATTGAAAATAACATATGACTTAATCTGTGTAACTAAATATTTTGCAATATATTCAAAATTGATTCGGACATCGCGTCAAAACTTTTAATTTTCAACCGGACCACCTAGATGTCCGAAAATCCACAATAGCGCGATTTTTAAGGCTTTTTCTGCCTCACACAACTGGCTTCGCTAAACTCAGTGTGAAGTAGCATTCGCCGGCGGTTTTTCCGAACTGATACGACTCAGGAACCTTAAAGAAAAGAGCATAGACGTTTCTTAAAGGCTGGCAACGCACCTGCAAGCCACCTGGTGTTGCAGTTATCCATGGGCATCTGCAACAATGTGGTAGTCACTTTCCATCAGGTGAGCCTCCTGCTCGTTTGCCTCCTATATAAAAAAATTAAATATAATTCACAATCCAGTTTCAAAGTTGTGAATACATGCGAAATATTTAATTTGTGTAAAAACATCGCTTATGTATGTATGTATGCACAACACGAAATATTTTAAGGAATAAAGCTGAAGCAAGAACAATAAATTGAAATAACATGTATAAAAAAATAAGTGATCCGAAATTGTAAATAAAAAACGTTGTTAAAGTGATGTGATTATGTAATGTGAATAAACTATCAGAGTAAAATTATCTTCAGAATAAAACGGAATTATATTTAAATAAAATTTGTTAATTAGCTATGGACAATAGACTTGAAATATTTATAAAATAAGAATTAATAGATAAATTATCGTCAATAAGCTACTGCAGCATTTTCATATCGATGAAGATCTCGTTAACATCAGTCTAGTAAATATTCATCAGCCAGTAAACATTTTATCAGGTTGAGTCAGAATCTCAATAACGATAAGGATATCCATAATTTTAATAACTATTCCAAATATGATATATGACATTCTCAATTAATTCCCGAAATTATCATTTGTATAAATAGTTAAAGCTTCTATAATTACTCGTCCCAGTTAGAACATCAAATAACTTGCATAGGCAAGTAACAAAAACCCAAAATCATATTTTTTTACAATTTATATATATTTGTATTCAATCGTTTAAAATAAAAAACAAACAAAATATTATTTGACTCTGTATCTATATGGCTTGAATATGAGAACGATAAAAACGACCGCTCAGTCGTTATTTACGCTTACAGTAATAACCTCGTAAAATGTATCATAATACCTACTTTATGTTAACATATTTTAAAAGCTTGCAATAATCGTACGAACTCTGCAGAACTTTGTGTTGGGTAAAATAATATGTGTATTTTTACTATAAAATGTAATACGATTATTGAACGCGAGTAAATCTCACTACGTAGTGACACAGAATAACTCTAACCGGCAGGACATAACATTATCTGATGACACTTCCCCCGGGACAGTAAATATCCCACCACGAACGATTAGCTCGAGCCTGAGGCAAATAAATATACTACATATTCATCATATAGTGTGTAAAATGTAGTCATCAGATTTGGAAAGTCAGTCGAGAGTTACAACGGCTTTATTACCCAGCGAGTAGTATGAGGTGGCTCGAAACAAAATCGAATTTCTATTAAGCGTACGAAGGATGTTATCGTGAATACAATGATTTTACGAAGTCCTTTGTGGCAACAAGTTGATGAAATATTTGCTCAATCGCGTGTGTAACATAGTTTCATTTATTTTACTTCACCCAAGTCATTCGACTGAAATAATAACAGAGCCTACGACCGACGTGAATCAGCAATAATTTTCAATGGCAATTTATATGCTTTATTGTCGCTACATGATAAATCTTTCACTATTGTAATATGATATGATATTATGTTGCATCTGTTAAAATGTACATCCATATATATATATATTAGTAAAGTAAAATGGATTTATTTTCTTAAAAAAATAAATATTTGCATATAAAGCACGACAGCTAGAGCGTAGCTGAATAGGAAACTGGATGTCCTCTTGGGGATGATATTAGCATTAACGCAGTCTACATTCAACAACATGAATGAACCATTAATCTTGTCAAACGTGATTGCGGTCCAGATTCGACATCATACATCATTATTCAATAATTAGTCTAATTTTACTATCTAAAAGAGAATAAGTTATTTAATTTAGTATATTCCATTAATTGCTTAGTTTGTTATTTAAATCCATACAATTTTATTTATCTGATATAGCATTACATTCCCTTAGAAGTTTTTAAGTCGACGGGGTCGACTTGTTCGAATTTCACAAACACGGCACTTCACTATCACTACACTTTTGCATTGCTTAAAGCTCTAAGAACTAAGAACCCTTCATATCTTGAGCATCCATCCCCTTAAACCTATGTAGTTTGCATGTAAGAATGGTGTATATATCAAATATGTAAGTAAGAAAAAAAATTGTAACCATTGCGATTTTAACATATTAGTAAAATGTGTCATGACACAAAAACTGTTAATCATAATGGCACATCACACTATAGACAAAACTACAACAAAAAATATAATTATAATCTTATAAATAAAAATAGATGTATTTGTATACCATTTTGGTTTTATTTTTACTAGTACTTCATCTACTAGTGACATTCTCTGCGAAGATTAAAAAATGTATATATTTATTTTTTAATTTTGAAGAAAACATAACATTGCAGAGTATTTCAAAAATCACTTAGTTTAAGCATAATCACGTTAATTATTTACTGAAGGTACCGATATCTACAGCAAAATTTAAACTTTGACTGAACTGGAGCATAAACAGTGCGTACTTGAAAAGTGCATGAGCGCGAAGCAGCTGAGCGTGGAGAGCTCTTGCCTTTCTAGAGTCGTTAAAGTCATACTGCCGTAGCTCACCTGATTATTTAGTTAAGATTGCCTTCAAAAATCTTAAAATGTCTTGACACCAAAAAGTTTTTAATGTCAAAATATACAGATACTAGACATATGCATACATAGTTCTATACTATATATATGTGTGTGTTAAATTATTTTTATTGACACGCGAAATTACTATATTAATTAATATGGAACAGAGTTGAAAGTATAAAGATAAGTTTTAGTTACAGGATAGACCAAGACCAAGGATTATATAGTATATATTTTTTAAATACAGCTGAACCGTAACAAAATAAAGAACAATTTTAATTTGCGTATAAAAAAATAATAGTGAAATATGTAACACTACATTACAAGTAAATAGATGACTTGGCGTAATACCAATCATTACTTTTTTATTTATTGTAATTTTTAAAATATATATTTTAGAACGGAACGGGTATAATAGTAGTACCTTATTTATTCAAAAAATTGTTAAAAGAAATAACGTTCACTTAAAATTTCCAAGTTGCATTATAAAAAACAAAAACTCCAATAAAAAATTGAAATCGCTAATATAAAAATTTATACAGTATTATTTACCCAATCATAATTAACAATATCAGAAAACTTTTAAAATAGCTTACGAAGAATTTTTAAAACTGATAACGAAAGCGCATTTCGAACAAACAAGAAAAAGAAATCTTGTGCACAATTGGAAATGCACAAGGAAAGAAATTCCGTTCTTGGAGTTTGAACTGTAGGAAACGTTATTAAACGACTCCCGGTATCTGATTCACACTTCAATGCTCTTCTTATCCTCCTCGGTACGAAGTGGTCTACTCAAATATGCATGTGTTACTCAACATAAGACCTCTAGAATCTAATACATGTTTTTAATACAAATTCGTACTCTTTCGAATTATATTATATATATATAAATACGGTATAATTACATTAACAAATATAAATAAATAATCCTTTATCGCAAGCGATCCAGTTATACAGTATATATGAATATTATGTACATGCTTTACATTAGTATAACTTGTATATAGAAACAGTTATAAATAAGTCTCGAAAAATGACTTTAATTAACTTATAATTGTTATTGTATCAATTTAAAACTTTGTATGACGACAATACAATAATTTGGTTCATCGATCTGATCTGGAACTCTCTAATGGCTTCTAAACTATCGGGTTCATTGCTTTGTTTTGATAATACATTACGCTAGAAAAGCAATCATATCTATATTGTATTATAAACAAGCGAGTTTAAGGACAAGTCAAAGGATTGTATGTTTTTTATTACACGCATTAAAACAATAGCAGCGCAATAAACATTCCATTTAAGAATTTTAAATACTAAAGGCAAATTAGGCTTTCACATTTGACCCTAGGTAATAAATATTAACGTAGCTTTATTACATATATTTTTCTACGCTTTTAATACAGTGGCATTTATATTTTAAGGTAGACAAAGGATTAGGGTCACAGTGAATATTCCAATCAATGCATCAATTTTCCGCATATTTACTGACTCTGAATGAATCGTAACTAAGAGTATATTATTGACTAATACGATAGCGCATAGTCGGAGTGGAGGTGGACTTTCGATAGAGCGCAGGCCGCAGTCTGATCTAGCGAATGCGTTAAGTCCGCAGCATGGCGGTAACTTCACACTATACACCGTGTTCCCTGTATCAGATGTATTGAGAACAATATTCGGTCATGTATCGGCAGTAATTGGCTGGGAGCGGGCGAATCGATCGTTCGATGTGACACAAATACCTCGTTCCGCTATGCAATCACCCTTAGTAATCCACTATCGACCTAATTGTTTCTTCTAATGACTACACTACGAATCAATTATAACAATCCATTACAACTTCTCGTTAATTTATTAGTTGACCTAACTACGAAGAAATAAATGTTTTATATCGTTCTTGTTAATTCTAATAAATAGCTACGTTATCTAATTTTCGTGCATGTATGTACATGTTAGTTTGTATGTATGTGAGTGTTAGTGTTATTGTACGCACACTAGTTAGTCTTTTTATCAAATACTTAATATCCCATGACATAAAACTGTGTTAACATAAGTGTAAAGCAGCAAACGCAACACTTGAAATAGCTTACTTTACCCGCGCATAGCCCAAAGCAATCTCCGAGGATTGCTCTTGACCTGCAATGCAAAACGCCCAACAAAAGCTCGTTGGACCAACTGCATTGGAGCAAAACAAAGTACCGACCCCTGTTAAGATAGCGTAAGTTTTCCTAAGATAGCACGAGTTTCGTTCCGAACGTAGGTTGCAATCAAGTTTAAAGTGATAGCCAAGCCGACTTTAAGACGATTACGTAAGTTTAACCAACTTCTTAGCTCTTGTGAAAAAGATTATAATTTAAACTTTTAAACTCTAAATTCAGAACCATGGACAGAATCTTCTATGTTAAGAATTTTCTTCAGAAGTAAGTATTATAAAATATGTATTATTCTATTTGTAATTTATATATGGATACATTAGATTATTCGATTGTTGCAGTAGGAGAATAGAATGTTTGCGCACTGGCCGTAAACATTACACTGAGCTCCATTGAAATGTTGTCTCGGAGGACTACGTTTTATTGAAAAACTTTCGAGTCCCACCTCCAAGTCCCACTGCTCGTACATGCTTACGCTGTCGCCAGACTCCCTAACTGCTATACAAACATCACTATTTCGTACACAAAGAATAAATAATATTAGGGAATTGATAGGAAATTCCATTGAATAAACGACTGCTTGATAATTATAGCATACTTGTGTTAACCCACTGGTGATTTATGTTGTTATTGTAATTTTATCTTACTAAGAGATTATAAATAAACATCACGTTCGAATTTATGCTGTACGTGCTTCTCTTTTGTATAGAAATGTATGAAAAAAAATAAACATTAAAAGCAGGATAATATAATAAAATACGACTTCTAGTACATTTAATCACTTAGTTGTTATCATTCAATCCTTAAATTATAACCTTATTAAGTATAAATAAAGGTTATATATACAATGAAATATACAGCCAGTATTTAAAGACGTACTTGAACGTAAACAGCGGGAGTAGGCGCAAGGTGGTCGGAGTAAATCGCTCCATTAGGCAGTTAAAAGCTCGTCGCTATCGTCGGCACATAACTCAGGCACCCGTCTCCGCGCGGTCCTATAAATTACGCCTTTGTGCGAACAGGGCGTGCCTGCTTAAAATATGTACGACATTGTCTTCCCGGCACACTTCCCCCTCTCATATCTTACACAGAAATCTGACGAAGGTCATCTTTCACTAAATTATCTATGCGTTTGTGAACGGACTGGGTCGATCCGTAACTCCACACACAAAAAGTGGGTCACTTTGGATTCACCTATAGATCGAATTTCATAACCGACGCAGGTCTATCATTCACACTTGTGGACGGTTCGTTTTATGACGCCAATAGACGATGTCCATAAAACCTACATTGTAGGGATAAAAAAAGATCATTCCAGGATTCTAATATCTTATATATTTAATAAAAATGAATCATTGAGGACAGTTTTATTATTACAAAGATAAAAGAGCGTATACAATATTTATACCATCATCACACATTTCAAGAATACCATTAGACAGATTTAATAATAAATATTTTTTAAATAACAGTAAGACAAATATTTTTTCATCTTTAAAATTCATGGAATTTTCAAATTTTGCAAAAGCTAAGCATTTTAATTATAAATGTAAGCCAAATTGTATTTATCAACGACACAACCAAGCCAAAAATCTTAAGTTATAATAAAATTACTCCAAAGCCTCTCCTTTTCCAGGGTTATGTAAGTATTCTCATGTTCACTGAAATCATTTTAATGAAACAGCTTAAATAGGTCACTTGGGCTTTGCAACAAGAACACAAAATTGTCCATAATTTAAGAGAAGCAACGCCTCTGCCACGGCACACATGGGAAATTTATTGGAGTCACTATGTCACAGATCGCATCTGCATTTGACGTGTCATGTACCTTAATGATTTTTTATTTTTTATTTAAGTATTTTTGTTAATTCACACATATATTTTTTTTACTTTACTTACTTTTTTTTTACTAAGTTTCTATGATAAAAACAGTTCTGATATACTTACCGAGACAAATGTTAAACCACTGCCCTACTCCTTAACTAGTTGAGTTAACCCAGTACATAGAACATGTGAATCTTAACCGAAGATTAGGGGGATTGTAATGTAACAGGCACCATTTAATTATTCTTGCAACTCGACAACAAAGAAAAACGTAAGGAAACCTTTACGTGTTGGATAAAATTTGCTACATGATTATGCAGCAAATTTTACGATTTAGCCGTAGTGGAAAAAGCACCCGTAGTGGAGTGACCATGATAGAATGAGCTCCAAAAATATCTCCTGAATACGAGACCTTTACCAGCAGTTGGATGTTTACGAATTGATACTTTACATTTCTAATAGGTTAAACTTCAATAAACGGAATTAGTTAATCCCTTTTGATATTACACACATAAAATATCTATATTTCTGAGATAGACTAAATTGAATTTTCAAATGTTCTTCATGCCCGTCATGCTTTTCATAGCTGAAATCTTGTTCATGAGAGGTAAAGTAGCAGCTGCTACAAACGATTAGTCGCAGTTCGTAGCAGTGTACAAATGTCTCTGACCTGCTACGATTAATTTCATTTACGCTTGTAGTTCACATTATTTCGTATTAAAAACATTTTCTATCGTTTAGATGTATTCTTTGCAGTTTTGTAATTTAATTTTTATTTCGATTAATCTAATAACAATATAGTACCGCCCGCTGCTATGTTCGTCTCAGGCGTAAAGCGTAAAAATGTAGCAATGGTTTCATTTGTATTCGCATTTATAATATTAATTAGGATTGCTTTATAAATCTTCAAGTTATATAGCTAGTGAAACTATATTATTCCTTTTCTTGAGTCTGCTGAAAAATATATTATTTTAATGTAAAAATATAACATAACATCATTTTTACATTACATTACATTAACAGCCTGTAAATTTCCCACTGCTGGGCTAAGGCCTGCTCTCTCTTTGAGGAGAAGGTTTGGAGCATATTCCACGACGCTACTCCAATGCGGGTTGGTGAAATACACATGTGGCAGAATTTCGTTGAAATTAGACACATGCAGGTTTCCTCACGATGTTTTCCTTCACCACTGAGCACGAGATGAATTATAAACACAAATTAAGCACATGAAAATTCAGTGGTGCTTGCCTGGGTTTGAACCCGTAATCATCGGTTAAGATGCACGCGTTCTAACCACTGGGCCATCTCGGCTCATAACATCAGAGCAAATAAAACATCTTGTAAGAAAGGTAAAATTGTAATAAAACCTTAGAAAAATATTTTTAAAAATTAATGTAAATGATGTTGTGTGTTGTACACGTTATTTAAATCAATTCTTGGAGTTTTAATTATCTTTTATTTCAAAACATAAGCTGCACTGTTAAAGATATCGATATTATTCCTAACTATGAATGATATTTATGCATAATGAACATATAATTTAAAAAAAAAAATGTAGAAACGCAGAGGCAATTAGCCTGACGATAAGTGATCATAATCGTATATAAGTGGTTGCCACTACAACCGGGGCTGCAAGAATTATTAAACATTGCTTACACCATCATGTGCCGATCGCCGGACCTAAAATGTCCTTTAAGCTGAAACTGCTATTCTGATTTACAGGACATTTTAAAAGAAAGGCCAAATATTCCTGTTGAGTTTTTGGTGCAAGGCAAACTCTACCAGTATACACACAGGCGAGATTATGCAAGGGCTATAATAAGTCAGTGTACATCATAGTTTGCTTGTAAAATATACGAGGTGAAAACGCCAAAAACATGTGCATAAACAAAAAAAATACATATCGGACTCTGGAGATGTTCCCAAAACAAGAAATTTAGTCAAATACGGTCTTTTAAAAATCAAACATTTAAATTACTTGGCCTGTGTCACTACTGTCCTTATAAATAAATAGTCGTTAGATTGAATAATAGAAAAGTGAGTATAAGTGGAGACTGCGGTTGTTCTCATGTCATTAGACGTTAACAAGGCTTTGGAAGTCGGCGAGGCAGCGATCGAAGCTCGGTCAAGCGCAAGAGATAATACCTTCGCCCTCCTTTCTGGCCGTTTCCATCAATTTCGTCCATTGTGTAATAGTATAAAAAAATGAATAATATCCTATGAAAGCTTTAGATAAATCAGTAACGATTTGTATTTTTAATAACATCAAACAATAGCACTTCCTGTACGTTCGATTACTATTCAAAAATACTTAGTTTAAATAAATTACATTCGGGTTACTTTACTTGCACTAAAATTTATCATTGCCAACGTAGTGAATATGAACTGAACACCATTAACTGGAAAATTGAGCTAAAATTTAGATCATTTTTCTAAAAATGTCGTTATGAAGTATAAAAGTTAAGAAACTTTAAAAACTATCTTCCACCAATTCGAAACTGAATAGAGAGTCCATTTTAAACTCGCGCATCGAAAGCATTCGCAGTCGTTAAATAAATCATATTTTAATTTATAATAACATTTTCTTTTTTTTTAATTTATTGTATTGCTAACCATAAATAACTATTTATAAAAACGAAAGTATTATTTGATAAGTTCGCATTGATTCCAAATTTTAAAAACTGTTTATGTGATTAACATAACCATATAAAGATAAACATATACTATCGAACATAATTTATGCTATTAAAAATATTTAGCAATTTAAATCAATGTAGTTGTAGAAACAATTGTCAGTTATTTTCTACTAACCACTGCACAAATTGTACAGATATATATGGCAAAACTTTCAAAGATTATAAAAAAATACTTCAATCTCTTTTATAATAAAAAAAAATACGTGAAATCTACTTAATTAAGTTTTAAAGTAGACTGACTGACATACAACGCACAGGCTAAGCAGCTAAGTTTTCGTTAATTCCCATGAAGTTGAAACGAAAAATAACATAATTACTAGATAAGGTTTGTAAATTACGAGCAAACACAAACAATAAGGTCTCGTTTCCAGGAAAATTTTATGCAATCCGCTGCAACGGGTGAGCTCTGTGAAACGTATACATACAATCATATGAATATTACGAGTATCATTATCACCACATGCTACAGTTTGATGATTGGTCAGTTGAGCCGAGATGGCCCAGTGGTTAGACCACGTGAATCTTATACGTAGATTTCGAGTTCAAAAATCTGGCAAATCTCACTTAATTTTTATGTGCTTAATCTGTGTTTATTATTAATCCTGTGCTCCACGGTGAAAGAAATCTGCACATTATGTCAAATGCAAATTAGCCACATGTGTATTCCACCAACCCACAACTGCTTGTTGGAAAATCAAACCAGGGGTAAAGAGGCATTAGCCCGGTATTTATTTACTATAATATATATTACAGTAAATTTATAATATTTTTCTGATTATAAAGCTAAAATTACTTATATTAATAACACTGATCAAAAAAATAATTGTGGAAACTAACCTCGTAAATATGTTTTGTTTTAAAAGAGCAACTATGCGAGTTTCTTGATGTGGTAAAGTTGAAATATTGACTATTGACCAAAAAATTCTTTATTGTATGGTTAACTTTAATAAAATATATTGGATTTGGTTTTGGAACACTACTATGTTAATTTACAATTTTAAATAATGATAACAATTTTTGACCTATTATAAAATATTTTATGTGTTTTAAATTAGATACATAATTGTTAATTCAGTAAAAATAATACATACACCTATGTATATGGGAAAAAAAATTATATTCATGTATTTCTGACGACATGGTTTGCTATGTAAACAGCAAACATTATTTTGAATATATTTTGAGAGACTTGACTTCTAGCGGTATAGCTTTCTGCTTCTTATTAAAAATCTTATATAATATCTAAAAGTATTTAAAAATAACATTTCAAAGTGTTTCATGTCTGTATAAGTATGCCTTATTAATTTACTGCGATGTAAGTACGTGCTCTGGTTAGCTAGATATATAAGTTATTACAGGACTAATTTAATTTTATATTTAAATCTACTAAGCAGACATACACAGATGGCATAATGATCGCCGGAATAAAAACAGATACTTAACGTAATTACCTCCCTGTACATGTTCTATCGAATTATACCTAAATAACTTTATTTCAAGAAATATTCGTAGTACAAAAAGTTTTATCATATTAATTATTAGATGTAAGTATTGTTTTTTGTTTTTTTTTTCAGATCGATATGAAACTTAGAAATGTTATGATAAGTATCTCTCTGCTTTAGGCTATACATTTTATTAATATATTGTGTATTTTCAAGATAAAGATTCTTATTATAATAATGTAATCAGAGAAAAAAAATACTGTCTAGTCAATCTATGTATAAAAGATAAACGAAAGAATTACAGTTCTCAAAAATGACTAGTTCAATCTTGGCAACAGCATTTACATATTTATTACAGTTAATCAGAAATAACTTTTATGTTTAAAAAAATACGGCAACTTAGTCTTAGTCCACTAACTTTTATTTGGCTGAACTGGGGCCTTATGTTAAGCTAGCTACTAAGCCAACCAGGCAGTGTACAATCAAATACATTACAATAACAGTTTAATAAACGCATAGGAAAAAGACGTAGAGCGTGGTTTAAGGTTCGTATTAACGCAGTACATGCGGAGAAATCGCTCAGTTCGACGTTTTATAATATTTGTTTATATTTCATTATTTGACCTTGTGCAAGGTCAGGACGCGTCAGGCAGATTTTTTTTAACATGTAAGAGTAACCAAAATGAATTATACATAAAATCCGTTACTGGATTTGTGATGGAATGTTTGTGAATGGATGTTTTAAGGATACATTATATTATTAAATTAACGATATTTTGGAGATCCCTACATTGTAGACGCAATATATGTATCTAACAATAGAAATCTCTTACCCAGATTAGATCTAAAACCTCTTAAGCCTTATGTTAAAAGCTTTGTTGCACCAGTAATTTCCAATCAACTAGATAACCGTTACGTACAAAAGCAAGTGTGGTAAGACGTCTTATGTAATAGGTTTAGGCGAACTAATGGAAGCGAACCGCAGCTTTGGCTTTGCGGCTGACAGGCCTCTACCTCGAATGCCACATCCTGCAAAATGGTGACATGCTCTCAGTAAATAAATTAAGGAAATAAATTATTCAATGCCATAATATGATCACCCACGATTTCTTGCATTTTTTTTAAACTTACCAAAGGAAAGCAAGCGAAAATCCTTATTGTTAACAAGGCAAGTGTCTAACTGCTTAATATTTTCCAGTAAATAATAACATTAAACTACAAATTAAATCAAATTTACATAAATAATGCTATATAAAATTAAAAATACAAAATAACTGTGACTACTTATTAAACATTATAAAACAGATTAGAACATAAAAAAAAACTTAGTTTACATTCTACCTTGTTCTAATTTTACCTTTAGTTTTAGAATTTTCTTATGTAAATTAAAAAAAAATCTCATTAATCTCAAATGAAAAGGGTCGTTGAGCTCTTACTGTACAAATATTTGTTTAAGAACTTACTGTCGCGGTTTCTTGACGCATTTCAAATATATCTTCTTTTGTACCGTGTTGTTTTTATGCGAAGAAAAATTTAAACATAAGAGACAAAAGTTAATAAAAATAAAATTAAATTCTATAAAATAATTAAACTGAGCCACTAATAAATATACGTTCTAATCCGGACATAATCAGGATCTATCAATTATAAGAGCTATAGAAATAACTATATGATATCCACACAATGTAATGTCGCTCGCAGCCACAGTGGTTTCGAGTGACAGTCAGTTACATGCACGAGTTTATTACGTTACGAATAATTAGATCCGCAGCCGAGAGAAATCGGTATTATTAGGTTACGTCATGCATGTGAGTGAAATAGACTTAATAGGAACAAATAGTTAAATAATAATCAAAATAATGTATTACTTAGTAAGCATAATTGAAATTAAGGTAATGAATAACTAAGCCCGTCAATGACTCGAAGCTGCAAAGCTGAATGAGACCCCTTTTTTCGTTTTTCACGCAGTTTTAAGGTTTCCAACCTTTAAAAAGGTACCCGGACCCCGGGGAGGATTACGTAGGATTCTTACCTACTAAAGTCACTGCGATGACCATCTACAGCAGGGATCGGAGAGGTTACGAGTTTGTCTTGATAGAACGCATCCCCAGATCCTCCTTGCAATGCTTTGCTTTCGTTGGAGATCTTCTCGGAGCACGAAGGTGATCTCGCCTCACTTTTTTTTTATGTCAACTTTATTTGTATGGGATGATATTTATATGACCCTCTCAACTCCAAACCACCTCTTAAACGGATACTAAGTATGTTAAAGCCTTGTTTATCATCTGATCAAGGAAGGAAACGTTCATGGAGTCGTTTGGCAGCCACCTAAGATCAGGCTCATTTCAAAACTACTGCATTCCACAAATACATTAATTTTTTCATCACTCAATGTTTAGCTTTAACTGCATGTTAGGAAAAGAAGTTCCTAGAATTTAGTTTTGCCAACATCGTCATTGCATAAATCACATCTTGTCCTTACCCTACCGTAACCACGAGCATGAACGTATCTCATAGTCATTAAAGATCCCTTTATTAACATCGCCCATCCACAGGTCCATCCTTCACACCCTTGATAGGAGAGTAGTATACTCAGTAGTACTCATTGGCCTCTATTTTACGCAAGCACTCGCTAAACAAATATGCCCAGTTATTACCTGCATAACTTGAAAGATACCTACCATATCATATCTAATTTATGTACTTTATTTTGCACCACAAGTATAACGGTAGAATATAAAATAAACGACTTTTTTATGTAATAACAATTTACCGTCTGTGTTGACCCCTATTGCGAGGTGCTGTACACTTAACAATGTGTATGCAAAATTTCATAACTGAAAAAATATCTAATATTACGTTATTGCCATTTATTATGTTAACTTTACTATTTAATTGTAATCACGCACGGATCAATCTTGTAAGTGCCTTCCAACATTCTTAAACCAAACAAGAAAAATCCGGAGGATTTAAAATGAACACTGTAACAAACAAAAAATACGTGGGCACCCATACAGTCGCAGGTATAAACCACATAAATACGAGTATAATAAAATTAATGACAGAAATGAAAATAAAATATTTGCTGATTAGCTTCGTGTCTGTGTGTCGAATTACTACATACATTTAAGATAATAGTAATTTTAATAAATCCTTTTGTTAATGTGGATAAAGACATAATAAATAGAAGTAATTTATTCGTACTAAGTCTCACTCGCTGAACGTAAGTAATAGACTCCATTGGAAGTTAATTTCCTCCTACGAAGAGAAACGCCCCTCCCCGCTATCGAGATTCCCATCTGATTAGACTGATATGAGATCCTTTTGATTCACAAGTTATTTTCTGTTTGCTACCTATCTAAATAAAAATAACTAAAAAGTAGTCTTCATAATTACTACCATTTTTTTTTCAATTTTAATTGGAGATTGAATATATGTTAAGATATTTTCTTCGGTTGTACATAAAACAATCGTAAGTGGGTAGGCTTAGAATGGTAGATTATAATGACGGCAAATTTAGGAGTTGTCTATATTACTTTTAATTAATAGCTTTTTTAACTTTACCTTCTAGAGTGTAGGTGAACTTTTTCAATTAAATTTTAAATCTGTTCTATTGGTTTAAAATTTAGACAAAACACTCATTCGAACACTTTTAGGGCAATACAATTATGCCTTTCTTCAAAAATTATTATGTTTGTTTTAAAGAGAATATTTTTATTACACCGGTAACAACTCAGCCTTACAGAAAGACGAGTGCGAGGCGTGTTTCTTATCATTCCCCCTCTTTCCTTTCTTATCTATAGTTTTCAAATTACATTTTCTTCAAGTCGATATGTGTTCGGATAATTTTCTTAGTCATAATAAATGCGTGCTTAAATTCTAGACTCATTTGTTTAAAATTTATACGAACATTGATTGATTCTGATGCCGTCAACAAGAGCTATGTCGGTATATATAATCAGCTATGGAGGCTTGTCCTGAATGCATCTCAAGACAACATCTGGCATTACGTTGAATACGAACGGCTAAGAGCAGATCCCTGGTGGATACCTACATTGATCGGGCAAGGCTCATTATCGCCGACAACGGTTCTCACCACGGAAGCGGAACAAAAAATATCAATTTAGGCCACAGGCACGCCTTTGAATCGCACCGCCCACCAGATGCCAATGCATCTTCGTCAATACGAAGCACACTGTCAAAAGCCTTCTGCAGATCTAAGAATGCCAAATGTAGAGCTCTTCTTTTGTCCTTTCGAATAAAGTTCTTAGGGAAAAAATGGCGTCCATAGTACCCAATCCCGACTGGATTCCATACTGACACCCAGAGACTGTGCACTCTCGGCGAAGCCTGATCGATAACTCGTTCGAAGAGCTTCATAATGTGACACATAATCTTTATTCCTCAAACACTGCCCTTGCCTTTGTATATAAATCTAAAGCGCCACTGTTAAGGGACATACTTCCAGTGTTCAAGATGCAGTTAGAGATTAGTAAGCATTAGCACACCAAGAGAGCCAAACGATTTCCACACCTCGAACGGTATGTCATAAGGTCCCAACACATTTGGATCTTCAAGCGGCGAAGAAAATCTCGAGTTTCATCAAGTGTTATTAGACATTTTGTGACGTTTTGCGTCGCTTTGCATATTAATATTTATTCGTAGTGTCTTTTTTTTTATTTTTCTTTGTAATGTTTTATTTATATTCTTTAATATCGGATTAGTTATTAAATTCTTCAGTTAACTAAAAAAAAAGACATTAAAGTTTTTAAGCAAATTATATGTATATTGTTAGAAGAAAATTAAAGTCACAAATAGAAACACTGCGACCGGATATATAAGGACGACGGTTGGCGGTACTCGTGCGTCCGCTTAGCTGTCCGAATATCTGGCGACGGCCTGTCATAGAAGGAAAATGTCTGTTGGCCGCCATTACAATATTTTTTAAAAATATAATTTAATTTTCTATTTGTAATATCAGAAGTGGGATCTGAAGGGTGAAAAGCCACTGAAAGCCTACATTTCTGATTTTATAAATGAAATTAGTACTGTTAGATTATCACCACGTGGTCTGGTTAATTAATATTCGGACGGAGTTTTTTCTCTGCCTTCCAACGACCAACGTAACAAGCGAAAGCGTCGCGAGCGCACTCCTTCGCCCAATCCGATGGAAGAGATTTTGGGAAGATTACGCGCGTTGGAAGAACAACCCCGTGCGTCTGTGGAGACACCATCGGCATCGGTGCTTGTGGTACCTACACCTCTGCGTGAGCTGGTGTCCGCGCAAGTTCGACGCAGCCGCTGACTCCACGCACCAGAAACATGGAATCAACGCAGTCTGAGGACGTGGTGACGCACGCCGTGGAGCGTCTATTGACCGCCATCAACTGTGCTCAGGTCAGATCCAACCGATATTTTGTCTCTGATTTTGATCCGAGTGTTCATGATTTCGACTCGTGGTGTGATGAAGTAAAGAGAGCTCGTATTGTGAACTATTGGGACGATAGAGAATGCCTTGCTCGCGTGCGGTATTGCCTAAAAAGGGAATCCCGCACCTGGCTGAGCCAATAGACAAGCAATATTCGCAATTAGAACTAAAAACGCTATGCCCACGATCAGTCGTTGTCGCGAACATTCTTTATGATGTAATGCGGACAGAGTCCGATAAATTCTCCACATACGCTGAGTATACTCGCAAATCGCTATTAAGGTTACGCATTGTTAAAGGTCTTAGTAGTGAGTTGCTTACTGCTATTATTATTCGTGGAATTTCGGATCCACAAATTCGTGCCATGGCAACCAACGCTAAACTATCACTTGATTCTATTGTGGAGTTTTTATCGAGCTTTGTTAAACCTTCTAACAGCTTTAAGAAAGTGTATTTTAATGATAATCGAACTTATAATTCATTCAACAATAATAATTCAAATCGCAAACCGTTAAAATGTCAATATGATTCTAAAGATTTAAAATCAAAAAAGTGATTCCAGTGTAATCAGTTCGGTCATAAGAGCGTTAATTGTTTAACTGATGTAGGTTTTTCACTTAATTTAAAGATATGTACTTTCCTTACCAATGAGATAGAATACCTAGATAGGATTATAAAAGATGGTCAGGTTAGGCCGAGTAATTATAAAATTGATGCATTGGTTAAATCGCCGCGACCGAATAATGTCTAACAGGTTCGCCAATTTCTTGGCCTCGCAGGATATTTCCGAAGATACATTTCTAATTACGCGATTAAGACTGCACAAATCGCCGCTCTAACTAGAAAAGGTGTAATCTTTAATTGGAGTGATGATCACAAAAATTCACGTCAAGAGATCATTACTTATTTAACCCATGGAAGGTACTTGATGTACTTGTTTCGCTGTTTGCTTTGTTAGCTGATATATCTCTTGTTTTCTATCCTATTCTTGAGTTAGATTATGTACTAAACTAGCCCGTATTTATGAGTTTTGGCCATGTTATGTAAAGTGTTGTGTTTAGTGGAAGAGACCCGTATAAATCCTGTGCGCCATGGTATTGGGTTGACCCTGACACTGGTGGTTTCTGGGGTGAGTCGGTGGCGCAACCGACAACAGACCTGTGTAAATCCAGCCATCATTAGGTATCTGGGGTGACCTATTAGAGACCGATGTAAATCCTGTGTGCAGACACGAGTATATGCGCGGTATTTGGTTGCGTGGGAACAGACCTGTGTAAAGCCTATGTGATTTGAAATGCTTATGTGTGGCGTTTCTGATGGTCATGTTGAACTTAGCTAATTCGTACGTAATCTAACGCTTTTATGTGAAATTCACAGATGTAAATAAGTATGATTTTTAGACTGTGTGTATCTTCACAGAAACCGATGATGATGACGCAGAGCAGCCATTGAACGCGGAGGTTGTTGCTGGACCATCCTCTAGTTACTGCTAAGGACTTCGAGCACGCAGTCCCGTCAGGAGAAACCGTGTTAGAAGAAAATTAAAGTCACAAATAGCAACACTGCGACCGCATATATAAGGACGACGGTTGGCGGTACTCGTGCGTCCGCTTAGCTGTCCGAATATCTAGCGACGGCCTGTCATAGAAGGAAAATGTCTGTTGGCCGCCATTACAATATTTTTTAAAAATATCATTTCATTTTCTATTTGTAATAATATCTATAATTGTGACTCATATCAGATCTAAGATTTTTTAAGTATAATATATTTGTTAGTTTTAATATGTGTGATGTTAATGTACCTATAAATAAATAAATAAGGATTGCTTCTCAGCCTCAACACAGCCTACCTGGCGAGCAGCAATGATTAAGTTGGTAGTAACACCCTCAATCAGTACTTTTCCCCGCATCAAAAGGACTACCGCTGCACCATTTTTACCTGATGGTAACAGAGTGTATTCCAGATGGTAACCCTGGCTGATGCTACGGGAATTATTGCCCTTCCAATTAGTTTCCAGCAGGAAAGTGCACTAAACCCGACGTTTCCGAGCCGAATAACTACATCTGCGAGTTCCCTGCATCGAATTGTTATACTTGACAACAATTAGAAGATATGTTTTTTTTTTTTGTTGTAGTTATTTCTAATAACCTCTTTAAGCCGTTCAACGTGTTTTATAACGAATTACTTAAAATGTTGGCAAAATTTAATATCCTCTTAAAAAAATTATAATTTCCTTTTAATAGAAAAATAAAATTTTATGAATGCCACAGTTCCTCTTCATCCTAATTAACTTTGTTTCTACAGGAAACTCTTCCAAATCTGAATCAATCATTTTTTGAGTACTGCGGGATCAAAGCAATTGCTTCCTTGTGGAGCTCGAACAAAATGAACGGGACGGCTTGTTCTGTTTATTTAAATGCTATGTAATGCTATGGCGAATACTACACTTCGCCTTGATATTAGAGAATTCTCGAGCTCCAAGTGACAAGTCAAGAGTGTCTCCTTTGAATTGGCACCTCAAGTTAGGGCGTACCCGGTGGAATGTGGATCGCTTCTGTTCGTAGAACTAGTCGGGGACCTCGTTTCATGAGCGGAAACGATGAATGATTGATATATGTAATATTTTTACATGTTTATGGTAGTAATCCTATACTATCCTTTGTCGTTCGAGACGTAGGATAGATAAGACGCCTGAATCTGTCCGGAAACAAGAAGAAATTAAGTAGTATTTAAATGGATTAACAAATGAATTCCATTAATCGCACGAAGAGAGCGCGAGAGCGAGACAGCTAATAAGCCCATCTACTATAAATGTAAAAAATGTTATTGTTTTTATATTTTTATTTCATATTATTTTCTTATATTTATTAGTGAATTAATCAAATTGTTGTTTTAACTTTTGTATATATGTATACTCGTTTATTTTCGCAATAAAAATATTTATACTGCTCTCGGTCTATACTGATTTTAGCCAAAGAATCATACGTCATAGTTGCGGCGAGCGCCCCGCTTCGCCTGTCACGCCACCACACCGGTTTGATATAACTTGCGCGATTAAGGATCGCGCCTGCAGCCTACCAGCACTCACTTTTTACTTCTCTTGATATATTTATTTATGTATTAAATTTGAATATGTGTGTTTTCAACTAATGTTTCAATAAAATGTAAGTTCATTTTATCAAAAATTGCAAACACTAAATAAATGCTATTTTGCTAATTTTATGGCATTGAGGCTTAGTACTTTTTAAAATAGTCATTTTCAGTTTTAAAAATCAGTCTTAATAATGTTAATTTAACTGAATACATTAAGAAAAATAGCACCATCTGCAATTACTGACAAGAAACTAATGCGAGCCCCTATAAAGTTGTAAGAAAGCCACTAGATTCCGTTAAATTAAGGAAAAATCTTACCATTGCCTCCATCTCATGTACAGACAGGAGTAATAATACACACTAAAATATTTCCTTCACATGACAGATCGCTAGTCTTTGGGGATGATCTAACATCTGCTTATAAGACAAGATTGCCGCCACCTAGGTGTTTAAAACTTTGTATTTATATTCGTTAAACCTCAAACTTACAGGAAAAATTAGAGCCATACTGGTACAAATCGTTCGAATTACGAATAAAATCTTAGGATTTTATAAAAATAGATTTTGAAAAAATATTGTTCACATTCGCCACCTCCCACAGGTATGGCACTATTAGACTTCTATTTATGATCATACAGGGAACTGTTAAAAAAAGTTTCAGGGCGGTACAAAACGTTTGGCGAAAAAAAAAAATTACTCCTTTGCAGTGGTATGGCGGCCATTGGGAACTGTCGGAAAAGTATGGTAAGTTGATTTTCGTGAATGGCTACTCGACGATGATTAGCTATGCAAAAATTAGCCTGGTACAAATGTTTGAATTGTTTTATTTAAATTAATGTATTCGCGTCGGTATGGCGGGCTGTAAGTCACACCCGAGAAGTATGGCATTACGCTACCGCCTACTTTTTTTTTTCGACTATCTGAAAATACAAGCATTTTTGTGGAACAAATCGTTCGACACTCGTTATTTATCCGACGCGTTCGATTAACGCCCACGCGATTAGGCCGCCGGTGGGAGCGCTATGACCATCATTTTCCTTTTTACCTTTACGTAATTAGCCTTTACCTGAAGAACCGCCATACTGGTACAAATGACCTAGTATTTTGTGTCATCTCCCCCCCGGTCTAACATATTCATAAAATGATTCTTAGGCAGTTACAGACATAGAACCACAAAGAATAAATATTGATCTATAATTAATATATACAAATATTATTTTTCAAAAACAAATATTTGTACATTTTTTTAAATGCACACATGTGATTTATTGACATAACCCCAAATCGTAAGAAATCTATCATAACTAAGAAAAAAATATATGAAGTTCTTAGTTTAATGGCTTAGTCTCTACTAAAAGCCATACAACTAATAGGGCATGGTAAAAAATATATCTATATATTAAAACACGTAAATGTGTTTTGGTTGCTACTAAATAATTATTAAAAAAATATATTTATACTAAGAATATTAAGAAAGATTTGGCATTTATGTAAATAAAACATAGTATCAGCTTAACTTAAATGTTTATTCTTGGCTAGCATCAACATTCTCAGTTTGTAAACCCTTGATCGACGCTACAGGCACATATGTAACAAGTGTGAATAACTTGTGTGCAGAGTCTTCATCATCATTACGTCTGCGTGAGAGCCTCACACGAACTCGGAAAGGAACATTTCTATAACAAACAAACAAAACTATCAATAACACATCATTTAAATATTCATCTTAAACAAAGGTAACAAGTATTTAAATATGATAAAAATTAATAAAAAAAAAATTTAAGTACTATCCAAATACATTAAAACTAATGTTGATGGGTTATGGCAACTATTGATTAGTCAAAAAAAAAAACGTCAACAAATGCATTAATAAGAGAAATATGGTAGTGATTTGCATCACACAATACTAATTCATCTACATTCCATATATGCGTTTACTTCAGGAGCAGAAATGTAAAGTATTTAAGTTCATAATCAAAAAAATTGTACATTAAGGAACTTGCAGTCACAGCATGAATATTCTCTCAGTAAGCCAATATTATAAAAACTTATCATATTCTGTCTTGTCATGTCCCTAGTACAAAAACAAGTGAATTTTATACCAATTTCTTTAAAATCTTGTTGGACTATTTATTAATATCATATAATATATTCATGTCAACTTTTATAAGTAAATATAACTTTAATTTATTAGTAAATAATTAAAAATAACATATTAATAAGTAATTTCTTTACCTAACCTAAACAATCCGTCAAACATTATCCATAACCACGATAATGGCACTTTTAAATTAAAAACAACGGATATAAAGTAATTATAATGATGAATAAATATGATTACCTGACTCCCTTTGACCAAAGATATTTGTTTAGTCTGGTATCAACACGGACGTCAGGGGTACCCATTTGTTTTTCGGCAAACTTGCGAATTTCTTTTATCGCTCGTGGGGCGCGTCTCTTAAAACCAACTCCATGAAGCCGTTTGTGTAGGTTAACAGTGTATTCACGAGTCACAACTTCATTGATCGCAGATTTACCTTTTCTCTCTCCTTTTGGTTTAGCCATTGTGATCTGTAATTATAAATCAAAGAACCAAAATAAACTTGTCATTACGCTTCCTTTACACCAACATTCTTAAATTTTATGAAAAATAATATAATCATACAATATTGGGATTGATTTTTAAAGATTATATTTCAAAAACACACCTCAGCTTACAATCGCCGAATCAAAAAAGAGTTGTCAATTGTCAGTTATGGGCTGTCATCTGTCACAAAACAAAATGTCCAATTTTTGGCTTCTATATTAAAGACTGTTGTTAGACCTTAAAAATATAATTTACTTTATCTTAATAACAGAAAAAAAAAATTAAGTTATATATAAAGTATTTAATGACATAAATAAAATATAAAAAAAAAATATTATGAGACACCTTGAATGCAATAATATTAAAGATTTGTTTATATAAATAATAAAAATCAATATCGAACCAATTACTTGTTGAACAACGTAAAATTAGAACATTGTTCTACGCCAGAAGGGAAAAAGTGTTCATTGCATTCAAAACAAGTTAAATACAAATAAATGCATAAGTTTAAGTGTATAGAGATTTTTTTATTGGTTTATGTAATTTATTGTGGGCAACAATAAATAAAAGCAATATTAACGAGCTTGTTGGTAACGGTGTTTCATTATAAAATATAATATAACTTTAACTTCTTGTGACTGAATTCTAAAGTGCTGACCACTGATTTATATAAACAAAACAATTGAAAATAATTGTAGGACTTTTTATCGTGTACAACATTTAATAAAAAATACTAATAATAAAAGTTTGTCAAATACAATAGCTATATACTGATAAAATTAAATAAAAGAGATTAAACATTAAAAATACTTGAAAGACTAATGCCGACCCAAGACCGGCATTATAACAAAGGGACTGTATAGCGAATGCTCTTTGCATTATGAATTTAAAAAAAAAAGGGACAATGAAAAGTAACCTTAACTAAAACTTAAGTTTACCATTTACATTAAGTTGTTTTTGTTAAATTTGATCAAAATTCACATAATATAAGCCGTTTTGTAGTCTTTATCTCAAATTTATTTAATCTGATGCCTTTTATTCACCCTTCCTAATCTATCAATAATATGGCCGAAGTATACAAGTTAGCGCTAAATTTGTCATAATAATAACATGTTCTAATCAACAACTTCTAACGTAAAACTTTTAAACTTACAGACTCATTCATCCAGTAAAATACTTTAATGATTATATTAATCGAAATGTGCGACCTGACGGTAGGAAATTTGATGATCAACGTGACATAAAGCTCAATGTTAACGCAATAAAGTCGGCCGATGCCTCGGCTGTTGTAAAATGTGGAAATACTACTGTCGTCTGCGGCATTAAATTGGTAAATAATTGTTTGGTTTCCATGTTGTGATATATTTTCACATTTATATTTAATGTCTAACATTTTATTGTATTAAAACAATATTTTTCCAGGAATTAGCAAAACCTAAAGCAGAGGAACCCGAATTAGGCTTTTTCGTTACCAATGTAGAACTTTTACCACTGTGTTCCTCTAAATTCCGGCCAGGACCACCTTCAGACCATGCCCAAGTTGTTAGCAATGTAGTTTCTGATATATGTATAAACTCAAAATCTGTTAATTTAAAAGAATTGTGTATTGTGCCTGACAAGTTAGCTTGGGTAGTATATTGTGATATGGTATGCTTAGATAATGATGGAAGTATAGTTGATGCTTGTATAATAACCTTAATGACAAGCTTAAAATCATGTAAGTATTTTTCCAATCTTCAAAAATTGAAATAAAGTAAAGTTGTTGTTTAACAATTAGGCAAATATTAAATGACAACAACCTCTCTGGTTCTTTTTTCTGTTACATATCAATATATACATATTAATGTATAAAGTGTTCAAATTATGGTATGTTTGCAATATAAGCACAAAAATTTTGTTTATTTATGACATCACATTATAAAGCTCTAAAATTATCAGTGTTTCTTTACTATATTATGCATGTATTATACATATAAACCTTCCTCTTGAATCACTATCTATTAAAAAAAAAACACATCAAAATCTGTTGCATACTTTTAATTATGTTGTATTAGTGTAAAAAAAACAAAACAATGTTACTATGACAATTCAAATTTCTTATATTTTGTTAAAAAATAAGTGATGCATTCTATTTCATTACAGTGACATTACCAAAAGTGAATTATGATGTAGAAACAGAGGAAATTGTGGTAGATACAAGTGTTAGGATGCCATTAAACATTACTGGCCTGCCTATTGCTACAAGTTTTGCAGTTTATCAGCAATCTCCAAGGTAATCTTTATTTATAAATAGTAGGATACCATGACCAAACCCCATAATAATTTATTATAACTATTATTTTAATATTAATAACTAACCCTCACTACTATTCGGTCCATTTTTTTTGATAATCAACCAATATTTATAAGAAATATGAGTCATTTGGTTGTTTGAATTAAAAGAAATATTTTATGTTAAATGACTTTTTCTTTTAAGGAGTATAGTATTGATCGATCCTTCAGCAGATGAAGAAGAAATGTGTGGTGGTGTTGGAGCAAATTTAATAATTTGTTGTAATGATGAACAGTTTTGTGGAATTCAAAAGTTTGGTGGCAGTAATCTTTCAACTGAAGCTGAGAAAAAAACATTAGCAATAGCAAAAGAGAGAAGTAAACTTGTTGAAAAAGTTATTGAGACATGTTTAATAAATGAAATAAAATAATTTACAAAACTTGTGTTCTTTGATTAGCTTTGTAGTTTATAGCGGTCACCTATCACACTATGACACAAGAAAATATGTAAGCATGTATGAAATAGCTGAATGGGTATAGGTAGGATTTGCACAAACTTCAATACAATTTTTTAAAGATATCTTCAATGCACTAAATATTTTGAAAAAATACATAATATTATAAATAAGTGTATCAGGCCAATTCGCGTATTTCGAGTTTATTTCTAAATTTAGAATTTAATTGAAATTTTTACGCATTCAATATTTTTGCATTACTTTTATTAGGAGGTATTCAATGTTTCTCTAAAATTAAGATTATGAAACATTTACATACAGTGTTGCTAGCAGTAGCAGAAGAATGAAAAAGCTGTAAAAACATTAACTTAAAGATTAAGTGTCTTTATAACTAGAGGCCAGTATAGAAAAAAAAAACAATTTTACCTATTTTATTTATTTCATACACCATAACAATTGGAAGTGTACATTACTGTAGATATATGGCAACTACGCGTTGCCAACGAACTTACCAATCTTGTTAACTTGCTTGTGTTTTATGCCAATTTTTAAATATGTAGAATTTGCCGTCTAATTTCGTCCAAAAGGCCTCCGATAGAAATGTTCCCGGCAAATTTATTGTTGTTCTACAAAATCTACCATCCCAATCCCCATCTACCACCCCAAGCAATATTTGTAATACAATCTACTACAAGTTATAACTTCTTGGTATAAAAATATTGCAAAATTTTCAAAATGGATAAAAGAACCGCAATAATAACTAAATTGTTACTTGCAATTTTTGGTAACATTTATTCAACTGCTAAACTATTATTGAATATTTTGTTGAAAAAACACACATTACAATTTAATTCTTCATAACAAAAAAAGTTGTGAGTTAAAAACCTTAAGCGTTATATTTTTGTAAGGTTATTTAACACATTATTTTTATAGAATTTATCGTTAACTAACCAAATTAAAAAAAAATCCGTGTTTTAAAAAAAACCACGAAACGAAGATGGAGTAATTTTTTCCGTATAATAGATAAATATTGCAAAATGTAACATAATCATTTAGGAATGTGTACAACAATTATAAAGTCAAACAGTTTTGCCTACATATAAAATATATAATAGAGTAAGCGCTTCTGAATGGTACCACGGAAAAGTACCCTTTCCGATCACTTAAGCGAAATAAATAACTTGAAGTCAACATTTAAATAAATGTTTGATAATATAATTTTAATAATCATAAATTATAAATATTTCTTACGAAAAATTTGAATAAAAAGCATTAATAATAAATAAATGATAATTTTAATGAATCCAAGGGTTTGAAAATTAAATGGATGAACTGCATGATTCTGATTTGACACTATACACATCCTTAAAATATAAATCTTCTATATAACAACACTTGCAACTTAGGCCTCAACTCTCATGTAAGAAAAAAAAATGTTAAATAATAAATAAATGTAGGCAACATTCCATAAAAATGTCACCACGTCTCAAAATATCAAAATATGTTTTTGAGGTAAAAAACTAATTTTATAGTTATTTTATATAACCACAATTAACCACTTCTTCTCCATAAATAAAGTTTGATATTAACAAGCGTGTAAAAAAATAAATAAAATTGTTTATTCATATTTAAGATTTGTTTCAGTTTATACGTCACCATCACTTCATTTAATCGAATTCCTATGAAAAACATGATTAAAATGGTTTCTATTTACAGCGATTATCCAAAATCGATACAAATGAGACCACAGGATGTCTTTTTGGTCTCATGTACGATGGCACATTACTTGTTGTTGGGATGAGCTTGGAATTTTTTGAGAACGAAAAAAAAAATTATAGACAACTTCTTCTCTCCTTGCCGGCTGAAATAGAATTATGTGGTGTTGTAAAATTTGCGAAAACACTTTCCATCGAGTCAAGGTCTAAAGAGATACTACAGGTTAGAAATAATATTACTAATAACATGAAAGTACCATATAAAATATGTCTAATTTCTTTGAATCTATATGAAAAATGTTCATTTTAAAAACATACAAAAATCAACTTTTATTAAAAAAAATTTATTTTAGGATGTAGACATAACTGATAATCCTCTTTTTATTATAATAAATGAAGATAAGGAAATAAAAGCACACTTTCTAGTCCATGAAAAATTCGAAGAGACAACCTATGAGGTTCTTCCGACTGAAGAGTTGTGGAAACAATTTATTCATGTGCGTCTCAATACTATTCTACCATTAATTTGTGAAGCAACAATGCCTGGAGTAAAAAATATCTTGCAAAATAAAAGGAAAAAGGTAATGAGGGTTCCATGTATTTTGTCTTCCTGTCAAGATAAGTATATTGTGTAGTCCCAGCAGATATTATGTGAAAAACTATATTTTTTATATTATGAAATTTGTTTTATATTACTAGATTGCTATAGCCAATTATTGAGAAAATCGTTATTCCAGATCCTCTTCTTAGTAAAACTAATAACTATGATCAACATTTTTTGGTTTCTAAAATATTCTACAGTAAAATAAGTTATAGTACACCATTTATGCAACTTTATACAACAATTTAACAAAAATATTATTTCATATGCTTTTCACACTTTTAGATAGCATCTGGAGAAGTATCATTTCAAATAGATGGGACTGCGGTGTATTTATTTGGAATTGCTTCAGATGTTGGTGTAACTGGTACAAGTACAGAGACAAATGTCGGAGATTTTATTGACTCTATAAGTTCCGAACAGTCATCTAAGAAAAAGAAACACACTTTGAATAAAGTTGTAAGTTGACAATTAATATGTATTATTTATTCATTGAAATGTGGATCATAGCTCAATAATTATGTTCTTGATTATGTTTACTTTAAGGAAATAGTATCTGTTAATCTAGTATTGAAAGCTACAAAGGATATATTATCAGAGAAACTTGTTAAAACTGCAGTAAAAATGATGACAACACAAAGGAAACGTGAGTGATCCATCTTCTTTTAATAAATTATAAAATTTTAAAAATAATCTTTACAAAGTTTAATTTAATTTCACAATTTTCAGCTGCATTTTGTATTAGCATGCCATTAAGAGTAGATACATTAGCAATGATTCACAGAAGTACGAAGCTTTCTGAACTATACACAGCATTAGTAGAAGCTGCCTGTCGCTCTCTCAAATTACTTGAAACTGTACTGCTGGAGCAGTTAGGTTTGTATTAAAATAATTGTGTAAATACATTATTAGTTACCAAATAAAATAAATTTGTTTTTTGTTTTAATATTTGGAGCCTTTTTCAGGACAAGAGGGTATTGGTGATGGAGCTGGGTTACGTTTGCCTGAAACTTTCCACTTTCTACCTCAAGAACTTGGACATTTTGTTACAAGAGTAGTACCGAAAGACATACCTGATGAAAGTATGGGTAAGATTTTAGACTTACTTTACGGTACTAGGAAAACAGAACTAAATTATGCTTATGACATGACATAAGGGGAAAAAATGATAATATGATTTTTTACATATTACTCAGAATTTCGTCAAGAATTTTTGAGAATAAATTATTATTTTAAAAATAAAGAATGTGAGCAAAAAGTCTAGTAGAAGAATTTGATTAACCCTATTTTAAGTATTGGCATTTTGAGGCCCACTTTTAATTATGATATACTACAAGAAAAGGGTGTTTATTATAACAAATTTACTAACTTATTTTTTAGCAAAAGATCCTATCTTCTATAAGCATTTGAAAATGATAATACACTGTGTATCATGTAAAAGCATAATGTAATGGTATCAATTATGCCAGTACTTAGACTATTTAATATTTTGAAATTTTCAGAAAAAGAACGAAGACTACTTCATGAGCAGTTATGTTTACCACTGGATAGACCAATGTTTCGACGGGGAAATGCATTTTCTAATAATCTTGGAAAACTTATAAATACTCATGAGGCCCTACCGTCTTCACCAGTGAAACTCGACACAACAGTGGCATTAGTCCGCGGCAGATATACATATCATCATTATATGCAAGACAATTTCAATGATGATGGCTGGGGTTGTGCTTATCGTTCAATGCAAACTATATTCTCATGGTTTAGGTACATTTTCACACTTAACATTATAGTCAGTATAACAAATTTTCATCTTTATGACATTTTTGCTGTATTGCTTAAATATTTATATTTTGTTTCAGGTTTCAAGGGTATACAGCAATTGATATACCGACTCACAGGGATATACAACAGTGCCTTGTTAATATTGGTGATAAGCCATCCTCGTTTTTAGGTTCTAAGCAATGGATAGGATCTACAGAAGTAATGTTTTGTTTGGAAACTCTTTTGGGTGTACAATCAAGAATTATATTTGCAAATACAGGTTCAGAGTTGATAAATTACACTCCCGAACTTGTACACCATTTCCAGAAACATGGAAGTCCTATTATGATAGGTTTGTATTTTTTTTATTAAATGTGTAAAAACATATTGACAGTTGTGACCTTGCAAGAATCTTACCCATTTTTGTAGACCTGACTTACAATTTTGAACTGAGTTGAGTGGTAGTGCCATTGGTAAAACCTAATCATCATCATCATATTGTATCAGCTAAAAATAATTTGTATTAGTTCGTTTTACAATTGAAATTATCAAAACCTAATACATTGTAAATTAAACCTATGTTCCAAACTTAAGCTTTAGTAATTTGAGCTATACATTGATCAGTCAGTCTGTCCAAATGATTAATAAGTTTTGATGTAAGAAATGTTTCACATAGGATATTAATCTACTGAGTATATTTTTTACAGGTGGTGGTGTATTAGCACATACAATCATAGGTGTGGAGTACAATTCCATAACAAATGACACTCGTTACCTTATATTAGATCCTCACTACACTGGTGCTGATGATATTAATGTAGTTGTCAATAAAGGTTGGTGTGGATGGAAGAATTCAGACTTTTGGAACAAAACTGCACATTACAATTTGTGCTTACCACAGACTAAGCCTGTTATATAACAACTATCATTTGTAAGTTATGTAGATTTTTAGGTAGATCGTCTCTCGCATTTACTAATAAAATTGGTACTTTAGGAAAATGGGCTTAACGACATTTTTGTGATAGCATCTGCGAAATCAATGTTTTATATTAGTGAAATGCTAGATATTTTCAGTCTGTTTGATTCTCTAAGTATATGCTATTATGAAATACATTTGCATTTAGACACCATTATGAAAGACTGGTTGGGTTGTGTAGGTTGATTTCAATGCTTTTTACTTTGCAGGTGTATTTCTTTAAATCTACCTAATAAATATACTTCACAAAAGCTTTTTAAATTGTTCTTGAGATATCAAAAAACCATTTTTGTGTAACGTGACAGACTCATAAAAATAAGTTTTGATTATACTTAACAGAAATAATTAAAGCTATGCATTTTATTATTATTATTGACCTTATTATGCAATTGTAACTTGAATATATTGTTATATATTTTGTACCAATAAAATTATTATTTTCATTTTAAGTTTATTATTTATTAATGTGCCTTCTTCATGATAAAAATAAAAGACAGATTGTCATTCAACAATTGTATTTACAGTCATAATGAGTTTTAAGATACATCTATTTATACTTAACTCTGTAAAACCTATATACAATAAAATCACAGAGGTTTATAAATAATATTAGACATTATAAAATATCCATGATATACAAAATTTATAACGCCTGAAAGCATCTGAATAATAGAAATTCAAAATATATGAATTAAACTGCAATGGAGACCGCAAATATTTTAAAAACACTGTTATTATGAACTTATAATAAAGTATTCTTTAAAAATAGCAGTGATTTAAAATTGTATTTTTATAAAAAAAACTTCGGTTTAATCCCTATAGGTACTGACACTAATAGAATTTAATACACTAAATAGTATTGTCACCAGCACCAAAAATGTAAATTTTTAGCTCTCAATTGGGTGGAACTGAGTCAAAATTTAATTTCCAGATTTCACTCACACTTACAAACAGGTAAATCTAAATGTATACTTTTAAAAAAGGTGTTAGTTTACGGAAAGTATTGTGGAGTAATTTAATATTTTATACTTTCTATCTAGATAAATGGTAAAATTATTTACGTCCTAAACAAAAATAAATTGCAAATAATTTAATAACATTTATTTTCTACAAGGGATAATTTATCATTTAAAATTTTCAATTTTTTTATGAATAGTTATAAGTAATTATCCCCAGGTTGCTTATTGCATGAGATATAAAGAGATCTAAATATGGGTTTAAACTATCACCAATTGCAGAATTTCATTAAAGCGCATTTATGTAGTTTCTGCATGTTTTTGACTTTATATTGATAATTTTAACTGATATTTTTTTAAATAACTGCTATTTGAGTTAATATAAGTCATAAGCCAGTAAGCTACATTATTTTTTCTTATAGAATCTCCAAATCACAGTGGCGAATTTGTGGAAACTTTTTCTGAAAAACAAAACAAAAAATTACGATCTAAATAATACATTATTAGTTATAAAATAATAAAACTCGATCTCAACTTACCCTTAATTTCAATTCTATCCTATCAATCTCTCCTCCCAACATATCAACAATATTTTCTCCATGTTTTAGTAAGAATGCCTCTACATCGTCTATGGTATCAATTTTTTTCATATCCTATGAAATAATGTTGATTTGTTTATACTATATATTGTCACGAAATAATTTGTACGTAACCACTTTATGAATACTAAATACCCTGTCCACTCACTTATTCGTTTTTGACAATATACTCATTTTTAACCATACGATTTTTATTTGAGATAGTTACAATCTATGGCGTAATCGAATGTATTCGATGCAAATGAATAAATCGAAAAAAAATCGTCTTGTACACAAGTTAATCATAAATACCCATATATTTTGATAATGAGATAATGGTTTTAAATTGGGGGTTTTGTAAATCAAAACTGTATAATAAAAATTTACACAAGGCATATAACATATATATCTTAGTTCCCAATAATGGTGGCGCATGAGGAATTGTTAATATTTCTTACAGTACCAAAGTGGCAGTGGTGGCAGTATTTAAGTAAAATAAGCCTTATTTATTATTCTTAGTTTTTCTGACATGGAACTTTCGTCGAATGGCAATTCTTATATTGTGATATTTTAAAACTTTCACAAAATGTAGACAATAAACCGTGTTTAATACATAGTATATTTATGTTTACACTCTACTACAAAATGTATACAAAAACAATTTGTTGATTATTTTTACGTTATTATTTGTCATAAAGACCTGGTAAAGTTAACTATAAATTAACATAGCAATTTTATCATTTAATAATAATAAACACAATAGATACAAATCGCCAACAAAACAAAGATCTTTTAAAAACAAGCATATTTTTATTCGGCGGCAAAACCCGATAATCGCTACTACAAATCAATTAGTGCCAATAATAAATATCAATCAATAATCAAAATGTTAGGTTACCGCAATCACTAGTTTCATATGTCAAAAGGTGAATAACTGGTTGGACAGGCATAGTTAAGAAATATTTTATAAGCTTATTCTTAAATAAATATTGTAGTTACCTCTAATAACATGTTTAAGTCATGTTTTTCTAAATATGATCTAGTTAGAGCTCTACCATCAAAGTCTACTTCCGCCTGAAAAAACAGTTTTTATTAACTCATTTGAAGTTATCAAATTTTATAAACAAATTCAATTTGAATAGAGACCTTATATCTTATAAGATTACTCCCTATGTCTATACCCTTTACGTCATGTATAGCTCTTATCATGAAATCCCTTTCTAACACACTATTTATCTCATCTAATTGTTCTTGTGGAATTGATCTGCAAAGAAATTAATTTTCTATGATATATTAAAAGATTTGACAGTTACAACCTCATAAACTAATTGAAATTACCTTCCAATAAGAGCACCAACATTGCTAAGTATGATAAAAGATGCTACACCACCAAGCAGAGTGCCTACCAGAATGCAACCTATTGCATCTGGCAGTGGACTTCCTGTATACTGAGATATTGCCATACAACTTCCTGCTACAATAACACCGGCCACTGCTGCAGTGTCCTCAAACAAAACAACATTTACTGATGGATCTGAACTTCGCATGACTGTAATGAAAATTATACTCTCATTAATATTTATATTTAATCTATTATATTTTGCAACAAAAACAGTATCAAAATAACCAGCTTACCATATTCATACAAGCTCATGTTAGCTTCTTTTGCACCTTTTTTGATGGCATTTAGAGCTACCATTAATGTAGCCCCTTCTGAAACAACAGCTCCACCAAGGACAAAATAGGCCTGAAAATTATTTTTATTTTTCAATATACTTGTACTATTAATACCATAAATAAACTTTTGCACTTACCCAGTAAAAATCATGCAGTGGTTGAGGGTCTATTATACCAGTGACCCCATGGTAGAATGACAAGCCACATCCCACACAAAAGATACCAACACCAGATATCAACGAAGATACATATCTCATGTTTGTATAGCCATATGGATGGTCAGGATCTGCAATCTGAAATTATTTTAAGCAGACTATGATATTTATGTTGTTTTAATATATAAACATATATTTTTGGGTTATATTAGAGATATGAAAACTTACTTGTACAGACTTATGTATCCCATATGCTAATATAAGTTGATTAACAGTATCAGCAAGAGAATGTATGCATTCAGAAAATAAGCTATGTGATCCTGTGTACAACCATGCACAAAGCTTAAATAGAAAGTTACAACCATTTCTGTAATATAAATAAATAAACATTTGAATATATAACAACTGAAAGTTTAAATATGTTTTTTTTCTTAGTAATAAAAAATAATTGATATTTGTTACTTAACTAAACATTGATAGTGATACTTTTTTAGCTTTAAAGCTAATTTCTGTTTTAAAATAAAGATATGCAATAGATCTTACATTCCAACAGCTGTTAACACAACTCTTCCTGAGACTGTTTTTAATCCCATTTCTTCCACTCCATGCTTCAACCTTTTATGGCCCATTTCTCTCCTATAATTTCTAAGTCGCCTTTTGACAGTAAACACATCTAGAAATTTAATTTCAATTATATGTTTTTTACATAACAGAAATATAAGAACTTTTACTATTAACATTTTTCTATTTTACCTTGCTCATATCTTCTTCTATCCAATTCTCTACGTAAAAGTTCTTTATCAAGAGCTTCTTTTGAACCCCAAATCTAAAGGTTAACATTTATATTACAATAAGTAAATAAAAGTATTATCAGTAAGAAAAATAAATTTGAGTTTACCTCAATGGCTTTAGCTTCAACATCTTTCCTATAATAAACTGTAATAGGTGGTTCTGCCTCATATGGTGATCTTCTTAAGACTTTTGGCAATATCTCCAAGTCTGACTGCTTCAGTAAGTATTCAGTCATAGCTCTCATAGGTGTTATAAAATTTCGCTCAGTGTATGAAGCAGAAAAATCAATCAAAAGCCTTTTCTTTTCTGTAAATTAAATAAATATTAAGTAATAAATAAAAATGATAGATAAGGTTATTTATATTATTTCTATAAATTTATTCATATTCATACTTGGAGGTGAAACCACTTTATTAACATTTTCTTGACTTTCTTTGGGCTTAGCTTTCTCTATAGTTACTGTAGTAACAACATTGTCTGCATCAGTTTCAGTCTTAACTATTATATCACCTAATGATTTCTCTTTGAGTGAATTTTTCGTCTCTTTCGCTAAATCACTTGTATTTAATTTATCTGCGATTTCCTTGGAATCCTTCACTTCACTTTTATCATTAAAAATGGTAGAAGTATAAATACACCTACTTAATTTTTTATTTATATTTATTGCAAAAAAACTTTCTCGGTGTACAATTCGATAGGATCCGATACATAATGAATTGTAATATTTTAACTGAGAGTATTGTCGGCCAAATTTTCTATAAAAGTTTGAGGCAACTGAATGTAACAAAATCATTTTTATATTCAATAAATATTGCAAACTAAAACGAGCAACTTTTTCTTAAATTGAAGCCTAAAGTTTAGTAAGATACATTATTACTTAAGCACTAATTAATGTTTAAAGTTGTATTTTGAAAATAAATAAGAATGTTGTATGCTAAATAAACAGTAAATTATGTTCATATAATTCTTTGAAAAAATGACCAGACATTCATATTTCATGATGTCAATGTCACTTGTTTGTCTACCAATGACAGTCGATTTTTTTTAAATGTATTTTGTGGATCTGGCTACGAATCATTTGTGTTTTTTAGTATTCAAGACAGGGTCATTTAATTTCCTTAAAATATAATTTAAAATAAATGGATGGTAGTTCTAGTTTAGTTTTTAATATAATCTTTTTTGAGATTATGAATATATTTTAACTTAGTTTTCATAATCTACTTTTTTTAGTTTTAATCTGCGTTTATAGACGCTTGTTTGACAGTTGATGAAAGCGCGCGATGTGATCATTATTCATTTTCGTATATTTCGTAATCACGCAGAGTCAGCAAAAGAAATAAAACCTTAAACCATTTCTCATACTAAAACATATATAGAAGAGGATACCGTTATTACACTGCAAATAAAGCTACATATATAACGAAAAATGCCTGCTAGCAGTATCAATCTGTACCACATGCAAGATGCCAAAAAGAATTTTGAAGCTATGCGACCTGCCCCAGTTTGCACTGACACCAACATATTTATGGGCCAATGCCAGAATATTCACGTCTCAACGAATTGCTATTATGGTTTTCATGATCCTAAGAATATTAAAAACATTCGTGACAATGCAGATTGCGAAATGGTAGATGTGTCACATGTTCCTGAGATTAAAGCAATACCGTCGCCGCAAAACAACGCTCGAAAGAGAAGTGCAGAAGACAGCACGTATCCACAACATAAACGCCTTCGAGAAGGTAGGATTTTAATATATTACCTTTAGAAATCTCATTGAACTTAAGTTATGAGTAAATTACTGAATTGAACTTTAATACACTTTATTTTTTCAATGAGGTTTCCATTTACATTCATTATATACTCAACATATTTAAATGATATATTTAAATTGTATTTTTTTAAAATAAATTAATATTTTAAATCAATGCAGCAGGGATACTACTGTTGCATATATGTAAAAATTAGGACTTCCAGCTGTTTTTGCATGAAAAGAAGAGTTTTGTTGCAGTTTCAAATCAATCATGATTAATTTTTTTTTTTATATATTGTAATAATTTTACAACCTTACACCTGTTGCATTGCAAATGTCATCTTATGTTGAGTTGTATCTTGTATGTCAAAATTAAAATTAATGCTAGGATGTGTAAGTCAGTAATGACTATTAAATTTATAATTTTAAGTATTATTAAAATTTTTAGAATTTATAATGCTATGCCTTTTAATATTAATATAATTGTAATGTAAGAATGGAACATATTATGAACCCATTGAAAATAAGTAACAAAGTAACAATTTAAACTAATAGTTGTGGTATTTTAAAATGACACAAAATATAAATAAAACTAAAGCTTTGACAATTAACTAATCCCTACTTCATTTTCAGTGATCTTTATGTTGAATAGTAATGATGATCTGTACTTTTACATCTGTAGGCATTGCATGCAACAAACATATTAATTTGATTGCAGACGAGTATTTTAAACGCCATATTCACCTAGTGGAATTTTACCAAATTGCATGTATAATAAGAAGTAGTGTCATCGTGATAAGTTTGTAATGTATCTTTGCGATAAATGAATAAACACCAACAATTTATACTGCACAACTCAAGAGTGTGCGCACACTCCGCTAATAATAGCTAGCATAATTTAAATTGATTGATTTCACAAATTGCCTTTAGTTAGCGTTGTATACAATTTGTAACTTTGTTGATTTCGTATATTTCTTCACAATATTTTTAATATATATAAAATAACATATTTTAAGCAACTTGGCATAAAAAAAACGATTTTCACTAAAATTCGAGTTAGTGTAGTATAAATTGTAGGTGTCGATATACACTAAATATCACAACCACATAATTACATATGAAATTTGGTATTTAACAGCTTTAACTATTTTATTAATTATGTATAGTTCTATCAAAGTTTATAAACTTTTGAGAATATGTTTTATTTTATGGCTCTGGATATAAATTCTTTCGAGTCAGACATCTATAGTAAAAACACCACTAGCTATGTTTTTATTAACAAATTATATAGTAATTTTAGTTATTTACTTTTAAATTCACAAGTTTTTTTATTGTTGGATTATGGATATGTATGCTTAAATATGTGCACAAGAGAATGGTTAATTCATATGGTTTTTCTTTCTCACAGTTTTTGATAAAAAAGCTTAGAAGAGAATGAAACTTATATTAATTTTGAACCATAGGCCTATTAACTCCTGTAAAAACTTACTAGTTCTAGTTTATTCTTATGGAATTAGAAAAATTTCATAAATATTATACTTCTGTAATTTTACACATATAGTTGGTATTGAAGTACAGTGAATTAGGCAGACATTCATCTAGACTAGGTAAAACTAGACCCAATTCTATTCACCAAGTCGAGATTGAAGTTACTTTTCTATAAAATGTACAATTATTTTTCCCCATAAACATCTTGGACATATTTTGAAGGGTTCCTCACTGGCAGCAATTACTTGTAATGTAGCAATCTAGGATCTTTTATGCTCTTAAAGATTAGTAATTTGCGGTGACTATAAATAACAATAGAAACAAATATGTTAAATGACTTTTTTAGAATAATTATGTTTAATCTTGTAAAATCCATGAAATTAGCTTTTATATGAAAATATCTTACATTTAGTATTAATGTTTATACAATATTTTTTTTATTACTGCTCTGGTGTTTTTATGAATTGTGTCATTGTGTGTTTGATCTAGATAAGAAAAATTGTAAAGGTGTAAGTATTCCAGAAATTTTGTAATTTGTATATGAACAAGTCTGTATTGGTTTACAGCAACCTAAAAATAATTTTACTCATATAAATTACCAGATTTCTGGTAGTTTGGTTTGAAACAGCAACAAAATGGCATTCTGGAGCTTCCTGCTGATACAACTAAGGGCACAGTATGACAATATTCGGTTTATTTCAGAGGGTATGGTGCCAACGCCTTCAAACTACAACCCATGTTTACTGCGTCCCACCCACAACAATCCAGATATATCTCATTGTCTCATGGTCCACATGATATAGTTTAGTTAAAATTCTGAATATCTAAGTTGTTAATTTAATTCAGAAATGTTAATTTTATCTGCAGAAGTACAAATAAAGAAAAGATTAGATCCTGAGACAATTGAGAACAAGAAACTAGAAACTAGTTCAGAAGATTTGTTGGAGAGTCTTTATTGGAATATCCATGGAGGGAACTTTTTTCAGTTGTTACAGTGTCTGTGAAGAACATTCTGTGTAAAAATAGTTAGTTTAACATTGGGACTCTAAAGATAAAAGACTTCTGTACTAAAAATTTTGTAAAAGAAGTTATATTTTGAGCATATATTTAAATAATTTTCCTAATAAAGTTGAAATAGGATAAGGGAGGCTTTTTATTTATAGAAGAATGGTTTATATATTCATTTATTCTAAATAAATATTACATAAATGAAACTATGTAAATATAGACAGTGAACAAAAAGTTATGAGAATACAATGATTTAATTATGAAATTAATGATTAATTGAGAAAAATATTGTTTCATTACTACTTGAGCTAATCTGTAAAAGAAATGTTTTTTTAATTATTTTTGTTTTGTTTTTCTGTTGCAGATGCAGATGAAGATCTAATGAAATATTTTATTTCAGGTTCACTTAAACAGTAGATCAAACAACTGTTTGATGTTTGAGTGTTTGCTTCGTGTTGATTGGATTTTAAATGTCACCTTTTTGTTTTTCAGATGATTCTTCCATATGCAGCCTTGTTGGCACACGGTCAAGCCCGAGCCACTCTGCTTCCGCCTTTAATATAAACATAATCAAATATTATTTCTTATGTTTAGTACACAATAAATTAAAAATGTACTTCAAATATTTTTTTTACTGAGTTTTGAAAAAGTTTAAAAATAATTTATATTGACTGACTGTGAGTGTGATATTTATTGTACCTGATTTGTCATTAAATTTAATTTGTATACTAAGCTTTGTTTTATTTATAAACTCATGAATTTTTTATGTACCACAGTTGCATAAATTAATTAATTTATTAACAAGACAAAGTAATTAAAAATAACAATTTAGTGGATTAGTTTTCAAAGCAATTATAATTTTAAAAGGTTTGGTTTTACGTCATAGCATAGTGTTATTTTTATAAGTAATAATGATATAGGTTAGCTTAAAATATTATGTTATGTGAAGTGAAAAATGCAATTACTAAAATTTTATTTATTTCATGTGAATATTACACTTAGTTAAATACATTCTGATTTAAGATATAAAAAGTGAGATTACAACACAGAATCAAAGTAGATTTAGCATTATGATTGTTAAGCATGTTATTTTAGGCGATAGAAAATAAAATTAAATGTTGCGATTAGCACAGTTAATTAAAGGTAGGCATCTACAATACAATACGTGCTGCATTACCTCAGTGGGTGTGACTTCCTCAGTGTCGACAACGTCTGGCAAAGCCTCTGCGTTACCGATCATATCGTCGTGCGCATTGGCGCCACCGTCGCCGCTTTCTGCATGGCAAGTCTGGTCGGCTTCTGCTAAATCTCCGTTGTGCATTTCGGAACAATTAATGAGATCAACCTTCCCTTCCTGACTTGAGCGTGGGCTGTTATCGTTACCGTCGATATCCATGTGCACATGCCCCGGCCACATGTCATAAGGGCAAGCATTCATCTGGTGTAACTGACTCTCACTTGAACTGAATAAGTTCAACGAACCGGCTACGTCTTGTAAAATCGAGGATTCAGATATTTCGCTCGTCAAATGAATGGATTCTTCACCTTCATTACTTAACGAATTAAACAGTGGCAAATTTTCAATGATATCGCTAGAAACGTCACACACTCTCGTGCCTTCGTATTTAGAGAGCAAATCGAGAAGTCTCTTCATTTGTCTACTATCAGTAGAACTGCAGAGTATAATTGAAGCTAAGGATTCTAACAGTTCAGATGTAAATATCTCCTCGCTCTTTAATAAAAGGAAACGCACAATTTTGTTATCGATTTGCACTGTACTCGAACACAGGTTTTGGCCATTGCAGTCGTGACAGTCGCTCGCCTCGGCGGAAGTCGTAGTCACTGTTGCGTTAGCGGATTCCGTACGATCAGTATCTTCATTTCGATTCTCAATGAGAGAACTATACTGAGATAAAACATTACGAATCGATTGCAAAACTCTTTGCCGGAGCGGATCAGAACTGATCAATTGCAGCTCCCTAAACAGTTGAATCAGAAAATCGGGATGAGACTCGTTCACGCCGATGAGCGTCGTCACTTCGGAGTAAATATTTTCCCTTAAAAGATCGAACAATTTCGACGTAGCCTTGTCTCGGACCTCCCGGCTGGCCGACGCCAGATTGGGATTCGGCACCTCGGCGGAGGAGCTCGCCACGTTGACGTTGCTCGTAGGCGAGAAATCCAACGCGTAGTTCCTCCTGGTCGTCGAGTTCTTGGACGGAAGCTTCGCCGAGGACTTTCTCTTCGAGTCGGAGGGCGAGTTGAGGTTGTTCGAGTGCGACTGGACGATCTCCGGGATGGGGTCCGCGTAGTTGAGGTTGCGGAAGGAGTTGGCGGGCGGCTCGCGCCTGTTGACGTTGACGTTGGAGGCGTCGTCCGGCTCGGAGTTCTGGTTGACGTTGAGCACGTCGGGCGCGGACGAGAAGGACAGCGAGCGCTCGTAGGCCAGGTTGCGGCGCGAGGGCCGCGCGCGCGCCTCGTCGGGCGCCTCGGTGTTGCGCTTGGGCGTGAGCGACGGCGACGTGGACGACGACGTGTGCTGCAGGCTGTTGTGCGAGCGCTCGGCCAGCGGCGCCGCGTGCGCGCCGGCCTGCGTCTCCGCGTTGCTCTTGCTGTTGCCGGACAGCAGGTTCTGGCGCGAGTAGCTGCAAGCACAGGGCGGTGAGCGGGCCGGTCGGGGGAGGGCGACGTGTTAGTATAAAAGTAAAACGGCTATAGGCCTCTACTGAGGAACTATAGGAGAAATTGTGCTAACGGAAATTAAAAGGACAAAAGCCATAAGGTAACACTATCACACGGTTCTTACCCTCGTTTACGTTAGATGTGCGGTGACCGAAAATATATATGTATATGCGTATAGATACTACTAATATATAATATAATTTAAAAAGGACGGGTACGTGTTCTAAAATCTGAAATTAGATAGAAAATATATTAAATTTGAAATAAGTATAAAAAAGTTACGTTTTTTATTTACATCAAAGCACAATTACCTTCTAAAGTTATCCCAGTAGTTATTTGCTCGATTACCGGGCGGCACTTGATTGTTTAACGTATGAGATGCGGTATCAGCGCGCCAACGTTCTTCGAGCTAAAATATATAAAAAACGTTTTTTTTCAAAAGTGATTACGATTTAGTTTAATATTGATATTCGAATCCATGCAAGTATGTAGTACTTCAGAAATATATAAATACTGTGCATCGTCAAACATCGGAAACAATTTAAACAACATTATAGTTTCCAAATCGATTGTCAAAAATATTTTTGTCTTAAAAATCACTTGCAATATATACATTGTCAAAAGTTAATACTATTCCAGTCATTATAATATACAAAAAACAGGTCGAGAAATGCAAATGAACCGAGAAGATTGTTTTTTATATATGTTGTAGAGAGAGCCTTAGAAAAGCTTAACTTGACCTTGTCGACCTCGATTTCCTATGTGCGTTCGGCGCCAATTTGAAATAAGCGTTGAAAGATTCTCAAAAATGGGGTTGGCGGCGGATAAATCAAGGATCATAGCAATACAGTGGAACCCTATCATAATTCTCGTATCACGACGCCCGGTCGAGTGGTCGCAACAAATGATTTATCTTATAACTTAAAAAAATATTTTGTTGTAACATTACATAATATATTAAAATACTTAATAAATACTACGCATAAGATGATTGGCGAATTTTGATGACTTTAACCGACTAATTATAATATATTATTAAATCCAAGTGACCAATAATTATTTGATTAGGTGTGAAAAATGAGTTCACTATAACATTAAATAGTTCCAAATATTCATAATTTATTATTGGTATACTAAAATATTTTATTTCTGCTCTATTTATTAAAACATCTTAATGATTTAAATTGAGGATATTGAGTCAATTTAAGAAATGTAATTTAAATATCAAGTAGAATGATTATTATTTATTACACCATACAACACTAGTCTACTTCATACAACGTAAGAAAAGATACAGTTACCATTTCATTAATTCATTAACTGATGTTGATTCAATGGAATCGTCAAAATAATTCACCACGAAAATTGAAAATATTAAAAAAATATTTTGGATTTATTTATGACTGGTCCCGTCTTCTTTATAAAAAATCGAGTATAATTTGTACTTACATGGCCGAGCTGCTCCCTGAGCTGGTGTATTTCCCGTTGCTGCAGGACGAGCTGTTGCCAGCACCAAGCGCCCCAGAACCCGCAGCCGCACCCGCAACCACCGACCATACCTACGACAAATATTTTTATAATTTATCAATCATAGTTTAATTTACTTAGACAACATATTTGTAAATATTCCCCCCAAGTTTAACAATATTCATAGTTAAAATATATATATATATAATAAAACCCTTCTGTTGTACAAAGGGCGTTTTACTGTTATGTTAGGTCTGGAGCTTAAAGTGATTATATGACATGTTTTCTTTACGATTGTTCATTATATCCTATTCAAATGAAGTAAAGACAAATAAACAACATTGACCTTAAATTGGCATCATATAAATGTCGAGATTTAAAATAATTTATTGCATTTATAATGTCCAGAACATCGGCGCAATTGTTATCTTGAGCATATAAAATCGTCAAATTCATCCATATTGGTCACATGCATTGTAAGAGCTTATTATTTATAGTGAGATTTGTTTTTTACCGTATGGCATCATCATGTTGTAAGGCATGGAGGGAGGAAACGACATCGGGGTGCCCATAAGACGATCCATTGTTTGAGAATGGCTGTTTTGAGTAAATTGATTCGTACGCATATCCTGGAACAAAGATTAATGACCAAAATTAATTTATACTCAATATGGAAGTAAGAATCCATCTGACGGAATATAGATAATATTAGATGTTAGCTGTTTCGTTGTTCGTATCCCGGTTGTGGTGCCAAAATGTAAGATTTTTTATGTCGGTAAATTCTTAGTCGGTCAAAACGTTTATTAAATATAAAAACTATTAATAACTAACGATTGGTTCGAAAAAAAATATCTCGGACCTGAAAAGAACTGGCAAGAGAATCTCAGCGAGATTTTTTTTTTGGAACTCATATTTAACAATTATGAGTCTTCTTACAATAACAAGATTATGAAAATCTTTATGTTTCATGGATTTCCGTTCCATCTCATTGTGAAATGAGCGAGAGACTCCACCCATATATTTGAGCACATACTTTGACTGCATCTGTGACTCTCTCTTTATTAGTCTAAAAATTCAGATCTTGCGGGTCAGCTTATGATGATCTTAATGAAACACATAAGGATAACTTATATCCTGGGTTCATGTAATATTATATCTTTAAAGCATTAAAAGAGACTCTTCAACGAACATTTGTAAGCGTACTAAATTATATTTTTACCTGATTAGATTTAGTGGTATTCCAACACGTCGGTGGTAAGTGAGAGTACGGAAGATGTCCAGTGTTGTCATCTAAAAAAAAATCAAGTATATTCGTTTGAATGAAAACGTTATAAAATGTGGGATTTGTAATTATTGCGTTGCGTTATTTTTTTCTATTACAATGTCACAAAATACTTACTATTTTGGGCGACAGGTGGAACCATGTTGACGTTAGTCGAATCGACCCGAGCTTCGTGTCGCACATTGGAGTTGTTATTGTTTGATAGCGGAAGCTGTTTGGAAAAAATAAAGCTGTTAAGATGTAATAAAAAAATAAAGAAATATTTAAACGAATAGTTTTTTATTCATTTTTATTCATTACCAAAAAACACCTATTAAGCGTGTGTAGCGTGCTCCTCGTAAATGAGTAGAAAACTCACCACATTGCTTTCTTCAGACTGACGGTCCAGAGTAGGTCGTCGTCGTTGACGGTTCCTTTGGTTGGACTTGTTTCTGGAAGCGCTGTTGACAACAAATATTTATACTATTGTATATTTTTATTAATAATGAAACCAAGGACAACTTGGCGTCTCTATAATAAACATAATTAAGGAAATTGAGATTTAGCGTACATTTGATACTTTTAGTATACTTAGCACGTACAAAACAATCCCGACTCTCAAGCAATAATATATGCAAAGTTATACATTGATGCTATACACTAGCATATAGCATTCATAGATAGATAGAAAATAAGTTATAATCTTTAGAAAAAAAACTTAAATGAATATAATATATTATAAATATATGTATATATAATATATATGTCACCGGAAAAAACAAGATCCGCAAGTTTATAATTTTCCTAGGCGCCGTACCTGTCGCTGTCGCTGCCGTACGCGCTGCCGCGGTGCGACGCCGCCGCCGTCGCCGCGCTGTCGCCGCCCTGCACACACACACACACACACAGGCGTTACTCGAGTCATTGTTGTGTGTACATATATGAGTACGTCTTGATGTAGCCGATACTACGGTTTTTTGGGAATAGCATTGGATTCCAAACTTCAGTGGAGTCCTCATTTAATGTGATAATCATTGTATGTGCACAAGAAGTAAGGATAAGCTTAGAACGCCAAGTTCCGACTTCGCATAGTAAATAAATCATTCTTGGGGCAAGGTATCCCCACTTCTATAATAAAATAACACAGCATTTTTAACTTTGCCGTTTCATAGATTCAAATCAATTGTAAAGAAGGCATATTATTTGTCGGCGCAAAAGCATTTTTAGTTTTAGCTAATTAGTTTAAGTCTTTTAACGATTACTTTGTTTAAGTAAATCACGTGGTAGGAAATATTTGTTGATTAATTTGATTGTGTATTGTTAATAGGATCTTTTAACCCGTTTTATGTTGCTGTAAATTCATATTACAATTTATTATGAATATTACTTGCGTAAACATAATTTTTGGACAATTAATTTAAAATTTAACGTTGGCATAGCAGTCGCATAACAATTAAAATGTTTTGTAGCAAATAAATCATATTATTATGTAATCGTTGTCCAAAAATTATAATTCGAATTTACAAATAATAATTGGTGATTTTTAATGTGATTTTTCTAATGTAAAAGTATTTCCGCCGGACAAAACTAGTCTTTAAAAAGACGCCGATAAAGATGGCGAGGTAAATTTTTGTTCAAGCTTCGGTGCGAACAAGACGTGTCAGTGTTGTGTTGAAATTATATCTGGTAAGTTGATAATTTGTTATTTTGATTCTAGTTTAACTATTTACAATAATAAAATTAGCTTTTATTTTAAATTTGCTGATTATTATTTAAAATACAGATTTATGTTTAAATAAGTGTTTTATTATTTGTGATGAGCGAACCAAGTGATGCAAATTGTGACGTCAGCACTGCTGACGTCACTCTTTCTAAAAACTCCGATGGTCCTAATTTTCCGTTATATTCGATACAAGATTTTATTGATAATAAAAAAGCGTGGAGTTAATGCTTGTTGACTTCCAGGCAGGAGACATAACATACATAATATATAATTGTAACATGACTGTATTTTTAGATGTTGAAAAAGAGTAACTGCTGAGTTTCATGCCTGTTCTTCTCGGTATGTATAATGTAGATTATATTCCGAACCGGTGGTAGCTTTACTTTAAATAGTTTGTTGAATGACGATTCAAAAGTGCTTGTAAAAGCCTACTTGAATAAAGTATATTTTGATTTTGTTGGAAAAATGAGCTACCTAATGGTGAGTGATTAGTACTGCCCGTAGACATTAACTTAGTAAGAAATTTTAACCATTTCCTCTATCTAATGCGATACCAAGCAAGAGAATTAAATGTTATGTCCCTTGTGCCTAGTTGCACTGGCCCACTCACCCTCAAATTGAAATCGACTATACGACTCATAATCATTGCGATATGTTACAAACAAAGAGTATAATAAATTATAAAACGAAAGTATGACGTCCGTAAATTCATTGCATATTCAAAATGACATTGATTGACACTAATTTATAGTCGCAATTTTTTTATCAAAGTGTCTGACGTGGCACAGCATCGTTTGTGATTTATAGATCTCTTTTTTTATTGGCACGATATAATGCGTCGATGTGGCCCAATACACATGAATTTGTGATTGAAGGTTCAGGGCCACTGACTACTGAGTTTTCATGTGATTAATTTGCCTTTATAGTATGTATAGTACAATTCGAGCTCAGCAGCTAAGGAAAATATCGTAAGGATGTCCCTGCATGTCTGCATGTGTCGAATGAAACTACGATATGTGTATCGACCAAAGCCGTATTGGAGCCGAGTGGTAGAATAAGCCTTCTCCTCAAGAGGTCCCTTAGGCCAGCAGTAGTACATTTACGGACTGTTGTATATGACTGCTTCATTTGTCTAGTAGCTAGATGTAAAACCAGGTTCTGGGTTAAAAGTCCAGAAAGTCGGGTTTATAAAAATATATTGGGTATTTCTGTCGAAAAATTCTCAATAACAAACCGGAGTCTGTAAGTCCCGTGCCTCGGAAAGCACGATAAGCCCGTGGTCCTGTGCATGTACTCTTTCTGGTTTTGCCTTCTCATCGGATTATGCGAGTGAGGGACTTGTGCACTATAAGATGTCCTGTGTAATTGGCTAGTTTCCTTCGAGGGTGGCATCATCAACGCTTAATTTATAGCACTGTTTTAAGCGAAAATTGCAAAATAATATATTTCATTTATCATGCGAAAATTTATATTAATTACCCTAAAATTTTCGTTATCCCTTGAACTTTGTGAATCCATTTGTATGTGTTCTGATCGTGATTCGGGTTCTTCTTGTTCACTGAAAATAATAATAATTAAATGAATTGACTTATATGCTTTGGCGAACAAATTAACGCATCAATTTCAAATGCAAATATACCTGTTATAGGATTCATTGACTACAGATGCGACGCGCGAATTGGGTTTCATACTCTGAACTTCTGCATCGTTGGTCATTGCCTATAAATTGATAATTCGGTTACAGAAAAAACTGCCAATGTCGATACTTTTGTTTATTAGAATATAAACAATGAACAGGTTTTGATTCTTTTATAGATATTTAAACCTATTTGTGTAATATTTTTTGTAAAATTAATGTTCATCACATGCCGTTTAATTTTTTTATAGCAAATGGCAAAATGTGGTTGAGCGTCAGCAGTATACGCAGGCTCACCTCCTTGTTGAGTAAGGCCTCCAGCTCGCGCTGCTTGTCGGCCAGCAGCGCTCGCAGCTGCATCTGACGCCGCTCGGCGGGGCCCGCTTCATTCACTTTCTTCTGCTTCCTCTCTGTCGAGTTACATTTTACTATCAAGCTTCGACGGATATAAGTTATACGTTTAAAAAATTACGAATGCAAATCCGCATATATAAAAGAATTATACATAGGCACCTTGAATATTATACAAAGTTATTTAAATATAATAATTTTCACATAATAAATTCTAATAAAATATTAAAGGGCCAATCTGAAAAAGACTTATTTATTTTTAACGAAACGATCTCCACTTAAAAATCTAAGTAATAAATATTAAAGAACAATATACTACCTTTGTTAGTCACAACATCCTTGATGCGAGCACGTTCACACATGATTTTCTCAGTCTCCATCCGGAGTTCTTGTGCCAATTCTTGCAAAGAATTTATATTAGCTTCATGACCTTTAATTTAAAAAATATGTATATCAAAATAAATAGTTTTTGTATCAATACTGAAATTACGAAACGCTTTATGCGTTAAAACTAGTACAAATTTGACATTATAGTGACATCATAATCGACACTATGACAAATACAGACACACATTATGTTTTGTTCATAGTTCATAAACACACTTACCATATACTTTTCTTTAATCTTAATTTATCCAAAATCAATATTTAATTATACAAGATATTATGTTGAATAAATTTGAGTACGATATTGTGTGTGCAAGACATACACCAATCAGTAAATGGGTAACAATTTTATTTGGTATTACTTACTTTGTTGCGTATGCGGCTGATGTTGTAACTGCTGCTGATGCTGCGGATGTTGCATGTGTTGCGAAGACTGCAAATGCTGTTGGTGTTGCGATTGCTGCATGTGCTGCTGATGCTGCAAAGACTGCATGTGCTGCGGTGGCTGCATGAGTTGCTGGTGCTGTGGTGGCTGTAAGTGCTGCTGGTGCGGCGGTTGCTGCAAGTGCTGCTGGTGCTGCGGTGGTTGCATGTGTTGCTGGTGCTGATGTGGTTGCATGAGCTGCTGGTGCTGAGATGGCTGCAAGTGCTGTTGGTGCTGCGATGTCTGCAAATGCTGCTGCTGAGGCTGCAGATGCTGAAGTTGCTGCGAGTGTTGCTCGTTGGTGAACTTGTGTCGCTGCGGCAGTGAGTTGCGCACACGACAAACGCTGCCTTCATTTGACCAACCGCCCATACTTCCACCGCCTTCTGATTTGCTGTCAATTGTAGAAATAAATGTTGTAATTATTAATCAGTTGGTTCTCAGTGACTACTAATGATCCTACTAATATTAAACACAATTAAGAAAATAAAACAATCAAAATAAAATTACTTGTCATGAATGTTGGAATGATTGGGTATATGGAAGTTCTCCTCGTGACCTCCTGAAAGATTCCCTTCAAATGTCTCCACCGAACGCATGAGATCTGACAACAAAAATTAAATAAATATAAAATACTTAAAACCTTAATTATAGTTTTAAATGTCCTATTGTACCTTTGGTTTTTTGCAACGCCGTCTTTATGGCTTTTATTTCCATGATTTTAAATGGATCTTCGTTTTTGAGATTTACACCGGATTTGTTACCTGTAATATGATGTGTAAATTAGAATTATGTGTTCGAAGAGTTGGTTTTAATCTGAAATTTAAAATCTTACTTTGCCTCTCGATAGTTTTATTTAATCAAGTTTATTGCCTATTTATATATATGTAACACACAATCAACGACGTATATCCACATCTTACGAAATAAGTCAATGGCGATTTCCGAATTACGTATCGTAGACAATTGTACTAGCCGTAAATAAGTTTATAAATTTAGTGTTTTGGATATTATACATTAATTTACATGGAAAAACCAATGAGAAAATATGACTTATTTATTTATACTCTGTTACAATGTACGTCTAATTTTTCAGATGATTGTTGTCTCAAACAGCTACAATTTATATATACCATGTGCATCTAGTCTAGTGTTTCTAAATAGATTCAATAGCACCAATTTTATGGTTCGTATTCCCTGAACGAAACTTTGACAGGTTTAATTATATATTGCTATAACGTTCTCATGTGACATGTTTACAAGTATAGAAGGGACTTTTAGTTCTCTCAGATTTAAAACATAGATACTTTTTAACTCGGGTAAAATATAAGTTAAAGAACGGGACGTAATCTCGTCTTACGCCATATTACTGTTTGCTTTTACTTTAGATGAGTATTTATGATAATAATAAAACAAATAAATTACATTTACGGGATGGCTCATCATCACCGCTGTCTTCCCCCGAACTTGAGTACGTATTGTGCGAGCTGCCAAGTCGAGTTGCCATTTGTAGTTTTTGGAACTCTGATACCTAAATCAACATAAGAGTGTCAATCTATGACTTGTTATGCTACGTTTAAGTTATGTATGATAAAAATAGTTATATTATTTGTGCTCACCAAGTTTTCCATATGCTGCTTCTTCATTTGGAGTTCTCGCAATTTGAGCTGCAATATGCGTTCGCGTTCACTGAGCATTTCATCATCTTCAACTTCACTGTCTCGACCACCACCTGCCGCTTCCTACCGTATCAAAATATAGACATTGAAATGTATCTTGTTGTGTATATCATCGCTACGGATATAATTGAATACCAAATTTATATCATTAAGAGAATCGGCAAGCTGATAGAAAAAATGTCTAAGTTTGCTCGCATTAGTCTTGTAGCATTATATGGTTGCTGATTCATAGGTCACTAAATGTCACTAGTTTTTCTATCAAGAAACACTCAGTAGTACTGTGAGTCATGTCTCAGATAAAACGTAAAGCAGTTGGTCTTACACCTGGTTTTTCTACAGTCTTTGCCATCCGATTGTGCTATGACCATATGGGGCATATTGAGTTCACCCTTGTCCAAATGTGTGTATCAAACGCTTGGACGTTATAATATCGCCAGCATTAAACCATTTCAAGGAAATTATAGCGACTGTGCACAATATAACATTAAATTCTATATAAACTACTTGCTCTCTTTTCAAAAAAGCAAAATCTTATCTCCGCCATAGACAAAGCGAAAAAAGCGAACTCACCTCGCTGCTGGCAATGCCTTCTCTAAGAGAGAATCTGTCGTCGTGAGGATGCTCGTGCTCAGCGTTCGACATCTGCGCGGAGAGCGTGTCAGCCGACTGGGGCAACGTGGTCGCTACTCCGATCTGATTCGCACCATACATTCGACTCGGGTGATTGTAATTCGCACTTAATGTTAGATTCTGAAACAGTATATTGATTATTTATAAACAAAGCATTATATAAAACTTTACCGTAAATATTTTATGACAAATGAAACCTCATAAAGCTACTGAGTAACCTAATAGATAATCTAATACATTAGTATCTATTTTATTGTTTAATAAAGAACAAACCGGCATTGCATTGATGTTTTCATGCGATGTCGACGAATGATTTATTTCTTGAGTTTGTCTCTCCTTGTTTATTTCCTCTAGTTGTTCTTTTGCTTCCGCCTGCAAAATATATACATTTTTTTTATTTATTAATAAAATTGAACAGAGATACATTCACCTTATCCCACTCACCTGATACTTCAGAAGTCTTTTCTGTTGCTGCTTGAGCGCCGACATTCGAATCTGGGACATTTCCATTTTATTTTTTATCTCATTTTGCCAAAGATCATTATCACTAAAGGTTGATCCATTACTTTGAACTGACACCGGTCTGACCACCACATCTTGCTGAAAGGCAAGAACATCAATGGTGAATTTGCATAAATAAACAAAACAAATTATTATGTGTTAAAAAAAAAACGACATGGAAATCAGAAGTTTAGGAAAAGACAACGGAAAATATTAAAGCACAAAGGTTTAAGCAAACACTCTTCTTGAATAAAAAATATTGTTGGTTTTTCTTTTTTATTCGTTGTATACTCTTGGTGTTTGTGGAAAAAAATGTTAGATATAAAGGTTTGTTGTATCAAAATTTTAGACATGCTATGCGTTCTTTAACAAGGGGCATATTGACACACTTCACAGCACACATCGACAGAATGAAACCTGAACTTCGTGGCAGCTAATCTTTGTTTCAATATCTTTGTTTTGATTTTTCAGTTCTTCGATGAAAGCTATTTTTTCGACACAGGCTGTGATATTCTTTCGTAAAATATCATTAAGATATTGATCATCTTTTTGTATCTCAGGATCAGGACATGGTATCGATTCTATTTCTTGGATTTCGATTGTATTTTGGGATCCGTCCATATGGTTTTCGTTTTCATCAGTTGCTCGAGCATTTGTAATGTTTTTATTTAAGTGCTCATTTTCTATGTTTGTTACTTTCTTTAAATTATTGATTGGACTATTGTCGTTATTAGTTTTAATGTTACTTGTTTTATCTTGATTCAAATGTCTTTCAGGTGTTGGTTCTATTTGGTTGGCTGATTCAGAAATATTACTTTCTGTTTGGTTCAAGGAATGATTTGAATTTTCATTAGAAACTTCAGCTTTTTTTTCAACTAACATAGATTCAAGTTTACTTTCACTCTCTTTCAGTTGCATTACCATTTTAACTAATTCATCATATTCTTCTTTAGTGTGCTCAATAAAAGCCTAAATTTGATATAGAAATTTAATTCACGTTTTATATACTTTTAAGTTATTATGATTCTTATAAATATTAGATAATACAAACCTCATCTTCTGAATTCCGCATTGTGTCGACGAGCGATGATGTTACTCGAATGTACTCTCTTATTTGCCCGAGACGGCGTTCGACAGCAGCTGCATCAGGACATGCTGCCACTATTGCCTCTCCCAAAGCTCTAGCTGATTCTCTATGAGCCTAAACATAGGGCATAGGATTGATTGGTATTTTAGCCTATGTTTTTATAACATTTTAACAATGCATTGCTATTTAATTTAGTTGATTTATGCACCGTTTTGGACAAATTTAATAATATGTAAAAATAGTTAAGTAGTATTTCATTTGATCTCATCACACTTCCTCCTTAATCCTCTATTTAAAAATCCCTATTTCCATACACATTAATGACCTTATAACACTAGTTTTGGTTTTGTAACATTGTGCTTTCGAACTTGTACACCATTTTATTTAGCAGAAAAAGTTATCCAGATAGATAAGTCAATGTTCGGTAAATTATAACACAAAATAATGACATCAAAATTTATTCATTGTATAAACTCAAAGTAATTGAATAATGGTGATGATATCAATGATGACATCATATTCCAGGACACAAAAGTTTATGGTGCGTGCTATGAAATGAGTAAAGATCGGAAATTCAATTAAACCAAAGACGCACGAAAACAACCGAAACCAACATAGCTCAGGCAATAAAAACATAAAAAGGTACTCTTATTTAATAAATTAAAATAAATTGAAGTATTTAAGTTAATGTTTTTTGTGTTCCTCTTAATTTGTCCTTGAGTGCAGTTACAACACATATAAAAGTAAAAATATTTCCAGAACTTATTGGTACTAGCAGTTCATTTATTAAGATGAGTAATATTTACTTACTTGATTATTTTCATTTATGTTATTGAAACTGCTTTGCCCTGGGTCATACATATTGTTCATCAAATTCACAGACTTTGTACCAGAACGTGAATTTGTAACAGGAGAAGCGTTATTATTGTTTGTATTACTGCCTTCGAAAGTATTGCGAGTTGAATTCAAATTTCTTGTCAGATTATTTCTATTTTGATTTGGAGCCTAAAAATGGGCATACATTAAGGATTATAATTTCAAAATTAACTAACAATGTATTTATATGCTCATTACGAATTTACTTACATTAAATGGTTGAGTCATATTCCCTGCAACAGCATTAGGGGTAGTCGGATTAACTATCATAACAGCTGCAGCAGCATGATTTGAATGTGGTATCATACCTGCAATAAAATAAAACACTATATCATATTTCATTGCTATATTAAAACAATAATATTCATTCTTATTCTATATTGAAGAACAGACATGTGGTGAAATAATTTGAGCCCTTTGTATAAAAATATTTAACATGTTTTATTTACCATTTTGCATTTGATGTGCATATGGATGTAAGGTATGAGAGGCAGAAGATGCCCCATCGTCATGATGATCAGTGGTTAAGCTTTCTCGATTCTGCACGGTTAAGGGAAGAGCACGAGGTTGTGGTCTTACAGGAACAAACCGCCCAAATCCACTCTCAAATGATACAGAATTATCTAAAACAAGTATGTTATAACATTTTATACCACCAAAGTATTAGTACTTAAATTATTACAAATTTATTAATTTAGTATTAGCGGTATTAATAAATATTTCTAATATACCTAAGTCAGTTAATTCTTGGTCAGAGGTGTTGTTTGGTTGCTTTCTTGATTGATTACAGTTTGATCTTGCGTTATATTCTGACACAGGCACCCAATCCAGAGAAGTCTAAAAAATTTGGTATTTTCTTAAATTTACACACAGACATATGCAGGAGACTTTTACTTATGAGCACAGTACAAATATTATTACAGGTAATCACTTTCAGCTACCTTATTATGTTTAAATTTGGAAAAACAACCTCCCATATGGGATTGGTTCAAACTTTAAGCAAGAGATTAAGATTGAACAGAGATTTAAATTTAATATTAATAGAACAGAAAGAATTTCTGATCTCAGTATCTGTGCACAACATTAGAGAATATTTTGGCAAATATCCAAAGTGTATGGCGCTCCTAATTTTCTAAAAATAAACAGGTATTACATTTGTTCTGAAAAAACTTCAGACTACTTAGTTCAGCAGCAACAAAAATTCAAATAATAAAGAGCAAACTTCAGCCTCACATCTATATTAGTTTACTATACGACATAGAGATTTCAACTTCTGTTACCGTCACCAGATTAGAAGCCATGTCTCGTCGTGTCGGTGTTACAGCCTCTTGTGGTACATTGCAGTTGTTCCTTACTTTAGTTTTGGGTATTGTACCCGTGTGTCCTGGATGTCTCTCTTTATTACCAGGAGCCATTATATGCACTAATATTGAAACACTATTTTATTCGATTTTTAAAAGAATTCATGCTTTTAGTGGATACTAATAATATTATTACAGAATAAATATTATGGCTTGACAATTATATTGACATAATATGGACATTAAATATTACAAGGAACTATGTATCTTGTCGTCTTTTTTTAAAATCTTAAATAATTGGAGATCGAGTCGACGCAAACTAAAGTGACAGTGACATTACGATGCGATATGTGCGTTCGGTATAAGTGGATTTTTGGAATTCAAAATTAAATGACCTTTTTTTTTTATAGAAAAACTATAATTTAATATTTAATTCATAAAGTTTCTATAAATTGACATTTTATAAGTTTAGTCTACCATAAAATAAATATTCAGTATTAAAACATATTAATTTGAAACAATCGTTACGATTTATTATTTGAAATGTTATGAACGAACCATTTCATTCAGATTTCAGTCCGTGCTAATACTCTGTATGGCGATAACGTACATAGAGTTTGTCGATCCGTTCACTGAATACAAATATTTATATAGACATTGAGAAAAGAAATGTGTAAAATTGAGGTTTTATAAAAATATTTTATGGAGAAAAAATAAGAAGAAATTTTAATTTGACAGTGACAAAGTGTTAAAATTCTATATTGATATATCAAAATTTGTTTGTAAATATTTATGGGTAATTAATATTTATATCATAAAATTATTTATAAATTTTCATTAAATAATTAATTATTAATTGGTATCGATTATATCCGACGTAAACACCGTTATTGTGTAATTTATGATTTTTTTTTTTTTAATTACCAATGCAACTGTAAAATTTCAAATCTTCAAAATGCTCGTCGTATTCTCACTTATCAAATGAGTCTAAAGTAAATATGTACATATTAAAATATGTCGAAATGTGGAAAATTCTTGTTATTTAGTCAACTATTTGGCGTAATGGCAGTAAATCGCCCTGTAGACTTGCATATGCTACCCTGTTGTTGTTATTATTAATTAACTCGAATTCTCGTATATAATTTTTAGCTGAAGTAGTTAATTTTTTTGTCTAATTCTACTCCTCTAGACCTAAGAAGCCTAATCAGTTTTGTAAAGAGGTGGATTCAAAGCTTAACTGACCTGGCCACCACGGCTAAATTACGACTTGCCGATGTAGAAGTACTAACTTTTTTGGCGCGATATATCTATTATTTATTATTATTATATTAATTATAAAAATCTTATTAATTATTTTCATGACGTTTGTTTATAATAATTATTGTAATACAACTGTACCTACTAAATGAATACCGAGTGAAGGCCGAATGTTAACTTTACTTTAAAGTCAGAAGGTTAAATATTATTTTTCATCAAATACATTTTTACTGCGGATCAAAATCAATTTTATGCGGCCTAGCAAATTAGGTAGTGGGCACCTTTTTATATTCGCAGGTGTAATGACCTGCTTGTAGTACAAGTCGTAGAGTGTAGGACCGTGCCTCGTAAAGCTCGTGAAGTCGTTAGTTGTATGTCTGATATATTTCTAAACGTGTAAGATTTTTGATCCATCTGATTATTGGAAATTAAGAATACAACTGTCGGCGCGTATACGTTTGCATTTATAACATAACATAATTATTTCATGTGCCTAGTCTCTGAGAGCTATGCGATATTATTATTATTTTTTACTTATATTGTTCAATGTAAATAATTCCAGGCTCCAGGCCATGTACAAATTGAAATTGAAACAATTTATTATAAATGTGATTAGCGCTGAAATGATCGCATAATTTTGTATAGGTTGTTTTTTTAGAAACGGATAACTTGAAATTGAAATAAAACACAGAAAAATATTTCAATCTTCATTAAATTGCTTTAGGCTTCATTTCAAATAAATAATAGATTATTTTATCGTGGTCCTATTTCACAACTCCTTGAACAATTATGAAAATAGGACTTCCAGATTACGCCATGTATGTGCCAGCCATGGCAGCCACATGCCCGAAGTGAAATTTAAACATAAATGCCATAAAATGATCAGTCAAGTAGAACTAATTTCGTGGAGATCAGAAATATCTTTGTGTTTCATTTCACTTTAAATTACTCCGCCTCTACAAAAACAACCTTTATAAACTACTGAGTTTACAGAATATTCGGTATTCGTGAGGTAAGGGTTGTCTGTGATAGAGGGTGAAATGGGCGGTGACCGCCAGGGAGTGCCACGCGACCTACATACTGTATTTTGTGTTGAGTGTTGACAGTTATTAATAAAACTTCAGCTGCGTTCCTAGAACGCCGCGCCTATCACAAACCAACCTACATTATTATAATTAATTTCCAATTTTAAGGTTACAGGGTAGACATAAGAGTATATTTTGCGTGTAGATTAGTTAATGAAATGAATGAAAAACTTAGTTTACGTAATAGAGTAGTAAACCACGTTTTTGACCGAGAGTATGCGGTGTTTGAATATCACATACAAGCATAAAAGTAAAAAAACCTAGCGCTAAACATTAATAGAGTCACTTTAAATGAAATAAAAATTGTTAGAACTGTTTCATTAATAATATTTTTTATAAATTAAAAACAATTATAGTTACTTCACAAGATATAAAAACAATTCGCAGCCGCCTCCTTAGTTTCATGAACTAAACGGCTTTCACCGAACTTTTTTATTTACAATTTTTTTTGTCATTGCTATAATTATTATAATGATATGATGTCAGCGATGACGTAATATCATGCCGAGCTCGAAGCAGCAAACCGGTTCAGTCGCCGTCGACCTCCAATTATGCTAATGCTTTCCTCTCCACTCCTCGCCCATATGGGCTATTTAAGGCCGTATAATCCTGAATTGGCTAAAACAACCACAATAGGATATTCTTCTAAATGATTACTTCAAACACTGTTTAAATGGATATATTTAATTAATAAATGTTCTTTAAAATAAGAACACAAATTTGAAATATGTTCTTGATAAAATTTCGTTGTCTGCTTTTATATTGAACTTTTATATTGAACTTTATTTTAACTACCTCGATAGGAAACTCCTACTATCACCCAAGCAGAAAGTATTTAATGAGTAATGTAATAATAATTACGCGAGACGCGATGTAATAATAATCACTAGGTATCTAGGCACTTTAGAGCTTTATAGATAGATTTCAACGTGGGCGAAGCCACGTATTAAATCTTATTCATCTTTATCAGATTAACCTCTGTAGTCTTTTACTAAATACCAAAAAAATTGATGTTATGTTTATGTATATACATTATACACATAAACTTGTACACTAAAACACGCGCGCGTGTTTTGCTTTTAAATAGGTGGAAATTTTTAGAAAGAGGTTAAAAGTTATTTTATATGTGGCATATTGATACATATAATGAATAAAATAAATTCATTTAAACCAACATATTCATAGTTTCATCCCTAGTCTGCTGAAACTGGGATAACCCAAGGAATAGTGAAAAAGTTATTATAAATCTATATAGCTCTGTATGCTACACGAAGAGCTTATTTTCGAAATGTGTATTGCGAGATCAGGTTTGATCTGGGACCTAGACATTAGCGTAGGAAGATACTACAAAGATATAAACAAGTTTTAAGTTTCGATGCACGTTTAACTGTGTTTTAAGCGAAGTGTGAAAATGTAGATTGGTACCTAAAAAGTATTATGCATTTTTCAACGGCTTAAGTTTTAAAAACATCCTATGATTAACATACTGTTTTGGATTTTAAGTAATTCGTTTTCAAAATTTTAAATTATTTTTAGAATGATAAAAAACCATTCTATGTTCATAGTCACAATAGTAAATATACAATAATTACAGTCGATAACGCAGTGGTGGGTTTAAGTACGAATAAATTATATTTAATTGTGGTATTAGATATGTATATTTACCTCCAAGCCTCATAAAAATGAATCAGCCGTATCAGAGTGAGCTATCTCAATTCTAATAAGTCATTCATTAGGCCTGTTTTATCACACTCATTGTTCGTGGTTATTATGGATGCTCATGGTCTCATCACTCATGCATTCATATGACAACATTAATCGGCTGATATCAGTTTCCATTCATTATACTTCAAAAGTTCTGATTGCGCCGACAAAATGATATAAATCTTTCAAACAAGTTAAAAAAAAGAAAACGTTTAACTTATTTATGTATTTACATATATATAGTCTGAAATATTGTCATATTATTTGAGTGATTTTTTTTTTGAGAGTACATTTTTTTATCGAAATCTAAATCGACTATATGTTTTGATTCGGTTATTCAAAGAAAACGGCACCATGTCTGTAATGATAATTCAATCGTTGTTGATGTTTTTTATTATAATACTATTTGGATTTTTATTATTGTATTTCTTGGTAAATATATTCAAATAATTAAAATATATTCAAATTCTGGACTGGTAGGATTTTTAAAGCTTTAAGTAGGAAAGTAAACAAGTAAACGGACCGGTATGGATGTGATCTCTGTAGACTTTATAGTTGTAAAGATTTCCTTACACTGACATTGACATAGACTCTTTAAATACAAACACATCTTTATAATGATTTCCTAAGACCTTTCCATGTACAAAAGCATTTCCATCGAAAGATCGTCTTCTTGAGGAAAATTCAGTTAGCTGCCCTAAATATAGTTTTTAGAGAAATTAAAGCTTTTGTTATTATTAACGATTTCAATATTACTAATGATTTAAATAGTAGATATGTATATGTATTTTTTATTATATCGCTTGAATGAAAAATAATATTTTTTTGAAAATTGTTATTTGTACCTGCGTAGGTACTTACCTATATTGATTAAAATATTTTTTTTTTTGGTATTTGCTTGTTATTGTTTTTTATTTTATCAATGGAAGCTTGCTGAAATTAATGAAAATGCTTTCATTATTCTTTTTTTGCTATCATTTAACTAGTTCTGTAGTGTAAAAACGTGTACAAATACATGTCCTTGGAATTATTATACAGTGTGTTTATGCAAAGTCGTTAAAAAGGTAATGAAAACTTTTGCGATACATACATACTATGCCCGAGTATATATATGTCCTGACATTTAAGTCGCATCAAAATACTCCACTGTACGATGTAATCGCGACGTAAGCAAGTAAAAAGTAAGTGAAACGAGCACCACCATTGGCGGCCCCGTTGTTCGCGGCGTGACGGCGCGCTGTGCGGTTCTTATCGGGGCAAGACTTACTTTGCACTTATTCTGTATTTCAACCGCAGAAATATACAGCATAGTCTGTGGTTCCACTCTCTCCGTACGCGTATTAACTTACATCCAATGCAATACAGTATTTATTGAGAATATCGTGATTCCATTTCTAACGTTGAAATTGTAAAGTGTTTAAAGTTTAGTGAGTGAATGTCGTTTCAACATGTCTATAAGTTAACAATACAAGTTCAATCAAGATCAGAGAAGAAACGGAAAATAAAAGAAACGGAGTGAATCGTAAAAGCTTGTTTACATTTAATTTTAGTGGATCAGGTCTGAGAACGACGATTTTATTTCTTAATTTTAAGTAAGTTGATAATTTAATTTGAGTTTTATACATCAACTTATGTTTATATTCATGTTATTACGATGTATTTTTAAAAAAGAGTATGACGCTCTAATTTTTTATTATTTAATTAATTGACTGATTTTGAAGCGTTAAACTTTATTTAATATTTGAAACAAAATGATAGATAGTAATATTTGTCTTTTGAGTATAAATTGCGACAAACTTAACTTTATTTAAGTTTATGGTAAGTAGGTATAATAAACATTTAAAAATTTCAAGTAACATTAATGGATTTTAAAAAGTTACGTCAGTTTCTTACCAATAAAAAAGATAAATGAAACCTGTTTTTTGTTTAAATATATATGTCTAAATCTTAAATTATTATGATTAATCTTAAATTATAACTCTATATTAGGTGGTTTCTGAAGAAATGTGTAGAAAAAATATTGAAAACAAACTAGTATAATATGAATTGCAGCTCTGTTCCATTCTTTATTATTCAGAATATAAAAAAATGAATACAAAAAAAATCCGTATAATTATATCCAAAACATGAATCAGATCTGCAGTGAATGTAATGTATGCCCGCATTTTTATAAGTTCCCCTCTTTGTATCTTCACGCTTGAAGGCTGCCTGTTTAGTGTATACACAAACCGGTGGGTTAAAAAAACGATGTCATTTCTAAAATGAGTGTCAATTGTATGTGTCTTAAAATTGATTTTATAATTAAAAACAAACGTTATATAGGTACATACATATACGATGACAACCCTTTATTCATTAAGTTTGTTATTTATACCACAGGCTGGCTATAATATGATCGTGCATTCATACAAATCCAACTAGGTGAATCATGTTTTGTAGTCACCGAGACGTTTTGGTAATTGATTACAAACCGCAAGTAATTATTATAGCGAGTCAGCATGCTGGGGATGACTTGTATGTCTAAAACGCATGGCAACTACTGGAGCAAAACGTAATATTTTTACAAAGTTATTTAATATTTAGTATATTTTATCACATAGAAACGTAAGTTGCTTTAAATTTTACATCTTACATTTTTTTTTAATTTTACATTAAACATCTATTGTAAACCTACTTATTATTATTTAACGATCGCAATCATCGGTAAATGTATTCATGTCTAAAATCGCCTGTCCCTTATGTAAGCTCGTTTGGGTAGGTACCATCCACTCATCAAATTATATTTTACCGCCAAGCGGCAATACTTAGGTATTGATGTGTTCTGGTTTGAAGGGTGAGTAAGCCAGTGTTATTACAGGCATAAGGAACATAACATCTCAGTTCCCTTGGTCGATGGCGCATTAGCGATGTACTTAATGGTTATTTTTATACGGCGCCTATGGTTATAGATTGTGATCCACCACATACCATCAGGTGGCCCATTTACCCGTCTGCCTAGTTATGCCACAAAAACAGAAATTAAATTCGTAAAAAATAAATTACGCTAAATAACGTATTATTTAAAATGACGCTTTAATCATTGTAGCGTAACATTTTGTTCCTGATAATAATTACGTGTATATGTCCATTCATTTTATATACTGAAGTTCTTATCGAATTCTCTGAGACAACAAGAAATATTGCACAAAGGTTATCGATTCGTTATACCGAGTAGAACTATTTCTCATACTGTCTCGGTCTCGATGATTAACATCTATACTATGTCTATACTAATGTTATAAATTCGTCAGTAACTCTGTTTGTTTGTTAGTTGTCTCATCACGACTAAACCATTGAACCGATCATGATGAAATTTGTCATTGAAGAGAAAAATATTTACGTGGATGTAGTGGTAGAACCAGTTGTTTTAAATACCATTCAAAACAAAGTTACCTATATCTCCTAATTCTAAGTAAATTAAGAAGGCGGTTGTCGCAACGAAACGATGTCACTGACCGCTTCCATTTCTATTCACCTAATTAAGCCAAAAATATATATAAGGTTTCCATACTTTTCGTTGTAATTCTAAGCTTTCTTTTTGATTACTTTATAATAAGTGATTATGGAACACGTAAACCTTTTTTTTTGTTTTACGAGGAGGTAATGCATATACGCATGCCGCCCGGGGCCCCGGGGACCGGGGCGGGTATGTGGGACTCAACAGGTATCTAATGCCCCGTGCCAGGGCCTGCTAATGCTAATGCCCTGTCCTACCCACTAAAACCATTCTCGGACTTCCACCATGCCGCCGAGTAGTGAGGCCACGGGATCGCCAAGGGCATGCAACCGCGACCCCACCAGCGGCAGTCGCCGTAAGGCGGCTGAATATTCATGGAAAACGCGCCTAGTGCGCGCCTTCCCCCTCATCCTCCACGTGGGAATGTGGCGAACTTCCCAGAGTCCGCCCCTGGAGGCTGGGCGTCAACGAAGCTGACGCCCTTCGGCGGATAAGATGGTAGGCTCTGCCGGTGACCGCCGGTGTAAAACACCTGGGAGGCTCGAGTAGCGAGCCCTCCGTCCCTCCTAGCCAACGAGGCCACTCACATGGTCCGCCTTGACGCAGATCAGGGACGTACCAGAAGCAGCCCCGCGGCATTCCTCCCGCCAGTCTTAGCCATGGCCGACGAGCAAGCTCAAACCGGCCCCGATGCCCAGGGTACACCACGAGGTGGTGACTGACATGTACCCCATGGAACACGTAAACCTGAGTCTATATTGGTTTTCATCAAAATGCAGTAACTAAATGTAAAATAAATTTTGATGACTGCAAAGTCAATGACGAGCCCGAACATGTGTCCCGAATTTTAATGTATGAAATGACTGACCGTTTAACTTATTGGTTTATTACGCGTTATTCAACGGACGTCCGACATCTGTTCGGTATAAGTTAAGCTTGTTAAAATTTAATTATTCATAAAATTCATGACATCGGTGATCGTTATACGTTAGTTAAAAAAGAGGTTACTAATATTTAAAAAAAAAAAATATATATAATAGTAGTAACCTTTTAGTAGATACGAGTAGGTTAGGACTTTAAGAGTTTCATTTTAATTACTTTGAAGATCGTAGTTTACTCTAGCTAACGTAGGTTTAGTCTATATGTTTGTTATGTAATACTACTATACAATATGTTCTCACGTTTGATTAATTTAGTAAAGGCCTGTGTTTGTGTGAACTGCCCTTAGAAGTCGAATGTTATAAAGCGTCGCCGGTCACGCATGGCGACGGACCTTCGCCGATTATAGCGGTGACGGCATCGTACACTCCCGCCACAATCCCACTCCAGTTCGCAATAAATTGCGTTTTTTTAAAACCTGTTTCTGTTTGCTTGACGAATTGTAAAAATATAACGGAACATATTCGATGATTGAAAGACATTTTTTTTTCAAGTTAACAATAAGAATTCCACGATAACTGGTTTTTAGAAAAAAAAGACCAGCTAATTCATATTTATAACAATCTTTTAAAAAAATGCTTAGTACATATTAGTAATCATTAAGTTTATTCCATCAACATACACAGTTTTGCATTATTGTACTTCCAACCCAGTGCTTTATTATATGATTTGATGGCCTTATAGCGTGCTGTGAATCTATAGAAAACAACATTTTGTCATGCAATTAAGGAATATTTAAACGCTGACGGAATCGCTCGAAAAAAAACGATGTGCTATGAAATTCTTTGAGTCGTAGTCTATCCTAGATTTAGTAAGTATAATTGTCATTTCAAAATTGACGAAAGTAAACGTTAAAACTAAATATAAGATAAGCGAGATTTGACATATTTTTAATAATGTTAGCTTTACAGACATCTTTCAACAGATTGCTTAATGTTGTCAATCTCAGTTAAAATTTGGTAGTATGTTTCTATTTAAACAACAAATCATGGCTTGGCTCGAATCAGCAGTCATTCAATCAGAATTCAGCAGTCATGTGAAAACTAAGCAACGTCTACACTGGTAAAACTCAGACTAAAATATTCTTGTTAATTTCCTTATCTATCTATCTATCTATTAGTCTCAGTATCAGTGGCGGGGCTAGACCAACACTTTATGTGGATACGAACAGGGTTGACCATTTTCATATGTATAGAAATATATATTATATGTGAGTGCGCTTAATCCTGAGGTTTCATAATCCTAATAAAATATAATAAGCTACGCAATCGGTTTAAACAGTAATTAAGCCAGTATAATTACTAGTTAACGGGCCTAAGTGGATTGACGGTGTATGGAATGGCTTTTATTTCTTCTAGTGTCAATTTATATGGACGGAGGTGGACACGTACCATCACGAGCCCTACTGCAAGACCCGCAATTATGATTATTTTTTACTGTTCTACTGTTGCGGAATCCGCCTAACTGTTGCCTACAGTTTATCAACGTTATTTGACTGTTTACGAAAACATTGCAACTAACCTACTAAAACAGTCATTAAAATCTATTCGTACTAGGCGGTATGTCCGAAATCCGTAGAATTGTTTTCTACGGATTTCGACTACTACATTAAATGAATAAACAAACATCAAAACTATAAACAGTCTGTTGTCATAACACGAATAGTGAGTAAAGTTACGTAAAAAAATATAGGTTATTTATTTTTACAATCTATAAAATTATTGTTTTGCGTTACTAATATTACAAAAATGTTAATACTTCTTTTGTTCAATATTTTTCTTCACCTATGTTTGCTTTCAACGAAGTTTTTTTATATAGACAATATAAATCCTTGACTTTTCGTGATTAAAAACTAACATTGTATTGCGTTGTCGACTCGTAATAGATGTGAGGTCATTAAGACCTTAAGCAATATGTTGAATAAAGTTTAATTTCGGATTTATGAAACATAAATCAATATTAATTCTGTATTATAAACAGATGCCATAAGTCATTTAATGTCGGGTTAGGTTGAAAAAACAATAGGCCTTGTAAACATGTTGTCGGAGTTAAAACCGCTCGTAGGCAATGTCGCAATGAGTTCACGACAATAGGTGCTCACGTCATTTCGGGACACCTATTTTAAAACCAATGTTCAATGTGCTCAGATATTCAGATATCCCCTCCTTTAGTTACTATGAAATGTCACATGTGGGCGAGTAAAGACGATGCCGTTTATACTCTGCGACTAAAACTTAGGATATATTTTTAATCTAGATCAATAACGTGTAAAATATCGTATAAACTAAAACTCTCCTTTAATATAATACAACGTCTCAGACAGGATGTTGGCAGTTTATATAATTTACTTTAATATGAATATTAAAATTAGACATAACTTTTTGTCTATTCAATTATATCGATATCGAAAATGTGCTAACTATTCTCTTTTTATTTTTCTTTGATATATTTTATAATAATCGGTACTTATGCAGTTTTGTATTTCATTGTGTTATATTTTGATCTTTAAACTTAACTTTTTTTCCAGATACAAAATGTTGAAACATTTAATGACTTAAACTAAGGTGCTAGAAAACTAAAAATGAAGCAACTCGTGAATAAGAATCTCATTACACTGAAATGTGTGCTCTTCTGTTTCCTTTCAGGTAACGTATTCAAGTACTATTATTATTGCTATAGATGAAATAGTAAACGAATAATATTGAACAGAACATTTTAAGGTACCTATAACTTGGAACCGAAAAAATAGTAGTAGTAGATTATTCAGAAAATAAATTTATCCATTTTCACCATGTAGAAGAAAGAGATAGGTAGGACTCATAAATGACTAACTGCTCAACCTACAATTTTCTTAAGGAAAAAATTGGTTCTTGTTCCACCTAGTGCGGAAAGGTGGATGATATGTTTCCTCGCCATGTTTTTCTTCACCGCCGATAAATTATAAACACAATATGAGCGTGAAATATTACCCAACGCAAAATACTAAATTAAAAGCGTTCAAAAATATATCTGCCAATCAAATTAGAAGTAAATTAATACTGGTTTCTGTATTTAAATTGTAAACAACATTCATTTCAAAATATCATCATAAAAATCTGACTTAGAAGTTTTAACGGTTTTGAACTCGCATCATGTACCTAATTTTCTAACAAGTTTTGTATGAGAAAGCGGATATCCGTTATATAATATGAATAGATATTCTAATGTTATTTAATTTTTGTTGAAGAAGTTTTATTCTGATATTTAGAGTTACAAAAATAAAAGAAGTTTTCATCAATCAATAGCAATAGTTGGGTCACTATAAAAAGTGGTCCAATGGCAAGCGTCTTGCTGTATCGCATCGTAATGCCCGCATACAGTGTTGCAACCTTCCTTCTAAGGATTGTGGTCTCCTTATAGGTATAGCTATAGAATGATTTAGGGACCGTTCACCTCGAGCTCCGCTACTGCATTGCGTTCCGGAATAATGGCACGATACTTGTATGGGATGTGTGCCATTTGGAGATAGCCGTATGACACGACGCTTCTTATTTTTGATGCAGCTAAGACAGGAATTCGTTAGTTTGAGTTGTCTAATAAAAATAATATTTTGATGAATATAAATGAAATTATATAAATCTTAAACATTGTCCGGTTTAATTAGCGAATGAACATTGATTACTATGCATTCTTATAAATGTGTTGTATTTAAAAGTAAGAAGCTCAAGCGAGGCATCTCGAATGCTTATTTTCAAAATTCGAATAATTATAAATATTTAATATAACAATTATAAAACAATATAAATAACAATATTTATATTTTTGAAATCAATTGCAAAAATATAAATAACAATATTAACTACACTACGGCGTAAAATTGTATGATTCGCTAATAATTATTTTTTGTGTCATAGGTATTGGGTCGATATACCCATTCCTACCACTGCACATTCTCTCAGTGGGCTTGGACCGAGGAGAAGCTCGACTGATATCAGCAGTTGCGCCCTGCATCGCATTATTGGGTCCTGCGATACTCGGACCGCTAATTGACAAGTGAGAATTATATGATAAGAACATGTAAAAGAAAGTCTGTCTGTCTGTTGTCTAAATGGAATTTGGTATGAAGCAAGTTTGAACTCCAAGAAAGGATATAGGCCTATTTTTCATGCCTAACATCTGACCAACTCTTAATACTCGAACGAAGCCGACAAATAGTTTCAATTCCATTCATAATGTTTTAAGATTCCTCAAGCCTTTTAAGTTAGATACGGAGCACGCTAAGGCAATAGATATATTTATATCCTAGTTCTTGATCATTTTATTAATTGTCTAAAGAATATTGTTTACAATTATGTTAAATTCACTTGGACAGATTGTCAGTTGGCCGAGGGTCCACCGGAGGAGGAACTGGCCCCAGCGGCTCTGGAAAGCTGTTGCGTGTAGTCACCGCCGTGTGTCTTGTATTGAGTGCCTTGTTCTACACGCTGCTGTTAGCGGTGCCATACACGGAACGACATGAGGTAAGCAATATATTTTCACTAAACGTATACTTTATGTACTAATGTTATAAAAAGAGGATAGAAGAGGATAACACAATATTATTCAATTTGTAATTAACTGAATTGCGAAAGATTTTTTGTGGCGTTAATAAGACGTTATTTTAATAGGGTGAAGACAAAAAATTTAAGCAAAATATTTGTTTGATGTATTTGAATTATTAGTCTGAAGATTTTTTATTTAAATCTTAACTTTATTATAGTAGAATTGACCTCGATACAAATAAAATCAATCAGAAAACACAATTATTTCCTTAACAACTTTCTTTTCGCTCTATGTAATCCTTATTCCAATTAATCAGGAGGATACTTTTTTCCAACTAAAGCATTAATTCTGCAACCATTTGCAGATCCAATGGGTGTGAAACTAGAGCGAAATTATTTGCCATTGGGTGAAATATAAATACAATACGTCGATAATTTTGTTTTTAAAATGTTAGACATGTGTTAGAAATTTTCTTTATTTGATATACGATTGGCTGGGGTTGGCCGTGCATATCGAGCACAACATGCCCACCACCTGCCTGCACTCCTAAACTAGGTTATAACCTGAATCATAGAAATCGTTATGTCAGTACGTAACAGGTAACACACTCGAGACCCATTCAATCGTTATGTCTCAAGGTAATAACGAAAAGGTTTAATTATAAAATGCTAAGCGTAATAAAAAAGTTTTGGGTAGGCATTTTGCACTGTATTTCATACGCAAATTAATAACTGTCTTCATATGAGTTCGAATAGTTTTAACTAAATCCTATTAAGAAGGTTTTGTCACAATATTTGTTACGATCGGTATCAACTTTATTGAAGTTTTTTGACAATTTTGAAGAGACTAAGAAATAGTAAGAGATGATTTTCAATCTAATTTTATAAATTTGAAAGCAACTATGTCTGTTTGTTTCATCTTCACGAAACGATATGAACAATCATTGTGAAAGTTAACGTAGATGAAGCTTTGTTTAAGGATATACGGATACGGATACTTATATTATAAATGCGAAAGCAATGAGGTGACAGACCTCGTCGCGCTTAAATCGCTGAACCGATTTAGATGAAATTTGGTATGAGTCCCGGGGAAGGAAATAGGCTTTTTTAATCGAAGAGTTAAATGGGGAGTGACGGTTTGTGTGCTATACGTATATAAAGTTTTATAAATACCGCGCAGATAATACCGTATGTTCAGCTAGTATGTATATAAGTAGGGGTTGAGTCGCGGTGAGCAACTTGACACATATCATATTTAGTATAATAATGTATGTGCACCAATTATTAAACTTCTAACTGTGGGTACAATTTATATATTGCCTGGAGTCTGTTTCTGTACATTTAAAACATTTTTTTATTCGTCAACAGGCTCGTCGTCCCCAAGTATTGTTCATGTGTGACGCGGATGGCGCTTATGTGATGCAAGAAGTATGCACAGAGGGCATGCGATGCAATCGATGGGAGGGAGAAAAGGTGATTTAACTTTAAATATTGGCATTTTATATATCACTTATTTATTAGCATGTCTTGCTTTGACTTTTGTAAAATTATTTGACCAATATACTATACTGATATGCATATACCTACTGTATATAAATCTCTGCTCAGCTTAATATAACTTTTTTTTCCTTACTTATTGTCCTCTTGAACAATTAGATTATTCGTCTAATATTCTCATAATATAACCATTTTCGTTTCATGAGGAGAAAGCAAGGCAAGCAAACAAATTCATTTTAGTGTGTGTAATATAAGAAAATATATTTGGTCAAATAGAACTGTTTGCATAACCTTCTGTCCGTGCCAGTCGGGGGTGCTGGCCGTGAGCGCGTGCGAGTACGGCTGCGCGGACGACAACATGACGTGGGTGACGCGGCCCTTCACCACCACGTCCACCACGACCACGCTCAGCCCCATGTACAACAGCGTCGCCAACGCCACCGTGAGTTGTCATACAAAGACTTGCAGGACTTTTTTATTATCTTCATTTATCAGACCGTGTAATTAATAAATTCCAATGGCAGTAGGAATAAAGATAAACCTAAATTTAAGATAAAACTTAAATTTACATAATCAATACGATTTACTTATACGAACAATTCTTGATGAATATACATATATTTATTTATAATACAAGACTATACCACTCAAATGCTTGTATCCAACTTCAACTTTACTAACAAAGTTCTGATAAACTGCATCGACATTAAAAAGCCATATTTTCACGATTTTATAGTGTATATCGGATATTAATTATTTGAGATTTAAGATCAAAATTGTTTATTTATATTTATTCTTCCTGCAATTAGAATCGGCTATAGATGATATTCATTTTCTCCATTACCCAGTAATATTAACTTAAAAGAGTAACATAGGTTATTACCAGTTATTCTTAGAATAAATCATTTAATCATCTAATCCACGAGTACTTTACGTTGTCGATTTCAAGCGACATAGCTTACTATGATTAAATAGAAAACATTATTTCTGTTGACGATTTCTACTTACTACTTATCGGCTTTAATCAACGCGAAGACCAGAACCGAATAATCAGAATATTATGTAGCGACATAAGGTAGTTAACAAAAAGTGCTTTTTTCTTTCAACGTTATAATATAAAATCAAAAAATATATTCACTAACATAATCAAGAAACATTAAAGACATATAAATAAAAAAGATAATAACCTCTTTGGTTAAAAAAAGAAAATATACTAGAATTAGATTAGATACCGTACTTCCGCACATTGTAGCGAGCATATTTAGTCGCACATCAATGCCTGTCGTTATGTATAGGTGTTTCTTATCCGCAATCGACGCTTAACGATTCATAGCATAATGCCACGTTTTTGATACTTTTAATAAAGTTCTTTTTTTTTTAAAAATACCGAATATATTTTACTAACAAAATTAAAAAAATATTTAAATTGCCGCGTGGATACTTAACTCGAATGGAAGTTGTGACTGGTCTTGAACTAAGAAAGTCTATTGCTATGAAATTAATAAAGAAACATAATTTGTACATTTTACACTACTCAGTAAGTCAAATATACGTATAGTCTATTCTAATCGCAGAAGAAATGAAGATAAATATTTTGTTAATTTGGCTTTTTCCTATTGTGGTTGGAATAGCTATAGGTTCATTCTAAACGAGGTTACGCGTGCCATAAAAGTAAATAGCTACTAAGATACAAACCAAAAAAATGAAACTAAGTATCAAAACTGGTTATTCCGAAATTTACGCTATAAAAATGTCGAATTTCATTGTAACAGATCCCGCTTCATACGGGTACGCATTATATAGGAACAGTGTATTGCCGAAAGTCTTGTTTTTTCAATTTACTACCAAAATGTTATAATGTATTAATATAAGCGCAATAGTCTCCAGCTCCGCTGGTGACGGACGAGGGTGAAGGTGATGACGACTTCGAGTTCAATCCGCCGCACCTGTGCTACAACGGCCAGTGCCTCGTGTACATGCAGCACGCTGCCAGGATGCGCGTGCCGTTAGCGCTGATCGCGCCGGAACCGCCCCAGGATAACTCGACCATGGAAAACAATTGGTGCACATATCGCACAGGTGAGCTATCATTATAACGACAAACACATTGTGACTCAAGGGAACAATATTATCTGTCACAATGCTTTATTATCTTTGACATTAAATAGAAAAATAATGTAGTTCAACTGTATGAAGGCCTTTAGCAGCTCATGTGGAACTCTCATATTTAACACAAGTACGAGATTAATAATTAAAACAAATTCACCATCACAATGATTATGAGAGATATACACTCTGAGATCTGAACATCATTGATATATTTTTTTTAATTGTGATTGATTTTTTAAAGATATTTGTAGAATATTATATAAAGCTCGTCTTGTTTAGACTACGTACCCGGAACTATCTGCAGTGCTGTGATGGATCTAAATTGTAGTTTTTGTGTGAATCATATCATAGCCGTCATCAATACTCCAGTACCTTTTTGTCCGTTTGTTAACCTGTTTTTCCTGTGGTTTCATAGAGTTTAGTAACATTTATTAAAAAAAATTGAAATGAGTATTCTCATTTCTCAGAATTAAATACTGATCAAAATGAAATAGACATTTCTGTAGAATGGTAACTAAAAATCGTAATAAAAATATAACCTTTTAATTTTGTATTGTATTTTCGTTTATTACTTGAACAGGCTATTTGACAATGCGAAAAATAAAGTGTCAATTATTGTAATCAGTATATATGTGATTAGAAATGGTTATTAATAACGAAAGTTGAAAATAATAAAGAATTTATTCAAAAATCCATAAATAAAAATGCATTTTTTAAACGTTTGTCACATGACACAAAACGCTCCTGATTGGTCGGGCTTATGATGATGTCACTTGCTGGTTAACCTCGTTTGCCTACTGTATGTGGATTATATGTGCCACAGATTACAATACAGGAAAGTGACGTTACCGCCCGAATTGCAGCGCCATATTGTCAAAGTAGCGTTTTCGCGCGCTATTTAAATATGGAATTTTTAATTTGATATTTTTCAGCAAATATGTACTAGAATTAAAAAAAAACAACTTTTACTGGGTTCCTTAACCTCTACTAAATAATATAAAATGGATTTTAAAAACTAGTCAAATAGCCTATTGAATTGAATTGAGCCATGATTTGGCAACAAACATAATTTCTCAAATTTCGATTTCGATCGACGTTCGGTTGGGTCGGTCGCGCTAGCAGTAGCGCGATTTTCGATACCGACCGTGATCGGGGCTACGAGTGCTACAAGTGCGCGTGCGTGCTCACAGGCGGCCCGTCCAAGTGCCCCGTGCCGGCCGAGCGGCTGGCGGCGCTGGGCGCGGGCGCGGCGTGTCGCGCGGCCGTGCGCTGCCAGGTGCTCGACCCGTACGACGAGCCGGGCGGCGTGCTGGCCGACGCCGAGTGCCGTCTCGTCGTGGGCGACCCCGCCTACTCCTTCTGGACCTACTTCCTCATCAGGTGCGGCCCGAACTCTTATTCTGCATTCACAAGTATCCGTCCATCCGTTATAAAATTACCCTAGAACATAGTGAATGACGAACTATCGATGAAAATTTTTAACTTCATTATTATTATGAGTCGTTTTATATTACTAGTCGTGCAGAATATTCCACTGATATTACAATGATCGTGTGTCAGAGAATTAGTGAATCATAGAAATAATCAGTTTTAGATGTTTCTGAAACATTAACACGCAAAAATATCAGTATTTTACCTAGGTAATGGAATCTTTCAGCGTAATTTTCACAATTTTCAAGACGTCTGGTGTCCCATCAGACTACGAGGGTACCCCCGCAGAGTCTGATCGGACGGCAATCCTACATGATCGTAGATATATTATGGTATATTAATGCCTTTCGTGATACGGGAGTGTACACTGCCATTACAACTTCAAGACTCCCAAGTATTACTGATAATTTCTTGACAGACAAATCAACACACCTGTTATGCTGGCTTCTGATAGAGGCAGTATATTATAGTTCATTTTTATTGATAACAGGATATTTGCGGATATTTGGCCAACAGCAGCATTAGCACTGCTGGGTGCAGCATGTGTTATAGCCACCAGAGAGACCTCACTAGGACGAGGAGACGTTGGCAGGCAAATGGCATTCGGAACTTTAGGATTGGCTATCTTCCCGCCACTGGCTGGATTTGCAGCAACGCAAATGCCAGATACGCCATACTTGGTGCCATTCTTGATGCACGCTATATTCATGGTGATCGGAGCGATCATATTGCTGGTGGACACGTAAGTAGACATTTTTACTTTATTGTTTGCAACATCATCATTAGATCGCCTTTATTTCGTTTGTTTGTGGCCGTGTGATTTTATTCCATTTTTACCTATAACTTGTCATATCATCAGTAACTCCCTTCTTCTAAATGTAACACACAAACATAGACCATCCACCGTTTTTCGTTCTTCCTCTGACGGTGTAGATATTCATACCTATTTAACATAATTCTCGTAATATGACATTAAATTAAATGTGATAATATATTTCATGTTATCATTTCTGTCGTATTGTTTTTATTTTTTTACGTAAAAATTTGTTAATCAATCTATTCTCGTGTGTCAAAATTCTCATCTTGGCAGATCTATTTTCCTCTCATCCGTCACCGATCCATACCTACATCAAAATTCTGAAATTGTTCCTTTAGTTTAAGTGTAACTGGGGTTCTGCAAGTAATTCATCTACCTTTAGCTGGGTTAGCTTCTTAATTTTGGATTTGATTTAAATTAAGATGGGTAGACATCATATCGATGCGTGCAGAAAGCATAAGGAATACAAAACCGCGCTGCTAATTCATTAGTAAGAATAATTCGTTGATCGGTTGAATGCAGTCACGTAAACAATGACCGTGCTGTATTAAAACAACTTAAAAAAACCAGGCAAAACATATTTATTCAACCAGTAACTGTTTTAGATTTTATAATTCTCTTATTGATTACAGATTTTGACGTAGGTATTTGTAATATAGTATTAGTGAATGATTGTTTTCATATATCACTTATTTTTATATGATATCATCAATACGTCGATAGGTTTAGCTTGTACTAAGTTGATTTTTACTGTTTTTACATAACCGCGAAGCATACTTGATAACGATTGCATTAGTGTAACATTGTTATAAATGTAGAGTTGTGCGATAGCAAACATGTTTCATACCAATGCAAATCCTGAAAAAACCCAATGAAAATTCATCATGAGCACTTAAACTACGTAAAAAACATTTAAAATATTGTCTGAAAAATGTGTACATTGTTTTTTTTAATAGTTATGTATCCTGTTTATGTTCTGTTTTGATGCAAAGTGCACTTAGTACTCGTATAGGAATTTTGTAAGTACTCATATTTCAAAACATTTGCAAATTTAACTATAGCGGAGACTTTTAAAATGTTTAGTGATGATATGAAGTTCTGTGAAAAAATTTAAATACAATTATGTTGGCTGTTATAAAAATATTAAGTACAACTGGAAAAGAAGTCTATTGCTAGAGCAATTTGTATGTCTTTATTTTTAAACACGGATAAATATGTCAGTAACGATGTAGATATTACGTATACAACACATATACATATATGGTATAATATATCTTAAAGCCGTATCTGTAGAAACAAAACCGGTCGGGGCTACGAATGTGTGACGTTTGCAGACGCATGCCGCTGTCGACGCCCGAGTGGTGGTGGCACACGGCGACGGGTGCGCTGGCGCTGCCGCTGAGCGCGGTGCGGCGCTACGGCGCGGAGACGGCGGCCGTGTTCGCGGTGGTGGCGCTGCTGGGCGCGCTGTGGAGCGCCATCGACGCCTACCTGCCGTGGACCGTGGCGGCGCTCAACGGCACGGCGCTGGAGGCCGGCCTCACGCTCACGGCGGGCGCGCTGCCGGCCGTGCCCGCGCTGTGGTGGGCCGAGGCGCTCGTCGACTACGTGGGCCACTCCAACGTCTTCATCACCGCCTTCACCTTCTACTGTCTGCGCTACACGGGTCGGTGCCGCTTTGACTTCTCGTTTCGCATTCTACTCTTTAGCCATGACCACGCTGACGTTTCTGACGTGAACTTTTGATCTGCCACCAGATTGGAATTTAGATATGAAAATAATAATAATAGAATGATTGATCATTTCTTACCCGATTAAATAATATAGCCTAATGCACTCCTTATCAATAATTTTCCTTATAACCAAATATTTTTTGGATTTATCTTAACTTGAATATAATATAAATATAACATAATAAATATAGCAGCGTGAATGCCAAACAATGAAAATTGAGAGATTTCACAAAATTTCAAACAATAAGACTTTTGTAAACCTCTGAAACATACCATACAATACTGATAATTACCGCTGTTGTTTGATAATAAATTGTAATTAATTATTTACACCGAAGGAGGTCACTTAAATTGTAAATTTTGTAAATTAACAAAAGTAAGTCAGAACTATAGCAGTCACTCGACTCTCATATAAATAACTATTTACACAATTTAAATATATTTTTTTATTCCAGGTCTCGCTTACAGTGAGTCATATTCTTGGGTCGTGGTTTGCGAACTATTGGAAGTTTTCACATTAAGTCTCGTGTGGGTGACGGCCATGCTGTACTTCCGACACCTCGTACCCAAGAAGTATACGACGACTGGACAAGCGCTGCCTGTGATTGCACACTTCTGTATCGGTAATTCAATAACACATAGTGATTTTTAAATCTTTCTAGGCCCATATGCACTAGTACTTACCATCGAGGATAAATAGTTTTGACGACTCTCTTTCGACCCGGAAGTACGCAGCTCGTACGAATTAATTACTAAGTATTTTATTGCTCTATTTCTTATGAAGTGACAAAAATATTTATGAACAATTTCCCACTGCAATGTCGCTGTCGGGCAGGTCGCTGCATCGGCGCCATAGTGAGCGGGCTGGTGTCGCTGGAGCAGCCGCTGGAGTCCCTGCGCAGCGTGTACCGCGCGCTGGGCGTGACGGCGCTGCTGGCGGCCGCGGTGTACCTCGCGCTCTACCACCTGCTGCTGGCGCCGCGCTGCGCCGCGCCCGCCGTCGCGCCGCCGCACCACCTGCTGCAAGGTGACCACACGCCACACGCACCCACCCCACTACAAGCCACACGTAGCCACACCGCCACAAAGTACACCTACCTACATCACCACACGTGACCACACGCAAAAAAATCATTACATAAGTAACTAATTAAAATGAATGTGGAATGTATATTTAAAGATTGCAATTGCGTCTTACACTATACTTAGAAATATTTCAATAGACACGTAGATAAGATAATGAGGATTGCCGTAAGTTGTATTCGTTCAGTACGTACGGAGGGATTGCTTCTTGGCCTGTGATAATGTCATACTATAATTGAATATCATTATTTCAAAGAGGACTCGAAATATCTATCTACCTCGCATGTTTAATTGTATAACTCATACAAAATAGTAACATTGGATAAATTGACGCCAAAAAACTATTTACGATTTTGCTAGAATGGTATATAAATCCAGTTCGCTGGTTGATTTAATAAACTGAGGTAAACTTAGACCCGTGTTAAGCACCGGCAGTTGCAAGCAGTGATCTAGAGAACTCTCCTCCCCCTTAAAAATATTAGACTTTATCATTGGCCAGGCGCCTCTCCCTGCACCTTGGATTAAGACTAGCCTGGATGCCCCGACAATATTTATAGGGTGATAGGACTCTCGTATATATGTCAAAACATGAGTAGCTTAATGCCTTTTCACATGCTTACGGCTCGACGTCGTGCCGCATCAACTCCTTCACCTGTACCTCCTACTTTGTTTACGCCCTGTCACGGTCGCAGCAGTTTTGTTAGTTCTTTATTATTTAATAGAACGAATAGTGCTTATAGCCTTACTCCCATTACATACATGAGAGAATATATTGGATTCGTTCATTCGGTGCTATGAGATATCCATCATGAGGATCAATCCTACAATGTTATAATTTTCTTAAACATTCCGGCGAATGGTGAAAGGAATTTCCCGCAATCGTCCGTGGCGGCTTATGGTCGTGTTCATGTGAACGAGTCGATATATGTATGAATGTTTGTAAAGACCGTTGCCGCGGCGAACCCGCGTTTGTAGTGAACGAGGACGGGTGATGGCCGTGTGACAGCTGTCATCGTAGCTCATACATTAATACTTCACACGGGACGGTTACCGTGCGCGTGTGAAAAGGCACTTGACTTCTCTTCTAAGTATGTTTTTGTACATTATCTATCATTTGCCGCGTATTTTATGTGGCACTACGATCTTTGAAAATTATTAAAATATTTAATATTTGTAATTTATATATAAAGCTAGCACAGTGGAGGGACAGCTTAATGGTAAAGGTATGTGAGGGTTATTGCATAAAAGACACGAGAAAAAATATTATAATGCACTAACCGTTTTGCATGAACATCTAGTTATTGTTGTCGTGTACAGGTATACATGTACGATTTGAAAATATACCAAATAAATATTAATCTTTATAAATAAAAATTACAGGACTGAATGCAAATGGCGGTTCCAACGGCAACTATTCACCGATGCGAGTCTATCACGAGGAACGCTCGCGGAAAGGACATTTCCGTTATTGAGTCATTTTAAATTATACTGTTGTTTTTTTTGTATTTTAATACTTCCTCTATGTAAGTTTTCCGACAAGTGCATAATTGTGATATAACTACTTCTTTACTAATGAGCCTGATTCAATCAGTTTAATATTTAAGCTTAAATATTTTAACGCCTATTTGCATTTTAAATAAAATTAAGAATAATTTGTAATAAATAAATTTTTATGATTAATTTTACTTTTATTTTTTTTCCAGTGACATGAATTTGAATATTGCATAGTATAAGAATTTTAACAGTTAATGCCGTATTAACAGAAAATAATACAAAGACTATAGAAAAACCTTTATGGTTTTTATTATATTGTTACCGTTACGTTGTACTAATAATTTAATTACACATATAGAGCCATAGTAGATACATTTTAAGCAGTAAACTAAATTTAATAACCTATATATTAAAATACAAACACCATGTATCACTCAATATAACAAAATTTATCACAAAATGAGAAATCCCAAGTCAGCAAACATATTTTAGATTATAAAATTAAATCTTATATTTTAGTGTTGCGACTACGTTGTTTTATTTACAATAATCAGATTATACAAATACTGATCTTAGAACTTAGTTACCACAGTTGCTATATTTTTTCTTACATCGAACAGGATAGTTGTAACACAATTACATATTTGTTGTAACACCTGTTTAATCATTACAAATGCGGGGCGATTTTTGAGATGTCTACATAAAGTCAAAGAAGTATACACAAAACAATTTAATCTCTCTTTTTGAACTGTTTCCTAGAACTCAGTTTAAATGCAAGAACTACATACTATAAAAAAATCGTAAAAATATCAATTTGTTGAAAACAAGTACTATTTCTAATTTTATATATAAAATAAAAATTCTAAGCATTTTTATATATTAACTACGACATAAACAAAAGTTTAACATATTTAAAAATATATAAATTCTCTTTTTAATGATACAGTTCTCATGGCACAACTGTCGACAAAAACTAGAAATATGATTATTATTTCCAAATAAAAAAGCAAATAACAAATAGACGTAGATATATTACAATTAAATCTCAGTGCAATACTGCTTAATTTCATCTTAACTTAGGAACAAATAATTTGACGCGAGTTACATTCGTATGTACATTACATGGTCACATTTCTTGGTCCGCAGAAGGACAAGTAGCAATTACTAGTTTCTGACCGCGGCTGGGCCCATAGGTGAGGTGTTAGATATCCTGTCCTGTTACGGAACCCTAACGTGAAAGCAAAATTTATTGATCGGTTGATTTTGAATTTAGTTAAGACGAACGTTAAAGAGTAGTAAAAAAACTCACATATGCATTTATATTAGTAGTTAGGATGTTACGGAAGGCTTCGAGAATCCAGAAATCTGTCTAGATAAATGTTTCTATCGAATTACAATTATTAGAAATAAAAGAAAACACACTTTAAACACCTATATTTCAAGTCCCTGTAAAGCATATTTAGTTAATTGATAATGAAATAAGTGCAAATATAAGATTGCGAGAGTAAGTTGCATTTTATAATTTGTTTCCCAACTTTAGATTAAAACAAGTAACGGTGACAAAATTATTTTTTATAAAGATAAACCGATCAAACATCTATAGAACACATATTGTATGGGATTCTTTTTAATTATTTCTTTACTTAAATATTTAATTATAGGTTTTGTAATGTCAGTTATAAAGATTCATTTACCGTGTTCATTATGAACAAATGATAATGGTGATTTGAGCTGTTAGAAAAAAATCGCATTAAACATGTATTATTTCAATACAATGTTTTAAATACAGTTTTAAGAATATGTAAATGAAAAAAATATATATTTGACAGTATAGTAAAAACTATATAACAAATAAAAAATGATTGTGTGTTCACACTTGTCAAGTCCAGTTTTATGGAACATGCTAATTACTGCTATCAGCTACCAAAGAGTGTTATAAAATATTATTGAAATAAATACTCAATATAAAATGACGGATTACTCTGTATTTTCTTATTTCGGTATTTCTGGTTACCCAGTAACATCATAAGCCTTTCTTTAAAAGATATATTTTAATGACACCATTATTCTATTTTATTATTTTACTGAGATATTTATAATGAATTGAATTTATTATGTTGAAACATGTTGTTCACAAGCATTAAATTATTCGTCGTACTAATTAGGTTGTTTAAGGATATTTTATGCTAATTAAAAAAAAAGAATCAAAACCTTTCTTTGTCTTTCAAAACACGAGAGTATACTGTGAACTTCTTGACAAAATCCAACATTTTTTTGGCCAAACCTAAGAGTCGGACTTTTATAAAGCAGTTCAAGTGTTTATCTCAAAATCAGTTTTTACTTATATCTACTTTAATGTCAATTTGAAATAATTATTCCAACATTTATACCAATCGATAACAAATAAAAACAAGTTTGTTTAATTACAAGAACAAATGCTTTTGTTATATGATTTTAGCTACTTATGCTTTCTGCCTTGAATCAGATGTCATAAATATTGTAAGGTTTTAATATATTAGTGGTATCATATAGATATTTGCTTCATAAAATTTCGTAATTAGTTATTTCGAATAATTATCATGAGAAAACTACAAGTGAACAAAAAGTCACAAAAGCATATTACAGAATAAGAAAATCCTTATGATTTATTTTCTACTTAATGATAGACAGTAAAACAGTATTTTTCTGATTTTAGTTATTATTATACAGGGTTATTGGTAATTCGACGTATTCCAGTTAGGAGGTGATAGGGGTGACTATTTGCAATCATTTTAACCCCCATATGCATGATGCAAAAGTGAACTATTTTTGAGTTATCGCGTTTTTTAAATTTTTTCAAAATAAGTCAAAAATGCAACTTCAAAAATTTATTTAAAAAAAAATATCAATTAAAATCTATTTTTTTCTTCTGATTTATAAATACGATTAAACACTGGATATTTTTCAATATTTAAACAATAATTATCGGTCCAAATTTAAAAATGCGAGATGGAAAACGATATTATTTAAATTTTTTTTTTTTTTTTTCACTTAAATATGCCTGAAAAACAAAAAAATCATTATGAAACTTGTTCTGCAGATTATTTTAAAAACATAATCGTTTACTTAGCTTTCCGAAAATGTATAAAAACTAGGAATTTATTTCAAAGCAACCGAAATAAAATGATCAGAAAGGACGCTGGTGGAAATTCGTATTCGAACATGACCGAATTCGTACTAAAGGTAGCTCTTTAAAATTCCCACAAAATAATAACCAATGTAGAAAAACTTACTTATTTACTTAACTTACTTACTTAATACATATTAAAAATAAAATTTAGATACATAAACAGTTCAGTAGCTAAGTTACAATTAAGATATTTTGTAATTTAGCCTAGTTTTTGCTCGAAGTAACATCCCTATTGCTTATGCGTGCTTCCCCTATTGTTTATACATTTTCGGAAAGCTAAGTAAACGATTATGTTTTTAAAATAATCTGCAGAACAAGTTTCATAATGATTTTTTTTGTTTTTCAGGCATATTGGAATGAAAAAAATATTGAAATAATATCGTTTTCCGTCTCGCTTTTTTTAAATTTGGACCGATAATTATTGTTTAAATATTGAAAAATATCCAGTGTTTAATCGTTTTTATAAATCACAAGAAAAAACTAGATTTGAATTGATACTTTACTTTAAATAAATTATTGAAGTTGCATTTTTGACTTATTTTGAAAAAATTAAAAAACGCGATAACTCAAAAATGGTTCTCTTTTGCATTATGCATATGGGGGTTAAAATTATTGCAAATAGTCACCCCTATTACCTCCTAACGGGAATACGTCGAATTACCAATAACCCTGTATATATCCCCACATTTAGCTTAATAACTATAAGAGTTACCCCATGTGCATATGTAGTATGTTTATATAGTACTAATCCTTTTCTGAGGACTGTGCATCTTGTATTTCATCTGAAATATTGAAGGACTGGGTGTTTTGAGTATCATCATCACCTGCATTATCATCTTTCAATAAATTTTCAATCATCTCCTCACTCATTTCAGTGTCTTTTTTAACATTTTCTGGAGAAATTAAACTTTCATTTAAGATTTTGTCTTCATCTAACATGTCAATCTTTTTAGTACTAGTGATTGATGTTTCTGTTTTACAAATAATATTGTTTATTAATTCTTTGCAATCTATTTTCTCTCTTCTCGCATTGCATGGTTTGTTTTGATTTTTACTATTCTGCTCATTTTGGTTTTCACTTGAGTCGTCTTTTTCATCAGATTTTTGTTCGGAATTAATGGAGACGTTTTGATTCTCTGTATGATCATAATCTGTATGAACATCATTTTGTTTACATGTTAAAATTTGAGTCGACATATTACTATTAATTTTTACAAAATTACTGTTGTTGTGGTCTGTGTTCAAGGTATCAGCTTCATTTCTTGATAAATCATTTTTTTCGGATGATCTTTCATTGCTATCATTGAGATCACTACTGCCAACGGCGGTTAAATCAACTTCCTGGTTATCGTGAGCATTTGATTCAAGTGAATTTTCATCAATAAAAATTGGATCATCGTTATCATCTTCGTGTAATATTTCAACATCATCATCATCACTGAGATTGTTACTCGTTTTCTTTGCAATGTATTGTTTAAACTCCTTATTCAAATTATCTCGAACTTCTTTAAACCTAGTCATTGATGTTGTTAATGAACGCTCCAGTGATTTATGTAAATTTCGCATTTCATTTATTGATCGAGTTCGTAAATGCATGGTAGTAGCATTTTTCTTTAAATGATGTAACCTTGATAATGAGTACTCAAGAGCATCAATGGCATCAATCAAATTATATCGATACCATTCTACAGGTACATTTAAGTCACAAATTCTGGATGCGTCAGTTCCCTTACCGACTTTTGCGGATTTTGGAGTACTACGTTTATTTGGACTGCGACTCGCTTGGTTTCGAGTCACATATTTTAAAGGAGGAGGCGTTGCAGCCTGCGCTGAAACAGCGCTTAATTTCGCAGCAAATGTCGTACCCTTTGATGTAACTTTTCCTGAATTATTATCTGTTAAAGCGACTATTGTAGCGGAATAACCTCCTGGCATACTTGGATTTGCATTAATCGCAAAAATACGACCATCAGGCAAGCGATACATTTTGTTAGATGACAAGGTTTGGGGATCCACTCTGAACTTTAGGCCACCCGTGGTTGTATTGACTGTAACATCATTTTCAGTCATTTTTACAATGTTTTCAGGACTGAGGTCTGGTAAAGTGTTATTATTGCGCACAACCAACGGAGGCGGCGGCGGTGGAGGCTTCGGCGTGAAAGCTGGGCCTGGCGTCATGCACTGAACGTCATCATCGCCATTATCTTCAGTTACCTGCAATATTATAAAAAATATTCCTTTGATAAACTTTATGGGTATGATAAATTATATCTCACATTTTGATCTAATGGTAACCATGTCATTTGTATCTTTATGCTAGTACAAATTAGTTCAGTCCATTTTCAAAAGGTGGCTCAGGCTATTATCAACAAGCAGTTTTCATATTATTGAATGTCATTAGTATGCTTCAAAAGTAAAACAACTGGGTATTGTATGAAGTAAACTGAGGGACATTAAAAGGCGATTTTTAACTTGCAAGCAACTTGATTCGAATGCAACAAATATCAGTAATTTGATGGAAATTACTGATCGATATAGTGTATTTAGCACAAGTTAGCATACCACCGATTCACTTCTTTCACAGAAATCGAAAATTTTGCTCCTCATTTAATACCTCAAAATTCGAAATGGAATTCGAAAATTGTCTGAGATCGAAAAATGTCGTAACAAGCGATAGACATTGATTAATCAGTTTAAGCCATAAAAACTATTGTACTACTAATATTATAAAGTTAATTTTTTTTATAATAAAATTTATTTAAACTATATTCATAACCTTCAAAGATTTACCTCACACAATGGCTCCAGGGGAAAATCAGGTGTGCAAACAACATCATCATCATTAGAGCTGCCTGCAATTGCTGCAACAGCTGACATGTCTAAACCCTTTGAAAATTTAACTGCTCTGTTAATTTGACACCGGTCAGAAATAGCAACTACAATAAAATCTATCTTTTAAATTTTACGTAAATTTAATTTACTATGAAAGCTATTTTATTATAAAATATTTGTTTTAAAAATAAATTTAAAAATACATTTAAATAAAATACAGTTAAAACCGTTTATGGCGACATCGTTTAGAACAACATATCGGTTATATTGACCAAAATAAAAGGTCCCGGCTGAATGCTATATAACTGTTTTATCAAAAATATTGCTTTGTACGACATTGCTTACTACGAAATACCGCATTGAACGACCACATTTGGGTAATGTTTTTGGAGAATTATATCTGTATAACAACCAGCTGAAGAAGAAGAAAATGACGAACTGATGAACAAATTAGTGGCAACTTTGAATGATAGTCTCAATGTTGTTAGTGTATTACTATTGTTCTTTTTAATAAACAGTTTCACATGCAGGGAAATTATAAGGATACGCTGATTAAACTCCAAAGTGAATTACAAAATGTGTATACAAGACAGAAGTGTTCCAAACTAAAATTAGAGATTTTATGCATACAGAAAAATGACATTGTTCTTTCTTAATATGTATATGTTTTGATTGAAATAAATGAAATATAATTTAATTTCAGTCATTTATATATTAATACCTATGACCTACACATTCAATAATACCACTTCATAAAAAAATAAGCATCACCGATTGTTATGACTATCGGTTTTTACGACTAAATATGAGTAGACCCTTCAATGTCGTTATAACAGATTTTGACTGTAGTTATTTATCATCAAGGCTAACCGTAATTTTTTAATTTTTTTAATTATTCGAATATTAATAAACAGTTAAAATAATTATTGAATACAATTCAGAGTACAAGCTACAAACTGGATGTCCTAATAATGTAAAAATTAAAAAACAATCAACGAACAGACCAATTCTTGTATATGTATAGATGGTAAATTCAAATAAGAATTAATACCTGTGTTAAATTTTCTAATGATAGATTAATATTATCATTACTATATGTAGCAGTGTTGTTGAATCCATTAAACATGATTGACATTTGTGGTGGTTTGGGTCTTATCTTTGTAAAGTTGCCATAGGTTTGTGGTGTTTTTCTATCATTGCTAAATCTAACTGGATTAATAACTGGAGAATTTGGCATCTAAAAAATAATTATTATTATTACTATTATACTAATCAATTGAATATTTAAAATCTTATTAAGTCTAAAACTTACTCTAATTTTTTTGGGCACTGGTGTCAACTGATTACCCATCTTACTTGATATTGCAATAGGATTTTTTATTAATATTGCTTTGTGTTTTGGACTTGCAGGACGTTTTTGAGCTTTCTTTTCAGATTTTATGTTAACAGACTCCTCCATATTTATTGAAGCAAATTTCTTTACCTATAAATTTTATAACATCATTTTGATTAATATTATAAAACAATTACAGTAACAACACATTTATTAAATTTATCATAATAATCCAGCAAATTTTTATAGATTTTTTAATATCCAACTCTCGGATTTTATATTTTTAGCAATAATATATAGCAATATTGTAATGTACATTTGCCATTTTTTAATTATTGAAAAATAATGACCTGAATGGTTGGTGGTATTTTAGAAATAACAGCAGCAGCTGTTGATTTTCTTGTAGATGGAGTTGATTCTGATTCCTTTCTCTTTGAATCTTTTTTCCTTACTTTATTTTTGCAACATTCAGAGTGATCTAATGCACAATGTTTTTGGTATGTCTCCTTTAAAACCAAATCCTGTGTTTCGTATGCTATTCTAGTTTGATAAAAAAACATTGTTTATTTTCATTTATATAATGATATTTATCAACTTAAGATTAGCATAGAATCTTTCTCAATAGCATAAAATAAAAATATTATCAAATTTAAATGCAAAATAATACTAACTTGTTTTTTAAGTCACAGTAGCGAAGAACAGCCCAACAAATAGCACGAAGATCCCATAGGCATTTATTATTACATTTAAAACACTTCCAATCATCTAATTCTTCTATCTCTTTAATTTTTGGATTCCCCAAATTTCTTCTTATACATTTCTAAAAATAAAATTGAAGTATCTCAATATTATATATTAGGAAAAGATAAATTATAGCAAAATAATAAAAATGATGGTTCCTTACCGCACAAAACACATGTGGACATTCTGAACAACAATAAACTTGTCCGCCTTGTCCACACCACCGACAATACAATTCAGAACCATCATCACCTTTCTCAAATTCTCCACTATTGTAAAATGTATGACAAGTATGACACACTAACGTACGGAGCAATGGATGTGGACGCATCCGACTCTCATTGCGTGCTGAGCATCCTAAATGACGATCACAAGCAGAACAGTGTAATCTTACACTCGTCACAGTATTCAAGTCTAAAACAAATTATTCATAATATGTATACAATTTAATATTCACCCTGAAATTTTATTTACGTAAAAAATAACTTACCTTTAAATTTATTTTTGTAGTAAATTCTTTCTTCCTCTGGTATATCATCCTCGAAGTCATTATCAGTTGGATCTAAAAAATGTAAATAATAAAAGTTTATATCTCAAAAATCAAACTATAATAACAAGTTAAATTTAAATTGAAGTGATTATTAGTTCAAACAAACTATAATAACAAATAGGTCATAATTTTTTATATGTCATAATAGAGAAAATAAGTGAATTAAAGCTAACCAGGGAAGGGCGGGAATTTAACATCTTCGTTTTCTTGAACCGGCTTCTCCGATACCTCAATCGTCTCATTATTGGCGATGTCGCTCATTATGAAGAAATAGTGGCCATAAAAGTTAATTTATTATATAAAATGGATTTATCATCATTAGATTATCACTTGTATTGACGGCTTCGTCAAATTCTTATTCTCTTCTATAGTTTACGCAAATTCCCAAATTCTTAGAATGCAAACTTATATTCAGCCATTTTGGCATTATGTTTTTTTTTTAACCTGAAGAAGTTATACAGATAAAAAATATTTGTATTTCATTACAAAACATATAATGAAGTTAAAAGTATTCATGTTTGATATTTATAGCAAAAACTAAACTTTTACAATATTTTCCTCGTCAATCAACTTCTAAATTTTTATAGAAATATGTGGTGCTGACTTCTATAACTAGTATCAAATTAAACATACCACACGAATTATTATTATTCACAATCGAATTTTAAACGCGCTAAAATATATAAATAAATGTATCAAAAGGAAAAATAAAAATATATATCATTATAATAACAGTTCAATTTAAATAAATCTAGAGTCTACAGACTAATTTATATATTATAGATAATATATTGAATTAATGTACAATTCTTACTTTACTCTATGCTTAAATGCTTCCAGCTTTATTCATAATCGGTAGGCGGTAGGGGTGCGGGCGCGGATGCGAACGCGACGCTTACATTCGTGGAAACGTATATAGATGTATATAATACATAATAGTATTTTACTTATTTAGTGTGAAGTAGTATTTTGAGTATACTGGTGTGGCACTGCAATGCGGCTTTGTTTTGATAACTTTAATCTGCCGGAGAAGATATATTTTTATTTTCTGGAGAAAAGCAAATATTAGAGTATTTAGCGGTTATATATTTACAAATATATTAAAATAAATTAATTGGTGATGTGAAAGCGAAAGGTGTCTTTTTAAAAAGTGTATTGTGTTATTAAAACAAAATCAAGAATTACCTACTTAAAACAAGTGGATCTAGTTTTCATTATCAATGTCAATAATATTAAATTTAATACAAACTAATCAATCTATATCTGTGATATTATTATAGCAAGTTCATGTTTTAAATTACACTTCATATAAATATTAAACATGACTGTAACTTATACCGGCGAAGTTGCTACTTGTCGTGGATTTGGAACCTTTTTAAAAGTTTTGTACAGGTAAGCTGACTTAATAATTTACGAAGTTAATAAAACTAAAATTTTGGTTTATGCATTTTATATTTAAAAGACAGGAATGAAACATATATAAACATAATTATTATTAATGTACCCAAATTATTTTGTGGTAATAAATGATCAAAGAACGAACGAAATAAAAACAAGAACAAAGATGATGTTGTTATATCTAGGTTGTTTTAAATTATTCTAGCTATTTTTAAGAGTAATACAACACTCAAATAGGACGATCAATTAATAAAATATGGGTTAAATAAATATTTTCAGTAAATATTAATTCATTATTATATATCTATGAGAAATACTTGTCTTAGGGATAAAAAGTATTAATATAATCTGCTACTCCAGACTACAATCTATGTCTGTGAAAAATTTCATTAAAATACGTTCCGTGGGTCTGGCGGAATTGAGTATCAAACGTCCCTCCATTGAAACATTAATAATAATAATACATAGTAAGATTAATCTATGTACTGACCTATGACCATTGATTGCTTAGTGTTTTTTACCACCTTAAGAGAGTTAGAGTCTAACTCTCTTAAATGTAGTCTTTAGTCTCTTAAGGAATAAGTCTAACTGTTAGACTTATTCCTCTATAAAAAGTCATACAAATTTCGCTAGTAAACAGTAGTAGGATAAAGTTTCAAGTGATTTTTTTTCTGCGACCGTTGTTGGTCGTCAAAAAGAGCAAGTTTTTGGGAAAAATTCACAAGTTTTGGGTAATAATAGTTTGCTTTTTAATTTATTTAAGGTAAAGTAACAGTTATAAAACACACAATTGATATATCAAATAAAACTAAAATCACAATTCAATGAAGGCTTCCCAATAAGTAAATATAATTCGTAACATTGAAGGTTGTGAAGACAGTAACAACTAAAACGATAAATCAAAAACAAATAAAAAATTAAAAGGATACCTAAATGAAACAAAATTTTGATTGAGTAAAAAAATTAAAATTTAAGAAGTTAATTGTATTTAAGTTTATGATTCGTTTTATATTTTATTTCTTTTTATGACAAAAGAAATTAATCAAGATTATTGAATTTAATATTATGATTTATGCAATATCTGTAAAGCAAGCTATTGCGTACATTATTATTTTCTTTTCGTTTTTTTTTTAGGTATATTGAACAAAAATTTATTTCGCTTTACGCTTGCGAGTCCATCTAATAAATATATGCCAATGAGTAAGAAAAGAGAATCAATGTAGTAATTTAATAATAAAAACAGAATAAATTTAATTTTTTATTTTCCTCTTTTAACGATATATTTATTGGATTCCAAACTGTTCAGACATTCACGATAATACATTGAACAACGGCATGTATAAAGAAATTAGCGTGGATTTGAAGTGAAAATCCCTACCCATTCTCAGAATATATCTCAGCATCTGATATGCGCATTTCCATACCAAAATTTCTCAAAATGTTAATTAAATATCGACACGTGATCGAGGTGCACACCCAAATCTCCCACCTCAGTTACTCTTCTTATATATTTCATTCGGTTTGTAGTAAAATTATTATTGTTTTTACGAGAAAATGTTATAATATTGCATTTCTAACATTTAGCGAAAGTCCATTTAGATGAAAGTAGTAACATAGGCTATTTAAGTCGTTGTAATCGATTACAGTCTTGAGTAGTTTCGATTGCTATAAAAAAATTCATGTCATCAGCGTATAATAAAATATTCGAATGTTAAAAAATATCACAATAGTATTGATTAACTTGAATAGAAGGGTCCGAGATGAGAGCTCTGAGATGCTCCTGATATAACTGGAACAAAGAACTAGCAAAAACATTTAATGGTAGCCGCTTGACTAGGTACGCAAGTGAGATCTTATACAACGTATAACACTGTGTTTACCGACTTCTACAAGTGTACTTAGCAGAAAGTGCGATATTTTATCGAATTCCATTGAGTAATCGGTATAAACGACTAACCTACTTGATAGTCATGTTCTATAGAAGATGTCAAGTTACACACAAATTGAATAAGATTGGTCTCTGTCGACTTTTTATTGGTCTTGGTTTATCTCGTTCAACTTACGTTTGTTAGCAGATCAAGCTTCGGCATAATTTTGCTGTTGTATTTCCTCGCTTTCTATATTTACATAATTTGACCTAAGTTTATGAATAATAAGTTGTCACCCGCGGCGTCGCTCACGTTTAAGGGGTTGGTCGTCAGGTGTTATGGAGTACCAGCTTGCTTCATACTAAATTTTATCAAGTTTGGTTCAGTGGTTTGGTCGTGAAAGATCAACAGGCAGACAGACAGATTTTAACCTTTTTAATATTAGAATAAAAGTATATATTACTTTAGAAGTAAATACATTTGTATAGATATTCGTTTCGATAGTGTATTTACTTTTCCTATTTGTTTAGTGCTTGATGGCAATTTCTTACTTACACTTGCGGTCCAAACCCGCTGTTAATATTTCGTGAAATGAATTAATGTATCAACGAAACTTATATACGAAAATAATGAAGACAGATCGATAAAATATAAAGGAAAAACAGTGAAGTCAAATAAAACACAAATATTACAAGATTTATTTCCTTTGTTTCTTTTAATCATCTTTTGAACACATTATACCTAAAAAAAAATACTAGTTATATCTATTTCGAAATATCAAAATTAAAGCTAGTTTGAAAATATCAGAAATAAACTCATAAGAGATTTTATAATAACAAACCTTATTTACCAAAAATAATGTTCAAAATTTTAATGTATTTCTATATTTCCTTCGTTAAGAAAAATAACCATGTAGACAAATTTAGGCTGTTAGAAAACAAAACAAAGATAAGACATATTAAAAAGTAAAAACTATCTAATAAATTAAAATATCCACTAACAGTTGTTTATAGCAAGATTGGTGACAACATGTTCTAAGATTTTTACTTTTTATTAATATCTATATGTTAAAGAAAAAACAATTTAAAATAGAATAATCATAAGCAAGAAATAGTATAGTTTGTCAGCGAACGTCGCAAGTTTTCGACGTGTCTTCGAAGCTAGAAATGTTTTCCTTGGTGGTTGCCAGGCAAGGGATTAATTATTCAATGCACCTACAATTGCTGTACAATTTACTTCGAGTTCAATGCACTATTGTAATATTTTTAATATTTTTGTACTTAATTTGTTTTGAACATCACAATGCTCATTACTCTTGAACGTTCTAGCTGTAATTTTTTTTAGTTTTTCTACATAAAAAAGACGTGACTAGAAATAAATTAATAAATATACGTTATATGGTAGTCTTAAAAAAGTGAAATGCGAGAAATTAAATCAAGTAAAATGCTGAGGAGGGGTGCAAATTGAATATACGATTATCGATCGATAATTCGAAACGAGCGAGTTATTTAAATAACAGCGTGCAACTTCTTTCATCAAATTAAAATTCGTGCCAAATGAGCATGGCTAAATAGTTATGCTCTTAACATAAGACCACAATACTATACACGATAAGGGTCCTCTTTAAAAAGAGTTAACTTGTAATTGACGTAAAAAGTTAAAACATTATATGTTATATATTATATTCAGCACAAATATATAATAGTCTTTATTTAAAGTAACTGCCTGTACATGTCCCACTGTCTTTTGTTAGAATACTTCCCACCACTACATAATTCACTATTTGTATTTTAAGTTCATGTTTCCTTCAGTTCATGTTGAAGAATGAAAATGTCTTTACAATGATTTCCTTCACCGCCGATCACTAGTTGAATTATAAATATAAATTAAATAAAAAACAAATACACCACTATATATATTTCAAGTTAATTATTGTGAATGCTTTGTTTTCAAAATGTATGCTTAACCTTCCACATCCTAGCAAAAACGTGTGTATAGAGAACTACTAGCTATGCCCATATGCAAAATAAATTTTCTTGATATTTTTTTATTAATATACAATGAAACACGCTATTATGGATATTTACGTTCAATTTTTTTTTTAATAGAATCGTAGGTACATAAAAATGATTAAATAGTCAATAGTCGTGTTAAATTTAATTCGTTATTAATGTTCTTACATTGTTTCCTTAACAGTTAAAGAATATTGAAAACTGAGCATCAATTATGGTACTAAAAGATTAAAACTTTATAAAGAGCTCATAATTTTTTGAGTATTATTGTGTCATGTTTTTCTGATTACGACTGTCGTTTTTTTAGTATATTAAAAATGGAACATATAATCAATGTTATTTAATACAAATTTCATTATATAACATAAATACAACCTGTTTGTGGCTTTAGTAGTCATTGTTTTGTTCGATACATATGAAAAGAAATAATTATTTATTAACAGGAAATATATAAGTAAACATAGTTCGTATTATAACTACACTGTCTGACATCTAAATACTTGTGTTGTATTACGAATGAACAAACAAACTGATTATAAAATATATTGTTTTTTAGTGTAACCTTTAAATCTGTACTGAAAGCAATACGAGCGGCAACTAACTGGCGAGACTCGAAGATCGATACTCCAGTCATAAACTCACGAGTTAGGGGAGATTCCCTTCCAAGTCGGTCCTTTGTTAACATTTAATGGCTTTGTTATATGAACCAAACGTTAAATTTTTAAAAACTTTGCCCTAGGATTTTTAATTGTACAGACTTTATTATTTTTAATGGTTCCAACGTTATATAATAAAACAACTGCAGAATTATGTGGCTATTTGCTTCTTCACAATGACAACGATTGTTTTGTTCAATAAATATAGAATTAAATAACGATTTTAATAATAATTGATGAACGAATGAATATAGTTAGTAGGTAGTTTCTCATTATTCGAAATTAAATTTTTTGTTTTTATTAACTTCATTGTTATCTATACGTATTATAAAATTGGAGTGTTTGTTTGTAATATTATAATTTCCGCTTTTTACTATATGCATATGTACACGGTACGTATAAATATTTTTTTTTTTTCATTTTTGTCTGTCTGTCTGTTTGTTCCGGCTAATCTTTGGAACGGCTGGAACGATTTTGTTCGGACTTTCACTGGCAGATAGCTGATTTAATAAGGAGTAACGTAGGCTACAACAATAACGTTTTTGTTAAATTCAAACGCACACGAAGTCGCGGGCACAGCTAGTTTATAATAAAAAAAAACTTAATTTTTTATTACAATGTATTTATATAACGTAATTTCTATCTTAACCGTTCCAAATTTATTTATGCATTTGAAGTTTTTATTTTAAGCTATTCAATTTGAGCTCAAATTATATGAGTCACGAAAAATACATTCCTGTGTGTTAGTTACTCAGTATATACTCATTATAATCAAGCAACTTTTTTTATTACATATTTGACAAAAGAAAAACATTAGTCAAGATATGTCCTCAAAGATTTCCTTGATTATCTTATCACATTTTAGTGCTTAAATATTGAAATAATGATTCATTGCATTTTAGCAAAATAAGATAAAAAAATATACCTAATAACTAAATTGTGATTCGCGATGAGATACGAGAAGTAGTATTATAGTATTCTCATGAAGTTCATGACCTGTCTGCGAAGTGCTGTTGGCGCCATTCCTTGAAAATAAACAGAAACTTGGCGACATCGAGACAAACTTATGTAGATCTGGGGATCGATAGAGAAAAAATGATTTTGTATCATTCTAAAAAGATCTTTCATTGAATCGGATGGTAACTGACTCATTGCACGTTGCTATTTTAGTGTAATGTTAATTTGAGTTTGTTCTTTATTACTATTTTTGGTTTGAGCTTTGTTTTGTTTTGTGGTGAGAGAGTTATTGCTGAATATAAAAAGTGCATAGGGAGTCGTTCTGATTAACCAATTTTGTAATCACCAAGCTCTCATCTAAATTCCATACAATCAGAGAAAAGAGGCAATGTTCTTGTTAAAATTGAATAGATAAATAGTTCTTATCAAAAAATGACACATAATAATTTGATAACTTATTTCTATGTATATCGCCCTATTTAAAATATTCACTACGTACGAAACCGAAATTAAATTATTGTATTCCTCATCGGTGTCACGGATTTTTATAGAGCGCAATGACGTAATATCCTATCCATGATTCCTATGCCATGTTTGGTTATTACGTATGAGATGTATTACTTACCAGAGAATTTGAGTTAAACATTAGTTATACTTAAAGAGTTACATTTGCACAATTCAACTCGTTGAGATGATGACATACGCCTACTCAGAGTTGTTATGCTTTTATATAAAACATGTAGGATTTTCTTGATTACATATCATGAGAATATTTCCATATACATATTACTTGTTGTATAACTTCAATAAATTCAACTTACAAGTTATTTTACTTTCAGTAGTTTTAGTTCGTTTATTATGTTTTATAGTAGAAAAAGTTTAACAAAATAAATTTTGATAATTTTGATAATTTTTATTCAAGTAGGCTTTTACAAGCATTTTTGAATCATCATTTAACAAATTATATTGTGAAGCTACCACCGGTTCGTAATGCAGATTCTACTGAGAAGTACCGGCAAGAAACTCAGTAGTTGCTCTTTTTCAACATTTAAAAATACAAAGTCATGTTAGTTAAATACAATTATATACCTATGTATATAATACATCCTACCTGGAAGTCAACAAGTATTAGCTCCACGCTTTTTTATCATCCATATAATCTTATATTGAATAATATACCTTCTTAGCAATGTATTTTTTACAAATGATTTGAATTTATGAATCGGCAAAGTTAAAAATATCTGCGGAATAAATATAATCCCATAATTTTCCAGTTACATCTTTGTTTTCCTTTTCTTTATTTTAATTAAATGTAAGCAGTAGCATTGCATGGAGGATATCGACACCTGTCCGAAAAAAACGGTACTCGCTGTTTAAACGTCTTTCAACCCTAAAACTAGTTCGTTTAATTGTGCCCCTTAGCTGATATGATATGTTTATTACACGATTGCTGCCGTGTACAGAGCTCAAATTATTTTCATAATAGAAAATTGTGTGAGTCGAGACAACTGTTGTAATAAATCCAGATAAGATTGCCAGGAAGAGTCAGAGTTATAAGAATTATGTTCCCGCAAATACATCTAATAATATACAATATACGAATCTGACTAAACGCATATGTGACAGCGAAATTGTTTACTTCAGTGTATGTTATCTATGAAATATAAAATCCAAATGGTCGAAACTTCAATCTTTTGCAAATTTCGATTGATGGGCTAAATTGGCGTGAAGTAAATGAATATGTCATGTGTGAGTCAGTGTGGGTTTTGTTTGCTGACGTCACGTTTGATCATGTAACGGAGTTGTAATATAATAAAACAACTCAATTGCTCTTGAAAGTGCAATTATAATTCCGTAATGAATATTTCGAAATATGATACACTTTTATTTTGAACGAACTTATTTTTACGTTATTAAAATAATCTAAATATATGATTTATAAATCCTCTAAAACAATTATTTTGTGTGATAAAAGATATACTGTATTAATTTCTATGAAAACAATGAAAATAATTAAATTCTTAGACATCTGTTTTATTTTCAGATGGCGGGGCAGTATTTACAAATTAGTATGGCTGGATTTATTAGTATTTTTACTATCATACTATACACTTAATTTAATTTATCGATTGCTGTTAGACGAAGGATCTAAAAGGTAGTATATTTTTTCAATCAGTTGCGCAGGATTATAGACATAGCCTGTCAATTAAAAATGAATTACTATCATATTATATTATTATAGCAATAAAATAACCACATTATAATTTTACAGGACGTTTGAGGGAGTGGTAAATTATTGCAGTTTTCATGGTAATGTCATTCCATTGTCTTTCGTACTCGGTTTCTATGTAACTGTTGTCATGAATCGATGGTGGAACCAATACACGACCATACCATGGCCGGATTCGATCGCTGTCTTTGTATCCGCAAGTATCCACGGACAGGTAAGATATTAACATAATACATATGCATTCATGCAGATGAAAATCGTGTTCGTTATTAATATACAGTTACTAAGTTTTATGACAAAATAACTATGACATTAAATAAATATTTTCCTAGCTGATATATAAAAATATATGAAAATGATAAAATTATGTTTCTTTCGCTCAGATATAAATTGTAATTAGTTCAAAAAATACGTTACTATTATCATTTATATAATACTTTATAGACCTAACATTTTTTTAATATAAACCTGTCCTGGTAAGTATGACGTTATTTTAACGAAATAACTAAAAAATCCCCACAATTAATTTACATCGGTACCTAGCACAAATATATTCTCTCGAAGGTGTGCCCATCCACGTTAAAATATATTTAATTCTAAGTAAAATAAACTTAACAAATATATCTAATTTGAAATTTTGTATAAATATACATATCTAACTCAAAATAAACATCGCTCAAAGTAAAATCTTGCTTTTAAAATCTTAGTAGGGATACATATTTTTTGTTTAAATTTTAGGTTGATATCATATCATAGCTTTCTGCATAATACAGAGTGAATTATAACACGATAAGATAATATAAAAAACAAACCAAAACTTATCTGAAGTTGAAAATTTGGTGATGTATGAAACTCAAAAATACTTAGCACTGATATCTACTCCGGTGATAATGCTATGTTACGTATAACGAGCAGGTTGGATAGAGTTTTATATGTAGATAATAATAATGTAGTCTACGTGGCAGAGTGACCTTGAGTAAGGTCTATGAATAACAATATGGCCTAGTATTTAGCGGCCACACGTAAAAAATTCTACGTGGAACCTAGATTACCTAGTTTTGCAATAATTATATATTAGCGGTTTTTATTTTTGAATAGTATTTTAATGAATTTCTAATAGACTGTCTCTAGTGCATAATATCGGTAGTCTATTTTAAAGTACTGAGTAAATGTATTAGGTAGATTGTTGGAATATATATGAATCAATGAAAGTTATATTATGAAGTACATTAGCGATTTAGAGATAACTTCATGTAGTTTGCGCAGTATATTGAGTATTCGATTTAATGGACTTACTTTATTGTACATCACAAAGATTCATTCCATTAATTTTCTTAGGACTCACAAGTAGTTGTATTATTAAATTAACGGTCTTGTCTCATTTATTTCATCCTCATCTATAATTCAATTTTATCACACTAACATTGAATGTATGAAATATTCAGCAAAATTTTAAGATAAGCGGACACATAAAAAATATTTTACAAAGTGTGTGTTATAGTGAATACAAAGAAATTAGTTTTTATATCTCTGATAGCTTCACTTTATGCCCGAACTCGTTTAAATATTGTTTACCTTAAATAACAAAGCTACAAGGTTACCTGCTTCACCTTCCATATATCAGATTGACATGAATTCACACCTAGAAGTGTGGTAACTGTACGACGAATAACTGATGACGTAACGACTAACGATAAGGACACGCAACACCTCAGCTGACTAACATCTATGCCTTAAGTAGATTGTGAACGGAAGTGTTATTCTGAAAGACCTCACTTCGTATCTCATTCATGAAATTATAAAACCGACTTGCGTTAATACGCTATTTTGATTATTTTTTCCTTTAAATGTTGTGTATTACTTTACGTCATATATTATGTCATAGGATGACTCGTGTCCAATTTGAACCATACAGGGACTCAATACACATAAAGATACACATAGAAATCGGTAAAACCGTTTCCGTTAGAAACACACGTACAGAAGATTTATATGTATATATATATATATTATTAAACACTTCAAGGGTGAGGTAAAATTTCACTAAATTTATTTGACTGCAGTGTATTATTATGTATCAGTTATTTTGAGAAATATGAAGTTGTCATTAAGTTAAAATACAATTGATGTCGTTCGGTATAATTTTAATCTGCATCAGTGGAACCGTTCTACCTAATTTGACATAAAGTTGAATCATTTTATGATTATTATTTCAATCTCAGTTACTAGCATTTTATTCAGTTTACTTGTTTGTATGGGTTAAACGTTGTAACCATTTGAGCTAAAATTTTGAACTCGCTTGGTGCTGGTGCATCTGGTACCTATACCGAATGTTATTCATTAGTACCTACATTAATTTAACAACTCTGTAAATATTGCAATATTGAACACAGTTAAGATAATGTTTAATCAATATTATATAATTCATTACTTCCTGTCTTCGATGCGACTTCATTTGATAACATCTGTATACGATTGATAAATTAAACGTGGACTTATCAATATATATTTTTCTAATCGATTTATTTCTCGGTAATAACATATAATATAATAAACGTTATCGTCATTTCGATATTATCAAAAACTTCCGCATTGAGATAGCTTTGTAAAACACCTTCATTTTTTTAATTAACCATCTATAATATTGAATCAGTTGGACAGTTCTTTTAATATACAAATTTTAACTATGAGGACAAAATGGTTAGTTAATTTAGTGTAATAATTTATAGGAGGTAACATATATATAATAGATGTTTTATTATTTGAATTGACCGTTCTCATATCTTAGCGTTAGTTCATGTATTAAAATTACACCAAAAATCCATCGGTATTAGTATTACATATCCCATCAAAAACATAAATATAAAAATGAGAGCAAAGTCCAATATTATGATATATGCCTTGGTTGTATTAGTTTTTGACTTCAACGACAAAAGAAGTGAGATCTAAATGGGTGCCAAGTTCAATGATCCTTCCTGAAATTTATTTACAACTACATAAAATATCATTTCTTCTTATAACGTAGGATAATATATTGTAGCCTAAGGTCACGAACCATTTGGGTTCGTGTAATATTACACACGCTGCTGCTCGCTAGTTCTGTTACTTGAACTTGGCTGACACGCGTGTCTAGATAATGTTTTGCTATACTTTATGTATTTGTATGCGAATAAATTATTTTCATGTAACGGTATATTCTTTGTTGTATTGTGTAACATTAGTATAGGCTAAAAATTATATTAATAGTCGCTATTATTACAGGACGAGCGGGGACGACTTATGCGTCGTACGATCGTACGCTATGTGTGCGTTTGCCTTACGATGGTGCTAACTATGATCTCTCCTCGAGTGAAGAAACGATTTCCAACCCTCAACAATTTAGTGGAGGCAGGGCTTCTACTCGAAAATGAAAAGACAATTTTAGATAATCTAAATGATAAGTTTCCAAAGCCTTCTAAACATTGGTATGTTCAAAAACAAACTATTTAAACTATATAGAAAATTAATACTATTAGTTTTTTTTAATATAATGCTTTTTTTAGGATGCCTATAGTATGGGCTACAAGTATAGTGACAAGAGCCCGCAAAGAGGGCAGAATAAGAGATGACTTTGCCGTTAAAACTATAATTGATGAATTAAATAAATTCAGGGGCCAAGCAGGACTTTTGCTTAGTTACGATACTATCAGCGTGCCTTTAGTTTATACACAGGTAAGACCTAATTAGATTTAGCTATAGCAATTAACCTAAGTGTAAATAAACTTTAGTGTTAATACATTACGAATTGGAAAGACAAATAAAAGCTGACATTAACAGCGATGTAAAATCAAGTAAGTGTACCACACCTTTGCGTGTTCCGATATCATAAAACTTTTTAATTTATTCTTTAACGAAAATTGTGAGTGCTGTAGCTCGTTAATTGGAATGAATAGGCGTGATTTTTTTCAGGTAGTTACAATAGCTGTTTATTCATATTTTATAACATCTGCGTTGGGTAGCCAGTGGGTTGATAATAAACTGCAGTCGCACACCGCGTCAGTCTATATTAGCAACATAGACCTTTATTTTCCTATATTCACAACACTAGAATTCTTCTTCTACATGGGCTGGTTGAAAGTCGCGGAGTCTCTGATAAATCCATTTGGCGAGGACGACGATGATTTCGAAGTTAATTGGATCATAGACAGAGATTTACAGGTGAGTGAAGCGTACGTGAAAAAATGAATGGCTTGTCTATGCGTTCACGCCTCGTTCATTCGGATGAAGTGACATGATATACTACACTTTTATTGCTGACACTTTAGTGAAAGTTCCCGTCACAATCCTATGTTAAATAAACTGATAAATATTTACAAAAAATATATTAACTAGTTCTTTGTGTTATGGCTTTATTGTAGGATCAAGGTAGATTGTGTCATAGAATAGAATAGATTTTTTAATTAGGCATCTATTTAAGAATATAATATAAACCAGTAATAGATTTTGTTTGTTTTATATATCCGAGCTAACAGAATATTAATTACTCATACGAGTTACATTACGATGGCTTATAGTTTCAAGGCGAACGTAGTATATAAAGGATGTAAACATAATACATTTTACGAGATACTAAAAGATAATTATGTCAGTGTAGTCGAAAATACTTATAATTATTCTGTCAAACGACAACAATGTTATACGCGATGTACTAAAATGTTTTAGTACATAATTTGTAGAAGTATCCACAAACAAGTAAACACCATAATTATGTCGTTTTTAATTGATAAGGAATAGTAATAATTTTTATGTTACAAATAAACATAAATATTATTTACGAGTCTAGTATACTGTCTATTAAAATAATTAATGTCACAATTTTTCACGGTTGTTTTATTTGGATGAGTAGTTATGAACATAAAATAATGGGTAAGACATATTATGCATAGTACACATGTAACCTGGGCACTGCTTGAGATATCGCTGAACGCAATACGGATTTTATTAATAATGACATCCATGCAACGCTGGCACGTATATTTTTCGTATTTTTTAAATTACACTTCATTTCAGGTATCCTACATGATCGTCGACGAAATGCACCACGAACATCCCGAACTGATCAAGGACCAGTACTGGGACGAAGTGTTCCCATCCGAGTTGCCATACACGATAGCGACGGAAAACCAGAGGGAGGAGCATCCGGAACCGTCCACGGCGCGCGTGGCCGTCCCGCCGCGACAGCGCAGCATGGTCACCGTCGCGCCCTCCAGTGTGAAAATCGATGAAATGATGCCTTCCAACACCGTGAGTTACAAGTTCGCCCCGCCCGAGGTTAGATTCCCCCCATTTATAAGCATGCTGCACGCTCAGATCCTACGCCGGATACAGAACGCGAACGAATGAATTGGGAACGGTTACAAAGGTTAATATTCTCGATGGCTATTTGTGTTGGTCACGAATACTACGAATAATTATGGAACATTTTTGGAGAAACTTTCAAGACGTCTAGAGTCTAGACTTGATTACAATGCGTTCCCATTCTATCGTTCGATTTCTTTATACGTGGCATTATATGGAGCTTTGCAGTGTGTCGGTGTTAAGGGTTGCCAATATAACATGTTTTTCCCCTTGAAGCTTACCTTTCAGTTACAAGGTGAATGGGTTTTCTGCGGTTAAGGATTATGTTTTACGTGGTTTTGAGGTAAATAATTATATATTAAATACTAGTAGTATTGAATAAGAAATACTAATAATAAATTACGTTACTTACAGACCTAACCATTAATGATATTATTTTCCACAAAGTATGATTACAAATGTTACAAATAGTAAATTTAAACAAATATGTTTAAAAATAGTATAAGCACGGTAACAACGCTCATTGTTTTGGTACAAGATTTTTTACGATGTATCTTAATTTTGGCAGCCCTTTTAACGTAATTAATCTAACACTAAAAAATAACCCGATTTAAAAGAACGCTATAAATATTTAAATAAAAATAAAGCATGTATGACTTAAAATAAAATTAGATATAGAGTTATTTATTCAATAGCATAGAATTAAAAATATATCCGGCTACACGCGTATCTAATATTTGCGCTTTCCGGTTAACGCAGTTGTTTGAAATGAGAAGCCTCTACCATGTTTCTTTACTACGGTTTCTGAAACGTTGATCAAAGACAGCTAACTAATTTGTGTTTAATAGAATGGTCATTGGGCGGCGGTAGTTGATGACGTAATCGGTGACCAATGAACGTTGAGCAATTTGTCGCATTAGTTAATCTGACGTTGCTCATCATTTCAGAAACTAGCGGTGTGTGCTACAATAAAAAAATAAAATAATAGAATCTATCTAGTTTAAATCTTTGCTGATTTATGGAAACGCAAACTTCGCTTTAAGTATTGTTGAAGTAAGCGTCACGTAATAGTTGGGCGTGAAGCTGGGCTCTGATATGACTTCTATTCCATATGTTACGTCATTTATTTGTATGTTTTACATTTTCTTATTACTTCCAGTCTCTATGTGAAGTCAAAACTATCCCTTAACTTTTAATTCTATTGCTTTTTGTATCTAACAAAACTTCTGTATACTGAGCAAATAATCGATGCATTAACTTTATACGTGTCATTCTAACTTATATTGATTGTTTTCGTGTTTGTTTTAATAGAGATAATACTTGTTTGTGTTCATGTAAACATATATTTTAGTTTTAGATTTAATTAATTAACGAGAATTTATTTTATGAAATTCATAAGTTACAAATTGTTTTTCGTGCCATCGTATTAATTTCTTTTGTGATTTTCCCGTTTTATTTTCTGTTCTCTCAACTATGGAGTCTTATTCATGAAACTAATGAGACCTGAATCATATTAACAACTTGTTTAACATCGTCGCCTTGAAATGGATTCATCTGTTAGTGTAATTAATACATATTTATTGTTCTATCCGCACAGCAATTACAAATGAACGATGACGCGCAGTCTGGCATACATTTTATCGTGTCTAGAGGAAGTAAGCGTGGCAAGAAAGAGGACAGAAATTCGATGGGGTCCTCTAATTCCATGGTGTCGTTGCAACAAACGCCAATGACTCGAGCTAATTCCGTCACCTCCATGTTGAAGCGACTTTTCTCGAAGGACGACCAGAGGCAACAATCGGCCACCTCGGCTGTTACTCAAACAGATAGCAGCGGTCAGTGTATCATCATTATTATTCTTTAAAATCAGACGCACTGCTTTTAAATTGAAAAAACAGTTCAGAAAATCTTATTGATACTAAAGAAGTAGAAGAAAAGAAATTCTATTTTTGGAATTCTGTATTACATATAAAGTTATAATGTATTAATCATTTAAAATTAACCCTTATTTAAATTAGGTTAATTTTAGAATACAGAAACAAGAAAAGTTAGCGTGTTTTAATGTAGGTAAGTAGAAGAGGAAAATTATCGAATGCGGTCAAGTGTAACTTCTGTAACAGAGTAATAAACTCAGCGATAAACACTTTTAAGCGTTCAGAATTAATGAGTATTGTTTATGTTAAAAGGATTAAAATAGCGAGATCGCTGTAGTGTGGTGAAGCGAAAATAGCTATTAGATTTTATTTTCTTAAGACTAGAGAATTCAGCTCATTGTATATATTAATAAATATACGGCAATATTTATACAAAAATATCCGATGTTTAATATAATGTCGATTTATCTCATTTTGTCATAATTGATTTGAAATTTGAAAGACAAATACTCAGCATTATTTAACTTATCACTTTGTAGTTAACTGGTGCTGTAAGATATATAAATCATTTCTGACAGCAGAAGTGCGTGTTAACCATTGGATCGATTTGTTTTATGACTTGGATTGACGGACGAACTGATTAGCTCACTTGATGGTAAGCGGTCACCACTGCCCATAGTCATTGATGTCGTCAGAAATTTAAACCATTCCTTAGGAATAAAGATGTTATGTTCCTTGTGCCTGTAGTTACACTGGCTCAACCTTCAAACCGGAACACAACAGTACTAAGTATTGCTTCGCGGTCGAATATATATTCAGTGGGTGTTACCTACCCAGTAAACTAAGATGTTGATCTGTTTGCTTTCTAATATGCACTATGCTAATCGTCTTTCAAACTGACCGCAACCAAAACAAAGAATATAATTTACGTGTGGCCTAGTGGACCTGCACAAATCTGCACAAAAAGAGATCGTGGAATTCATTTTGTACTAAACTCATCAAAACGATGAACTAGGCGATTAATTTAACTATGAGCAATAAAAAAATATGAAAACATTGTATTGAATTGAATGAAAAAAACATAAACATTCGCTGATTACTACATACTACTATTTGACTTAATTCAATGCGATGGGGTTCATTCAACTTCACTTTCAGTATAGAAATAAAATTTAACCTTAATTTATAGGTAACCGTTTCATGATATCGGCCAGTAACCCGACATTGAACAAGCCCGCAACAGCGGGAGGCGGTAGTATGAAAATCGCAAACGAGGTCATCGAAGAGGTCGACGAGCAAGCCACCATCACTAGTATGGGGAAACGACCGGATAACAGGTGATTTATATTTAAAAGGTTTTATGTCGTTTGTCGTTTCTTGCAGATTTGCCTTTTTGGATTAGTTTTTTTACATCACAACATACAACGATTGTCCTTTCTACATGATTACGACGAGAGCTTAGTCAATAATAAATTGGTAAAAGTATGTTAATCACTTCATGAGACAAATCTGACATAGTAATACTGTTGGCTACGCAAATTATAAACCTATGCCAAGTTACTGCCAAGTTCAAAATGTATTGTTACAGCCGGTTATGACCCCCTGTTTCGCATCGAATGATGTTTCGTTGCTCATAATTTGGACATAGTGCTATCTTCTGAAGTATTAATACGAATACTAGTATTGATAGTCAAAACACTATAACGTTCAAATTAACAATTGCACGGCTCATGATGAGAAGCATCAGAGTATATTAACTATAAAATAAAAGTTTATCTGCTCATATTACTTAACGGAATCAATATATGTAGTTTGAATACCGCTGTAAAAATAGTTTAATAGAGATGTACTTTTCAATAACGAAAATATATCAATATATGCCTAAAATCTTTTCCCATCAATAAAATGTGAAATCTGAAAACACTGTAAATTGCGAAAACTAATATTCAAAATTTAAAGTAATTTGTTTTATTATTACATATTGTACTTTTACGTTTTTCCTTTATTTAGTCAGCGTCAGCCATGTAAGCGTACAAAATGTATAAAACACCATCCCGGTTTAGCTATTTTGTATGAAATAGTTACAAATATATAAAAAAAACCTTCTTTATCACTCTTTCTATTAGTGAAAACCGCATCAAAATTAAAAGTGAAGTTAAGTGAAGGAGTGAGCGGTGATACAGACAGCAACAAAAAGCGACTTTATTTTACACTATTTATAGACTATGTTACATTATAGAGTAAATAATACGACGAACGTTTTGATCATAAAAACATCTGTTTTTATTTTTTATAATTCAAACACGGAAGAAAAGAGGGAAAGAGATAAAAACATATACCGTGGGGAAAGTGTTTTACACTTGTAAAGCGACAAGCATTATTATTTTGAAGGTTGCAGTTTTACAACTTAGGCTTACAGTAAGCAAATCGTTTTACAGTTAAAAAATGTGATGACATAATTCTAGCTATTTTACGACACCTTGAAATATTACAATAATTTATCACCGATTACCATTCACAACTCATTACTTACTTCCGTTTATTGTTCGCGATTAAAATGCATTGGAAATTAAACCTTCACTTAGAGGCATAAAGGTTACAATGCACGCGACGTCCAAAGGTACTTATTTTAAATAAACGAGACATACATTTCAGTTGCGTTCCTGCTAGGGTTGCGCGATACTTGTACTAATATCGATCGGTTTTTCTAAATATGTTAAATTTTCAAAAAAATCCCTGGTTATTCTTTAACGCAAATGATGAAAACCTTTGTAGATCGATCATTTTATTTTGTGATATTTATTTCCTACTAATTCCTTTTTATACATGTATTGGCATAAATTCTTCAAATTTTAAGCTTTTTATAAATAACAGTTATGAATAACGCTCACAATTCAGTCGGTTTCTTGTCTCAGTTAATGTGTCTGGCTGAAGGAATTAGGCGATGGAATGGAACAAACTTTTTGTCTTTTCCGGACCAGTGGTAGTGTTTAATGGGGTCCATACAAAGTTCGGACATATTGTTAAAAACATAATGTACTGTTTGTATCTATGTATAGCAGATGAACAGCTACTGAATTTCTATTTACATGTTTTATCATCAGAACTACATTCAACCATTCCCTCTTGATGTCATTTATAATTTTAGAAAGAGAGAGAGCGTTTAACCAAAATAATCTTTCTCTACCTTGGATCGAATATGCACTCTTTCTTAATTTCAATTAATAATTTATCTTTCAATTCAATTTAATTTATTGTTTCTTTTAATTAAATATTTAAATGTAATAAATAAGTTATGAACGTACAATACTAGTGAAATATGCTTAGCCTGAAATTCCGTAATTAGTTACGTTTTTGAACAGCTTAAGCAAACTGTCTTTGACTGTGTTTGTGAGTGTTAACTAAGTTGCAATTCTTTGTATTCACAAAAAGAATAAAAGAGTACTTAAAAAATTTAATTGCATAATTCATTTAATGTGTTGTGAAATATTTATTAAAATATAAAAAACGCGTAATTATTTTGTTAAATTAGCCGTGTTTCGGTTGGGATATCCAATCGGAAACATTATTTAGACATTGAATTATCGGTAGGTATTTAACTGCTGAATTTCACCTTAGGACATACCGTCAAAATTTCAAGTTCCATCCGAACTGTCCTCCGCTATTTAGATATTCGAAAATCCACATCAGCGCGATTTTTAAGGCATTTTCTACCTCGCCCAAGCACTTCGTGGAACCAGCTTTCGCGGTTTTCCCGAACCTATACGACTTGGGAACCTTTCAGAAAAGAACGTACACATTTCTTAAAGGCCGACAATGCCCCTGTAAAAGCCCCCGGTGTTGCAGATGTCCATGGGCGGTAATTACTCCATCAGGTGAACCTTCTGCTCGTTTTCCACCTATAGCATAAAAAATAAAGTATTAGAGTTTTTCTTACTTGTATTGCCCAGTCGCATGTCTTAACTAGGTCACGAAAGGTAATCTCCGTAAACCTAATAACAAAAAGAGTCAATCACACGACAAAGAACAAAAACAATAAATCAACTATAACATTCCATGGCATCCTTCATTTTTTGTCCAGGTTTGAGAGTCAATCTTTGGAAACTGCCACAAAAATTACGAAAATTCTAACAAAAAATAAAGATTACTTCTCATTTAGGTACAGTCAAAATAGATAATCAAATTTCAAATCTTACAAAATAAGAAACGAAACAGAACGTAGATATACATTATACACCCAGTAACTGTCACGCAGTCAATGATTTTTACTGCGTGATTAAGGACACACATCAGTTGATTGGCAAGACAGACTAGAATTACAGACTAGAATTTTATCAATCAATTGATAAAATTCTAGTCTGTAATAAATGCAGTCAACAATAACGAAAAAAATTGAACAAAGCAGTTTTATAGACTGTTTTAAAAAATGGCTCATAAACTTTGTAATAAAAATAAATTCCACGTTTTCAATTAGATAAATGACGATCGTCTATACAGACGTTCAAATTTTATATAAACCTTATAGGTAAATCTTTTTTTAAATATTTACTTTAAAAAAGTAACATTAATACTGTTTTATCGAACATCAAAAATTTCTTGGTTTCCTGGTGGTAGGGCTTTATAAAAGCCCGTCTCGTAGGTATCATCCACTCATCAGATGTTATACCGCCAAACAGCAGTACTCAGTATTGCCGCGTTGCGGTTGTTCTGGTTTGGATGATTCGGTGATCCAGAGTTTATAACCTCTCAGATGCCACAGTATCATACCACAGGTTGCGGCGAATTTACTGTTTATATTTCTTACATTGCCAATGTATACGAGCAAACGTGACCACTTATTGTCCACGTACAAATAGGTTGTCAGCTCTTCCGAAAGTAAGTTTAAATAGAAAAGGTTGCCACGGATAAATCAGTACGAACATTGAACAAAGCTGCTGATCACTATTTCATTGAATTGTTATGTTAATTTGTTGTAAAACCACAGTTTACGTATCTCATCGAATTTCATTGTAAATCTCGAATAGAAACGGAGAGTGCATCTGTTCTTGTTTACTGACGTATGTTTAACTGATAACGTCAGATAAGATGAGTCGCGTGATCATACATGATAATATTATATAATGTCATAAAAATGATTCGTTACTTAAAGAAACAATATTTATTATTATCTACATTCTTCACATAAATCTCAATATGGACCATTTTTATGGCATATGTATCCTGATCTGTAAACGGGCCACCTTATGGGAAGTGGTCACCACTGCTCGTAAACATTGGGAAATGAGATGGTATGTCATTTGTGCCTGCAGTTATACTACCTCACTCACCCTTCAAACCGGAACATAACCAAGTAACAAAATATAAATGCGTATTTTTTACAGTATTTTATTTCCAATAGGCTTATAATCTTGCTAATTTTTAGAATTAACTTAAGAACAATATTGTGCAAAATCTGTTATTTCGCCTGTTTGATAGGCTGATGCATTCTAATGTTCCTAATTTTCTGTATACATTTATTAGGTTTATAAATACCAAGAGTTAAATATAATATTGATGCTAAGTCACTAATTTGCTTATCTGACCCGATGTCTTCAATACAGCAGTTCATACATAAATCCGACTGCCTCTTACTGGTCGAATGTCTAGTTTTGGGTTTTCCGCTAATTAATTCTCAGAAGCCAGCTATGATAGAAAATTAACAGTGTTACACTTTCTTGCCTCGGATAACGCGTAAAGCCGTCGGTTCTCCGCCTTATCCGACTGTGAAAGTGAGGAAATATTGAGTTAGTCATTCTTTGAGATTGACTATCACGACTGAAATCCAGGAGGAACATTATTACAGTAATCAATGGTTATAAATAATCTAATTTATTATCAACCAATATACGATCAAATAATTCAGAACTATGTGAATAAAATAGTTTAATGATCACCGTTTTTAAATGAGACATTTAATTCTGTTACGAGCCGTTATGGTCTTGGATTTTTTCTATCTCTAGATGGTCGCCTTAGTTAATAAAACATTTGTCACATACACGGCCTCGTCGGACACATAAAACAAAAAACTTTTTCTAAAACAACCGAAACTGAAATTAGAATAAGACAATCGTAATTGCTATTCAACGGGAAAATTCTACTAGCGTTCTTCGACGAAGTGTTCGTGCTTCGGTACAATATACTTTTTTATTTGCCCTTTTTAGATTTTAATACTAAAATAATTACAGATATAAAGCAAGAGGTGAACTTTTATTAACACTGTTAATCGTGAAATAAACACATTTTTAATAATAAATTGTTACATTATGCTAATTAATTTATCTTGTACAATTACGTAAACCTTAAAAATATACTGTATATAATTAGAGTTATTAAGCGCTTATCTAGATTTTTCTACGGTACAAAATTCAAGGAGTCATTCACTTAGCGTAAACAACAAAAAAATCTTCGAGTTACTGTATTTCCTAAAACAGACACAGAGCATTCAAATTACACAAGTAAAGTAAAAAAGCAGCCTGTGATTGTCTTATTGATCGGGTGAGGCCTAATATCTGTAGAGAAGGTGAGGACCTTATTCCATCATTCTGCTCTAATGCGGATAGTACTAGATATTAGTTGGGATTTCACGTCACCACCGAACACGAGATGAATTGTAAACACAAATCAATCATATGTAAATTCAGTGACACATGTCCGAACCCACAATCTTTAATGCAGCTGTTCAACTACTGAGCCATCTCGGAACCCATATTCATATATTCACCTTACATATATATATATTTTAATTTATAAGTGAATTTTAATTCTAATGTTACTAATTTTCAGACCAACCGTAATGAGCTTGTTCGCGCAAGGTCCGCCGACGCCAAGCGATCCAGTTAACGTTCCTTCAAGAAATTCCAACCATAGTAACGCTAGTAAGTTATAACTAGTATTTTTCTTTAATTATTTTAATCACTGTGTATATTTTTATACTTATTAAATAGATCAACCGATTAATATCCATGACATAAAAAATATTAACGATAGAGTTAAATTAGTTACATACACATTTATTATTTGCATTGAAAAAAATATTTAAGAGAAAAAATACGAATTATGTTGAGTTCCCAAGCAAGAACAAATATTTATTAATAAACTTTCATATTCTGCCATAGTGAAGGAACGTCGCACTGTGAAATATAATTTAGGTATGTAGTGAAAAATATCTCGCAGAAAATTTAGTTACTAGAAAGCCATAGATTACAATAAAAAGTCAATCATTCACCTCACACATGTATAACATAACGACTAAGTTAAATTGTAATGACACCAATGCGAGGGTAACGACCTATGTATTTGTAGCTGAGGTATTTTTAACGCTCACTTATTGAAGGTAATCATTTTAAGTTGGATTTTTCCATGTGTGCTTTTTCCATTTCCAATTAATTTTTATTGCCGAGATTCTATTTAGCTTACGGATTTTGGTAATTAATTTGCTTATTGAAACAATTCGGTCATTTCCATTACATGACACAATGGTAGTCATGCAATCACTGCTAAAACTTGCGTGACCCCTCATATGCGGCGTATAAGCTATTTCTTTGTCTATTAGTATACATCTATTTACGAATATTGTTTAATCGATATTAATGCTAAAAAGAAATTTTCATGTATTTTATAGCTAGAATTTATTCAAAGTTATGTATAAGTTTTTGCCAACAGCTTTGATCGCATTCGCTTCTCTTACTACTACGTGGGCAGAATACAAAGGTGTTTAATATTATCGATCATATAAAATCTTTATTTTTAACTGTCTTCTGTCAAGCGTGCATATAAAATTTGATCTTGCATATTAAAGAAGACCGCGATCATTCTTTTGACAGCATATTTCGACTTTTCAGTTTGCGTTAGCGATGATAAGAAACCTGTAATGTTTTATTGACGATAACATATATATAAACATAATATAGTTTTAATGCTACCGACTAAGAAATTAAACAACACTTATTGAACAACCTTTGCATAGCTTTTCCACCCATCTACTGCTGTTACATGTCAATTAGCAAGTTTCTACTAGAAGCGATTGATTGATCGGTTATATTTTCAATATTATATACCTCTAATACAATTCATTATCATTCGATCAACTAGCACCAGAGCGACGTATATCAGACCGATCCTGCAGCTGCTTTCCGATAGACTGTTATGAGCTGTTTATTTCATACAATTGGTGTTAAATAATGAAGTAACGAACCGTCACCACAGAGGAGAGCCGCCTGTCGACGTCGGCGCCGGCGCAGTGGGCGCGCGCGGGCGACGCGGCCGACCTGAGTCCCGCCGCCAAGTCGCTCGGCACGCAGCCGTCCTTCCCCAACATGCAGCGCCCGCGCCTCGACAGCGACGTGGGGCCCTCGCTCAGCGCCGCCGGCAGCCAGACCTTGTGTGAGTGGAGCCGCTTTCCGTGCCTTACATATTCGACATGAAGAAGTTGAGCGGGCGCTAAGATAGCTAAAGCGGTGGACACGAAGACAGGAAGAATTGATCATAATTCGGTTACATTTTCATTTTGAGCCCTTCAGATATTGAGTCAGATGAATATAGCATTTACTTGTACTCGCCGTGTACCCGATGGCGTATGCCATCAGCTAGTACATCAATAAAAAGGTACCTTGGCAATTTTAAACTTACGATTGAATTTATAATGTTTTGTAAGTACTAATTAAACTTACATAAGTATGATAATAATAATTAAATCGTTTGTTCTGAATGACTATCAACGCACAGTCAAAACTACTGAGTCTATAAGTTGAAGTTGAAATTTTGACCTTAGGTTTACTTTATGATTAGTTTTTAAAAAGAAGAGAAAAAAAGAAGAAATTCCAAAAAACTAATCATAATGTAGTAACACAGCATTATGATTAGTTTTTTGGAATTTCTTTAAGTTATATTATTTGAAGTTATAAAAATAAAAATTACAATCCTTATTTTAGTCGTACGAAGTCGGGACGAGCAGAAAGTATGTAATCATTGAATATTAAAATCGGATGATAACAAACATAAATGATTTTTTCCATGTGATATTTTCTAGTGGATGAAGTGGACGGCGCGGATGATCCGGATATCGACGACTTCGATCGCCTTCGAAGTATTCGAGAGCAACATCGACGGGAAAAGTATTTACAAAAACTCATGGCTCGCTCCGTGAGCGCACAACAGGTACAATACAATTTAAAGTTATTTATTTAAAACATCTAAAGATGTGTTAAATAAATAAATCTTAAAAAATATCATGTAACCATTGGCTATCATTTATAGGAACACTTTTTGTTATTAGTAGATAAGATACGACATAAGAAATATTATAAACTCATCTGTCATAAGATATTTAAAATTTAATTTTCGCTTTGTATTTTTAAGCGAAAGAATTTTCTTATTTCTTTGTAAGTCTTAAGTCATTTAGCAAGTTTTTAGTTTCATGAAAATATTCGAAAACATGTATATTCGCCTCGATTATCTAACACGTATCACATTTGCACACTTGAGGACCAGATGTAATTTTTTACAACACAACTCAACATAATCTACCAATTAATAGGTTCCGTTCCTGGTATCAATGTTTAAATAAAGGATAAAAATTTATCACAGATCTGCCAAGTATGAATATTACGATAAAACGTTAAAATTTGCCATGTTTTATATAAAAGTATTACAATTATTTTTTTCAGCCTTCTGGAAGCGTAGAATTATTAGACAACGAATTATTGTTAGAAGAACTTATAAAACAATCGAAACAAGCGAAGAGTGAAGAAGATTCCAAACAAGAGACAACTTGACACAGCCTTATTTTCTTTTAAAGGTTGAATTGAACATTGCTGTATAGTCAGTATTAAATATTGTGATACTTATATTTATTATCATAAGTACAGCTTGGCGAATCATGTAACATTAAATGTTATATACTGTATATAGATATTAACTTTGGGTAAATTAAATTTATTACATATAATTCTGTCTTTTTAATTATCTTTTTTTTACTCAGAATCCTTTGATATTTATTGTTTTATTTTGATGCTCGATTATTAAATACACTTTGACTACATCATATTACTCCTATTTTAAATATCTCTTACATTAATTAAATTAGCCATTTGCTCAAATGTATGGTTTTTCAAACATACAGGAATTTGACTTCTATCTATTAGACTGTTTTGCATTATCCTTTTTTGTTTAAATGATGTGATGAATTTAATAAAAGTAGACTAGATCCGGGGAAATATTTGTCACAATTTTTTCTCTTTTGTAAAAAACAATTATCTAAATACTTTAATTAGACCTATACAGTTTACAAAAAAATAAGAGAAAAAAAATTTAATGGCAAGAAAAAATTACTTTATAAACAAGTTTGTAAGATTCCAAATCTACTTAAGCTGAAAATCCTATAGCGAGGTGTGTCTCAATTTTTTTATATAATCCAATAATAATTAATCATACTTATTATTTTTGCAGAAACTTCAATTCATGATATAATTTCAAGCAATACAGTAGAGACATTTTAACTTAACTCTTGATCATGTATCTAATAAATTCTAACTATAAACTAAGATCTCGATGTTGGACCATATTACATAGTTAAATTTTTATGCAGAATGGGAACTTATTCGATAGGGATAGGGAATAATGAGGATTAATATTTTTGCTTTTAACTCACGAAATCGATAAATAGGTTATTATTTTATGATTGTAGGTTAAATAAGGAGTAAATTATATTTAAAGAACTTTTTTTATTATTTCACGCATAATATAAATTTAAAATTAAACTGTAAAGAACAATCAACATTTATATGGTTATATTAGTTGTGTTACCTGAATAATGAACATTTAACTTGTGATTGACGTCATAAAATTCCTACTAATTAGATTTATAAATTTTTACATTTTTTGCTACAATTTACTAAGTTCAACAGCTGATAAATTTTACTACCAATTTGTCTATAAGCTGATAAATTTTAGTCATAAGTGGACTACCAATATTGAATCAGAAAATATCTTAACAATGTAATTTTATTTCACATTATACCCCAATGACAAAATGAAAGTGATGTAGTCTTTGTTAATTATAGTACTACAAAAATGATGCGAATGAAGAGCTACTTGACAAACTAGATAGACTTCAAAATTTGTGCATTCGTTTCATTTTCGGTCTGCGCAAATTTGATCATATTTCTCAATTTCGACGTCAGTTAAAGTGGCTCCCTATGCGTCTTCGCCGGAACTTGCACATATTAACGCTTCTTTTTAATATATTAAACCATGATAGCCCTGATTACCTACATGAGCGTTTTCTGTTTTGTCCTCCTCGTGAAAGACCAGTACGCGCATGTGTGGCATCGAAAACACTAGAGGTACCTTTTTTTAATACCACGTTCTACGGTAACTCCTTTACTGTTGTTGCCGCTCGTCTCTGGAACTCTCTTCCGGATGATATTTTCCACAATAACGTTACCATAAGATCTTTTAAAAACAGAGTAAAGCAGCACTTCCTTTCTACTTAAGTTAATTTTATTATATATGTATGTATATTATAAATATGTATTAATTTATGTATTATTTGTATTTAGTATATAATATAATTAATTATAGTCAAAAGTCTATGTATTTCCTATAAAATGATACTTGATATTGTACCTACACCATAATTATAATCTACAAATAATCTCCAACAGAATCAGGGTTTCTGGAAGAGATCTCTTGTTAGAGATAAGTTATCCTTTGTACACGTCTTTTGTCTATGTAATTGTCTATATATTTGTTGGTACATAAATAAATAAATAAATAAATGACAGGGACGTATATTTCTTGCTTTCATTTTCTCACTTAAGAGGACAGTCCTTGCGGAACGCCTAAATAGCGCTTACTGTTTTCGAAATATCTTAAAACTGGAGCATTGATTATGGATGAAAAAAAACATTCAGTATCTTAATAGATAGATCTCAAGTTTCACCGCATGATATTTATAAAATTTGTATAAATAACTCAGTAAATTCATCGTCAACATCACTCCAAACACTGAAATCGACCTTTTCTATTAACGTTTTTTAAGCTATTTAACTGCTAGTTTATACATGTATTTTTGGTTAAATGGGGACACAAAAGTGTAAATAATAAGTTCACCGTGTTAAATTTCTATTATATCACATAATATTATAGTAATTTTTATTTAAATATTGCTTACTTTTTGGCATTCGTCGTCCATACATTTTAGTATGGAGAAAATCATTTGACGGTTTTGACTTATTATTCGACATCGCTGTCAATAAATTTTCAGTCCCTCCCCAGATCTCAAGGTGGGAGCACGTCAGTTTTTATTTCGAGCCGAGTCTTATAATTTCGCGAATCGTCTACGCACACATAGACAAGTTAGCATAAGGGTGGGGCGCGAGTGTCGTGGGATGCAATTGTTAATTTTTACTTTTCAAGATTTATCGACTATTAGTCAAGTCACATATTATTAAGTTAGTTCTTTGATAAATAAATATTTTTGTAATAATTAATAAAAATTGAACGATTTTAATTGGCTTTTTAATTACCCTGTATGAATCTACCCCATGGCGTACGAATTTACCGCATTTACTGTACGAACGTACCCCTACCATACCAATACGTGGGGTACATTCGTTCAATTATTTTCTGTAGAAAAAAGCCTATAACCCTTTAACCTTTTGTCATAAGAATTTTGGACTTTTTTGTAACAAACTATAATATATTTGTTACACTTAAGCACATAAACTAGGTAAATACGACAATTAATCACATCGTAAAAAAATAAAATCTGAAAAGTGTACGAAGGGTAACTATTTTCCCCTAATGTCGAATTAAAAGTACAAAATTATAAGGATGAACATAGTGAATACCCGAATGAACCTGAATGTAATGTAATTTTTGCACTATCCTGCTTATTTTTTTCTCTTAATACGAAATTTAAAACAAACGCCAACTCATACCCAAACTCATGTCGTTTAGTTCGTCTGCTTAATTCCTAATTATTTAAATGCTTAATTAAAATAGTGCATAGTGCAAAGCAAAAACGGTTGATATACATTCCATTTTGTACTGATGCTATACTTAGTTAGTACCTTTCATGACCAGATACCGTCAGCGGGCCGCCCCCCTGATTTTTGTGTAATATAAAATAATTTTGATTGACTTGTTTAACCAAGAAGATTTATGTCTTTAGTTAATTAAAAAAAAACTGATTAATATTTACCTCCATTATTTTTATTTATAAAATTTAAGTAAGTGATTATTTAATGTGTCTTAACGCCCTAATTCGTTATACCTACCAACCTTAAAATATACAGAAAATAATTATTTAGTTAGAGGAGAGCAGTAGAATCATTAAAAATCATAATGTATATGAGGCATCTTAATGCACTCTGACCGCACCCTATGCTAACAAATAATTTATAATTGTGTTTGCGAGTGACATCCTTATAGCTAATACATTACTCATAAATAAATGTATTTTTATAAATCCTACGTTATGAACGCGCAATGAAAATTTAATTTATTCGTTGCAACGAAAACAAGCAACTAATTGTCTAGGGGGTGCGTACGATACACTGCACAATGCAAGTGTATTATTGGAAAGTACCTATGTGTGTGTTCTAAAATAAATTCCCACGCTGACAAACTATGCTCTTAAAAGTAATACTGCTCTCATAGAGGAACACTATAAAAAGTATGCTATTTTGTTATGTAAATAAATGTATTGTTAAATTAAAAACAAAAGAGTTTTGAAATAAATTTATTCACTTAACAGGTACAAGACAGTAAGCTTACAGCTTGAGCTTGGTTCTCCTCCAGTGACGCCTCTTAGCGTTGTAACTGTAAGAAAAAAAAATTATGTACTTAATATAATTTTATTCCATTGATGTATAGCAAAAATACATTTTTACTATATTTTGTAATTTTTTAAATATTAGTGTTATATCAGGGTTATTGCTCCAGTATTGAGACATATTTATTAAAAAAGATCATGAGTAATCTGTGTTCCAATAAACACATCGAAGATGTTGACACATTAAATGTGTCTAACTATATCCAAAGTAACTGCTATATGCCAGTCATATATGTATATGAATGAGTTCATAAATATAAATGTATTTAGTACAAGGAAACAACATTATTAAATATCATTAATAATTTTATGATTTCATGAATAAATAGTTTTAAAGCAGTTATGAGCCGATATTTGTTTTAAATTCATTTTATCCAAATTTTAGTAGCTGGCATTCCACTGATATACAGTGCAACTTGCATGTGCAGTATACAGGAATCATTAAAAAAAAGTCTGCAACGGTGCAATAAAAATGTCTTGTCTACTCATCGTCCTTCGCAACCTTCTGGCATGCTATAAAAACTAAATTAAATTAGTTCTTTTTAATTTAGCAAATAAATTGAAAATCTTTGCTTAATCAAATAAACATCACTTTTTATTTTGAATTATTTTTACTAAATGTTTGACTGAACTCTGTGTTCAGTTCAAACCCAATCAAGCAATCACTATTTTAATAGAGATATTATATTGTATTTTAAACTGTAGTATATATCATGTCACAGACACAAAAAGGTATCAGTGAAATAGTGAACTTATGATAAGGATGGGATGATGCCAATGCCAATTAAAAAATAGGTAGCTAGATTGTAATATATTAAAAAATAATAATAATATCAATGAATTATATATACCAGTGATTTAGTAGCAGAAGTTTAATGGAGCCTCTTTATACATTTTCATAAGTAATAGATTATTTTAAAACAATAATGTTAATAGGCAAGATGGCAAAGACTCATAATGGACCAGTGTGATTGAATAAACTTCAATCCTTCGTCTTAAAAGGAGAGGAAACAATAGCCCAGCAGTATGATGTTTACAGATTGATCATTTTTAGTGATAATGTTATACCACTGAGGGATTTTGTATTCAGAATATGCCAACCATTTGGCCTCAAATTGCTACTGTTTTATCTAGAATAAATCAATTTTGTATGCCTGTCTGTACGTAGAGACGTTTTTTATATGTCTAAGTAGTATGACAGTCGTTTAACTAACCTAACCCTAAAATAATGATAATATTCAATGAATAATAATCATGATTTGGAAATTAACAAGGGAATCAGTAGTTTATATTTAATATCTAATAATTGGGCTTAACTTTGATTCGAGTTACACAAAGGTACAAGAATTCATGACATTTACTTTACTGTTTACATACGTAAGAATATAGTTGTTAGTTTAATTTTTTCTTACAATTGATCACTCCATGTCCAAATTTGCTACAACTGTATGAACATTGTAAATAATATATAAAATATCACCTAGGATGCCTTCCTGTATTTGTATGATTAGAAAATACTTGTAATGAAAAAAAAATTGAAAATAATGTTATCCATGTTTAGTGTTGGTAAAAGACAAAAAAACAAATTAAAAATATATAATCGTTCTAGAAATAAATAACTAAAATAATAATAAGCTTACCGAATTGTATTTCCAGTACGCATTCTGACCCATTGGGGAATTGGTCTATTTTGTTTCAACTTCTTCGCAAGCTTGCGCTTAATAATAAATGTCTTGTGGGCCGACTGAAAGAGTAACAAAAACAATTTAATATCAAAATCACTTTATATTGCTATGATTATAACGATAATCGTAGATTTATTAAAAATCTCTACACCTACCATGTTTGCCTTCCCGCTGTCAACACTAGAAGAAAAAGATGGATGAATGTAACTTTGACTTTGACGTATATTTTTTCGCTATTTTAAAGATTTGAATATGAGTCATTTGACTCTTTTTTAATTTCCAAATAATTATTTTTACTTTATTATATTTATTTATTACTAATAATAGAAACCGTATAGTTTAGAATACATCTTTAGTTATTTACAATACTATTGCCAGGCAATCAACAAATACTGACTTTACGCTTTTTTTTATCATTAATATAATCTTGCATCGAGTAATATACCTTATTTATCAAGTTTTTTGACATGAGATTCTTATTTATGAAATTAAGACCAAGTGAAAAATTGCTGTAGAATCTTATTAAATAGACAAGAAGATGTCGTTCCCCAGGAAGGTTGTATAGTATGGACTTTGAGAAGCTGGAAAGTATTTATTATAATTTTAATTTAATTCCTCGTGTTTGTAAATTATTACTGTCCAAAAGATCGTTATTATTAAGAATATACATTATATTATTATTGTAAACATAATAGGAGGGTGAGTTACTCGCGTCCGTGGGAGCTACCTTTAACTACCCCACACGTGTCCTCCGGGTGGTGCTTAACAAGCAACAACGCCGAGCATCGGGCGGCGGTAAATAACCCGACACCCTTAATCAAAGGGCGGCGTCAGTAGCCGTGAGGACTAAATAACCTCAAAAATACCGGGACGGAAAGGAATGGGACACTACCGTTAGTAATAATACTATACTTATGAGTCGCATCTAAGGGAAAGCGGTCATTTCTTATCCCCGACTGGAAACCTCCAAATTAATGCGTACACTGGACAACATTTTCAGTGGAGTTGGCTTTCTAATATCTAAGTCAGTGGCAAGAAAAGTGATAGGATATGACACGATAAGCGACAGAATAGTAAAACTCTGGATTTCAGCACATCCATTCCCAATCAACATAATTCAGGTGTATGCGCCAACGCTAGACTCATCCATTGAAGATATCACAGCTTTTTATGATTCCCTTAGAGACGTATACGGTAGTGTTGGGAGACTTTAATGCAAAGGTTGGCGATACTACTCTAGATGATGATCTCAGGAGTGTAGTAGGAAGATTTGGTCTAGGATTGAGGAACGAACGCGGACAAATCTTGTTAGACTTCTCTGCGGAACAAGGGACCACCATAATAAACACCTGGTTTCAACATCACCCGCGGAGGCTATGGACTTGCGCTCTCCAAACGGGAAGCATAAGAACCAGATAGACTTCGTTCTTATAGGGAAACGATGGCGGTCTTCTATCTTTAATACAAAGACGAGACCAGGGGCAGACTGTGGAAGTGATCACCAATTGTTGGCAGCCACACTTAAAGTACGTCTTAAAGCCCCTAGAAATAACACCATCAAGACTACGGTATCTCTGTCTGGGCCTCAATTAACAATATTTAGACAGGAAATAAAGCGGCCACTTAAAAATATCGAAGTTGACCACTTCGAGTCAGCCAATGCAACTTGGGAAACACTCAAAACAACTCTATCTTCAACAGTTCGACAAATACAGAATGGCAAAAGAGAAGAACTTCCAAGAGTTAAGTGAATGAGTGAGGAACCTGGTCGGCTGTTTTGGAGAGAAGAGCCCTTAAAGAGAGTGGGGTAACTACAGACGAGGAGCGCCAACGTTACTCAATGTTGCATAATAAGGTGCAGAACCTTTGTAGGAGAGATATAAGCACCTACTTAGTATGCAGGGAGATCCAGGAAAACGCCTAAACAGCTCACACTCGAGATATGTTCCGGAAAGTGAAAGTTCTAGCCAGGAAATGTAAACCAAGAAGTTGGACAGTGGAAGATGAAAAAGTGTTCCTATTATAGAGAAGACACTAGTACTAGAGCGATGGAGATCGTACTGCGAAAACCTGTATAACAGCGATACTTCCGCAGAAGAAAACGAGCGCATGGACTACCAGAGCAGAAAACCGGATATCCTCCTACGTGAAGTGGAGCATGCTATTCAAAAACTGAAACAAAAGGCATCAGGCAACGTCGGGATAACAGCGCAGGTATTAAAACAAATAGGAACCTACGGTACCAAACTCATACATACCATATGTCTCAAGGTCTGGCGCACCAGGCCAATGGCCAGAAGATTGGACAGAGTCTAGTGTGGTACCATTACACAAAAAGGGGTCAACTCGTAAATGCGAGAACTACAGAACCATCACGATGATATCACATGCGAGCTAAATCCTCTTGTATATTATTAAGGACAGATTAACCTACTTCAGTGACAGACTCATAGCCAGAGAACAAGCTGGTTTTGTTAGAAATCGGGGTACACGCCAACAAATATTTAACATGAGACAGTTAATTGAAAAAAGCCGAGAATACAACACACCCTTAGCAATATGCTTTATTGATTACTCTAAAGCTTTCGATTGCATTAAATGGTCTCAAATGCTACGGGTTGTGGACGAGATGGGTATACCCGAGCACCTAACATTCCTGGTTCAGAACTTGTACTTTGATGGGCAGTCAAAAGTAAGGTTAGAGAACACCGTCTCTGAGCCTTTTAAACCAGGACGAGGAGTCCGCACAGGGTTGTATACTTTCGGCGGTAATTTTTAATCTTGTTGGGGGACATATTATGCGTAGCGTACTTGAGAACTGGAAAGGTGGAGTAAAGATAGGAGGTAATCGCATAAGTAACCTACGCTTCGCTGACGATACTTCTCGGGTGGGGTCGAACGAGGAGGTGTTAGCGGAAATGTTGAAAGCCTTGGAGAAAATCAGCTTAGAATACAGCCTGAAGATTAACAGAGGCAAGACTAAATTGATGTTCGTGGACAGGTACAACACCAATCCTCGCACGTTTGAACTCCGAGATTTGGATACAGTCGAGGATTTCCATTACTTGAGCTCTTTGATACGTTCTAACGGTGACTGCGAGAAAGAAGGCGTACGACGAGGTCAGATGGCAAAAGCGGCGGTCAAAATGCTGGAGAAGATATGGAACAACTGCGGGATTAGTTTGAAGACCAAAGTTAACTTGATGCGGACTCTAATCTTTTCCATCTTTTTATATGCCTCTGAAACGTGGACCCTAAAGGCAAGAACTGAAGGGAAGGATTGACGCGTTCGAAATGTGGTGCTGGCGGAAAATGCTGAAAATGGTATCAACTGGACAGCTCGCCGCACAAACGAATCAATCCTGAACCAGCTAAATATTAAGACACGTCTCTCCACCATTACTACTCAACGCGTACTTCGTTTCTTTAGCCATGTGGCTAGGTAGGAGGACAGCCTGGAAAAACTTATAATGGTTGGCCACGTGGATGGGAAGAGAGGTAGAGAAAGAGCGCCGTCCCGGTGGATAGACACAGTAAAGACGTCTACAGGATCCAGTGCCCAGGCTTGCCTACGAATGGCACAGAATAGGAATACCTGGAGGAAGGTGGTGCGAAGTGTACAGGAGAGCCACACGCATGGTGGTCACTACCCTCAGTAATGAGGAAACGACTAGGAAGAAGAAGAAGAATATATTGCTGAAGAAAGACCACAGTGGCGTGCATTTGGAGAGCCCCATGTCCAGCAGTGGACGAATGTGGGCTGATGATGATGATGATGTAAACATATTGTATCGCATCACACAACTGTCGCAATATACTTGTTAAAATCATTCTGTAGGGAGTCTCGAGTTCCATGACAATAAACTGCTCGTGGTCGTAGGTGCTCTTCATCATTATTTGGATTTCATGCTGAATTTAAATGATTGAGCTCCATAATTATATTATGTTCATATTTTGTCACGTTAGGTCAAAAGTGGTGATAACATATATGTATTTATATAATATTGTGGATTATATTGAAGATTTTAATAAATATAATATGGTGTTTACTTTAAAACTTTTTTACTTTTTCAGCTTAGTCAGTGCCACAGAGTATATAAAAACTAGGTACGTTTTAGTATGTTTTTATAACATTAAATGTCAAATTGACAAAGACGTTAGCAATTTTCTGATATAGGTATCACTAATATAAAAGTAAATTAAATAAATTTATCTTTAAAAATAAAAAAGCTTGGCCGTCTAGATTAATAAATGTGATAAGAAAATTGATGTTCAATACATTAAACTACCAAGTTTTTATTTTCTGTTTTTACTCATAAAAAATGAATAAGCTACTTACTATACTTGGTACGAAAAGATTATTTGATTGTCGCTCTATCACCACAAGAATAGCTGCAGATGGAAAAGATGTTTCCAAAAATAAACAATACGAAAACAGAATTACACTTATTGGTTCAGATAATTCAGTCAGTATAACGGATCTTAAAAATGCCCAGAATTTGTCAACAAGACGTGATTTAAAATTAGTTAAAATCCAGGATGCTGATTCGAAGACAAGACGACCAGTTTATAAGTTCGTATATTTATTTGGAGTGTAACATTTATCATACATAAGGTCATACTTCATTTTTAATATTATATTATAAATGCTGCTTACTTAATAATAATAATTATTGATTTTGTTGTTATGTAATAAGAATAAAAACCTTATTTAATAATTTAAATGAAATATTTTGAAACCACTTCATTTAATAGGATATATTCATTTTATTGAAGGTTGATTTCTTAAAATAAATTATAGATACATAAATTAAAAGATAAAATTTACAGATTAATGACAAATGCACAGTATCATGATGAAGAACTTTCAAGAAGAAAAGAAAAAAAAGCAGCATCCGATAGTAACACTCTTAAAGGTCAAAAGTTGATGACTATATCTTCGAAAATAGCAGATCATGATATATTGACAGGTTGTAAAAAAATGGGAAAGCTACTTGAAAAACAATATGAAGTTAAAGTAGTTATATCCGGTGACGAAAGCGAGCACCCAAAATTGGTATATAAAACTTTAACATCAATCAGTAAAAGTTTTTGCAAAAAACTCATTAACAAATAAAATATACATTTAATAAACAGCCTTTGAATAATATATATATAATTTTGTTCCAGGAGAGGATATATACGATAATAGAAAAGAACTTAAAGACAGTAGGTAAAGTGGTGCAATTAAGAACCAAGGGAAATAATATGAGATTTCAAATAGTACCAATTAAGGATAAAACAGATCAGTCCAAAGTTGAAGCTACTTCGGGTCAAAATAATAATAATGACAATAACAAGGGGCCACTATGACTAGCTGTATTTTTTATTGCTTTAATAATTTTAAAGTACACAATTTTTAGTAAATACTATTTTTCTAAAGAACATGTAAATAGAAATTCAAAAGAAGAGATGCCATGCGATAGGCATATGCAGAGTGAGTGTTAAGATATTTGCTTATATTTAATTTAATTACTATTATTTATATAGCTATAAAATGTTTTTAATTGTATAGTTTATGATTAAGGTAAATAAAATTTAACTTTATAAATCTTCCCTCTAATATTTTGAAGTTTTGCTTTATTTTTTCTTCAATCGTAATTTTTTTGTCATCTTTTTTTATGAAAACAATAAATTAAGGTGGTTCTACAGTACTAAGGAATGACTATGTCTAACACAAAAAACTAACTTTAGACTTACAGCATCCATTTAATCAGTCACTTTTGTTCTTACTATAAAATTTATAATACATCCTAAATCTTAAAACACACGCACATTACAAACATGGCAAGGAAATACAAAACTAAGTGTATAAATCTAGAGTTTATAAGTTAATGAATTATTTTTTAATTGGAATTATCACAGATTCATTAGAGATCTTTAAATCTTATGTGGTAGGTGATTAGTTACATAAACCTTAGAAAATAAAATATTCATAATTTCATAATGTATCTATTATGGTGCTCCATTCTATTGCAGACAGCTTAAATATATTTTTTACACATAAAGGTTTTACAAAATTAAAGCATAAATAGAACCTGGAATACAATATTCTCGCTTATAGTATTTATTCGCAATAAGATATATTAAAAATCAGTAAAGTGAGGTATAATTTACAGTGAACAATAAATACTATGATTTTTTCTGACATCAATACAATATATAATTAAATAGCAAGTTTTTTTCTATAATGTAAAAGACAAAATGAGTTTAGTGGTCTGTTTGTAATCTTAAGTCTGTTAACCATGCAAGTGAATACAGAAATTTGTAATGATGTAAGTTTTAAGAATTATCTATCTATTAGGTAAACATTATATTAATGCTAGTTATTTGAACACATTGCAAGGAAGGTACTTGTTACGTATATATATATATAACTATTTTAAATTCTGACCAAATTTTGCCTTTCATCTAAAACTTACGTATGTCATATTTCAATTAATATTTGTTTACTGATATTTCCTAACATTGACCTAGGGAACACCGGGTCGCTGCACCAAATGCAAGCGAGTGATTGCATGTTGTTTACTTTGCTCGTTTTTATCGGCTGTCGATTAATTTATGTGTAGACTGCAACATATGCATATCGACCTCGTTCAATCGATGGCAAGTCAGTGTTCAGGGTTCTGCCCCACGTCAGCAGGGGCGACACTGTTCCCAATACGGGCGCAGCGCGCACGGCACCTTTTATGAGCTCCTGTAAGGAAAAAAATGCATTGTAATTTGTTATTTTATCAATAAACTTAAACAAAACTTGTTTGGATCCAGAGGGAGCAAAGGCCAAGGTAGTTTAATTAATTGCTCGCAGATTTGATAGTAACCTGATATAAACTCATTAATTGCGTCCGTATTGTGACTGGTAGGTAAAGTTAATTACTTAAGAGTTACGTTAGTAATACATTATATTATTTATAACCACTAAATACATCATCGAAATAGGCATATTAGTGATAATGATCTTAGTTCTTTTTAATTACATCCATATTATGGCCTCGTGATTAGTCAATGACTTATGAAAAAAATCCTTTCGTAATCGTAAAATATATAGTATTTAAAGAAATATAAAATTAAGTACCTATTGTAAATATATGTACCTATTTGATGAAAATGTACATACATACATTACATAATTTATTATTCGGGTATTTTGTTTATTTTTTCTCTATCAGAACTTTCTACCTATATAAATGATTATAGTTATTATACCATTATATTTATATTTCAAGTAGCGACCCGATATGGCTTACGCGAGTTTGTTTTCGGTGATTTTCATTCGGGATACGTTCGTAAACAATTAATTTATAAAAAAAAGGAAAGTATGGTATAATATTATAGGAGAGTATTGTGAGTAAATAATTTAAATAGCTTAAAATATATAAAATAGCGTTAAGCATTAATAGCACAATGGTTTCCCACCTACCTACCTAGCGAAGTAAAAAGTCAGTGTCGATCCTGAACCATTGTCGTACCCATTCCTAAGTCAAGTGATAAGCTTAAAAGGAGGGATAAATAGCAGTATTCGGGACATTTTTGCTTTAAAAAAAATAATTAAAAAAGTAATAATTAAATATTTTAGTCTAAAAATATCTTTATTATTGTGTATATTGTGTACACACAATATAGCGTAGAGAAAGGACAAGAAAAACCTGGTAAGGCTCTTTTGTGGTTAATTGGGTATGATTTACTGTTAAAATTGTTTATTTATTTTGCGAATTAGGCATATCATATGAACTCTAAAAGTGGCTCTTTAGTAAATAAAATACGGTTCGGATGCGCGGGGCGGTGTCAGTTGTGTTTTTTCATATATGTATGTACATAAAATTTCACTATTGGAACTTGGAAAGCGGTTCGATCACTTCGACAAAATATTTTTCATATGACTTATGTAAATTGAAAATGTTAAAAACTAAAATTTCATCCCGACAACCCGATGCAAATAAGAGGTTGGTGTGACGATGGTTATAAATACGAAGTGTTACCAAATATCTGGATTCGTGGAAACGAGTGTTTCCGGGTACACCCACTCAGATCGAAACAAATAAATATGTGAGAACTACAGTAACTTAGATAAACATCGCCTATCATTATGATATGTTGATATTATTAAAAAAAAAATAAAGTGATTGTCGTTTGTTATCATGTTATCACTTACTTCTAAAATAATATGGATTTTTTTTAAATAATTGTATTACATCATTGAATTTTTTTTATCTTATTAAATTCTATAAAGTGTATTTAATTTTGGTTAAATCCGAAATCTATGGTGTCAATTTTATTGAAAACAAATATGCGGCTGGTAAACTATTTTATATCTTTTTTATCTTAAACCTCTGTAATATTATGCATGTAATTAGGCCCCAATATATTAATTATAATATGATTGATTTTGTTACGTGACATTAGTAAACATGCGAAAGCGTTAATATGAGTGTTAGTAGCCGTTTTCATGTTCTCTTTTGATTTTGTTGTCCGAACAATTTTATTGCTTCACAATTAAATACAGTATTATTCGTTCAGAGATATTCAAGAAATTATATTCTCGTTGTCTATATTTAACTGATATTTTAATATAAATTGGTGTTTTTTGTTAAAAGCATTTTTAAAAGACCAAATAAAGTACTTTTTTTATTAAATTTATAGCAACGAGCATTTTAGCACCTATAATCATATTTTAAACATTGTGTATATTGGTAGGTGATTCATAATTGATAATAAAATAATTACATTGTTATATATCATCATGTTTATAAATATATTATTTATCATATATATTTATGTTTTAAATAGGAACCTGTCTTTTTTATAGTATAGGTTGGCCGAACATATGGGCCACCTGATGGTAAGTAGTCATCACCGTCCATAGACCATGGCGCTGTAAGAAATATTAAACATTCCTTTCATCACCAATGCGCCACCAACCTTGGGAACTAAGATGTTATGTTTCTTGTGCCTGTAGTTACACTGGCTCACTTATCCTTCAAACCGGAACACAACAATACTTGGTATTGTTGTTTCGCGGTAGAATATCTGATGAGAGGGTAGTACCTATCCATACGGGCTTGCATAAAGCTCTACCCTAAAATGATTTTGATTTCCCGTTTACTATATGCTTTGTTTGACTTTAAACCGCCTGCACTTAGTATTAGCACTAGCTCTGACCACCAATATACACAAAGAAAAGAGAACAAGAACACGGCAAAGGTGAGACACACCATGTTACCCATGAGTGAGGATCGCCGTCGGCCCGAGCGCCTCTTGCGCCGGCACCAACAACGGCGCCCTCGCGCCCTCGCGCGCCCGTACCCGCGACTGCGACCGCGTCCCACCTCGCGCCGAGAGCTCCCCGTCTCTCCGCTCGTGGACCACTCCTTGCCTACCACAGCCGGAGAAACAACCGCCGCCTCCGCCTCCGCCTCCGCCGATCGGTCCGCGATCATGTGTGCTTCCATGGAATCCAGCGGCGATTCAGATCTGTTTGGTCCAAATTATATTGATTTATAGCCAAGATTATAAGTCAGATTAAGTGACGTAAATAAAATACAATTGGACATACTAAAGTTAAGTAAGTAGTTAAGTTAAGGCCTCTTTACCTTTGAGGAATCTCATGTAGGTAGTGTGACGATGAATTATTGAAACATACTAAAATTCGGTAGTGTTTGCTCGGATTGAACCCACAAACCTCGTCGGTCCAGTTTCACGAACTAATCAGTGATTGAATCTTCTTGAAGTGTTAAATTATAAATAAAGATATATTAATTAAGAACTAGTATTGGGTAATGTAGCAAAGCTATTAGCAAATTTCATGGAGTAGGTATGCAATCTTAGGTTTGTTTACTTTTACTCTTTCTTCGATTGGAATAGATATTGGATATTTAGTAAATTAAACCATAAATTATTATTTTAGAAGATTGATCGTTTGGTTTTACTTTATTCAATTCTTATGCAAGCACAAACATTACATTTTATTTTTCTTTATGGAACAATGATCATATTTCTATCCGAATTGTGTAAAAATTTTTATTAACTTAAAATCAACTTCTGTTATAATGAATCTACTTTATATAATTTATTTATGTAGACGACATATCATAACACTAGGATTAAATTACTATCGTACTCTTCTCTATTTTATTTTACACAAATTAAGACCCAACTTGTATTAAAATTCTACCAGTCTTTGGATAACCAAATCATCGATAAAGATAAGAGGTAATTATTTTAAATATAATTTATGAGGAAGTAACTTACTTGGCACTAATTGCGCAATATGCAGTAAGCTGTTCCCAAGTACATCCGAAAACACAGCACTCATCTGCGATTCCAGTTCGTCTTCTTCTTCTTACCAATGCAGCTGGTTGCTCTACCACTGTCGAAATTATTATAAGATTAGCGATTTTGAATATTTTTTAGTATAATGTGTATTAGGTACTATTATTATGTCTATTTTAACCGAAATTAGGGTCCTTTATTTTTTTTTTTACATATATTCATTGAATATTTTTATATGATAATACCGAGAGTCCTTTTGCATGGTTCATTAAATATTTTGACAAATATTACGATTGACATTAAAAAAAAACTGTGAATCAAAACACTACAAAAAACTATTTATCAATATAAATCTTACGTCGTATATTATACATTAGCCTATTTTTCGTTTGGAAAATTCCACAATATTGCCGCCTATTGACGTCCTTGGCTCATATGTGAATGTTACATATCACGAAACCGATCCGTGGCACTCTGGACTGATATTATGTGTATGTGGGGTCACTGTTAAATAAGAGGGTAAGTGTGTTGGCAGTTGTTTTTCCTGCGATTAAGTATTAGATGTAAACATTCAAGAGGTCGCATGATGCGATGATAAAAATATACATTTATATATATCTATCAATGCCGGACAGTGCCTTTATGGTATCTTTAAGGCTATTATTATTTTAATTGTAAAAATAGTATCATCTAAAGAAAAAGGTAAATAGTCTTAGTAGATGTTTAGTGGTATCCACATCTAAAAGTTTGTGACAACAAATGTGTACAGAGATATAAAATAATTAAATTTATACCAAATTTTTTTTTTGTGATTAATTTATTATTTGATACATCCGTTGGTCCGTAATATTGAGATGAATATTTATGGAATACTATCGATTAGAAATGAGGCAATAACATGACTGGAAATAGTAAGTAACAAAAAATAGTCTCAGTGTACCAAATATAATTTTTACTTATAGAAGCACAGGTTTTAAATTTATTAATGAACGTTCCACGTAATATTTTTTTATACAAAACTCGTAAACTTAATAATAGTGTATACTCCGCATACCATAGTGTATGTTATTTTATTAAAATATTTATCGCTTACAGTGATATATTTTTAGATATTAAAAAAATATTAGTTAACAGCTTTCTTTTACATATTATCCTGATAATTGCAAATTTTAACACGCTATTTTCCTTCTCATCAATATTTATATACCATAATGGTGTTCATATGTGAAATAAATAGTTATTATTTGAACCTACGACCTATGGTTAAGATGTACGTACATCCTATCTCGAATCCTTTTCAATATCATGGTATTAAAACGGGCCAAAGATTCGAAGATTTATAAGTTTCTAATAACTTTATAAATTAGAAGTACATCCAAGAAGTAAAAAAATATTTTTTTTTCATGTTTTTTTCATTTTTCATCAATAACATTTCTTCTCAGAATAAAATGTTTCAATACATTTACCGAAACTGATAAATAAGAAAGGTGAAAAAAACATACATATTATTTTTATTTTGATAAATACAGTATACTAACTATCGATATCTTTTTCAACTTGACAATATTATACAATCAGACGAAGCGACCTTCTTAATAGCGGTTAATATTAATCGCTGTTGTTAAGCGGATATTATTGTTATGGTTAATGTAGGTTTAATGATTTAGAATTTCAGTATATTTGATAGTAAACATATCCAAACATATACCAGACAAATATATATAAAACATTATAATATGCTTCTTAAAAACAATGCGTGTTTTGATAACCTGAATTTGAGCTATCGCTGTAGTGTTTTGTGCGTAAAAAGCTGCTCTATTTTTTAATACAGCACGTGCACATTTTTGAATCAGATTAGTTCCTATAAGTATATCTTTTTCTCATGTATTCTAAGTTTGAACATTACGTAAGGCTTATTTAAGTATAAATGAATGAAAATTCATGATATTTAAAAAAAAATTAAAATAAAATGCTTATTTAAAGCAAAACACAATGCAATAATTCACTAATATTAAAAAAAAAATCACCTGTAGGTGCATCCCAAGTAGGGCTATTGTACTCGTGGCAGACTCTGCTCATGATGTCTCCGAGCTGGCGGCCACACAGTTTTACCGCGGCCGTGGCAGCTTCGCTCTTCCAGTCCCATAACATCGCCAGTCCAAAAACAGATATATGCATTAACTTCTTCGCCAACATATTGTTATCTGTAAAAAACGTCAAACTGTAAGTTTTAAATCAAGACACTAATTACCGATCGCTCATTTCTTTATTTTAGTTTAAAAAACTAAATTATATTTCTGGATTCATTGGTGTCAATATTTATTCCAGTAAGTAAGTTTATTAATTATTTTTATTTTGTCCAAGAAATACGTGTGATAAGACTTTTACATACAAAATTTACTTTTTAATATGGGCACGTAAAATGTTACTTATTGTCGTTATTAAAAAAATAAACACAGTATCGTTACTGTGTTAATAGGTTTTAATTTATAATTTTTAACAAGTAACCTTATAAAATATTGCGGAAGCTTAGCAATCGTTTGAAGCGTCTTTTTTCAAACGTATGTTTCTGTAATCTGAGCTGCGAGTGTGCGTAACTCGAGAAGTTTAAACGCTTTTATACCGAAGGGTAAGTGTAATATGATATGGGCTCCGCCCTGATACTATACTGAGGATAGCGGATACAATACATAAATTATACAATTTTCATTTCCTAAGTGAAGCTATCACTTTGGTAATATAATGCACTTTTAGTAGAATAGAATGATCCATTCATTTCAATGCTTCAAATCGTTTTATGCTGCTAACGAGTTTCCAAAAAGATATATAATAATATTTATATTAGATAAAGTGACGGTTTTGCTATACTTAACTTTAATAGTAATTAATGCACTCTAATGAGCTATTAATCGACTCTAAAAATTTACTTATTTAAATCCATACTAAGGAGTTCTTTAAGTAGCCGTTAATCGTGTGGCTTTTAGGTAGTTCTAAATTTAAAAGTGAGTAATAATAATAGTTAATTATATATTTAAATGTAAGCTAGCTAAGCGAATGCAATGTTTCTATATATAATGTGAAAATAAAATGTTCCTAATACATTGTTTCACATGCACTGAATTGAAATATAGCTTTTTTTATTAGTTAAAAGTTTTAATATATAAGCGAATGCGAAGTTTAGTATTTTCTGATAACAAACTTAAAAAATATATCCGGTACCTAATGTTATTAAAAAGTAGTAAAAATATCTATTTTTATCTCATTGTCTTTGATTAGATTTAGTATGTATACAACTTCGGGCACTCACATTTAAAAACTCAAAAGTCTGTTCATAGCACTTCGAAAAAATAAACGATTTAATTTAATTCGTAAAATCTTAATCATCATTTAAATTTTCGTGCTTTACAGGAAGTAGGGTGTGATAATCTTCTATAGACCTAGGAATCAAATCCACCATTAGTAGCAAAGAATTGGGAGGAATATACGAAACTGACTGCCAATCTTCGCTAGTCGGAGAGGTAGCCTAAGAAGAAGTTAGTATTAATTATAAGATTTGACAGTACACCAGAAGGCTATGAATACTACAAAATAAATACTTACGGCAAGACAAGGAAAACTTAATTTTATTTTATATTTTATTTATTTAAACACAATAGAAGAGGTTAATATGAAAAGGACAATTGTTAATAAACTATTTAGCAAATAGGATATTTATTTTAAATGGTTTTGTAATAAAAAATAAACGCATTAAAATATTATTTTCAAATATGCTATAAAGTTTAGTAAAATTAAATATTGCAACCAAGCACGTGTAGTGCCTGTTAATTTTACTTTACAAGTTAGTTAGTTTGTTATAAAATATACAGGCGTTCCGAGAACCGCGATCGTTATTGTGAAACTTATACAATTATGTAAATAAAATAACCATGTTATGTAAGCAAAGGACTAGTATTTTGCCTTAGATAAAATAATATCTTACATGATATTTAATTTCTTAACCAATTCATAGTAAAGTAAATAAATAAAATTGAAAAATATAAAATTGATGGTTATTGAAAGAATTTATAAAAGAAAATCAATAATTATATATGGAGTATCATAAATAGTAACTTAAGAGTATTGTTAATATAACAAATATATTATTCTTATTGTGAAGGAAGGAAGTATATAAAGTAGTATACGCGCCAAGCGCAAGGGACCGGAGAATGGTGGTGACGGGGAGAAAAAAAACATCCCGTTTGCCGTAACGGCATACGAATCGGCTTTAAACCACAAGGCGCGCTAATAAAAGTTTCCGCCCTCAAAATAGGAAATAAGATAAGGAGCTCGTGTCAGTTGCCAGTGGCTGGTAATCCTTAAGGAAAATACTGTTTGGTATAACGGAGGATATTTTTTTATACTTGGCTGGTGTGCGTTACCATTTGCGTTGATGTACGGCGTACTGCGCAAGATAACTATATTATGTTTTTTTAATGGTTCGATGTCCGTTTCTTTTTTACACTTTTTTCTACATTTGTCATTAAATAAAATACACATATATTGTTTGTTTTTAGTTGTTTTTCCTGTTTACTTAGTGTGCCATAAATTGCCTATATACCTTTCTGTACCTCATTTGCGCGTCAAAACGGATGTAGCTTATGTACCAACAAATAAATAAATGATCATTTGCAATTACTTATTTTGTTACACATTTTAATACATTGTAAACATGTACGTTTCATTAGGTATTTAAAAATATAAATTTCATTTTTTTTAAATTATCAAGTGAGCCAAATGTTTAGCGGTAAATATAATATAACGAGACAAATGAATGTGTTAACCTTCATCATTCATAAAAATGCAAATCAGCTTCTTCCTTTCCTTAAGTGCCATTCCAAGAATAGTATAGGGTGGGTGCAGTATCAGATCGAATCGTCACCATCATGCATTGCTATTTTTTTATATTTTTCTGCCTTTAATTTTATGAAGGTCATGCCTCAACCTGGTGCGAAATACATACTTATAAGCGCAAAATGCAAGCGAAGAGTTTACGTGGCTGTCTTTTCTAAGCAAACGATAATTCTTAGAATTTGTTACTAAGTATAAGTGGACTACCTTATTGAAGTCGTTATTTTTAGTTCTAATCAATTTATCTCCCCCAAGCATATACGATGCATTAAGCCAATCATACGATTCTGTTTAAAAATAACTTCAATGACACAATTCTACAGTAGGTCAGTATTATAAGAACAATAATTATATAACCGCCTTGTAAAAAAACTACGTGATTTAAAACAACATTCCATAGAACTATGCGATTTATGTTAGCAGAATACTTTATCATAATTGATTACAAGTAGGTTATTAATTTTTGCATTCATTTACGTATAAAATATTATAAACATTGAGTTAGGTTAGTTTTACAATAGGTATTGGGAGAGATAACAAATATAGTTTTATATTTTTATAAATTACAGTGTAAGTCGATTGTATTTACACACTGAAGTCTAAATTACGATAGATGGTGCAATGAAAAGTTGTTAGTGAGTTAGTAGTGAGCGTGAATACCAAGTACTGTGTCAGAGGCAGTCAATCGGTCACATGCAAGATGCGTGCACTCGCCGTTTCTAACTCGCTTTACCGCGCCTTGCGTTGACCTCTTTCATAGGGCTTTTACATAAACTTATCCTTGAATTATATTCTTGAATTAATATTAAAGAATCGCCGTAGAGTGAACATTATAGTTTTGTATTTAGAGTTTATATTATTTTAATAAACAGTAAGACTCAAATTATTTACGAAAACTGTGATGTTATTATTTAGAGGTGAAATGTTTTTAGCGTAAACGAGTAGGTATAATATTATTCCTATTAGAGTTTTTGGTAACCCTAGAGATCCCACAGTGTCTGATGAATGCTCGCTTCGGTGCTCGTGCACTCGATTGAATAATTACATCTTGATCTGCAGCCTTGCCAACTACCACTGCTTTAGTCAATAAACTTTGAGTACCATATTTGAACAAATATAAAGCCGCAGCTGTTCAAATCAACACTTATGATTGGATTGTTATTTAAAAATTATACCTAAGATAATAATGCAGAATAAAAAAAAGATTAGGTATTAAAGATATGCAATTATTATAATAAGTTTTAAAATATTCAGTAGTTCATTTTTTATTTATAAATTGAACTACAAATACTTTTACAATCCTAATTGTTATTTATATAATCATCATTAACATAATTTATAACCAGACTTCATCTGTTAATCTCTTGTTTGTATACTTTTGTATAACTCGGTGAGTTGTGAAATAAATGAAATGGTTTACAAGTCTAAGAAATAAAGAAAAAAAAAACTTTAGATTTGCGTTCATATGTGCTTAGTGTGTGTATACCTGTGTCTTATAAATGCTTAGCAACAAGACACGGTAGTGCGAATAAGCAGACGATAGGTAATTCAAGAGTTGCGGGGTCAAGTGTATCGTCGGCTCTCCCAATTGACGTTTCGCGGCAGCGGTCAGTGCCTTTAGTACACACGCTGATACTTTAGCACCAAATAAATGTATTTATTTATATGTTATAGTAGTTTAACAAAAAATACATAAGTCTGTTTTATATTTGTAACAGAAACACGAATAATAAAATAAACAAAAACGGGCAGCAAATATTTCTTTCCTTTTAAATAGATGATACTTGTACTTAATTGTAAAAATAAATTAAAAACTTTTATAATAATTTAAAAAGAAATCCTAGTGACGTTTTGAATTGAAATATCTTGGTGTAACAATGCAAAAACTTTAGAAGACACCAGTCTTATTACCACCATTAGGTGGTAAAATGATTGTGAGTTTTTCGCACAATTAAATTTGCGATTCATCGACGATTTGCCGCTAGAATTCTTGCCACATTAATTCTGCCATAATTTGTACAATAGCCATGTTTTATTTTGATTTGGATATATTTCGTGAACATCTCAATGTTAACAATTCATAAATAAGTAGGTAAATTATTATTTTTATTATACTTCCATTAAAAGAAATATGCAACATAAAAATACGAACATATAAACGTACCTACTTATCTTTTTTTGTGTATGATGTTGTTGTTATTGTTTATTTTATTTATAAGTTCACAACAGTGACAGTAATTGAAATTATTATTAATTTTCATATTATTAAATTATAATTAATTACCCTCCTATTTTTGTCTGCTTAAATATATTCGTATCAGTAATATTGTTTTATTAACATGATATGGCAAAGATTTGATTTCAACATGTTTAACTTTAAATATTTATTTCAGTTGTGATAATGTTTTGATAAAAATTATCATTAGTTTTAAATAAAAGATTTCGCGACTCGTGTCATCTTGCTTTCAATATTTTATTAGATGTCTGTACATTCGATTTAATGTCTGATAGGCAAGGTCGCAGGTAGCAGAATGCCCGTTCGATGAACGCCTCCGACCCCAATTTAAAATTTGACCTTATAAGATTCATACACTTCGCTTACTACATTACTTTGTGAGCGATTTCGATTGACAACAGCTAAGGCATCAGTTTTTTTTTTTAGTTTTAGACTATTATAAAATAACTCTATAATGTGCTAATAAAAATGGTCTAAGTTTTTAGTACGGCTTTTTATTGTGTTGGAATGGTGTTCAGTTCATGGTAGGAAATTGTCTAAAGATAACGTAACTTCAATCTAAAATAGAGCTATTTGCACACAGGGCACTTCTCGCTGCAAGACTCAGCAAAATAATGTACTCCTAGTTCATTTGACGATGGTCTAGCGCAGTAACAGTGAATGTCTTAAACTATGGTCACAGGTTCTCCCGGGCCGGATATTCGCATTTGCCGTTGATTTGAATTGATATGTAAATATGTGATGCTTAAGAAATAGATACGTCCAGTTGCCATGGCAATCAATAAACAAGTTACGAAATATACGTCTACCATTTTCTCATTACATGAATATAATTATTAAATATACAAATGACTTTCACCTCTATTTCTAAGCAGTACATAAAAATTAGCCATGCAACTCTGTTTCAAAATGGGTACTATCCTTGCGTGTGTTACGTTATAGTCCACCGAACGTAGAGTAAAATTTATTACATGATGTAAAAAAATAACGATTTTTAGGGCTTCTAATGCTTATCCGAAACCTTTATACTTTACTGTCTGTTCGTCTGTCACATCCTTTTTTTTCGAATGTGGTAGACAGTATCACTAGAAATTTGATACTTATATTGATATCCGTGCTGAGGATTATCGTGTCAATAAACTGGCTTTGCCCAGGGAAACTAAAAAATAATGTTACAAGTTCACTCGGAATATTAAATGAAAGGGCTTGTCGTGAAAAATACAAATAATACGTTTATATTTTTAATTTGAAACGGCATAGTTAAAAAAAGAGAAAATATATAAAAATTTAGCATTCTTTCTTTATTTCCTATTGGGATAGTACGAAACTCATTCTTTTCGAAATCCTAAATAACCATTTTTTAGTTTTGATTTTATTCATATGTATGCATGAAGACATATGGTTAGAAAAGGGAAAATAAATACTAGTGTGTAAATTTGAGATTTCGCATACGGGTCGTCTTAGTAGGGAAATGATTGTATGACTTTGTGGGATATTGTTAGCCACCTTTTACAAGGAACAAAAGCAAATTTTTTACGATTGTTAGTCAGCGGCACAGAATCAGAAATTTTTTTGTAGCCATGTCTATGGTTGTACAACATAATTCCAGAAAACGTCCAAATTTCCTTTGTTAGACACGAAGGTACTTATGTTTATTAAATTATATAAGTATTTGAATTGAAACTTCTGTGCGAAAAAGATGTCGATACTATAATTTAATAAAGTTGAAGATTTATCACAGTTTCGGTTGTTTTCTTATCCGTTTTTTTTACTTTTACAGACAAATATTTGGACTTTATTTAATGGAAACAATCCAATCCAGAAAAATCCTAAAACTCTAAGGAGTAAAAGTAAATGCGTCACAGTCTTTACTTTTAGTAAGAAAAAAAGATATTCAAAATTTTGGTATCAATAAAGGGGAGATCAATATACTTTCTATATAACAGGCATAAACTTTTGAACAATAAAATAATTAAGTTATTTAAATCGAAAAAAACATATAGAATAAATTGAAAAAAAAAAAGATCCCTCATTTTAATAATTAGCCAGCAAATGTGCTTTGGCAGCATCGATGAAGATTTACTATGCACGCTCCAGAGTTTAATTCCACCATAAAAGTTCTATGTTGAAGTGCTTTGTACGCTTTTTATGAATTGCTGTATTAAAACGAACATTGTATGCCTACATATGAACCCAATGTTATATTTAAGCTGTCATTAGGTAGTCGTCGTACCTGCGCACGCGGTAACGAAAAAATATATGCAGGCATTTCAGTGTTGGTTTGTCCAATGCTAAACAAATATATTTGTTAATAATAGGTTCGATTTGAAGAAATTGGAGATTGCGATAGTTGTAAGTGGGAATTTTGTGAAACATTTTCAATTCCTACCTAACGTGAAAAGTGATTGTACTTAATTAAAAAAAAAGAAGATAACAAGTAACAAACTTACAGGGCGAAAACTAATTAAGGATTTCTTTAAATTCATCTCTCAAGAGCGTTAAATGGGGAAAGAATTTTTGTATGTGAATTCGTCATTCCTGATGTTATTTATATGAAAATCGGCTATTAGGTTTCTGTTTATGAATTAAAGACAGTTTTTAAGAATTTTTTGAAAATTCATTACCTAAAAGCGTGAAAGAAGTTTTATAGAAGTTCAACATTTTTTAAGGTTAAAAATATGAAGATCGGTGTTTAGGCTTCTTTTTTTCGAGTAGAAGACAGTTGTTTCAGTATTATTGAAAATTAATTGTCTAAAAGGGTGAAATTAGGGATAAAAGTTTGTATGCAAGTTTCCCTTTTTTCATTCTAGATATATGGAAATGGACGTTAAAGGTTATGCTTATGAAGCAAAGATTGTTTTTAAAATTCATCTCCTAAAGGGTGATTTAGGGATGTTAACTTATATGGAAGTTCGCCTTTTCTGATGTTAGAAATATGGAAATCAGTGTTGAAGCCGTTCATTAGTTAAACTCAGTTGATACAGCGTTTTTGAAAATTAATCACTTAAGAGGTTATAATTGGTAATGACTTTTGTCTTTTACAATATTAGAATAATAGGTTTTATACCTATGGAATTATTTGTATGATTGTAGCGTTTGAAAATAAAATGTTAATAGTTAAGTTAGTTTAATTATAATATAAATGTATTGTTATACCAAAAATTATGAGACCATTTTTAAAGAAATTTATTTTTATAAACCGCTTAGTTTTAGTAGCTTTGTTTTTGTTAAATGCCTTTACAGCCTAGCATTTAAACATGCCAACAATTTATTAATGAGTATTCTTCAATCACGCAGTCAAGATCTTTGGTGCAGGGTGAATATGAAAACCTGGTTTGTGAACTGATTGTCTACAATTTTTTAAGAATTTGTATTAAGATTGTGAAATATCATAGTTTATCATTTGATTAGTTTTACGTTAGCATTTGAATACATTTTCCTGACAATCAATAACGGATTGACTTGTAAATCTGGACTCAAAAAAAGAAATTCCCTGGAATTGAATTCGAATCATTTTGTTAGGCAAAATGAGGTTATAGGTTTTAGAATGCAGTTTACCCGAAAACTGAGAATTAAGGGAATTGGTTGGGCTTTTAAATATTGTTTCTGATGGTGTATACCATTGGGTGCATAGGCTAGTTACGAATTATGCAATATTTAAACATATACACGAAAAAAATGCGGTATTTACTTTTATCACACTATAAGGCTTTTGGACTAGCTTCATATTATATATAATATAGTCAAATTGATTTTAAGAAATAATATTTTTTTTTATAAATATATTTTGAAAGAAAACAAACTTATTGACAATTTTCTTAAATAAGTTATGGTATTAAAATTTAAGCACCATTTATACATGAAGCATACTTTGTCCTCACTTTAATATGAATTTATTTTTTATGTATTTATTTAATAAAAAAGCATTTGGGGGCTTTATATTAAATCACTGATAATACATAGCAAGTCTTACCTTTGAAGACCTGGAATTTTGGTGATGTATGATTGTTCACAATCGGGCACTTGCGCTGATCGGCGCGCGAAATTCGATCGGGTCGCAGTCGTGGCGCACCGCGCACGCTATAGCGTCGGTCAGTTGCGCTGCTCACGCTGTCACCAGCGCGTACGTCGCTCACGCTTATAACTGATGATGGGCGGTGTGTGCGCACCCACCACGCCCCGCCTCGTCGCGCCCCGCCCGTAGCGCCTTCGACACGTGAAAACTGTGCACTAAGTGTTTCTATGTACACCTTGTTCGTGGAAAATGTTGCAATTTTACTGTTATTATTGATTTTACTTAATTATATCATTATTTATTGATTATTGTATATAAATATAACAATAAACAACACTTTATTTAAAAATTATGATATCTTTCTAATTAACTACATAAAATTTAAGTGATATCCCATATTTCCATATTCGAATAATATTACCTAGTAAGTAGAGAGTAGATAATTTAATTAAAAGACAAAGTTTTTGTAAAAAATAAATAAATGAAATATTGGGTTAGTTAATTAAAACAATAGTAAACAGCGATATCACAATTAGAGTCTGCTATCTCGATAGTATATTCTTTAGGCGGAGTCAACAAACTAATGATTTCAAATGTAACAAGAGCTTGTTGTTTTCATTGTTATTTTTAGAAACGAACTTAATCATACTTAATTATGTAAACAAAGAAGAATTGACGACAAACGTAGGTATTCTCGGCTCTCGTTTTAGATTTTTTGTTTAAAAACTTATTTCAAACAACATAATTATAGGTTTTATTTAATACTACATACATATTTTTAGAAGATTTATTTTTAAGATAGTTTGTGACCTAGATTGTTACTTGCGCGTTTATTTCCATTTTCCAGTTCTATAATTAGAATGGTTATTCAGTACTTATATATTATATTATAGTGGTTTAATTAATATCTGCAGCTTAAACCAAGTTATTTAAATAGGTTAAAAATATTTCATTGACATTATGTCCATTTTGATTGTACAATGAGCTATGGGAATGGCGTAACTTAGAAGTTCAGTTTGTTCAATGTGAGTAAACATTGAGGTATGGAATATCCCGCGGTGAGACGGCCGCTGTCTACCAGACGCCTACAGCAAGTCACTGACATTAGTTATTTATAGCAATTTCTTTACAATAACTTGAAGAGTTTAATATAGCAGTAGTATTTAAAGGAACTGACAATATATTGATGGATGTAGTCCTTTGCGTGTAAATGATAATTAATCATAGTGCAACTGTGTCGCCTGTTGTCATTTATAATAGGTATGAGATGTAATTAATTAAATCAAGTGTTTACACGGTCTTGTGACTAGCTTTTGTTCGTGGTTTCACCAGGCTCGGTGTAATAATATTTTTATTTTAAAAAATTGTAATATTAAGATTGTTAAATATGGAAATAGCGGTTATTTGACTCAAATCTATGTAAGTAATAATTTAGAAACAAAAGGTACAGAAGATTTAATTAACTTAGACGAAAAAATATTCCGCTGAATTTCTTTCGCTAGTTCTTCTCAGGTCTGATTTGTTTTTTTCCGAAAACACCCTCAATCAACAATGAACGCTAAAGTGAATAAGAATATTCCAAGAACATTTCTCTAACCAATATAACAATAGAATCTTATTTACTTATTAAGATAATTTTTAATTTTCATTACAAAACAATACTCAAATGTAAATAATTCTTATGTAAATAAAATTATATTTTCCTGGAAACATTAATATAACCCAAGAGTTTTGTTATTCTCTTTAGAAGTCTTTTTTTCCGTCATATTTGAACAGTGTCCAACGAAAGTTCTTAGCAACAATTTATTAAAATAAAAAATAACACATTTAAAATTGATGTTAGTTTCGAATACCATATTTTACCTAAATGTACAATCAACAACAATCATTCAAATTCACGTTAGAGTTTAGGATGGATGATATATCTCCTTAAATCCCATACAGCTAATACCAAAAACATAATTAATTTTAAGCAAAAGGTCAGTAGTTAAAATAATAAACTAATTCTTAGATTACATTAGATTAGATATATATGCATATCTTATAATCCTAACAAATATTATAAATGTAAAAGTGAGTTTGTTTGTATGTATATATTTCTTAATGGTACATTATGAAATTTAGCGTACACGTTCTTAAGGGTACAGAAAAAGATAAAGGATACCTCCCTTCACCCATTACACACGCGGGCGAAGCCACGATTGAGAGGTAGGTAAGTGAGAGGTTTTAGTCTGAGGCGATGTCACAAACATAAAAATAATAATATGTTATTCGTTAGTGATATCTAATCGTTTCTACATCCGTTATAATTAATATGTTGGTGTAGATTTGTGCAATATTCTAGAGATTTCATTAACATTGAAATAATATTATATAGGACGCAAATTACCAAATTAAACCCTTTGTACAATACCAACATTATGTAATGAAAAATTGCTATGTCATACAATAATTAAAAGCATGAAAGCATTTTTATAACTTTACAAATAAATATTAGATAACATATAATAATATAATGGTAAAAAGTCTAACTGTTAATTTTGCAATTAAGTTTCTGATCAAAGATAAATATATATTTTTTAATTTCCCCAATCTTGCAAAATGCCCCTTAATTATAATGATCTATTAACTATTATAGTAATTATTTCACGTTATCATTCATTCTGTTCCTTTATTTAATTAGAATAGATAACATATGACAGTTGCGGTTGGCGCCGCTAGACGTTTTAGGGAATCACTTACAGCGTAGCGTTATTGACGATGACTTTGCTTACATTGCTTAAAAAATACTTAGGAATTAAAACACCGATTTGTGACGATTATTCGATATATTCAGTTCGTATATGAGGAAGTTTTAAATGGTTAGCAAAAAGTTTATATTTAGTATTGTATGTATAGGAAAGTTTAATTTTATCATATTTACAGAAAGATAAAATCGCAAGTGAACTTACTTATAAGATTATACCAATAATGACTGACAATGATGACCTGCACCCTTGTAGTGATAAGAAAATATTTCATGTTTTAAACATTGCCCTAATTCTGTTGCTCCAAATTAGACAAACAATAATCTATTTACAGACATGGATCTAAAATTGTCGTTAGATTGATGTTTCCAATCTAGAACGCGACAAGGCCAGTTATCGGCATTTGTTTTGTTCTCCTATTAACAACTAATAAACAACGCCTCATTAACTGCAACTAAGTGATAGAAATAGCTTTGAGTGATTGGCCTACGACCTAAAATGCACCTATCTAGATCGTAGGTTCGTCTCTTCCTTTTTAGCTTATCTAAAGTACCATGTCTGATATTTCCACTGAGTCTTTCCCAACCAAGGATGGATTTAAATTTGTTTTATGACCTAATTTACTTGAGAACGTAACTTTCTTGTAATGTTTTTTTATATGAAACATTAGAGTTTTAATATAACAGGCTGGTGTCTGAACGTGAGACAGGCTTGAGTAGATTAATATGGACTCTTCAGTTTTCAAATAATAACAAATATTTTGACCAATAGTCAAATAAAAAAGGAAGGTAAAACAAGAAATAGATTAGATATTATATTATAAATGTTATAATTGAAACAAATTGCCTATAATTTAGGCAAGAATTATCATGATGTAAAATAGTTTGAATTCCAAATAGTAAGACGTGATGAAATGAGCACTCGGTGCAATAACTTGTTTCCCGCTCTTCGTAATGACTGGAAACCTGTCTGTTCATAAACGCACATTCGTACATCTAAGGTTAATAAAATAATATGATTTTATAAATTTGCTAAATATTAAGCATTTTCAAAATGACAAGATAATAATATTATTTTGCACAATATACTAAACACAACTAATACTCAATTTTTTGAGCTCCTGACCACTTGTTCAAATAAATACGCAAAACCGATTTCTAACGGGTTTACCATTTGCCATTAAGGTGTCTAGCCTGTAAGTAAAAGAAGCCTCTGTTTGCCTTTTTTAGTATTTAATTTATAGTTCTTGCGATTATAGTCATTCGGTTCTGTTTTGATCATGATTTGTAGTAAGTACTCATAAATGCTAACATCATATAAGTTTATAATAATAAAATCCCGAGAAAGGAGAGTTTACGACGGCGAGCGGGCAAATGAGCCTCTAGCAGACATTATTTATTTATGTTAACTTGAAACAGAAATCTGCGAATAATGTAAGTGTCGACTTCATTTATAGAAGCTCTATTCGATTTTACAAGTTGAGCTGCCGTCAAATTTGTGTTTAAAATCTGTTTCGATGAACAAACGAATATTTTTATTACACTCGGCGACCGTACTTCAAAATGTATTAATATTTCATCTGTATAATCTGACCGACGTCTGCGCAGCGTAATATTCTTACGATTATTTGTGGCTGCGTGTTGATACACATAAATTACAGACTAAGTTTCCAGAGTCAAGTACGCGTTTCGTGTGCATCAGATACAACATGCAATTACGGTGATATGATTGGACACTGTCTACGAATGGCACAATGAGTTCTGATTACTTGTGGGGTTCAAAATTATCTTCCATCCTTCTACTTGGACGCTCTTTCTTATTTGCAAATGATAAAAATACGCGATGAACATAATTTGTATTTTTTTTAAATATATTTTTTCTATTAACTAAATAAGTATTTTAGTTTTTGGGAGACCTGGCCAAAGTGCGAGCGCATTTGAAGCTACCCAAGAAAGAGACCCACTCAAAATGAATCTAAAACCAATTATATAAGTATATTATATATTCCAATGAGTAGACGTTCTTAATTAAATATACTTACGATTATTATACTTGTATTTTATTATTATTATATATTTATTATCTTTATTTATTTGTTAATTTTTTTATAAAGAATTAAAAGAATGATAGAAAAGATTATTTGCCCTCTGTTGCCCCAGGGACTCCAGACCTCTAGAGCCCGTCTAGGTAGGTAATATTCTAGTGCCAAGCGGTGAGTGAGTGAGCCAGTGTAACTATAGCCACAACACCATAACACATAACATCTTGATTTCCGAGGTTGGTTTGCTAATATTTCTTAGAGGCCAACGTCTTTAGGCGGCGATTACCACTTTCTATCGGGTTAGCCAGTCTTCCTTACTATTTAGGAAAAAATATGAGAAAATGCTATTTGCGTAAGTAAAGTATGTGAACATTGCACGCTCCTCGTATATATCGCTTATATATTTAGATAATAAAATTATCATATCATATTTCAAACATATAATTAAATACATTTTACATAAAATAACATACGCAAACTAAATCAAACATAGAATAAATAAATATTACAAAGTATTGAAAACCATTTTAAGTCCCCGTTTGATTTACGACAGGGACCCTAAGTCAGTGACAAATAAAATAACTGAATCTAGTGTCACACTTACAGTCAGTCGAATGCAGTATCTGGTGGGCAGTATAACAACAGGCAATAAAATATTCATTACTCATGTGTCACGGCGGCATCCTCCATAGTGGGAACGATGCGAAGTTTATATCGAACACATGTAATGTTTTCTTTTTGTTCTTATTATGTTTCTATTGTTAAAACAGTACTAATATCAACATTGAATCATTGAATACTATGTATCGGCGACAGTAAAACCACGTAACATTATATTCACATTGTTACCAAAGTATCATTAAATTCACTCATCTTGATTGATGATTCTCTCTCTGTAATTATCTGCTTTTAAACAAAATAGATATTTTAATGCATACTAATTGTAGCGCATAATATTTTACGATATTTCTGTAAACAATCTCACTCATATATTAAATTTGTTAAATGATCCATAACACACTATTGTCTTCCCAAACTAATTACTGATAAATCTAATATATTTATAAGATTTATTAAATAGATAAAATTAAATGTTAATACTTTCAAATAAATGATATTTGAATGAAGTGTTCTTACTTTCATAAAATGAAATTTTCAAGGTAAAAAATATCAATGTCAATAACGTCGTAATTGCTGTTATAAGGTATAGGTATATTAAATTCATTAAAATAATACATATATTTCTTCTTATTTAGGTGCATGAATATAAAGAGCCCTTTAACGTATGTGTAGCGCCATAGACAGTAAACGTAGTCGAACATCGAGTGTAATAGATGAATAGAGCCGGTACTTTATTGAGTAATATACGCAGTTGCATATTGTCAGATGCAATTGCAATAGTGTAGGGATGTAGGATGAAGCGTATCCAAATGGGATATAAATAGAGCATATACGCAGTAGGTTAGACGTGGCGACCTGGTTACGCTAATCCCCTGTTTGGAATGGTCTGAATGCTTCTGTGGTCTCACGGAAATCACGTGGCCCTTCTGTAAAATAAATAACAAATAAAATTATAACACTTACTTAAATGTTTTTCGACATATATGTCGATCTGATCAGTTTTAAAACATAGATTGCATTTATGTATATTTGTGAATGTGTTATGTTCACTTTAAATCTTGCTAGGTCTTCGGTCCAATTGCACGCGTATGTACCTACATATGAATATTGTTGAAGTTGAGGTTAGAAAGTTATATTTTTGAATAAGTAAGTATCGTTCTCCTGTCCTGTCTATCGAATTATAATACACCTCGATTCACACCCAATTACTTCATTTTTTCAAATATTTCAATCTCTTTGTAACAACAAATGTTGAGTAAAAACGGCATTATTAATTTACGAGCAACGTTAAAACGATACACAGTATAAAGGCATAAAAGTCTACATTTATTTATACTGTATTCATTATTTGGACTGAAATAAAGAATCCATAGTAGTTAGTTACTTCTGCTCGTTTTTTGTCTATTGTTACTTTCTTGTGAATATGATTTAGTTTTCTTAATAATCTAGTGTGACCAACACTGGTAAAACGAGCTATTCTGTAAAAACTAAGTCGAAACTTATTGCAGAATATGACATTAACTAGAAAAACTATGACTTTTAGAAGATACACGTCAAAATATCAAAACAGCGTAATTCAAGATTTCTAAAGTCTTTATGATGTTATACGATGGGGCGAAAATTAATAAATGTAATTAATTATTTTAATGTAACAAATACACTTATGATAGTTTTTCTGACCGAATATCTTCCACGGCGGCTTACCTCAACGTCAGCAGGCTGACAATCGCATCCATCTATGTACAGAAAATATTATAAAGCCCAAGTGTCGGTTAACACACGTGCACGCTCGATGGCCTAACTATCATAGGTCGGACCGCAATTCGACACAATACGTCAGGAGCAAGACTCAATAACTTTTAATTTACTGGTTCGACTTTGGATTTCAATCCTGGACCGTATAAGTCAGATTAGACTATGTAGTCATTAGGAACAAAAAATATTAAATAGTCATAACTTATAATATTTTATATGATTTCATGTACTTACATAAAGCTGAATATATATATATATAGTCATAAATTAATCTTGTTTTTATTACTCTCGGATTACTGGATATATTTGTGGCATTCCTTTAATGAATCATATTTCGTAAACAACCATGACCTTTGTACTGCAAGGCTCGTAACGCAAAAACACGCGGTTAACGTCTGACATGCATTATACGCGTGGAAACGCATGTGCAAATGGACAAACATAGCTCAAGATGGCGTGTCTTCAATAATAACATCCTCGACTTGATTTATGAAGTATCTAGTAGTAACTTTAACCTTTATTCCGTAATTTTGTTATATAATATATTGAAAAAAAATTAATATTATGTTATATGTTATTGTTTACGTTTATTTTTTAAAGTAGTTTTAGAAACCAATAAAAAATGTTATGAGTAATATGTTTTACAATTACTGTTTACTATTACAAAGTAGTTTTTTATTTTATTTTTATCATTTCATAAAAAAACCAATAAAAACAAACTTTTGAATAGTCTAGTGTAAAGTTTTGCTGTTTTTCGTTATAATAATTATGTGATCTATTCTATAAAGTAAGTCTGGTAGTTTATTAATTATTTTTTTAGGAATAGGAACACTATTTATTTATTAGTATTTAACAGATAATATATATTTGATAAATTGAATTACGTATAGCATGATAAAGGTGACAACACCATTATAATAATTACAAAATGTTTATATGTTAATACAAAATACATACCTTTCGATTTTTTTAAGTTATATAATATAATGTAAATTAAGTAGGTAACCAATTAACTTCGTTAAATCAAAAATGAATATTTAATGGGTTTATTATTAGAGTTTTTATTAATAGGTAGGTTTTTATTAGAGTTCTTATTAATAGGTAATGTATACATGTAAATTACAATTAAACTCGTTTAAATTAAAATAAACGCATTTTAGTTAAAACACTAATGAATGGCTTTCTTAGTCTAGATTATTGTCAAAACGCATTTATTGTCTCGCGTTTGCATGTAATGCAAAGCTTTTTTCTTAAAAAACATTTTTTTACTTTGTTACTTCATACTGTGTGTTCAGTATTTTATACTTGCATTTGTATTTTCTTCGTTAATTATATTATTTACAATTCAGTCTATTTCCAAGATCATCATTTTTTACTAGCCTTTGAAATACTGAGACACCTGAACGAGCTGTGCCAATTAGTTTATTGCTTATTATTAGCACAATGCCAAAACTACATAAAAAAGATTTATAACAAGAATATTTTTGTACACGAAATAGTTGAAACAGTTGGTGCTTACTAATATTTCGAGACATTACAAATAAAATATAGAAGTAAGTATAGATGATTAAAATAAATAAATATTAAGTAGGTTATTTTCTGAAACCGTTATTTTTAGGATTTTATCATATCGTGATTAAATTATAAGGTACCCAACTTTTCGTTTTTTAAATATTGTGTATGCTAATGATATTATTTAATGTTAAAACCCGAACGAAAAATAGTGATGTTATAACTTTAAACCTATGCTTGTCTATAGTATCGTAGCTTTTAAACGGATCTACCGATTTTGATTTAGTTTGATCGAGAGTGTACTTATCTGTGACTATAGAAAATCTATTCAGTTGTTTCAGACTTGATTGGTTCAGTAGGTTTTGAATGATCGGCTTTATTTTTTAAAATATAATTTATATAAAATTAACTTTCAATGGGCGTATAAAGTACGTTTATTCCGATGTGTAACTAATAAAAGTCAAAAAAAGTATTTTGTTGATACTTCTTACTTATAATTCGGCCTTTTGTTCTGTATTCGACTGAATACTGAATACTAAAACACTATTCGACCGATTAACACTTTAATTATAAATTGGGTAAAAGCAGAATATTATAAAATAAAATAAAATCCCTATAGTTTTAGGTATTTATTATCACTATTGAATCAAACAAAAAATCAAACCAGGCAAATACAAATTAATCAAATTATTCTTACTAGCCAAATGTTGTTAATTCGGCTATACGCGAATATCCAGTCGTCATTCATGTAGATAACTATAATGGTATATAATTTAAAAACTACAGTTGCATGATTGCTTGTGTTTATTTTTTTTCCTTATTATATCAAGCTTACTGCTTGGGTCAGGAAGAGGGTGCTTTCGTTTTAAAATATAAACAAATAAACACAACTAATTGTAATAAATTTAATCTATACACGTGGTGTGGTCTTTTGACCTTAGGAAATCATAAATTTTCCATTCGGATTGTCGAGACGCTTGTTGCCTACCTCTTTATAGTTGTTAACTAAGACTAATAGATACAACTATTTATACACTCACCCTAATGATCAAGTATTTACGTAATATTATGATTATTATTTGTTCAGTAAAAAGGTAATAAAACGTGTATACCTACTAGATACACTAGAGTACAGATATTGCTCTCATAAACAAAAATAAATAAATAATACCAAACACCTGTTCCAGCTACAGATTAAGGGATCACGATCATGATGTAAATAAAGATCATTATTGTCACAAAGAAAGGCTTGAAAAAGCAATAAAGAAAATAAAGTTATGATATTTTTTTAATGATGTCTGAAATTAGAAATATACCAGTTTATGTTGGTCCCGCTTTGCGCTCAGTTTGCGTGCTAGCGCCATTCAACCCATACTGGAAATTATTGGTACTCAGTCCTACATGGTAGCTCTTTTTTGCGGTTTGTATTATTTACCATTGAGAGTTATAAGTGATCCGTCGGTAGTTTATTAATACGGTTTTATGTTACGTTCTTATATAAAATGCAAATATGGTTAAATTAATTGATACAATAGAGCAGCGGTCGCAGCAACGACTTTTTTGTCATCTTCATTAAATTGGATTTTAGTCCAAAAAAACTTCTGATAAATTAATAAGTATTATAGAGTTGATACAATTATATAACATATAGAAGTATTTTAATCTGATTCGTAAACTAGTCGATTATACATATTATTAGTTAGCATTACTTATGGATAACGTGCTTTCTCTCAACCAAGATTTTATGCCTCCTTGACAATTAGTCGAAATGATTCTCAATTTACGAAAATTTAATAAATTGATAATTCCTTATCAATTGTCGTAAAAAGAAAATTTTTAGAAAGTTTGTCAATTTGACGTAGGCATAGGTACGATTTTGGGGGGGCAGGTCATGACCCCTATGACACCCTATCAGGTCGCGCTGGACAGAATCAAATCTAATTCCCGATTCCATATTTTGAGATGTGTCGTTTAAATTTCCTTTATAAAATACAAAATAATATAATTAATAATTATAGATATCTGCAAATCTCATGGTTTTTTAATATTTTTATTAATTTATAGCAAGGCTTTTATAATATTTGACATTATTAAATTTAATTACAGGCTGCTAATGAAAATAAAAAAAAAAAAAACTTAATTTTAGTTTACAAAGGTAAAATAACATACTTACATGGTATTTTAATATACCGTATTTGGTATTCGGCCGATTAAATAATAACAAACATACTTAATACAGCATTTGAGTTTTAACAGATGGGTGTTCCGGTTTATTCAAATGGAGTGAATTTTTAACACTATTTAGAATTGAAAACAGGACGGTATATTAAGCGTTTTATAAGTATAATTAATACTAACTTCTTGTTTATTTTGGTGAATAGTATTATTTCATACTAGAGATCGTTCTAATCCTTGATGCGGCTTTAGAATTTGTCTTTATAACAACTATATACAATTCACAGCTTTTTTTGTCATTAGAAAATACAAATCGCTATATCAGTGCATTTTAAATCTATATTATCTTCGAAAATATTCATTTAAATTACATGAAGTACATTTATTCCGATGTGTAGCTAATAAAAGATAGAATAAGAAGAGAAGAATAAGTAAATGGTCATATTGATCTAAATTAAATGCACAATGTATTTAAGGTAATTAATTGGATAAGGATAAATGCCGTATTGCTTAAAATCACTTCGTAAATAAGCTATTACTTCTTGTAACAAGTAAAGGATAAAATGGTTATTGTGAGTTATCTGTAAGAGATAGACATGTGTTTATCTACTATATTACGCATGTATTATACATATAAACCTTCCTCTTGAATCATTCTATCTATTAAAAAAAACTGCAACAAAATCCATTGCTTAGTTTTAAATATGTAAGCATACACAGGGACAGACAGACAGCAGGAAGCGACATTGTTTTATACTAAGTAGTGATACGATGTATGGATGTTCGATTGTTTAGCACACGAGATTTTGTCATATAGATAAGGCTGAATATTTTACTGTTGGCAAATATCTTTATCTTATTGAGACAAAGAACTCAACAAGTTTTCATACATATAATGGAAAGTTCAACATGGATCAATTTTAGGTCCTTTTATATTTTTTAATTGATGCTTAATTCTGATGACGAACTTTGCATAAATACATGTAGTACAGAAAAAATTGTAAACACCAAGTTTACGTTTCCGCAAAGTCAATAGGGTATTATCGGTAGTGAAAAATAAATTATGAAATTTGATAAAAATTAAAATATATGTAGAAATATACTTAAATATTTTGATGGACATCACCCCATATTTTCACCACGCAAGCTATTTCTTATTTGCCGATGATCTTAAATTAATGAAGCCTATAATTACAAACGCTGATGTAAATAAATTGCAAGAAGACATTAACAGATTGAAGATGTGGAGTAGCGCTAACAATATGATACTTAATATAAAAAAAAAATGTCACTACGTACAGTTTACCCGCAATATAAAGGCTGAGCCAAACAAATATTATATTAACAAACAACAAATTTTACCATTGCACTGTATACGAGACCATGGAGTTACTTTAGATTCTAAACTAAGATACGACACACATATATTTAATATTGTATCTAAGGGATTTAAAATTCTTGGTTTTATACTCCGTAATATGAAGGACTTCAAGAATATTTCTACCAAAATTAAAATATTCATGACTCTAGTTCTTCCCATACTGGAATACAATAGCATTATATGGAATCCACAGTATGATGTCCACATCAATAGATTAGAAAAAGCTCAAAAACGCTTTCTTTACCATCTTTCTTACAGCGATTTACAGGCTAAAAACATCACGAGTTATAACGACAGACTTAAATATTATCACATGACCTCTTTTATAAATCGTAGACATATCACAGATCTGTACAAAATAATACATGGAGTAATCTGTTGCAAAAGATTCAAGTTAATGCTCCTTCTCGTATGCCCCGTATAAAAGCATATAACTTATTTAATATTCCTTCATTGCAATTAAAATTTAGGCCATTATGCTGCTGTTCCAAGGCTTTGTAGACTATAACATATTTTCTAGAAATAATAATTACCTCGATATTCATCGTTACAGTTTGTCCAAATTCAGAGTGTGTCTAACTAAACTCTTTATCTAACACAAAAAAAATATTTAATTAATAAGCTATTCTTAATTTTTAAGTTACTAATTTATATTTGTTTTTTACTGCTACGTATATATTTTTTTTCACTTTTTATCTTAATTGTAATTATTATTTAGTGCATGCTGTGGTCTCCTACAATTGAAGGAGCACACAACTTGCAACCCTTATATTGTTTAATTTTAAGAATATGTATTTAGTGTGTATCTTTTGTTAGAGATTCGAGAATTAAATAAATAAATAGATATTGAGTGATAAAAGCGTATTATTAATTTATTATATTAAAATTAAAAGTCGTAATTTTTAGTCTTCATTTCACGTGACCTAGAACACTGGCCGCCATGATGTGGCATCAGATAGGCAAAAACGGTCATTTCAATACCATCTGGCTCTTTGATAAACAACTTTTCTAGAGTTTTAATGCTAATATTTGTACATTACACTCCAACGATAGCGATTGTAATTCATTATTTTCCCAAAAAAACACCAAATATTTATGTTAACGTTGAATGAGTAGGTACCGGTCGTACATACACGACTGTTGTTTTTAACAATCTGACGTCAAAAAAATTACTGACAGCGTTTTAGCGGAAATAAAAATGTTTAAAATTTAATTTAAATTAATTTAATGGCAAGAAAGCGTGTTTATTTTGCCGAAATATATTTTTAGTGACTTTTTATAAGGATAATTAATATTTTGAAGTACTTTTTTAAACATAGTAGAATATCCTCTTCCTTGGACAAGGTGTTCGTTTCTGTAATAAAATTCTGGTGGAACTTTAGTTTTGCCGCTTTCCTTTTATAAGATTTTAATCGTTGTAATGAAAAAGAAAATGTAGTAGTGCTACAATGAATAACCGATAATCATGAGGAAATAAATAGTGATAAAATTAAGTTATAGTTAAACCTGTATTGTACATACGTAGGTATGTATATGTTCTTGTATTTAATAAGTTATGATTATTATGTTGATATATATATTTATTTTTGTTAGTTATAATATATTATTACAGAAATATCTAGGTAGTTTAGCTAGTTCCCTACGGTCAGTTAGCATCTTTCTAAATACTGTACCGCTGTACTGGAGTGAATCTACATTCCGAACCGGTGGTAGATTCACTTAATATAGTTTTTTTAATGACGATTCAAAATTGCTTGTAAAAGCCTACTTGAATAAAGTATATTTTGATTTGATTTCATAATTAAATTACCATTCCACGCGGTCATGGTGTGTACAGTAGCTATTTTATTTGAATATACTAAAGGCCATTACGCCTGTCCAAATACGGGACTTTAAGGTGTGGGCGATCCAATTGCTTATGGGGGTGATTCAGGCGCAAATGTTATCTTGTAATTTATAAGCAATTCACAAACGTGCTTATATGCATATTTAAACATTAGATTGAAGTGGTTTGTTTAAATCTACGTAAACAGTAAGTAGATACATATATTTGATTTAATCTTAGCGAATATGCTAGTACGTATAGTTTCCAAATTATCTAAATATATTAAGAAACTAAAGTCTACAAAAGTACTAAGTCTAGCTCTCCTTCTTTCTCTGAGCAGTGGTATAGAAAATTTTAAAAGACGTTTCGCGTAAAGTTAGTAATAGAATATGCACCTAGTAAGATTTATTAGCATTGGTCAAGCTTACTGATTCTGATTTGCTAATTACAATTTGCTAATTTTCCGCTGTATGTAATCAAGCCAATGAAATTCATCGTATAGAGTAGAACTTGTCATATTATAAGGAAAAGTAAGTTTTATAAAATCTAAACTGTTTGGTGGAAATCAAGAGGTAGTTTATGATAATATTTTACCTACCATAAAACGCTATAACAACGTTTTACAACAAATATTCTAACAAAAGTATATAAGAATAATAAAATAAAAAAGGCGCTAAAGAATAGCATTTAGGTACCTACACTGGGCAGTACGTAGCGACAACCCTTAAGTTCAACACAACAAGTTCTTTCTATTTTTAAAAGCTTTTATTTAACTTGCAATGTGTGTTTGTTCGGGTGCAATCTTGCTACTCAATTTTGAAGCAGATATCTTTAACCGATTAAGCTGAAATTTTGTATACACATTTAGTTTGGAGGATAATACAGGATACACTGTGTTATGTAATTCTAAATCCAATGCAAGATGGCGGAATAGTTATTTTTATTGCATTTCTGTAATACGGGTATCAAATGAAAGGGATTGTTGAGAGTAACTGGAAAAATAATGTGACGTCATTCCAAATCCATACTGCGAAACACCCAAGAAAGCGGAATAGTTACTTTTTATGCACTTATGCAATATGGGTATCAAATGAAAGGACTTGCCGAGAATCATTAAACAATATTCTGACATCACTCTTAATCCAATATGGGGGGCTTTTGAAGTTTTTTAGTATTACAAAGTTAACCGGCAAACAATATTGCAACAATGATGCATAGAACTTGAGATGAACAGACTCAGAAACCTAGCCAGGAATAAAAAGTAAAAAATTGCTAAGCTGTATACGTATCGTTATCTTGGCGATCCTGGCGATAATATTATTTTTTCAAAATTATTTAATAATTGTATTGCCATCAGTCATTTGTACGTGTATATAAGTACATGGATGACGTTACATAGATATAAATAGATGTTGTTAATTTTAAAAAAGGGTTTAAATTTTTTAATTCATAGTTAACTAGCGACACACCCCGGCTTCGCACGGGTGCAATGCTGCCACTAAATATACTAGAGAAGTTTTATACTATGTAATGATTATATGAATTTTCTCTACAAACAATCTGATTACGTCTGCCTATTCCTATGCGAAACAACTCTCCATCGAAGTTGTTTTGTTAATACTTAGGTACATCAGCTAAGTAAGCTGACCTAACTGTAGTTTAAAAAACGTAGCATTAGTAATAAAATATATATTTTGGATATAATTATATTTAGCTACTTCACTTTAGTACTCTGTAGTTACTCTATATATATAGTAATTTTTATAAACAACTAATATACTAATTTTAATAATATAATTGTACTTCCATTTTATTTCTTATGATATTTTTCTAAAAGTAAAAGAATTATATTTAGTTAAATCTATATTTATATTTATTTTTTTTATTTTCTAAGGGACTAAGTAATAAACCAATATATATATTTATATATAACGTATAGTAGTAGATACAGTGCGTTCCTTAGTGGGTCCAAGTATATGATACATGTCAGAAAATGATTGTACTCCAATAGGTATTTTATGCTGAACATGTTTTTTTTACTTTGACTTCTATAAGAGACAGGTATATAACTGGATATATATGTAGGATTTAATTACTCGTTAGATATTATAGCGTAGAATTGTGTGGTGACTATTGATCTGATGTCAAATTATTATCAGCTCATTAATCTGCCCATCCTTTTTAAGTCTAGTCGCCTTAACAACCACCCTGAGCTAATTATATTTTTACATACTAGTTTTTACCATAGCTCTAAGTTAAAAACAAATGATAGTGAACACGTAACGTATGATCGACAATATTGTATTGTTATTTTTAATAATTTCATCCATACAGGATGATTTACAATTTAGATAGTCAGGATCGGATTTGGAGCTCTGGAGGCCCGGGGGCAACAGAAAAGTGGGGCCCCTAGTTTTTTTTTTTATAAATTAATTTTAAGAATTTTATTTCTGGTCTAAAATCTAGTAAGGTTTGTTTATAATACAGCAAAACTATAAAATGACTATTACTATAATTTGACTATACCTAGATATCTAAACATATATTACATTAAAATTCTTATCTCGTCGAAACCTCTATTTTAGGAGCCCCTGCAGTTGCCCCAGTTGCCCTCCCTTAAATCTGGACCTGTAGATAGTTATGTATAAGGTATAAAATGAGTTGGTAATATCATAAGTATAAAATATTTTTAGGAAACTTTATATGTACAATGCGCCGTGCTCGCGCCGTGCGATGCTGGAGTCTGCCTGCTGGTAAATTCACCACTGTTTTTATGATGTACACAAAAAATATTTTAAATTATTATGCAATGCTATGATGCTAAGGAATATATTACGTGACAAAATAAATAAAATAGTTAGCATTTCTTTGGTCAAATATTATAATCGCCAATTTATACAATAAAAATCTCTGTTACTTGGAACGAAAGCGCTTTTATCCAAATACCAAATGATCATACGATTTTCACAGGGTGATCAACGAAATCAATATATTTAATATAATATTTTAATTAACAGTAAATTTCATGAAAAGCATGAATCAATAATTAAATATTGGTAACATTATATTTTCAGTTAGCTTTGAATGGCTATATTAGAAAATTGAATATGTACTAGTATTGTTCCCTCTCATCGACACACTCATTCTCCTGACAGGCATAGGATGAGGTCGGACCGAGGCGGGATGCCTTGGTCTTTCAGGTCTAGGCGGAAGACGAGAATCCGTACTCGCGCGAGCACGAAACTTGTCCGTACTTTCAGAATGACCCGAAGATGACGTGGAGTCACTACGTACAATGCCGGCTGCTTCTTCTAATTCCATTTCTGTAAATCGACGGCCTGAAGAAAAACAAAAGTAAGTATATATATCAGGATATACTAGAGTATCACTATTAAACATCTGCTCAAAAAAGCAGAATATAAACGGAGACGGGTAAAACGTTAAGTAATTGACTAAATAGATTAGCTACATATGTTGCCAATCGCTAAAAGTAAGCTATACCTACTGTTTTCTGTATCTACGTTAACAAAAGTTTTTGTTTTTTATATTAAAATACATTGAAAAAAAGATGTTTTAAGTTGAGTTGAGTTAATAATTTCATCTTATATTAAAAAAAAATTAGGACAGCTTATATTTTGCATTCGAATTACTCTGTCTGTCGTTTTGATTCATTACATACAAATTGACGCGTACTTCATAGAAAAACTATTATTTTCTAAAGTAACTTTGGTCTAAAATTTTAATTAAAAAAAATGTTACAAGTTAAAGAGGTAAAATATTCGCGTATGAGAAAAGTATAGAGTTTAAAAAAATATATCTTAAAACGAGATATTGACTGCGATATGCGGCAGAATATTTTATCGATGTCATGGTTTTTACTATAAAACACCAACGGGTAGAGTTAGCTTTAATAGCTTTTTGGAGAATGTTGCAGACTGGTAGAGTCGAATATCGTGTATGGGACGTTATTTTTTAATCAACATTATAAAATTAATGTTAACATTCGCTCACGTTTTTTTAATTATAAGCAAGAACTCGTCGTTATTAATTTTTAAACATTGAAGGTCACACTGTACGCTAAAATATGTTACTATCATCATAACAAAATTAACTCATACAGGGCCCTCTTGAAAAGTTAAAATAGTTCGTAAAGACACATGTATTTAAAAATAAATTATTATTATTAGAAAAGTATATTATTTATATAAGATGGTTAGTTAATGTCGAATATATGTAGTAGAGTATATTAACATTATATTTAGCGTAAACGTGGATTTAACTATCTAGACTATATTATACTGAAAACTTTTAATAATTAAAAAAAATCTAAGCAGGAGGATATTTCCAATAGAACAAACGCCGGGCTCGGCCCTCTCTCCGATATTTTTTTTATTGCGAAGGAACTCATTGGTATTTTATATTTAAATTTTTTAATACGAAATTGGTTTTGCGTGGGTGTATGTTTCGTGATATTAGAAACGAACGACATCTCTTGTGTTTATTACGTTTTACATGAAGCTCGAATAGCAGAGGCCCTTCATCTCTTGGCACGCAATAATTTAAATTTTTATGGATGTCATATTATATACGTTTCATTTCATGCCTAGATTTTTTAAGATTTACATTATGTTTATTTTTTTCTTCTGCTTGTTATAAAGAAAGAAGAAATTTACTAATTTTGTTATTAAACCAACATATCATTCCTCGTCTCTTATTTCCTGACTAAGTTAGATATCAACAAAACGTTTTCGTATGTATTTGTGCAACGCCTAATATGACTACTTTTCTCTTAGTTTGAGTGTAACGATGCGAGAACAACTTACAAAACGTGGGATTAACACTAGTAATTGTTTCGGAAGCGGTATCAGATATCGCACGTGAGAGTGGTCGGCCCAGGGCAGCAGGATGCAAGTCAGCGTCAACGCGCCCGCGCGACCATTTGCTGCCCACTCGCCAGAAACGACGAGCGTCACGGAAAACACTCCATACCTGAAAATTAAATGTCCTATTTTTTACAACTCTTATCTAATTATACAGATAACAGGTGATTTTCTTTTTTTGAATATTTTATTTAATACGTTTTGTTCAGTTTACGACTTTTTCTGAATACACAATATGTGCTTTTTCTGGAGATATTATAAAACACCTATGTGTGTTCTCCATTCCTTCACTTTCGCAGGCTGATGGAACGTTTTAAAAAGCCCGGGAGTGTAACATTGTTAACTATAACTTCGGGTTGTCTATGAGAATTTTTGGCTTTATCACGCCTAAGAATGTTCAACATAATTTTCAATAAACTCTATGTCGGCAATGTTCATTTGGCTCTGTTCATGAATCAATACATAGTCTTGAAATGTTAACAGTATCTGACATGACTTAGGATAATTGCAGTGGGATAGATAATTAATTATCAATATTTTTTCTTATTTCATAAAAATATAATTGGTCCCTATGATTGTGCATTAAAGATAGATATCCTAATGGGATAGTTTCTATCGATATTTTGGAAATTGCCAACCATAAAAACTTTCTGTTACTATATAATTAGCGATAGGCCGATACGCCGATTTATCAGCCGAAACTTTGATGGAACTTCTGATGGAATATTAATTCTTATCAAAATTAATTTATTTATTTAAAAAAGATTCGAAGTTAGCTTATTTGAAAATATGCTTTTTTATGGTGTTTTCTTTTGTAATAATTTCATTTTCATCTTTTATTTAATAGAAGAAGAAAACCAACAGAATAACATACTTACGTAGATAATATTGTGAGTCATAACAATAATATGTGCGTGAGATTTTACATTTTTAATTGCAAAGTAATGATGTACTTCAATTAAACATAGTAAAGCAATTTCTGACTTAATCATTATAGTAACGTCTGCTTTATTAAAATATATTAGATATTTTATAAAAGTTAAAATATAATTGCTGTTACAAGTCCGCCTGGGTAGGTAAAACCAACCCACCATATAAGATTGATTTCGCATTGGCGAAGAAAGGAATGGTTAATATTTCTTACAGCGCCAGTGTCTATGGGTGGTGGCGACCAGTTACCATCAGGGCTGATGGACGAACATATGGGCCACCATATGCTCGCTCGTCTAACCATATTATATAAAAATAACTTTTAACCACATCGATTAATTTGATTAGTTGTTCTATTATTTTCTATGTAATATTATCAAATGTTATATTAATATAAGGTAGGCATCCAATTGACAGAAATATACAAGATATTTCTTGACGCCGGATAAATCTGTCACAGAGTGAGACGTCAAAAGTACTTATTAAATGATTTCAAAGTTACGACTTCAACATCTGACGTCTAGAAATTATGGTATAAAAACTTTTAAGGCTTTCCTTTCCTTCAATTTATATCTATCTCCTAGTATATCTTATATAGATATTCGCTTTTAAATGTACATATATAAAAGCGAAATATCACTCACTGATTAATCACGAAATCCTAAATCAGAATAACACATACCAACTTGAAATTTGCCAGGTAGGTTCCTTATAGGGTGTAGACATCCGTTATGAACGGAATTTACGAAACTTCATGCCTAAAGGGGTAAAACGGGGGTTGGTAGTTTGTTTCATAAATTTCGCGCGGGTAAAACCGCAGTATCAGCTAGTGTATTTATATATTTTAAAAGCCTTGCATTCAGGAGTTACATTTACCATGAAACTAATTTGATATTGAACAGTTAGAATACCTTTTCATTTGCTGTAGTTATATTTAGCTGAAAATGACCTTCAACTCTTGCCTTCAAGTCTCCCTTTGATAAAATTTGCATTAATATTTCGTACTTATATTTTCAATTTAAAGATAACAAAATGAAACATATTCGCTACGTATATGTGACGCGTTAATCTAACCACAATTGTTTTGCAAAAATATACAGGTTTCAGTGTGAGGCACGTTCCATTCACATGATCATAAGCTTAAAAATCAATCAGCTTTTACAAACAACTGGTTAAAATACTCGATTGGGTGATTAAGGTTCCTTAATTTAAATATTGTTATCAATATTTTAAATAAGCTCTTATTATGAAAATGAAACATAAAGCAGTTTATTGAAATTTAATTCTCTTATATTACTTATTCTATATGAGCCTTGAACTATTCTTGAGGTTACCCCGTAACTGTACAATTTTATATTAATACTGAAATATTGCCGATAACATAATATAATTGGTGTGATATCATTTGAATATCAACCTCTCATTTGGAGCTCATATACATTAGTCAGGTGGTTATTATATAATAACTCGTCAAAATAAATTATTTGTCAATTGATATGATTAGTACATATTATAGGCGTGAAGATACGAAAAAGAAAGTGATCATACACTTTTTTTTTACAAAGTTACACTACAAAATAGAACATGTCTTACTGAGGGTAATTCTTAATGTAAGCTCGTCTGGATAAGTACCATCCACTCATCAGTATTCTAAGACCAAATAGCAATTCATTACTTGTAATGCTATGTTTCGTTTCGCAGAGTAAATGAACCATGACTAAAGGCTCAAAATACAATTTTAGTTAGTATGATTTGCAAAAAATGTATAGTGGATGGAAAATTTACGACACTGATGAAATACTTAAAATGTTATTATTTATTACAGTGTCAATGCCTATGAGACATTGACAACTTACTATAAGGCTATATGGCCATATACCATAGAACTATTTGCTAGTATGCTTACACATTATTAAACATAGGTATATTCAAAAGTTCAACAAATATGGACTTACAATCCTTAATGATAACAAATACAAAAGTGTGTTCGTTGCTTTGTTGGAGCAAGGATCGTAAGGAATCATCATGATTATTTCATCGAGATAGTTTATGGTTCGGAGAATAAATTAGGGAACTTTAAACAAATTTGTATTTAACTTCACCCCTTTTAGTATGTGTGAGATATTTCGTGAAACTGAATTTAAGACAAGATTCTCGCGACCTAGTGAAAGAAAAGTTTGCTTTTTCTTCGTGTTAGGGACAATACAATCTAGCAAACCAAAAATTTCCAAATAGCTAGACATGATATGAATGCTTGCATTTTAAAAGGATGTTTAAAAACAAAACAATGAAAGTGTAGTCGCGGGTGTAAGCATAATAACATAAATATTGAAAGTATACATTTTCTTACTTGGTCGATGCTTTCCCTGACCGATATTTCGTGAAAGCACACGCAGCCTATTTCCTTGCTTCTTCGTTGTCCTTCGTCTGTACTCACCATTCGATCGCCGACTTGGTCCACTTTGTTTCCTACTAATACTACTGGAGTTTCTAATATACTGTCCTGTAAAGAGAATACAGTGTAACATTGAAATGTATTTATTATAATTAGTAGATACAGATCAATAGCCTTGTATAGTCCTATAGGACGATGGTTAAGAAAACGGTTTTAGAGCTTATTCAACTAAACTGATTAGTGGGTTGGTGTTTATGAAAATATGATAGCAAAGAAGTATATTGCAGACGCTTAGACCACACAGACACAGAAGTTATTGCCGTCATGGTCAACGAGGCGTTTTTTCCAATAGAAGTTATAAATCTAAATTAAATGCTAAACAAGTTACATAAAAAAAAAAAAATTTACATCAATATTATCAATTCGTAATTTATTTTCTTAGTTTTTTCAATCTCGGAGCTTTGTAAGCAGGGAAGGTTATTAAGAACTCGCGTCTCAGTCTAATTAACTTCTAAGCGAACGTTTTTCATATGGCTTCTTCATTATTTTATATTTAACTTAATTTTAAATCGCACCTTCATATGAACAGTATTGATGTGAACATATGGAATAACAACATATAAAATAAAATAAAATATCTAAAAACGATTATTGCACATAATTACATTAATTTTAGCATATAATTTACATTATTACCCGTGACTTCCTACGGGTAGAATAAGTGTCAGTATAAAACGAAAATGTATTGTTATTTTTTTTGAACATGAACCTTTGCAAGCGTACGAAACATGCAATAGTTTCATCACAATCGGATGGATGGTTTATAAACGAATAGGAGTCAAACATTATTATCGGAAAATATTTTCAAAACGAAAATTACATAACATTTTCTTCTTAAATCATGTCACTCAAACGTAAATTTTGAAATGAAAATTAATATCAACATTAAGGTGAAGGTATTTTGCTATTTGTATAATAGAATTTAATAAAGCCTTATTCGGCTACAATTATTGTAATTAAATCATGTTGATATTTTATTGATTGCATTTACAAAACTCAAACTATAATAAAAGCTCAATAAATTTGATAAATTTGCAGAGTCAAAGTCGATTTTTTTTAGGTAAACAAACTTACTTTAACTGTCACATAATAAATTAACGAACATCGTGTTGGATATATTAATATGCCTGTTTATTATTTTAAAGTATAAATTATTTATAAATGTTTTCCCACATGTGCATCAACCCGCATTCAAGCAGCATGGTAGAAAAAGCCGAAAGAGAGAGAAGTATACTTTTTAATATGTACTTGATTATTTTCTTATTTTTAATTAATTAGAGGAATTCTGTTCTGTATTTAATAAATAAACGTTGCGTAGTAACTTATAATTTGGTATACTGACCTTAATAGAGGAGGCCAGCCTACGTCGTCTTTTGTTATAATTGATTAGAAATTTCAAGCGATGGCACTCGTCAAACGAACACTTGTCCGTTACAGAATACATTAGTATAAATGCTTCCGCCCATCTAATATTACTTTCTAAATTTACATATTCGCTTTCCTGTAATGTATAAACTACAGAAATTAAAAAACGTTTTGTGTGTCTATTTTATTTATTGCATATAGTAATTGGTTAAAATTAGTCATTGTCGTTTAACATAATTATAACTTCATTTAAGATTTTAATGTAATATCTTTTACTCACATGAGGATCTCCTGCAGAATCTAATATTTCAAAATACACAGTTTCATTATCTATTACTGTTTGGTAGGTATAAGTTTTTTCTAAATCTGGATCATACTCGCCGATAAAACGTCTTGTGATGAATCTTACTACAAGTGCTAAAATAATAAATATGTGTAGTAACTACTACTACCAAAAATATGTAATGTTATGATGTAGATATTCCAAGCTATTTACGCAAATTTCATGGATGGCTTCCTAGTTCCAGGAACCTAACTAATAATTTCGTTAAATACAGAATATAGAATATAAACCTATTAAACACTATTGGATAAATGGAGTTAATTATGGACCAAACATACATTTGATATATTGCATTTAGATTATTATGTTCACATAATATTACATTGTTGTCATTTAATTAAAAAGTTAAGCTCTATCGCACATTGACGAAACGGAATTTAGTAATTTATGTTACTGGAATTTATTAATGATGATTATACTAAATGCGCTAATTAAATAAGTAGTGATAACAATATAAAAAAAATGTGTATTTTACCCGATTTCCCAACTCCTGACTGGCCTAGCACCATAACCTTAAATGGTTTAGGCTTAGGATAAACTACGAGCTTAGCCAAAGATGACTTTGGAGATGGTGTAGTTGTCGTCATCATCACATTATTCCATCTAAAACGTGTACATATACGTTATTTAAAATTATATAAATATAGCTTATCATTTAGGTACGTTAAAATCAAATTTTATAGCTAAAAACAATTTTACTAATTCCTACTTTCCTTGTATTTATATGAAAGAATGGTATGATAAATCAAAAATGGCTCATAAATTAAATTCGCATAATTATATATAGTTTAATGTTAAAATTTAAAAGAGACAATGATGAAAAACAGACAAACTTTTGAACCACATAAAAGTACCGCTTAAAAGTAAATAATCCAAAATCTGTCGGTCTTATTCTGTAAATCACTAAAAGAAACATATTAAAATTTTTAAAAAAGATAATCTACAGAGTATCGTGTAAATTGTTGAAAATATTGCGTATTCTACAGATTCAAGATTAATGTGTAGATGACTCACTAGTCACTGCTGAAAACATTTCTTGTTCTAATATAACTAAAAATAACAATTTTCTTTTCATTGATATTGTTTCAATTATTCTGTAAAAACAAACCAGTTGTCTGGAAGTGAAGTTTGATTTTAAACACAAGCATCAATAGCAAACATATGTAGCATCTGCTTTGGACTTGGGTATATGTTTCGATCATATTTGTTCTTACAAATCATACTATTTTTGTAGAGAATCAAAACGTGTACTTGATTACGAATCCATACTACAGACTTTATTTGTTTATGATTGCACATATTATTTGCTCAGTAAGCTTGTACTACTGACTTAGATTTAATAAAATATTTTTATTAGTTGATATTTTGCTACGGGTATTTTCCAATTATATGCAATTTTTTCGCTCATTTTTTATCCAATACACACATATAGATATGACCTTTTTGTAGTATAAATACACTTATAGGATACTGGATGCTTTCTGTAATATCTCACGTCCACAATGTTTAAATAATAAGGTTAATTTATAATCAATAATATAATTTAAAACTTACTACAATTACCATAGAAGTGTTATAAATTGACTCCACAATCGTTGAACCAAAATTTCGTCTTTTATAAGTTTGGTACAAATTGATACTTCGGTACAAAAATACATATTACATCCTATAATACTCGTTCAATAATATTTTCAGCGTTGTATATGAGTTAGTCATAATCGCTTTGAATCAAATAAATATATTTATATTTTAAATCCGTAATAAGTCGCTGTCAACGATCGGAGGTTAACGCGAGTATACCGCGAGGGACGCCGGTAGATACTGACTTGCTGAGTACTGACTACGGATTGCTCTATGTAAGAAGTAAGGACAATGAACACGAAATAAGAAAAGGGTTTTCTGATATAGTAAAAAGTTAACAGTAAGCTAACAGGTATAAGATTATTAAAATAATAAACTTTTATGACTATATTGTGTTCGGGGCAGAAAAACCGGGACAATGTGTTAACACATACTTTTCCTAACGCTTGTACGCAGTACGTCTTCGTGTATTTCAAATAATTGTAATGAAAGATGAATATAAAATTAATACAATGATGATGATGCATAATTATATATTGCACTACGTTTATTTTCTAAAATGTCGATAAGCGTAAATGTCGATTATTATTTTACCAAGAATGTTTTATGAAAATAAAAATATTCATATATACATATCTACCTAGCAAAGCTTACCTGAAAGCCCCAAACTATCCGTAGCTACGTTATCTGATAAATCTATATTCTTACATATTATGTATATATTGGGGTCTACTGCTCGTTATAGGAAGTAATAAAGCTCCAAAATGAGGTGCCTTGATGACCGGCCGGGTGCGGCATGCGTGTCTATTTACTCACACGAACAGAATTATCAGGTGTTTCTCTCCCACGCTATGTCACTCATGATAACAATGAAGGTACACTTTGATTGTACCTCACACATGATCATCACCTATTGTATAACATTTTCAATCAGACTTTTATAAATAATGCTGTATTTATCTTGAGTAATTAGAACGTTATATCATAAATATTTTATAATATATTATTTTACTCTATGATATAAAGTAATATTGCTCAAGTGCTCAAGTGTGTTTATAACGATCAATGAAATATATTTTTATACGTACGTAGTCGAAATATTTCGCCTATTAAAAGTTTTTCGAAAGTAATTGATATGCTTTGGAAAAGTTTCGGAACTCTTGCTTCTTAAATTCCTTGTTAGTTTATAATTAATACTCAAGTACTCTACTCAGAAACAAACATCTTGGATGATTAATAAGGTTTTAACACTGTTGTCAATATTGTTAAACGATTACGTTTTAGTTTACCTTGACCTGAGGTTTAGCTTGATCTGACTATAGCGACGACTAAATGATGGTAATAATTGCAGGTTATATAGGATTACATTTAATTGAAATTTGAAAGAGTTTTTCTGTTTTATTTCATTCATTCATTTATCTTTTGTTATTCTGCTTTTTTAAATAATTATAGGTTTCTATTTTAAAGATAGTTAAGTATGTATTCTAAATTCGTTGCAAAAATAAGTCAAAACCGTTGAGTTTTTTATTTTGGTTAGCTACTGTAGGTTTTATTTTTTTAATTTAATTAGGTAATAATAAGAATAAAAAACAAAAAACAAGGGCAGCTTATAAAATATATACAGAAGTCGTTACCACTCGAAGAAGAAAGCTTGGAGCTTATTGGACAACGCCGCTCCAATGTGAGCAATTCTGATAATTCATATACCTATAGGCTTAATCAAGATGTTTTCCTTCACTGTCGATATAATGAATTTTGAAAACTCAAATAAAGCAAAAAATAATACAGTGGTACCTTCCTGCACGGTTTGAAACGGTAATATTCGGTTAAGTCTAACGTATTCTATAATATGACATAATACATATTTAACTCATAATATATTGTCCTTGGCTTCATAACTCATATAAAATATATGATACATTTATATATTGTCTTTGTAAAGTTGTATTGTTTTGCTTCAATCTATTTGTTTTTGTAAAGTTTAATCAATGTACTTGTCAATATATGATATAACTAGCGACCCCCTCCGGCTTCGCACGGGTAATAGTATATTTAGTATCAGCATTGACGATACCAAATGTACTACAAAATGTCATAAGACAATACAGACCGCTATGTCCCTGCATTTTAAATCCATAATATTCGAAAATATTCACTTAAGTTAGATGCTGTAAAGGAACATATTAATTGAATTGGATAAGGATTCATACCGTATTGCTTAAAATTGCTTCGTAAATAAGCCATTATTTCTCGTAAAAAATAAAGGATATAAATTGGTTATTGTGGATATTTGTTATTCCTAGGAGATAGACATATACCATTGTTGACCTTTTTGTATACCTTTTTAAGGTACACAATACAAGTACATTATTTTGATCTATCTCGTAGAGTTCAACGACCGTTTGCAATGTAAGCGCAAAAAATGTGTTTATTTACGACACCACATTAGGAACCTCTAAAACTATCAGTTTTCTCTCTCTATATAATTTTTTTTTTATGTTATGTGGCAAACGAGCAGGAGGCTCACCTGATGGAAAGTGATTACCACCGCCCATGGACATCTGCAACACCGGGTGACTTGCAGGTGCGTTGCCGGCCTCTCAGGAAGGAGTACGCTCTTTCTTTGAAGGTTCCCAAGTCGTATCGGTTCGGAAAAACGAAAAGCTGGTGCCACAGAGTGGTTGTTCGAGGGAGAAAATGTCTTAAAATTCGCGCTGTTGTGGATTTTCGAACATCTAGGTGGTGCGGGTGATATTTGGAATTTTGACGAGATGTCCGGAGTTGAAATTCAGCAGCCGGGATTAATCCGAACATTCCCCGTGAAAAATTCTGTACAAGATGCTGAGCAATCCAACATCTCAACGCAAAGCGAAAGGATCAAGCAGATCGGAAAGGGTTTGATCGTCGATAATTCGAGCCGCTCTACGTTGGATACGGTCAAATGGAAGGAGCTGGTACTGGGGAGCACCCGCCCAGAGGTGAGAGCAGTACTCTATGTGAGGCCGAATTTTGCGCCTTGTATAGTCTTAGACGATAGGCCGACGTGAAATACTGTCTTGCCTTGCTGAGCACACCGAGCTTTTTAAATTAAAATGAATTCCTTCCTCTTCAATTACTTTTTCTATTAAAAAAACCTCATCAAAATCCGTCGCTTAGTTTAAAAGATCTAAGCATATATGGGGACAGACAGACAGCGGGAAACGACTTTGTTTTATACTATGTAGTGATATGAACGTAACAAACTTGATTAGACAAGTTTACAATTTAACGAGCGAGCCATGAAAATCCTCTTTATTAAAAGCAACAATTTTGACGTGATTTGCATAATTTGTTATCTATAAACACGTGCGATTGTATCATTTTATATAAAAAAATAAGAATTAGTGTACAAAAATGGTTTGACAATAAGTCTGATTGCAATCTTGCCTTGGGTGTCGTATACTTCTTAGTTAGGTATTTAGCTTTCTAAGCTTAGCTATCTGTGTTGGTTTCGCACACCTAAAATGATTATGTGTGTGTGTTAAATTACATATGTAATTAAATTTCTCTATTTAAAATAACGTTACCAGTGAAACCATGTAACCTATATCAAGCTAAACGATTAATCTGCTCTACGACTTTTTTCCATTGATCATATATCTTGTAATATATTTGTAGCTCGTTAAGTGTAGAAGACATGTTTTGGTGCAGATAGTTTTTTTTTTTTTGATAAATAAGTCATAAATAAATTACCATTTATTTTACTCATTGTTTTTATGGTAGGCGATACGATCGCACGTTCAATAAGTATACAAGCCAAATAAGTATTAAAAAATAACTCGACTTTTATTTTGTTATTTACACATTGAATCAGAGTTTATTTATGAATATATACATAGATATACATTGTAAACCATGTTAGTGAAATTCTACAACGAAAAAGAAAAAAAGCGAAACAAATTCCGAAATGTAGCTCAGAGGAACTAAGCGGATAAACGAACAACAGACAAGTACATCGACTTTGTTTCATACTAGTATTAGTAGTTTCATATATTAGATATATATTGACATATAAAATAAACTCGCATAAAACTTACCAATTTAAAACGGCTAAGCGATTGGGTAATAAAATGACACATAGCACTCTCGTTATTCAACAACATAAAGCTCTTCTAGATAGTTAATGTAAATTGCTTTCTTTTCTAAGTTCTGAATAAAATTTGTGTGAATTTAGCAGTTTAATCAGTTGAAAATAATACTTGCAAAACTTGCTTTTATTAGAGACGATCATTATATAGTTATGAAGATATACATGATGTTCTCTGACGACAATAAAGGCGATAATGCATTAAATTGATGAAATTCACTTATTACTTAATTACTCATGAATTTATGTTACGATCAATTAAGTTAAAAATAATATAATTAATAATTACCTAAATAGGAAATGTTTATATAAATAAAATATATATTAAATCAAATCAAAATATACTTTATTCAAGTAGGCTTTTACAAGCACTTTTGAATCGTCATTTAACAAACTATTTAAAGTAAAGCTACCACCGGTACGGAATGTAGATTCTACCGAGAAGAACCGGCAAGAAACTTAGTAGTTACTCTTTTTCAAAATATAAAAATACAGTCATGTTCGTTTAATTTAACAAATTTTAAAGTTTAGTGTAAGCAAATTACGGTTATTATATTAAATTTTATTAAAAGTGGGTAGGCCCTTTTAAACGCGATGCTCAAAAGAGGCTAAAACTGCTATTACATCTCACGCACTTTTTTAGCTTTTACTATAATTTAATTAAAAAACAATCAAGTTTAATGAAAAAAAAGCTTTATCAAAATACAATCAAGTTAACGGTCCGTCACTGATACAGCTCGAACGGATACGTCATAAAAAGAATGGCGTAAAGTGCGTGTAGTCCAAAGCACGAAAAAGTATCGAATTCGTACGGCAAGCCATCGAACTCACGATACGATTACGTTAGTGACTTCATCCTTTTTTTTTATCTCGCTGCAAAAAGGCGTAAAGCATTTTCCCCATATGGAAGTGGGGGGGTATGTGGGACTCGCCAGTGCCCTGAACGCGAGTGCGCCCCGGTACACATCAAAACCCACTAAAAAACCAGCGGTACCCTCTCCGTCTCTTCGGCGGGCGCCACGGGATCGCTTATTCGCTTTCGCACGCTACCGTGACACCCTGACGTAGTGACGTCATTCTAGCGTAAGTAGAGACGGTGGGACCGTGTGTGAACAAAACAGTACAAAAAGAAATTTTCACAATTTTTTCAACGATTGATTTATTGAAAATGAATATATAATTATATACAATTATTTCAATTTACTGAAAAAATATTTAATTCATGGACTTTTTTTTTTTTTTAATTATGAAATATTTCTTCAATAGTATATAACTCGACATATTTCTTGTAGAAATTAAATTTATATTAACAATATGGAAAAAACATACGATGGTTGTATCACTTAAATGTCATCGTTGAAATGTCAAAAGTCAATTTCAGCTGGACGTGTCAAATCTGTCATCATGTTTTTATTTAAATTCCATCAGGAAATTAGCTTTCGGCAGTAGCGGTTAGATAAATACATAATAGATATATGCAGTTTGAATTACTTAAAGAAATAACATATTAGACAAAATGTCTACCGTAGAAACTGTAGAAAAATTTAAACTTCTAGGATTAAGTGAGCAAAAGGCTAAAGAAACCCTAAAAAATGCCAACGTTACCAAGTTTTTACTCGCCTCATTAGAAGAGGTTAGAAAAGCAAATTTATTCTGTAAATAATTTTATTATGTATAAAACTTAGTGTAAAGTTATTTTAATATATTTATTTTTCAGGTTGATATACAAAAAATTTCGAGTAGCGCGGGTTTATTAATTTACCATCTGGCCACTAAGATTAAACCGCAAATTAGCGACAAACTTTCATTCATCTGTAAGTACATATTAGATGGTAAATTTGATTCTACATTAAGAGTTGATGCTGCATTAGAATATTTATTAAGTCATGTCAATGAACCTAAAGTAGATGTCGATAATTTTGAGAGTGCTTGTGGAGTTGGAGTGGTAATTACACCTGAGCAGGTTGAACAAGCGGTTGAAAAACATATGGCTAAATATAAACAAGAACTCATTGAAAAAAGATACCGCTTTAATTCTGGTATTATAATGCAAGCAGTTAGAGCCGACTTAAAATGGGCAGATGGCAAAGCTATTAAGAATGAAGTTGATGTACAGGTATTTAAACATGTCTTGTTAATACATAAACATATAAAATATTCACAATTTCCAGTGATCTGTTCAGAATGAAATTTAATTAAAATTTAAAAAATATTCAGCAATAATGAATTATTATTAGTTTACTTTGTATTATTTACACAAGTGATTTAAATTCAAATAAGTACCATGTTCGATGGATATTACTGTAACTTATTTTCTTATTGAAATTGTGTTTGCAGATCTTAGATTTATTAGGTCCAAAAACAGAAGCCGACTTAGCACCTATTCCTAAAGCTGAAAAAAAACCAAAAGGTGGGGATGCCAATAAAAAGATAAAGAAGGAAGAAACACTAAGTATGTAATTTATTTTAAATTAATATACAATTAATTATTAAGAATGCCAAATTCTATCAATTAATATTTGTAGGTAAAAATGCTTCAGAAGTCCCCGTATCAAGTGGAGAAATTTCAGGAGCAATAAGTATGCCAGAATTGATGAAAAAGTTACCTTTTCATGCTCCTGGAGAAAACTATAAAAGTGATGGCTATGTAGTTACCCCTAACACCAAGCAGCTTTTAGAAGAACATCTTAAAATAACATCTGGTAAAGTCAGGACCAGATTCCCTCCAGAACCAAATGGTATTCTCCACATTGGACATGCCAAAGCCATTAATATCAATTTTGGATATGCATCAGCCCATGATGGTGTGTGTTTTTTAAGATATGATGATACAAACCCTGAGAAAGAAGAAGAGAAGTTCTTTATCGGGATCAAGGATATGGTAGAGTGGTTAGGTAAGCAATAATTTTTGATACAACATTATTATTACATTTAATTAAATTATTCTACATTTTATGAAATTGCATTCAGGCTATAAACCATACAAAATCACACATTCTTCTGATTATTTTGATCAGCTTTATGAATGGGCTGTAAAGTTGATCACCAAGGATCTTGCATATGTGTGTCACCAAAAATCTGAAGAGATAAAAGGCTTCAACCCACCTCCTTCTCCTTGGAGGAATCGACCTGTTGAAGAAAGCTTGCAGTTATTTGAGGTATTTACATTTTGGTTAGAAATTACTTCTGAGTAGTCATTCCATAATTCCTAAGAAAATAGTATGTATGTGTGTAATTATGCAATTATAAATGAATAGTAGTTATCTGCTATAAACTTACAATTTATTTTATATCAAGGATATGAAAAATGGAAAAATAGATGAAGGCGAGGCAACGTTAAGAATGAAGATTACGTTAGAAGAGGGCAAACAAGATCCAGTTGCATATAGGATAAAGTTCAAACCACACCACAGGACTGGCAACAAATGGTGTATTTATCCTACTTATGACTACACTCATTGCCTCTGCGACAGTATTGAGCATATCACTCACTCTTTGTGCACCAAAGAGTTCCAGTCAAGGAGGTATGCCTTATAATTGTATTCTATTATATATATATATATATATATTAATTCTTAACATTATAAATTATGTTTTATAAATACAAAAAGGTAATATAACTATATAATTGGTGGTTGAGTTTTGTATATTGTAGTTCATGTAATTAAGCATCACTTAATCATCAATTGTTCTACTGTGGAACATTAACTTATAAATATTGTTGAATCGATATTTTCTTTAACACTGATTTCTCTTTCTCTGACATGATTGATTTGAAATTTGCAAAAAGAAGACAGCAATGTTTAACCAATGACCCTACACATATATTTATAGTAAAATCTGTTATATTTTATGTTACTTTGTTTCGCCTTGAAGGATGAATAAGTTAGCTTTATTACAAGCCAAGGTACATTACATCTAAGATTCCATGGTTTAATGACATAGTAATTGATACTTTATATTTCTAACACTACTATTGACAAATGAGTTGCGGGGATCACATTCCAATAGTCTTTAAAGACCTCTGACTTGATACTTATCTCTGTAACAAATTGAAAAGAAAGAAATACCCAAAAGCACTTATTTTAACATGTGTTATATCAGTAAATAATTTTACAGGTCTTCATATTATTGGCTTTGCAATGCTCTTGACATATACTGTCCAGTTCAGTGGGAATATGGACGATTGAACGTAAACTATACAGTTGTCTCTAAAAGAAAAATTGGAAAACTAATCGAAGAGGGAATAGTTAATGGTAATAGTTAAATTTTAAACTTTAACAATTTCATGTAATTTAAACTCTTAATTTCTCTGAAATTATATAATTGTAAATTAATTATACAACTCTTATAATATGTGTAGTTAAATTAAAATTCAACAGAAATATAATTTTAGGACTTGTCAAGATTTTTTTTAACAGTAACAATGTCTAGAAGTGTCTTAAAAAAAAATGCAATTTCTTCCTACTTGCAGATTGGGACGACCCTCGACTATTCACGCTCACGGCGCTCCGGCGTCGCGGCGTGCCGGCCGCTGCCATCAACGCGTTCTGCGCGGGGCTCGGCGTGACGGGCGCCGTGGGGGCCGTCGACCCCTCCATGCTGGACGCGGCCGTGCGCGACGCGCTCAACGTCACCGCACCCAGGTACCTTCAAGTGCAGCTGGCTGCGCAGCCAACGTTACGACTATAACTCGGTGCTGCGCATGCGTACGACTCTTTCACAGTCACTCCTTTATATTCGACGTTTGCTTGCTTACTGGTCACTTAAATATTTTTGCTAAGAATTTATTAACGTTCCTGCCAGGCAATCAGAGAATCATCAATCTATATTAGAACAGATATATTTTTTATAATTTATTATAAATTTCTTAAAAAATCTTCGCTCCAAAAATGAAACACCTAAATAACACACTTCTGCAAAACAATACAATAGGAAAAAATTACATGTCAGCTATTATACATATTTTATATTGGCCAATCATTAGTTGGTAATCGACTGCTTCGTTGGTCTTGTAACTAAATATAAGGCCGCAGAGCCCCAGGTTCTGGTGTTAAAAACCAGATCGGGCCGATAAAAAAAATATATTGGGGTTTTCTATCGAAAAACTCTCAGTATCTACTCTGAAAGTAGGATGTGTGTACACTCCCGTGCCTCGAGCACGTAAAGTCGTTGGTCCTGCGTCTGAACACTTTCCGGTCGTCGGTTTTTTCGTCCAATAGGATTATGAGAATGAGGGAATAGGAAGCCCATCTGTGTTTGCGCACACACTTGTGCTCTAAAATGTGTTCTGCGTAGTTGGTCGGTCTTCCGATTTTTGGCACCGTGGGCGAAATCTGTCAAACCGACATAATCAGTACAATCGTATCATAACATAACACAACATAATCAGCCTGTAAATTTCCCACTGCTGGGCTAAGGCCTCCTCTCCCGTTGAGGAGAAGGTATGGAGCATATTCCACCACGCTGCTCCAATGCGGGTTGGTGGAAACAATCGTATCAGCAATATTAAATTTTAAAAGTAATTAGATGATATGACATACATGAAATGACATTTGTATGATTATAAAAAATACACTAACTACTAGCTGTAAGCAAAAATATTAAATAATAGTTGATGTGTCATAATTTTTTGTTAAATGTATAGAACGAGAAAACACTTTACTAAATTAGACAACAAACATCAATTGCTTAGTTCTCTTTCTGAATAAGAACTCTCGCAGTAGCTAGGACAACAAACAATATGCCTTTTATATCAAAAATAATACCACCCATATTTAAACAATAAATACTTTATTTAAATAGAAAACAATATGTTAACAATAACCCTATTTATTGTGTATTACTTATTTGAAATTAAATATGAAACTAAATTTGTTGTAATGTAACTATTACACAATATTCTGAATATTTAAAATTACGTTAAACTCTGTTAATAATAATTAAATGAATTTGATTATAATTTCTATTACAGAGTGATGGCTGTTCTTGAACCTTTAAAGATTACGATTACTAATTTTGAAAGTGGAAAACCATTGACGGTTCAAGTTCCAGACTTCCCGAATGAGCCAGAGAAAGGGTCTCATAGCGTAGTATTGGATAAAGTTGTATTCATCGAAGAGAGCGACTTCAAGGAACAGCCAGAGAAGGGCTATCGGCGACTTACGCCGACTCAGTCGGTAGGATTACGACATGCTGGATATGTTTTGAAGGTTAGTAACATTTCGTTCCCATTTATGGTGATCGTTTTGCCTCGTTGGTCTAGCGACGGGTCATAAAGTCTCAAAACCCATTTATTGAGTTTTTCCGAGGACATATTTTCTTAGTAGAGACCTGGTGTCTGGAAATTGGCAGTGCTTTAATTAACAATCTCGTGCCTCAAGCAATCGTTGGTCTTGCGCTTTTACTTCGGATTATGAGTGAGAAAATTTAGAGTGCTCGTGTGTTTGTGTACTTTCTTGTGCACTGTAACATGTCCAGCGCTGTTGGCGATTTTCTCCCGAAAATGGCCACCATTGCCAAAATAGGTCCAGAGCGTATCACATCAATAATTTTAAAATTTATTGTTTAATGTAACATCTCTTGTCATAGGTATCAAAAGTCATCAAAGATAGTACGGGCAAAGTTACGGAATTAGAATGCACTGCGGAGTCAACTGAATCGGCAGATAAACCAAAAGCATTCATCCACTGGGTCTCACAGCCAATTTCTGTTGAAGTTCGTCTTTACGAACCACTGTAAGTGTAACAACTTTTTCTTTTTATATACATCGTACGTACGAGTAAAGTTTTAGAATTTTTTGAAATGTAAATTAGGTTTATTTCAGTAATCTTAATAGACTTCCAATGTTTCAGTGAGAATAGAGTCAAATTTTTTTTTAATCGATAAAAGGTAAAGGGCGAACTTGTATCTTTCGTATAGTGAAAAATTCTGTCACGTATGTTGATTTACAAACGCCATATTTTGTTTCAAAAGTGAGTAGGTGTACACGAAACTCGATATTCATTATAAAGTGTCCCGTCCATGTAGATTCAAACACAAAAACCCGGAAGACCCGAGCGAAGTCCCGGGCGGCTTCGCGTCGGACTGCCGCGCGGACACGCTGCGCGCGGTGCGCGCGTGCGCCGACGCGTCGCTGCGCGCGGCGCGCGTGTACGACAAGTTCCAGTTCGAACGCATCGGCTTCTTCTCCGTCGACCCGGACACTTCGGCGACGAACGTATGTATATACCTTTAAGAAAAAGCGTTCTGCTCCTCCAGGCGCCTTTTCTTCTCTTCCTCTTGCAATTAAATATAGGTTTTAAATAATATTGTTTAAAAATATTTCATTCAATAGTCATTTATTTATCCTCAAACTTTGTTAATTGATTTCATTGTGTTCGTTATTTAATAGACAGTGTATAGTGAAAGTTCATTCGTTCGATCCGGGTGTCTCACGACATCTCTTCCAGACCCAAACCCAAAATAAATGTCATAGAGGCAACCGAATGAATGATATTTGTGTTGCTATATTTAAATTACTAATACGAACGTGAAAATGATATGAACATGTAAAATTGAATTATGCAAAATTGTCGTGAAAATATTATCTGCAAAGTGACTTTCTGCTAAGTGTTTTTGTTGTGTTATTACGTTTTTTAATAACTATTTTAAATTTTATTTCTTCGACTAATTATGCTTTTTTTCAGATGGTTTTTAATAGAACTGTTTCACTCAAAGAGGATGCTGGAAAATAAATCAAGATCGCTTTTGTAGAAATTTTTAAAAATACCCAAAATTGTACTTTTATATATATTTATAAAATAAATAATTTATTACATACTATTGTCTTATTTCAATGCACACCACAATATAACTTGTTTATTAATAATTCTAATTTTATATAGCTTGCGTTGTTATTTGTGTTAATTTCTACCAAATTGGGGAAACATCCAATTCTTATGATGAATCCAGGTATATTTATTGAATGGTCGGATACCTTTGTTCGATGAAATCGTCCGGTCATAAGTATTTGATTAACCAAGTCGACAAATATCGAAAACCCTTTTTTATCTGGCTCACCTCTACACTTCTCCAAGCTAGAGGGATGTCCGCGGTTCAGAGAATATCGCTTCTCCCGGCGACGTTTATAGCAGGAGGAAATGGTAAGCATAGCGCTGACGCTTTCTTCCTGGTCTTCTTCCGCACAGCAGAGGCACTCTCCTGCGATATGATACTTTAACAGACAGAGGCTATCTGCATCCAGCACCTCTCGCTGCCCAGCACTGCGTAAGTCATGCTCGATAACGAGAGATCTCCGCTGACTATTACCACTAGATATGAACTCTATAGTAGCATAGTGTCAGGTGTGACGCGCCGTGTTCGATGGTACGCCACACTCGTGGCAGGCAGGTGTCCCTCCCGCCTCACTATACGGTGCAGGTAACTACCGAAGCAACCATGTCCGGTAAGCACCTGCGTCAGTATGAATGTGAGTGTACGGTGACTCCGTTCCACCCAGCGACTCAAGTAAGGCCGAATCATATTAATCGTTGCCAGGCCTACTGATGGTGCTCCAGGTCCTCGCTCACTCGCTGGGCTATAGTCCTGAATCGCAGATTCGCCCCACCTTCCGGGACGTTAGGAACGTACATACAGTTAGGAGCTATAACAATTAGTAATAAGTTGTTAAATTGTCTTTGTATAAATCGCACTGTCTTTTATTACATTATATTTGACAGATCGTTAGGCGTCTTTGTTGTAGTAATAGTTAAACAATAATTTATAAAGACAATATCTTCATAGTGATAACAAAACAGCGGTCAACTCCGCCTGGGGTTCCAAGGGCGGGTCGCTCACGAGAAGCGTCGCCGCCGTCAGTATATGGATAATCCGTCCGATTATCCATTAGGCAGTGTAGGCAACTGTCTAGGGGTCCTTTGTCGACTTGGGCCCACTAGGAAATTTATAGGAGAGATTTAAAAAAATATCTTGTAAATGTAATCGTTGAAGCCAAATATTTCTATATGAATAGGGTGATGGCATATTTTCGTAATATAATAAAAAAATCTTCGTAATTATTAATAAAATTGCGTTAAGGTTAAAAAAAATATCTGAGAAATCTAAAAAAGAGTACAGGAGCCCCGACATAGTTAAATCGACCCTACCCACTGCCGGATAGACATCAAATAATTTATTTTCATCGACACGGGTCGAAATCAGTCGGCTACGTGATTTGGAAGTTTCTATCTATCATTCCATATTAAATTTTATTCGACATATAAAATTGAAATTCATATTTGGATACCTCGAAAATTGTAAGTTCATAAATCACAAAATAGACAAGTCTTATTTTAGTAAAATATTATGATTAGATTCCTTTCATATATATTTTTTTCTTTTTATAATAACAATAAACGCTTAGCAGTTTTTTAAAATTCTTATTACATTGATCCCAGATTTTATTAATTATGTGAAAGTAAAATCCCATGCAAAGCAATCAATAAAAAAATATACTCTAATTGTGTGCGGAGTGAGCGAGGCGGCCTTAGCTTGAAGGTCTCGTAGGTCGGGCGCTGATAGTACGATCGCGGAGGGCGCAACGCGGCGCGCGGCGGCTTTATCGAGCGTGGGCGGCCGCGCATGTCACCACTCGCCTCCGTGTCGCGCTCGCACGACATGCACTACGCGGCATCTCACACTCAAGTATAATTCGCACGAAATTCGACATTAGCGTGCGACGGGCAAATAATGTACAAAATAGTGCGAGCCACAACCCTCGATGTAAAGTAAAGGTAAGTTTCACAATATCCATAAGCTATAAGGGATCAGTATAGGTTCTGTAGCTTTTGAACGGTGATTACCATGGCCTGTTAGAAGTGATATTAGTGCGTCACTCACGTACCTGGTTGTCGACTGTATGACGTAATTTTAAGATACTTATTGTATATTATTTCAAATGCATTACATATTTTTTTTATTTTTACACCTAGTCATTAAATTTTTTTTTCAAATATTTCATTATAATTTAATATATCAATTTTTCATTAAAGTTTTTCTTTTATATTTTCTAAATAATCGTAAATATAAAAAAAACAAACGCAAATATTAAATTTCCTTTATAATTAAATACACCATTTCACCGGTACAGGCCCATCTTGCCGTTTTAATCGATTGTGGCAAGGAGCCAAATGAGACGTTCGATAATTATCGAAAAATTGGATTGATGAAATTAACCCCTTATTTAATCTAAGCATGACGGGTCTTCCCACTTACCTATCTAGCTTTATCAGCGTGTGATATTGGCATTGAATATCGTAACAGTGGTGGAGCAATTAGTAAAGTAGAACAAAATTAACATATCGTTATTGTAACGGCGTTGTGCACTTATGAGCCATTTATTTCTTCTTTTTTTAAGTTTTAAGTTTGCATTATTTTGACTTATTTTGATTATATATTTTTTTAAATATGAAATAATATTGATGAATTGTTTACTAAATTCGCATTAATAATATCGTTGACACAGACATTTAAACTTAAAACAAGTCTATTATATTGTTAAGTTACAGGAGTTATCACGTAACTGAAGCAGTATAAGATAATTACTATTGTAATACATATATTCATTACACATACTTCATTATTTTTGTTACGATGTGCCTACATATATAGCTGTTACAAATTAACTTTTTCATAATATGATGATTCGTTGACCCCTTTCGTCATTTAAATTTTATCAAAACTAAAATATTGTTTAGTAATTTTAATAAAAAGGAATAAAATGTTCCTATAAATATTTATTTCTATTCGAATATACGTTTGTTTAATATTCAAACATTACAAATAGATTAATATATTTAAGAGTGATGTATTAGTGATGCTTAACGGGGTGATATATATCCGAACTTTCATTCGAACATTGAAGAATAATTATTAAGAAGCAACAGAAAATATTTAAATGTATTCCTTGATGATTTTAGTACCTAGCTAAAGCTTCTCTAGAGCGAATAGAAAAGGAACCTAGAAATCTGTAAAAAAAAAACCGTATAAATTGTATAATTATCACTATTGAGTTCTTGAATTTTGTTTAGTTACCATTTCCACTATATACTGATTATTATTATATAATATTATTATTATCATATAATATTATATAACATAGCCTACTGGCGTACTATCAATTATTATATACCTAAACTCTATTTGATAGAATTTGGGATGAGATTTAGGCATGAACAATTTTACTACTATTTACTAATATGATATATTCCTAACGAACGAATAATATAGTAACGATAAAATTGACACCGAAATTTACACCTGATAATTATGCGGGTCATGTCAAATACGCGATAATTTTAATGTTCTTTCCAAACGTATTTGAACATGCAGCTGAGATTGTGGTTGCACATGCGGTGGTTAAAATACGTGAATGTTAACCGAAGCTTGCGGGTTCAAGCCCGGGCAAATATATTTTAGTAGCTTAATTAGTTTTTCGTATATTTCATGCTTGGTGAAGGAAAATATAAGACAACATACGTGTGTTTCCACACACATACACAATTAATTGTGTTAGGCCATGACGGTCATAACAAAAACGGTTTTACTTATCGGTCCTCCTTTCTATCGTTCACATGTAAAATAATTATGTATAAGAAATACGATTAATAAGATATAATTTTACAGGAACAAAATTTTAAAGAAATTATAAAGAAACACTAAAATCTGAAAACCCATCTAGATACACTATAGTGTATGCCTTATATTAAAATTAGAAGTAATATATAACTATTTCAACAAGCTATTATAATTATACAAGTTCTCTAGTCTACACTATTGACCGTTAAGTAGTTGAGAGCCTAGAGCCAATTCCGTACGATAGTAGGAAGTGGTTCTAATGAGCTTGCAAGATTTGTCCTAATCAAACTAACAAACATTGCTAGTTAAATAAAACTTCTAATAACTGAATACCGACATCTGTTTCGAGTATCCTTGTATAATATTGTTATTGTTTAAAAGACATTTAGGAAATTATCTATCAATATTTGAAGTCCCAGCAAAACTCATAAACTCATCTATAATAAGGAATATTGCGACAATATACGAAGCAATTCATTACCCTATCTACCCACATGATGACGTTATTAGACAACGTAAACCTGACGTCATCGACGATAATAATCAAGAACGGTATTCAGCTTTATTTTAGCCTACTTATTTATTTAACTAAAGGAGCTTAGCATTAAATTGAATATGAAATTCAGATTACAAAAGTACGTTTGTATTTTGTATATAAAAATATATAAAGGAAAATCATGCTAAATATACTTATATAAAACACAGTTTCACGCGATCATGATTTATATACTTGCTATTTTTAATTGTGATTTGAATAAACTTATGTAATTTCTCTATGTAAATAATTATTTCATAAATACTTTAATATTTCAAAGAACCAAAAGTTATGTAATAAATAATTATGTAAATATATTTTTCTTTTCCTTAAAAATAATTTGTTTCTTTCTATGTAGTTCCTTTAATTCTTAGGTGGTTGATTGAAAAATTCGTGTACCTATTGTGAAGGATATTATTACGTCATTCATAATTAAAATACCAAATCTTCTATAAACTACATAGTTTACGCAGAAATCGACTACTCAATGCTATTCTATTACAACTTTCGGTAATAATTGAAGTAGTTAAATTAAACATATATTTTTATAAAATAGGATGCTTAGATAAAAATCTTAATTATGTCTAATACTAATTTAATGGAGATGGCGCCATCTTGGAGCATTTATACGAAAATACAAAAAAAGGGACGAAATGTTAACCCTCACTTTTGAAGTCGATTAAAACACCCATGTTCATTTATCCATCTAATATAGCAAGATGACATTTATCTCATTTTTATAGCCTTACTCCCGGGTTCTCGCTATGTGTCCATTAAAGTTATATAGTTTATTGTCCATAAACGCCCTAAAGCTTTGTGGGGAGTACGCCTGTGGCATGAGCAGTCTGCGATTAAATTAGGTCAGTGAGGTAAATGGGTCAAGGGCACCTGATCGTGATATAATATATAGCTAGGTAAATTAATGTAATGCAAATTATAAGGCGATTATATTTAACGTCCTTTGTTATACTCAGTTTTTTCTGTGTAAAGATGGGTATTAAATTTAGGCTTTCTTATATCCAAAAACATCAATTGAAAATTATTATTACTGACTTTTCTCTAAACAATTTTTTGGACTGGATTTTAATTATATGCAAATTATAGCTATATTTAAACGACAATAGCGCAATGGTTTACATTTAGCGATGTAAAATATAGCAGGTACGATTCTGATTCCTAGGGCTATTGGCGTTCCCATTCCTAGTACAGGTTTTAAGCGTAACTGTATGGGTAAATAGTAATATTAGTAATTTATTAAAAAAGACCTTGCTATAATTGTTTAAATATATATGTTATTGGGCAATTTCACCCCTTCAAAGTACACACTAATATGCGTTCTCATAACGTCGTAACCTAATTTGTACAAGCTTGACAATGCAACGAATTTGCCTGAATTACATTACAATTTAAAATTGCTTACTAGAAAATCTTTAAATAAAAAGCTAATTAATGTATCTGATGTTTTTTTTAGGAATATATCAAGTGATAACTATGACAAGCAATATTTTAATACAATATAATGGGTTTAAACAAACTCATGTTTAGAGTTTCAAGAAAATTAGGATTGTGCATATCAAAAATATGGATATTCAAAAGCAACATCTGTGTCCACGGTTGGTGGATTATTTAACCATCGTTGGGGCCAAGCCGTATACGTCAGGCAAAGGATTGGCACCAGTCCAGGTGATTATAACAATTCAAATAATAATAATTTTAAGCGAATCTACAGTCATGATATACCTATTGCTATTAAGTGTTAAGGCTGAATGCATTGCTAATTGTTGTTTATCAAAGATGGCTAAACAACAGTCTAAACGATTTTGAATTTTTTGAACTCTTTGAATTAAGATTTCAAATGAGTGTTTGAATGAAAAATATTGTTCGTAAGTAAATGTTAAAATTTAAAACTGTATCATTCTAGGCACCTGAACTTCTTCGCCGCTATCCTTTAACAAACCACGATGACTTCCCGCTACCCTTGGACATGGTGTACTTTTGTCAACCCGAAGGCTGTATGTCAGTGGGACCACGGCGACAACTCGCTCACATTACAACACGAGACACCACGTCGTTTGTCTTTACGCTTACTGATAAAGATTCTGGTTCGTTTATTTTCTTAGTTTACTGAAGTATTTAAGTATCTACCTATTACTTACAGTTTCCTTGATATCTTGACATCCTAATTTTCTTTTTATGGATCAGATACTCTAAGTAGAACGATATCTCATTGGTGAAACGAGTTGGATATTTTAAGTCATTTCATAACAACAGGTAAAACTCGGTACGGAATTTGCATCAACTTCTACCGCGCTGTGGAGCGCGCGCCGGCGCCGGGCCCTCGCGAGCGCAGCGTGCTTCGACGAGAGTCGTGGCGAAAGTCTATGGAAAAAAGCTCAGATTCAGCATTCTCTAGGTGGATTTTGATTACTATCACTATATTCTTTTGATTACCAAGGTACATTTCAAAATATTGTCGTACTAATTCTTGCAGAATGTAAAGTACGAAAGTGTGTAATAAGACAATTCAATATTATTAAAAATTAAGGGAGATCAAAGAGTATGAGTAACGCGTAGCGCTCGTTTCAGTGACTATAGGAGCAGCAACGTAGCGCCGAGTGACTCCGAGCGGGACTGCAGCGCCGCGCCACGATTGGCGCCCGTGCAGCCAGACTCGGAGAGCGGCGGCTCGCACTCGCCCAGTCCGCGAGCAGCCAGGAAGAGACAGGTTACCTGATATGTGTATTCGACTAAATGTTACCGTATGCCTTGAAAATAATTGTTTTTGAATTTTAGTTATTATGTTTGTTTAGACAGCCGCGAATTAAAAAAAGTTAGCCGTATTTATTTTGGCTTCGATAAAGATACTATTACTCTATGAATAATGAAACATAAGTTGGTCGACTTGTAGAAAATAAATTCTGATTGAATTCTAATTTTATATTGCACATGTCACAGTATTGTTTTGTCACAGTATATTTATTTTGTTGCAGAGGGTGCGGAACCATTCTTTAACGTCCATATGCCTTTTATCCCACCATCCTTTCTTTTCAACATTCCGAGAGTGCCTCTTTATCCTTAAAAAATTAATCGATGCCTGTAACGAGTCTTCCAGTCCAAGGCGCGTTGGTGCGTCTAGACAAATATTTAGGTATGTGAGTTTTGTAATTTTAAGTTATTCATGTAATAACTGCTCATTTATATTAACATAAAACAAACTACTTTACACGTGATTAGATTTATGTAAAATGTATTATTTGTGTTATCGCTTCCGACAAACGCCCACGATGTATTATAGCCCTTATATGGGTAACACTTTAGGTGACTTCTGATTGAAATAAGTTTAGTCGGTCATATTAATATATTATAACTTGTATTATTTAATGCTTTACAAATCGAAAGCTGGGCATGAACCAAGAACATTTATTTTATTAAAAATAAATAACTCGTATGTAATACATGTACATGTAAAATAGCACGATGAAAGCGACTAACGCTCGGGATGTTCAGAGATACAGTGTGGTCGGTGCTGACTGGGCAGGCGTACGACAACACACCCACCATCGTGGTGCACGACGTGAAAGAGATAGAGACGTGGATCCTTCGGCTGCTGTCGGCGCCCGTGCCAGTACCCGGCAACACGCGCCTGGAGCTGGAGGTGCTATCTCCCACCGCGCACGCACCGCTTGTCTTCGCGCTACCGGACCATACTCGGTTTACGCTCGTCGATTTCCCTCTCCACTTACCCTTGGAATTGCTCGGTTAGTTAAAAGCCCTGCGATTCTTATCGGCGATATTATTTATAACAACTAAATGTGTTTATTATGATATATGATACCTATTACGTTGCTCTTAATGTTACTCTGGGACATTAAATCACTGAATTAATGAATGACAACAATTAAAATTGAACTATCTACGTTGACCGTTACAATTGGATTCCACAGGAATCGACACGTGCTTAAAGGTACTAACGTTGATCATGTTGGAGAACAAAGTCGTAGTGCAGTCTCGCGATTACAACGCGCTCTCCATGTCCGTGATGGCGTTAGTCGCTATGCTGTATCCGCTGGAGTACATGTTTCCCGCAATACCGCTGTTGCCTAGCTGCATGAGTTGCGCTGAACAACTACTGTTGGCCCCTACACCGTTCCTTATCGGAATACCGGCAACTTTCTTTACTTACAAAAAGAACTTCAGGTAAATAACATTTCCGACTTTATAAAATGTTTCTTAGAATTAGTCAGCTTAGCATTACTGCTAGCCGGATCTGTATAAGTAATGGAAAATATTAAACACGTGGCTGTCAAGTTTTTTAGTTGCTTTTAAATATCAACAGCCATTAAGATACGGTTTTCATTATTTTTAAGACTTAATTATATAATGAAGTACATTTACAGGTTACCAGATGACATTTGGCTCGTGGACTTGGATGCAACAAAACTCACGTGTCCCACTGGTAACGATCAGGACTTACCATCTCTTCCTGAACCGGAGAGCTCAGTTTTGAAAAATCATTTAAAACAGGTATTTCAATTAGGTTCTTAATTGAAACACGGTGTGATCTTATTTAATCACTTAATATTTTTTTTCTTATACACGCAAATCGTGAGCGCATTTTTATTCGTGTCGCTAAGCAAATGTGGCAGTTTGTTATGTTCGAAAATTTACCTCTCACAATTATTGTTAGATATAACTGAATATGCTCCCTGCCCAATATCTAGCTTTCACTTTTTTCATCTTACTCTCAAACTTAAATGCTCAAGAATTGTTTTATTCTTCAAATGTTCCATTCTTTAAGATTTGCATGTTTGTCATAAAATTCAGGAAATATCATTTGACGAATGAAAAAACTCTTATACTCATCGCAGACTTTTCCACTTTTACACTGAACCTAAATGACTTTAACTCTATTTTTTTCTGGTTATCGACTTTTCGTCCTCACTAACATTCTACTCACTTTTTCCCTACTTCGCTAGGCTATGCAAGTCATGGGAACCGCCGGAACTGGTGTAAATATATATTCTTTTTACATTGCACAATTTGACTATTTAATCACAACATTTTGAAAGTTTTGTGCCAGCATTAGGTATTAAAATGTGCCGACCTTTTAGAACTAACACGACAACTAAATTCTAATTCGTACCTAACAAAGAAAAAACAAAATCCACATTCCATAATATCTAAGAGGGGGCATATAAAGACAAACTTGACTGAAATAAGTGTAAGCAATTAATCGCAACTTATATCATAACTACATATATGTACGTTAAAAAAGAAAAATGAATTAAAAGTGCGACACAGTTTCAGTCATTGTTTTAGTTTGCATCGTTGAGCATGACAATGATTTGTGGTTTTGTAAAATATTTTGTATTGAATTTTAGGATAACACGCCAACTAACACCCGCGAAACACCTTGTAAGAAATTTATTTTTAACATACCATTTTAAGACTTTTGCATACATATTTAAAAACTGAATTTTAGCTAATTTTTTAAAATAATTTTAAGTGTTACGCGGGAGTTTAGTTTATTTATTTTTAATATTAAGTATGAATTAAATGATTTTCTAATGTTAAGTATGAATGATGTGCTTCAAAACTGGCTAAAACGTGGCTTTTTGGTAATATATTTTGTAGTAGGCTCGAATGAAGTAGAAATATGACCGATTAAGCAAATACAATAATAATTCAATATTTATCTAAATATATATCCTGTCCCGATAACATAAACAAATAGCAAAAGAGTATTCAGCCAAGCCATCTGCCGGTGCTGACATTTAACCGTACGTCGCACGTCTAATTTCATGCTTTTATTTAAATCTCTTATAATATTTCTAAATAACTGATCGTGATGACAATGATAAACATTTTTTCATTCGAACAAAGCGCTTAATATTTATATTTCTTAAGGGTTATTACTGTGTGACAAATAAATTTAATTAAGAATATCATATATTTTGTTAAAAAAAAAATCATATCTTTATTTGTCCTGAAAATATAACTATTAACACAGCGTAGATAATGATATCCACGTTGTTTGTAATTCAAAAATTTTGAACCTATTTTGTCCAATTAGAGTTCTTTAAATAGCCTTCCTCTATAATTTGCCCTACTATATCAAATTCATCAAAATAGGTCAATCATTTAGCCGTGAGAGCCAAGCAAACAGACTAATAGACTGAAATACATTCAAAATATTTACAATCTTTAATATTAATATGTATAGGAATGCTATCCGTAAAATGGGTCTGTTGATAATATTGACACGATCAAATTGTAAATTTTTACTCTATCAATGTTCTGCCCACCAAGGGAACTAATCAAAGATGTAATCACTGACTTACTTTCCGTTGAAACCGAAAGACAATCCAAAGTATTGCTGGCTAGCGATAGAATATCCAGCATAACGGTATTCATTTAAAATTAGTAATTGCAGTTGTTGTATTTTTTTCGAAAAAGCGACAATTACTTTTAATAAGTTGCCATTTAATAATTTACGATGCAACAACTGAAGATATACATTTTAAATATCTACGAATTCAACCAGATTTTGATAAACCAAAGCATATTTACTTGGTGGAAGGCATTTGTACAAGCCTGTCTGTTTAGGTACCCCACACTCATCAGATACACTACCGCCATACGGCAATATGTAGAATAATTGCGTTCCGGTTTGAAGGGCGAGTGAGCCAAAGTAACATACACAAGGGACATAACATATTATTTTCCAAGGTTGGTGGCGCATTGCTAATCTAAGGAATATTGAATATTTCTTACAGCGTGTATATTTCTCAACATGTCTATGGGTGGTGACCGTTTACCATCAGGTACCTTATTGCCCGTTCGCCTACCTATATCATAAAAGAATTATAACAATAAAAAGAAAAACAATCATATGCATAAAAATAAAATACAAATTTAAACAATATTACCACATAGTAGATATAGAGGAATGTAAGTAGTAGCTTTAAGTTAAGACCTATCGGTTATGGTATTGAAGATTTGCATTTTTGTAAATATTTACGTTTGGTAATTAACCTTATGCGCTAGTAGATTTAACGCTAGGAAATAATATAATTACCGCACGTGTCAAAATATCTCGGGTAGCAAGACTTAGAGTGATATGCTTGGTAAATACATTGCATCCTGATCCTCATTTCTGATATACTCGCTGAGTCTGATATTTAAGTAAATTAAATACTATATTCTGCGAATTTGATACTAAAATAAAATGTTATATGTACAATTTTACTTGTTTATTAGGCTATCAACAGTTTAACGAACAGCTCTGCAGAGCAAGCGTCTGCACCGCTTATGCCTTCAAGGAGAGACAGCGTTGGAGGCGCTACACTGAAGTAAGTTATTTACAATATTTTTTTACCTGTTACAACTCATTTAAAGACATATTTATTCACGTCACGAATAAAGCAACTTTCAATGCGTGGAGACCGTAAAGCTAAAAATACACTTATCAAGTCCCAACTTTTTGAGGTTCTAATTTACTAATATAATAATTATCATTATTGTCTATGAATAACAGTCTACATTTTGTTTTATAAATTTATTGAATTATATTAATGCCAGTAAAATAAACAGTTCCAAATCGTCTAGAACAGACTACAAAAATATGATCGATTAATGTTTTTTATTATAAATAATGCACATTAGTCCATAATGATCTGGAACTTTTTTCGCTGATTCTAAAAACGATATATTAGTGTTGACTTTGACTTAACAATGAAACTACACATTAAACAACCCTAAAGTAAAATGGTCAAAACGTAGATCAAAACTTATATTAAATAAAATGACCACTGTGTAGAGTTCAGCCAGCGTCGTTCCGCGAAGGGTCGCACAGCACGCCCGAGAGCCGGCGTGTGTCGGTGGGCAGCGCGCACACACAGCGCCTGTCGCTCGCGTCGCCTCATTCGACACCTGCGCCTAATTCACCGCAATTAGCGCCGCAACCTTTCAACCCGCTCATATATGGGAATGACGTTGACTCCGTCGACATCGCTACCAGAGTCGCCATGGTTAGATATAGTTTTGATGTTGTCTATTATATTCCGTTGACAATCCTTTTAACAGTTTTGTGTATATCTTTTCGAATTCCAAATGGTTACAACTTCATTTATCATATTGTTTCTAATTATCACACCACTCCACGCCGTACTTTGAGATAATGTACAAATATTTCAGGTACGTTTCTTCAACTCGCAGAACATATTGGCTAACTTTATGGAACATACTCGTACACTGCGATTATATCCGCGACCCGTTGTAGCTTTCCAAATAAACAGCTTCTTGAGATCGAGACCTCGTACCACTTCATTTTTAAACAAATTTGCCAGAACCCAAGTAAGTCAATAATTAATTATTTACACGTATTCTTTAATTAATTACTGATTTTAAATATTTTATTTGTATTCTATTATTTGTAGGCAGTAGAATTCTTGGCGGAATGGTCATTGACACCGTGTAACGTGGCATTTCTTCGCGTACAAACTGGAGTGTTCGATCCTCGTCAAATCGGTGACAAACCGAAGTGGTTTGCAGATCAACTTCAACCAATCCGTTTTGCCGTATGGGACGACGGTAGCTCCCTTAATGGTGCATTGCGTCAATTACAGAGACAAGAAAATCAACCTACTGGTAAGACTAAATAAAGTTATTTTCAATGTATTTAATGATATCAATGAATTGCTACCTGGAATAACTTTGACCTCGATTTGATTAATCCTAGTAAAAAATAAGCATCCTAGTTCAACTGCAATTTATGATTGTGTTTTTAATACATTATTTTTGTAGCTTGTAAATAATGTAACATTAAGATATAAGCAATAATATCAAAAGTTCCCTTCAACATCACAATACTCAAAACAAATTATATTATCTATTTTTGATTGTCCTCAATAATCGCACCTCGGATTAACCAAATTGGTGATATTGTTTTTGCGCAAAGTTATGTCCATCGGCAATTAAATACATAGACTTTTCGTTTTTAGATGAAAGTGGATCAGACTCGGAAGCCGCAGAAAGTACGAGTTCCTCATATTCTTCTTTAAGTGATTTCGTTTCCGAAATGGCTTCTTCTGATTTATCACCAGGTAAATTTAGATCCTTTAATGAAAGTCTTAAAGATCTTTTCAAACATTTTCCTATATTTTTTTTTCTGTAACAGGAGGAAATGTTCATCAACAACACGTCATTGGAGAAACATACAATGCGGTTGTACAAGTGCCAATGACGCTTTCATCTTCATTAGACCCTAAAACTGTGAGTTTTTTTTAACTATATTTATTTAAAATACCACAACTAAAAGCGTTCGTTATTTTATTCGTTAAATAGTAGCGACAATATCGACTGGTGAAATAAAACGAGATATTTCAATGAGTATCGTTTTTCAATTTAGAAAAACGACCTATGTACAAATCAAGTGATTCCACTTTTTATTTATAGTTGCGGATTTAGCCATCCACTTCGGCATGAAAAATTTGTTTAAGCTGTTTAAACTTTTGATAATCAAAAAATAAATAACGTAAAGAGGTATTATACAGGTATACAGCCCTCCATCATCACTCATGTTCGGCGAAGTAGAAGAAGTACGTAAAGAAGGGCGCGAATCCACGTCTCCGTCGCCATCCGCCTCCAGCTCCGAACACAGCGACCTCTCCGATGATGACGTGCCGGGTGTCATGGATAGGCCCGATGTTATCGACACTCAACCGGCGCCTGTGAAGAAGAGCGTAAATTGATATATCTATCAAAATCTAGAACCTAAATAACGCTATATAGAAAATAATTCATATTTTATGCAATCGCTACTTTATTAAGTTATTAAAAAAAAACGTATGGAGGGTCATTTCTGAAATAAAGGGAGAAAAAATTACCTTATTCTAATAACTTTTAAAATATATGTATACCATTAATCGTTTTACTTTGACATAGGACACTGACAGCGGTAGCTTGGGGCGCGAGTCTGACTCCAACTCGACCACGACGCCCGCCACTATAGCCTCGCGTCGCCCCCGCACACCCGCAGATCACGACGCGCACTCCGCCGCGCACTCCGCTGCACACGCGCACTCCGCGAGGACTAGGGTATGACTCGTATAGATTTAATCACCTACGAAGGAGCATCCGGCCACATCCAAATATCGCCGTACTTTAATATGAGTGATGCTCGTGTTTACAAAATGTCTTAATGTGCGTGAGGCGACTACATAAGAGAGAGATAACAAAAAAATAAAAAATAGATTATGTCATTAATATTAATATGAATTTACCATGGACAGGGAGCGCCTTCGTGAGTGAATAATACTTCAATACCGCTAGAAAATTTCCCTATTGAAACGAACTAAATCGGAGTAAAAATGAAAATATTTCAATTTATAATTTAACTTTTAGTAGAACTCAGGGTAGGTAAGCCGTAAAGTTTGGTTCGGCTACACCAATAATGCTTACTCAAAAAACGAGCAATTTCTAACGAATATTTCCTCGTGGTAGTTTTATACCAATTGCAAAGAATTATAAAGTTTTGTTCAATATGAAGCAGAAGCAAGCACACGTATCGAGTTATAACTAACGTGACGTATGTTTGTTATATTGCTTGATCGGTGCACATAGCCTGAAAACAGGCTAGTCTTGTTTTTGTCGTCTCCCACAAATAAATAAATGGTTACACATTTTTGTTAATAAATATTTGGAAATTAAAATTTACTGAATACATAATTATCGTAGAGTTCAAATGCTGGAGTTTCAAGACAAGCATCACAGACTTCACTACTGGAACAATTTGCTGCACAAGCGAAGGAATTAGTGCGTGAGACCACGCGTCAAGGCAGTCAGGAAGGCTTGTTAGCTCACATGGACAAGGTTTGAGAAAAACTATTATTTTAAAATTTAATACACAACGAGATTTAAATAAAAGCACACTACTTACACATCTTAATTTATCTTATTATAATCATAACAAGAAGAAAGGAAAAGTAGCGCAAGGAGAAGATAAGAAAATGTTTGCGCCTTTCGACAAGGTATCCAAATATAGTGCAGCAAATGCAGTACAAATTAGATACTTTTATGCTGTGACCATTACCTACTTACTTCAATAATGCGTCGTAAAATTTCACCTATGCCTTTGGATTATTCATTACTATATCAAAACAAATTAGACAAGCAAGTCGTTTAGTGAAGTAGCTATTTTTAATATTGTAGTATAACACATTTTGCACAGTCGTACACGTACATATAACAGACTAGCACTCATCGCTCACAAAACATTCACTAAAAATGCTACAATTATTAGCGTAGCGTCACTCATAATTTACAAGTATAACACAATATATTCTAGTTACCACTGGCCAATTATATTATTGCTAATCAACCATTTCACATTTTAACATTAATGTGAATTATTATTATAATATTTAATGCGGTGCCCTACATACATGAAAATACATATATCTCATGAAAATGTGTTTTCATTTATGGTGATTGTCATTGTAAAATAAATATTTGAGTTGTTAGAGAAAATGCCACATAATAAATATCTTAACTTTTAATTGTGAAATGTTATAGCTCACATTGCACGCCAAAAAGGCGGCTGAAGAAGCATCGAAGAGTGTTCAAGAAGCTTCCAAGTCCGCGTTGGAAGCGAGCAAAACGGCAACAGCTGTAAGCAAGAACACATTTGAAGATCTAACTTACGTGGGCAAGTCCACTTTTGGAGATTTCACTAAAAGTGCTAAGGAAGTTGCTGCCAAAAAGGGCTTGTTGAAAGTTAGTAGTTGCTATTATGCGATTTTTGTAATCGATGTAATCCCTATACATAAAAGTATAAAACCTATTTTCATAACTCATCAATAGGGCGAAAGTCAAGAAGGGCCTCTTCCACCGAACGCAAGAAGAGATTCTACAGCGTTACAGACGACGAACTTACTCGCTACCACTCATCGAGATTTCTTTTCTAACATCAGCTCTGATTTAAACGGCCTTGCGGCTTCCACTTCTAGCATGTTCAGCGACTTCTTCGGTTCGAAAGGTATTAAATATTTTTAAAAGCTAATTATAAAAAATATACTGACAATACTGAAGAAGATTTAACGCACATATTTATTTGTATGGCAAGATGATTGACGGAGAACAAATGATTTTCTGATGACAGTTGAGATATTGGATCACTTCACAGCATTTTTATCTTCACCAGCATTTTTCACGTTGAATTTTTCAGAGGAATTTGGTATAGGATTTATCGTGGATGCTGAATTTCATCTTCGAAATCGCATCAAAATTCCAAATTACATCCCACACCACTTCGATGCCCGAAAAACCACAAAAGCGTGTTTTTTAAAGCATCTTCTGCCTCGCACAACAACGTTGTGGAATTAGCTGTCGATAGCATTTTTTTCTAACCATCAAGAAAGGAGACTACTTATTTCTTAAAGGTCAGCAACACACCTGCAAGACTTCCGGTGTTGCAGGTGTCCATGAGTGGTGGTAGTCACTTTCCATCAGATGAGCTTCTTGCTAGTTTGCATTTATGCCATAAAAAACAAAATTTAACAACAACAAAAAAAAATGTCGCGACACGGTTAAGTTCCCAGTAAAATCATTTCAATAAATTTTCCTAAAGTGCCAGACTTTAGGAAAAAATATTGCTATAATTATTAAAACTAACTTTACCGCAATTTGGATAGCCTATGTAAAGATTTCCATGTTAAACCGTGACGTGTGCCAGCAGGTAAGCAGCCGAAAGAACCAGAGGGCGCACCGCTGTCCGCTACGTTTGGCCCATTCTCGCAAGGTGCACGCGGCTTGGTGCAGCGCTCGCCACTCATCCGCCACGCCGCGCCTACGCCTGTAGCGCCGCAGCCCACCACGCGCTCCGCCAACAGCGAGAATCAGGCATTCCTCAACGATGTCAGTTTACACATTATCGATAATATTTCGATACCGTGAGGCAATGTTTTTATATTTTGCCAAAAAAGAAACGCGATTGAAAAATACATTATAAGCATTATAAACTTTTCTTACAGTTAGTGCAACACGTTCTGGAAGGTGAAGGCGTCGGATGGTTAAAACTTAATCGTTTGAAAAAGCTGATGGAAGACGAATCTTATAGAAATATGGTGCTGAGTAAGCTGAATAAAAATTTCAACAGAAAGACGACTCCTACTGATAAAGTGGACGATGTGGTAAATGATGAACTTTTATTTCTTAATATGTTTAATAGTTTATATGTGTGGTAGACGATAGTTGTTTTTTTTATCACTAATCTAATTACTATTCATTCTGCAGTTTATCAGCAAAGCTGTTTGGAAGGGTATGCTGAAAGTACTGCAAGCAGTAATCCATGGCTTAGAACACACATACTCAAACTTTGGTCTCGGTGGAATGGCTTCTGTTTTCCAACTAGCGGAAATGGCACATACGCATTACTGGAGTAAAGAAGTCGCGGGCCTAGAACATGGAGGAATGGCAGGATCTGCACTTTCGGAACACTACGGAAGACATGATATTGAAACTCCTTCATCTACACCTTCTTCCAGAAAAAGTTCGCAGTCAGGTATAATATGAATTTCAACACCTAAAATAAAAACGACGCTCGAAAAATATAAACGAAAATTTATATTTTGTAGATGTTCCGGTCGTTAACTATCCAGAAATGGATTCTAATGACTCCCAGAGCACAACAGAGATGTTTAAGGATATGTTGAATCAGAAGAGAAACCAGCTGTTTAGCAAGTTGACGTCATTTGATTCCGATGTAAGTGACTTTTTAGTATCTCTGACAAATTATCAATGTTGTCAATTGTTATTTTGTTGCATGATGGATATAAGACCGCATTCCAAAGTATATAATGGAAGAAATGGTGCTCTATTTGTGTCTATATATTTACATATTAATAAAATCTATGCATGTTTCCAAATTTAGCTTTTGTTTGTATTAAAACTACATTGTATTAAAAAACAGTAAAGAACTTCGTATTAGTATTTCGTATATAATGCAAATAAAAAAAGCGTGCTTTAGCTAATAATGTTGCTATATGTTAATGTAGTATTTCATTCATACTGTGGTGAGATATATATATATTTTTTTTTCATATAATAATTACGACAAGATATAATGAAGCATTATTTAATATGATTTTAAAATCGTATTGTTAATATTAAGTGAAATTTTAACAAGGATTGCGTTATTATTTGATGTACGTATATGTTAATTTAACTATAAAGTTACGTAAATATACGCGAATCTCATTACGAGTATATTGAGATACAAAAAAAATCTGTTAACATCTCCTTCCTCCATCGTACATTTTAATGTGCATTTCAGTAGTATGTATATATTTTGTTGAATTAACGTAGCTTACCCTTAATGTTATAAATACTTAATCCCGACGAGTATGTATAGTGCGTGTAGTAGTCATTTAGCGGCTAGGGCGAGGCCGGCACGGTGTAAGGGTGAGGTGTGCTTGTCGCAGGCGGCGACGTCGGAGTGCTCGCAGGACAGCGGCTCCATCACCACCAACCGCGCCACGCTCGTCGACCACCGCGCCTCCTTTAAGTCCAATCTATCTGACACCGACGTCATGTTCCTTAATGTAAGTCCCCAGTTGCTTGGTGTTTGCTTCGCCGTCGTGTTGTCTGCATTAATAAAATTTACTAATTTATAAAAATATTGTAGAAAATATATAAGTAAAACGTAAAAAAGATGTGCACACAAGCGCATCAACTGATTATATCGTTCTATAATGCACACTCCATGATTGTGTCGGTAGATATGCATGATTCTTATTTTATACAGGGTTATTGGTAATTCGACGTATTCCCGTTAGGAGGTGATAGGGGTGACTGTTTGCGATAATTTTAACCCCATATGCATGATGCATTAGTCAACCATTTTTGAATTATCACGTTTTTTATTTTTTCAAAATAAGTCAAAATTGCAATTTCAAAAATATATTTAAAAAAAAAACGATTAAAATCTACTTTTTTCTTCTGATTTACAAAAACGTTTAAACATTGGATATTTTTCAATATTTAAACAATAATTATCAGTCCAAATTTAAATATGCGAGACGGAAAACGATATTATTTCAATATTTATTTTATTTTTTCCCTCAAATATGCCTGAAAAACAAAAAAAAAACATTATGAAACTTGTTCTGCAGATTATTTTAAAAACATAATCGTTTAATTAACTTTACAAAATGTATAAAAACTAGGAATTTATTTCAAAGCAACCGAAATAAAATGATCAGAAAGGACGCTGGTGGAAATTCGTATTCGAACATGACCAATTTCGCTCTTTAACATTCCCATACAGTTGATTTAAAATAATAACCAATGTAAAAAAACTTACTTATTTACTTAACTTACTTAATACAAATTTAAAATTAAATTTAGATTCATAAACAGTTCAGTAGCTAAGTTACAATTAAGATATTTTGTATTATCATTTTAATCCTGTCTTATCATTTTAATCCTGTGCACGTTATTTACGAAGAGGATGCTGAAAGAAGAGTTACTTTCTGTAGATTCATGCTTAATGAGGATTTAGAAGATGCATCTTTTTTTAAAAAATCCTCTGTATGGTATTACTAACTACCACAATATACTTTTTTTTAAATAAATTTTTGAAGTTGCATTTTTACTTATTTTGAAAAAATCTAAAAAACGCGATATCTCAAAAATGGTTCACTTTTGCATCATGCATATGGGGGTTTAAATTATCGCAAATAGTCACCCCTATCACCTCCTAACGGGAATACGTCGAATTACCAATAACCCTGTATATGTAAGGTATCTAGTTTGATTGTTTCCATTGTAGTGATACGTGTTTTGTGCAGATTTTATGGTATGAATCTAAATTGTTTATTTTTAAAATATTTTCTGTGGTGAAGACAAACCATATCCGAATTATAAAATGAGAGATTTTAATAATATCACATTAATATAGAGTTTTGTAAGTGCAGCCGGGGTGTTGTGTATTTTCTAGTATTTCAATATCTTGGAATAATAATTTTCATTATTTCAGCAAAATGTGATAAAACTTATGTCATAGATTTCATTGCAATCACCAGGTTAATCGTGCTACTGCCAAAGGTCGTACAGCGAGCGTCTACTCAGCCAAGTCGACGTTAAGCGGCCGGCCGATGGCAGGAGTGCCTACGACCTCGCCGATTACGTCTCCTGAGACGGCCCGTACTTATCTCTTTCAAGGACTTATTGGTAATATTTAGTTGAAACTGTTATGATTACTTCTTGATTGCAATAACACTAAAATAATAATAGAATTATTATATAATTTGATATAACCATATGTCTATCATTTAAATATTATTATATTTTTTACAAACAGATTAATTGTTAAGATTTTTTGTGTTTCTATCCTTTACTTCACTAGTGAGATTTTTGATTTATATTGTAGGCAAAGAACGATCGAATTTATGGGACCAAATGCAATTTTGGGAAGATGCATTTCTTGATGCTGTTAGTCAAGAGCGTGATATGATTGGTATGGATCAAGGGGCCAATGAAATGATGGAACGTTACAAATGTTTGAGTGAAACAGAGAGGAAGCGTCTCGAGCACGAAGAAGATAGACTATTATCCACTGCTTTGTATAACTTGACAGCAGCAATGGTATTGTTTGGAGTAGAAGCAGATATAGTTCGAAATAAAGTGCGACGACTGTTGGCTAAAAGTCATATCGGACTTGTCTACAGCCAAGAGGTCAATCATCTTTTAGACGTCGTACATAATTTGGTACGTTAACCTAAAGAAACAACTTTCACAAAATAGAAGTATATATTTTTTGCAAAACATTCATTAAGTCAAATAAAAACAATCATGTATTTAACGATGTGCCATAACAGTTTTTAAGATTCAATGCATTTGCAATTGTATATTAAACAACAATACTTGTGTAATATTCTTTTTTGAGCGTTTTGAAAGTTTGAGAGATAGATTACCACTTACGATTGTTCAAATGTATCTGGCATATCACAAAGGGTTACTTGAATAATCACAAAATCCGGTTCGGTTGGCAGCACGGGAACGACATAACGCTGAAGGCCTTGGGCTCGCGACAAGTGCGGCGAGCCACCTTCACCGTGCACGAAGCCGACGCGGCCGGCGCTCTGCGCTTCCTGGAGGTGCGCCACGACGGGCTCGTGCTGCGCACTACGCACGGTACACACATACGATATGATTGTATTCCGGTTATTTTGTCTAATTTTCAATTACTTTCAGAATCAAGCCACATTTAGTAAATACCTTTTTTTCTTCTTATTTAGTTTTGGGACTTTTGTCCTACTCGGGTACGTCAGTCCCATTGTCCCTTCTTCATTTTGTTTAATCATTATTTATTATTATTAGTCATTAAATAGAATTCCAGAGCATCCTGGCCACATTCCAAAAATACATTTTGATCTTTTACATTCTCTAGGAACTATCGTCGAGAGATGGTGGTACGAGCGTCTAGTGAACATGACGTACAGTCCCAAAATACGCGTTTTGTGCCTTTGGAGGAAAAATGGTGGTCAGACGCAGTTACACAAATATTACACTAAAAAGGTATTTCTTACATATTCTGAGCTCTATTCTATTATTCACTCCATTTATGACGAAAAATTAGGTTTGGGATCTCTATCGTACGGACATATATGACCCTACAAATGTCTTAATAAAATATCAGGAATTACTTCCTAAAAAATACATTAAATTATATTTTGTACAACAAACATATTTTACGTCGGATTATCTCAAGATTATATTGTTAAGCAACCTGTACAAAAATATAGTTCGCGCGCAAGTAGTTGGCTCGTCTTAAATATATGTTCTTTGGGTAACGTTAATCATGGTAAAAGAAGTACGTACCACGTTGTACTCTACCGCCATACAATACTAAGTATTGTTGTGCTCCGTTTTAAAAAAGGAGAATGAGCCAGTGTAACTACAGACACAAGACACATAACGTCTTAGTTCCCAAGTTTAATTTTAGATACTTGCGATGCTTGGAATGACTAAAAATACAAGAAAATTCTTGTTAATTCACTTAATATACTAAGTACGAGTTATCGCTTAAAAAAGTCAGAAAAAATACTTTATTCGTTTATTATTATTGTTCCTTGTTAAAAGAGATGTATACATACAAAATATTTAACTAAAAATTACCATAAACTGGAGCAGTCAAGTCTTTAAATCTTTAAAATAATATCTCCAAGATAAATGAACCGTCCCCGATCGAAATCGGTCTGAGATTGTAAACGATATATTGATATCGGAACTAAATGATATGCTCCGCAGTGCAAAGCGTTGTACTACTGCATCAAAGAGGCGATGGAGAAGAGTGGGCGGCGGCAGGACGCAGCCGAGCTGGGCGGGGAGTTTCCCGTGCAGGACTGCGCTACCGGGGAGGGTGGACTCATACAGGTTACGCATGTGCCGACGTTAACACTAATGTGTTTATCCCTTGGTCTCAAATCTAGCCTGAATAATAATATTGTTGTCAATGAGCCAAAAGAAATTTCTACAAATCACAAGATTCAGACTTTTGCCTATATTTGGTGTATCGCGTACAAATCCATAGGAATTATCCAGTTCAAGGAAGAATTCCGTATTTTATCCATTTACTCGAGCGACAAAATACCTACTTATATTATTTACTAAATGCTTTTATAAAATTGAAAAATATTTGATCTTGTAATGTTTTTTTTTTAACTTAAAGGTGTGCATGGAGGGCGTTGGACTCCTGTTCCATCACAGCAAGGTTGGTTATCAATTTTGCAGCTAATATTTTTTTGTCAGCTTTAGTTTATGTTTATAAAATAATGATAAACCAAAATCTGAATATTTAGTTTAGAATTGAAATGACTTCAGTTTTGGTACTATCATTACGTGTAAGTACAGGTAAGATAAAAGTCAATGTTCATGCTTTATTTTGGGAAATGTCTCAATACAAATGATGCAAATAGAATGTCGTTCAAGCGATTGTGCGACAATCTATAAGAATGGGACGGCGTCCCTCGCTAAACGAAGCTTACCGTCTGAGTATTGTGCCGGTGACGTTAGTGCATTGCATTATAATAACTTACCTCCGTACTCAAGAGTCTCGACATTCACGGAGACATTGATGTCGTATAAATGAAGACTTCAGTATTTTATCTTTTTTAGCTGTATTGCAAACATTACATCATACGATTCGCTTAATCGACGCTCCCTAGCAAAATGATTCTGTCTGTATTTTATATATTTTAATGACTTAACAAAATGACCTAGCAAGGACCACTCAAATTTTCCTATTTCGTATTTTTATTACTTATTTTATATGTGTACTAACGATACAATCACACTGTGCTGATCATGTTCTCCTATTTTTATTTTTATTTTATTTAACAGCGGTTTAATTTTATTCAAATTTATATTTATCAATTAAATACAGCTTATGTTGAACGAATATCGTGTTTTACCCTTTTTATCTATTACTAATTCGATGTAATAGTTAGTTATACTTTATTACGTTCTAAGGTTGTCCATTCGAGTTACGTATCTAGTCCATATATATTCACATATGATTCGTGCATGTGCTACTGGTCCGCAAGCCGGCGAGGCGGCTCGCCGCTCCGCTAGGAACTTTTGAGATGGTCCTTGACACGCGCTCGGCCGCCCTCAACTAATATCTTCTTTTTGTCTGTTCTACCCTTTCCGGACCCGCCGAACCCGCGCCGCTGCGCTGAAGGATTTCGAGGTACTCAGTGGTTCATAACCTAGTAATGGCAGACTGACGATGATCGACGCGATCTTTGCGACCTCGCGATCGTGTCGTGGTCGCCGACGCGTGCACGTTAGCGTTGATCGTTCGAGGTCGTAGGGCTTTACTTGTAGTTTGAGGCTTACCGATTGTTTTAGCCGTTGTTAGCGTTGTTTTAGTTCTCCCGAGTGCGGCGAGCGCCCGCGCGCGCGTTCGTGCATGCACATAGACGCCCTTTGTTTATTTGTTCATTACCGCACCCGATAGCTTGCATTCGTATCACGGATCGTCCGGCGAGCGGTTTCGATCTCTCACTCGCACCACGTGCTGAGAATAATCGGTCCCCTACACCCGAACCCGAGCGAGCGTCACACGAGACAAAGCTTACCGACGCTAACACGAGGTCAGTCGTAGAGCATTTGCCATCTCACAAGTTCTGGCGCGCCACCGCCCGCCTCCCTACCCGTCACGCCACCCGTCACGCCACCCGCCTCGTCACTCGCCTCGTCAAATCCCTGCCTAAGCACCGCTTCCTTCGCCTGCAGCACGTTCCTCATCTTTCTACATACCTTGTTCCAATCTCACCTTTGCAAGCCTTGTTAATACTCATGTAACGTTAATTCTATTCACTTTCCAAGTGTAAAAAATCCTCGGTTTTCATAAACATTTATAACGAGGAATTTGCAATGAGTGAAATTACCAAACATCTTCGATCCACTAGATATTTATGTCGCATGGCTGGCATGTATGCATTCCTTTTATAGGGACATGAATGTTTTAAATTTATAATACTTACTGATAATGACATATCTATACAATATTTAACAATATATAGCTTTGTAAAATATATTATTGATGTGTGTTCAGTAGTTTTAATGTATCATATAAGTAGTAGCTTTGCATGTTCTAATTGATTTCATGTAATTTATACATATGTGCCTGCTTCGACATTAAAACTCAACATTTTTAAATATTTCACAAGTACGTAGTACGTATAATCCAAGAAATATATCAATAATGAATGTATACCTAACAGAGATAGTGTATAGCTGTAGATTTAGATAATGTTAAGGCTTACGTGTATTTATATATCTATCAGAAAATGTCGTCGGTAATATTTTTAGTTCGGTTTCGATCATAATACAGAGAAACTTAACAATTTATACTTAATTAGGTAAGTTTCAGTAGTAGTATGAGTTATTGATATATGTTTGACGATGAAAACTTTGACAATTATCGAATTATGTGTGTTGTGTATGTGTAAGAGAGAGGTATAGAGAGATTGGTCAAAAATGTTTTTCTCGTGTCGTTTTTTAGAGCGAATCGACTCAAAAGTAATTCAAAGCATCAGACATGTAAGAATGATGAAAAGCTGATGAAATTATATTCGACTTAACAAGTTTTTTTCTCTAACACTGGTCCGTACCCCGAAAAGCCACTTCAAGAATTGTGCCGAAGAATTAAGTACACATTTAAAAAGTGATTAAAAATAAAATGTTACGAAAAGTTTTATAATGGGCTACTTCATATACAAAAATTATAGGATTCATTTAAAAAATATATCAGTGTAAAGTAGAGAAACTTTGCGCCCGTAATACAACATTAGTGATGAAAACAATCTCATACTCATTAGGTACTTTCTTGAATTAAAAAAATGGTTAACGCTCTCTGCTTTAAAACTCGATCATGTAAGGGGTTTTCCAATAGGGACGCTTGAACTTTGACAGCTGATTGCGTCCATGTTGTTTGAGTGACAGCTGTCAAATGGAGTGTGTTATATTCATTTCGTCCTCCCAAACCACCATGGCAGGTTACAGTGTCGAGCAGCACGTGCAAATCATAAAATTGTTTTATGAAAATGGGTCTTCAGTTCGAGCAACGTTCCGCGCACTTCGTCCGTTTTACGGTCGCGATGATTGTCCTGCCGAGTCGACTATCCGTCGATTGGTGGACAAATTCGAGTCAACCGGGTCAGTTAACAATCAGCCGGTTCCCGTGCGTCAACGTAACGCGAGATCTGCCGAGAATATCGCCGCTGTGCGCGACAGTGTCCTCGAAAACCCGCGGCAGTCAATTCCGCGTCGCGCACAGGAACTCGGCCTTTCGCAGACGACAACTTGGCGAATTTTGCGTTGTGACTTGAGCCTGCACCCGTACAAGATCCAGCTGACCCAAGAGCTCAAGGTTAATGACCATAGACAGCGCCGTGTGTTCGCTGACTGGGCATTAGAGCAGTTGGAAGTTGACGCCGATTTTGGCAAAAAAATCATCTTCAGCGACGAGGCGCATTTTTGGATGAATGGCTATGTCAACAAGCAAAATTGCCGTATTTGGGACGAGACCAATCCACACGAGGTTCACCAAGTGGCAATGCACCCGCAGAAAGTGACTGTTTGGTGCGGATTTTGGGCCGGAGGCGTGATTGGTCCGTATTTTTTTGAAAACGATAATGGTGTGGCCGTCACCGTCAATGGTGAGCGATACCGGTCGATGATAACCAACTTCTTTTGGCCTGAAATCGAGAATATGGATCTGGACAACATGTGGTTTCAACAGGACGGCGCTACGTGCCACACAGCACACGCTACGATGGAAGTTCTGCACGAGCAATTTCTGGACATGGTCATCTCGCGCGGAGGTGACGTGAACTGGCCACCGAGATCGTGCGATTTGACCCCGCTGGACTTTTTCTTGTGGGGTTTTCTTAAGTCGCAGGTCTATGCCAACAAGCCGCAAACCACCGATGCCCTCAAAGTCAACATACGCCACGCCATCGATCAAATACAGCCCGATTTGTGCGCCAGAGTCATCGAAAATTGGACCTTTCGTGTGCGCGCCACCAACCGAAGCCGTGGCGGTCATTTGAATGATGTCATATTCCATACATAATGGGGTCGATAGACCTTCCAAATAAAAAAAAAATTCGCAAATATCTCTCCTACATGTATTTTTTTTTGCATTTCAAAGATCAAGCGCCCTTAATGGAAAACCCTTTAGTAAGAATTTCTTGCAATGCAAAACTATCGAAGTGCCACAAATAACTTCAAATAGATTAAGAACCACCGCTCTAAGGCTGTCGAATACCGTCCAAAAAATGGAAAAATTACCTATTTCAAAATTTCAATATTTATTGCTATGCTGTTGTTATATAATTAAGACATTTTGCGAAATTACTTCAAAATTATAGATTTAGTCCAATGGATATGACCTTGAAACAAATTTCCTTTATATTTATTATAGTAGTATTAACTTGCAGTTTACTTAAACATATAGAAACATCGACAGAGAGCACTTTTTCACTTAACCGTAGTGTCTTAGCGGCGTAAAGGGCTTAACACGCTTTTTCAAGGTGCACTAAAAGGAATCTATCATAGGTAGATATCTGCCAGACTGCGTTTTTAGTAAATTTTCCATTCTCCGTTCTAATATTCTACATTATGGTATTACTTAGTTTACTGCAAACGCAATCTGTCAAGTCCAGTATTCCTAAAGGAAATCGAGGCTGCGTAGCCGCATAATATGTACGTACCTGGATACATTTTGTGCTACATTCTTAAAATCTATTTTACAGTTCTTTGTGCGACTCGATCACATACGAAAATGCTTCACACAGAACGGCGGTATCTTCGTTTTAGAAGAATTTAGTAAGTGCATAATTGCTCTCCGCTCTAAGAAATCTTAATTATAGAAATAATTATTCAAAGGTAATCTTACGAAATTATCTTTCGGCAGATCCCAAAACGAGACAAATAATACAGAGGAAATACAAATCGATAATGGTAAGGTATCAACCATGCTTGTTCAGCCATCGCCTCATCTCCTTTTCATTTTTTATTTAGTTCATGGTTCCTTGTTTTATGTTGTAGGCAGAGAAAGTAGTGCTTGATCTCCATCGTTTCTTCTCGATATGGCTTACTCGGTACTATCTCGTTGTCGAGGTCAATGGAAATCAACCGAATTATGCACCTTACGTTTCATAACTCACTCTGATGTATGTACACGTCTTGTTTTTATTTTTAACCTACTATTTTTATCGCTTTTTCGTCTTTACTCGCCTTTACCTCTCTTTTTAAGACGTATGGACAAAATAGTTCCGTTTCCGCTTTCTTTTAAACTTAATTTTTATTATCTTTATCATACATTATATATTGTATAAAAAAGTTGTATAAAGTTACATATTTTATAATTTTGTACTGTACATACATATTATAAGTACTTATGTATATATTTTTAAAATATTATAATAAATGCACCGCAATCGCTCTCACTGTCGAGTACCCGTTCTAACTTATGTATTAAATTTGAAATATAAAAAGTAGAGTTAGAAAAGCTTGTCCTTTTTTATATAATTTTATTATCCCACGCCGTTTCTTATTAAAACCTCTTTTCTATAATCTTATAATAATATTGGTCTATAAAAGCATAACTATGGCTACTATAACAGGCGGATCAGATATGTTACGCGGTGCTGTGCGTGTTCTCATACTTCGCGGCGGGACACGAACAGAAGAAGGCAATCTTGGAGCAGGCAGCGCGCATACAGCCGACCGCCGCCGGCAACATCGAAGTACCCGTCACTACGCGGACACAGTCTAGTCCACAAGTTTGTAACTTAAAAGTTAAAATTACTTTGTAAAGATAATATCAATATTATTAGTCGGTCGGTAGTTCGTCTAAAGATACTCTCATCTGACAACAGTTCAGTTCTTGAACTAAAGCTTAAACAAAATACATCGATCGTGAATTAATACATTGATCGCGTTTTACTCCATTATGAAAGATTGGCCATCTTTCATAATGGAGTAATACGCGATCAATGTTATCGACTAGAGTCTTGTCAAGGATCTGTGCTGACAATAAGAACGATTCAAATTCCATTTAAATAGTTGGCAATTTCTGTTTGCTACTCCTGCAGTTATTCAACAATAATTAATCAATATTTTATCAATTTTCGAAACTCTTCTTCTTCTTCTGGCGCAATCACGGCACGGTGACTATTATCATGTAGAGTTGTTCAGAGGAAGTGTGAGAATCTCTAATCTGTTTCAAATACTCAGTTTTTTGTGCATAAATGTGGTATGTGCTTGGAGTAGCCTGTGGAGTTATTTACGATGTAAGCGTTGTAACGACAAACAGATGTGCTGCTACAATTGTAATGTATGACAGTTTTCACAATTCAAAGGTCAACAATCCGTGATCGTGCTATTTCAAACGGACCGGTCACCGTACCTTGGCCGTGAATAGACATAGAGGCAATCATTTGACATACACACACACACACACACACACGTTTCAATTATATAAAATTATATTTGATTCAAAATAAATACATTATTTCATTTAGATGGATAGGCAGACCTCGGACATTCGTGTTGGGGAAGTTCCCGAAAGACGGGTACCGCCAGATAAGCAGACGCGGGTCCTGCCCGATAAGCCGAGAGTACTTCCAGAACAACCTAAGCAACCTGATGGGAGTGGAGTTGAGAAGAGAGGACGTGAAAGTTCAGAGGGAGGGAATATTGACAAGAGGGAGAATCGGGAGAAGTCGGAGAATACGCATACAATAGCGCACAGGTCCTGTTCGATTATATCGTCTAAGTTTGTTTCGTTTTTAGATCTTTGGAAAAAAGTTAATAAATGATTATAAATGTAAATGATAACATGGACATATCTAAGACCTTCTTTTATAGAAATAAGTAGGTCTTTTTAATGAAGAAGGTGTTTGTTTGTGTCCGATTTTGAGTATTGATACTGCCTTTTGGATTTAATTGGCAGTATTTCATAATGATAATCGATTCGATTTGACAAAGTTTAACAGCAGGTACAGTCGAACCCGACCAAATGTAGTATACTCAAAGTCTTCACCAATCCGCACTGAAGCAACGTGGTGGAATTAGCTCTAAACTGTATTGTTATCTCTAAAATAATTGTCTTGTTTAAATAACATTTACATTATATATAGTTGAACTATTATACTATTTTTTACTAATTGTTATATGCCTAAGACAAACTTTCTCCTCTGAAGGAAAGGAGGCCTTTGCCCAGCGGTAGGTCTTGTAGAGATACTTTACTTTTATACCCAAAATTTCGGACCAAAATACCGAAAGCATAGTTTTGGTAATATTGATTCGATGAAGGAAACCATATGCACAGGACGGAGAGTCTGCCGCCGCGCCGCCCGCCGCCCCCTGCGCCGCCGCAGACCGCCCGTCTGGCGCGCGCACATTCGCAGGCCAGCCCGCCGCGCCCGCTCGACCCACCTACGGTACCATCCATAGTTGCTAATATGATACCACGCCACAAAATATAAATAGTAATATTATTTTAAAGTATTGAATGAATGTGTTATAAAAAAAAAAACAGTTTGTACTTAACCTACATAAATACAATACATACACAAGTTACCAAATATTAATATTGTATTTATGCAACGTATTACGTCGATGCACTTTGTCATCTTTATAATAGAAAAATAAAATAAATTCAATAACACGACACAGATTCCGCCACGGCCAGGAGGGGCACGCACGGGCCCACCGCCGGCCCTGCCGCCGCGCCAGCAGTCGGCCGCCGCCGATATCTGTACTAGTCCTAGGTATTCAAAGAGAGCTTATTTATTTATTTTCATCTATTTTAGGTTATGAATATACGATATCACGATAATCATCAGTGTAAGCAATGATTTAATTAAATATTTGAATACGAATCCCTAAGAGACATGTAGGTATTAGCAAGTTCATGTTACCTGCAGAGATTCCGTATCGTCGAGTCCTGTGCGTCGCGGCACGCTGTCGCGTCAGAGTTCGGCAACGTTCGCGCCTACCAACCCTTTCACTGCGCCGCGACACACCGAGTTCGTCATACCGCAGCGTAACAACTCGCGCCGCCCGTCCGCTGATAGAAACTGAACATCCTTGTGTTCGATCCCACGCTATTTCTGAACCTTTTACGTTGTCTATGTAGAAAAAACGTTATTTAATTTAGGAAGTGATTTCTTGTCTCTTTGTAGCTAGTATATATGTATTGGAAATCACACAATACACGGAATGGGCTTTCAATGCATTATTACGATTACGATATTTAAAACAATCATCATTAGTTATTAATCCAAGAATATCTTATTAAAATATAAAAGCCGAATACAATACAGATTCAATTAATAAAAACAATTGATTGTTTTAATTATCTTGATTTAGACAAAGGAGAAGAATTTCTTACACTCGTTTAAAAAATTGTAAAACCACAGTTATTTATATATAATGTAGATAAGTACCACGAGGGCATCTAAATGTATAAAATCCAAATGCAACTTCGTTAGTACCCACTATGCCGTTACAATTTAAATTTAGTTTGTTGTGTCCTGATCAACTGGCACTAGCAAATGTAGCAGACAAATCGTGCTATTTGAAAAAAGGTGCGATCCATTTTTTCGTTAAAGTTATTTTTTTTCTATTTTCTTCTTTACATCAGAAGCTTTACTAATTAAGACAAGGTCAGGTCTTCGCACGAAAATCGCTATTGAAAGGGATGAAACCACACAAAGTGAAGTGGCGTTATCTATCTCTATATATAAATATCTGTAGACGTAACCGGTAACCGATACAGTTAACGTTTTAATTTTTTACTTATTATAATACTAACATAACCCATTCCATGTGTACTAATTAAAATTATCCCCATTTCTTAGGGGTCAAAAACGACCAGGAGTAAAAGCATTAAAATCCGACAATAACATAGATGTTATTCATAAAAAAAATTACACCTGGTCATCATTTCCTTGCACGTGCACTTCATTTTTTGCAGGAAATATTGTTACAAATTAACAATGTAATAAGTACTATACATAGTTCCTATTCCGATGAAAATATCGCACGCTTATTGTGATCATAATTACTATATTTATTAAACGTGCAATATTTCAAGTAGGTCGATTAATCTGGTCCTTTTTGTAAATCACATATATTGTCATAAAAAAGCTTGACTTCTGTTATCAATAATAGTGATATGACACGCAAATATAATATTTATTTAATTGTATTAACATAACATAATAATGAAAATTACATACAGCTCAACCCGCACCAATAGTAAATAATATCGGTGATAAATAAATATAGGGTCTAGTGGTGTTGCCAGTAGGAAAAATATTTAAAATAATTGACAAGTTATATTTTCATAGAGAAGAAAGATGTTTATAAAAATAATAAAAATTCAGTTTGTAGAAATAGTGTCTTAATTGTACTTAACCTATATTGTTATTAGTTTATGCAAATAAAATTAGTAATTAATATTAGTTTCTTTAAAAGCGTTAAAGTTTTCATTATATATGAGGATATTTTAATGTAAGCATTGGCAGTATTTTGTTAACCGGTTCAAATGGAGGTTTGTTCTTTATAGATATATGAATGTAACCTAGTACGAAAGGAGAAATGTACCAAAAGCCTTTTATTATTGCGCTTCCTGCTCTGTTGCTGCATTCAATATAAGAGCAACATCAGGACTCTTTCGCCAAGCGTAATAAAGCATAAATAAGAAATGAAATCCAGGGTTTTCAGAGTTTAATAATTGAATTCAATAAACAATAGTGTTTACTTATGAATATTTTGTTTTATTTTACCCTTTTTCATTTTCCTAATAAATATAAAAATATATATATATATATATATATTAATCACTTAAGCACTAATTATTATTTATTATTGCTTATTAATAAAGTAACAAGATTTGTTAAATTAAAAAAATACAAGAACTAGTATATTTTTTCTATTTCAAATAGTCGATAAATTTGTAATATCACAATAAAAGCAAATTCATTATATTTTCGACTGTATTTTTTTTTTAATATTAAGACTATTGAACTATAGTCGAGTAGTTTCTTAAGTAAGTGGGAATGGAATAACACCATATAGCGTTTATGAGTCCTTTGTACTTGAGCAATTTACTTGAAGTTCAGCTTGAGGGTATATCTGCCGCAGTTTAAGGTAAAAAACAGGTAGAATGATCTACAAAATTGGAGGCTAACTGCAGAGGATAGATGACACGTTTATGAAGACTGACATGACACGATGAAGCGCTGGATGGTGCAGAGTCAGGTGATAGAGGCTGGCCTAGAAGCGTAAATTATTTTTGCAGCGTTTAAAGTAGGTTGCAGCGTTAATTTCTCTCATCGAAAGATGTTTATCCTAGTCGAAACCCTGTCGGGGCTAATAAGCGTTCGGGGAAGAAGCGAGAGCACCTTTATGAACTAAAGTTGGGGCTCTCAGCATTATACACTGTTTTTGAAAAATCAATTCAAACTGATTGAATTAAGTTATCTAATTAAAGTCCAACTACGCTGCGTTTTGGAGTTATTTCTCTTCAAATTTTGTGAAAACAACAAACATTTTGTTCCTTTGCTAGATTCATAGCTAATACGAGTATTAATAATTTCTATTGATCATTTTGATTTTTTTACTTAATAACTGCCGTAGTACTAAATGTCGTTACTATTTTTCAAAAAACAAAATTATGTTCTGAATGTCTGCATGGATCGACAGACGATTTTCTTAGTTTTTATATGATATGCAAACATACCACCAAAAGGTAGACATGAGCAAATAATGCATATCTTTATCTACTTTCACTTATTACGAGCTTTTATTAAACTTGCAATGTAAGTATGTACGCGTGAAATCTTGCAACTCAATTTAGAAGTAGATATCTTTAACTGATTGAGCTGAAATTTTGTATAAACGTTCAATTTGGATGACAATGCGATTGGTTAACTATGCGACGTCATTCTAAATCCTGCATGGCGGAACACCCAAGATGGCGGATATTTTTTTTAATTTGTTTCTACAATATGGGTATCAAATGAAGGGGCTTACTAAGTATAAGTCAAAAAATAAAGTAATGTCACTGTATACCAATATGGTGAATTAAGTTTTTAGTGCTTGCCTATAATATCAAATGAAAGGACTTACGGAGAATACGAATGTCATTTAAATTACTAAAAAGTAAAAAATAAATGAAAGTAGAAAAGTTTTTTAAAAACAAGCTTTTTTTAAATGCGCTAAAAAAATGAAAGGAAAAACTTGTACTATTAATTTATAAAGTCATTTCTCATTTGACACAATTTACATGATATAAAAGCTTGTCGCTTGAGATTTAAGTACCTAAAAATATAGGTCCTTAAAATGTAGGTGAAAATGTTCCCCCTGTTCGTCATTGACACTTAAGAGCATAGTTTGTAAGCGTGGGAATTTATTTTAGAACACACACATAGGTACTTTCCAATAATACACTTGCATTGTGCAGTCTATCGTACGCACCCCCTAGACAATTAGTTGCTTGTTTTCGTTGCAACGAATAAATTAAATTTTCATTGCGCGTTCATAACGTAGGATTTATAAAAATACATTTATTTATGAGTAATGTATTAGCTATAAGGTTGTCACTCGCAAACACAATTATAAATTATTTGTTAGCATAGGGTGCGGTCAGAGTGCATTAAGATGCCTCATATACATTATGATTTTTATTGATTCTACTGATCTCCTCTAACTAAATTATTATTTTCTGGATATTTTAAGGTTGGTAGGTATAACGAATTAGGGCGTTAAGACACATTAAATAATCACTTACTTAAATTTTATAAATAAAAATAATGGAGGTAAATATTAATCAATTTTTTTTAATTAACTAAAAACTAAAGACATAAATCTTCTTGGTTAAACAAGTCAATTAAAATTATTTTATATTACACAAAAATCAGGGGGGCGGCCCGCTGACGGTATCTGGTCATGAAAGGTACTAACTAAGTATAGCATCAGTACAAAATGGAATGTATATCAACCGTTTTTGCTTAGCACTATGCACTATTTTAATTAAGCATTTAAATAATTTGGAATTAAGCAGACGAACTAAACGACATGAGTTTGGGTATGAGTTGGCGTTTGTTTTAAATTTCGTATTAAGAGAAATAAATAAGCAGGATAGTGCAAAAATTACATTACATTCAGGTTCATTCGGGTATTCACTAAGTTCATCCTTACAATTTTGTACTTTTAATTCAACATTAGGGGAAAAGTTACCCTTCGTACACTTTTCAGATTTTATTTTTTTACGATGTGATTAATTGTCGTATTTACCTAGTTTATGTGCTTAAGTGTAACAAATATATTATAGTTTGTTACAAAAAACTCCAAAACTATTATGACAAAAGGTTAAAGGGTTATAGGCTTTATTCTACATAAAATAATTGTACGAATGTACCCCACGTATTGGTATGGTAGGGGTACGTTCGTACAGTAAATGCGGTAAATTCGTACGCCATGAGGTAGATTCATACAGGGTAATTAAAAAGCCAATTAAAATCGTTAAATTTTTATTAATTATTACAAAAATATTTATTTATCAAAGAACTAACTTAATAATATGTGACTTGACTAATAGTCGATAAATCTTGAAAAGTAAAAATTAACAATTGCATCCCACGACACTCGCGCCCCACCCTTATGCTAACTTGTCTATGTGTGCGTAGACGATTCGCGAAATTATAAGACTCGGCTCGAAATAAAAATTAACGTGCTCCCACCTTGAGATCTGGGGAGGGACTGAAAATTTATTGACAGCGATGTCGAATAATAAGTCAAAACCGTCAAATGATTTTCTCCATACTAAAAAGTATGGACGACGAATGCCAAAAAGTAAGCAATATTTAAATAAAAATTACTACAATATTATGTGATATAATAGAAATTTAACACGGTGAACTTATTATTTACACTTTTGTGTCCCCATTTAACCAAAAATACATGTATAAACTAGCAGCTAAATAGCTTAAAAAATGATAATAGAAAAGGTCTATTTCAGTGTTTGGAGTGATGTTGACGATGAATTTACTGAGTTATTAATACAAATTTTATAAATATCATGCGGTGAAACTTGAGATCTATCTATTAAGATACGGAATGTTTTTTTTCATCCATAATCAATGCTCCAGTTTTAAGATATTTCGAAAACAGTAAGCGCTATTTAGGCGTTCCGCAAGGACTGTCCTCTTAAGATTTTAGAGAAACTATTGAAAACGAGTGCAAACATGAATCTTCAATGACACTTCACTTCGATTTGTTGAAAATTTTTCAAAAAAATCAACGTACAACTTAGTTTTTATTGTATTTTCAATCATTTGTTTTTGATTCCTCTGGTTTTTATCTGCAACTGGTTTTCTTTCGATTTATATTGTTTTTAAAATAATTTTATACTTTTTCTTATTTTTAATGCATTTATATATTACAGTCATTTATTTATTGCGGTCTTATATATTTTCCTACCACTGAACTCATATTATCATACACACTCCATCACTCTCACTATCAGTATCATCTCAGACTCTCGCTGTCAGTATCACACAATCAATATTAAAAGCCACCATAAAATATAGAAAAGAAAGACTCAAGAACTTGCCAAACATCTTACTATGGAAAGAATAAAGAATGCCCCAGAAGTCTCCGCATAAAAAAGTAGAAAAGATCTAAGTCATCACGAAAGTAATATAACATGGTGGCCATTGAGCCACCTTGCGCTTTGAGTCCTAACACTGCTATAACCATTATATAAATTAAATATTAGGAATGCCAAGAAAGAAATCTCGATAAGATTCCCATGCGTCAATTTAGTTTGGCATTAGACCCAACTCAATTAAAAACTGACACTTAAATTTGATTTACTTACTTGTTTATCTTCTTAAAAAGATCAGCTGTCCCATTAATTAATATCACAATATTATCTATTTTTTCTTGCCTTATTATCCTACCAAAATAATAGAAGCACGGTTGCTAAATCCAGATCACATTGCGGTGCTGTAACCTCATATATTATAAATAAAGAGAAAATCGCACGTCACCACATTTTATACAACATAAAATGTGGCTAATCAAGCCCATGCTCGCGGAGAATGGGCTTAATATACAACATACAAATGCATGTTGTATCCACCAATTCCACCAATGAGTAACGAAGTTTTTGATACGAAGAGAAACTAATAAATTACGATGATACCAAAGTATGTTTATTTAATCTTTATTATATAAGTATAAAATGGCGTTGATAACAGGTTTTATTTTATAAACATCGACACGGAATCTAAGAACTCATAATCTTACACTAACGTAGAAACTATCGTGACCAGGGCCGAATCTATCATATGGCTTTTCGGGCTTCAGCCCAGGGCCCCATGGATTCAAGGGGGCCCCAGGTAAGTCAAGTCAAAGTCAAAAATAGACGATAGTGCGAAAGTATCCATAAATTTAATAAATTAAACAGATCGTATAGTTTGCTGCCCTGCGAGACCTACAATTAATCAAACCCATTCAATTAATTTAATTCACGTCTACGTTCAGATATGTTTTAGGTGGGCCCCTAAGTAGTGTTAGCCCAGGGCCTCCTAAACTTACGTCCGGCCGTGATCGTGACAGATTTAAAATCAAAAATATCCAGCGCCTTAAAATAATAAAGAACAACATACCTCTGTGCAATATCTTGCAGTGATTTTCCATATGGCTCAATAATGAATAAAACTCATGATCAACTCTTATTATATATATTCATACTTAAAAGATTAAAAAAATTGTACATATAACAGGTGAATGGTACCATACACTAACAGCTCTTGAACACATAGCACGTTTACCTAAGTTTATGTTGTAAAAAGATTATTTGCATATTTTGGATGTTTCTATTGAACAAATTTCACTTTTTTACAACTCAAAATATGTAAAATCCTTTAAAAATATTCCACAAACTATTCGGCAATTGTAAGCACTATTGTTTCAAAGTATAAAATAAAGATCTTACTGCATATCACAGATTCTTTTCCTGCAGGGAAGATAATAGGATAAAAAGAACAATTTTGGCTCTTTTGTTGTTACTAAGAAAATAAAACAATGTCTTAATTAATTATTATTGACTCATCGTTGAAGGTACATATATAAAACTACAACTACTTTTATTGCCATTGGAATTTATTGGATATCTAGATTTTAAAATAACAACTAACTAGCGTACTTATGTAAGTTCAGATAGCTTCCTATAATTATATATAAACAACCTAATGTAATATTAAATACAAGAAACATTGAAGTATAGTCCATTCCACTAGTCGAACTCCTAGGAAACCAAATACTCGCACCCCATTCAGTCAATGCGCACGCCTAGAAATTAATTGGATGAATCCGATATGTAAGACAATCCTATGAAATTATTTGGCTGATGAAGGTCACGCATATTAACCAATAAGCACACAATTACGATTTTCTTTGGGAATTCGTTTCGTGGATTAACTATAGCTAAGTTACAAGTCCTGTGCATACATTTTTGCAAATGCGAGTTTTTGCTTCGAACTTATATTTGAAATGTGTCTAGAAAAGACAAACCAAAAACTATCGAGATATTTATGCAACAGATATAAGTGGTAATACTCAGGTAGCTTCATATTAGAATTTAAAGCTGATACACTCGAAACTTTGTCTGTTTGATGCAATATTAAAAAATGTGACGTTTGAAATAGACATGGTCAAAGACATTCATGAGATCAGTATGTCGCCAATTTCAACAGCGAAGTATTTACAATATAAATATAATTACAATTAACAGTACCTATAAAAGCCGTTTCAATAGTATATGTACAAATATTTATCATAACTGAGTACTGAAATTTGTCGGAAACAACTATTTCAGTTTTATACATTAACATTTCTGCTTATATTTTTCCTAGCACTCAGCCTTACCTTACATACTACCTCTCCCTACCCGCTTAGCAGTGAGTGGTATCGTTAAACGTAAGCACATTTTATATCGAGAACCCAAAAATCGATTACGTTTTGTACATTATTTGATGAAACGGTCCCTTTTCACTATATGACACTTTATTCAGAGTCTTCAGCGTCACTTGTTATATTATTTAGCTGATCAATCAATTCCTTGCGAAGATCTTCCGTCGCTTTAGAAAACGATTTCAATATTTCTCTTTTCTTTGCCATCGTTTTATTCCTAAGAAACAAACTTTCTTCTTCTAAGTTATTACTAGTTTCTTTTAATTTAGTAATTACATTATTCTGAAAGTCAAAAGTATATTTATAATTGTTAATAATTATTTTTCATGTTATTAGACGGTTAGAATGAATAATTTCATTCATCATACGGTTTTTTCATACAAATACTTTGTCAGGGTTAGCTCTATGAATATGTCGTCTACAACTCTGCCACGCTACTCATATTAGATGTAAATATTTACCTTATCCGTAAGGTCGTGCGTAAGAAATTCATAAAGAGCGGTGCTTGGAGAATCCACATTTTTTATTGATTTTGTATTTTTCAACAACTCACGTTTGTGCTGAAAGCCTTTTTGAGTCAACACCTATAAAATTATAACTTAAATTACATATGTTATGAAAATATAATTTACTTTAAATCACTGAAAGCAGTTCAAATAAAATTATGGATTGTTAATTTATTTTACATTAAAAATGGTACACTATTTATTTTTGGTATTTTAATTAATTTCCTCGTCCCGTTCTTTTGTTTTCGATTATCGCAATTTTAATCTAGTGAAAAGAATGATAAAATTCCGAAAGCTACGAGGCTTATATAATATATTATAGTTTTGCCAGTTCCATTTGCCCTGCCATGTATTGCCATAAAATATAATAAATCAAGCAGTACGTTTTTTCATATAGATCAAAATGGTTTTGTTTGTACCAATATGGGTTAGTAATAGTAGGTACTATCTATGCCAATTAGACCCACGTAACTGTTTGAATTGACGTCCTAGCTAACCCAGTATACTTAATTTTATAAGGAAGAATGATTTGCAATTATGCTTCATTCTCATTCAGGCACTGTTTAGTGGTTTATTATTTTTAAGATGTGACGGCTTATTTCTCCTCTATAATATATTATTATTCCTCCTCTATAAATAACCATTAAATTCTTTAATTAAGCCCTTACAAATTGGTTGCTAATTAGAATAGCTTAAATTAGCATTACCGCTTAAATTATAGGGAAATTTAAAAATGTTTGAACATAATTAAATAAATAAAAATATGCTTATTTTTAGACTCACGTAGTCTGGAGTTAAGTCTTTTGCCTCTAATTTGTTCTTGTTGTTGCTATCAGGTAAGGACTCAAGCGCATGCCACTCTAAATGAATATGCCTCGGTATATAAATTTTTCTAGACATCACCCTGAAACAGAGCAATTTGTCAATAGAAACACAATAATGATGTTATTGTCGTTATTGTCCATTGACCAATAAGATGGTAAATATTATACTTACTGAGTTATTTTATGAAACGCTTCGTCTTCGTTATAGAATTCGGTGTATTTAAACCCGGGAAATTCAAAACTCAATCTATTTTCAGAATTCCGCCTGCCAGGGATCCAACCTAGATTCTCTATATTCTTACACACAATCCAAACATCTTTACATGTATTATCTTTAGTGCAAAGGTTACTAATGCTGTCGTCTTCGTCATCCGAAATAACATAGCACTGAGTTCTTGTATTTACTACGAATTTTTCAAGAAATTCTTCTAAGTCCATATCGCTTCCATCAACAGAATTTTGTTTGTTAGTTTTCTGTTGGTTACATAATAATTGATTTTCAAAAGATCTTTTGTTAATCTCTTCTGGTTTTAATATAAACATACCCCCCTCTAATTTTCTTCTTTGTATCTCATTCGTATGACCAACATTCTTAAGTGTTTTTGCTTGATGTGCAATTTCTTGTACGGGTTTTTGATTTTGTAACATTATTTCTTTTCCCACCTGTTCTCCACCTTGACGCAATAGTAAAGGTGAATTTAACAAAGGTGCATTTGAACTATTAGTATCTTTATTTATTAACATATTCTTTTTAACAAGAAAAGCGTTTTTGTATTTTAATGTATCTTTATTATGTATAGGTACCTGTTTTAACAAACCATTCGGTGCAAGTTGGAAAAAACCATTTTCCTTTCGTATTCTTATAGGTTTAACTACTTTCCCTACCACCCCTTTATTAGTGTTTTGCTTAGAACCAGTTGAGGTTGTGCTTTTATCAGAAACTTGTTGATACTCGTTTGTACCATCTTTTGAGCTAGATTCAGTGTCTAAGCTTAGCATATTATTACTGTCTGCATTACTCGATGGCATATACATTAAAGGATTATCTATAACATTTAAGTTATCAATTTTATTAGTAGTTATCCATCTACCTCTTGTGCAATTAGTTTTTCTTACATCATGTATATTTCTTATAGTTTCTATACCTAATGCCTCATCTTTTTCATACGGACCGATAAAAACATAATTTTCTGTATCACTTGGTATGGCATAAATACCAAAACTTGGATTGTTTTGAGGATAACTGCAATTTTGTGATGAAAGTTTAACCGTTTTACCTGATACCTTTGCAACATTGATTGCTTTCATAATACTTTCATATTTGACAAAAAATCCTCTTTTGTAAAATCTAATTTCTGTAAAATCATTTACTACCGTCATTACAAACCATTTAGATTGTTCCGGAGTATTTTCGGGTGTCTGATTAAAAACATTTTCCAATGAACAATTCAATTCATCTGCAGAGCTATCCGTAATTACCGGCATAAATTCTAAATCAGAACTGCATTCACTTTGAGACTTGGGTCGTTGTGAAATAATTGTCTCTATCTCATTTTCTTGTGCTACGTTACTTCTGTTATTATTTACTTTTGTAACCGAACCAACCAACTCCCAACAATGTGATAGTCCGCATAAAATACAAAAATTATCTTTTAGATCGGTTGCATTTGTAAGTAAGTTTTTTACCGTTATGGGGTATTTATCAAGGTCGGATAAAGCAATGTCATTTATATTAATACAATTATCAAACAAAGAATTTTTTATATTTACCGCCATGAAAATACGATAAGGTTGTTGTTTTGATATGAGAAAGTAATTTTTTTTTCCTCGATATCTATCTAATATGAAGTCCCATGGATATAAGGCCATTGTACCCAGTCTTGGTGGATGCAAAGAATGTTTAATTGGACCTTGATTACTTCGTTCTTTATATTGCTTATAATTTGATTCAAGCCACGTGACAAGCTTTGTACTTGATAATTTTTTAACGTCCTTATACTCTAGTGGAATTTGTTCAATAACATTATTCAGTAAATCATTTGAGGTTGAGTCGATAACATCAGAGGTATTAACATTTTGCGTAGCAATATTTTCTTGAGAATCTTCTTTATTAATTAAGCTTGCCAATTTCTTGCGTAAAGTTTTGTCATTTCGCTCCATTTCCAATATTTTTTTATTAGTAGTATGGTAGTATTCCTCACAATGTTTTCTACCCCTATAAGGCAGAGTTCTAATACATTTAACACTTTCAAAGTAGTCAAAAGAATCTAATGATGACTCATTACTATCATAAATAGAACGTTTCCTATTTGCTTTGTTATCTAAGGATAATTCTTGCCGAGTTAGATCAATATTTATAACCACTTTTTTAATTTTTTCAGGAATTTTAATATTTGTATTCACAGGTTCATCGACTCCCGGAGAAAAACTTTTTGTAAATTTACCCTTACAAAAACATTTATACAAATTGTGGACCATACACCAAGGCTCAACGTTATTAAGTTTAAGATTTGTGCAAAGAACCGACAAGGTTTTTTTCGTATTATCTTTCGTTTTTAAGGGCATGTTACTAAAAAACTCAGCATACTTTTTTGAAGTTTTCCAATTTCTTTTTTGTGATTTCAACAATATACTTTTGTCATCAGTTACTATTACAGTTTGATGAAATTTTTGTTCTTCTTTCGCTAATGTTTGTCCCAATTTTTGGTCTAAATTCACTAACCCCGGCAATATATCGGTACAATCATTATCAAATGAATCCGAAAGTCTATAATTCGAATAGTCACATTTACATTGAAACATACATTCAAATCGTCCACAATGTACTTTCAAGCCGTAAGAATAATTTAATGAATCACAAATACACCCTAAAGTACAATGAGCATTGGAACACACATTTTTAGCATTTAATTCTGATGTATCTGAAATTCTGATAACAGTAACATCAAGCCTACCTAGCTCACCATATTTTCGTTTCCCTTTTTCTTTGAGGTGATTTGTATTAGAACTGCTGTTTGTTATTATTTCTTCTCGTGTTTCGTCTTCTCCAAAAAACATTTCATCTTGATTTAAGCTAATTTCGACAGCATCAATTATATTATCTACGACGCTAATCACTTCCGATAGTATAACTGAATCATCTTCGGTTGTTTGTATTGGAACTCTTTGTACTTTTTCAAGGTGTATAATATCACTATCGTTACGCATAAGTATTCTATGTTGAAAACATTTGTAATCTAAATCAAACGTAACATTACAGCTATCTTTTAATTGAACTGGAATTCCCTTTTCATTTTTTCCCAAAACTGTAACTGCAAAATCTGCCCATTTTGGACTAATTACTCCGTTAGAATTTAACAAAAAGGTATTTTGAAGAAATGTATTGATAACTGGAGCCAAAGGTTTACCATAAGACGGTTGTAGGTCAAGACCAGGCTTCGGTAATGTGACTAATTCTATGTCACCAAACTGATATTTTTGGTAGGAAGTATCTAGACTTTTTTTCTTTGTCAATGGCCCTGGCTTAAATTTAACATTTAACGAATTTTGAAGCAATGCTTTTTTTTTCTTTAAATTATTTCGTCTGTATGTTGAATTATTTACAGAAAATTCCTTGATTTTACCAATGTCATGCTTATATATAAACTTACAATTCCCACCTTTACTGCCATTTATTTGAATATATTTCCCATTAAAACGAACATATTGATGAGCAAATTTTTGTTCCTCTGGGTTAATATTTATAAGCATTTGCCAAGCCGATCGTGAAATAGGAGAACTTGATTTTAGCATTTTTTTAGCTGTTTCTTTTGTTTCTTCGTCTCTTGACGAACCAAGTCTAATTTTACATAACAACACATTTTTCTGTTTTTCTAACTCATCTGGCAAATAACTATTAACATCCGATTCAAAAATCTTTCGAATATCTTGTACAGTTTTAACTTTCGTTCCATTATTTTTCTTTGGTACATAATATTTGTCAATTTTATGTATAAAATTCAAGTCGCTAACTTTTTCTAGTTTATCTACTATAGGCGTGGCAGGAACAATATTCAATATTTCTTGCAAATTGTTTTTAATATGATTCTGTGTTCTTATTATCGTCGATGAGAAAACTTTTTTTTCGACATCCATTTCAAAAAGACGATACTGAAAAAATAGTTTATTTATATTTTTGCATAGTGTATAAATTAAAACCAAACACATACTTTAATGAGCTTCGATTATGTTTACGTAATAGTTAGTCTGTTCCAACATAAGTGTGAAAAAAGTTTAAATGTTAGTTAAAGGATCAGGTAACAAGTTATTACAAAAAATGTGATTTTCATTTAGCAGGTTTGGTCGCTGATAATAGCAATACCACCCACGTCAAAAAGCAATTCTGTTTCAAAAAAAATAAAAATAACCATTATAATCTATAAATGGGTATGGTTGGTAATAATTGGTCAATCAGTAGCAGCTTCTCTATGCTTGCGTAAAAAATCCATAAACGCTAAAGAAGGTTGCATTAACAAGAAATGTAAGACGATGTAGACTTAGGATTAAATGGGTGGGTTCTGTGTCAATTTTATTTTACTTTCACGTTTTATCTTTTGACACACTAATAATTTGACTGAGGTAGATAACTATTAAAAGGAATTTGAAAAGCAGATAAAATTTATGAATATAGCAATGAAACCACAATTGAGCAGCGTGGTGGAATAACCTCTTAAACTTCCTCTTAAGTGGAAAGCAGGTCTTCATCCAGCATTTACGGGCTGTCACTTATTTTACTAAAATAATTTTTAATAAGATGTAGCTATGTAAAGAAATACATACTATTTAGTCATGTATCTAAAACGTGAGTCAATAAATTTTAATTTCATAACCAATTAAAATAAACAACACATGTCAAATATTAAGATGGCGACATCCAAGCTATTTTTTTAGGTTATTTTACGTTTAACTCAATAATGTGAATTTAAATCAATATAAAATAAATGCGCAAGTTGGAAAAATACTCACGATTATACCGATAAAAGTATAATAGCTTTACATATTTTATTAGCACGGATAAGTTTATCAGGCAGAAATAAACATCGATTTAAATTTTTGGCAAAATGGCCGTCTAGTTACCTAATAAGTGATTAAACTTTTTTTATCCTTTCTAAAGTAAATTTTTTTTTACAAAATCGTTGTATATTTATTTTATAAACTAATTTGATTTCATAAACCCGTAATTAATATCGTAAACTTAAATCATTCTAAAAAAGTAACCTTAAACTTAAAGGTTGTTACTCGTTTAATCAGCAGTGCTGCCAGCTTAAAAAAAATGGTAGGATATTAGGTATCATATTTATTCATTAAAATCTACTAAGCAATACACAATTAATTATTGACCATTAAGGAACAACTATTTCATGTATTTAATTTAAAAAAGAACGATCGCTTAACATTATAGTAATACAATTCTTGGTAGCCAAAATAGCAAATACTAAACTTGTCTCCCAACTTTAATGTACATAAACCTCTCTGAATTCAAAATGGATTATACGCGGATTAAATAAAAAATCTTTATTAACCGTTTACAAAATGTTATTACTATACATGTTAAACAACACAAAAAGCAGTTGCACGTACCTCGCAGCTTTTTTTTGAATATTTGTGTTCAGATTTCTGTTAGAGAAACATCACGTGATCAGTTGTTAAGATGGCCGCTTACACATTCAAGCCACGTAAAACCAATCAGTTTAAATCTCAACATTCAAATAGATAAAATACACATTTTATTAACTATATTGGTATTAAAATTAAAATTTATGTATTACTTAATATATTTCAATTATAATTATAATTTAAATTGTATTACAAATTATTCTTCGAGTTATCCTTTATCACAGATAACATTTATTTTAGTGGCCATAGATTTTATGGTCTTTTCAATGACAGATTAAAAACAAAGAAAATATTTCTTTCGAATACTTTAAACTTATATATGTAGTTACAGACATAGAAAATTATTAATTATTACTGATAAATTAATAAAAGTCGATTTTTCAAATGGTAATTTAAAATATGTACTTTTCGAATTATTTAGAGAAAAAGACTTTCTTGTTCAATTGGTGATTTGCTATTTTTGTGTGTTAATCAACCTCTTCCATGTAAAGGTTAAAAATTAAAAAAAGAAAAATGTTTGTAAATCATTTCATAATTGCATTTTATTCATAAATAAATATAAAATTATAATTGGATTATAAAAAATAATAATTAAATACAAATTGAAGTGGTATGATATATATCACTATAAATTTATACTAAATAATTGTACCCTTAAATAAAAAAATGTGTTCGATGAATTCGAGCACGTGTGGTTTACACTTCAGATTAATTTTTATTTTTGTTATAACGACTTACTAAAATTAATGTATGATTTCAGTAAATGGTATGAAATATTATTAGACTGCCTTATTTGGTATTCAATACACTATAAATTGTAAGTAATATTATTTTAAATCCAGATGTTTTGTAAAATGTCGCTATGGGATTCATAGTGACATTCTACAAAACATCTTAAACCAGTGTTGTCAGGTTTTATTGATAAATTTGATAGTTACACAAATTAAACCAATTGTAAGAAATATATTGTGTTCATGTTTTATTTTTTTATATTATACAAATTATTGAATAATTAGGAAAATATAACATAAAATATTAGTAGGAACTGCAGCTTGTTAATGAATCAAAAAATAATTATGTTACTTACATAAACAATCAACAAACATTAATACTTTAGCTTACCCTAAGATGTTACAATGATATAACTAAAGATATATTTAAAAGACATTATTATTAATTTTGACAAAATTGCCACCGAATGAAATATAATAACGTTCGAGTTGGGCTACGTAAAATAATAAAATATATGACAAAATATATCTTGCATTTGAATATTATTTTTTAATTAACATGAAGGCTGAATTTCTCGAAATACACTTTGAAACGAATGGCAATAACAACAACTATGTTATATATATTTTTTATTATTAATCGTTTATATATTTTTTCACTCCGTTATATTATACCGCCTTGTTGCTATCGCGACCCCGTCTTTTCTTTCTTGTTATCGGTTGCCATGGGCGACAATCCCTTTTGTGTAATTGTTAATGAGTAACGTTAGGAAAAGACTGGGTCGGCTATTCAATTTCAAGGCTTGACTTGGCTTGGCTCGGCTTGGCTCGGCTCTGCTTGGCTTGGTTTAGCATATAGCGTTACAACTTATAAGTTTTAGAATATAGCCAAAAAATATGTTGCCAATCGTAATCTTGGTAAAAAAAAAGTTATTACAAGAATTCGCATTTTAAATTAATCTTTTGACCAAACTGTGAAATTTGGGCATATACATGTCGGCACGTTGAAAAAATAGAAGACGAATGTTGGGATTATTTTGGATTTAGATTTTAATTTTATTATAAATATTCATCAATCATAAATCAAATATTTCTGATACATATTTCTATGATTTTGTTCAATATTTTATTTTTATAAAATGATCTTTTTGTGTTAGGTTTCATATTAATATCTAATATTTTCAACATTCAAGGATGTACTTTTTTTAAATTAATTAAAGAATTACTAATATTCCTATTTACCCCTCCTTTTAAGTTTTTCACTTGTGTTAGGAGTGGGGACGTCAATAGCCCAAGGGGTCAGGATAGGTCCTGCGACTTTTTACATCGCTAGGCGGCCCGTAAACCATTGCGCTACTGACGCTTCATTCTGTATGTGTACTGCATCCTAAAGTATATTGCCATCGTTAAAAATAACTTTATTCTATGTAAGGAATGGTTAAAATTGTAAGTAACAATATTTTTATTTAAAAATAAATATGACGAGACAATACTACAAAACATTATTATTTAAATATAACATCGTTATTTAATGTCGAAAATATGTAGTAGATCATATTTCCAGTATACTATGATTCTATTGGTGATTTAACTTAGTGTGCGTGTGATTACATAGTTGCTCTGTAGAATTAGAGCTTACACTCTAGCAGCTTACATTGCATACTTACACTGTAACGAGTAGGAAAATAAGCCAGGCAGGTCATATTTTTATTCATTTCAAAGCAGACGAGCAAACTGGTTACCTTGTGTGGTCACCTTTTACACTGACACTAAAATAAATACACCTCAAACACTATATTCAAATGAGCTAAGTAAGTTGCTTGTAATTACACTGGAACACAGTAATGATTAATAAGACGTTTTGAAGTAGAGGAAAATCACCTCCAAATTTTACGTTACATAAATACCGAATAAGCTAATAAAAGCGTGTTAAAAAGTATGGTTGTTGTGTGAGTCAGGCCCTTAATCAGTCTGAAAAAAGTTAGAGCTGTGCAGGCACCGATAGGCAATCGTTAAAAATATTAGCGTCTAAATTGTGATTTTCTTGTGCGAGACATTTGAAATGAGAACAAAACGACACGTTGTAAAAATTAAAAATGCTATTTTTTTTAAATAACAAATATAATGCTCATATAATGAAACAGAACGAAAAAATGTTTTATATTAATCTTGGTGTATAAATATATTAGAGATATTTTTTTTTAAGTTGTAATTATTTTATAGATTAATTAGTCTCAATAAAACTTCAGCCATTCCGAGTACGATTTTTATTACAGTACAATAAACACATACTGTTTGTCAAATCCCAACGAGATTTAAAATTAAATTTCGAAATAAAATTTATTTTCTTCACTTGTTAGTCTATGTTCAAAATTTGCTTATCTTCTAATTTTCGACTCGTTAGACCGCCTAGTATGGTACTGTTAAGGATTTCATTTTAACAGAGCGATATTACATTGTAAGCAATAAAAGAAAATACCATAAAAACAACAAACAATTTCTATCATATTTTAATAAAAATACGAAAGAAATTTCATTGACTAATCATGAGTCAACTCCTGTTGTAGATAATAATGAAGATCAAATCAGATCAATTACTACTTCATATTAAGGAATTACTATTCATATATTAAATAATTAATATAATTAATAATGAATATTCATATATTAAAAAAATACATTTCAAACTGTGAATTAGAATTCAAAATTAATTTAATATTAAATTTAGGGACATTTGAAGAATCAAATTATACTACTATAAAAAAGGATATTGTTTGTCTCTTGGTTCTTCATGTGAACGGTCTCTGAAAGGTGACTTCTCCTGCGTAAAACGAACAAAATTAGATTAGGAATGAGGGTTTTATGAAATTATAAACAATAATACACGATTCAGTACGAGATCTAAATACATCAACAAACATACAACGAAACAATTATTTTATTGTATGTTGTTGCTAGAAAAAATAATAAAGTGACTGTTACCCTTTTGTGATATTTTTCGTAATGATGATCTTCTTGAGAACCGTTTTGATGACTGCTTATCTTGGCAACAGCTGTAATAAATTATAGCCGGATTATAAAAAGCTTATACGTACACTATTTTCATAAACACAGATCTTGAAAAAACACCAATTATTGCTTCTGACATCTCATACCTTTTTGTTCGTCACGACGTCTCTTTTGTTCTAAAATAGTTGAATCTTCGGCTCGATCCTAGATAATAAAATACACACATTACATTCGAAATAATTAAATAATAATATATTTAAACGATGCGTAAGGTAGTTTATCCAAGTTTTTAGTCGATATTAGAATTTTAGTGCTGATGGTTTTTAATGCTTATTTTTAGTTATGTTGATGTTTCTACCACTTATAGGTACGAGTATGCAGGGGTGAATTTCTCAATAGGCCGAGTAGGCCGGAACCACTTAGGCGACAAAATGGCAAAATGTTGATTTTTAAAGTATGTGAACATTTACGCTTACTTAAACGTTTTAATTAGTCAAAAATGTACCTGTAGCATCTTGCAATAACATTTTTTACCCGCATGGAGTTACCGAATAATTGTTTAAAAAAGTAGGCCTTTGAAATACAAATTATCAAATGCGCCCCTGCTAGTAAGAATAAGAACATTTTTGTCTGCCTTACTCGCCAGTGTGATTCAATATCATTCACATAACGCCATAAGTGTCGTAGAATCCATGATATCAAAATAAATATTGAAGATATTCTAATACACTAACACAATAATTTTCATCCCCAAATAGTATAAAAAAATATAAATTTATAAATAATTTACTTAACAAATAATGAGTAGTGTTCTTAGTTTAAAAATAATGGTGTAATGTTCATTGACTCACCCGCTTTCGACTCATCTTACGCTCTTTCCTTTCATCTCCTCTTAGTTTAGCCTTTCTCTTTTCCTTCTCTGGTGACCGCTCTTCTATTTCTTTGCTACCCTGCTCATTCAGAAATCGTATATTAATTTTGAATTAAATCTATTAAGATAACTACATTAACTTCTTTTTTCTATAGAAATGAAATAGAATATTTACAAAAAGGTGAAACCGAGGCAAAAGGCACATTTAATTAAGGCAACAATAGAAATAGTGTTGACGTTTTCTTTACACTGTAGTTTTCCCAGTTTTGATTTATTTTTATTTTAAAGTTGATCCATTGACGGTATTTGTAAAAGGTAGTTTCGTTGTCCTTAACTTGCAATTTCATGCAGCACGTGACGAAAGCGGCTCCTTCCTTTGAACATTAATAATGCATATTCTCTTCTTCACAGATGGCGATGAATGATCGTGTCTATGATGCAGACGAGACTAAAATATATGTTTTATAATGATGCAGTTGCTTCCTTCCTTTCAATTAACTTGATGAGAATATTTTTATTAGTTAACATTTTGTTGATGTTTCGTCTGATAACTAGTACAGTGACTATAAATAATTCTGATGTTTATTTAATACTTGATATATATGTGATGTCCAATAAGTTGTTCTTGTAGATATATTTATCAAATTATTAGTTGGAGTTATATAAATCCAAATAAGTTCAGTCCTCCATGAACATTGCTTCACTGTTTCCTTCTCTTCAAAATATTTACACCTCAAGTTTTTTTATTTTCTTATTTCAATTTATAATTGCAACCTTAACGCAATGTACCTTTTGATCCAGTCATATATTCGTTTTAAAGAATAATAAAACCTTACCGGTGCTCGACTGCGGACTGGACTGGGCTGACGGAACTTACGACACGAATTTTTGATCCTTTTGTTTTATTTTGATTAAAAATATACTTAATTCACATTAATTTTATATCATTGGTCATCCCTTCTTCAAAAAAAATTGAACTCCAACTGTTATTTTCAGCATAATCCTGAGATCGTCTGCTTAATATTAAATAGCGCAGGGTATTTTAAATATAGTTTGGAGACTTTCATTTCAAACTTCATTACTCATTTTGGTCGTGATGTGTCCTGAGATCATACATTGGACTTTGCGTGAAACTTTTCTTCATTTAGACATAAATAATTGAATCCATTAAAATTAAAGTTAACATTCACATGCAAAATTTACAATATACGTTAATATTGTACATAATGGTATACGTTTCCCATATTGATATTATTTCCCTTAAATTCTTTGTCCGAAATCTTCTTTGCTTCTTATAGTGTGTCTTCAGTTGTATTTGTTATTGTTGATGAAATGTATCTTGAGTTTTTGTTATATGATTAGTAGATGAAGTCCATATTTATTTTAGGACAAAATTTATTTAACTATTATTATTTTAAACTGCACATTTACAATTTAAGCACTGAAGTCTTAAAGTTTTTTCACAGAGCGTCTTATAGTGTTCACATCTTGTACACAAGTATGATTTAGCAGAGGAGATTTTCATGTCTCGTGCAGCCCAACCGTCAGTCCGGCGCTAGAGCGATGCAAGGCCGATTTATTATAACGTTACTCACCTTGCCATTGCCGCTGCTTTCAACTTTACGACGTTTCACATCTGAAATACATGTAAAAACAATTAAGAAACTGTAGCTCTGAATAGTATTCTACCAAGAAATTTAATCCTAGGCCAAATGTTATACTATAGGGAATGTCTGATGATCTCCGATTGCTCTATCCGATGAATAAACCTAAAAAGGATCTCTCTCCTGTCTGTCTTTCTTTGACAAAGTACTATCTCCGATTTTAATAGATAAAAAAAGATTAAAATTTATACCTCTCCATGCTGATTTTTCTGAGTTGAAAATTGAATTTGGATAGCAAATAAAAATATTCTAGTTCTTCACGTAACTTAGCCAATAAAAAAAGAAGGGAAAACCATAAATCTGTAAATTTCCACGGAAAACTGAATAGTATGAAATCGTCTCAATATTAGAATTAATAATTGTAAAATACTACACTAATACATTAAAATGGACTATATTATATTTGTGTAATACAATACAAAAGAGAGAAAAAAATGTTCTTACCTCGATCTATGTCATCGGGTGGATGACGATGATCATGAGGTGGTGAAACGGACTCCAAATAACGTTCCTCCTGAAATGTTAGCTGTATATTAGTAACACAATTCTTGAATAAGTATTAATTACATGTAGAAATATTGTGTCACAAAAACTCACTCTGTGTGATCTGTCTCTTGGAGATCTGTCTTTGCTTCGTATCTCCTCTTTGTTTCTTTCCTTCAAAGACCTACAAACCAGTTTATTGTTACAACACACGTTTTACATATTTATAAAAAGCCATTAAAGTAATTCGTTGTCTTAAACTTTACTTACGATCTTGATTCACGTTTGGATTCCTTCTCTCGGTCTGAATCGTCGCGACGTCTGTCACTCGTCCTCGTCTCTTTCTTTTCTACGTCTGTCGAGGAAGATACCATCGTTATTATAAATTCTTTAAAATTAAAATATCGCACGTAGTAATAATTTTCTATATTCAAGAGAAATTAAGAAAGACAAAAAAGATTGTTTGTAAATAACTAGACATATTTGCATTTTGTTATAATAATATAATAACTGTCATGTGATTATATCGAAGTATAGAACTTTTCTTAACCATGTTCTTAGCGGTAGAGCTTTTTGCAAGCTTGTCTGAGTAGGTAACACCCATTTACAGATATTTTACTGCCAAAATCAATACTTAGTATTGTTCTATACCAGGTGCAAAGCTGAGTTTAGTCAGTGTAACTACAGGCAAAAGGGATATAAAATGTTAGTTCTCATTGGTGGCGCATTGACGGTGTAAGGAATGGTAAATATTTCTTACAGAGCCAATGTATAGACACTGCCCAAAGGGGCAGTGGTGACCACTTATTATTAGATGGCCTATTTATATACTATAACAAAAAATAAATAATTTGACGACCCTAAAAGTTATGTCGACGATGATAAAGGTCCGTTTATCGTTCACGTTTCGGGGGATGTCTTTGACCCAGCTGTAGGAAATTTAATTCAGACCATTAAATTCTGTCAATTCCAACTTAACCATAAGACTAGTTTAATAGTAAATGATGGGGTTAAAAATGTTGGGCACACCAAAATCGAACTCAAACTCAAATATTCTTAAATAAAAACCCCACCTTGAAACTAAATAAATATAAAGCAAGTTTACCCACATATAAGATCACTAAAATGGTTATAGTTAAAGGGATGCCGGGTCCAATCGTTCCCAGTAAAATAAGCAAGTAATAATGCCAATTTTTTGGAATTGCTTGCCAATATTTTCATTGATATTCTCAGCACATACAAGCAGTCCTTTACGTTGCCAATGACTTAAATCAACTGTTAAATATCTTCCACAATGGCCTCTTCAATGGAACAGCACCTGGATGCAAATGCCCCACTTTGCCAATGACTTAAATCAACTGTTAAATATCCTTCACAATGACCGTCTTAATGGAACAACGTCTCAAAGCAAATGCGTCGGACCTACGAAGCCTGAATTCCTCTCTCCCTTAATACTATGTATAAATCCGCTACTATTTTCATCTCTAAAAATTAGTTCCCGGTCACCGGTTTCAGATTCCGGGTTTCTCCGGAAGGGATCACAAAAGTGATGGATATGCAGCGAATACCATCATGCTCCGGCACTCTAATCAATTTTACTTAATTCCTTTCAGCCAGCATAATAATACTATAGTACCAAAGACTATTTCGTTTAATTTTATCTTTGTGCAGTCTCTATTCTAACCCTTTACTGTCTTTTGAGTTACATTTTCTATTACCTTTCAAGACTTGTTCTTGTTATAGAGGATTTTTATACCCATCATACATAAAATAAATGGGAACCCATCTCCGTGATAGATTTGCTTCCTTGTTGGCGGACATCGATGATTGTGTTAATTTCTGCTTTCTTAATTATGGTTCGCCAACTCGTAGTTTATTCAATCCAGAATCCTTAATCTGCTGTAAACTTGTCCCTACCATCTCTATCCCTATTCTCAAAAGCCCAAATACAGTAGCAGTGACCATTTTCCTATCCTTCATTCTCTATTTAACAGATTTATTACATCCATCAACTCAATCCTAAAATATAGACTTAAAAATACTAACTGCTCAGCTAATGCTAACTCTGATAAAGCCTCGTTGAACTGAATTTGTTAGTAATAAAAATTGTCCATAACGCTTAGTCCAAATTATTATAGGTCTACCCAAATCACCGAACAAAAAAAAATTACAAGATTTTGCTATTTCCTCCTTGTGTAGTATTGTAGTGTAAGGTCTCTGTTGTACAAATGTCTACGGCTTCAGAGAATTTCATCAAATTATAGATGCCAAAATTAAACGATTCTTTTCGAAAAAGAAGAAATAGGATTGGAACAATTTCTGTTAATCTTTTACTTTTACTTTACTTTTACTATGGACAAATCTTAAAAAAAACTGATTTACGCAAATCTTGCCCTTTGTCTCAGCCAGGATAGCTTACAACTTTTACTCTAAGATATTGTCTCTGATGAAATGGATAGCCCATTAACATTTTGAGAACTACATACAGCTCAGGGATAGGCTTCTACGTTTTGATTTGCTGATTTTGTGAATCTATCAATAGTTTTGAAAGTTTATTTTGTCTGACTTCCGATGCCCTATCCTTTTAAACATTTTTTTATGTAGATTAGGTAGCAGTTATTTAGATTAGTTTAATTTAAAAAATAAATTTATTTCAAATGATGACACTGACCTGCGGGCTGCAGTTCGTCGTCCCGCAGCTTGGGCGCGTCGTCCCGCGTCGCGCCGCCCGCGCCGCCCGCGCCGCCCGCCCCCACCGCACCCGCCGCGCCCGCCGCGCTCACCTGCAAGTTGACAATCTGCGTCCACATAGAGTTCACAGTTGATAGTGAGCCACACACACACACACACATGAAAACGAATTATTGTAATCGATGAAGTTGCTAAAAAAATTCAATCGTAATACGACTAAATTATATTCGATTGTTTATTTTGCAAATTTTAAAATATATTGAATTTGTTCTTAAATTTTTTCAATAGTAAATCATTTATGGAGATTTTAGGAAGATAATTTAATAAATAAATATAAATAAATAATACAAATCGTATTAGTAATTGGTAAATTTAATTGTATCGGGACCCACCTGGTGAAAGTCACTCTCTTTCATCATAGGAACTTTGTTTCGTAACTGGCCGCTGTAACCGGTTGCAAGAACATATAAGTCTTGTCTCTGCGTTTTCTCTTCTTCTTTAACCTATATTGTAAAATATATTTTAACGCTACTGTGATTAATGTATGTTATATCAAAAAGTTACAATCAGAGCTGTTTTCTTACCTTCTCGACCTTCTTCTCTATGATCTGCGCGAGCTTGGCGAGCACGGGGAAGTGCGGCAGGATGCGGATAAGTACGATGAGCGCGTTGCGGATTTGCACGTAGTCGCCCGAGTCCAGGCAGACCACCATGGCCTTCGTAATCTTGTAATGCCATTTGTGACACACGTGCCTAATGCAAGAATTAATGCTTACAGTAAGTCATATAATTATAATATGCATCATTATCTGAAAAATGGCAGGGAACATGTAAATCTAATTTATTTTTATAATCTTTACTCCTACTGTAACTGGAATATAACATAATTTCCAAGGTTGCCAATGCGTGATCAGTATAAGGAACGGTTTTTGTTTCTATCAATATACACCGACCTGTAGTTTTCGTATCCGACGTGGTCATTGGCCTCGGTGAACTGATTGGAGACACGGTACTTGGTGACGAAGCCGGGATAGTGCGCGCACTCGCTGTGGAAGGCGGCGCAGTCGGCGTGCCAGCGCATGGCCGTGCGCAGCACGCGACACAGGAACTGCCCGTAGCGCGCCGCCTCGCCCTCCGTGCACGACATCACGGAGTACGTGATGTCGCAGAACAGCCTGTCGTAGCACAGCAACGTGGAGAAGTTGGGCGTCTTGAGCGCGTGCACGGTGTGCACGAACTCGGCGCAGTACAGCGCGTCGGGCGCCGTGAACACGCAGCGCGGGAACAGGCACAGCTGCATGAGACGCGTCACGGTCTCGTTCTTGGCGGACTTGGCGGCGCGCGCGGGGAACCAACCGCTGCACTCGCGCTGCAGGCGCGCGCGCACGCGCGACACGTGCTCCTCCTGGCGCCGCCGCTCCTCCTGCCGATCCAGCTTATTAGTTAGTATACGCAGAAAGCTTTCGGTTACATGCTTCCTTTGTGAGAGATTGTGGTACATTTGTTTAATCAATTCTAAGTCAATCAAGTGTGTAAGCAAGTAAGCAAGGAGGCACATAGATTCTGAATACCAATATTTGAAATTTTAATAAAGAATTAATAAATAAATAAAAATGACCAAAGAACACAAACAAATTAATGGGTCCTGTATTTGGAAAATACTGTTTAACTAAAAATAAAAGACTTGATTTAAACTTTCCCCACCCGACTAAGCGCTACGATTCCGTAGTATTCAATCCGCGTGGTCGGGCAGACACTAGGCCGATCTTTTTATACACCTAAATAGATTTTTTAAGACATAACCTTGAACACAATATTTTATTTCACCTGTAGTTTATCAATGAGAGTGTTGAAGCGTTCCTGCTCCTTCTTTCCTTTTGTTCCCTGCGATGTGTCTTTGGCGGCATTCGAGGCTGCAGTTTTCAAACGTTCTATTTCTCTTTCATAACTCTCTACAGGAACTCGAAGGTCATACATTGATAGAGACCTAGAAGAATAAGAATTTTTTATATTCTAATACAAAAAATATATATTTCCAAATTAAAGAACACGAATTGTTAAAAAGTGGGTAAAGTTACAAACTTACCAAAAAGTAACATAAAATTCAGGTGATATATCTTCCCATACTTTATTAGGCAATAGAGGTGTTATTGAAGTCACAACTGGCTCCAAGGCCTCTCTGGATGCAATGTTATATCTTTCTATACTTTTTTCCATTGATTCACTTTTACTATCTGAACTTTTTCTAAATGCTTCTGCTTTTGCTGCAATTTTCTGAGCTAATACTGGGCGATGTAGGAAGAATGCCACATCAGCATCAACGTGATAATCTCGTAACAATTCCTAAAACAGTTAATAATTCTTTACACATTTTATAAGTATTATTGAATAGTATTTTGGTTGCACTTCATGTAGATTGCAAAGGGAAATCATAAAAATAATAATAAAGTGAGATTATGTATAATATTTTTTAAAGAGTAAATACTGAGTGGCTCATAACATATTTCTTTATTGATTTAAGCATCACGCGCCAAACGTTTGATAGGCTTGTTTAGTCACAACGCCATTCAATCGTTTCACGAGATCACAGCGTGCATTTTGTGTGCAAGCATTTTAATAAAACAACTATTCGTACACTACTATTTGACGTCTCTATAGGACACATTTTAATTTAACAACTATGAAAAATGTGACAAAGTTTAAACAACCTGGGAAAACAATGCAATAAATCAACAAATAAGCAAAATAGCACATCCTTTTGCACTCAGTTGATTCATACGGCATCTTAATGTTGTCCGCGTCATAGACTGTCAGTTCGTCAAGGTAGCATACTCGAGAGTAACTCTGGTTTCTTTGAGGGGGAAACGTGCCAATGCGTTATTTCAGCGATATAAAAAGCTAGTGAAGCCGTACTGTAAAGCTTAAAATCGAATCTGAGACTGTTACATTAGAGGGGATGCTTCCGGTGAGTGACCACCCTAATATACCAAAATTATTTTACCTGAAGAGGGGGAAGTCTAGCCGCATACTCGTCAGGTGCATGCGAGGAGGCCAAAAAGGTACCCAACTGGACTAGTGCATCTTGACACTGGTCTGCAAGACGGCCCACTACTTTTAGTTGTGAGCCTGGTGGCTCACCAGAACTGGGGCTGTCTTCTGCATATTCTACAATATAAAACAAAGTTTGTTGAAAAAGTAAATATTAAAAATATGTAATGCATAAACAATTATTTTTTAATAGATTCACCTTTCCAAACACAGCAGTGCCTTTGTTGTGCAGATAAGATGCAAAGAGCAATGTCAAGGTTATTTCCAACCACGGCCTCCTTTAGTCTAGCAGATGATCGCCTAGTATTTCGAACTTGTGAAAAATACCCTGCCTTAAAAAACAAGAATGTTATATTATACGAACCAATATAGAGAATCAATCAATTGAATATTGTTTTAATATATTTACCTCTCCTTTTAATAGTTCTCCACCAGCCATGGCATCCAGCTGTTCAGGTGTAATTTCCTCGGCAGCTTCTATACCTGCCATCTTTTGTACTATCTCTTTAAGAATCAGTAGATCATGACTGCATCAGAAAAGAGATGAACTCACTAAATAACATGTATCTCGACATAGCATACATGAAAAAATATAATTGTGTTGAAATGTCACCTTTGTTGCGCTTTCAAGCGATTTGCAACAAACTGCAGCAGAGCAGTGAGCTCGATGTTGTGCTTCTTGAAGGCGGCGGCGGCGAAAGCAGCGAGCGCCTGCAGCGCTGGCGGGTGCGCCGCGCCCACCGTGCCGCGCCGAGCCGCCAGCGCCTCCACCAGGCAGTAGCCCAGCACATCCAGTGACAGCGACGTCAGGTACTTCAGCGACTCCACCACGGGCCCGATCAGGTTGTCGTACGTTTGGATCTGTCAGTGTTGAGTAACTACTGTTTAGTGGCAAAATGGTCACGCAAAACCAACGGTTCTTCGAAATCGAAGTGGAATTAATAAAATTACATTTGATTCTTTTTTTACATTATTAAATAAATACCTGCAAAAGCATGTAATCGAACAGGAAAGCGGATGCCGCATGCGACAGTTTCCCAATGAGACGACCCTGAGGTTTAATATTTTCCTTAGAAACTCGTTTCATAATGTGCTTGATACGTTGTAAGGAGTTACCGCGAACGCGCATCAAAGACGGAATTTTCTCACCGGCCTCATTCTTCCAGCGAGCATATAGACAATATCTACAAAACAAAAATACTTAAAACATTCCAATGTTTTTTTTTTTAATATATGCAAAGATTGACTTTTTCTCTACAATTAGTTCATACAACAAAAACTATCTTATTACCTGCATTGGTATGGGTATAACTTCAGCAAAGTGTAAACTTCTTCAGCCATGCAACAGTTACCTTCCATTAAGGTTAGTGCTGGAAGTATGGCAGTATCTAATACCGTTAATGCTTCATGATGCAGTGGGTCTTCTACTAATGTTCGTGCAGTTCGTAGAATACGAATTATCTAATAAAACAGATAAATGTGGTAAACAGACAGATAGATAAAAAATAAATCTAATCAAAATTGTAATAATGATTTTAAAAAAAATTTACTTACTTTATACATTAAAATAGGATCATAATGAAGAGATGGTCCAAGCAGTACAAGTGCTGGTATAACCGTTTCTTTCATATCTTCAAAATTCTTGCAAGGTGTTGGTGCAAGGCTTGATAATAGTGGTGGGATTGGTTTGCCTATAATTTTTGGAGCGATACGGCAATGCCTAAAAGAATAAAAGAATTTAAAAAAAAGTCTATGTTTTGTGTGAAATAAATGTGGCTTATATCTTACTTTCTATAAAGAGGTTCAACTAAAGCATGTAGCATATTACAAAGGGCTACAGCTGGGCGTTGTGCAACACTTGTAGTTGGTAGTCGAGCTGATAGTGCTGCAAACTCTTTCCAAGCCGTAACATTCAAAAGGGCTTCACAGAGCACTAGTTTTTGATTGTTCCAATATTCCTGTAACAAAAGCTTAACTTAAGGTACCTCCACAAGATAAAATACTGAATTTATTATGTAGAATCTTTTTTAGGGCTGATTGTCCAAACATTGAATAACCGAACGAATACCTAACTAGCAAATTAACTTATATGACTGTTAATAGGAGAAAATTGTAAAACTATGAAGGTATCAAAATGTACCCAAAACAAGTCTGCAATAGCATCAAAAGTTTTTAATATTACTATCTAAATATTTATCTTGATTACTAAAAATCAATAGAACATGGTAAGCAAGACAACATCTATGGAGTTTTATTTGTATATACTATTATGTATTAAATGGACATTCAATATGTTTATGTAGAAAAAGAAAGCATATAAACAGCTTACTTGAGGATCAGCTTTTTCTTCAATAAATTCAGCTGGTGCATTACTTTGAGGTCCTTTAGTAGAAACAATATTTAATTTCCGTATATAATCTTGAATTGCTTTTAATTCCTTGTCAGCTTCTTTGGCCATTAGTGTGTCATCTGGACGTAACTATAGTGAACATAATTATTAGGTTTTTCTTTATAAGTCATTAGAGTAGTATTACATTAAGAATAACATACAAGACTAATTACATATTTCAAAGTAGTTAATATGAGTATATTTTTTAAGAAATATTATATTTTTGTGTTCTTTATTGTTGCTGCTTTTCTACCACTATAAAACAGCATTAATCAAAAACTTCTTTATAGTATTTGTAAAAATATTAGTGTCATCAGAATTCATCCTTTACTTCTTTTTGAACCATATTATATACCTGGGATTTTGTGACAACTTGCCTGACTGGTTAATAAAGAGAACTTGAGAATGCTTGCTCTATTGAATATCCAATAGCTACCATGTAAGTAGTTGAGGTGCTTATGTTCTGTGCTCATTAAAAGATTTGGCCTTTGCATCATGAAGGGTGAATAAATATGTTGCAAACACCAATATAAATAAGTATTATAAATAAGTAATAATAATATAAAAAAATATTAATTTCAAATCAACATACCCATGGATAAATGTCATCTAATGATATAACTTCATGTTGTAAAAGTAAAGCTATCACAGTCATTAGTGCAGGTGGTTCCTTATAACTTTCTAAGACTTCCATGTTACCTAATTTAAAACCTAATACTTCTGAAATTACTTGGGGATCCCCCATGTAGTTCTTAATCAGTGAAATAAATAATTTATCTAAGTTCGGCCGTGCCTCAAAAGATTCTAAAATAATGTCAAGGACTCTGTTAGGATCCAAGTTGAAGCAACCTGAAATAATTTTATTTTTCTTATATAATTTTATAAGAACAAAACAATAACTGTAAATAACATTGTTTTCAAAGTAAATATAATAAGTGCATATAATAAATATAATATGTATCTAATGAAATATTATATATATAAATTGATTTATGGCATTGGTTTTATTTTTCTATAATGTATAATAATAAATTAATACAATATAATTTGAGTATATACCTATAAGAGACTGAATAATTTCAAGTATAGTTTTCCAGTCAGTGTTTTCAGAAATTTCCTGATTCAATTCCACAATAAGCTTAGAATATCCTTCACTTTCTTCTCTAAATAAGTTGAACTTACGTTGCTTATAACTAAATATAAAAATAGAATTCATTAAAATCTTTATTTAACAATAATATTAAGGAAAAAATAATTCAATTATACTTACTACAACTTAGTTTTTATTTTAATAAATTTTGTATAAAAGTTTTTGTTTTTCAAGGTACCAACATCTTGTAATGTGTCAATTTCTAAGCGCTCCTTTAATAATTTGTCAGATATAATTGATTCCAACTCTCTTACTAAATAACAAAAATTACTTCGCTCTTCACTGTGAATATCCATAGATGTTTCGGAGTCAAGTATGCATACTACATCTAATAATATGGATGGTAGGTCTGCATGCGAAACCTAATAAAAACACGATTATTTGATACTAGCAATTTTAACTGTAGTCATAAACATTTTAAAAATAAACAAGACTTACAATTATATCTTTCAGCACAGAAATAACGGAGTCCTTTTTCAACAAGCCCCGAAGACCACATGATAACAAATCATAAATGCTTTGAGATAATCCAGATAGTTTTCCGGATTTTGAAAATAAGGGCGTCTTTCCCTCATCTTTTACGTATTGTGTAACTGATTTTATACTGGAATAAAAAAACAACAGTTAATATGGAAGATATATATTGTATATTATAATCATATAGTATATTTAATTAGTAACGAGACAACAATAAAAATAACGTATTGATATTTATTAACTTTTTTAAATCACGTAGCTAATTCGATGAAGTTTCCTGTCATGTATATAACAAAGTTAACAGCAGAAACGTAAAGTATTGTTATTTCACGATATACCATTTTGTCAAACATTTATATACATGAAAAAAATCAGCAAAATTTAAAATTTTATTAGCTTTTTATTTAATAAAGGTTACATTAAAATCCACATGTGGTAAAAGGAAAATACACAGTAAAGCTTGAAAATCATAAAGCTTACAATTGATCTCGTCCCGATTTTTCCCACGTTTTACAATAATCAGATATGAATTTAGTGGATGCACCCATTTTAAAAAAGGGATTTCTATTTTTTATTCACAACAATTTTTCAAGCATAAGAACAACATAGGTACGCCGCAGCCATGACCAATTCCAAAAAAACAGCACAGATTATGACTGTATTGTAGATGTAGACTGTTTAGTGACTTGAATGTACTATAGTCTATATAAGTAAACAAGCATATCACAGAGTATATAAGATTCTGTTAAATAGTAGGTATGAGTAGACAGGATGGCCTTCTTCAAAAATCATCATGTTTTTTGTACATATGTTGAACAATTAATAAAACTGTGAATTTTTTCCAAAACAAAGCATTAAAGTGTAACAGTGACAATAAGAATTATTAACATTAGGTCCTTAAATACATGTATACAAATATGAATTAAAAATAATTACTGTATACTTCATGTATCTTGAGGAATGGGAGCAAGAATGCTAGCAGCATTTCCCCGTTGAATCGTAGTTCCGATCCCCTGGGCAAAAAACCAACCAGCCCTTATGTCACCAGTGAAGGCAATAAGGCGAGGTGTTATACTTTTCATGAAGCTTTTTGCACTATTACTCCAAGGTTCAAGTGTTTCAACAGCAAAAGGGACAAAAAACATATTTTGGAGTAAGACGCGAATATTTGGATCGTTTGTTGTTTGCATGTAGCATCCTACATTAGGGCCCGTCCTTATTCGCAGGGACCCAAAGTCAGGTCAACAGGTCTCTTACCATTATCACGACTAATCTACGGGGCTTAATGAGAGCAGTAACGTCAATGGCGACAAGAGCCCTTTTTATTGTATCATTAAGAGAAAGGTGGTGTAAAAGACTACCTTTCCTTGGATAAGAGAGACCATGATATCCGAAAGAATCCACCCCCTTTCCACACAGACCACAATTGGTATACAACCAGTGACCTGACCCTTTGGTTAATAACGCTAGAAGCATGGCACGGGTTTTGGTAAAGTTTTTGGTTAGTAACTTCCTTAAGATTATCGTTATTTTAAGGACATTACCTTCCAGTTCTCTATGGCCTCTATACATTTGTGATTATGACTGAATTTTTTAACAAGAAATGCTATGTACAGAAGGTAGAAAGGCCGGAAGCGCAGCAGTTGAAATTTTCCTCACGCCGATGCGACCATACGGAATACAAAGTATAGCTTGAGCCCAAGAATCCAGCTCTCATCAAGAAATAAATTTATATTTTTTTCTAACGTTTTTTTAAGAAGGATAGATTGAGTTGCCGCGCAGAATGTACTTTGAAAAAAAAAGGCAGTGTTTTTATCTTTTGTGTACACGCTACATGAGAATTTAACAATAAGTAACAGTTATTAACAAACTTATTAAAGTAAATACTAGATAGCTAATTGCAATTTACTAGTGACATTATACGGATATGGTAAACTTTTTTTGTACAGGAGTGTATGTGGGATTCACCGGCACAGAATGTGGAAAAATACCCAACCAACAGTACCTACTCCATCTCTACAGGGGACCTCATGTGATCGTTATGCCGACCTCCAACGCCTAAGGAGATCCGTGGAAGGATCTGGGGTCGGAGAGCCATGGAGCGTACCTGCGCACCGAAAGCCAATCATTTATGCTTGGAAGTTTAAATCACTTTATATGGAAATCGAATGTTAGTTTGCTATTTTTAAGTATATGACCAATATTATTTACCCCAATAACTCCATTAATAATATTAACCATAAGTGGATTTTGTACAAATAAAGTGTTGACTATTTATTGATATTTAAAATAGGACAATAATAACATATACTGTTGGTCGTTTTTCATAGAAGTGTTCCTTGAACCTGTGAAAGTTTAACAATTACTTTTCGGTTATTAGTACAGATAAATGATAAAAATTTCGTAGATGTGACTTTTAAAAATATTAATAAATTTTATTAAAAGAAAAAAAAAAAACAATGTTCTTTCCCAACCGACTTAAGAGTGAACTATAGTTACTTAAGAGCCATGCTTATTGATTTAGCTAAAATAAACCCAAATAAGAGAGCATAGAATAGCCCAAAATTTTGACAGGTTGACAGCACAGTTGCCAAATGTCACATTTTTATTGACATTTATTATCAAATGTTTTCTGTAGGTAACCTGAATTTCTAATATTAAGTGTGCTATAAAGTGTACATAGCTTACAATACCAATCAGCATACTAAGTAGCTAAATAACTAGCAATTTAATTATATTGAAATAACAAACTGCAGTTTTCCATATATTTAAAATATGCCTGCTTATGAATTGGCTCTACTTTTACGAGCTATGCCAAAAGGAGAATTGAAGAAAACCTTAACTCGAATATCCCATGCTATTTTTAATCGCGGTGGAATAATTAGAAATATAGAAAATTTAGGATTCAGAGCAATGCCATACAAAACAAGTTCACATGGCTTAGTGCACCGGGAAGCTAATTATTATGTTTTTAAAATTGATACTGCTACTCAGTCCGTTGCCGATTTAAAAGAAGAATACAGTAGAGATGTTGACATAATAAGGCAACGTGTGTTTAAAATGAATGAGAACATGCAATCTTCACCATGTACATTAGCAGAAGAGCTACTTCCTCCAGCATACAGAGAAGAAGTACAGAAAATGGTTGAAGTTGGAAAAACACAAGTAAATCGCTTTACATATAAATTTAAATATAATTCTGGTCTTGATTACTATCCCTTCCAAAAGTAAATATTTAATTTCATTTAGTTAGTTGTAAATAGAATATAATAAATAGGTTTGGTAATATTTGTCTTTTATTGTAACAATTTAATAATGCAATTAAATACATATTTAAATAATTTATATACAAATTTTATAAAAACTTTCAATTATGTAAATAAATTAAAAGTGTTCCTATTTCTCGTATAATCCCGTTTCTAAACTTTTTCTGCTGTAACTTTCTTGCTGTTGTTTTAGGTCTACAGTGATCAATTGCAGTAGAAAAGTTCCATTTAAATTTTCATCTATATTATCAATAATAATTTATAATTATTATCTTTCATTTATACAATACATGAAACATTTGCTGAATTTTCAATTCATATTATAGAACCAAATTTAATTCAGTATGTGAATTAACAGATATGTAACTATTTATTTTTTTATGCCTACAATAGTCACCTGGTGCACAAAGTTTCATAAAGTTGTACCCGATTTAAACAATAGGCATAAACCAGTAAGGATACTGAAATCAAAACCCCTTGAATAATACAATAAACATTTTATTAGACCCATATTTTCTTTGCTTAATATCTAACATGAGTTATTGTTACCAATGTTTTAGTAATAGTTTATTTTTGCATTTTGTGATGACTTTTGTTTAAAATCCATAATGTTTTCTACTTCATCAAGTTGGCAATTTTTTAAAACATTTTGTAGTGTTTTTAAATCATCATTATTAACAAAACTTTCAGTGGAATATAATTTCCACCAGTCTACATACCATTTTGTTACTGTCTCTAAAAAATAAAAATATTCAAATAAGAAAATATTATTGAAATGCAGCACTCTCCATTATTTGTAGTTTAAAATGCTGTATAATTCTTTTATTTCAAAATTTTATATTGAATGTAGTAATTAATTACATTTGTTTATCATCATAAATGTCTATAAAAACACAACTATAACTATAAAAATAAAATATGTATCTGTATCTGGACTTTAAGGACTAATATTAATGTGAAGTCTCAATTATAATGTATAAGAAAATTCTCTTACCCGTTAATTCATCAAAATTTGTTTCAGTGTTATTAATATCTGATGAATTATAAATAAGGAGATAGTCTTCACATAATATTGGCATAGTTTCATCATTTATGGTCATTTCATCCAAATCTAGAGAACTAAACATGAAAAATAACAAAATATGATAAAGATATAATTATTTTATCAATTTAACATGACTTAATTATTAACAGACTTAATCATTTTTATAGAATATTGCTTTTAAAAACTTACATTACCTTATTGCCTTTTTGATATCCATTTCTTTTTTTCTTTGGTATTCGGATTTAAATTTATCTTTTAACAATTGAAATGATGTCACGCAAAAATCTTCTGGAACATCTATAAAATATATTAAGTTTTTATTTATATATTACCATATAATGTAGTAATATAGTAATCAAGAAATACAAACCAAAGGAAATTTCTTCCCTGATATTTCTTTTTAAGCAACAGTTTGAAATAAAATTTTTCAATATCACTATTGTGGATATATTGTCCGACTTGAAAACAGCCGAACCACGCCTGTATATCATAATTAAAATTGTTTTTTAAATATATAAACCAAAACTAAATTCGTAAGTAATTTTAATTTTTTATAACTATAAACTATATATAACATTTTACAAAAATCTTGACATAATAATAATTTAGTTGTGAACTTGTGACACAGCCAGTATTAACTGTATGTGTCACAAGCAACGGAGTTACGCTATATACGCTAAATAAATCAACAACGTTTGAGAATAATTTAAAGACAAGAAATAAAATTGTTATTAAAAATTTTGTTGGAATTATAACAATAAAAACTTCATATAATGTAATATAAAACCGTATACAATAGAAAGAGCGAAAGATCGCTTCACGATTCACTCTATTAAAGTCGCGTAACAGAACATTGTTTCAAAAAAGCCGTCAAAGAAATATTGTGAACGGTTAAGGGTATGGGAGTATTCTTCTTGAACTGAAGTATGCTTTATGATTGCGATATTGATAATGATTTAAGTCACAATATATGACAAATTAAATCATCACTGTCTATAAAGTATAATAACTAAATGTTTTTTTTTATATTAAGATTTAATTTCATTTGAAAGTGATTCGAATTTTAAATTCGTTTATTTTTATTTAAAACAAATTAATTTATTTATGTGTAAATTAAAAAAATATATACACTTACTGGTATTTGCATATGAGTGAGGTACCAAGGAAAGAATGTGATCGTGCAAAAGAAACTTTGTTAGCAGGTCTAGGTAGTTCTCCTGGTAGAACATCCGTTAACCAAGACGTTATTTCAGCTACCGAGAAACCTCCTGATACTTGAAGCTCACACCAAGGCCTCGGAAAAGGATTAATTTCATTACTAATATTTCCCCTTTTACATAAGTCATGGTGGACGCAATAAATAAAACAAGTAACAGTCTGTCAAAGTTCCACAATCCTGACAGTGATGTGGGTTAGCTCAGACTAAGGTCACCACTTCTTGCAGATCTTTTTCCACGTCGCTGCTCCAATGCAGGTTAGTAGATAAAGATGTGGTTGAATTTAAAAAATACATGTATATCTCTTACAACGTTTTCTTTCACCGGCGAACACAGAGCGAAATAAGTTACTTATATATGAAATCTCAGTGTGCATGCTTAGTGGTTCTGAATTACATCTTCAGTCGGTTCATGTTTTCTAACGATTGGATCATCTCATATTTAATATGTAAATGAAAAAATGAATACAATATAACGTTATTGATAAAAGTGAATCCTAATACATGTGTGATTTTAAGACAGTATCAGATAAATAGTATGTTTATGTTTTTCAAATTTATTTTCGCTTATTTTTAGTTGCGGTGGGTCAACCATTAAATGATACCTTTTATTTTCTTCGATTTCTAAGGATTCATATTTTGAGTAGTGTGGTAAAATGGGCAAATGAAACTTAATAACTCGAGCGACTCTCGGAGCTCCTGCTGGTAAAATATAGACGAGCACGCGAGTTCCTTCCATCTTTGTGTCCTCAAAATTCACAATGCGCATACGCAGCCAAACTCGCCGTGTTCCAGCCTGACATCTAATTGATGTTAACAATTCTGTTCTGTTGTATTCCTAACGATACACAAATAAAATTATTGAAAGTGTGAAAATTGTTGATAAATTTATTATAATTATTTAGGCGACGGCAACAAAAACATATATTTTTCTAGTAACAATACTAGAACAAATTAAGTAAGCTTGTTAACTTGAATATCATACTTGTGGAGCACATGTACTGAGCACGGCTGCGTTATCAGTCTGAATTTCTAGTTGGCTATCACAATATACAAAGAGCATGTCGAGGGGTACTGCAGATGTGATTTTTGCTTCTTGCCAACCATTGTGAGTGGCTCCTGAAAGCTATTTGGGTAGATTAGAAAATATGTAAAACATTTTATCTTCGTGTTGATTCTTATATAATAGAGTTACTATTAATAAAACTTCTTTAACTTTACACATTTAAAAATGTTCTCCTCTCAAAAGTTTTAGGATTTCTTAACTGGAGACTTCCGGCCTGGTACCCTAGAAAATATACCAAAGACGCAGTAAAAAGACCTATTTTTTACTAACCTCATGTTGTATATCTAGTAAGGGCGGTGCTGACACTCCGGAAAATGAAGAACGTGTGATCTTTTTATATTTTTCACGCTCGTTTGCCGTTTGTTTTTCTAAACGTGAAACTTCGGACCTAAAAAAAAATATAACATAAAAATTAGTAATGAATAAGTAATTCATTACTAAAACTAGAGAAAATAATATTTTAAAACCTTATAAAAACATAGTAACATACGCACTCAAGTTTTGAACGCCGCGTAGCAAGAGCCTCACCAGAAGTTTTGTTTGACGAGGCAATAAGCCTGCTTGATCTTAAACCGAATATTCGTCCCGAAAAAGTTGTAACAAGCAATTCTGGTTCATCCGTTCCAATACAACCGCCACAAACAGAGGTTACAGGCTCACCGGAAAACTACATTAAAATATGCCGTTTAGCTGGCTCATTAGCAGAAGTTAAATCATTATAATATACAGTTATATCTTTATACTTATAAGTAGTTCTATATATTTAGTTACTGATAAAGTCTTACATAAGTAAACTTCAATCTCGGTTTTTCACTCAAGTCGTCCATGCTGACAAGATACAACTGGATGGAACCATCATGCCGACCTACCGCAAGATGCGTGCCAGAATTATTGGTAAACCATCCAACGCACATGATAGAGCCCAATCCACACCCTTCCACTAAACATTTAGCGGATAACTCTGATCTAGGTAAAAAGATGAGTTATAAAATAAAACAGTTTTTGTACAGTATCTTTATATTTAATAATTTCAAGTAGTTAGTTTGTAGAATAATAACCCAACTGAAGTCTAAAACTTTGGTTTTTGTTGATATAGATTACCTATTTGATGCAGTAAGCCCAAAAAGTAACAATATACATATTATTCATATTAAATAGCTAAATTTATATAATATGTAGTATACAGTATCTATGTAGATAACAGCACAATTATAATTCTTATATATTATTTTATTCTAGGCTGTTAAAGGAGGCCAGCAAGGTTTTTTTTAACACTTTGATATAATTGAGGTAAGCTATAAGTGAGATTACTCTTTAACCAGATACGGCATATTTATTAAAGTACATACATACATAAGTATAAAAGAGTTATTTTAGATTTTACATAAGAGATGCAAAAATTGACGCGATATATTTGATCGAGGGCTTGAATAATGTATGATATTCATTAGGGATTTGCGAAAAAATGGCGTCTTGAACGTCGGCGACTGTTATCGGGACTTGACAGAAAAGTTAAAGTGGACCTAATTAATTTAGTGGAATCGTGTTGTATTATAAATAGAGATTTATTAGTGCGCAATATAGCTGTAATAATAAATATTAGCCAAAACTATTATTTTATATATAAGAATTTGATAAATTGATTAGTCCAATGGTTCAAGGTTTATTTGATCATGATCATCAAAGTCTATATCATTTGTTAATTGGTAATAGGGCCAAAGCTTGATGCGTGAGATATCTAAAAATGTGCTATAATGGCCTACCGCTTCATTTGTTTTCTGAAGGTGTATGTATGAAATATTAGAAATAAAAAAATCCTTACATGTGAAGATGCATGATAAGATCATACAAAAATAAATTAATGTCAACTTTAGTACCATAATTTACCATTTTTAGGATAGTTTATAATAGTGGTACTTACCTTAAAGTATCGCTTAACAAAGCGTTTTATAAATAAATAATATGAATAAAATAATAAGAAAGGTTGGTCGATTCTACATCCAAGCCATAAACGTACTTACTCATCATAAGAAATGAGCCCGGTGGAACCGTCTACAGCACCATAAAATGCGTATACTTCAGATGTCGGTAGAGAGTGCGGTACAATAAACCGAGTCGGCCCAGCCGAAATATGGGTCCGCTTTTGCATATTCCCGTTCTCAATAATTAGTGCTTCTTTGTTTGCAATTAACACTAATATTCGTATACGATTTCTCTTTGTATTTATGAAAGAAAAGGGGCATGATCATTAAATTTAAAACATGAACGAATAGCATAAAAACAAATACTTACATTCCGTGTAGCAAAAGCAATAGCGTCAAGCACTCTATCTTCACAAACATAGCAATATATTTCCTGTAGTTCCCTATAGAGTGTAACCGTTCTTCCAGAACATAAAATGAGGTCGTTGCCCAAGACGCACCTAAATATATATATCCTTTTTAACAATAAATAAACAGCTATTTTAATAGTAAAATGTATAAAAATGTGTTACATGGATGTAATCGTTTCAGAAACTGAAGTTTCAATGCTGAAGAATACTTTGCCTTTTTTAGTATAACCTTTTACTTCGTTCCCCGAAGCAGCAAAAATTTTATCTGCATTGGTTCCTAAAATAAATATATCATTTTTTAAAATAGCGTAAAGAATGAATCTGAAGAACTTATTTATATACAACATAATTATTAACAATAATTAAATGTATATAAACATACATTGAGAAAAGTTAGGTCACAGTTTCATCATTATTAAAGAATTTAACAAACCTAAGTATATACTATGTAACACAAAAATAGAGTATGTTTAAATATGATATACTTACCCATAGAAATATCTATATGACCCACCTTTCGAGCAACAGATGATGAATTTGTGCTACTAATATTCTAGCAAAATAAAATTTAATAGCCTACCTACAGAGGAAGCAAGTTGTACAGAAGTGATAGGTTTTCCTGGTAAGGTTTTAAAGTGGACAACTGGTTCTTCATCCTTAATACTTAAACACTGCAATACTCCATTTTTATCTCCTACTGCAAACTGTATACCAAAAAGGTAAGCTCGGTGAAAAGGTATTTAAAAAAATGATTTATTTGATTATATGTAATTGTATTTTTAGTATCACCTTTTGTTGCACTTTTTGGTCAGTAGACGGTAAAATTTTTAACGCATCTGGATATGTTACTCCACAAAGAGTATAATCAATTCGAGCTAAATCATAATCCATTTTTAGGCTTAAGTTGGTTATTGAACTGCTAAGCAAAACAGCCTCAAAACAACTTGTAAAGAAGACCAATGTTTAGGTACTTTCGTTTCTAAGCAACAATAAATCGCCAACATTTTGATTTTAGGCGCAAAGGTCAAATAATTAATCGATTGATTGGTTAATTTCAAAATTTCTACACAACGTACAGAATCCGATGATAAAAGTCGTTCAATATACTTTTTTTTTATTATGCATTGTTTACAGTTATACTGTATCTATAATATTAATAAAATATCGTAATATAATTTAAAAGTGCTTTTATAAGCATAGTGAAACATTTTGTTTTGTTTTAAAAAAAAATATACAAAAAAAAAGCAAATATGAAGAACCAAGTGCACAGTCCTGCTTAAAAAAAACTAACTAACAATTGGCAATTTGTCACTTTGTCAGTAAAACATAACCTAAAACGACTGGAATACTTGCCAACTGTTTTTGTTATTATCATAGGTTTTAATTTTTTTAAATCATCTAATAACTATAACAATGGAAAACGATAAAGATAATGTAATTCAAGCTGTAGTGATAATGGATCTTTTCAATAGTAATTTTAGTCCAATATGTAACCAAAACCCTATGGTAGGTTAGATTTTAGTTTATTTGATTTAAGATTCATGTAATAGTAATTTAATAAATCCTGTTTTTATCCTCTAGGGACTTCTTCCTGTTGCAGGAATTCCCATTATTGACTATGTTTTGGAATCCCTGGTATCAGGTGGAGTGGGAGAAGCAATTTTATTTTGCTGCCAGGACAGCTTCAAAATTAAAGATCACATAAAGTAAGATTAAGATTCTGCTTATTAAAACTTTAATTTTACATCTAAAATTGTGTTGATTTTCATCTAACTTGTAATATTTTCTTAAGTTATTCAATTTGATATTTTAAAGGAAGTGCAAGGAAAACAAGGTGCCATGGAGCATTACACTAGATGTGCAGATAATATCATCAGACACTTGCCAGACTATGGGTGATGTGATGAGAGAAATAGATGCAGCTGGATTAGTTCGGGGATACTTTGTACTTGTAGGAATAAATAGTATTACAAATATCAATTTCACTGCCTTGTTGGAGCAACACAAGTAATATTTTCTAATATTAGTATCTCAAGTTTAATTTGATTATAGATTGAGATAAACAAGAGTAATTATAAGATCACAGTAATATATCACTAACTTTATTTGCATTTATATAATTATATTGGGTCTTATAGTACACCGATATATTAAAAGGAATTATAATTTTTTTAGTTATATTTATTAGTATTATCAGTAAAAATTCAAAATTCAAATAAAATAAATTTTTACTTTATGATTCCCAATAACTCAATAATATTTAATTAGGCAAACATGCAAGAAAGATAAAGGAGCAGCAATGACATTGGTATATAAAGAAGTTGCATGGGAACATCCGTTGATAAGCAATGACAAATCATTACTATTGGCAGCTGATGGTCGAACTCATAAAATACTCATGCATCAAAAATATAAACCAAAATCTAAAGAATCTGCAGTTTCCTTACCATTGGTAAGTTCATTAGTAATCATAGTACATAGTTTCTCATCTAGTATTATTTTATCTATATAATGTTGCTTATAAATTTATTAAACTCAAATGATGGTTTAAGGATTATTATGCCTAATAGTATTGATTGTAAATAAACTGAATAATAATATTTTCTAAATTTTTTGTTACAGGAGTGTGTGTTACAACACTCTGAAGTCAAATTGTACCATAATTTGGTAGATGCTGGTATAGCAATATGTTCACCTTCAGTTCCTCCCCTCTTCTCTGACAATTTTGACTTTCAAACTAGAAATGATTTCATTCATGGAATTTTAATAAATGAAGACATATTGGCTAGTTCTTTATATTACACAATGTTGAAGGAAAATCAATATGCAGCGGCTATAACAAACTGGAAAACTTACCAAACTGTGTGGTCTGTGTTAATAATATTTTCATTAAAGTACTATATTACTAATGTTTTTTAAATAAATTACAACTTTTTTCATGTCTTATGTTTTAGTTGGGATATTTTACACAATTGGGTGTATCCACTATCAATTGAAACTGATTCCTTTTATAAGAATACATTCATGTTCATGGGTAATCATATATTTAGAAAAACTAATTCCTCTTTGAGCAGGTATGAATCAGACAAAGAATTCTGTTTACAAATAATTGACAATTATTAATTTTTATCTATTATTTTTACAGATCATGTACTTTAGTAGAAGATGTATTAATAGGAGCTCAATCACATATCAGTGATATGTCAACTGTTTCAAAATCTATGATTGGAAGTAATTGTATGATGGGAAATGATGTTGTAATTCATGGCAGCCATATTATGAACAATGTTGTGATTAAAGATAACTGCCAGATATTGAATTGCTTTGTTGATGATAATTGTGTAATCGAGGCTCACTCAAATTTAGAGGGTGTTGTAGTTTCCAATAATGTGTGTGTAAAAGAAGGAAGCAAGCTGCGAGGCATAATTTTAGAAGAAACTGACAGTAATGGTAATCAGATAAAATTAAGTGCTATCTGGAATCATTAACATTAATATAATTAGTTATATATAGTTAACAAAATTATTTAATGCTGTTTTAGATAAAACTTTGAAAAAAACATCATCAGAGTCTGGAACTGAATGGGAGAATGAGTCATCTGGCAAAGAAGATGATGAATATGTTGGCTTTGAAAAAGAATGGAGTGACAGTGAGTCATGCTACTCTTCTGACAGCAGTGCTGAATCGTCATTACCCGATTCACCAATTCCAGAAGATACAAACAGTGAGTTTAATTTTAAATCATTTACATATTGTATGTTCATTGCTGCAAATAAATATTACTACTACTACCAATTTACTTTTTCTGTTGTTTAATGTTCTAGAATATACAATTCTTTATCATTATATTATTGTATTTTTTTATTCTTATTTATTTTTAGTATTCCTTCAAGAAGTTATAGACAGTTTAGCAAGAGGATATGAAGATAACCTGAAATGTGATTATCTAATACTTGAAATTAATTCATCAAGATATGCTTATAATATTCAGTTGAATGAAGTGAACTTCTTTGTTGTAAGAGCTTTATTGAGTATGCCAATCTTGGAGAACAGCAAGAATGTTCTTACTACTGTTAAAGACATTTTAAAGTTCTTCCGTCCTGTTATAGCTAATTACATTAAAACAAAATTGTCAATTATGGATTGTTTGAAAGCTGTGGAAGTAAGTAAAGAATGTTTAGTGAGTTTAAATTTCCATGTATAACAAGGTTTTACAACATGAAACTAATTGATTTACATTTTTCTTCAGGATAGCTGTATAAAAAATAGTTGGCTAGAAGGCAGAGCAGGCCAAATCATCCATTTACTGTATGAAGCCGATATAGTTGATGAGGATTCCCTGTTGGTGTGGTATGAAGATTTAAAAGAAAATGAAAGTCCAATTAGCAATCAAACTTCTATTGTTAAATTTTTTGAATGGCTTCAAGAAGCAAGTGAAGAAAGTGAAGAATCAGACTAAGAAAATATTAAATGAAATAAAAAAATCCATTTGTGTTGGAATTTTGCGACTTATAAACCTAAATTAAGTGTGTATTATAAGACAGAATATTGTACAGTTATTTATACTTGGGCGATCTCGATCTCGATTGCCTTAAGTGACAATGCATTAATGTTCAAAATAAATTATAAAGACAAAATCATAACTCAGAGAAGGCATGTCATTATTTTATTACTCAATAAATAATATTAATTTCTTAATGTTACGTATAATTTTGTAAAAATAGAAAATAAGGTAAAAAATAATATATTATCGAATAGTTGCATATTGCTGAAACTCTACAGTAGAAAAATTTCTAAATTTGTTAATATCAAATGAAGTAGGTTCACAAGGAGAATGAATTTTTATTTGTCTCATATGTGTATCTCTTCCGTTTTGATGATTGCTTAACACTGCTATTTGAATCATATATGTTCTAATAGGCCGTTCATGAATATCTTTGATTGGTATCATTTCCCATCCTGAAACAAAATTGTTAATATATGTTTATATATCCTATTTCATTAAATACAGCCTCCATATAAAAACATTGTAATGAGTTTTTTTTCTTACCACTTGGTTCAATTAATTCAATCACTTCAATTTCCTGTAGATCATTAAAATGTGTTCCAGCTCTAATAGAAATCCTACTCGGTGTGTAACTTTCATCAAGTTTGTAGTCAGTATAGATGTAAATATGAGAAACCATAGTTTTCCTTTGAAACTGAATATTGACTAGGTGAGGTAATTGACCATCTGATTGCCAATAAGTATCCATACAATCATCCCGCAACTGGTCAATTCCAAAACCTAAAATATGCTTAAATTATAGAATATACTTCTAAATGTATAATATAACATCAATCATGATAACATATATTATTTAATATAAAACTCCAGGAAAACTTTGTTGTATTAGTTTAGTATTTTTTGAATGCAGTAAAGGTTTAAGAATACATTAATTACTTTATTATGAGAAGAAATGTTTTTTTTACATTTATTCACAATATCTACCAACAAGGTAAATTAAATCAATGAATGCTATTAACAAAGAAGGATAAATCAACTGAGCAAGGTTTTGGACATCAAAATTCTCACTATACTAGAAAAAAATTGCAAATAGAGGAAATGCTTTATCAAATATTACTCCAAAGTAGATGCAAGATAATGACTTAACTATGTAATTAATTATAAGAATAGTCAATTAAGCCAAATCATTAAAGAGATGGGAATGAAAACATTAATATTCATAAAATATTGTTTATTAAAACTATACATTATTTCAAAAATAATTTTCAATAATAATTTTTTTTATTGTTTGTGTTTGTTTAATTTATTATTTTTATATGCATAGTAGGACTGTCAAAATACTTATATAAATACTAATCAGTAATATTTAAATCAATTAAATGCTATTGAGAGAGAAATATAATCTATAAACTAAATAAATAGCTATGAAACTAAAGCAAAACAAACTGTAATACTGAGGTGGTGATAGGCTAGTTGAATCACATAGAACAGTGATGATAGGTAGATGGGTCCAGTACTAAATATAAAGTAAAAGAAATGGAGGTAAAGGGTAATATTGATACAGTTAGCTACAAATTGGGTTGAATCAGTGAAAATATTTGCAGAAAAGTTGAAACGTTAGGGCTCACTTGCCACAGTTACCCATACTTAGATTACAGAGACATAAATCTTAGTTAATTATAGTAACATCATTTTTAAAATAATTAATGTACTTATCACAAATAAATATATTATGACCTGGTTTACACGATGATAAGCTCCATATTGCATGGTTCCCTACTTCTCGCACAGCTCCTGATCTTTCACTCACGAGCGGATCTTTTTCTGATGCCATTGTACAAGAACTAAGCAATTATTATAATATTAAAACAAAATATTGATTGTTTTTGTATTAAAAATACCTACATAAAGCATAAACAACTGTTAAGCTTTCAAATGTCAATGTCAATATTGTCAAATGTCGAGACAAAACCTACAGATATATGTTGACAATATAAAACGATCGATCAAAACCTCAATTTTATTACAACTTCTCCACTATTATATTTTATCAAATAAAATGTTTTATTTTAACATAGTTGTTGTATACCGGGTGTGATAAACAGTTATCGCCTGGCTATCCAACGACATCAACATTGTATGAAAATATATTTAATCTTACACCGATATTTCACTATAAACTACAGTGACTAAGCTAATACTATGGCCCCGTTACTTGTAATTATATAAAGCAAATCACCCTTTAAACCAGAATATAACAATACGAGATAAATAGGTGGTTATTATTAAATTTTCAACAAATATGAATATGCTATAAATTTTATGAATAGGTGGGGACAGTAGGTGTGTATGTGTTTTCTAAGGCCTTATGACAAAACAAGATTATACAATCACTATTCTCTACGCTATACGTTGAGTCTGTCAAATGAAATCGATTATAAACACTGCAAAAGCTATGATATTAATCGAAATTTTTAATTTTTTTTTAACAAAAGTATCGGTAATTCCATGTATGATATTTTGTTATTACTATTATATAGTTATTACTATGGTATTTGCTTTTTTTTTTTCTTAAATTCCAGACTATAATTAATGTATATGACGCTATAATAATTCACGAGAAAGGTTTTATAAATAAATAAGTTTAAAATCGTTGTGGTTTATTTATATAGATTTGAGGACTTATTTGCCATTGTTTATCAATTCTTTCAACGAAGAGATATGCCATTGCCACTCCTTAACCTACTCTTTTCATATATATATTATATAGATAAATTCGGTCGCCTAGTGATATGCCGTATACCTGAGCTACCTTGCGAATGAGAGGGCAAAGGACTACTAGTAAATTAGTAATACACCTTGTTATTTGGGTGACAAGCTATGTCTCAACTGAACTGTTATCTATCAAATTGGGTATTTGAGGATGTAGAGATAAAAAAAAAAAAACAAATAAATACTTATTTATTTTACTTTGGGCTGTTATTTAATTTTTTTCCAAGCAAAAATATTCTATTTATTTTATCAAAGTAAATAAAATACCCATAAAATCTATTTAACTCTTCAAAATTTTACCTACCTAATTTTACCTGACGGAGTATGCCGGGTATGGATAGAGGGACCGATTTGCGCGATTCTTATTTTGTGTTAAATACTGTTATGTGTATAATTACTTATTTATATGTATTATATATTTGAGTCATTCCTCTTCTTTTTTACTTTAAGCTGCTTATGTACATATTAACCAATCCGACCTGTCATCGGGATGGATTACTATATTTGGTTTTTTCTTTAATTTACACTTTTTAGGCTTAGCTTGAATAACTTAGCTAGCACTAAAACGAATTTTAAGCACTTTTATTTTTGGTAGTAGCATAATATTACTAAAACGTTGTGAGTTTATTATCTACGTAGGTTTTTTTTTTAAAAAAATATATTTTGAAACAATATTTGTGTCATTTGTCAATGTAATGTTTTATTAAAATAAACGATCACGTAACTGCACAAACAGAATAAGGCGTCCAAAAGTATATATAAATAATATGATTTTCGGTAAAAAACAAATGGAGCAACTATCCGGCTTTTTGACCTCTATCGTAGGTTATAGCGTGGCTGGATTTGTGAGCATGGTATATTGCACCGATTGGAAAGCTATATGCACATATATTCCATTTTATAAAAATAAATTTACTGATGATGGTACAAAACAATGACTTTATTCTTGTATAAAATTCAAGTATAGTAACATTCAGTCATATTACGCTTAATACTTAGCATATTCAAGAGATTATAATAGTAACTGGATTCAACAGCACGCGTTATGTTTGGGGCACGTGATAACATATTCTGTTTCAATTGAAATCTGGAAAGGGATTTGTAATGACTAGTTTACGAGATCAGGTGGGTTGGGATTTTTGTAATAAAATGTCAACCGGCTCGCGCGCACCCGGCTTATGCGCAAGCGCACCCGCAGCTGCTGTTCGCCCTCAGCCCTCCTCTGACGTGTGCATTTGCCCTCTGAATAAACACCGACCAACTCTTTCGTTTTATTGTAATGTTCATATTTTGTTAATATAATAGTGCATAAAATAAAAAGTATTATAAACTCGCTACCCCAATTATTTTAATTAATTAATTAATATTATTTTAATAATTATTAACCTAAACAAAATTAAGCTGTCTACGAATAAAACCTTACGTTTATGTTGTTTTTTTATCAACGCAATTTACTTAATATAAATGATGTTAGATGCTGATCGTATAAGTTTACCTATTTATATCAGATGACCGGAATACCTATGCATACGCATTACGCATATAATATACCTTATTCATATAATTCATAAGATAACAGATAACTTATGGCTGTGAGATAATTAATGTATAAGTAAATACAAAATAGACGTACCATGTTCCCATTACACGAAGTAGTTTTAGTTTGCCGTAAATTGTTAAATTTTAATGCTAAATCCTTATATTTGACAATATTATCTGTTGAAATAAAACAGGATTTTTCGATTTGATTTCGACTAGAGACTAGAGTCTCAAACTAATAATACACTAGGTAATCTTTATCTTCTGTTAGGTTAATCTTCTGTCTTTGAATAACAATTAAAATCTCTGTGTTTTATCAATTGGGATCAGTGAGATTCTATAACTGAGGTTTCGAGTCTACACATTCTCGAAATATATCATGTTTATATATCATTTTATAGTTTTTATGTGTGGAGTACTTATATAAGAATTAATTAATATTTTGTAATTAAAAAATAGCCATAAATTGGTAGATATTTTATTTAAAATAATTGATTTAGTTATGCACCAAATTTAGTATTGAGTTAAAAAAACACTAAAAGGAGACAAAAATTACTCTAATCATTAAAAGCATAACATATTTCAACGCGGTGTATACAAGCCTAAACAGGAGAGGGGATTAACGTAGGGCTTCGAGAGTGGGTCCACGGGACATTGCGTTCCTTTACATGCGGCATGCTACTTCAGTTTGACAGAACACACTTGTCTGTTTGGCTGCTTGCCGAGCGGCTGTGTGAGCTGTGACAGCGCTGCTAAATAAACTCGTTAAAACATAAACACTGTGCGAACTTTGTGAACCTTAAACCACGATCTAAGTAGCCTTAGGACTAGCTATTTTAAACTATTGTGGTGTGAAGTGTTTCTTAGTGGTTAAAATGGATTTATCTTGTGGAGAAAACTTACAAAATTCTGGAAATAACAGCAACACCAGTGGAAGGACAATGGACATGTGTGTCGCTGGACCTGATCGTGCCCTGGATCGAGACCCTAGGCTTTTGTTGAATCTTCTGACGCTAGAAAGAGTTCATGCATTACACACAGATTATTTTCAACATGTACAAATTGATATACAGCCTTTTATGCGGAAAGTTGTTACTACTTGGATGCTTGAGGTGAGCTCTTTTTGATTTTTTATAAATAAAAATATACATGCATGCGTAAGATTTAGTCTTAATCTTTATTGTATTTATTAGACGCCCTTTTCATTAAACTTAAACTATCGCCTACAACTTCCGACAACAGCTGATTAAAATTAGAGTGAATGACCTTAAATTTCTGAGAGCGTAAGGGAACTAAAGCTTTCTGTAGACAACTACGTTAAACTTTATATAAATTCAGGTATTAGTTAGTAGTTTCGTATTACTAGATCCAAATATTATATATATTACGAAATTAATAATGTATGAAATTTATCTAATATAATTAAAGAAACATTTGCTGACTACCTACTTTTTACTTGTTATTACGCCCTTAATAGTCTTATGTAAAATTAATAGTGTTTAATGTGTATAATTAAACAATTATTAATTTTTAATCTTCAACGAGTTATTAATGTTTGTTATGGTAATTAATTAATATGCTAGTAAACATGAGAAAGATCATGTCAATAGTCATCGTATTTAACTAAGTATACTTAATAGGTGCTTAGTAGAACAAAATTGTAGTAGTATGTTAACGAGCCACATACCTGGAGTCTGGGCCAATGACAGTAATCTAACAATGTTGTGATGCACGTGTGATTACGTGAGGTATAAGCCCTTACAATCGCTCGACACGAACGGAAACCTTTTTATTACAGTTTTTTTTACGAAGACTCTGTTCGAGTTCAATGAGCAATGGAATCTTTATAATGTAGTGTAACAGGGCTTGCAAAAAACGTCTTACAGTTTATGTCTTGTATATGTATTCAACGGCTATCCTGTCGGTCTATGTATGTATAGATGCAATGTATGTATTTATAGATGCAACTTTAATGCCCGATTTGGCGTTTTATTTATAAAATGTTTTAATTTGACACGAATAAAACATCTTCTCTTTTTGTGAAATGAACTAGAACTAGAAATAAACCTAAAACATCTTCTGTATCTATCTCATTGCTATCTCTAATATTGTTAAATCGTTGCCTCAGTAATTTACGAATATATAAATATTTTTTTAGAATAAAAAATAACCATACATTATTTTAAACCTTGTTGTTTCTTAACTCCTTTTTGTAATATAACTTAAAATAACAAGCATAATCTACACTAAAAAAAACATCCAGATCTTTACATCTGGTTTCAATCTCGTAACCGTCAACTTATATTCCAACGATTAAGTTATCGTGGCTGTAGATATAGGCATTATTGAAAAAAATTGTAAACAATTAAAAGTGGAAAACTAATAAAATTAGCGTTTGAATTATTTATTACAAGTTTTATATCAAAATATTTAATCAAAAAACAAAAACATTTTCTTATCTTATCTTAGTCATTTAGTTTAATATTAACTTTAAAGCTATTACGTAACTAGAGCATATTGTTAAAATTGTGACCAATTAGTCTTAAAAAAATTATATGTTCTGTCTTATCAATGAAATACAATTACCAGGTTTGTGAAGAACAGCAATGCGAGGAGCAGGTGTTTCCGTTGGCCGTGAGTTACATGGACAGATTATTGGCTCAGCGTGCTATATCGCGGCAGCAGTTGCAACTGTTGGCTGTTACTGCCCTCCTCCTTGCCTCCAAGTTTCGCCAGTGTCATCCTCTCTCAGTCGACCTACTCTGCGCATACACTGACAATTCCGTTTTCCCGCATGAAGTCCGGGTAAGACATAAAGTTTATTTATTAACTATATAATATGATAATTGTAAGTTTTCATTTCAAGTTCAATCACATACTCATAGCTGGAATACTAGAAAATTGCTTTTCATACCATTAAAGTTTCTAATACTTTATTGTAACAAACATTATTTAATTCGTTCAGATGATATGTGCATATAATTCGTATAGGATATTATTCAAATCTTTAAAATTAGTTATCGCTGTAAAAAGATCAAAATCTTATGAAACGTTAATTGTAAGTTAACGCGTCGCAAAGCAGCCATACACCTTACATCCTGCGACGACCGCAAGGCGCTGCATTGTTTTGATTTCGTTGTGTATGAACTCGATTAGCTGAGTCAAATGTCACTCCTTCACCCTAAAGGACAACATTATATTACCCGTTTCCTTAAAGTTCTGCTTGTGAGTTTCCGGTGATTACTTCTTCCGCGACAGACATATTCTAGGGGCAAAGAATAATGTCGCTTTCTTACAAGTACAGAGCTGCAACGTGTGACGGAGTATTGAATTAGTCGCTACTTCCGACGGAAATGTGGGTAGCGAGACGTTATGATACATTGATAAGGCGATTCTTCTTACATCCGTACCATTTGATGACTGGTGTAGTACATTCATTATATTCCAGCTCACACTATTGTGTTAGAAAGTTCACACATTACGAATATTGTCATATACTCATAATTGTAATATTGTGTGAGCAGGTAGGCAGGTGTGATTCGGTAAATTAGTTTGCTAGCGCTCGTCAGTTTTTGACTTGTCGCTTTCACACGCGACTGTCGCCCTCACCAACCAAATGTTGCATTGTAATAATGACATCGCCTTAAATAAATAAGTCATGTATTAAGTCATACGAAACATAGATTATTATGAATTCCCATACAACTACATAAGTGAATTAAATATTACAACGTATGTTAATTTTTCTAACATTTGGTAGCACAAACCGTGACCGTGAGAAAGTACTCACGTTCTTTGATAAGTAGGAACCGTATGGTATAGTACCATATACTTCCTTGTAATTAATTCACGTGATGATCCCGATAACTCCACGATGTGTACGATAATGAAGTTGGAGGGTATGTGGCAGAAAGTTCCCATACTTTAGCTCATTACTTAGCATTTAGCGTTGGATATAGAATATTATTAAATACGCACTGGGTTGGTAATGGTAAACAAGTTAATTGGTAAACGATAAAGATGATTTTTTATAACAATTCATTTACTTACACATAATTAAATAACAGCAGTAAATAAACACATGTAGGAAAATACTATGAGTAACATCGCAACCCTGCAAGGTTTCATAAATATAATGCCTTTTCTAGATAATTAACTTCACCCTTATTATTTTTAGCCTTTGAGCTTCACTATGTGAATATCCCTAGACGTTGGTTCCCTGTTTTGCCCTTTACTTTGACAATTGTAATATGATTCGCTATTTTTTGCGGTTTCCGCCAGAGCCACCGTGTATGACGGTTAAGAATACCTTAAGGTATCTTTCATTAATTGTACATTTTCTAAGTATTTTGTAATATAAATATATTGGGAAAATTAAAGGGTAATGGAAACTCGGTGATAGTATTAGGGTAAGTATAGTCTTAAGCATTAACAGTAAACAAGTATATTGTATGTACATTTAAAAAAGACAAGAATACGATAGTACTTGTGGCTAACTTAAATCGGGGATATCGCAAAGTGCAACTCTCCGAAATGTGCTACATCTTCTGCTATAGGTTTTATATTTATCGGCTTAGTAGTTTTTTCAGTTACAAAAAAACATCCTCGTGTATTAGTATAGATACAGAGTTCATATTATATGTGTATTTTTTTTTGTTATAGCAATGGGAAGTTATGCTTCTACAACGACTAAATTGGCAACTCTCAATTGCCACAGCCTTCGACTTCGTAGAGCCTCTTTTGGCGCGAGTTCCGTGGGGCCGCTCCAATCCTCTCGTACGAACGCACGCCCTCACACTCATCTCCGTCTGTTATACAGGTAATTAATTGTTTTAGATAACTATATTATTTATGTAAAAGGATTTCAGTTCGCCAATATGTATCGTTACAGCAATATGCGGGTCGAATAGAATTTGGCCTTCCTTGACTTTATGGTAATTTTAGTTGATCGATAAATACAATGTTGTCTCAATTATAGTATGTTTAAGTATGAAGTTTTAAATTTGAAATTGAATCTTAAATTGACTATTGTGCCGCGATCTATGATCTCGATGTTTCGGACGATATGATACGATTAGTGTGCGTGCAGTGGAGTGGTCACAAGCATTTAGGGGTTGAGGGAGGGTTGGATGTATCGGAACGCACATGCCGCTTGTGCCGTGATATCGTACACCTTGTGCCGCCACCCCACACGCTGACCCTTTCTAAAATTTCCATTGTTGCACACAAATTATTGCAATTATATTTTAATAATTGTACATGCTGCAAGCACATTAACCAAGTTTTTTTTTATGATGACATTACATTATAATAAAAAAGTAAGAAATATAGAATTCAGTCTTCAGGGCTTTTGAATAAATGCATCTTAAACTATTTCTATTTTAAAGATTTTATAATGTTGAACAATTAAGATGGAAACCAAGTCTGATTGGTTGGTGTGTTGATAACGTAAGAAAAACTGATCGCATTGTGTTGTTCAACTCTACTATAGCCATTACGTTATCTGAACTCAATCTGATTTATGGTATACCACGCCATGTGCTCGATACGGTCTTCTACTAGTGAATAAACATGCTCGTAAAGTCACGTCAACATAGATGTTTATTTTTATTTAAACTCGATTATTATATTTAAAGCAAGTTTAGTCTATTATTCTAACCTACGCTTGTAATTACCAGTGCGTAGATGTAAACAATAGAATAAAAAGTAGGTGCTTACTGATTGGTGATATTGAGTGATGAACGTTACACGTTTTATGAATATTAATATTACTTACTTACAACAAGAAGAAGTAAAAAAGTTAAAGCTAACGAGCAGAGTATCAACTACATATGTACGATAATATACGCAGACATAGCATTTAAATGTCGTTGTTGTTTTTAGTTATATATATTAGATTTGAAAAGCCGTAAGATTAACTTTGTCCCTACTGTTATTGATTGTTTGATTTTAATAGGATAAAAAAATTCACAGTATTTCGTGTTCGTGAAACTTGTATTTTGTTGCTTCATACATGTTATAGTTACCGCTTATTTATCGTTATTCGTTGGGGGGGTATGTAGGTAATTGCCACTGACCATCATTGACCCCTTGCGTTACAAGTACAAGTTTAAACGGGGGTAAGAAACTATATAATAATATACATAAATATGTACTTCGTAGATGTAAAAAGTTGGATGTTTATTATCATTTCATAATGAAGTTTGTAAATTACAATTCAGATACATTACAAAAATATATTACATCGATACAACTCTTAACCCTGTATGCCCCTATATCGAACATCGGATCTCGATAATAATTGATTTATGGCTGTTAGTTTACCATTGGTGTATTTCAGTTTTGAAAACATTATGAAGTAACATTAAAATTGGAGGGACTGTGTATACATTCTATTATAAATCTACTGTAGGCAGTACAATAATTTTTCTACTTATTAAAGCTTGATTCGTTAGTAAGGCATTTAGATGACTTTATCTCTTGCTTTGCTTATCATATGGTGCTATTGACTACAAAACTATAAGGTCATAATCATTATTGAATTATATTTTAACTTTTTAGTTGTATAATGATTATTGATTATTGATTACTAACCTAAATTTTTAAAGACATTACCAACAAATAAATGTATATCTATTTACATCACTTTTAACAAACTGTACATATTTTAATTTAATAATTACATGTATGAGTTTTTTTTCTGTATGTTTGATATTTGTTATTCGAGTAAATGTTTACAAAGCAAATAGAGTCCCATGCCGGAAGTATCCATAATTGCTAGTAACTGATCGCGCATTACCCTAAGGTGTTAACAGGTTAATAACACTTCTTGACCCTTAAACTTCCTTTCATGTTATAATATAGTACAGTTAATTTACGATTAAAACCCTAGACATTTTTATGGTTTATTAAAACTTGAATGATATAATACTTAAACTTTGCATGTTTTTATTGTCAAGACAGTCGTAAGACGAGACGATCTTTATGTTTCACATTTTCGAAGATAGCAATCAAACTGTGTTATTATTGTAGTAACTCAAGTAACCGTGTCACGGTCGCGGTGACTTATGATTCGATTTGTCGTGAGGGGAGCGACCGCGCCAGCTGAGTCGGCGACAATACGCGAAGACGTCCCGCGGCCATTGTCGTTACCCAAGCACTAAGGCCTGTCCCGGCATTTAACAAAGGGTCCCCGACAAAGACCGTCTCAGTACGCACCTGGCGTCCCGACCCTTAGCTATCTAACACGATACTTGGTTGTACGATCTAGATACGCGGTAGCGTTTCAGCCAAGTTCAAGTAACAGAACTGGCGAGCAGCACCGTATGTAATATTACACGAACCATTTGGAGCCACTTTTGACCTCCTCATAACTCAAAAACTATTTAATATAAATGTGTCAAATTTGGCTCATATATTGAGACTCGCGAGATATGTGTTCCAAATTTCATAAACGCATCTCAAACGGTTATTTAGATATTAACGTCTAAAAATCGTCATTTTTATCACTGACTGACCTTTAGATCAAAGCTATAACCTACTTCCAGGTGACCTAGAAAGTTCAAATTTGGCATGCAGGTAGATAATTAGGCCAATACAATGGAAAAAATCTGAAACTGGTAAATTTTTATCATTTTATTATAATTTTTCATTTTATTGGGTCTATTAGGAACACTTATATACTTAGTTCCTGTATTAACTGTAAAAAAAAAAGATCTAAGAACCAGCAATCAAAACTTGTGACAGCCGGTCTTAATGTGGATTTTAAGGTCTTCACGTGAATATATAACGAGTTGAATTAATTACCACCCATAATTTCCAAATATTTCCGTTTTAGTACTTATGAGTATAGTAGACTTTAGTATTTATTACGTTATTAACTGGCATTTAGCGCACATCAATGGTGCAAAATTATTATACTTTAAAAAATAATAATAATAGGTATTTCGGTACATTTCGTATATGAGAACTAGCCAAGACAGACCTTAGGCTACAATATATTATCCTAAGTTATAAGAAGAAATTATATTTTATGTAGTTATAAATAAATTTCAGGAAGGACCATTGAACTTGGTACCCATTTAGATCTCACTTCTTTTGTCGTTGAAGTCAACAACCAAGGTATATATCATAATATTGGACTTGGTTCTCATTTTTACATTTATGTTTTTGATGGGATACGTTTTACTCAATCTTCTGACATAAGTTCTTACTAACAACTATTTCTTATTTGCCTATCAAAAGTAAACTTTTTAAATATGTATAATTCTTCTTTGAAAAAAATTGTTTGAAGCATTTTATTCAGCGTTATCGCAAGATATACGAGATCCGATGACTTACATTGTTTATTCATACAAGTGTTTATGGTAGATGTTTATGATCAATAAAATTATTCTAATATTCGATACACAATTTATAATAAATCTACAATATACCAATATTATAGATTTAGCCTCTATGATTATCACTATAGAGACTAAATTTACAATGATTTAAATCATAGTATGTGTGTTGTGACCACATCATGCGGAAATCATAAGATGAATTTTAAAGAATCTCTGTATGGTTATTATAGTACTACGTTGTATCTAGCATCTTTAGAATATATAAAGTCATGAAAAGGTTAGTAAAATCAATTTTTTTATAACTGAAGTCCACGTGGAGGAAGGCGCAGCTACCGTGAATTAAAGTAGAATAACTGATTCTACGACCCGACCCCTTTAATGACCCCAAAAATTAATATATTTTAAAATGAGACATTAGGACGATTTGATATTATATTACGACTAGTTTCACACAATTAGATAATGACATTAACTATTTGCAACCCTTGCACTTTTGCCTCTATTTGTATAGGTAAGGATTCTCATAAAGGGTGTAGTCAAGACAGGTTCGACAAACGGAACTTAACGGTTCTTAAAGTCTGTTGGTGTAACGCTCATTACGTGTTCCAGGATAATTAGAAGTAGTAGGGTAAGACGGTAAGACGGGGGTGTAGTCTTAGGCGTGCGTGGCCCTTTGGCTCGTGTGTCAGCAGATGTTGACTCCAACTGGCGGGCAACCTGTCGCACAACGGATCGCTTCGGTCCGGTGCCCGCGCGAGATCGTCTGATATCTGTCGTTCGTTTTTGATTCGTTAATCAGCTAACTGCTCGATAAAGCCCACAACAAACTTTTACCTCATATAATTTTATATATATTTCACAGATGTTGTGATTTATTTTATCATGTTATTATAGTTGAAATCAATATAACTTTAAAACGTAAGAATTCAATTAATTAAACAAGTAATTAAAAAATCCACCGAAAGTTCACTGTTATGATATAAAATGCTCATATTATTATAATTACGAAAGTTCCTTATTTTATTGCCTTAATGCGTTACTCGCAAGCTCTGACCTTAACGTTTCATAACAGTTTTTTTCTTTAAGTAATGAGGTGTCTGTAGTATGTTAGCGTAAAGGAACTTATAAGGGCTTGCTACTAAGAAACATGTAGGCGGGCAGTGACCCAATCGTACCTACTCAGAGGCAGCAAACGGAAGGGTCGTGCCAGGTGTTAATACATCTGCCGTCTTGGGTCCCTCTACTCTACACCCAACGCGACTTAGTTGAAAGTTTCAAAGTTTTACGGTTCATCACCTCATCTTCACCGTTAATATTCGCATTATTTGCAGATTATATGAGAAAACGTGATATCGAATCAATGTTTAAGACGATCATCTTTAGGGATCATTACATTCATTTAAGTAATTGTTTTGACTTAACATACTCATGTTATACTTCATATAAGGCAAAAATTAAAATGATCAGAGATCGATTAGATGATTCGATCTTGAATATAAGTGTTAAATCACGAAACCCTCCTGGTTCGTGGCGAAATTGCAGCTGCGTCCTTGGCTAGTGAACTTAAGATGTAAATTACCATTATTCTTAGCCTATTGTGACGAGGTACGCAACACACAAAGATGCAGACGGGGACGGCATGCACAAATCTGGCAGCTGTTCGATTTTCCTTCCTTATTCTCAAACAACAATAGCATTCGTATTGTGCAAAATGTAACGTGATGGTTTTTTTTATGTGGACCCCTTAGGCCGTCGGTTGTCCTTTCTCACATTTTAAATATTTCGGTTTAATTTTCTATATTTATTTCGGTAAATTATTGACGATTTACACGTAAGGAATTCAAAATAAGTAGTACTGTTTTAACTTCAGAAGGTCGATAAAATAAAAGATTAACACAAGGCCAATAAGATGCAAGGTGCCCAGCCACCTGTCCGCCGTCGGTAATTATCTTGCAACAGATGCGCGCTACCTGCCTCCGTGCCTCTTTGTATCCGCATCGTAATGCTATAAAACAAGCTTATCAAAAACTATTCAAAACTAATTTATTTATATTACAAAAATTTCTTGATAAATTTATTATGCATAGACGTGGTGAATTATTGAATTGAAATATAATTAAAGTGATAGCTTCTTATCTCATAATGTAAATATTTTTTAAGTACTTTTCTAGTAGGGATTGTAAGTTTTATTAGGTTTATTAGGTCAAAGTAACAGAAAACCATTATTTCCAGTGTTTTTTAATGTAACAATCATCTCGTGTATGCGGTAAATACTAAAATTTTAAAAGCATTAACATTGAATATTGTCGTCCGGTTAACAGTACAGTACGGCCGGAGACACTATTCGAACCTATACAGATTTTTTTTTGCTACAATGGCTATCATCTGTCAAGTTTAAAATTAAATTCTTCCCATTTAAAAATTTTTATTAATCCAGTAAATAATTGAATAAACATCTGGATAAATTATTTTAACCTTTTATATGTTTAATATTTTATTAAACTATAAATGTTAATGTAAAATATTCATGTAAGTTTAATGACCTTAATATTTGTTTGTTAACAGAAACGGAGTTCCTGTTGGTACCGCCATCGTTGATCGCTGTGGCGTGTATAACGGCAGCGGCGCGGGGCTTGCGTGTGCGCATGACCATAAACGATCTATGCACTCTGACACGGACGCCTGCTGCTGCCGCCGAATTGGTCGCCAGACACGTTGAACGAGTGCTCGCTAGAGAAACACAACCACAAGAGCCCAGAACGAGACACATTCAACCTTTGAAGCAAACAGCGTCCGATCAAACTCAGCTACCAGACACCCCAACAGACGTCCAAGACATTCGTTTTTGAGTAACAAATGTTACTTATATAAATTTGTTATCCTCGTCTATGTTTACATAGACATATCCTACACAAATATGAAGTCAATTGATCTCATCTCTATTGATGAAATTGTTATGAATCGCGTTGAATGGATTTGATTGTTACGATATTTTTTTCGTCGCGCACCTGGGTGTACAAGTTTCTGGTTTATAAAAAATCGTTATTTATATTGGATTTCTTCAATGCGAACTTGGAAGATAGATTAGAAGAATTGCCCTTGATCTCAAATTACTATTTATGTAAAATACTTCGTTGTAATAGATTTGCGTTATTTATAAGGTAAACAGCTAACAGTTTGACAGTCTGCAAGCTCTCGGTAGTCTTGCTCTATGTTGATCTCCGTCGATTCCAAAAATTATATTTTAAGACTGTTTGTTACTATTGTTCTAAGATTTGCCTGATTATGAATAAATTACATTCGATGAAGTTTGTATCAGTTCAGCGCAAACTATCGACAAAAATAGAAGAAAAAAAAACGAAAAATTACTATTTATTTTCAGTTTTATCTGTCAATTCCTAAATAAATTTGGTAGAAGCAAAATATGTTTTTACGAAGTCTAATTCGGATAAATTTTGAATTATAATTTAATGATATTAATAATAATTCTATTGTCGATTGTTTGCGTTTGACAAATTAACAGGAAAAATTTTTGATTTGGGCACATTGTATAGTTAGTTATTAATGTTTTATTTCATGAACTTTCCAGATTTGAATAGAAGTTATTTCGACAATATTTGTATCTTGATTGATAAAATGTAAGGATCTCAATTATTTAACAAATTCTAAATGAAATGCGTGTATAGCAAGCATAGGTTTTAGTTTTAATTTTAGCTGGTTTCGAGTGAAAATGTTAAAGTATGTAATTTTTTATTTAGGTCGATGTTAAGTTTAGTAAATTCTAGTCACATGTTTTACACATTCCTGTTTTCGACCAAACTTTATATTTAGATTTAGATATAATAAATAAGCGTTTAATTAGAGTAATGTTGAAGACTTATTTGACTTACATTCTCTCTTAGAAATAAACTTATGATTATTATTTTTTAATTACTTTATAAAATACTCACATTCATAGATCAAGAGAGATAGTGTAGGACAAGTGGCCTTCCAGCGTAATTTATATTATATCGTATTTAATAATTATTTAGGTCACGTTTATACTAAGGGAGATTTATTTTGTAAACCGAAGTATCGAGGCGCGTCCAGCGTTACGCGGAGCTGATTAAGGTAATTAGAAAAATTAATGGTCCTGCTTTTAAGTTTTTCTATTTATAATTAAATTGAAACTTCATTCGTTTTTGAGCCCTTTTAAACATTATTTCTTATTAATTTATTGTGAGACTAATAAAGAAGAATTTATTCGATGAATATAAAAATAATGTTTACGTATACAATGTAATAAATTGTCTGAAATACAATGAAAAGTGTTTTACAATATCGTGAAACATTCCCACATGGACACATATTGTTGTTTTTGCTAAATCTGCGTTAGTTGCTAACTAAGATAGTCTATTGTAGGTCAATGTGTACAGTTTTGGTTTTAAAATTTATGAAATAAAAAATTACCCAAAAAGAATCAAATATTTTATTTGTATTCAACAACTTCAGTTTCTGAAATGGTGATCCGATCAAATCAGCTAATTTTAATTTTATTTCTATGGTTACTTGTCGATGGCATTCTAGACGCAATAATCGTAATGAGCGCTCATTATTGAGTAGGCTTTGATCAGCGTTTCAGAAACTGTTTCATTTTCCCGTCCCATCTAAGTATTAATTATATTATGTTTAACCCGATTTTTATAAAAATAGAGATAAAAATTGTCCGTCTAACTATCGACCGATATCTATATATGTATTACCAAATTTATCTATATTTGTAGAAAAAATAATAAAAAAAACAACTTGTAGATTTTTTGGAATTTACTCTTTGCAAACCAATACGTTTTAAGAAAATTTAAAATCTGCTCTAAATGCATATGACTTTGTTAACAATGTGACTAATAAACTAGATATTGTTATAAATATTTGGCACTTTATCTGAAATTGGTAATGGCATTTGACACTGTATCAATATCTCTAATATTACAATCAATGGAACTATAACTTAATTAACTGAGGCAGAACTAAAAAATGTGCGAGCATCTCACCAATTTCGATATTTTTAACACTTAAATAATTAATAAAATAAAATTAAAAAGTACCAGTAACCAGAATACCTTGGAACTTTGTAGAGATAGAAGCTACTTGTCACTTGGAAATATTAACTGAGACAGAACTCAAGAAACAATTCTATTATCTCTCCATTTTCGATTTTCACACTAAATAATTAATTTAAAAAAATCGAAAAGTGCTAGACTCTTCGAAACATTGTTTTAAAAGTTATTTAAAACATTTTTTTAAATTAATTTTTTTATTTTAGGGAAACAAACAATGATATGACACTTATGGCATAGAAATATACAATATTACATACATCAGCTACTTTTCCACTGATATTCAACATAGAACTCAAAAGATTGTTTCAAGTGCTTAGTCAAATGCTTTCGATTTTATAATTTTTAGCGAAATTAGCTCAGATTTTTATAGTTTCATAAATTTAGACAGACCTATTGTAAAATTTATTTGTGAGATATGCTAACAGTTGAGATTATAATGTTAAACACTTATGTATTCTCTAAACCAGTAGTGCTTTTTAAATTTCAACGTAAAAAGTCTTTAAAGCATGCATGTCTTAAGTATTAGTGAAGTAGGAGTTCATAGTTTGGATTAATTGGAACTTAAATATATAAAAATAATTCGTCTTTCATTAGAAATATGCTACGTCGCGATTGAGTTTTTTTATATAGGGTAATTTTGGAGAAAGAATCCGAGATAGATCAATTTTTAAATTTAAATATATGAAATATTACGCTTGTACCTATACGCATTTTTTATTTCGATTTTATAAGCTTCGGTCATCCAAAACCAACTATTTATTAATTTACTTTTATTTTACACATGGTTTAACTATACCAGCGCCATCTCGTTTTTCTAAATAAAACTATTTATATTTTGTCTTCCAATAGATGTCCTTAGTATGTTTAACAACAAATAAATATATATAGCTGGTATATGTCGGCGATTCGCCAGAATTCTCCCCGGGATTCATGTTGCAGAAAAACACTTTTTGCATTAATAAATTTAATGGTCGGAATAGTTCTACAATTGTCCGAGGAATGCCCGCCTGAACTTACTTTTCTACAACTAACTACGACATCCTTTTTATATCAACAACAAGACCATATTTATTTTGTTACAAACATAATAACAATTAATTGCTTATAATAATAAAAAAATAATATAATATTATTTTTGATCTTAATTAAAAATCGAAATATATTGTAATTAGCTTAATTATTTATCACTATCTATATTAAAAATATACAGGACAAATCAAATTTACACATTTCTTGACCAAAATAAATCGTATTTATATTTTTAAATTATTTAAACAGTATTAGTTAATAATTGCCATAACCAAAACTTCTATTAAATCTTAATTTATTTAATTCCTTATTTATTATAATAAATCTGTCCGGAAATCATAGGCATAACGCCATAGGTACAAAACAAATGTTAATGACTTGTTTGATACATTCTACATTCCAAAATAAGAAATATAACTTAGTATTATCTAAGATTGATTCTAAAATATGAATTACAATTTATTATTCTACATTTTACTTACTTTATTGCTAAGAGTAGATAATAATATTTCCTGTATTATTAAGTCCCAAATTAGCTGATAGATGTCGCTTTACAGATTAAATGTTTTATTCGATTTGTTACTTATATTGACAACAGATGACAGCACGGCGAACGCCCATGGATATAGTTTTGTTTTTATTTGTTACATACATTGAAACCAGATGGCAGCACAGCCGAGCGCCCATATATATACGAGTAGATGGCAGCACATATGAATAAAATAATTCCTCCTAAATACATTCCTCGATAGATGTCAGTAGTTAAAACAGTTCCATGTATTTTTGACTCTTTGAATTCAAGTCCCACATTGCTCATAATTGAAGATTTACCGGGTGTTTAGCTATTTTATATATTTTGATTTAGTGATTTTACCTCAGACTTTTTTTTCTTCGATGGAAGTAATATAAATTATTAAATAAAATAAGGATGTTTTATGTCTCAAGGAAAACCGTACGTTATGTGAAAATGATTAATGGTTAATGAAAATTTTGTAAGTAAATAATGTTTTAGATAAAGTTTAAGCTACAGTGAGAAATCTTCTATAATTTATTTCAGTAGGATTTATCCGATAATATAAAATAAATTATTGTTCCAGTAGGTTTTTAAAATCACTCCGGCATGTTTTAAAATTCATTTCAACTACCGAATTGGATCTTTGGAGTAGTAGATTCGGAACGACATACTAAGCAGATTCAAATTTATACAATTAATTTTTTTTCTAAAAATAAATTCAACCGAATTTCAGTTACTAGTAATAATTATCTATGAGCCGTGGCCCATGTAAAACGTCGATCATTGGATTACGTCTGGCACTACTGAGTAATCGCGTGCCAAATTTATGTCCATAATTTATCTAGTCGGCGGTGAAGGAAAAAATCGACATAAAACCACGCATGATGTATCTGACAGATGAAATTCAGCTAAATGTACGATTCGATCCGCAGTGCAGTAGCGTGGTGAAAGAGCCCCAATAAGGCTTTTGTCTAGCTGTAGGACATTTACGGGCTGTTGCCAATACAACAGTACTATCTCATTAAAAATAGCTGCATGGTTTAGCATTTATTATTATAAGTAAGGTGTGTTGTTGACTTTGTTTTTGTGTTTGTATTGATCATATTTGTTTAGGAGTTTCATTAAATAATATTATTTATTGAAAGTTCGGGATACAGCCCGGTAATTATAATGAAATTATTTTCTTAGATTATTAGTAAATTAACCCATTCCAAATATTCAATTAATTATTTTTCTTCTGTATTATTGTTTTTTACTTGTTTTCAAACATACTTTTATGTTTGGATACTAACATTTATATAACGCTTTTCACATGTACAAACGAAACATCAGACGTTTCCAACGTATAATACTTAATATAAGTAAAAAATCAAGTTAATATTTCTCGCGTCGGTCATGTCGGTTTGTCTACAATTTTCGCATTTGCACTTGAAAGTCCGATACGACACCGAGGGAGCAAACACTCGGAGGTTTGGGAGGGAGGTATTGGGGATTCCGCAAAGCCAGGCGTACGAAAAAGCCAGGCGAGGAGAGCTCGGGGCGTCGAGGCAAACACACCGTCTCGGGAGAGCCGTTCATTAGTTGTTCAAACAACCCGACAGCGGCCACTTTGACAAGCGGCAGGACCTGCTCGTCCTCCATCTAGAGGATTCTTCCCCTTCACTGATCTAAGGTTAACTAAAGAGCTATCGGAGCTGCACATTGCAAATAGAGCGGTCTGTTGTGCTAATGAACTGAGAATCAATAGTGGTCTCATGATATACAATTCGTTTGAGTATTATTACATATTAGTAATGTTGGTGTAAAAAAGTTATTCATTAAAAAACTATATATTTTATATAAAGTTTTGTTCCCTAATTTCCATACAAGTAATGAAGACATTTTATTATTCTATATATCCCTATCTGAGTTTATGTGGCAATCTTGATCTTAAATCGAATCCGCCTAAGAAGCTTCCACTAATTTTGTCGACTGTAAAATAAAAGTTTAATATTTACATTAATCTAGAATATTTAATATTTTACTTGTTGTATTTTGAAACAGTAGTAAAAAAGTCTGATCAGGTAAATCATTTTTGAGATATAAGGTAAACGATAACTTCATTGATATACAATATTTAGACGTAGAATTTATACAAGTACATTGAGGTTTTCTAGTTGAGTTGTGGTTTGCAATAACGATAATGCCTCACTCATTAATCAGTGACGCAGGTGTATTGTCATACCCCTTTTGGCTTCGAGCAAAATACTATAACGTATTTATCGTACAAATAAACAACGCAAAATGTCGAATGTTACTGTTAAATAAGAAACTTATTCCAGTTAATTGAAATTAGCTTTTCTAATAACAGATTATTGAATAGTTTGTTGGTGGTAGGGCTTTGTGGATGCGTGTCTAGGTAGGTACCATTTACTTGCCATATACTCTACCGCCACACAGCAATGAATAGTATTGTTGTGTTCATGTCCAGTAACTACAGATACAAGGGATATAACATCTTAGTTTTTAAGGTTTGTGGCGTATTGACGATCTAAGGCTTTGTTAGTAAATATTAAGGACTTATAGGGCCAATATCTATGGACGGTGATGACTTATAATCAAGTGGTCCATTTGGCCGTCCGCTTATTTATATATATTAAAAATGAGGTGTTGATTACTTTGCATAATTTTAGTATGTCAAGTAAAAGCGTTGCTGAAAAATGTACGGGTAGGTATTGTAGCCGGTAATCATGGCGATTGGTAGGTCATCAATCAGCGGCTCAGGTGCCATGTCACCCCTGGACGTCGTACTGAAAACTCTAACGCCTCTATTCTACGGATTATAGTAAGTAACAATATTACGTACAAGTATACGTATACATGTTTAAGTAAAATATTCAATAACGTAAACTATGCTAAATTTTATTTTTTATTTCTATTATTAAGCTTTTGTGGACATTGGTATAATAAGTATCTACATAACATTTATATCATAATATACATTTCTATTGGTTGGCATAATTTGTACCGTCAACTTCAACAATCATCATCATATTACAGCCAATTGAAATGACATATTCATCACTACGTCTATTGGTGAAAAACGTTTTAAATTCCGAGTGGTAAATTATGAGTTTATTGCGTAAATACGAGATTCACAGATTGATAAACAGTAAATGTTCACATATGCGCAGTTAGTTTATTATAATCAAACAATTCTTAGACCATAATGCGTTGCCAACTTTGGAATCTAAAACTATTACCCCTAAGTTTGTACCTGTGATTTTATTATATTGGTACTTTCGTTTTCATAACGAAACCTCCTACTTCGTTACTATCACTACAACGTTACTGTTACGTGATATATATAAATAAGGCCGTCGCCACACAATGGAGCTTATGTTACACTTTTAAAAAATATATACTTTTTAACTTACAGATAAGTATAAAAAACAACTTATTTTTATTTTTCATTCAGGCCACGGAAAACCTTATAGGTCCACTTTCGTGTTTCGAACGTACACGTTTTCCTCATAGACACGTCCCTATCTATGTCATAGTCTGTTTTCTTCATATATACGTAACAAAAACAGCTTACCATTGTTAATTGATTCTAATTTATAAGGTCGATTAGGGGTACAAATACGGAAATTAAAACAATATAACGTATTTTTAGTGTTTAATGTGGTCCATCAAATGACTCTTTCATTCGATATTAAAGAAAATGTAAATAAAAATAAGCTTTTTCTCTTCTTTCTGGAACTACTGAGCCTAAAATAAATTATTTTTAAATGCTTAACATAAAGATTAGAGAAGAAGTCTACGAAACGAAATTCTTTAATAAGCCTTTAATTTTTTCGGATTGGAAAATATTCGTAAAATACTAATGTATAATATCAGCCTATTAAAATAACTATCAATTGTTATATAGGTATTATAAATGACTGGCCTAATACTCTTGGATAACTGTTAAACTGTTGGAAAATAAAAGGTTTTAGGTGTATCGTCAAAATTTAATATTTTTTGTTTCTAAGTCATTCAATATTTATCAGTTATATTTAAGTGTAATTTATTCTAAATTTTTATGTACAAATATATTTACGGATTATAAATTATTCGTATATATGTAAGTATTGGTAAAACGAATTCACCATAATTTGGATGTGATAAATAAGTAAAAGTTAAACAAAAACCTTATGTCAATCATAATGAAGGCTAAGATTCATAGTAAGTGTTCTATGACGCGTAGTTTAGTTATATGTTAATTAAAAACAGCGATGTATGAGGCCACCCGGCATGTGGCCTCGGGGGCCCAAATTGAATTAGGAGACGCACGCATTCGCCCATAACCGCGCATTATCGGATTAGTTGCAACGCGCTGCTTTAGACTGACGATTACAACTTCTTTGTTTTGCTTTTGATTTTTATTATCAAAAGAAGTGCTATTCTTACATTCTATTATCTTTATTAAGATTAACGAAAGAATCTTTATTCATTTCATTTGTATTATATTTGGTAATTATATAAGATCACGACACCGCCTTTTGATTTCTTTGACAAGGACGCATCATATTCTTTTTTAAAAAAAGTTAACATAAATTTAATCACCTAATTTGTTCCTCCACTCCACCTAATGTTGTCTTGTTTATTCACCTGAAAAAATCGGCTTTGTTAACTATGAGTCTATGTGGTGTTGCGAATATATTTTAAAAAGCGAAGTTGATTTTGATGTACGCGTAGCCAAGTTCCAAAATTGTTGAAAAGCAACCTAATTTTAAGGTTACAGAAATATATAATTAACTCATTTATATTCCAGAAAAAGGTCATACGCCGTCATAATAAGAGTAGTTATTATATATAGAAATCATAAAACACCTAAGTATAAAAAAAATCGCCTCAACATAGGAGGCGGGATACTAAACATTTAACTTATTCTTATATACCTAATCTGAAATGTTAAGTTACACTGTTTTTATACACTCAATATTTTAGTAAAATTTAAGGAAGGATAAATGAAATATTTTAGAACGTTTGACCTTACATAAGCGATATTATAAAAATATGCGTTTCTTTTTCAATATTCTCTAGAAAAGATTAAGTAACATAATAACTAAAATATAAGTAATATTTTTTTGTCTAATATTAACATAATAAAAGTAAATCTATAGCAACGAAAAGAAAAAAAGGTTTTATGGGAAGCGAAAAACTACGCAGCAGTTGTTTGATTACAGGTCGCTAAGTGATCACATATATTACACAAAACTTGTTTTCCTTTCCTTATGCCGAGTAAATACGATGTCAATGGATGTGAGTGTCGTTCGTTATTTTAAATAGATTTTTTGTTTATTGCACGATCGACTTCATCGTATTTAAAGATTTTGTTATTAAAAAAACAAAACTTGTTTTAATAAAATTAAGCAATGCATATACACAAGTATCATATATATTTGATTGTATTCAAAGCATTTTTGAATAGTCAGTAGCTTCAGTAAGTAAATAAACGTAAAGTAAAGATTATTGTTTAAATTGCTTGTATCGATTTGGTTTCGGATAAATGATTTTACTAACTACACTAAACTACTTGAGCTCAAGGACGGAGTAACTTTAAGAAATTATATTTAAAAGAATGCTGTTCCTGTGAGAAATGTTTACAAACTATTCCTATTCCCAATGTGCAGGTTCAACCTTGTTACTGAATATTCCGTTCTTATCATCCAACCCAATCAATGAGTTGATGTTTAACTGACGCTGATGCTGATATATTATTTTTCATAGTATGTACACCAATTTAATAAGAATATAGAGTTAAAAAAGACATTATAAATCATTTAATTATGCATTGTAATAACAAGATCAAAAGATCCTTAAAGTGATGGCCGCAAGGGAAAATATTTTGTGAAAACACGCCTGCAACGGAGAAGACCCTGGCACATACGAGTATATAACACATTTTATAAAATACAGTCATTTCCCGCCGTCAGTACACTTCTTTTAGGTTATGCAATTGATTTTAATACGATTTTCATCAATCAAGAGACTGATTGATTCAAGAAGAAGCTTAACATGTATAATATATTTATTTATGTATTAGTATTATAGTAGAAAAAAGCCGAGAATTTCAACTTTCCTAGACGGAAAAGGCAATGATTTTTATATTAGTTCTTCAATCTAAAAGTTGTATATAAACCTTATTGTATACATGTGAAACCGGGACGGCTAGCTAGTATCTATTTAACTACATTGCAAAAGCGTGGTAGAATAAGCTCCAGACGTCCTTAATAGTAGAATAATAATTTTTATCGAAAAAAACTAAATATTGTTTCTAAAGCAAAAAACTCAATGGTTAATGTTGATGACTAATATTGATGATATTTTTAAACTGTAATTACGTGACATATCTGTAACGAAGTGTTTTGCATAATCCTGCGTTTCCGATTGGAAGCAAATGTGGATTGTTAATAACTACATACTTATTATAAAACCAAGTCACTTAGTTGTCACTTCTGTCTGAACGGTATATTCTACAAAACTATTGGATTGATTTTCATGCGGTTTTCGCGGACGGAGTGATTCACAAGGAAGGTTTAAGTGTATAATTCATTACGCTTTTGTATAAATTGGCTGAATTATTATGTCAGAAAAAAAGCAAACGCCGCGCTTGCGCCGCTTAAGCCAATAGACTTATAATATGTTAGACGATATAAAACTTTTATATAGACTCTTATTCTACCCTTTTGAAGCGGGGATGGATAGCTATTAAACTAACATTTCTAAGATTTTTCAAAGAGTTATCGGTCAAAGTCAACATACATTAAAAGCTGTATATTTCTACCTCTCTTACTAATTATGTAATTATTCGAAACCTTAATAACTGCATTTTAAGTAAGTCCTTCAATTATCCTAAACAAAAAATTCATATCAGTCGTTGTTTTATGTAATAGGTATATCTACTAAAAAGTTAGAATCATCAACAACAAAAAAACTACATGCATTATCTAATACATCAAACGGAAAAATAAAAAAGGGAGTAACTGTGTTGCAATTACGATGAATAATAAATAAAGTGGCGGGATGCGTCGCTAGTCCCGCGGGACGACGTGGCGCGAGCGTTGCGTCGCGAATATTATACGCGTCATTTTCTCACGTACCCTGTAGTGATGTGCCTTATGCAACTTGTTCGCCACCCGCAGCGTACGACTACGCAGGGAATATTATGCTGGTAAAGACTATTTACATAAAAATGAATTGCATTTTATGATCTTGTTGCTATTTTTTTGTTTGCCAATATTTTGCTAATCGCTCTGTATATAATAATATAATATCTTATTTACCATATTCTGGTATGACTAACAAAATAAGGTAAATAGTGACGCTATGACTAGCGAATCACAATATCATGAGTTCACTTTTTTTTTTTAAACTTATGTTACATTGTGAGACGTTTTCATGATCTACTTCAAGATATTATTAACATAATTTATTAATTTAATTCCGTCTATCCTTTTAAGTACAACGATGTTACAAACATCTAGACTTACCTACTTATTTTTTTGTCATACTTTAAGAAATATTAATCATTTTCCATATTACCATTGCGTCACTGCCTGTAGTTACACTAACTTATACCAACTATACACCCTTCAAACCGGAACACAACATTACCTGCTATGTACCTATTGCTGATTGGTAGTAGAATATTTCTAGCTTTACAGACTTGCAAAAAGTCCTGCCACCAAGTATACATTAATAATATTTCAAAAAACTTATAAAGTTAAAAATAATTTATTAAATATAATTTTTCATTTTTAATATTAACAGCGTAATATTACATTGTCATTAAGAACAAAGTTGGTGTCATTTAAATAGTACCTACTCAAAAGTAAGAAAATAAAACATAAAACACAATATAATTAATTAATATAACGTTTCTTGATATAATTAAAACTTTTATTTTATAATTAATAGTTTTCAAAATTTCCATATCAATTAGGTAACTCGTCCGCCATCCGTAGCTGAAAAGCGTTTCACAAATAGCTTATAACGGCCACCCTAAGACAACGATCAATCACTTGCGATACGAAACCTTTTCCTTGTACCAGATCCATCTAAACTTTTAGAATAGATCCATAATGTTATTTACTTGTAGGTATAACGCTTACGACAAAGTTGGAGTGCAATAGGGTCCCCGATTAAATATACCAACAGCCATTCATTAGTACCTACCTGGACCGTTAATTACAACTTTTTTATTTTCCTCAATGACAAAGAAACTGTCGGCGAAAAGAAAAGTAGACAAGTGTCGTGACATGCACCCTCGAGCGTAGCGCGGAGGGGACGAGGGTGCGGGGACCAATGGGGCGGTATACCCGACCGCCGGGCTCGCCCATTGGCCCTCCTGGGGGTGCGGCCCCGCCCCGTCCTCGAGGCTCGCCCTTATTGAATTAGGCTTATCATTCGATTTCAAGTGGGGCGAGCGCGCGGTCCTCCGTGTCGGTAAAAACTATCCTTGTGATCCGATACCATCTGTAATCGGCATAATTCGATATACTCACGGCTCATCCAATTATGTGGCTGTGAGCTCTCGCGACCTCCGACACGCAAAGAACGCGCCCCGCGCGGCGCGCCACTTTTGGCGGGAGCTGAACATTTTTCGTTTCTTAGGTTTCGGAGCCGATGTTAGAAAGTGCGTTAAAAAAATAGGTGCAGCAATGGAGTACGGGTATCTGAGCGGTGCCGGTGGTGGGTTCGACAGCGGTTGCCTGGGTTCCGGCGGTGGAGAACTGTCATGGGGCGAGTTGGCGTCATGTGGACAGATGTCGCAAGCTGCCTACCGCTACCAAGGCATGCGTTACCAACCGCCGCCGCCACAGTGTGCGCGCCCTCAGGATGCTGCTATGAGGAATCACCACATATTCCCGCCGGCTATGAATTTACAACGTAAGTAACGTTAACATTACTGGTTTATTTTTTCCGTCAGACGGTCTTAAAAAGAATACCGAACTTTATTACATAAAAATAAGATTTTTTTTAATAAATAATTCTATGTTACTTGCTTTAGTAGTCATTTTATCAGCTAAACAAACAGACTCTAGGGCGCACATGCAGCACAAAAGTTGTTTTTTTTTACATAAAATCGTGGAAGGATAGTCATAGTTGTATTATTTTTCTTTCAGTTATAATGGAAATGCAAAAATGTTTACAATCTTAACTACTATGATAATTTAATTAAATTTAATAAATTAATTTTAATATTAATTAAATACGTAATAAAAAAATTCAAATCGGTATTCACAAAAAAACACGATGGTATTTTTAAATCACTGAGCTGTAACATTATTATAATATTTTTATCTTAGGAATGTAAATTTAAATATTTTTTATACCTTCACTACCGATGCCGTAGACCGCGTTCGTCTCCTTGTAGTTTCTGAACGACCAGCTTTTGATTCTTCTGATTACTTATCCTACAATCTCTCAGACGATATCTACTTGAAAAAAAAAATTTGATTAACCCACCCGTACCTAAATACAAAAATAAATTAGCATCACGATTTCTTAGCCTTCAAATGATTTGAACTTTTGTTAAGGTTTTATATGTTTAATTTTACAAAACTTATTTGACATGTAACAAAATAAAAACATTTTTTATTTAAGTAACCACTTAATCGGATGAATGAAAAGCTATCAGGGTTTGTTACATATATACTAGTATATGTTCGATCATAAACAAAACTGACAGTAACAACAAAATATATGTACCTACTCCGTGAAACCACAAACACCATGAGGGCCAGTAGTATGGGGACTAAATAGATATAAATATTCAGGTTACGAAGGCTTATTTGCATCGAATCGAATTTGCAATGAGGCATGAAATACCTCCTTCTAAAAGCCATTTTTTATCTTTTTCTATCCGGTTTTTATATTTATATAAAATTTATATCTGTAATGTCAATTATTTAGTTACAATAGAATTCAATAAATCAAAATATTAGGTAGACTCTTAAAAGCACTTTTGAATATTTTTTATTTTATCCATTAAATGTTATGCTGGCTTGATTACGGCCATTATATACAAAAGTAAGAGAATAAAAACAATAAAAGGTAACTTTATAAATTCTCGTTAATATACATTTGTTATTTTATATGCTTTATGTATACCAGTATTACACAAGGTTTTTCAATATTCACATATTACATATGACCGGATTAAGAAGCATTTCGATTCAAAAGAAAATTAAAATATTTTTTCATCACATCATACGCTGTAGGGATTATACGGAAATATATGTTAATATTTATTCAGATTACATAATATTTGTTAAGATTATAATTAGAGTCTAGTTTTATAAAAATCACATAATTCAAATATTCAGTCGTCAGCTATGTGTATTTTATCATTGATAAAGCAGATAAACCATGTAATGGTTAGTGGTCACTTAAAAAAACTGACTGTAAGAAATTAAAATTACTTCTGAGACTATCGGCGCAGGCAAACCAAGGAATCTAAGACATTACATCCCTTGCACGACTAATACACACACAATTCGAACTATAGCTAATTCCAATACCAGAGATAATAAATGCTAAATTTACATATTCCATGCAATTTGCTAATAGCTCTGTGATATTAACAAACTCCGAGTCTACAAACCTTTTAATCAATATATATTTATTTATAATACAACATTTAACTCTGCTATTGACGTATTCATATAACTATTAATGTATTCAAGTTTATTTTACTTCCAAAGTCCGATAACATTGTAATACATAGCATAAATATTGCTTTAATAATTGTCTGAAACCCACACAAACGACCTGCACAAAGACCTGCGCTAGGTTTACTTATAATAAAGAAAATATAGAAATTATTTAAGGACTAACTTTTATGGTCTATGTAATCGATTCAAGAATTAAAGTTCGTTCTATAAAAAATAATGGATATACTTGCAAACATTCATAAGGTTAGAATCTTGAGAAACTATTAAAAACTATTGAAAACAATTTTTAAGCAAAAAATATAAAAATAGTAATATTTTTAAATCATAGAATAAGATATTAAAAGGCCTCTGCTCTGAGATATATAAAATAGTATACTTAACTCATAAAAGAGTTTTCCTTTGATGGTCATATATTTTTTTATTAAATATAATTTAATTAATAATATTTAAAATGCGAAAAAATGTTTTGAATGCTTACAACTATAAATCGTTCTTTTTTTAATCTTAATAGCTTTTAAATATTTTAAATTAAACACAAAATTATCGTTTTAAGTTGTTTACTAAAATAACTAAATTTTGTAAATATGATTACACTTGTTTCGTAGTAACACCAAAGTAAAATCGTTTTCATTTGGTAACAAGTGGCGGAATGATGGGGGAAATAAGACGACGTCATGAAACAAAGAGTGCCTTGGGCGGACCGGGTGGTGTGGGGGCCAAGTTCCAGCCGCGTGAGCGATTGCGTCCCTAATTGGCGGCGGCGTCCGCGAGAATCTTAGAGGGAGGACAGCAGTTCGAGCCAGTCTTGCTTGTGCCTTGGATCTTAGCCTGCGGACCGACCCCCTTTTGAGAAGTTTGTCTCACCCCCGTTAGCACCCGTACAACAATAATTCTCATCACGTAATCTTCTGTAAGCCCGCCTTATGCCCGTTAATCACGTACAAATTAATTACAAGTTCCTACTTACAGTCCTATAATCGTGCAACAATTAATATACATATAAATTGTTGCACGATTATAGGAATTATATGGTTACGTTGTATGCCTTTGCTTTAAGGATTCCAATTTCTTGAATATATGTAACACTACCGTACCTAAGAAATATAAAAATTGTCTTGTCAGCTATTATATGAATATTTTATATTGAGTAGCTTTCAATATTATATATTAGAAAATGATAAATAGTTTCTTTACTCCAATTTCTTTTTAAAACAAGTGCTTGGAATTAAAACGAAATTATTCTATATTAACATGTAAAGTCATATAAAAAAATTATAGATCAAAAACTTTTATATCTCACTACATTCAAAGTATATCGACGGATGTTTATTCGATTTGATTTGTAACAGAGAGGGAAAATTCGTATAGTTGGGTACCTATCCTAAACCAATATCGCAATTTCTATTCTCGCGTCGGCGCGCCTTTGCATGCAAGTGGACGGGTTAATTCGATTTGGTGGCACAGAGGGCAATATTTTATCGCATCATGTGATCTATTCTGTCCCAGTAAGTATAGTAGAGTGGGTCATAAAAAAGGCAATATCTCACAGTTGAGTTGCGTCGCGAGCCAGGCTCGTAACTTCTACAATGTTACTGTAACACACTTTACTTGAGGAGACGTTTTCATTTTGCTCATATTACATCATCATCTAAAGATATCTTATACATTTTTATTATTTATAAAAATATTTTTTGTACCGCATTAGGTCAGATAACGGGCATTGCAATTGCAATTCAATTTGTCAGATAATATAGTTAAAACAATTATTTCCTTCCTTGGAATTAGTTGAATTAATAAAAAAAATGAATTTTTATTCCCGTTTCCGAGTCGTCGCGAAGTACAATTTGACTTCTGTTTCGGAGAACCCGTTTTATTACTGCCATTATCGAAATTTACCTACATGTTTATTCGCAAATATAAATTGTATTGGTGTTCTGCATTACTCTTGACTTTTATGTTTTGCATTTTATGATGTTCCAAATGGAATTATAACTAAGATTTCTTAGACATTTTTTATTCATACGGTAATTTTAACATGATTACAGTCAATTTAAATCAATCAAATCGTATTGATAAAACATTGAAATAAAACAACACCAAGTTAATAACACTTTTACAAAAGTGTCGAGTATGTTATATACGCTTTAGCCAGTTACATATTTTAAAGACACGACCAGAAGGTATACTTAGGTATAAATAATAAGAAAGTGACAGTTCTGCCGACAAGTGTCTTTCATTTTTTCTCCGAGAAGCAGTGTCGGCTTGATCCAGCTTTCCATTAATCTGCTAACCCTTCCGCAATATGCCGCGTTGACGCGCCGACATCGCCTGCATTATGAATGTCGGCGAACTTTGCGCGTGACGCGAGAAAAATGAACCACGGCCGCGTGGATGGATGGCGAAACAATTTACTACGATTTACTAAAGAGGAAAAAATGTTGAACGCGTAATATATTTGCAGATATTATAAACACAACAGATTTCAATGCTTTAGCTTATATATTTGTGAAGCACACTAAAGAATAAAATAGTTAAAAGTAAATATTGTTGTAATCTTTTTTTTTGTATTTTCATGTGTTACTATTATTTCTTTAAATTACAATTAAGTATGTAAATAAGTTATATATATAGGTATTATATATTTTTTATGTCTTGTAAGTCTTAAATAATAATCCACATTCAAGTGTAAATGTACAGTAGATTCTCAGAGCCCCTGAAGTCGCTCCGTTCAGTAATTAGCGAAGGATCTCCGGTTGGGAATAAGTCTGGGAGGGAAGATGGGGGTTCATGGATCATATCACCTGCGAATTAATCGGCGTCTGACGATTAATTAGCTCCACGTGTTCTCCATGTAACGAATTCATGCTACATAGGTCGAAGATTACAATTTATGGTTTTATTGTTATTCAAATAAATTCCGTATCATAGTAATATTATTATTATATTTAAATAAATAAATGATGAGACTTTTTATGTCTTGTCTCATTGAAAAAACAACTAAATCAATATGTGTATCTGAGAAGGCTTGACTATATAATACTGTTATTCAAGTAGCTGCGTTTCGCAGTTTTACCCGCTTTAAATTTGGATAAGCTAGACGTGACAAACGTGAATTTCATGTTCTTGTACAATTACGACTCGAAATTTAACAAATTTTCTTTGAGTAAATTGACTATCGGGTTAATTACACATTCGTCTATTAACAATATTTTTTACATGAATAGTTTATTGCCAAAATGAAGGATTTTAGCTAGGGCGTCTTATATCAATGAACAGTCATATCATATAACTGTGAGGAAATACCATAGTGGAAAAATGTGTGGAAATACAGGTGCTATCCTTATTCTCTTCCTGTCAAAGTTCGATGGGAAAGCAATTCGACGCGACTGGACAGTCATAGGACCAACATTTTTACAAGGCACGAAAGAGACACACACAAAATGTCAACTTTTTAACTCTGGGCTGTCTCTGATAATTTCATAATAAAACTTTTTAATGGCCAAACTCGGTTTTTAAACTTTGGATCTGGAATCTTATAAGCTAGCATGATCAACGAGGGTGTTATTGTTGATTGCATTAAAAATAGTATCTCGTAATTTATTTATTGGTATATTTAAGACTAAGAAAATAACATATATAATTTTTAATGATTTCGTATATTTTAAGTAAAACTTATTAAGGGATTAGGTAGGAACATCCAAGATAAATATAATGAAGCATTTATATTTAGCGAACGCTCAGTTTCAGCGACTTCTAGGTCTGTCTATAAAGAGATAAAGGGCGCAATAACAATGATCGGGCCGCCTGCCTGACCCAAGAACTGCAAACTCAAATTAAACATCATAAGAACAGAAACATCTTGGCGGGATCCTCTTCATTAGGTTTCACAAATTGCGGGGAGGTGGTGCGCGGGCAGTGACACGATTTCCCGTCCTCCCCGCTATCCGCACCCTCTATTAATAATGCAAATGAGACCGCAGCTTGGCCAAGAAGCGAGTCTCGATTAATTCCGGTTCATTTGGGGTAATTGTCGCTGCGCGTGCGGTTTGCGGTATCTATCTCGCACGTTCGTACTAATGTCTATGGTAACTGTTTTGCAGGAATTAATTATATCGTCAGTTAAAAAATATTTATGGCTTTATGCGAATGTACTGAAAATTGCGCAAATTAACAAAAAAAGTTAGTTAGTTACAGTTTTTTAAATTCAGTTACAAAATTATATTATTCAGCTTGTGACTCGAAGCCATGATTAAAACGTCTGCAGTACAAATACAGAAAAATGCAAAACGCAGTATTCAACGGAATTTTAATCTGAAATCGCTAGCAAGACTACGGAATTGTAGCGCGTAGCTCGTAGCTCTCAGTAACAAAAGAGTGCAGTTTTCCTTACGTAGCCAAGGCGTAGCGTCGGCTACGATCGATATCTATGCCACGCGACATGCCACCGCTACGGTTTTTCCACCCATTATTATTTAGACGAAGTATCTTATAATGCTTCTTTATTTTTACCAACGTATTAAAAAAATGAATAATTATAAGTGAATGACAAAAATCATGGATTTGGTTAAATAATCTTAGCTTTTTTACTATATTTATAATATAAGTATATTAAGAATTTATAACTAATTAGATTTTTTTTAAACTAAGGAACATGCAAGGGTATCATTACAAAATTAAAAATATCAAATTTAAATGAATGAAAAATTTCAAATAAATGGGTAGTAAAGATAACTACAAGCATCTAAAACCTTTATAGTTAATAGAGTTTTTATATATTATAGGAAAAAAAAAGATTTATCAAAATAGATCCACAAAAACGAATATCAACGTTTAGTAAGAATATCATATTAAGAACGTTATTAACAAAATTATATGTAGTGCATGTACCTTTAATATTTGTTTATAATAAGATGAAAATTAAATTGATAGAGCAATATTTTTCTTCGTAAGCTTATTAAAAAGATTATAAAACAAAATAAACATTGCAAAAGTATAAAATTTACTGTTATAACTTATCATCACTTTTTATATAAAATAATGATATAAGTATCTCAAAAATACCAACCATCTTAATTAAAACGCCAAATAGCATTAGCATTTATAAACATAAATTATATATAAAGGTGTAGGTACAATAAGTTGTACCTACGAGGGCGCTGTCGGAGGGGAGACAAAAATGGCCGCTTCTAAACTCGAATGTACCTTCTCTTTCATTCAGCGGTACGAAATATAAAACTGTAAATATATACTATGTTATTTTAAAAGCTCTAATCTTTACTATTGAGTGATACCGATGCTTGAATTTCTCCTTGGTCTGTTATTACTGAAACATTACCGCATTTATTGATTAGTTATAGTATTCATGTAAAACATTTAACCAGCCCGTATAAAATATATATTTTTTTGTTTAACAGCTGGTCTCCCTTACAAAGTATATGGGGGACATGAAGGTTCCTTGACAGAGAAACGGAAGCAGCGTCGAATCCGGACTACATTCACATCAGCACAGCTTAAAGAGTTAGAGAGAGCCTTCCAAGAGACACATTACCCCGACATTTACACAAGAGAGGAAATAGCAATGAAAATAGACTTAACAGAAGCTAGAGTACAGGTGAGCCTTATTAATTGTTATTTTATTTATATTCTCTAATCTTTAAATATATATATCAATATTGAAAAATAAGAAAAAGTCACGATGTGAAGGTTTAAGACATACGTTGTGTTGTTACAATTCATTAAAATCTAAATATCGTATAATTAACAACTTTGCATTAGTGTCTATCGATTTAATGGAATAAAGTAATCAAAATATTTCGAGCCTCCCACTGGGATGAAAAAAAAAACCTTTTTCCGCTTCGTCCGTCACTGCATTTCCACAGTCCAATTAGTGTCCGGTAATTCGGCTGTAGCTGACGGCGCCTTGCCAAAAAAACGTAGCAGACATTCGCGGTTAGCTACTGTTAATTTCATAATAGGCGCTCATTTTTATGTACGCCGGGTCTGCGACGCGTGCTCCTTGTTGCTCTTACTGAATATTTAATGTTACGGAATCGGGTGAGTGGCGCGAGAACTGATCACGTTCTGCCGCAAGCGACCCGCTGGTGACTCTATACTAATCTCATATTCTACATGACAACGCCCTAGACAGGGCGACTCTGACATTATAAGATATTTTGATTCGTATTGGATATTTATGTACGAATAAATTTATGAAATGTTAAAATTTTTCATCACATAAATGAGGAATTAATCTTAAAGAAAAGTCACGCATCCGAGTAAAAGCGCCGCCGGTGCACAATACATAATGAAAAAACAATCGTAAAGCTATGTATCAGCGCAACCCCCATAGCAACGCTCATTACGTTAAAAAGTGTATTGGAATGGCAGACAGCCGCCATAAATATCGCGGGCGGTCGCGTAACTCAGCCGCGCGCGACTCCCGATAATTAAAACTCGCCTGGAAAATGCGAATTCACATATTACAATTAAAATTGGGTGTACGCGACCCGCGGTAAATACAGTATTCATTGTAGAGTGCAAACAAATGTACTACAGGTAATTAAATTATTTTGATGTATGAGTAGGTACGTTTTCTGATTGTAGATTTGCATTACGTACAAGAGGTACATAATATATGAATGTTTTATCAATGCAAAACCCAAAACTTCATATAAAAATATGTTGAGATTTTATTACTAAATAAAGGTATATTTGAATCTTTATGGCCTTACTTTACATTTAAACATTAATAAAATGGTCGCAACAATAAAATTATATTTTGTCAAACAATTTCCATTGGTCAACCATTACACGAGGGTGCGGCAGTAAATGTTAACATTACGAAAAGGTAAATATTACGAGGCGTCCTAATTCAACACGAATCTTGCTCAAATTCATCAGAGGCGGTTCGCAAACATAGCTTACCCGAAGCGCTAAGCAAACGCACAATTTACCGTTACCGGCCGGGCAACGATAAAAGAATGGCCACCTGCTACCAGAGCAAAAGGAATTGCTTGAAAAATGACCAGCTGCTTCATAATACGGGACGTATTTTTCCGTACTCACATTGTCATAGGGCTAGAGCAATTTAATCCATCAAGCGGTGGTGCCGTCCGAGTCGATAAATTCTATATAATTGCGGACGATTTTGGTTTTATTGTTATCCACGAACGGCGAGAGAGATTAGATTGGGAATATTCGGAATTTACAAGTGCATCTAAATTACTAAACCGATAGAGAATTTCACATTGTAAACTATGCAACAACTACGTTTACGTTACCTAATCTTGAACATTCAAATTTCATTATGATTTATTATTTCACATATGTATGTATTATCCAATGAAAACTAAATTTCGAAAAGTAATAAAGATTTCCCTTTAAGCTTATTTGACATTTTAATACATATTTCAATTTCTATTATTTCTCAGTTTATTTTCATATTATTTGCTATTTATGAGGACGTGGTTTCTCATTGTTGTTTCACACCGGCGTGGTCACTAAAATATGACGTGTGCCGAGCTGAAATGCAATAAAGATTGACACGACTACCTTCGGGAACGTCCGCAAAATGTCAATCCAGGTCTTAGATCTTGTGTTTGCCGCTTGGGAATATAATTTCTGGCGATTGAGTAAGGGTCTGCGAATAGAAATGTAATTTATTATTATGTAATTATAAAATGCGGGTAGCATGTTATGGCTTAATGTGAAAAATGTTTATTTAACAAAGAACAACTTCAATGTAAAATTTATTTTGATTTTTAATAATAGTGTTTTATGAACCTATTGCAATATTTATCATCGAATTTGTTTATGATCATTAAGCGTAAATATTTTTATTTATCGCATTAAAATAAATTTGTATATAAATGACAGCATATTTTATTTTAATAATTATTTTATAACCATAAAAATATAATTGTAAAATAATGAAATGTAACGTTGTTGATTACTTTCCAATAAATAATTATAAAGCTGAACAGTGTGTTTGAGCGACATCAGGTACTAGCTAGTAGTAATAAAAATCAAAATGAAAATCAAAATATACTTTATTCAAATAGGCTTTTACAAGCACTTTTGAAAAAAGCCATAGCATAGCGACATCACACTTTGCTGTAAAACTTCGCGGAGCAGCTAGTAAATAATAATATTATAGACTGCTAATACAAATAATGCCTCTACAAGTTTTTTTTTAAATTAATGCAATGTAAGTATAATTATAAAAGAAATATTATACGAATGAGTCGATTAAACTAGTATTAGAAAATCCTCATATTTGTTTATAAGCCAAAATTTATAAAGCCCTATTATTAAAAGTATTTTAAGAAGCACATTTTTGTTTGCCTTTATCTATAGAAATATTTATTTATTTATTTCAGGAAAACAACATTATATAAACATTAAAAATACAATATTATTGAAAATTATATTGAAAATATTGTAGTTGAAGTAGTAAACAATTAATATCACTGTCTCCCTATGCACTCTCGCGCAGGTGGCTCGTCGTATGGGCACGTGTCGCGCACGCGTGCTCGCCACGTGATTAGACGCACTTGCCACTTGCCACATAGACAAGGGTATAAAATCATTATGGTTATTGTTTGTTTGAATAGCAGTGCTCGGAATTGATATGTTATTGTTTATTAATTTTATAATTTATTTGTTCTACGCAAAGAGTAGAAATAATCTTGTTACATTAGCAAGTATCCGCTTGATGATTGATTTTATAATGTCTACACTAAAATGTTATGATGTTTTTAAAATGAACGAATTCATAAATAATTATCAAAACAAATGGTTATCTTAAATTCGAAACAAATCTTACATAATTCAACTACTTTCAGTAAATCATTTAATTTGGGTGTCCGATTATATTATTTCAAACATCTTCGTATGCTATATGCTATTCATCCAGTCTTTGTGTTTCAATACACACACACTTGGCTCTACACCGTTGTTCATCTTCGATCATATAGGAACTTGTAAGAACCTACTTAAATTATGTATTGTTTTTGATATTGTTTATATTTAAGTATCTATGGTACGTTATATTTTCTAAACTATAATTCTTTCTGACAACAGTTACTTTATATAGTCGGAAGAGTAAGTCTTCATTAAAAAACCTATTTAAACTAATTTCTATTCTCTATCTAATTGTCTAAAATATGTTTAGTATGAATATAAACGCGGACGGCTTCGCCTGCATGTTTTATCGTAGGTATAGAAATGTAGTATAAGTCCTTCTTTGGGCTCAAGTTTGCTACTTACCAAATTTTATCAAATTCGGTTCAGTAGTTTAGTCGAAAAAGCGTAACCGACAGAGTTACTTTCGAATTTATAATATTAGTGTAGATTAAAATTAAGTACAATTATGAAATTAAAAAAAAAACTATAAATAATACCTTAGAGATTTCTCGTTTTAAGATCAAAATTAAAAATAATAATTGGAATTTGAATAGAAGTAATTGTATTATTAATGTTAAATAGGACATTTATAGTATATTTGAATACTTATTTCATATTTTATTACAAATGATTAAACGTAATACATAATTCGATTATATTTAGGATACTCACTGAATTAAATCTCTTGATTTCGATTTGAAACTTACCCTAATGAAACTACCGCCCTAGTTAATCGCGTTGATTGCGGTTCACGCAGTAAGTAATCACTTAAAGTCGACTTCGGGCCCGGGTTAGTCGCCAGAAGGGATCGTCAAAGTAATTTTTAAATAACAAGTCTCAAAACGTAAAAGTTCTAGAGTTTACAAATACATGTTACATATAGACTGCGTAAAATAATTTTAACTAAAATTGATGCGGAAACCCTACATCGTAATTTGTCTGACTCTACAAAAGGATCTACATATTATGTACTATAATGAACGTAAAGACAATCTATAACATACAATAAATTATTTTAAAAAAATACAAATACTCTCGGTAGGTACTGTTTTTCTGTTTAACTTGAATTTTTTTTTTCATATTATCTTCATTAATATCTTTTTCCGACTGTTTTATTGTGATTTTACTGTTCTTTTTTCTAAAAACGATATAATTTAGACACTTTAATGTTAGTTAATTCAAGTTCTCTTATATAATAACATTGCTACTAGGAAATCCAACATGCCTAAGTAGTTATCAGATAAATAAAAACGTCAACGCATACTTAGTGCAACTAATCGAAACGAAGGGCGTGACATTTGATATGGTAGAAAATAGCAATAAGTGTATCTGAGCCGTGGCATCGTGGGAAGTAGTGATCGCGCGCGCGATTAGTTCGCGCACCGTGACCTGCGTCTCCCACGGGATGTAGTAGATCTGATCATTCCCGTTAATTGATTAACATCACTTCACAGATACTGATGTATTTAGTTTAAAATAACTCGTACGTGATTCGACATTATTCTGTTCAGATTTTTTAATTAGTTTATTATTAAGCGAAAAAGTAAATTCAGACAGATAATTTTATTTAGATTTGTATGTCATTAAATAAAAGAAATAATTCAAATTAATTCATGTTAACATTGTTTTGTAAATTGCTCAATTAATTTTCGAGGCTATATAAATATTCATTTTTTAGTTGTAAATCGCTCTGAGGGAATATACATTAACGACATTTTTGCATATATCTTCATTATTTCTCAATGTTCACGTTAAGGAAGGGATAGGATATGAATCGTTGTTAGCACTTAAAGTGATTAAAATTTCGCGCAAGTAGAGATTGTCGTGACAATACACGTGTCGATTATATTTGCAGTCATACATCAATATTTTTAATCTTAGATAAATTTATGGATGGATTTGTTGTAATTCGATGTAGGCCAATTAAACAAATAAAAAATATTACTGTGCTTTGGGATGTGGATCCCACAGCACAGTAATATTACAGATTGAAAGAGGAACATAATAATACTATTATAATCGACCATTCAATAAACATTTAAAATTAATATCGACGGACACTGATTAACTAAGTTTCAGCTATATATCAACAAAATATTATGAAATTCATCAAGAATGCCACTGACAGTTACAAACTTGTTACCACCATGACAACCCAAGATGGTGCCCCTTTCTTTTACTACGTCTCAAAGGTGACGTCGCTTCCTTGACCACGTCATTCAGTTTTCGCCTTACAATACTATATTATATATTACAATATTGCTGTTTAGCGGTAGATTATATGATAAGTGGGTGGTACATACTCAGACAGGCTTGAATAAAGATTACCACTAAGTAAATTTTAAGTTTCGAAATTTATTTGATTGTTAAGATTTTTTTATTTGTATGAGTTTTATGTTGACTTCTGATGTTCGTGCTCCCAGACAATTATTTTTCATTTAAGCTCGCGACTTGTTGTTTTTTCCCCAGAGACGCTATGGGATCAAGTGCATGCACAGCGCCCCCGTAGAATTAAAGTACAATTTGAATGTGAGAAATGTTCGCGGTATGTAGGGAATACTTACTTGTGAACTGTCTGGGGAATCGTAATTGTTGTTCACAGGACAACAAAATAAGGGTCTTAAAAATAAATATTTCTAGTTCCCACGCATGTCCCAAAGGTGACAGACATTAAAAATGATGTTCGGCTAGGCAAGAGTCGTATTTAAATTTTTATAAATGTATATATAATTTCATAACCTCATGTAAAAGCCTCATTTGTAAAAGTATCTTTTACATGTAAATTGAATTAAAATAAAATAAAATTAAATCGTTAGAATAACTATAGACAAAAAATTAAACATTCTGCATCTGAATATATTTCCAAAGTCAGCTTTATAAACAATCTAAGGTTTTCATAAAAGAGCAAATTCATGTTCCCCATTGGGTTTGGGGTCGATTTAATGGGGGAAGCGTAGGAGAAATGTCAAAAACTATCATACGAGCTAAATATATGGATATTATAAACGAATCGCCATTGCTTCAGTGCAGAAGAGGGTCGAATTATTTGTGATATTTGATAGACAAACTGGTTTTCTTTAATTTATTTGCAAGTATTACATCATATACATCCAAAATGACTCTTAATATCAAAATATTTTTACTTTTTTATTAAAATCGTATTTATCTAACACTTTGAAGTATTTATTGAGTTTATATTTTATATTTATTTTTAAAGTCAATTTGATAATTTTATATTTATATTTGATTACCCATTTCCGCATCAAATAGTATAATAAGACTCTTTATATATCTTTAAGATTGAAGAACAAACATAAAAAGAAAATTTTTTGGTTTTTTTTCCAGCTAGGGAAATTTAAATGTTCGATTTTTCTCTGGTATAATGTGCAGGTATTGTACATAAAATCTTCCTCTTGAACCACTCTGTTTATTGATGAAAAGCGAGTTAAAATCCGAAGAAGCGTTCAGACGGCGGAAAGTGACTTTGTTCTGTACTATGTAGAGTTAACTATACATATTTAATGAAATGTCTTTAACTACCTGAAGGTAAAATATTATAGACTAAAAAAATGTCAATTTTGGGTCATGATAAAATAATTTTGCAAATTATTATTACAAGTAAAAATAAAACAAAAATGATAAAACAAATGAGGGGTATAGTTAAGATTTTTTTGCATTAATATATCAAACCATATTTCGCCATAGTTCACGATTCTCTCACAAATCATTTAGCACGGAACGAGAGAAAAGTGCCGATATTGTCTGCGCGTTAACGTCACTATTCTGCTCCCCGTGGCATTTATCATAGGAGATTCGCGACTCATTTACTGCTCACTCCGTTCATACACTGTGTAGGGAACCTCATCAAAATATGGGATAGCCATCTGGCATTCTATTTCGTATTTATACAAGAGCCACTCCAAAAATATTAACCTAAATTTATATAAATTTTATGAAACTATTATATTACCACTGATAAAAATGACTTGGTCACTATAATTTTTCAAAAAATATACATTTTAATAATATCTGAACCGTGTTTTGTTATTAATAATTATTCCGGTTATACTTACATTATTATAGAGGAATGTTTTATGTTTCGGGAACACTATGATTTCCGTAATCATCATAATCAGTTGCCGACGAGGATGGAATTAGTTAATAATAATAATAGGTATATTTTTTATTGATTATCTTATTGATACATATCACGAACAAACCTTTTGCCGATTGTAATTGAAATAATCAATCAGTATAACCGGCACTTCCCTACGCAGGGTAGTTAAAATGGCATTGATTCATATCGATTTTGAATGATCACCGTGACTGGGCTGAACTACGAGCCCGAGACAATGTGTTGTAATCACCGATATCGGCACGTGATACGAGAAATAACTAATAGAGATCAGCAGATGTTACGCTAGTGAATTTTAAGTTCATAAATAATTCTTTTTTTTTCAGCAATAATGAAAATTTCGCAAAAAAATAATTTCTAATTTCAAGTTGATAAAATTAATACTAAAGCATTTTTTCATATATCAATATTAAGGTATATTTATATGAAATTATGGTTATAATATTATTATTTTATTTACTACTTTTCCCTAAGTCTTAATGTTACTAATTTTGCAACTTTAACTTAAACATTTCTTTTTATTAAGAACCGTTTTGACTACTACTTGAGCTAAATGTATTTTTATTTTACTATTATATAATCAATAAAAATTGTAACAGTGATAAAATGTAGAGTTGTAACTCAGATTTTTGAAATCGATGTTTTTTTTATTCTGTTTGAAAGTCTGATTTTTTTATATCTTAATTCTATCTGAAAGAAGTGTATTTGGACATCACAAAAACTGTAATAACGCCATCATTAGAACCAGTTTTGACTCATATAAATGGTTTAGTTATAAAAAAGTAACAAGTCAGCAAGTAGGAGGCAATGAAGTGTTCACTATCAATGGGGGCGCATCTGTCGCTGGACGGCTTGTGACAGACTTTTTGTGATTTAGACAACTCGGATCATTAAAAATTCATTGGCGTACAAGAATAAACAGCATGATAAACGGTGTTAACAATTGTTTAACAGTGTTATGAACCGAGGAAACATTTGCTAATATTTTTTTAAATATTTTTAATTTTTTTTTTTTATTATTTTATAAAAGCTAAAGAATTTCTCGTCTTATACATAGCGTTATATATAGGGTTATTAAAATACTTCGATTTGTTTAATTTTTACTTTAATGAATTTGTAATGCGTTTGGGTTTGGGTCATTCGTTATATTGTAACTTGTATTGTAGTGATCCGATTTTATGAGTAGATGACTTTGCTAGTCTTACATTATAATTATAGGCTTAAGGGATATAACATCTCAGTTAGCACGTTAATCGGTGCATTGAATGTAATAATTGTAAATATTTCATATAACATCTTCAGGGGTTGGTGACCATTTCGTATCAGGTCCCGTATACGAAATAAAAAAGTAAAAGAACTCAAGTCAAGTTAGCATTACTCAATGTTCAAGATTATTTCAACGAAAAGTTTCCACATTGGATGTATATTCCACCGTAAAGAATTAGCAAGAAATAGATACGGATTCCTAGAAATAACACGTGATATTTTTAAAATCTGTATTTTTGGCCTTTGTATTCACCGACGGACAGTAAAGTAGTGTTAATAGATTTATATAGGTTTTTATTAAGAATAAGTAGAAATAGTAATGGAAAGTTTATTACAATAAATGTTTTCTTCAATATAGCGGAACATTTAAGAAATGTATTAAATCGAGATAAGTTTACGAGCTAAGTATATAGAATCTACGAGTACAAGGACTACAGGGAACTCTTGTAGTCCTTGTGCTAACTTCATGAAATAATATGAGTTGCGTCAACGCACCTGTCGCTCGCTAAACGCCATCGAATAGCGTCGACAGACGAACAGACGGCCTAAATAAACTACGTATTCATCTCTTTATTATGATGTGTTAATCCAGGATTATCAGCAAATGTTAACACATGTTACCAGTTAGTAAAAAAACTTAGCTTTTCTAAAATGTCTCATTGTTCCATTTATCCGCAATTCGAATTTGTTCTTATTTCGTACGCAATAGGTTTGTTTTTCGGAATATGCAGAAGCTTATTAACATTGATCGTATTATTGAGGGTAGCTAATATTATTCCGGGGCGTACGGTGTTGCCTTTTCATCCGCTAAGTATAAACAGGAGGGTGTGTTTGGTGTTTGATCGCTCGGCCGCTTCGGCGATTGATTAACTTTGTACTAGATATTATGAAGTAAATAACTTTATTAAATTATAATAACATTTAAGTTGTATTGATTTATTAATTATTTTTTATTTTTAAAGCTTGCCAAACAGTATTTTAGATGAACGAAGTGGATTCAATGAAATTTATTTATTTTTATTATAATTTATATGATTTTAACTAAATGATTTTATGTTTTTGAGATGATAAATTACAGACAACGAAGAATTATTATTAGAACCTCTAATATCTTAAATAATAACTTTGCTATTAATTATACATGCACTAATCAGTATGTTTTCGGTAGTGAGTTTTAATACAAATCACTTATATTGTACGATTAATGAAAGTTTTATAAAAAGTTATAAGTAAATTCTTACATATATTTATTTTTAAATAGAATATGTAATTTATTCATTACATACTTAAGTCTTATTCAGCATTGTTCTTATCATAATTCAAATTGTAATTCTTAAAACATTCATTCTTTTATTTATAATAAATCAAATAAATATAAATATAATTACAAAACAACTTCTAATATCAGTTAGATGTAGAGGTATTTTTTTATTATAATTCCATGAAAAATTACAAAAAATGACGTTACAAGATTTGGGTTTTTCGTGCAGATATGGGATCAAAGGGAGGTTGTGCGCCCGAGGCGAGTGCCGGCATAGTCAATATTTGCGCGTCGTCCCGGCTAATGAATACAATTAGATCATTCCGCGCGGCCTCACGTTTTTCATACGCCCCGCTAGCGCGCCCTCTGACGTGTCAGAAGACGACCTTTGCATGTAGTGTTCGTGCAAACATTCGCTGTGGTTTCAAGGTGAATCTATGCGAAAAGGTAAAATTATTGAAATATAATTCTCTATACGTGATACGAGGAAAATTATCTTTATTTTTAATTTGATTCTTAGATTTCGGCCGCCACATAATGCTATTAATAAAAATAAATATTGTTTTGATTGTGAATATTGTATATATTTTTTAAAATAAGGCATTCGTACATTCTGCCAAGCATATTTATTGACAACAGAAAAAAATCTCGAAAGGTAAAATCAAACAATAAACTCGGTTATATAAAAATAAATTAAATAATTTTATAAAAAGCTCGTCCAGTTTCGTTATAATTCAGAGAAGGGTACAGTTAAGGATAAGTTGAATGCAGCATTCGGTGCCGCTGAATATATTAGCCGTTGTTTGCTGTTTGCTCGCCAGGGTGCGCCACATGGCGACGTTACTGTTTATTTTAATACTCAACCATTGTTGCTTGTCTGTTTGTAAAGGGAACAGTGTTAAACTACCCTTGCGGATTTGTTTAAGGTGTATGTTAGAATTTGAGTAATATTTTGACCACGTTAAATGAATCACGCCCTGTTTAAATTTATTATTAGTTATGTATCTATAATAATTAATGCTTTCGATAACTGACAGATACAATAAGAGGGAAATGTTTTTGTCTTAGTATTTTCATCTATTAAATATAATATGAAAAATCCAACTAACAATTTATTTTTTAGTTTGTGTGATTTATGATTTACTATTTCAAAAAATTTTGCGTTTAACAATTACTATTAATATAAATTTTATTTGTGAATCATCATGAATCAAAAAACAATAATACAGAATATTATTGCAATCAATAATCCAATGCGTTATCAAAGGGAAAAATCATTGTGCCCAATTAGATAGCATCCTTATCTGGCTCGGCATCTGGAGTGTGTAGGTCAGAGATGGCATCTGCAGAGTGCATCTCCCGTTTAATTACATTTGTCGTCCATCGCCCCGCCCCGCCCTGCAGTTCGGTTCATTTGCAAAGTGCATTTCGATGCCGTCCGATTGTTCCGACCCCGCGCTTAATTGCCCGCTGCCTGTATGTTATTTATTATTGACATTTGTTTGAATATTTGCTCATAGTCGACGTTCATTTAGCCATTACCACGAAACGTTAATCTGGAAGATAATAACAACGTTATTACGTTAAAATAAATAGCCTTGATTCGCTATATTTTGTTATTTTTTGGAACGAGTGGAAAAGTTTGACGTGATATTGATATTATAAGCACGCATCGCATTCGATAAACATCGCAACAAATTCCTTCAAACACATCGGCGGACGTTTATTTGCGTCGACCCCACGCTCGACTTCACTCCGACTTCGCATTCCGCACGGCGTCGTATCGGTACTCATTTGTATTGGCGGTGGTTCCGTATTATTTGTTTGTTTGCGGTTGCCGTATACGATGTGGGGCTTTGATTTTTTCCAATTCGGAAATAATGCGGAAGGCGTGGAGCTCGGGGCGATCGGTGCTCCGCCAGCGCCAATCAAGCGAGTCGCTGTTCGTTAGTCGCCAGCTAGCGAGCCTTACCGCTTGGTTAAACCGTGCACGTACGTGGGACCTTTCCACTCGAAAGCACTGATTTTCTCTTAGATTCTAACAGAATTACTTTTAAGGAATCATCTGTATAATATTTTGATATACTTCATTAAAAAATAATATACGAATGCTGTAGTGCTGTATATAATATCGGTTTTAAATATTTTTACGGTTACAGTTACTTTGTTATAAATAATCTGAAAATGTCCTCTACTCTTATTATGATCATTTAATACGAATAGGAATCGTATATGAAAAGCAAGTTTTAATTTTATTTAAAGAGACAGAGAATATGATCAAGAACAAAAATGTTTAAGACACTTAGTCTAAGAGTTATCATTTGACAAAAATCGCTAAACTTATAATTTCTGATTGTCACGACTTTTTTCATAAACGGTATGAAGTATTAAATATTAATTTTATTATAATTGACAAATTAATTCAGACTTAAAGGCTATTTACGATCAAGCGCTATACTTTAAAAGCAGTTTTATGAATTTGTAGTATAAATTAAGTAGACTGGTAAAGCAACAATTTCTTTATTTTGTTGGTTGATATGTAGGAATGACTCATATAAAATAGTTATATTTTATTAGTATCAAAGATCTTTGTACGATGTTATATGCGAACGGGCAAATGGGACAACTTATTATGCGTCGTCACCACCGCCCATGGACAGTAACGCTGTAAGACATATTAATTATGACTTACATCGCCAATGTGCCGTAAACTTCGCCGTAAACCGTAAACTAAGATTTCATTTCTCTTGTGCCTGTTATTACAATCCAGCTCGCTCATCCATCAAACCAGAATACAAAAATACGTAGTGTGTTTCTTTTTGGCGGTAGAATATGCGACGGTACCTACTCACAAGTAAATCTCCCTTCGGTGGTAGTGGTAGGTAGGAGGTGGTAAGGTAAGGTAGCCGACAGGCTTGTAGAAGACCTTACCATTAAGTGAAAAGAAAATTTTACTGATTTAACTTTATTTATTTGTCATAAGTATATTCCTCATAATTAGTCATATTTTTTTAAGAAATTTGTTCTAAATAGAATATAATCGAAATAATAAATTATCCAAATAACGAAATAGAAGTGATGAAATTTAAGAAATTATATCTTCTAAAACCTTAAACACTTTTGTTACTGTTTCATCATGTGTGATTGGGGTAAAATTTATTTAATTATTATTATTTAAATGTTGATATGAGCACGTAGAAAAAAAGTGAGAAAAAGAAATAAATAAAAGGATTCGAAAATCAGGTACGTTTGTGCACCGTTGGTACAAATGGTACCCGAACCTGGGAACTGCATAAGTAGCCGGTCCTGGTTTGGGTACCACCCATTCACCAGTTATTCTACTGTCACACACGAGTGACACACTCACCATTCACACAAATTATGATTAAGCTAGTGATCTGGATTACCGTGGCTGGAGACATGACGTAAAAAGTGGTATACACTTCTAAAAAGCGTGTGTAAAATTTTAACAACGAAAACGAGCATAAATTTTTGTCGACTAATGAATGTTTGGATCATTATGATTTATTTTAATGACATATCTTCGCCAAAGGTCGCTAATGCATTCATCTATAAGCGGAATTGCAGTGAAGTGGACACAAGTACCGATCTGTCATGGCAGTCATGAGGAAGGTGCAAAGGTGGACATGTCAGCTTCGTTATGATATAACGAATAGACAGTATGTTCTAGGCAGGGGTGTCATGTTTATTTAATAAAAAACATCTTTTTAACACTTTATACGATAAAATGTTTTAGTCAGCAAACTATTTGCAACTTCGTTTAAAATACTATTCATCAAATATGTCTAAAACATTAAAAGTATCCTTTTGTAAGAATTTGTATATTCTAAGTTAACGATAGGCGTTAAATGAGTACATATTACTCAACACGTTACTCAACTCTTCCAGCGCGTTACAGATTTGAATATAATCAATTTCAGGTCGCTATGATACTTATTATTTCGTCGACCCTATTTCCAGTTCTGATGCAGTTGTGCGCTGATTTGACATACGACAAGTCATGGCCTTTGCGCAAGTACTAAATCTTCAATTCCAATGTCATGCTTCCTATATGTCTTGGTCATTTAAATATAAGTGGAGTTTAAATTTATGAAGCAATAAGTTTGCACAAAATTTAATAATTGTAGTCAAATTGGCATATATAAACTTATAAATTAACATCAATCAAATTGTTATACTTTATTCAAGTAGGATGCTATAAGTATATAATTTTGAATAGTCTTCCACAAATTAATTATAATGTAAAGTTATCAACCATTGGTTCAAAATGTGGATCAAAAAGAACCGAGAAAAATCTCAGTTATCACTCTTGCATATGCTCGTAAATGAAACAATCTTGAACAATTCAATAAATACATATATATTTTTGCATGGAAGTAAATAAACACTAACTCCTCATCTTTTCTCTAAAGTAAAGTAACTTTTTATACCATCAACTCCTTTATTATTTTGTATATTAATATGAGCTTTATATTTATTAATAGTTTCTCATTAATTGAAGGAAATTGTTGTTCTATGATTGTATTTTAGTACACTTAATGTCTAATTTATTAGTATAATAATTTTGGAATTACCTTTGTAACGTTCAATAAAAGATATTAAATATATTTTGAATATTAATTTAATCATAACAGTGTAATTTTAAAGCACTGCTAATACTAAGTAGCAATAAATAAAGACCTGACATCATTGAATACCTATTTCTGACAGTACGGATGTTTCTTTATGTCAAAACATTTGATATATTACAATCAAATATAAATTATGTAAGTTCTAACTAATTTGTGCAACTCTTGGGATCGAAAACTATTTCTGTGAGAATTAATTCAATGATTTATTACTAAGCCGTATTTAGTAATAAAAATAATATATCGAAATGAATATTAACGAATTAATGTCATGAATTTTCCGAGAATGTGTCTTTGATATTAATATAAGCATTTTGTAATACTAATAACAACATTAATTGGACGTGTTATACTTTGGCCATATTTAGATTCATGTAATTATTTGTGACGTTAGTGTAGGTGGGAGAATATCATCCACGTGTGTACAGTATCGTGATCATCACAGAAATATATGATGAAAAATATCACGACACGGCCAAGTTTGAACATAGTGACGAATTGCTGAAACTAATAAAACATTCGAATTGTTTCGAGAACTAAAGTTCATTAACGTCGTCCATTATCAGTGCCAAGGCAAATTTACGCAAATGTACGTAGGCGTTGAATGTATTAACGTTAAATCATTAAAATAAAACTGTATTGTGTTGTTAGTTATTCTCTATGAAGATAAAATTTTTACACAGTATCTTTCTGATGAAAATTCCAAATATAATTTTATCAACCGTTTGGAAAAATATAGACGTATATAAAACTAAAAAATAATATTGTCATATAAATCATAATAATATTAATAATTCAAATGATCTGAAAGATGTATGAATAGATTCATTTATATTATTTTGCATTTATATGACTTCATTGCTTTATAAACACAGAAAAAGCATTTTTTTATTCAAAAATACCTATTAATTTAAAAACATTTAATTTCGACTGAACCATATTTATTTCAATAATGTTTTGCTACATTGGAATTGTTATGATATATATTATAATGTATGTAATAAGCGTAATATACAAATACCTACAGTGACTAACAGAACTTTATGTTTGATTTTACCTTTAACAGTTTACATATTATAACTGCAACTAATATAAGAGAAAACTATATTATATATACATATATGCAGCATAATTATATTCATATTATTTCAAAGACTGTTTTTGTGGCTTAAATATTCAGCACAATACGGTCTAATTATTATTGATGGGAAAGGCTTTAAGCGAATCCCCTCTCATCTGTTATTCAACATAGTTTTCAAGTATATGTTCTACGTTAAATGGAAGAGAACCAATGTAATTATAGGCAAGAGTGACATTTTAAATATAAAGGACGATTTATATGTTTTGTTACAATGTCAACATCTATAGGCGCAGGTAATTTTCGTTTATTTTCAATCAATAAGCATAAATTAATTTTTTATTTCATATCAAGATTACTAAGAAATAACTACTTCATTAAAATACATAAATATTTAAAAAAATCATTAGAGGTTGTATGACATGCGTAGAGTAAGGTCTCGCTAATAAGCTTGGCAACGTACAGTTCGTCGGAATACCAAAAACATAAAAGCGAGCAAACATCATCAACGAGGACTGCGATGAGCAAACAAAGCGTGCGTATGATTGTCGGACGACTCGCGTGGCACGTTTTTTTTACTGTTACATCGCCCAATCAGCGCCAGTGGCAGTTGCAATTATCTCTCGCACCAAATCGAATTACGATCAATTCGGATTTGCGCGCATTCGAACGAATATAAAACGGTTTGCATTAAAATTTGGCGCTCGATGCATGGGATGCGTTCCCATTAGTCGGGTCGGACGCTAACTTTGTTTATTCATTTCGACCCGCGTTTCCGGCAAGCTTTATTATCTGTGAACATCTTATCGATTCGACTTACAATGTTTTATATCATTGTTTGGTTTCAGATTCGATTTTGTTTTAATAAACTTAATACATCATTATTGATTTTGTATAATATGTTTTTATTATTTACAATATTCATGTTTAATAAAGAAACATTAAATTTAAAAATAATTCAGGTTTCAGTTTCATAATCGACACTTCAAACATTTCATATTTTTAACCTGCTTTTAACACTCAAGGTGATAAAATGACTGAACCTCATCAATGCCCTTTCTACGAATGTGAAAGTAAATCAGTATTTAGACTCAGTATTATTCAGCAATGATTAGGACCTTATTTCTTATAAATTCTTACACGTGATCCCATGGAAGCTATATTATTATAAAAAACAAAACTAATATTTTTCAGGTATGGTTTCAAAATAGGCGCGCCAAGTTCCGAAAACAAGAACGATTAGCCCAGCAGAAAGCGGGTGAAGCGCCTGTGAAGGCAGAAGGTAAACGTGACAAGCCAGGCTCTCCCGCGACCTCACCGCATCCGCCGCCGTCAGCACAGCCTCCGCACCACACCCTGCCACACCTATCGCCGCCTGATTTAAAACCGATCACCTCAGCAGGTACACAAATATTATTTTAATAACAGCTTATTAATTTAATTAATACGCTATTCCAAGTTCACATTTAAAAAAAAACAAAACATTTTATAGAAGTCGTTTAACCAATGATTTAAAATGGTGATTAAAACATAAATAATGCATATTAGAAGCACGCGTTATGATGCAAATAAAAGTATCCCTGAATCGTTTACCAAAAGAGGACTACAAGACAGCAACAGCATACGTCTAAAGAATTGCGATAACTACGTTTATGACGATTAAAATAAATGCATTTAAATTTAAATGTTTCATGACATTAGAAAATTCACCAATAATTTTAAAAAATTATAAATATATACTTCGATTTTTACTTACACTTTTCACTTCACGTTGGTATACCTACACTTTCAAATTGTACCTCTTATTTAAGTACCTAATTTATTTAACTTGTTGTTTAACTATCCATCATTTGTGTGTGTATGTGTGTGTGTGTGGGGGGGGCATAGGTAGTGAATGACATAAGTCCTATAGCATAATATAATAACCTCTCTGTATATCCAAAATGTTTCTTTAGTAAATTTGACAATTAGTTGGAAAATCGGATATGAAAAATTAAGATATTTTGTAAATCTATCGTTGTTTTCATTAAAATCAATAACATAATATTTTAAATATAGTAGTGATAATAAATTAATCAGTATGTATTTTATTAAGATGAAAAATTTAATTATAAAATAGTAATTAACGTATGTTTTAAAGTCGTACACGCATGGTAAATTATTTTTTAACTATAACTATTTGATCGATTCAAATAGTTATAGTTAAAAAATAATTTACTCTCCATTTACAAGACATATGACTAATGTTTTCTATGAATATCTAACATACGAAACATAAATCATGTTTTTTATGTACAAAAGTCGAGTACATACTGACAAAATAGATGTTTAAGTGGCGAAGTGCTGCCAACATAAATATAAATTAAATTTTGTAATGAACACTCATCTAACTAATGAATAACAACAATATCTTTCATTTTTCATATTCATCATCAAATGTGAAGATAACTCTACTGTTCTTTTACGGCCACTAATGACTTTTGATAACATCGGCTGATGAGATACACGTATAACAAATAAAAACAAAACGATACCTTGACACCGTGTCATATTTTGTGTTTGATGATATTAGTAGAACATTTCATAGGCGACAACAAATACATTACTATTAATACATTGTACTAAACTGGCGTTTATTTTCAAAGTTATTGTTCATTTAGAAGTTGCTTTTAAAATATATTATACAAAAAAGTTTGGAGATCTTTTTTTAGCCATACGTAACTGAAAAAACTGCTAAACGAATATTGGTTAGGTACCAAAATGCATAAGTAACAGAAGATACAGAGAATTCCGGAGAAGGTTTTAGTATAGAATATTATTATAACGATTTTAAGTATATAATATCCCCCCTAGATGTTTATATTGTTTCTCAGTTTCACCGTTTAAACTAGTTACTAGTTACGTTTAAACTAGTAAGGTGACTAGCATGAACGGCACGTTCCTGTATTTTATAAAGTATTATATTATAAAATGATGAAATTAAGATGAATATTAGATTTTATAACTGTAACTCGAGGATATCATAAATCTGTTCGCACACGGCTTGACTAAAATGATAGACATAAAATCTTTATTTTTACACGATGGTGACGACGATGATGACACTTGCGTTAAGGTGGTCGTTGTTAAATTGCGCCGCCTACTTTTAACATATAACGCAAAAGCGTATAAAAAAGTATAAAAATATACTTTTATATCATTTTGAGTGATAGAAAATGTTCTTATTAGCATAATGAAAAAATATTAAGCCATTATAAATGTATTCAGTAATTTTACGTACAAGCTCTTACGAAAATAAGAGAAATATTGCATAGGGTTTAAATGGGTTGTTTTTGAACTATTGAAACAATTTGTTTATTAAAGTTATTATTATTTGTTTATTTGTCAGTTTTATTAGTTTGCTCAAGGAAATGAGTAATACTTTAAGCCGAATCCATCTATTTTAAAATTTTGATTAAGAAATTTAAAAACACAACACCATCAACTCTGTGATTAACAGGAAAGTAAATCTTAAGTTAATTTTACTTAATTCGTTTTATAATAAGAGTTGTGTAGTTTTAAACGTTTTCTTAGATTTTTTAAAAATTCATACATTGATCGTTTATATTAAAGACTTATGAGTCACGCATTCCGCCAGATCGCGGTCCAATCGCACTATTTCAGCGGATTGCGTGGGAGAACATAACAAGGCTGATTTCGACAACAGAAATGTATCCTCAAAATAGATTTTAAAATTAGAAGATGCAATGAAATGTAACCATCCAATAAGTTTAAAAAGTTTATTATTAGCAACAAAAGATTCGGGTCAAGTTCGAAGATCCTAACTGTTTAAATTTTATAGTTTTTAATTTTTTTTTAAATCAAACTTATACATAGCAAAGATATGTTTTTTTTGGGCGTAATAATGAAACCGAATATCAAAATGTGTAAATTAACATTATCAAACAACACAAAATAACAAAAAACTTCTTAATAAGAACCTCGCTTTTTTCGAAACTGTTTTAATATTTTAAATTAATTTAAAACCTCAGTTTTATTTCAAGTACATCGTATTTTAGAGTAGCAACATTAAAAAAAATATTCTAAAATACGAAACGACATTGTGAAACATTCACAAACACAAACATAATTTATCTCTATTTTCCCGACAGTTTATATCTCATTTACAATAGTTATCGACGTCGACGCGATCATGGGCTGCTGAGGTAAAAAATAAGATATGTTAGTGCCGATGAGTAGTGTACAGGTGTGTCGAGAACGCGTAGTGCGCAGCGCGGTGGGCCAGAGGGCGTATAATAGCTTGTGGCTGGATTAATCACATTATGCCGCCACCACGCCACGCCATCCGCGCCAGATTTTCACTTCGGCTCATTTGCGCTAATTGTGCGCGCGATTGTCACTCAGGCTTGAATAAACAACAGAGCGGCGGCAAGGATTAGGTGATTAGTGCTTAATTGCGTTACCACGATTATTTCATATCCGCTAGCGTACCTGCAGTCTGATTTCACATTCGGGTAGATTTGTATGCAAAAGTTTTCATTGCTTTAATTGCAATTAAGAACCGTCTACATCGACTCGTTATTTTAATCATAATTGTCGCATTCTACTGCATCTATGGGTGTAATAAACGTTCAAAATTATGCTGATGTCTTTTGTTAAAGTATGAATAATAAGTTTTCAATAACGTATCATTAACATAAGTACCAACTTTAGATAATTTAGAAGCCATCTTTTTACCGATATTTTAAAGTCATTAACGTTGTTAAACGATTTCTACATGCTGATTACACATATTTTAATAGCTATTTATATTAATTTTAAAATTAACTAGTTTCAATATTTTCTTTTATGATCACCGTAAATAGATTCGTTCAACGTACTTATTTTTAATAATAATATAGTGATGAAATCAATAGACAAGAGAAAATGCTTAAAATGCTGCCTTGTTACGCAGTATTTATATGCTATTATGTAAAATGTATTAAAATTAATTTTTTTCTGTTATATTATATACATAAAAAGATTACACGCAACATAATTTATAAAAAATCGTCCTCGAGTACCTATTATTTTTAAGTTTTTTTTTTTTAATTCCTCTATGATTTAATAGTTTATATGACTATATAGACTTATACTGATACACTTAAATAGTTGCTAAAATATATTATTTTTACAGCTAACAAATTATGTGAGGAGTTAAACGGTGTTGGTGGTTCTGAACCCCCAGTGAGCGGAGTCGGAGGCGGCAAGTGGGCAGGCGGATGCGGACTTCTACGCCAGCCTTCGGGTTTCCCATTGCTCGGGGTGGCGCCACCCAACTACTTACTCTCTGACCACCTTGGCACACTGGCCAAAACAAATAACCATCTTTTCTAATGGTCACAACTGTTTAACAACCTACCTGCCCAAACATACAATGTGCAGCAGTTTGAATGAGGCAGACGTCGTGGTCGAGGATAATGGAGGCTGTTGCTCGGATTTGTATAAAGCAGTGTATCGAAAATTTTCACTTAGAACTACGAATGTGTGACATTTTGGGTGGATTTTATTGTGTAGTGTTTAATGACTTCTTAAAAGTGAAATAATATTCCAAGTGCCAAACAGTCGTGTCCATTAAATGTAGGTGAAACGCAATATTAAACTTTACGAAGGGTTAGATGATTTATAAATATTGAACGTAAGAGACGTGTTATTATATGCATGTAGTCAAGGTATTAAAAACCTCTGAATTAAACTTCTCTATAATGTTTTTTTTTCGTGATATTTTATTTGCGAGTTTTCAATTGAATCAAACGTAACATTGTGTGTCTAGCAAATATTATTTATGTAAATACGAATAAAGAATTGTATACGCTAACTTATTTCTCTATAATAAGTAAGAACAAACTGTAACTTTGAATTCTTTATTAAATAAGTAAGTGATTAAGACATTCCTGATAATAGCAGACGACTGCGTTGTGATAAGAATTAGAATAGGCTTAACGATAATCTAGTCGAATTAAAGTCATAGCCAATTTGATTTAATTGAGATTATGTTATTATAAATGATTTAATTTATCAGAGATTTATTTATAGTTTGTAAGTGTACTTTATAATATTGTTTGAATCGAGATTTAAACTGGACGTGAACAATGTTGTAAATGTGTATGTAAAATTGTTGTACATATGTATTATGCATTGTAGTGTTGTACCCTGAGTGTATGTAACAGTACTGATGACTAAGTGGAGGGTGTTTTAATAAAGAAATTAATAAATTGACGAATTTTTATTATATACATATATTGAATGAAAAATAATTTAAAAATTATAAGTCATAGTGTATTTCTTATACTTAACAAGCTTACTTTATGAACATACATATATGTTAATAGAATATAATGACTATGGTGAGTTCTAAATTCAAATTAATCTCTTGTCAGTAAGAGAACATAGTTGTGTGTAAGGTTTAACTCCCTAATCTTAGCGACACCGTTCACCAGAATCCAGGCTAAATGTTTTCTTAAGTTTATCTTAAATAATGGTATGAATTGGTTATTATTATTCACAGCACCGACTAGATTTCATTTTTTAAATAAAGTTGTCACAAATTCTTTCATGTTTATTTTATAATAACAGTAAACCTGATTCTCTTTTAAAGACATTTTGTATTTTGTGCTGTGTTGTTGTTTTGCAATGTGAGAGGTACATTGAAGCTGTATTAAAGAAATATTTAGTTTCACTAAATGGGTATATTTTACGTACGCAGAATTGGTGAACTTTATGGACGGATGCTTAGATAGACTGTAATATAAATTATTTAAAAAGTGTCTCTGAGCAGAAAAATCAATGTCACTGTTCCAAAATATTTTCAAAATATATTTAAGAAAAATAACTTTCATCACGTATCGTAACAAAAATATTTATTTATTTGCTAAGTTAAAAAGCAAATCGTCGTTTACGATAAAAAACACGTTTAAAAATAAGTTGCATTTCACATGTATGATGTAAATGATCAAAAATATTGGACAAGCAAATAATTTGCGCTTTGTATTCCAAGTGACTTTTAAAATAATTTTCCAAAGTGGAAGTATTTTTTAAGAGGTAATCATTTTAATGGCCCCATATTATTTTTTAAATTTTGTTTATAATAAGGTAAATAAATAAACATTGATGCTACATAAGCGCCATGTCTATGAATTTAGCAAAAGCATTCAACTCTTTTCGTTTCTATTACTTTACGAGTTTTCGAAAAAAACACTACATATTTATATATACCTACATATTATTATAAAAGTTTAAAAGAAATCAGTTAAAACTTCGCTGAGTAGTTTTTATATATTTTAGGTTTTAATGCTTTTTTTTGCTAATAACGTCAACATTATGAAAAATATTTTTAAAAACAATCCAGTAACTAAAAAAATATCTCTAAAATAATGAGTAAATAAAAAAGCTATTTAAGCACATACTTTCAGGTTATCTTTAATTGAAACGAATTAAACTTAGCATTAGGTACTACTTTATAATATTCTTCAAACCAAAAAAAAAACTTAACAAATCGCTTGATTAAGTTGAAGTAGTTTAAATCTATTCGCAGAATAAGATTTGACCCACATATACTTATAAAAAATTTAAATTAAATAAAAACTAGTAAAAAGTTTAGCAGCCTTTTCGACTATACCTATATATAATACTTGATATTTTATTGTAAAAATAATATTGTAATATATTAAAATGGTAACATATGAAATAGTCTAAGCTGCGTGGGCATCGGCGACAATGATAATTCATCGGGTACTCAAAGAGCCGTAGTGGGCGGCGAGACACCTTGACGTCGTAGCGGACGATCCATGTGTACGATCACGCCCGAAGCGATTGCGCGAATCATCGCGCTACCCACAAAACGCAAGCTATTCTGTAATAATCAAATTCGACACGCAATATTCGACCCCATCATTGTGTATGCTGAAAACCACCTTACGGTGACGCGCTTCTTCATGTTTTGTCTCCTTAAAATATTGTAGATTGAATATTGACTTATGGTTATGAATGTTGCGTATTATATAATTTGATTACTGATTTTCGATTCTACCTATTTATCTTTATTTTAAGCCGATTATTTCAAAACGAAGCGACGTGACATTTATACCTTATTTTTACATTATAAATATATGGCTTATAATATATCTATTCCTTTATTAATGAGAAATATGTGTAAAACTAAAAAAAAAATTTTAGAAAAAAACATTAAAAGGGGTGTCGTATAAAATAGAACACTACAATACATTTTCTGATTGAGTTATTTTTACAAGTACTACAAGTTCTTAGGACACGTAAATCTTAACCTACTGTGTGCTTGTTTTTTTTTTTATAATTAGTCATCGCAGTCCTGCGCGAAATTCTGTTTGTTTGGTGTTCATATTTTTGTTACTTTTAATAACGAATAAGTAGTAATTTAGTATATGTAATTCCTGGCTATTAAAATAGGCTATAAAAGGTTAAAGCTGTAAATTTTATTATTCTGTAGCTAGATATGATTAAAATTAGTTTAGTTGCTTAATCGTATGGTTAAAGTTATGTTATTAGGGTTCCATACCCAAAATGAACCTATTACTAAGACTCCGCTATCCGCTGATGTATTTCTATTGCCGCTATAACAACAAATACTATAAAATAGAATCAATTAATATTTAAGGGGCTCCCATACAACAAACGTTATTTTTTGCCGTTTTTATAGATAATGGTACGATATCCTTCTGCTCGAGTCCTACTCGCACTTGGCCGGTTTTTTTTTCATTTCATTATGTATTCGCATAATAAAATAATAACAAATTACCAAATGAATCCTCCAGGCCGTATTTTAGCCACGGCAATGAAGAACACAAGCGCAGGTGTACACTCTGACAATCCAACAGGACAGCAAACTGACTCGACCTGAGATCTTTTAAATATTGGACCAAAAGTTAAGCTGCTACTTTAAACTCATCCTTATAAATTAACCAGAAGATCAAAGTGATCACGTGACATAGCTTGACAACTTTTTAAATCCGGATTGGTACTGAGAGTCTATCCATCGATTTGCCGGCTTAGCCATCGATTTAAACTCGGTATTAGACTTATGAGGTATCCAACAACGAAGCCGATATTCATTATTACAAGTTCTTCAACAACATTCATTAAAACATAAACATTTAGTATAAAGTCTATATTTAAGTACGAATGAATTCGTAGTACTAAATCGAAGATTTTATATAAAAAGCTATATAAAGAATAAAGAATAACAAAATTCCTATACATTTTGACTGATATTGAATGAATAGTTTGAACAATTTTTAATTATTTAAAACAACAGTTTAATTCAGATGAGTATTAATATACATAAATATTCAATTTCAATGTATTGTAAATAAATGATCATGACTTTTTAAAAGCGATTATATTTTTAGGCGACGTATGAGTTGAAGTAACGTCGTTCCTCACAAAAGTAGCTGAAACGTATAATTAGAAAAATGCAAGAGGCATTCATAATTTCTCTAAATAGTGCCTCTTTATAAAGGTTGTTGAGTCAGAAGTTTATTTCGTAGCCTCGTCAGAGTGGAGGTGCGGTGCGTAAGAGTTTTCCAGAAGGGCGCAGCCTGCATACTCTATAAATACGTGGTTGCGGCTTTCAGGAGTTCAGTCTAGCGGTGCTATTGAGAGAGAGATCACTAAACAGCACAACACCACTCACAAACATGTCTCTGGAACGTCAAGTCCGCGCTAAGGTCAGTATTACTAATTATAGCTTTCATTCCGCTCATAAAACTCTAAATTATTCATAGTTTCCAATTACCACTTAATTATATGATATTTTAAAAATATAAATTTATTCTTATTGTTATTAGATCAAGTTAAAGTATTTTTTTTTTCATAGATATCTTTTATCTTACACTGAAATATTTTTAAACGAATATCATATTTATCCCTAAACTTTTATTTATATTTAATAAGTGTTAGCGTCTCTGGGTAATGTAACATCCTAATAATAAATAATATTTTACACATGTAGCTCGCTGCCAAGCGTGACCCTGAAAGGGAAAAGGAGGCTCAAGAATGGATTGAAGGCGTCCTCGGAGCTAAATTCCCACCTGGTGAAATATTCGAGGATGTGCTTAAGGACGGAACTGTCCTTTGCCAGCTCATCAACAAGCTGAAACCTGGATCTGTGGGCAAGATCAACACATCTGGTGGACAGTTCAAGATGATGGAAAACATCACCAAGTGAGTACTGTAATTAACACGGACACATTAAATGGCTTTAATATTGATATTGTTTAGTGGCTACGAGTATGTTATTATATTAAACGTTTATGTCCTTGAATCTACCAGCTTATGCACAAAAAATCTGTTATTATATAAATGAATAAAAAGTTTAATTATGTATGCATAATTAACGAACAAATTACAATGAAAAGTTAATAAAATATTGTTTCTTGGCTGAGTCATGATACTAACTGTCAACGCGATCATGGCCGTCAGGGAGACAAAAATGTTTCAAACTAATAACCTCGTTAAATAACTAATTCAAAAACTATAGAAACGACAACATTCACATGTGTTTTTTGCTAGAGTAAAAATTAAACTCAATAATGATTATGAGCCAAACAATTCTCGCTCATTGGCGCCAAATAAATTTTAGCTAATGGTAAAATTGTATTACAATTACCACCAAGAGATTTTCAAGTATTTTGTTTATAATTGTTTTAGTTATCTCAGAAATTTCGATAATTGAAACAAAACATAATCAAGTACTTAAAACAAAACGGAGTCGCTTTTTATTTCTGTGTATACCTCCGCTTACTTCTTCTAAACGGATTCTACGGATTTTAATACGGTTTTTAAAATTACGATTAAAACCAATTTTGCTAAGGGCACTTTTTTAATAACAAAATTACACCCGTGTGTGGCCGGGGTTTATCGCTGGTATATATATTCTAAGATGATTTTTTATTTCAGCTTCCAATCTGCTATTAAAGCATATGGTGTCCCTGACATCGACGTATTCCAAACTGTAGACCTTTGGGAGAAGAAGGACATCGCTCAGGTCGTCAGCACACTCTTCGCTCTTGGTCGCGAGGTAAATATTATTTCAATGCGTATTATTATAACTTGGTTAACTAACTTATCTTACTAAACTTACAAACTTTTACTAAAGCACAAAGAACTAAAGTATAAATAAAGTAATTAATTTTATTGATAAATTAATTTCGAGATCCAAATTTAGACCTGATAGTTACAGTTTTTGTAGATTACTATTTGAAAGTTAACGACTCAGAACACATGCATGTTTAGTTTATGATAAACATGGCTATATTGAACGATGAGAAACAAAATGTTTGGTTTAAACATGTTTAATTTGAGAAGTTGAAACGTTGCCAATATCAACTGAAATTTACGACCTTCGTAACGTTATTTCACTTTTTACAAATATACAAGCGGTAAAGAGAGGCCGAGTTAGGTTATTTAAGAGCTAGTCCGAGGACGTTATAAATACGGTTCATTGGCTTGTTTTTTTTTTTAATTATTTCAAGATTTTTGTTTTGTTGTAGACCTACAGGCACCCTGAATGGAACGGCCCATACCTTGGCCCCAAGCCTTCCGAAGAATGCAAGCGTGACTTCTCTGAAGAAGTCTTGAAGGCTGGACAAACTGTTATCGGTCTACAGGCTGGTTCCAACAAGGGTGCTACACAGGCTGGACAGAACCTCGGTGCTGGCCGCAAGATCCTCCTCGGCAAGTGAAAACCTCGTCTCACCACCCTTCAAAGTGATATTAATTTTAAGTTATTTTTTTATTAAACTGTGTGCACACGGACGCTATGGTAAGACTTGCGAGCTTCTCGTATACATCTAGTCATGTGTGATGTGTAAGATTGTGTGTTCTCTTGCTTATCAAGAAAACCTTAATAAATTACCCGTAGCTGTAATACCTAGCTGGTATAATCTTATACTGTCATGTAGCACCAAGATGGTTTTACACCTAGGATAAGAAATTATATTTATTTCCATTTTATTATAGCCTTTTTATAATAAAAAAATATTCTTATTTATTTCGTTTTTTTTAAATATATTCATTAATAATGACACCCAGTCTACTATAATCGGCATGTTTATATTTAGTGATATCACACACACAAATACTTCATTCTTCAGGAATCTTTAATTTTTATTAAGGGGTCATTTTATGACAAATTATAAAATAAAAATTAAAGGAAATTTAAATGAAAAATAAAAATATTTTTAGAAATCCCAATAAAATAATCAAATATACTTTATTCGAGTATTTGAGCTTTAACGAGCACTTTTGAATCATAAACTTTACAGAATGTATTTTCAATCAAGTAACGTAAACAAGAAACTCAGTAGCTACTTTAATCATTTTTTTTTCTTATTTATTTATTCGTATTTTACCTGAATATAATATTTATTCTTTTAGAATTATTTAAAAGAATAAGTAATCGAACATCCTATCCTATCCCATCTATGAAGTAGTTAATTCATACTTTGATTATTAAGTAAATATATAAAATATTAAATAAGGATATCATTTATTCATTTCCAAGCAATTCTATTTTTTAGTATATTTTCACTCACTGAAGCCTTCAAACCTAAAAATTCCTGAGCTCCGATCAACTCAACTATGGAATATACGAGTACATATTACTTAATATGTAAATACTTTTATGTTAATATGTAAATGAAAATATATAAACGAATGAAATTAAATAGAAGAAGTTAACAGATTATAAAATTTTAATCATCCATCAGCCTCTAAAGGCCATTTCCCGCAGTCTTCTTGTGTTGTTAGTCCACTTGCCAAGAGAGTATCCACTGACAAGGCCTTGAGAGAGTTGTTCTATCTGCTCTATGTGATTTGTAAATCTATTCTATTAGAATGAACTCGACACTCACTGATATGCGGTATTGACTATAATAATTATAAAATTTACTTTATGGGATACACGTGTTTCAACATTTTACGAGTAAGATACGGAATGAATTCTGACAGAATCACACTGCTGTTAATTAAACAACTTGTATTTTACTGGATCAGTATAGGATGATAATGAATATTTTAAATTCTACTTTAGTATAAAAGTAAAGTAATTGTTATGCACATAGACTGTGAATTTGAATATCTTTAAATTTGCAATGGGCATTAAATAAGATATTAAAAGCTTAATACTGTTCTTGTTTGTAAATTAAAATTTATTTTGAAAATATTAATCATTTTGATGAAATAAATCATTTTGATTTCAACATAAATTTGTCTTGTGAGATACTAGTACATTTTTAAATATGTTTATTAAAAAAATTTGGGTTCTATTTTTATTAGGTTGTACTACAAGTATTCTGTGTGTCCAGCTATAGGTATGCTGCAGATAGATGTGTTGCTAGGCACTAAGCTGCTATGTCCTTTTCAAAACACTGACATTTAATTATTTAAGTAACAAGTTATTCTAAATGACCTTATCACAAATTTAGGATGTAATGCAAAATTGCCGAGTTATCTTGGCCCTTTCGCTTCTATACTAGATAAAAGCAAACAGTAATCAAATGTAGGATAGATCAACATTTTATTTTACTTGAAAGTTGGATTACCGACAAACAATAATACTTAGAATTATTGTTAGTAAGCTAATGTAAATACAGCCACAAGGGACATAACATCCCAGTTCCTAAGGCGCTTTGACTTTTTTTGTCTTACAGTGATAATGTCTGTGTCCTGTGTGTGTCTCTGACCAAATTATCACCAATGGTAAGTACCATCAGTAGCAACATTTATATTTAATAACACCAAAACCAAATATGATTAGAAGAATAATAACCCTTGAAAATAATTCCGATCTTTATTACGTATTCGCTATATAATAACTTGTCCTTATTTGTGACACTACTTTTCGGCGGACAGCTTACAATAGATAGAAAAGCTTTATCGCGTTTATTTGTTTTATGCATATTATTATTTGACACGAATATCAAATATTCGTATATTTTATTATTTCGTTATAGTTAGAGCGCAAATTTTGGCTTTATAATATGCTCATGGAGCTGCCGAAATATTATATTTCTTTTGTTATATTTTATTTATGAGGCAAACATAAAAAACATTTTTGTAACATAATATAAACAAGAACACAATTAAAACTTTGTTATATTGTACCTATATCGCTATCAGATACTGTATATTTAAACTGGCTCATTGAATATTCAAACCGGAGCACAACGATATTAAGTGTTGCTGTTTGGCGGTAGAATATGTGATGTATTTTTTTTTATGCTGTAGGTGGCAAACGAGCATTAGTTTCACCTGATGGAAAGTGACTACCACCGCCCATAGACATTTGCATTGAATACGGTCAAATAGAACCGCCGAACTAAACGAGGTTTGAGACATCAAAGCCAAGTATTCCGACGCTAGCTGTGGCGGTAATAGGAATATTCTCAAATCGTGGAGATACGACAAATAGTGATTTTTTAGCGGTTAACACGCAAACTAGTGTGTTTGAGTGCCTTTTTGTGGTTGAATTGGACTAGGTTTAGCCGGCCCCAGTCCGAGACCATGTTTAACAAAGAGTTGATTTCAGACACAAGTTTGTTCCGGTTTTCGTCGTCGTTTTCTCGAGAAATATTAGCACGACCGGTGAATAAGGTGTCTACGGACATCTGCATAGGTGACATCTGCATAGCAGTGAATGTTCTTGATTTGCAAAAAGTCATTGATATGCAGGAGAAACAGAGTGGGTGATAGTACGCAGCCTTTTGGAACACCAGCATTGACGAATTTTAAGTCAGAGCATGCACAGTCGACAACGACCTTGATGCTTCTATCTGCCAAAGAGCTGGTGTGGTTTACCGGAAATCGAGATATTAGAATTTATCGAAATATTGTTCTATCAGTATCAGTCCTGTGATAGAACAATATTCTATCTTATTATAGACGAGTTAATTAGTGTTCTTTTTTCTTTTATTGTGTTATTTGTTATAATTCCCAGCAATTTTAATTACTACTGGAGCACATGGCTGTCCTATACTGCTTTTTTGAAAAAGTTTTGTAGGTATATACTAAATAAAATTCTTATATCTAATAAAATAATTGATAGATACTGAATTTTAATAATATCAAAAGAGCAAAGCCGAGTGATTAAACGAAAAGTTATTGATTGTAGAACAAAAGCTAATTTAGTTATTTAGATAAACGTATAAATATCAGCCGTGACTTTATTTTTGTAATTATTTTCAAAAAATGTACACAAATATCTATGGTATTCCATTATAGTTGAATCTAGAACAAATAATTTTAAAATAACTGCAAAAATTGTGGTTTAAAAGAAGAAACATAAATATGTAACACGCCCGCCATCTGTCTCGTTAAACGATAAACAGACACATTCGCAACAGCTTAAAATAACGGCGAACGAGAATAAAGATGCTGCTTCTAACGAATTGCGTCTAACGCGGTCGTTAGACTCATTACAGCCTCGTGCGAAACCTTAAAATAGGATTCAGCCTGCCGTTCTCGATTTCAGTGTGGGCTTATATTAATAGACTACTAGTTGTAGAAGCCTGCGTTATTCAGTCGGGCGTAAGTAGCGGAGCCTTCAGCACCACTATTCTGTCCTCACCGTAGCCAACAGATGGCGTACGGTGGAATACAGACGTTTTTAATTTTCCTGAGCTCCGTTAGATGGAGTTGTACAGAAAAGGGCTTTCATGCCCTTTATCACTTTTAGTTTTAAGGTAGTTTTAAAATTCACCAACAGATGGAGGCAGTGGTGAGTAAATATTTCTTTATTATTTTGATGATTTTAATAATAAATCAATTTTAATATTATTTAACAATAATACTAACCAATCACTCGTTTTATCTGCAGTCGTATTAAATAATTACCAAATCTATCGCTGAATTATATTACTTACTTATAGAATATTTTAAGACGTAGCTTGTTTATATCAAATTATTATAAAAATAGAACTTGCTGGATAGCAACCATCTTAATATGAAAGATTCTCTTGCGAGGTATATTTATGTTCGAGTCCAAAAATGGCGCATGTCAGTATGTCGGTGGTAGAAACTGTTAATCGCGATATAAATTTAGCCGTGACTCTCAAACAGCCACTGCGGACCGTGCTGTCTACAGCCAACTCCTTAGCCCCAAAATATTAATAATCATTTTTATCGTATCACTAAATAGTTAATTTTTGAATTTTAGTTAAAGTTAATTGGATTCATAAACGTTTCGTAGGTATATTATTTTTATATACATATCTTCGTTGAATGGGACGAAATCTTTACCTTAGTTTTTTATTGTTGTATATGTATATATAGGTATTAGGTATAATATGATTTACCTTTTTTTATTGTATTTGCAAGAAAATTAACTTTATTCGTGTGGCGAGTGAAAGGGTAGAACTTATTAGAAATGTGTAATTAAATTAAAAATATTAATTAATTAATTTTAAAATTGAAATATAAATAAATATTTTTTGAAAATCATTCTTTTGCTTTTATAATTATAACAAATTCTATGCACTACTAGGTACTAAATGACACAAAAATGTAGCATTTCAGTACAGTTACGTATGGAGTATAATTTTATATATAGGTACATTTTGATTTGGAATTATATTTTGAAAAAATAGTACAGACGCCTAGAAAAAACAAAATGTATGACGTATTTCACAAAACTAAAATGATAAGGATAATGTTCCGTAATACTCATCATATATAGTAAGATATCAACTAAGGTGTGTACTGGAAATCACATCTAACTTATACCAAAATTAATTCAATTACATACTTATAATTGTAATTCCATATCAAATGTAAAAAAACTGAGCCTAAAAGTATGTATTTGGACTTTTTACAGTTACAATGTACCTTCGCGGTAGTCAAGTATTTATAGGATCGAAGCCCAGGTAGCATTATTGGGTTTTCTTTAATAAAAGTCGTAGTAGCAGTTATAAGTTACAAAGTTGGCGATGTGGCACTCCTGTGCCTCGGAAATCTGTTTATCCTGCGCCTGATCTCCATGCGTTCCGGCTGTCGCGCAGTTGGCTAGCCTAACACAAACATTCTGATCTTCCAATATGTTGTTATAAAATCAGTTTGTTTTGTTTATATTAACAAAATTCGTGGTATATTTTTGTTCATTATAATAGTATTGGTTTGGCGATAAGAGTTTTAATCGACAAACGAATATCTACTATATAATATATATATTATAGACAGTTACAAAATTCAGACCACAAAAATCAGAAAATTTTTCAGACGTGTTATTAACAATGTGATAATATAATGTCTGCTTTAGAAATTTCCATTGCATTTTCATAAAATATACTGAGATTTTTTTTTACGAACGATATTTTCTCTTTCTCAACGTTGGAGAAAATCATTATGAGAAAAATCTGCATGTAACGAACGATATTTTGCCGTAACCATCAATTCGCACTGGAGCAGCAGGTTTGCTTAATCTAAGCCTTCTCTTTAAGGGAAATGGAGTCTTCTGTTCAGCTGTAGGAATTATATTGCTTTAATTTTGTCGTCTAGAAATATTTTTTCTTGAGTACCACTATAAGAAAGAGCTCAAATTTGCGTACCACTGTAAGCTTCCTACACTAGAGATGATATAAATCTATATTAATAAAGTACTGTTCGATAATAAATACATAAATCGAGGAAGGGTGGTAGGATAACTGAGTCAATTTTGAAAATGTACGTTATAATCCAAATAAGGTTTTCTTCGAAAATCCTGTAAGTTATTCCTACTATTAGATGCGTATTTGATTTTTTAAATATTATTAGCATCAAGTTCTATGGATAAAACGTTATACTTGTAAGGTCAATATTGTTGTAAAATACAAGCTCATAGAGGAAAACAGATTATTATTTATAATTAACTAATATTTTAAAACTAATTTGTCACAAATAATTTTAAAGCGAATCCTTGACTTTATGTACCAATATAATACAAAGACTATGTCATTAAATCTAATTACGTTTTGGCAACTCTTAATAAAATATTTGATTCATATATGATTATTATTTTTGGATATATGTGCAATAAATTACGAGAAGTTCATGCTTGGCTGTTTTGTTTTAATATTCCATATATTTTGAAGGTTTTCCTTAATTAATGCGTTGGATTATCAATAAATTTTCCACTATATAACATTTTATTATATTTACATAATTTCAATTTGTTATATTTTATTTACTTTGTTAAGTATTTTTATCCGATAACAAGCGATGCTAGTTTTCATAGCATACAATATTGTTGCGGACTTTTGGCAGACATAACACTTTCACATTACTTTTCAATGATAGTTTGACATTGAAAAACAATTTTTAAACAATGACACACCCGATGAGCATTCGTTTGGTTGCGTCATACAGGTAAACCCAATCCAATATTGTGAACGATCCAGGGTTACCACATTTCTTTTTATAAAATAAGATTTTATACATAACTTTTAGAAAAAAGTGCACCCTTGATTTTATATAAAATATTCAGCACTGATTCTTCTCATTAAAGTATCGGAGTGGAACGTGAAATTCACTTGCTGTAGTGTAAAATATAAACTCATTGCAAAATACTACAGATTTTATTGCGGTTATACTCTAAAATAAATAAATAATTTCACTTTTAGTTATTAGTTAATTTGATAATATTATTTTATAAACGAATAAATCCTAAAATCTCAAAATAAATATCATATAATTTAAAAAAGTAAAAGATTATAATAATACCAAATTGATCTGTTGCAAATATGTATTTCAAAAAATATTAATTTATATAATAATAAATATTATTTTGTATTAATTATAAAATATACCAGCGATTTAAGATATAAACACACCTATCTATTATAATAATTCACTTTTCTTTAAAAAGATGCAAAAGTTTTAAAATACGCAGAATTTTTGTTTATACGTAACTTCAAGTTGTGGCCACTCGTATTTCTGTTCCACACGCTTTCAGGTACCGAAATAGCCCCGGATATACCTATATGCACTCATACATAATATGATGTTATGTCCGCAGTATTCGGTCAGGAAACTGTAACATTTTACTCTCGTTTAGATAGGAATAAGAAAATAAATTAGTGTATGTATCTAATATTTGTTAGTTATTACTTAACACCTACAGTAAAGAATTTTAAGCAACACACTGATTATAATATATCGTCTTAAATAAATTTATTAATATAGAATTTCCAATATATTTTTTTTTGTTTTTTTCATTGCCTTTTTTCATTATTATCGATAATTCTTAACTCTAGTATAACACGTGGTCGAAATTTGACCTCTATTTTAGTTTCGTGGTTCCAAAAAATTTTTGTTTTGCACTTTAGGTATCTTTTGTGTGATATGATTTTCATTTAACACTAAGTAATAATAAATTGTGTGTATTACAATTTGAACGTCAATTTACGATAGTCGAACATCAGTATTATTTAGATTTATTTGTAAACTTATTTCATTCAACATAAGGAACTATGCGTTGTAATATTTGATGGTTTATTAGAAAATATGTGTACGATTCTTTAGCGCATAAATTAATTTCGTTATATATTCATTTAAGTATTATTTGTTTTTTTTTTTTATTATGTAATAGGTAGACGGATCGGCAAGTGGACCACCTTATGGTAAGTGGTGACCACCGCTCATAGACATTGACGCTTTATAAGAAATAATAAACATTCCTTACATAACACTAAAGTGTCACCAACGTTATGTCCATTGTGCCTGTAGTAACACTGGCTCACTCACCATTTAAACCAGAGCACAGCGATAAACTAATTGAAAGTTAGCAAAATACAAAGTATTACGTATTAATTTATAAAAGTCTTAATTCCAATTTTTTTTGACCAATATAATTTCATATAAATATACAATAACGAGCAATCCAAAAAATATCTCTTCAGATGCAATTAAATCGTCTGAAAACATACGTCGAGTGTAATGTAACATGACTGTTTTTACAGTATGATCTTAAAAAAGTTACATTTCATTTGATTGCCAAGTGATTGTTCAATTTTATATACAAACGCAGCAAAACAGAATGTAATGTATTTATAATTAAAACATCATAACGAGTACCTATACCGTGAAAAATATTTTAAAAATAATTTCTTTTTATTGTTTTAAAAACGCAGATAGCTATTTGAATTTATGTATTGATTATTATTATTCGTCTTACATGAAATAACATAAGCGTAATATTATAAGTTTAAAAAAGGTATTTGTCAGTTTCTTCAACGTAACGTATTGATATGGTTTTATACTTATAGTTATTGAGCCGAACAGTGACTTTGAAAGGGACAATAACTTTGATATGAATAATTAATATGTTACTATGGATTATGAATTGAATAAGATTTTTTTTCGAAATGATCATTGCTAGCTGAAAACAAAGAAGCGAATGTAGAGAAGATTATGTTACATTATGATTATCTAAAAGTAGTCTATGAAATTTTAATACAGCGTAGGCGGCTACCCACAGCGGGAATGAGTAATACGTAAGAGTTTTGTAGCGCTGAGTAAGCGGTGCTCTGTGAGGGTTTCCATGTTATTTTAGCAGCGGCCCACACGCTACGCAGAGAGATCCACCACACCTGCAATTTCGGCATCAAACACCTGAGTGTTATTTAATCTTAAATCTTTTACATTCCACGAATAAAACAATCGATTACATGTACTGTACGTTACGAATTTATTTATATACGTTACGATCTGTAAAGTGTTAATAAGTATATGTTTTAAACGGCATGAGTTTATCTGGTCCATTTGTTTAATATTAATTACATAAAACGAAGACGTAACTGACCTAAATACACAATAGTGCTGCTGTTAATAAAAAAAATATTAAAATAATTAAAAATTATAAAAAAAATATATTTAACCACTTCATGTTCTAGAGCATCTAATTAGAGTATAACACAAGTCACAAAGGACGCGATCGAGATATGGGCAAGTTTGAAAAACGTGCCAGCTCTGAATTTTGCTGCTAGACATTTTTCACATTTCACGGCCATAAAATTTATGTTGCATGTAATAAACTTTGATACAAAAATATCTCTGTTCGTAAATTTCCACAAAATATCAGTTATTAGAGAAAAAGAGATCCCATAGCGTATATTTATTATATATATTTAGTTTTTAAATCTGGAATAAAAAAAATACTAGAATGCACCAAAGTTATGGACAACAAATCTCTGGAGAATTAAAAATTTATATTTTCTGTTATAATATTAAATATGATAATACGCCAAGCAATATCTAACGATACAAACAATGCCCTCTCAGAAATAATACATTGGTTTAGCGTCAAAATAATAAAAAAACAATACGTATCAAATTTATTACTCCGAAGCTTAAGTATGTAAAAAACTAATGTGCTAATAAAGGGGGAAGCGTTAGACCTTATTGACAGAAAAAAAATCTTGTTATCATTATATGTTCTAAGCTGCAATGGACCCCTTATATTAATGGGTTGGCGAGTAGACTGAGAACTGAAGCATTCGCGGCTAAGATAATAAAATTGTTGACTGATGTGGTTACAACTCGCCTTGTTTATTTTAGTTATTCCTACAGCAAAATGTCCTATGTCATTCTGTTCTTGGGTAATGCAACCGATATTCTTTGTTTTTTTTTATGTGATAGGAGGCAAACGAGCAGGAGGCTCACCTGATGGAAAGTGACTACCACTGCCCATGGACATCTGCAACACCGGGGGGCTTGCAGATGCGTTGCCGGCTTTTAAGGAAGGAGTACGATCTTTTCTTGAAGGTTCCCTAGTTGTATCGGTTCGGAAAAACCGCTAAGAAATCTGGTTCCACAGAGTGGTTGTGCGAGGCAGAAAATGTGTTAAAAATCGCGCTGTTGTGGATTTGTGTGAAAGGATATTATAAAACTAATGGATTCTTACATTATAATTTATAACACACCTTAGTAGTGAAACGATCGCCTCCAGGCCGTTTCAAATAGAGATATGAAAAATTATATTGTAAAAACAATTTAAAAGAAACAGAAAAGTCCAGCTGAGTTTCTTGCGCCAGTTCTTCTCAGGTCTGAGATGTTTCTTTCCGAACCGGTGTAACGCTTCTTTATTGAATAAAGATTTTAAATTTTTATGTACTTACATGCAAAAATGAACAATAAGTATCAATACTTATATAAATACAAACTTAATGAAAAGGTCTTCACATACAATATATAAATATTTCATTTAATATACCACTAATCGCTTTTAACGTCTCTTTGGTGTGATTGCCAGCTTATAAAGTTTCAAAACCGGAAATAGCGGATTTGATACCTAAGAAGTTCCTAAAGGGTTTTCAAATCACTAGCGATCCGAAGCCAGATAGTTAGCAGTGTTGTACTTCTAGCCTCGAAAAGCAAATAAAGTCGTTAGTCTTGCCCTTGATCTCACTAGTCGTGTAAGATTGTATTATGACTGCTGAAATACAGTGCACCGCACCCCTTTATCTACATCCAGTGATGTAAAGCTGACCTTTGAGAATTGCCGCCGTCGCCGAATCTCAGTTGGGAAAATTCATTTTATTAAATTAAAATTTGACAATAATATAATAATAAACGATTTTTGTCTTTTTACCAATAGAATATATAGAAATAGAAGTAGCAATATTTATCATGTGTCGATAAATAAGAAACGTACGATGATTACAATGATTTCCAACATAAGTGGGACATTTATGTTCGAAAGTGTAGGTATTCCTTAAAAGGAAACATGCTAGATGTACAACTCTGATTCCATTTTAAATAGACAGCCTTGAGTACATTACGTTTTCGCCATGTGTGCTCAGCTAATAAAGTTGTAGTTTTAATTATTTTTCTTGTTTGTTGATTAAATATTGTTAGTTAATAATTAATTCGTAACATGCTCGTTTACGTGATTTATTTACATTCTCGTCTAGATTTATTGCAAACATTCAAAAGCAGCGTATTTCGAAAACAAAATACAATAACAGATTAAATACATAATGATTGTATGAAAGATACAATTAAGCGTGAAAATTTAAATTTAAATATGATGTTATAACGTAGCCCATGTTAAGTAATAATAGCCTGTAATTGTCCTAGCTTTGGTAGAGGTCCCTGTAGGAGAACCCTTGTAGCTTATTCCATTTTTAAAAAATGAGGTTTTACTTATTATCACTTACTCATTTCAGATTTACGATAAGGTTTTAATTTTTATGCAAATGAGCAAGGAGTTATTTTTGTCAAAAATATTAATAGACAAGCAGGTGTACAGAAGTTGGCAGAGTGCGTTATACGATGCGATCCGCAACTGGACTAATTGTATACGTACAATAAGTTTTATTTTATCATTAACAACATTTTACATCCGATTTTGTCCGTAATATATGTATATATATATATATATATATATATATATATATTTAGTAACTAAAACGATCGGCTATGCTTAATGGCAAATTGACAATGAATTAGTATCGGCTAATTTCTTTTTACTTTATAAATAAGACATCACACAAAGAAAAATGTTAAAAAAATCTAAAACACTCGCTCAATATTATACTATTATTATTTTATTATACTTATATTTTTATGTATATACCCAAATAGACTTAAGAGAATAAAATATATATTAATTAAAGAATATTGTTTTTAAAATAAGTTGTAAGTAACTCTGTAGTTATTGTACTGTAGTTTTGAACAGCTGTACGCCCTCATCACAAATCATCTTTTCGTCAGCGTTTTGTCGCGCGACAAATATAAAATTTACTGTTGGTCATTGTCAATTTATATACAGTTTAAACTTGCCAAAATTGTGATTCAAGCATGTTGATCTACAGTCTATCTTTAATTTATTTTCGTCTAATGATACTGATTTTGGAATATGACTCATGTACCGATCAAATAGGAAAACGTCTCACTTGTAATGATAATATTTGACGTCAATATTCTTTTCACATACAATGACGTATTTAGAGATATTATTTATGTCGAATACATTAATTATAATAATTAATTATGATGGACATTTTATATTTAATGATGATATACATCCTTAGTAATGCGACATGTTTTATGTTTAAACTGTTACAAAATGTATATTCTATGGATGAGTATAATAATAATAAATATATAATAGTATAATATCCCTCATACACTTCTCGTCTTGGATAAAATACTACTTGAATTAAACTTGTTCATAATAAATATAATACAAAGTGATAAAAAGTTTAAGTAAGAAGTGCAAAGTGCAAATTGTTGTAATTAAATTAAAATATATTTATAGAATTTTTGCATCCGACACCAAATACGAGTATAATGGAACAAACGTATAAAATCATTGTATCCTGAGATATTAGATAACAGAGTTATGACGTTATAAAAAATATTTAATTTCATTTTCGTATAGATAAATTAAATCTATTCTGCAAGCTCTTTTGGGTAGATAGAATCCAACGAGTAAACGCTAATCATTCTTCTATCTCCAAACTGTTTCTTTTTTAATTTATCTTTTTAGGAAGATAGACAATGAATGGGTTGTCTGATAGTAAGTAGAAGTGGTCACCTTTGGCTTAAACACTAAAAAGAAGGCCACAGACACTTTAAGAAGTATAAACCACTTTTTATATGTTAATGCGACTTAAGCTATAACTTAAGGTGATGTCCTTTGTGCCTTAAATGACGCATCATATTTACTCGATTGACCATCTCTACACTTGCTATGAATTACCTAATTATTAAAAATGTCTTAAGCACAAGCATCAAAATCATTTTATATGTTCCATCTTGCAATTATATTGTTGTTTATTGAAATTATAAATTTTATTTTATTATTATTTTTCAACATTCTTAGGAAAGTTATTTGGTTTTAGAATTGACAAATACCACATGGTAGCCCATTAATATCCAATATAAACGCATTGACTGGCCCTTCGCAAGACGACAGTACATGTTCTTATTAAGTATATGTATTATTCATTTTTCGCTCTGTTAATACATTTCTACGTAACTTATTTGACAAATAATTAATTAACTTAAGTTAAATAATTATTTGTCAAATAATTATTAATATTTATTATTATAATAATTATTATTAATAATAATTATTATTATAATTATTATTTGTTAATTAATTATTTTTAGCAACATGCACCTTTTAACTAGTACATTTAACGAAATAGTAAACTTAAAAAATATAAATCTGATGTAAAAAAGATTATAATTAAACATAAAATAATAGAATACAATTTTAAAATTTGTCTTTTCGAGTAGATTAATTCAAACTACTTATAATAACCAGTAAATTTAATTGTATCGTACTTAAATGATATGTTTTTATAAAAGTTTTATCAAAGTATCCTCAATATTGTTCGTATTAAATTAATAAGTACTAATAATTAAATATCCGATTAAGTAAATGAGATGTTGATGATATAAATCGCTCGTAGTGAAGTTTTTGTATGAGCATTTCAGTGACGCACAAAAATAAAATTAAATGAAAATTAATTAAAATATACTATTGTAGTTTATTCATTTAGTTTTATTTGAGTTTTTTGAGTTTATTTATTATTTTGGTTGGTGTGGTCACTGGTAATCTCTTGGGGTAGTCACGAAGTAGAGCTGAGGGCGAGGGTGAGAGGGCGGCGCGGACGCCCCTCCACTGGGGCCGTGTGCAACTCGCGCATAGACTACGGTGTTCCACTGCCCTCGCGCATCATTCGACCTCCGCGAACCGCAGTCTTGGCACCAACGCCCTGAACTGTATACGCGTCCGGGAGCTCGACTCTCGTAGCGACTCGACGAACAGGTCCGTGACTGGTGAAAGTGATATAGAATCCTGAAAACAAAACTTAGCCTAATCGCGAGTGTTTTTACGGCTCCTTCCTTATGCACTCTATTTTTAGCGTTGCATTGCTACTCCAGAAGCGTAACTTTACCTGGACGCCCCAAATTAGGAGCGTTAGAATTAGAGCCCACGCAGTGCCCGCCTGACTGCACACGTCCTCTTGTGATATCTTCGAAGTAATCGGAAAGAGCCGTATTAGCAAATTTTCTTATTTTTGATACATGTGGTTGTTGAACCATAAAGTGCAAGTTTTAAAGCGATGTTAGTGAAGCTGGCAACTTGGATTTTGGCCAATGAATGCAATAGTTAAATTTGTCAATGATTCAATGATGCTTTATTTTCGTACTTAAATGTATGATGCTTTAAAAGTGACATAACGTGTTACAAAAAAAATTGGAATACAAATACTAAGTATAAGTTACTTAAGAATAAAGCATTGACTTGACCCATTTCCAAGATGCAGCCTCAATTTAATTATTTTAGAACTGTTAATTAATCACTAAGATGAATAGTATAGTAATTATAAGTTAAACATGTAATCTTTCTTTTTCAGGATAAGTTAAGCGAGCACAATGCCTTTCAAACCCGCAGATAACCCCAAGTGTCCGAAATGCGGCAAGTCCGTATACGCGGCAGAAGAACGTGTCGCCGGCGGACTCAAATGGCACAAAATGTGCTTCAAATGCGGTAAGATTAATATCTTCTACTTAACGAGAATCTTAACTAGAAACTATCGAGAATTTCAAAAAATTAAAATCGATATGGTAGTAAAGAAATATAAAGATTATTTAAAAAATAAGTTCCTTTCTTAAAGTATAGGTATAGATCCTTTACGTATTAAATTAATAATAAATAATGTATTAATAGTCATGCAGTTTTCGTTCTTTTTTCATGGAAAGAATAATTTATATTCATATTTTACCACTAGCTAAAATACATACTAATACTTCATGTAAATAATATTGATATAAAATAAAAATGAAATATTATTATCATAAAACATATTAAAAATATGCTTCATTATTATATACTATTTGTCACTTGGTCATTTGACGAAAATATCTAATAATTAAAAGTTAAAACTGTTGATTTTTCTATTCTATAAAATCGCAAAATCAAATAATAAAATGGAGATAATCACATTTTTAATACTATCATAGCAATTTATCTATAGATATGTAAGTGTATAATTGAAAAAACATTCTGGTCAAACACAGGTCTTTGCCAGAAGTTGCTGGACTCCACCAACTGTACAGAACACGAAGGTGAACTTTACTGCAAAGTTTGCCACGCGCGCAAATTTGGACCTAAAGGCTATGGCTTTGGTGGCGGTGCTGGCTGCCTGTCCATGGACACCGGAGATCATCTTAAAGGAGAGAACGCGTAAGTACTAAATTATTTAGAACTCCCGCCGCCCGCGCATCTGAGGGTCTTTCCTTATCTAAGGTCGCTATTTCGACCGGCCTGCGGGCTCGTACGTAACAACATTAACCGCGTGTACATAATCTCATATAAGCAGAAAGTGCGCGCTCGGCTGTAAATTTTGCGCTGCCCGACATATGCATGACCAGTCTCCGTTTATGTCGCAACAGGAATTGAGCGCGAGCAGCCGTCCAGCAGAGCTAGCGGGACGCCGACACGCATCTCGGCCAACCAGCGGTGCCTCGCGATCGCCACTGTACTTTAAATTATTCTAGTTAGGGTTATTTATTCGCTATCGCTTAATTTATTTTGTTTATCGGTATAATTATTTATTATTTATAAAAAAATGTAATAAAAGAGTCGACTACCATTCCGAATTGTTGTTAAACGGGAACGTGGTTGAGACCGGTTTGGGCCCGACCCGCAACGGCAAAGGCTCTCGCCGGGTCACTGCGTTCCTTCCCTAGATTTTCCTTTCCTCATTTTCGGGGCGTACCGAAAACCACAGCACAACGGTGAGAACCCAATATATAAAGCCTTGGCACGGCTTTGTACGCTCGAGGCGCACCATTAAAGCATGTACAGAAAATCTACGTCATTCTTGTTATTAGTAACTTTCTCTGCAACTGATCCAAACTAACAATTAGTTAATGCTTGTTATAGAATAAATCATAGCCAATCCATGTGATGGGATAAGGAAAGCGCCCTCTGATAAGACATATGTAGTATGTGTAACTAAACTTAATTACAAGCCAACACGGTGCGGGCGGCCGGGAGCCCTTACCTTCTCCCATTACGGCGGAGGTGCGCCGCCGGCATCACTTGCTTTGCTATCATAAGTGTGAATCAGTTTGTTTTTAGGGGTTATTGGAATATTCCGATGCCCAATAGGCTTTTAACAATTCTTCTTAATTTTGGCTCAAACAGATTAGCTCTGGTGAGTAGTCGATGATGTAGTTTATTTGTACAGGGGAGGTCTCCGAACAAATGGAGCCTGCATGGAGTCTCGTGTTATAGCTAAAGCACCACCAGGTGAAGGTTGCCCGCGTTGTGGCGGCTGTGTATATGCTGCGGAACAGATGCTAGCTCGTGGAAAGGTAAGGCGTTTTAAAATAGTTTTTTTTTCTATTACATAGACGATAAAGGATATGATCAAGGATTTCATTAGTCTCTACACAATATTTTAAAATATATCAATTATAATCAACTTTCATATCATTATATACGAATAAACACTTGTAAATCATAAAATTACTCTTCACAAAAGGAAAGAGTGCTTATTAACAGAGGAATAACAGCACCATTTGTACCGTAGGGGTATCACAAGCGATGCTTCACATGCTTAACTTGCAGCAAGGGTCTTGACTCAATGACCCATTGTGATGGACCAGATAAAGAGATATATTGTCGAGGTATTTGAGTCATTACGTCCATCACCTGAACGAACATTCCGTTAGGAAAGTTTAGGTGCTAACGTTAAGTATCATTGTGGTAACCGCGTGTACCTGTACACCCTTGCATGAATGCTCCCACACATCCTCATTATTCACTATATGTCCAGGCGTGGCACAGGGAGTGCTTCAAATGCGGCGACTGCCAAAAGCGGCTGGACTCTACCAACTGTTGCGAAGGCCCTGACAAAGACATTTACTGCAAAGGTTCGTTCCTTTATCCAAATTACAATGAAACTAACTTTCCATAACTGTTTATTTTTTTCATAAATAATTTTAATTTAAAAATCCCATGTTTTCTGCCTGTTTCTATACAACAGTGAATGAATAGAGCTGTTAGATGTGAGTGATTGATTGTCTTTTTCTTTCTCTTTAGTTTGCTACGCTAAAAAGTTCGGACCTAAAGGATATGGATATGGAAAAGGAGCTGGAGTTTTGCAAAGCGACCCTTACGCCAACGGGTAAGACTCTTTGTTAACTTGTTTAAATATCTTTATTTGATTTCACCAGTTAAACTTTACGTATAAATAACAATATTTTTAGTTATATTTTAATTTTTAAAATATATGAAACTGTCATATTACATTATATTAAAAAGTATTATTTTGCAAAAACTATGATAAGGTAGGTTTTCTTTATTTGAATTTTTGCCTTACGTATCAAATTACTTATAGAAGTATGAATCTCCCTAATACATCAACTTTTCTAAAATTATTTTGGTTACCGCTGTTATGTTAAAAATTATCATCTCAGGTTACAGACAGGTTTAGGTTATTTCCATCGCATCGCTTTCATAAAAACAGCTTATAATACAAACAAAAGATGGCACAATGCCAATTCGTAAATAGAATGCGCTGTTCGATCTCGAACGAACTAATTTTAATATAGGCAAGACTAGCCACACGCTCTTACAACATATTTAATCTGATGCAGAATCCACCCATTTATCTTATTTATTTATAGATTGGGCGCGAACTTTTAAACAAAATAATTGCATAACAGTATGTAGTCTTTGGTAACATAGGTAGCGCATAAAATTTTAATATGATAAATAAGTAGGTAACTATGTTAATTTCATTTAAAAGTTATAATTATTTAATAATACTCAGCGAATAAAATATATAAAAAATAAGTACGTTTCTGGTGTTTTAAGAAGGTACATTTTATAAGACTATAACATTCAATAATACTTCAATATTTTATTTTTATTTAATATGAATATTTATCATGAGGCACCACGATGAACCTAATTACATTTAATTTTAACATTTATTTGCTCTGACTCAACTGAGCTAAGCTAGATATGTGTATCTTATTGCGATTAGTAATATACTTACACTTTTATCTAACAGTGACCAGGCTCCAAAAACAACGGTGATTGACACTGCCGCAATCCAGGCGCCTCCTGGAAAAGGTTGCCCACGATGTGGTGGAGCCGTCTATGCCGCAGAACAAGTTTTGGCTAAAGGTCGTGAGTGGCATCGCAAATGTTTCAAATGCCACGACTGCTCTAAGACTTTGGATTCTATCATTGCATGTGACGGACCCGACAATGATGTATACTGCAAAACCTGTTACGGAAAGAAATGGGGACCGCACGGTTACGGTTTTGCTTGCGGTTCAGGATTCCTTCAAACTGACGGCTTAAGGTAGGTTATAGACTAAAAATCTCACAAAGTTTTTGGGTTATTATTATTTATGAAATCTCTAAACATTGAAATATTTCTTGTAGCGAGGATGAAATTTCGGCTAACAGACCGTTTTACAATCCGGATACCACTTCCATTAAGGCACCTAAAGGTCAGGGTTGCCCAAGATGCGGTGGAATGGTGTTTGCAGCAGAACAACAATTGGCTAAGGGAACTGTAAGTATATTAATTTGTCAAGTTGTCATTTTTATTGAATTAGTTTGTGATCATTTTAATGACTAATTAAAAAAACACTTCATTTTAATTTACATGATTTTAAATATAAATGATTGTTAATAGATGTGGCACAAAAAGTGCTTCAATTGCGCTGAATGTCACCGCCCATTGGACTCTATGCTGGCTTGCGATGGGCCTGACAAGGAGATCCATTGTCGCTCATGCTATGCAAAGCTCTTCGGACCCCGAGGCTTTGGTTACGGTCACGCACCTACACTTGTTTCTACTGATTCTGAACCAACCGTTACATAGTAAGTAGATATTATTTCTAATGAAAAAGTTAATTTTTATTTTCAGATTTACTTTCATACAGTCCTTTAATAATAAATCTGTTGTTTTTAAAAAATTTAACATATATTTTGATTAAATAATATTTTCCAATTCAAACCTACTTATAATTGCTTTGTTCTCCTAAGCCACTCTGTAGTCAGATATATGTTAGTAATAGTGTATAAAAATACTTATTGTGTATTAAATAATGTTAGATTTATCCCTACTTTTTTTGTAATGGTAACTGTTTGCACCAACTCACATATTATTTTTTCCCTGATTTTTTAATAAAGTAAAAACTTGTGTTTTCAAAACTACTTGATTTAATAAGTTTTTATTAATAGGTATTTCAAAATGTGATAAAACACAATGAACTTATCATTTAATAATACTACTACAGCACAGAACAGTTACCCTTCACTGGACAGAAGGCAGCTAAAGGTCAGGGATGCCCACGTTGTGGATTCCCTGTATATGCTGCAGAAAAAATGAATTCTAAGAATGGCACATGGCACAGACGATGCTTCTCATGTGCTGACTGCCACAGATCTCTTGTAAGTATTTTTAGTGTATTTGTAAGTATTTTCCAAAATTTGGTTAGTGGGGTCATATAAATTTAAACAGTTAATAAAAATGGAAATAATTATCAAAATAATTTATTTTATGGAAATTACTTATTATATAAGATTAGTTTTCAAAAATCCACGATCTTCTTCCTCTTCTTTTACAAGATGTGTGTTTAAAAATTCTTCAACTGAATCTGTATTCCATTTTTCAATTGCCACTGTGTCTCTGACTATACCATCTTTGTCAAGAAGCTTAATTATTGGATCTAAGCCACGTAGGTATTTAATTTGCAGATTCGGAAATTTAGCAGGTCTGTCACTTTTAACGAATGCTTGAATTTGTGGATAAGCTGGGAATTTGCAAGTGCAAACCTCTAGAATAGCGCGTGCATATTTCTTTTCATTCGGTGTTGAATCATCGTTATGACAGCATTGTTTACAATGTTCGACTAACTGATCTAAGCTGAAGTCCTTTAGTTGGTCGCACGATGAACATAAAAGATTTGCTTTTATGAAACCAAGGGATGCACAGTCTTCTGTGGAAAAGTCTGCTAAACTGGAATCGGCCAAGTACACTGTTAAAATAACAATTGCCACTGCGATTTTTTGGGCAGCCATCGCAATTAAATCTTTATTTCTTCATCAATACTAAATTTATATTGTAAAGTGCATAACCTAATATTGAAATTGATAAAAACAGCCTTCTGACAGCGTCAAAACTGTCCAATTGGCAATGTCAACTAAAACTATTAATATAGATTATAATCAAAATGTCAGTGGAGAAGTATCCGCAATTCTGAACTCAATACCGACGTTCTTTTGACAAAAGTTTCTTTACATGTACATTTTATGAATGGAATGACTAATAACAATATTTAAAATTTAAACAAAACTTTTACATTACATAATATTATTATTTTATTCCTAATACAATAATTATAATAGGTATGTAAGATGTACGATATTATTTTGCAACGAAGAATCAACTAAAATGTATCATGCTTCTTAAATATTCTTAAACTGAATACGGAATAGACATTCTTGGTTAACATAAATATAATTATGTAAATTAGGACTATTTTATAACAACACTATGATACAATAATCAATAATATTAATTTTGCTTGTTTTAGGATTCCACTAATTTGTGTGATGGGCCCAACGGTGAGATTTACTGCCGCGGATGCTACGGCCGGAACTTCGGACCCAAAGGCGTTGGATTCGGTTTGGGTGCAGGCACATTGACCATGGCTTAATAATAATATGAAGCTGGACTTTATAAGATTACAGAATGCGTGGTAGCATGAAAGGAATCTAATCTATTGCATATCGCTACCTTTTATTTCCATCATACCATGTATTAAACTGGTTTTAATAATGGTTGATGTTATCAAATAAGACTCATGTATGTAAAAGATTTTATTATTTGATAAGACGAATATTTTATGATAAGAAAATATAAATTAAGGTTACATTCCTTTCATAAGTACAAACTGTGATGAATGTGTCTGGGCCCTTAGTTTATAAATTCGTCATAAAATTTCGTAGCGTAAGATGCATAGACTTAATAGTTATTAATAAGTATGTAAGGTTTATAAATACTTTATAAAAATAAACAAAAATACAAAAAAAAATATTGAAAGGCTTTTTTAAGTTGGCATTGTGAATATACCTTTTAAATATCACTTTTTTTGATATATGAGGTAAACTATCCTGTAAACGCGGCAAAGATTACAATAATATGTAATCGTTTCGACCGACCAGATCTTACATACAAGATCTGAAGGACATATAAATACATTAATATATATATATCCGTACATATTATATATTTTACACCAAAGATTTTTGTACATAATATTTTTCACTTTATCATACAGCAGTGAGCTGTACTAGATTTAATACAAAATGCTTTGAAGCTTTCGCAATGTAACATAATATATCATAATTAAATTAAGGCAGCTTATTGCATTATATTGCAACTACAATATTTGTTATTTATCATATTTAATAAATAAATAAGCACCAGTTTATTTTTTATTTAAACACTCCTTTAAGATTATGGTTATAATTAAATTATTAAATTCTGTCTTAGATGTCATGCGAACAAAGTATTGTTCAAATCTAGACATTTTTCTTCGACGATATTAATTACGGCATAGACGACAGTTTCTTGAGAAGTGTGATGCTTGAATGCGTGTAGTATAAATATTAGCAGTTAAAAAAAAAGTTAAAGGTACTAGACCACTGTGACTCAACAATCGCTAAGTGGAAACTGGGCCAAAATCCTGAAGAGTACCATAAAATAAATCTAAAAATAATTAAAATTTAAAATATTTTTTTTAATTTAGATTTTTTCAATTTAAAATATGTAGGCAGACTTGTAGGCCTCCCGATGATAAGTGTTCACCACCACCAATGCATAGTAAGAAATAATAACTACGCCTCACATTGTCAATGCACCAACTTAGTCAACTAAGATTTTATGATCCTGAGACTATCGCTACACTGGCTTACCTACCCTTCAAACGTAACATAAAAATACTTAGTATTACTGTTTGGTAGTAAAATATGACCTAATGAGGGTGTGACAGATAATCAAGTGTTCTTACCACACCCAAAGTTAAGTATTCAATTTGATGGATGATGGTATTGGTAAAGTAAGTCTTTACATTAAGTATATTCGGTGCTGGTTTCCTGACATATTGTCCAATTATTCCAAACTAAATGTAATAAAACGAAATCTTTATATTTTAACGTTTATTTTAAAAACAATATAAATTGACATTAGCGGATGATAGTAAAACAATTCAAAAATAATAAAAAAATACTTCTACCCGTATTTGATTATGATTATGCCGGTCACTATCAAAGGAGACTAACCAACCGTGCTAGAGTTTATGTGCACAAATGTGTTCATTTTACAAACAAACAAACGAAGGCAGTCTATCTTTGCCTTTGATGGGTCCGGCGAACTGGCGACTCACGCCTGTTTACAACGATACCCCAATAATTTTTCATTATACCGACCAGCGGTTTACATTCTAGAACCTCTGCATCTGTAGCTTTATAAGCTAGCCAATATAGACGCTGAACGCTCCAGTGACAATGAATTATTTGTTGATTGAAGTAAGAGATTACACCTCATAAAAAATAACATGTAATTTAAAGCTCAAATAATTAGGTCAAAACTTTAAAAAATATTCCCTTGTTTTGTTTGTATTGTTTCATAGAAAATAGGTGGATTCAATAATAATGGCATTAATACTATTTACAGACTATTTAACCTAATATCAACTTATATTTAATTATTTTTTCTTTACAACGAGTCTTGGACCCTTAGCTTTTATTTTGTCTTTAGATGTGCTGGGCTCTTCGAAACCATATTTAGCTTTCAGCCTTTCTTTTATGAGTAGACCTCTTATAAGTTTTCTCCAATTACCATAGACTCGAGTATCTATTTTTTCTTCTTCTTTTCGTTCTTGTTCTTCTTGGTCCTGAATGTTAAAAGTATTCTCAAAATATTCTGTTAAAACTGTTATTATTATGACTAAAGACAAAAATGTTGACCAAATGACTTGACTATTTAATAATTAAAATAAAAAATAAGGGAACAGTTACCATTAAAAGTTCACTAAATTACCTTGAGCCATGCTTCTGTAATAATATCTTCAAATTCCTTACAAACAACAAAACCATCAAATACAGGATGACAATAGCCACCATTGTAATCAAATCCTGTCATAGCTGGAGCACAATCTATGTTTAATTTCTTGGCTACTCGATTTAAACCATGTACTGAAAATGAATTAAGAAGTTTAATTTAATTTATTTTATATTATAGTTATAATTAATAAGTAATATTGTTTTAATAAAGCTCTTCCATCAACTCATCTGTTAAGATTGGCTAGCAAGGGCTAGGGCAAGGGAGTGAGTCAGTGTAATTAGTGTAGGGTTGGTGGTGTTTAGTTATAATCAGGTGATCCATTTGTTCATCTACCTTCTGTTTATAAACAATAATAAAAATAACTTCAATCTATGCTTACACTTTATAAGAACTGTTCCCTTTGGTAGCATACATTCTTTGAACAATTCAACATTTCCATATGGATTTCGAGGTACAATTCCATTTTCAGCTGTTGGTGGTTCATAATCTTGCACTTGCCAGGGTCCAAATATTTCGAGTGCTTTTCCTGTTATCATCTTATTCGACAGCTGAATAACAAAATTTTCATATAATATTACTGAAATAAAAATGCTAAAAAAATATATGTATCATAGTTTTTACTTTGTCCCATTTTGGGCGCGCTTTGACAATTTTGTATGGTTCTTCGCCGAGTTTCACAACTTTTGCATCCTTGAGCCAAATCTCACGAGACTTGCAAACGTAGACGCAATCTCGGGCATACACAGGCTCGCTTCTCACAAACCCTATGACAGCTGCATCACGGGGGTAAATTGCTTCAAATTTAAGCAAATGTCGCTTTAACGCGTACAATGGATGATTTTTATATCTGTTTAAAAATTTAAAAACATATTATAAAAGTGTATTTTATTACTGCCGCTTATTAAGCATAGTATAATTAAAAGAGAATTATATTAATGTATAAGAGAGATTTATATAATGATACGATTTTTCTGCTATTACTATACTTTGTTATTACTCTATTGCTGCAGCACTAAAGCAGCAAAATTTTCATATCATTCAACAAATCCAAATTCAAATTCAAATCCAAATTCAAATGATAATTGGTAAATGTCTACATGTTTTGTAACTATATCATATTTTTTTGATAACTAAAGATTGTTATTAGTTATATGTAGTTTGAAATTGACTGTTGTTATTTTATCACCAAAGAATAATTGATTGCTATGCTATAGTTTATAGTTTGCTATATAGGTGACGATGGTGATTGAAAACGTTTTTAATTCTTCTCACAATGTTTGTATCAAACCTTTGTATATAAAATGAGATGAAGATAATCTATTTAAGACTGTGTTTTAAAGCAAAATTGTCAATCTTTGACTTGATTTTGCATTAGTAAATACAGTTCAAAGTTAATAAAATATTGTATCTAAAATTACATTATAAGGGTTGATCAAAATAAAAATATCTGTCTACATAGCTTTTCCACGCAAGGTTCGATCTTCGGATTTTACAAATAGGCAGTATTAGTTATTAAGCATGTATAATATAAGCAATGCATCTAATAAACAATTACATTGGTTTCAAAATCACTTACTCTGAAATACTTTTAGGTAAAGGTGCTTCTAGTAACATCCTGTTCAACCTTTCATCTTCTTCTTTATCCCTAGCTGTTTTTGGTCCAACCCAAGGCTTAATAGACTCATCCCACCAAGCAGAATCAACGCGCTGTTTACGAGTTATGGTATTCCAATGTGGCACATATCTTCGTGTCAAATCTTTTAAATAATTATTGTTATCCCATCCAACAATGTATTTCACAGGATGTGTTGATCGATTCTATTGAAAAAAGAAATAAGAAAATAATAAACTAATGCATTCCAAACTTATTATTATCTTTATAATAAATATAAAGAGGCAAACTATCACTGACTCATCATGAGATCTCTGAAACTATAGGTATATTGACTTGAAATTTAACATACTTTACTTTACGTTACTCCTTTCGAAAAGAAGATTATAATTAAGAATTTTTGAGAAATTATAAATACATATTAGTTTGTTTGTTTAATCATCATCATCTTATGATGTAAATTTGTTATTTAATTTATTATAATAAATATTTTACTGTAAAGGGCATAAGGTGTCTAATACCTGCACCTCCGCTAAGCGAAGCCGAGAGCAGCAGGAAGTATTAATATAAAAATAAGTAATTCAATACTTACATATAGTTCATTAACACAATGTACTTTGCCTTTTATAACATCAACTGGAACCCATTCTTCTAATTCTTCTACGTATATTTCACACCACACATCAATTTTATTTAATGGTAGTTCATCATCAGTAGATATGACACGACGATCAATTTTTTTCACATTCGTTTTAGGTTTTGAAATGGTTTTAGTAGGTTTAAAGTCATCGTCGCTTCCTGCTTTACTTTTTGGGGACTCTACAGCTAAATAATCACTGTCTTCATCAAATTCTTGTTTGATCTTTGCTAAAATATAAAACTATTTTATAAATTTGTCATGTTGAAAATATTTAGACAAACAGATGTTTTGTATTCATATTTAACAATACCTTTCTTTCCTTCAATTTTTGTTTCCTGAACTCTTCCCTTGATAATATGAATAAGGTCATTTGTTACATCATTTTTAGGTTTTGCTTTTTTTTTTGCTATGTCTTTATGGCTGACTCTTTTATCGTCTTCTGAACTACTATCTGTCTGCTTAATAGTCCGGGACCTCATTATAGAACCTGCACTTACCTGAACTTGATTTTTTGAGTCACTATTAAAATATTTACTTTTGTTATCAGTGGTAGAATGAACACTTCTTGTTCGGGTTTTTTTAATTGTTTGCTGATCATTATTGTCTTTAGATGTTTTAGGTTCTGATGTTCTTGAACGTTTTCTACCAAGTGGTGCTGTCTCTTTTTTTGTCACAATACCAAAATATTCACTTGAAACATTATCATTATTTTCACTTGTAATTACAATTTTTGGACCTTTTTTGGATTTATTTTTCAATGCTGGCTCATTAGGTTCATTAGTCAACTGCTGTTTATTTGTTGCAGATTGAATTTGATTAGATACACTTTTATTGCTTCTTGTTCTTCGGGAACTTATGGGGACACTTTTTTGTTCTTCCTTTTTAGGTTCTGCAGTTTTTCGAGGTTCTAAACGATTCAAACTTAATGACTTGCGTGTAGTTTCAGCGGGCTTAACATTTTTACCTTCAATGGCTTTACTTGTTGTACATATTTTATCTGGAAGTGTCTTCAAATTATTTGCTGTTAGTTTTTTAATGGAAGTTGAGGTATCATTTCCTTTTTCTCCCTGTGTAGTTAGATTTCTTCGTGTTCTTTTAGGAGGTGAAACATTTTCTTCATCTATATTTGTGTTGCTGCATTTTTTTGTGGCCAAGGTCTTTTGTCGTCTTGTTTTTACAGAAACTTTATTATCATCCCCACCATCTACCTGCATTATATTATCAACTTCACTGGAGGAATCATAGTTACCATCAAGTTGAGGTATTTTTTCTTTTTTATGTTTTAATGTATTTTTTGACTTATCTGAATCTTTTCGTTCCTCTTGTTTTGTTTTTGCTTCTTTATTTTTTTCACTCTTACCTTCTTTTTCTTTTGTGGATAATGAACAAAGCTCAGAAGTGGGTGGTTTAATTGGTAGAGTAACAAAGTTAAACATAACTCGACACTGCAATCCAAGGCTTCTTAACATAGAAACAAAAACAAAAACCATATATTTTTTAGTAGTAAAAACTCTACTCTTAATTTGTTGCAGCAAGATACTCTTCAAAGGCGGCAATTTAGGTTTAAACTTGTTTTCACTTTTGTCTTGATTTAATGTCATCTTATCATTGAACCATGTTGTAATTTGTTCTAAATATTTCATATCCACTCTGTCTCCAGGGTAAGAGTCTTTTGATGGAACTACAGATAATGCAGCTGCCAGAACTGTTGGATCATTTAGAACTTGACTAACATAGTTACCATGCCCTAACCAACACAAAACGTGGACTTTATGCATATAAACCTGATATTCTTTCTTAACTCTGTTAATTTTTCTCTTCATCATCATTTCAACATCCAGTTTTTTTGTTCTCCTACAAATATCATTAGGAATATCCACTACGAGCTGCAAGCCTTGTTGCGGGATATTGTTGGCTTCTAAAAATTTAAAAGGGTGAAAGTTATTAATTAGTATATATTAATATAAATAAATCAATGATATTAAACCATAATTTAACTATTGATGTAACTATTTAATGTATAAAATAAATTAGTTTTGTTGTGAAAATTAATTTAAAAATGTATAAGCTTACTTTGGCCATCTTTAAATCTGTAGCTAAGATATTTTTGTCATAAATATATTTTTAGTCTGTTCAAGACTATTAATGTTGTAAAAGTTAGCAGATACATCTTGCAATGGACTCCAAAAGTATAAGTATATATAAAAATATAAGAAATTTATCCAGTTATTTTACATAAGTTGTAAATAAGTAACATAAGTAGTATTTAAGCAATGATTATATAAAATTTTGGTAGCATAATATGTAATATAATAAGTAATGTATGTTTTTGGATTAGCAAATAAATAAATTGTGAGTAACCTAACCTACCCTTAACTTCTTCCCAGTCTTCAATTTCTGAATCACTGTCTTGTCTAGTTTTTTTTTTTTTCTTTTTCGTAATAATTTCTATTGGTACTTCTTCTTCACCCAGAGCAAGTAAATCTTTTACATCAGATTCATTGATTTTATCATTTTTAGTTGTATATTTTTGAACTGATAATTTTGTTTCTTCGATTTTTAATTTATGTTGTTCAAGTTCTTGAAAAGTTTTCTTCGCAATCTCGGCACTATCATTTTGTATATTATTTGACCATACCTGAAAAATATATAAGGTTTGATATGTTATACACCTTTATTATTAAAAATTTTAAGTAATGTGAATTACTAACATCGATAAATAAATTAAGTATCTTTAACACAGTTCTGTTTATTAAAACAATTTAAAATTACCTTAAATTAAATCAGAAATTTCATTGGCATAAAAATTATTTCTTTAGTATTAATGGTAGTAATAATACTTGCAATGGTAAATTTAAAGAGGATTTTAAAAAATACACAAGTATGTAAAAAAAAATGAATATGATTTAACCAAATTGAGTAAACAAAATTACTATTAATGTACAAAATTTAAATCTGCCATGATGGAGTGCCAAAAATTATCTTGCTTTATAAAACAACTTACATCCTTATATTCTATTTTTTCATCTGCATCATCATCAGATTCATTTGTTTTGACGGAGGTGAAACTCGGTACATTATTTTGTTTTGAAACTGTTGGTGATTCATCATCACTGCTGTCTGAAATTTAAATGAACATCATCAATTTAAAGTTTGAAACTTTATTAGCACAAACAAACAATGTAATGAAAAATGAATATAGGCAGTTTGGATATCACTTATTTATTTCAATTTGGCTATCATTTCTAAGCTCATTGCTTTTATAGTGTATTTAGGGTTACTAGATAACATTTAAGTATGCATTAGATTTGGGCTCTGAATGTAGATTCTACAGAATATAAATGGTAAGAAAATTATCACAATAATATAGCCTAAAGATTATTTGTAAATAGAACAATTTTCATTGTTTATCTTAAACACAAATTATCAATTATCAATGTAAACACTTTGGACTCGACATATTTAATTTGTCTGAACAAAATAAATACTGACCACTTTCTGAGAGATTCAAAACAGGTAAAAGTTTATCGGTATCGGTTAGATCTTTGACAGAAAAAAGCGCTGGTGATACATCAACATTTTCTTCAATATCTAGTTCGTGTTGTTTATTTATTTTGTGGATAATAGATTTAGTAAAGTTTGTTTTCTTAACAGTGTTAGACTTTTTAAACGATGTTGATCGATATTTTGTTTTCGGTTTTTTAGTTTGAAAATCATCTTCTGAGGAATGACGGCAATCCTCTTCCTCTTCATCTGAACTGCTTTGATCAGTTATAACTGCTTCCGAACCGGAATCACTAAAATCACCTCCTTCATTTTCACTATCTTCATTTTTGTAAACTGTTTTTATAACCTTTTTCCTTGTTGTCGGCATTATACCATTAAAACAAATTAAAAAATATTTGGAAAAATTTAAATGCGTGTTTAGACAAGACTATGACCTTCAAATCAAATATCAACAAAAAAACTAGGAACGAGCGAGTCAGTATTTAGTTACTAGTATCAAAATTTGACATTGACAATCGCATCTCGCACATACTAGGAGAAGTAGCTTTACGTAGAAAAAAATGACCCTTTAAACTTAAAATGTTTGAAATTTAGACAAGTTAGACATGTATTTTCAAAAGTAAAAGTAAATTCAAAAGTTTTTAAATTAGTCATCAAATTAATAAATGCATTTAAATGTTAATTTCAGGTCACTTGGTCCATTCTGGTAATTTGTAGATCCTTATTCATGCATATGATATATGAAAGACTTCTCCTTACCTGTTTACTCAATATTACGGAACACACATAATTTTATATCAAACACGATCTTAACGTTGCTTTATTAAAAAACCTCCCCAAGCCGGACCAAAATGTTCCTACAATTTTATCGAATATATTCTTTCAAAATTCCTCACGCACCAAGTGTAAGTGTAGTGTTTTAAGATGATTTTTATTAAAAAATGTTCTTAAATATTATTAATGATGATGTATTTATTAATAAGTGCGGTCAATATATGTTCTGTTTTAAAGCAAAAAAAAAAAAATATATATATATAGGAGGCGACAACAACCCTCGCGCACTTTCCGCATTTTAGACATTTTGGCGGATATGGACGCGCGAGTCTATAAGGAATTACGCGTCTCTTATTCTAAATTTTGTTGAAACACATCGTCGTTGCCTCCACTGGTGAGAGGAGGGCTGGTTCATTTTTCGCTCAGTAAAAGCGCTGCTAGCAATCTTACTACGCGGGGTCATAATTTGTACTGTAACTATTTTTATTTTTTTATTAGAATATAATTATTAAACCTTAATGTATTCAAATATACAAATAAAATAAAATTAATTTAATGAAAAGTAGACTATTCAAAATCGGAAACATAGTATTTCGAAAAACTCTTATTTGTTAAGGAATTTTGATGATATTAACATTGTATAAGATCAAGTTTTCATCAAAATGAGTTAAGTGACATTTTTCCACAAGCCACAGGTTAATCATAAAACACACACAATACTAGTATATATAGCCTAATCTAATCGAATTGTTTCGATGCAGAGTATTGCGATTTGCTAATAACTCAGCTATATTGTGTACTACTAAGAGTTTATGATTAATATATTTATAATACAATAACATTACATTTAACTACTTTTACTTACATTAATTTTACTTCCAAAATTCCGATAAGAGTTACGTCGACGTTCCAAACGCAGATCCATAGAGAATACCATAGATTAATCAAGCTTTGACGCTACCGATGTTAAATGATATGATATATATAATGTTATGTTTGTTACAAATTTGTTGTTAAATATTGTTTATCTTTTCTCCTCTTATTGTTGGAATAGAGTATAGAAATATGTCAATGCCAGCATCAGCATATTGCTTTGTTGTATTTCATTTATATATGTATTCATTATTATATTGTTTTGCGAAAAACAATTATATTTAGTATTTATACGAATAATCGCAGCTTGATTACCGAGACAAGTTTTTGCATAAAGGTTGTGAATTTTTTTCGGTATGCAAGGGGGATTTTTACGTGTAACTGTTAATGATAATATGTGATCGAGAAGGTCGCAGCGCTTTATCTTTTTTAACTACTATTATACAGGTGAAACACAGATACACAGAATTCTACTTCGAAGTAATATTTATTTAAACTCAGCCCGTCGTTTATTGTAAGTCTGTCTATGTAAGCACTGGCATGAAGGGTAAAGTGTCGAGTGATGAGGATGACACATTGTACAGTGTATAACATTTTGCCTTGTTGTTTCACTGTACACTCTCAGTGCACACTTACACACAGTACAAAGACAGATTACATATAACAATAGCGAAGTTAACGGGTATTTATGCAAAAGAAATACATCAAATTATTATACATAATTATTTAGTATTAGAAGAAAATATCTTCATATTTTGTTAAATAAATCCTTTAAATGCTCAGTTTTGTAAACTGGATTGTTAATAAGAGATTAGAAGGTTACCTTTTGTGAATGAAACTCCCTATGTTTCAAACCTTGCAATAACATATTGACAATTTAAAAAGCAGATACAAATTAATTTACTGAGATACTGAGATACTGTTGACATAAAATCAATCAGTTATTCTATTCAGGTCTTCATGCGTCAGCTTATGTCATCTACAGATTTTATTTGTAAATTTATATATGTATCAATAAATAACTAGCCAAAAATTTTTGATTTCAGTAGAAATGTCGTTATTTAAAAAGCAAGAATATTATTCTTAATAATAGATAGCCCTAAATGTGAACCCCTAATACCAAAGATTATTTTGAAGATCAAAATAATTGACAACATTAATTTTTTTAAATAGGATTTACCCATAAGTTATAGAATTTTATTTATATAATCGAATAATGCAAACTTAGCGACTACAACAACGCGCTAAGCGAAGGTAGCGGGCGAAAGAGCCGTTTACGTGTAACATAACAATCCTCTTAATAGATAGAAACGCAGACATGTTTAAGTATGCACAAGCATGTCTACTACTTATCAAGTTAGCAGAAGCCAGTAATGACCCTCAAATCAGTATGTTGATTACAGCATAGAAGTAGTGATAGTAGATCTTGACAGAGGGAAACACAAAGTCGTTACGTTACGAAGGAAGAAGCCAAAATCTGAGATTCCTAACTCCACAAAAGCCATTTCACACTATACTTAAACCCGCCAATCACACAAATACTTCGATCAACTCTCTGAAGCGTATCCGACGGAGAGAAATTGAAGAATGAAAGGTTTTTTTTTATTCCTTCATAACATAACTTCCAAAATTAAAATCACCTATCGATTCACTCCTTAAAGCTTTATTTATAAATAACCTAACAACAACGATTTCATTATCATCGGCTGTCGAGAAGTTCTTCAAGCAACTAAAAATTATAACCTCCAAAGCAACCAGTGCCAAGAGAACTAAAGCAGACATGGGACAAGTCTAGACACAAAGTTTCAAAGATATAATTAAATATTTAGGCAACGTCTTCGTATGTGGCAATATTTCAAACCATAAAATTCATCAAATCCTGCTAAAGGTGAAACTCGAAGAAGCAGAAGCCACAATCTACAATAATTAATCCTCAGAGGTCATAAAAGGAAAACAGGTGATGCGTCACATGGCATCTTACAGTGCAACTGGAGGCTTGAAAATGAAAGGAGGCACTCAGGAGAAACCACATCCCAATACCCATTTTAGTCAGAACTCAAGGTACGAGCCCAATCTCTAACGTGAAGTACCAGGGTGCGGAAAACAACTTGGATCATACGCAATTTTAATATTGAAGAAGTAATTATAGCCATCATCACAGCAAAGACGACGGTATGGCGAAGAGATACGCACAATAGCATCAATTCTCACGAATGGCATCATAGAGCAAGACCGAGCATAGTGCTATCGGCTCTTAGTCGATGTAGACACTGACATGAATTCTTTTTTGAAAAGATTATTTTCACAATTTATAGCCAAAAGAGGCAAGGAGCAACTCGAAATCTCTTAATGATGAGAAGATATTGGTTTCTAGGATATGTTTTGTCTGTTTTTTTATGATATATGTATGTGGTCACGTTCATAGATATTACGGAACTGTAAGAAGTATTGGCCATTATTTACATTGACAATGCATCACCATTAGACAGACTCACTTAACCTTCAAATTTTGATAAAAATGATTAATTTTATATTGCAAGTTGTAGCAATAATCTTGTAACATTAATGTAATTGTCATTTGTCAAATGATAATAATAATTGAATTTTTATATTATATAGTTTGATTGATTAATACTGCCATTTACATTCATATTTATATACAAATTGAAATTAACACATTATGATTACATTTTAAAATTAATCAATCGTAACCTACATCTAATATTTTTAACTTCGTTTTGCTAAAAGGTTTTATAATTTACGATAATGGAAAGGTTTTTGTGTTTGTTTAAAGAATGGTAAATGGTCTGAATCAATCCCGTTAAGTGCTTTTCAACAGAGCTTTATTGCTTGTATAGCGATGTTAAGTGGATGAGTCGCAACCTGCAGAAATGTCTATTGACACCCCTTCCATTACCTAGGTGATCTTTTAAAATCTTATTCGAGTTAGGACTCAAAACAAATATATATATTCTGTAACAACACTGACATATATCAGATACATAGTGCGGAAATAGATTTAATTATCATATTTACATGTTAATTGTTATTAGTATATAAAAAAAATCATGGAATAGAAGGCATTCATTTGAAGTTACTTGTAACTATTTTGAGACGCTATTCTAAGAAGACAGTGCTCACCATAAAGCATAAACTAACGTAAATAACTTCAATTGTTTGCTGCCTTATTGTTAACTTTAATTACATTTTGAATTAATTTTGTAATTAAAACGGAAGCTAGAGCGCGGCGCGTGAAGTTTAAGTGGCTGGAAACGGATCGACCCGACCGGGGATGAGGCGCGGGTGGAGGGGCTTTTAGATGCAATCTCTGAGTGGATTAATTAATTCTGAGGTGCCGGTTATCTCCTGTTATCATTTAATAAAGTTATGTTAGGGTATAGAATTCTCGCTTTACAGCGCTGCGATGATCTGCGCCCGGATCAACAGTAGTATTAAAGTGGAATAATTTGATGCGTGCCAAATCTGTTATCGTATTGATATGTCGTTTAATGTTTCATGAGATGTGCAGGCATCACCTGGCATGATGAAAATAACGAATTCAGAATGCTTTTCAAAACAACACTCTGTCGGTGCTACATTATGCATGAAGCACTCCATTTACTGATCCGCTCAGGAGTTCTACTCGCGGCTCGTTAAGCGCTTACATTACCTACAAGCACTTATTGATTTTGTGAGATTGATGTAATTTATATTTTAGAAAGCCTCCAATGCCACACGCAATTGTCATTTTTTTAAAGATTTTCTTTTTTCATTCATGTAATGTTATGCTTTTTTTTTATCATTTTTCCTTTAAAAAGGATTAGTCGTATTTATTGAATCTAAATATACCTTGTGACCTCAAAAGAAGATGCTTAAGTCATCTTTTTTATTATTTAAAAGAGTAAAAAAGTAATTCGTTTTCATAGAGTCATTTATATTTAATACTTATATATGATAAATTTATGGTCTATAGAAATAGTGGTGGTTGCGGGAACTTGAAGGGAGAGTTAGAAATGCAATATTAATAGTAGTACCGAGTGGCAGCCTGAGTGCATTTACTTAATGGATCATAGGCGAAATGTTAAGGCTAAAGAAAAAATATTAATAAAATCTAGATACAAGTCAAATAAATTAGTTATATTTTATGATTTATGTAACTTTTTGGGGACGTGTTAAGTTAAACAAATAAAAAATGATACTTCCGCTGTTCAAATAAAAAATAAACTTATACGACACCTCTACGACGTTAGGAAAGAGTGGGATACATTACCGGAGTGGAAAAGTTAAAAAGCTTAAATGTATCTCCGGCGCGGCTAAAAGTGTCTGACAAAAGTTCGACTTCCATTTTAAAAAGCTCCATTACAAAACATCGAGATTCGCTTCCGCCACAGTGCCGCCACCATATCTGGTATGCTGACGGTGGTTTGGAGAAATAGAATGAGATCCAAAATTTAGGCTCTATTGTTTTATGGATATAAAATAAATACACGAACTTAAAAACTAATATTTTAATAGAAAGAAAAAGTGATGTACTTGTAAACTAAATAGATACATACGTCATTATAAATTTAAGTTAGTTAATTTACAGTTGTTACTTATTACGGCCGCTAGAATTTAAGCACAGAGCTTGTTGTTTTCTGAAGCGTGTCTCTATCGTGACCCAGTGCGATGCGGTTTTTTCACGTTTTGCGATGCTAAACTTGAATTCGTTACATGAATTCATATAGGTACTGCGACTGACCACTTTTAATACATTTGAATAAATCTTTAGAACTTATATTCCTAACAATATATGTACATTGTATATTAAGGTAATTAATATTTCTAACACTTTGCTAATAGTAACTAATAGCTGGTAAGTTATGCTTTTAAATTTGAACTCATATTAATTAATTTGGTCATTTATTAAATAATAATGTAATATGAAGTTTTGACTAAAAAGTACCGAAGTATTTATAATAAGTATATTTTTTCTCATCTAAATCGTACTGTACTTTGTAAGCCAAGTAACATAAAATTAAGTACGAAAATACTAATGCATCTTTCATATTAAATGTATTAATAAGACGAAGTTTCAAGATTATCTTTAGTAGTACACGGTTCCATATGGATATCGCTGCGCAGAGCAAAGTAAGTTGAATTCGAGAAGAGTTGTAAGGCTTTGGCTTCGAGATAGTGCTTTTAGGCCCTAACCCCGGGGGTGATGCAGTGGGTCCGTGGAGCTTCTTAAAATGTTTTCACTTATGTATATCTGGGAATACATTACCCTTCCTTCGGGTTACTTGAGGCGCACACTTACTTCTAACACAAAATTGAAGTGACGTAAAGCTTTCACTCGGCTCCCGGGTGTACGTTAACTTAAATTACGTTGTATTTGAAATCTGAAACATATAGCACTTACTTATTATCTCACTGAGGATTCAATTTTTATTTGCGCAAATTCTTCGTAAATACAATAAAAATGGCAAAAGTGGCATTGCGTTATTTCCCTAAAAAATATGTAATTGCGAAAGAGCTGAATTGTTTTTCATTCGGATTTCCATGGGATATGCAGCTTCTCGTGACAGGTTTTCAATTTGTTTTAGGAAATGTAATAAAACATATGTATATACATATATATGGATCATATACTACTATAATTATTAAAAAAATCCAATGACAGGTTAATATTATTCAAAGTTGTTATATCTACAGTCATAGGACTCATCGGTAAGTAATTACATATCTAGGCTTTCTTGCATCTACAATAATCACTTAGTTTAATTACGGGTGTTAATTACCGCCGATCTCGCCGGTTCAAATTACGTACTCTAAAACGCATTAGCGCCTGACAGCTGGAGATTATCCGTCTAAGCGACGATGGCCGGCCGCCGCGGGACCAATGCTATAATGAAATTTAATGAGTCTTAATCGTCGACGACTTAATGAACGAACTGTTAAGATAAGTGCCCATACCCACTCCTGAGTGCCAAAAAAGAAAAAAAGAACCGTACATCCCGGTAGCTTTATGCAATGTATTAGACTACTAGATATTCTGTTTTTGCAACATAAAAATAGTAAAATGTAATAGTAAAACTTTTATTTTTATTTTTTAGAGTAAATATGTGTAGAGTAAATAAAATGTAATTTTATGATTGATATATTATATTTTTACTGTGTAAATTAAACGGTACAGAAACATTCTAAGTAATGATATAGGTTATGTCACATTAAATTTTAAGTGCTCATTTATTTACTTAACTTACATTAGTTTACTTTTTTAAATAAAATGAAGAAGTAAGTACATGACTTATTGATAGTCGATACATTCTTACAAACATTCGTCTATTTTAATTGTCCTTTATAATGTTAAGAATTTTTGTAAATCTTCTGAGTATTGCGTGACGTCACTCGCTTCGGAATTGTCTTTATCAAAGAAATTAATTCGATGATTCTTACTACGAAAACTACCGCGGCGTACATAATTATGACCTCTATTATAAGCTCGAGAAGGTTGATATTGTCCTCTCGGCGGATAAGAGGTGCGCGATGTGCTTGATGGGCTTATGTTACGTACGGGTCGATTTTGCCGTGGACGCCCAAAACGCTCAGCACCATTTTCTCTAAATCTACCACGAGAGTTCCTAAACGTAACTGCATTACTTCGATTCCATAAATAGACTGACTCTTCCCTATCCTGGCGGTACGACGCCTCCTCGTCCTTCACCCCTCTAATAGCATCCTTCAGTGCCGTGTAATTACGGGCTGTTAAAATAGTACTAATTTGACGATTTCTCAAGCTACTAACGAAACTTTTAATAGCTATTTTTTCGTTTAGCGACTGTAGTATCTTAAAGGCATTTTGATCGTCATCGGCTTGTGAAATTGTCAAATCGACAAATAAGTTTTCTATTTTACTCGCATACTGGTCTAATGACGATCCGTTTTGTTTTATTTGCACTCACTCATTGTGAATGGCCGTATCCGATTTATTTGTTAGTAAACGTGTCTGCATATCGCTTAGCTGTTCTTCACACGAGTCATATGATTCTAAAAGTCTTAACTTAGCATTTTGTGTTAGGCGACTTTTTAAAACAAATTTCATTAACATACTCTTACCTTTGTCATCCAGTGTGGAGTCGTACACCTCGATTGCGTCTATCAGGTTCCTAGTGACCTGCTCGTCACCTGTAATCACAGGGAGCATAGACTGTTGTAAAATTAAAAGTTTCCATTGTAATAGTTTTAACACCTAACTTCACCTTAGAACTCGATTGGAAGCTATAATCCGTAGAAAAAAATGTTTCAATTTGTAAATATACGTCCTTTACTAAATCGCAATATGACTGTATATCAGATAACGCTTGACCTTTAATTTCTTTATTTTCAATCTGTTTACTTAGAATATTTGAACACAAATAAAATTATTTTTGTAATTTAGATGCTTCGTTTAATTTTTGTTGTAATATATCCTTTGTTCTCCTAGGATAGCTTAATTTAACTATATTTTCTTAATATACTTTAGACCTTCGTATATATTTTTAAATCACTAGCCATTATATATTGTCCGACGATAGACAGAATTATTACAACAAAAGTTAAACATGTTTTAACAAATAATTATAATATATATTTTTTCATTTACATTAGACATTGCTTACAGTATACAAACATAATCTACAAAACAATTATAGTATTCGAATTAAAACAAAAATATTTTTGGATACCCAATTGCATTCTGCGTAGTATGCGTACGGATTTCACTTTACTCTTCCTTTGCACTATTTTACACTCACTCATTCAACACTTATTTATTTTCTCAACGTCACGGGGGCTGGAGCCTCTCGATGACCTTCGTAGAAAACAGTAGGTTCCGGAGGTCCTGGGTTTGATCTTCGGAAGGAGCGTCTTAGATTTTGCATCGTAGTTTCCTCCCTTATCCACGCCAAATGACATCTTTTATAAATCTTATAAACTGCGTATAATACTCCAATTCCCAAAATTGTGCAAATTAGGACTAGCACAACACTAATGGTAGATAGGTGTCCTTTTAACTCGGACGCTGTGTTTGCACCCAACGCATTCTGAGTAATAAAAACGTCCTCTTTCTCGACAGGTGAGCGACACATAATTCACTTTTTATTTTTCTTTTAATTTATATTTTATTACTATAAGTACTAACGCGTAACGCGACACGACCGAACTTAACCCGAACGCCGTACATGGCAGGGTCGCCATATAAGGATGGGTGTTCGCGGTGTTAATAGAAACAACCTCTCTTCATGAGTAAACATTTATTACTGTCCCCCTTAGGGATATGTATCAAGTATTATAATATAATATACATATATGTATATAGCTATGGGTATTACACTTCTTTATAGTTATAAGTTATATTTTTTTATATTATTATTTAATTATTGTTTTATTATACAAACAATATGTTGTACGAATTTCACATTATGTATCTTTGCCATTTATATTATAATCTATTTCTACATATAAACCGTACTATAATATAAAGCTGAAGAGTTTGTTTGTTTACTTAAATGAGCTAACCCAGGAACTAAAAGTCCGATTTGAAAAAAAAAAATGCATTTAGACACACATTTATACATCACTAGCGACCCGCCCTGGCTTCGCACGGGTGCAATGCTGATACTAAATATACTACAGAATGTCTTACAACGTTCGCAGTTTTTCAGTCGTTAGACAATACAAATTGCTATGTACCTGCTTTTTAAATCTGTAATAATATCTTCGAAAATATTCATTTAAATTACATACTGTAAAGGGCCATATTGATCTATATTAAATGCACAATGTATTCAATGGATAAGGATTAATGCTGAATTGCTTAAAATTGCTTCGAAAATAAGCCATTATTTTTCGTAAAAAGTAAAGGATAAAAAATGGTTGTTGTGGGTTATCCCTAAGAGATAGACATATACCATTGTGGACTTTTTTGAAGATCTTTTAAAGGTGTACAATACTGTAGTACATTATTTTGGTGTATCTCGTAGAGTTCAGCCAGCGTTTGCAATGTAAGCGCAAAAAATGTGTTTATTTACGATATCACTTCAGAAACCTCTAAAATTATCAGTGTTTCTCTACTATATTGTGCTATCTATTATAAAAAACCACATCAAAACCGTTGTGTAATTTTAAAGATCTAAGCATACATAGGGACATACAGCGATAACCGACATTGTTTTATCGAGAGGCGGAGCAGTAATGTAAAAACCGTAGAAAAAACACAAGTAAATTAATATAATACAAACATATAAAAACGCAATATCCTGATTGATTTTCAACGCAACCAAGTCTATGTCTTGCAGTTTCTAAAACAAAGATATATGAAACTTGGAGGAGGTTTTCGAATTAATTTATTATTATCTCATTTCGTAAAAAAACATTGAGAGGAGCGGTGCTTGTGGTGAAATGTAATTGACGTGTATCGAATGAAATTGTATCACGTGCATCCACCAATTCACTTAGAGCGGCATGGGGGAATAAGCTAAAAACCTTGTCCTCGATAGGTTAGGACCTTAACCGTGCCACCCTTATAGGCTGTTTCTTTACTTTTGTTTTTTATATCTATTTTAAAATATATTTGATTCAAATAGGTTCTTACAAGAGGCGTTTTATGACGAGGTTAATTTAAGGTAAAGGTACCACCAGTTCGGAACGTTGATTCGCCATTTCATTTGACCGAAATGAAACGTCAAATAACTCAGTAGTTGTATTCAAAAAGTACATACATATATTATGCACTTATGCCAAAATATTGTGTACTTATAACTTTCCGCGAGCAAACCCCCGTCGGGTAGATCTAGTGTTAATTATGATGTATTTAGTTAAGACGTAATTACAAATAAACAAAATCAAAAATATTAATATTGTTTAAGTTTACAGTAACTGAGCTGTCACATATTTTTTAATATTGTCATTATATTTAATTTTTTTCGAAAAATTCTTAATTTTTTAATAAAATATTTTACAATAATCTTTTGTCGTCTTACCAATTTGAAATAATTTTATCGTTAAGCGGTATTTGTAAAGCGTTACGAAGACTTGGTTTGAAAATATTTACTTATAATAAATATTCTATTACATCGGTATGACAATAGTATGTTGTGGGTATCTTGTTAACTGATTAGAGGCGAAGTGGTGTCATCTTGAAACGTTCCAATTACCGGGAATGGGGCCGGGTGGGGGTGGGGTGCACGGGGTGCGAATGATCCATTTCGAAAACTAATTTAGAGTTGGCAACTAAACAAAGAGCACTCTCGCAGATAATAATTAACGCTTGTGGTTTAGTTCCACTAAGTCCGTAACGTTTAAACCTCATCGACCGACTTAATTAAATGTTTTTTTTTTCAGTGTTTAAATATTAGTTGACGAAGCTAATTCGGTTTAGAACTCTGATGCAAAGCTAATAGCAATATCAAGCGTAGCAATATCATAGGTAAATATTTATCGTATTGAAAACCATCAATGTGATCGAAGTTTCGTTTTGTTCTTGTAAACTGGTTTCTAAGGTTACCATTTAATTTTTCTGCATCTATAAAACATTTTACTTTGTACTTTATAATCTCATGAGATATGTGGAGCAACATAATTTTAAAGTATAATTATTGTTTTATCATGTGAATGTAATCAACCTTGTAGAAAATTTATAGTAATATGGCAATTTGGTAGTAGGGCTTTGTGCAAGCCACTTACAGTGCAAGCCTGTCTCTGTAAGTATTACTCATCATCAATTCGCCACAAACCAAAATGACATATTCTACCGCCAAATAGCAATACTTGGTATTGTTAGATGCGTGGGTGTAAGGTTGCCGGTGCATTGGCGATGTAAATAATATTTCTTACTGAGAAATTATCAACGGGCGGCACTTACCATCAGGTGGCCCATTTGCAAGTGCGTCTTTCTATTTTATGTTTAGAACACGTGTCATAATTTTTAGTACTTTAATTTAAATAAACATGGTTATATAAGTACGTCATTGGGAACAGATAAACTTGCCAGGCTGAAAACGTAATAATATATATTTTTTAACTTTCCGAAGACTAAGGTACTCAATGAGTAATGTTTTTACTATTAATTTTTTTTAATTAACTGTTAATTGAATTCTATATTTTACGTATAATAATATAATTTTAATTGAATATTAACTAGTTAAGTAGAAAAAACAGGTGAACACCAGTCATTTTAACAATGGACATTCAGAATGGTTGATATTTCTTATAGTGTCAGTGATCATTGACCATTAGATGGACCATTCGCTCGTATGTCTTCTTAATAAAAAATAAAAAAATAATTGTTTACATTAAAATGATAACAATACAATCGGTTTAAGTGGTTTCCTTGCTAGTCTTATTTATAAGCTTCGAGTGCATATAAATTGTAAAATAACGCCTAATTACCATAAATATATTTGGCCTTGGTTAATAGTATATAATTACGAGACCAATGCTGTGGTTCCTTTCTATTTTTATAGGCTTGTCTTACGGACTTTCTGCTTTCACTGGTTTTATTTTTGGAGAAATATTATTATTTATTTAAAAAAACTTGCGTAATTAAAACATTGATTGTTATATTATAAAGGTTTTTAAGATCAACTGAGTTTTATTTTTGTTCATTTTTAGATTGTGATGTTGAATGTCTTATATCATAGCTATCATTAATAAGTCTTAGTTGTAGGGCTTTGTGCAAGCCTCTATGTGTAAGTATCACCCATCATCCATTCACCACAAACCAAAATGACAAATTCTACCGCAAAACAACAATACTTAGAATTGTTGTGTTTTGGTTTGAAGGGTGTCGTAAAATCCTAGATCCTAAGCTTGATGGCGTTTTAGGGATGTAATAAACGGTTAATGTTCCTTAGAGTGCCAATGTGCACGGACAGAAATAGTCGCTTACCCACAGGTGGGCTTTTTACACGTCCTTCTACCTCTTTTATGGTAATACTTAATTCATTTATTTGTTATTATTGCTGAAAGTATATGCTCTGAATTTTTGTTATTTAAGTCTATAAAAAATCCTAAATCAGTCTCGAGGTATAATACTAAACTGTAATGTTATTTTTGTGTGTTTTATTATATAAGTAACATACACAAAACACTACCCCATTAGAAATCAAGAAACATAAAAGCTTTTACAAAATAAAATGTAATATAGAAAAGGCACATTCTTTAATCAGTAAAGAGCAAAAAGCTGTGGCGGCACGTAGGGGTTTAAATCGCGTTATGTTAAAGTGAATGTCTCTGTCTTTGAGTGTTTGCGCCGCGGCCCTTGTCCAGATAAAAGCTTCTCCATTGCACGAAAAAGCACTCACTCCAAATATTGATTTGTTACTTCGCTACTAAAATAGGATATAGGTGTGTCTTCACATTCTTCTAGAAGCGGAAATGGACAGATTTCTTCCATTTCAGTCCATGTCCATCCGGTTTGTTTTAAAAGTTGTCTTGATAAACAAACAAGTTTTCAATATAGACATTTTGACAATACAGCTTTAAAGTATATATGATGTATGCTTGAGATATAATTTATCAAATACAGTTTTTATTTAAAATGTAAGGTTTGAAATCTTTTATTTTCTGTGTTCTGTATTGAACAATTGTTTTCGAGTTAGCCGTCATACCGATAATGTAGCTCATATATATTGTTTTCTCTAATATATTTATATTGTGTGTGAATATCAGAACTTATATCAATTATATATTATTATAAAATATTAATAAGGATTGCTGATATATACGTTTTACATATAAAAAATCATAGTCAACTTTTAATATGATTTTCGGAACATGATTTAGATATTAAGAAGTTATATTCCATGATATTATCAGTTCTGAATACATATTTCTTAGTACAAATAAGTACTTACAGAACCGGTGAAAGCAAATTGGCACACGGGCGGTACTTACGTCAAGCCTAAATTAACTATTAGGTACTTATTTAGGAACGTAATAAAAAAAAACTAGTCACGGCAATTAGTATTCCGATTCAAAGTGACGAAACAAGCAGTAAAGACTTGGTAAATAACTTAATTAAATATGAATACAAAAAACGGACTTGGTTATGATTTTTTTCCAAACACATTATACATAATTTAATATAAGCATGACCTTGCTAAAAATAAAAGTGATATATCGCTCGCCAATTAAAGTATTATGAGTTTCGTTAATGATTTCTCATTTGGGCAAACACGTAAAGAATTTCCTTATAAAAATAAGAATTAAAGGATTTCTTTATTAATATTGCGGGGCACTAATTGCAGGGTAGGTAACCTTCATTTAGTCGTGATGCCCCTGTTGGGGGCCGGCCAGGGCCGTACGTAGACACGGTAATAATGTACCTCGCAAGATTGCAATTATAACCTTCTATAAATTTACCCCTTAACCTAAACACAAATATACTAGCAAATCTCCGTAACTTATATATATATACTATAAAGTTTAAAAACTTTCCGAGGTATTTTTATATATTGTACAAAATATTTCTCTATTATTATTATTCTGCAATTGCTAAATTAATTTAGCGAATATATAAACGGCTTTGATTAGTTTATTTTTTAAAAAAATGCAAAATCTCATAAATCATTTTGAGGCAGATGCCGTCTGATATTAATGTAACTTGTCATTTTGTTCGGCAGTTTAATAAGAGATGTTGAATACGACTCTGGCAGGCAATTACAGTACCTATTACTTATTAACTTTCAACCGCCCTTAATGGTTTCGGTATTACAGTTCAAGCGGAATGTTGCTTTGGTTACATGCACAGTTTCCTCTTAATTAAAGATGTTAAGTAATAATTTTTACTTTTAATTGAAGTTTGATATTATTGACCTTAATAAAATAAAATAATAGGTTTACTTTTATTGTTAACTTTTTCAACACTAAATTTTGTACTAAATTTTGTATATATCGTAACAAGTATTTGTGTATTTCATAAAAAGATAAAAAATGCTCTCAAGCTTAAAGGTTTTAAAAGGATATAAACGCAATGACTTTATTGCTAAATTGCTTTAGTTAGATAAACCCGACCAAATCGAAACCACAAAAAAGTTATTAGCGTTATATATTATTCAGAGAAAGGAGACAAGTTATTACCTTTTGGAAATTTAACAGGTCATTACTGATTTTTTGCACTTAAAATATCAAAATTTCGACGTTTAAAAATATTTGAAGTGTTTTTGTAATCACTATTAATAAATAAAATTGTTACGTCTTAAAGCAATAACATTGGCGAAATGTTATCATCAACGCTACCGTGTCAAAGGAGTTGCACCGCGCCTCGTAAGTGGCTACAATAAACCTCTCGCTACATTAAGCTTCCGCTATTGCGCCGTTAGCGAGATAACGAGACCCAATGCCCGCACCGCACATAATTTATACCGTCCGAGCTCGTTAAAAACTTATAAAGACGCACATTGTTAGTGCGGCCAATATTCGCGGTTATCCTGGGATATACGACCGGTCTAACGACTGCACGCTCCATGTGAACCATTGCAACAACTAGCAACGAACAACTAATAGCCAACGAACAAAATTATCGGACTCCGCATCGCCTTGTAGCCCAGTCGCTTAAACTTCTTTTACTATACCTAATCTACTATTACTAAAAATGGAACTCGTTAAGAATCGTTGGAAAGTGCTTTTTCAATTTTATTGCAAATGATTACTACAGGTCCAATGTGTAGCTGCATAAAGAACCAGTAATGGAAAATCCATGTGCTGATCCAATCTGCCAAGCTTTTAGGCCGACTAGCCGAGTGTTTCGTTTTACACTCAGTTTAATATGCGAGCAATTAAGGAATGAGTTAAAAATGCAGCACCCTCGTTCTATTGACGCCTTTGTACTAATTTTATTTTAAAATATTATTAGTGCAGTTATTATAAATTTATAATCAAATTTATTATACGCTACAGATTTTAGTGTATACCGCAGTACTTGTTTATCTCTATTGCTAAAGAGCACTTAAATTTGTATTTCCCATTTTATGTTGTAATAAAACACAAAATAACTTTATAAGCTTTGCAGCAATATCGATTAACGAAACTGGGTAGGTTTGGCGACGCGGTCGGGCGGGTGTGGATCACGGACTCTAAACACAAATCAACAGCGATTCTCCATTTGTTAGACACGGGAATGTAATTATGGCCGGAACACTTAGCGGGCGGCGCGGGGACTGCAGCGCACGTCATTCAAGCTTTTAGTTCTGCTCGACAACGATACTTACTTTGGAATGGTGGTGTATGCTCAAAAATACATTCGTTCGATTGCTGGCCAAAAAAGCGGTACCGAATTTTGTATTTTTATAACATTCTAAAAGGCGTAATAATGTTTAATGTATACTGTATTTATAAATCGAGGGAATAATAATTTAATTTCAATTTGTGTAATACTATTTACATTTTCAAGTCATTTAAATAAACTGGTTCAGTTTTAATTGCTAGCAAGAGATTGAGATGCCGATGATGCAATTCTGCATAAAGTGTAACTACACTTTCATTAAATTGAAAGAAAACTACAATTATTTACTACAAGTTTACTTTTACCGGCGGTATTATATTAATCTATTAATTGCCTTTCGCGTGTAAGTTATTGTAAGTAATATTAGTGTATTTAAATTAAACGATACGTTAACAGCGTGCGAGCTAAGGCAGAAGTGCTGAACCGGTGCCGTGACACGAGTTAAACTAAATTAATAAACTTGCAGCAGTCTCCGGCTTTATTAAAAAACACTCATTAAAGCAGAGAAAAAGTAGGTAAAGTCGCCGGCGGGGACAGCGCCGCTAATTGCGCCGCCTTTATTGCTTAAATAAAGTTTTAGTGGGAAACACAAGTTTTAATTAAAAATGTGAGAATAGTTTTTAATAAAGGACGGACTCGGAGTGCGAATATTGCGAAACTTTAAGCGATACGCTTAGCTTACGGGAAGTCCGGTCATATTACGTCTTGCGCTCGAACCTATTGACCGTAGGTTTGCCTTTGTCTTGAATGTAGCGCTTTAGAGGAATTTATGCTTATTATAGGTCAACGAGTGAAGCTACCGTAGGATGTTTACGGTGCTGTTTTCAATATATATGTTTGTATGTATATATATAGAAAGTTACTTTTTTTAAATTGCTTAGTAATGACTCCATTTTTGCTGTTAATTCTTTAATATAAGATGATGGACTAGGGCAAAAAAAAAATTCAATGTACTTATTTTTGTTTATGGTGATATCATTACTATGCATCAATATAAATGACAAATAGCACGAGTAACAAGAGAAACTAATAATGGTTGTGATTTACGCCCGCCCTTGTTATTACGACTCATGCGAAATGTAATTTCGGCATACTGCGTGTAGTGTGGTACGCACACATTGAACAAGCGAGTGTGCAATACGTTTAATAAAGGAGGGACGCGAAGTAAATCCTTCAATTTCGCCGGCACACAGCGGCGTATTCTCGTTAACCGTGGCAATAAGTTAAACGGGCGGGCGGGCCGGTGGGCCGGTGCCGCGCGGCCGCTGCGCCACGCCGAGCCTTCGTCCGCTCCAGGAAATTAAAAAAGGTCTTGAGCCACAACGTCGAACCGCGGCCTTTCGCTGCCACGTATTCGCCATAGCTTTAGAGACACTAATTACCTCGTGTTACTTGAAATGGAAAAACGATTAGGTGACTGGTTACTGGATTTGGTTCTCGATAAAAAAATAAAAAAATGTAATTACTTTTTTATTAATAATTAATTATATTATTGAATACAATGTCCATTCAGTTAGTATAATATTTGAATGCATATAGTATACTCAAGGAATACTAATACAATAATGTCAATTTAACTTTCTGCATAATTCTAAAACACAAAGGCTTATATGTACAGTTCTAAAGAAATTACAAAGAATATAAATGATTGCATAATTTTAGTGCAATATACTTAATATCAATATTTCAGTTCGTCATTTCAACCAAAGTTAGATTGGTGCGAACTTAGTTCAGCAAGATTGCTTCATATCGAGGTAATATAGGCCGGGAGTAATATCTCTCTAACAAAGAATACACACGTTCCCTCCCGACTTGACTGCACTCCCAATTAGATGTTCGATGAAAGTGTAATCAGACGTTGGCCGGATCCGGGACGTAATTAAACGGCGCAGGCGAAGAGTGATTTATTAATAGAAAAGCTCGAGCCGTAATGAAATACTGAGCGGACAATGGCGGCAAGGGCGGCCCGCCCGGGGAAATTAAATTCTCAGAGACGTTGCTCGGACACTGGACATACACTTGCCGTTTCTTTGCGGCTACCGTTGACCACCGGTTGCTTAATAATGTACACTGTCCGGCAGCTATCGACTCTACTACTCGCAAGCGGCTACCTATCGTGGGGACGTATGGACGGACGAGCATAAATTTGTCGACGAGGGAATGTAAAGAAGATTGGTTTTCTACGGAAAAGGGTATGGAGAATGGGGTGGAATTGAATTTAGGCTGGTATTCACTAGCGATGGAATATTATATTCTTAGTGGTTTATATATATGTTTATTTATACATTTCAATAATTACACTAGATTTATTTGATTAAAGGGTTCTTTAAAAGCAAAACGTTTATCAATGAATCAAAGAGCACACACCTGCAGACTGTTTACTACAGGTTTTAAAGCTGTTGTTGGTGTACTTTTCAAATTAAAGCATTAAAGTGTTCCGACCCCATCATTATATTAGAGTGTTGTTCCATTCCACCCCGTTTTCTGGCGCCCGCCCTTAGCACTGCGCCCGAACCACGACGTCGTGTCGGCCTTCTTTCGGCTGTCGCTCGCGCTCGGCTCATTCCGCCGCAAGCTCCCGTTGAGAGTGGACGTGTTATTTTGCCTCTTCTGAGCGGCAAACTTTACACGTGTTCGTTCATTAAAAACATTCACGATATTTTCTTAAAACTATTGTGAAACATTTTGATAGACCGAGGCGATATAATTGTTAAGATCGTCAGCTCGAGTGCGTTACTAGCTGCTATTCAGACTTCATAATTCAGAAGCGATAGAGGCTATAAATCGTATTCAAAGTGACAATTTAAGTGGACAAGCGAAATTTGGTTTAGTGTTTTAATATAATAACTGTGAAATTGTTGTTCTGGATTTGAAAGTCACGTTGAAAACGAGCACTTTTAGTTAAAGTGTGTATATTTCAGCACAAGACAACATCTGTAAAGGTAAGCTTAATAATATTAAATTACATTGTAGGTGATATAAGGTAAAATATTAATAGAATAAAAGTTTTTGTCAGTTATGTATACAATATTGAAGCGTTTAATATGTTTACTTGATTTTGTTTATATGACAATTGGTGTGTATTGATGTGTATATATGTGATTGTTTATTTATAGTAATTACTATTTCCTTAAAGTTTATTTTTTATATTAAGTCATATACTTCAAAGCTTAGATTTTCTTGCACTCGTTTAATTGATTTTGTTGAATGGGTGTAACTAACTGCATGCTGCAGTGCAATTGTTTCCAATCGCGATGTTACATGATGTATGAATAAGCTTAGTTTATTAATTTTAAGATAAAATTAAAATATCAAAGAGTATTTTTTACATACAGAACTAGAAAATTAACATTTTCGTACATATTTAAAAACAAATCCTTTACTAACAAAAGCTCTATGTTATTAATCTTTAATTAGTATAAGAGTACATTAGAAAGATAAGTACATACGTATTTATCTTGTGTAAGTTGTTATTTATGTTTATGCGATTGTTTCTACGACAACATATTAAACACCCATACAAACATAGTTAATCCTATATGATTCGAGTTATTAATCATTGCCATTGGGCAGAACTGACGCAGTAATGAACAAATTTTGCAATTATGTATTTAATAAATAAGATTAAAGGTTGTTGTCTTTTGTTTTTTTATGTATTTTGTGATTAGGTAGTAAGAAAAACGTATATCTAAATAAATTGTTTTTGTTATAGAATTATGTATATGTTGACATTTCTAAAATAAATGTTAATAGACAAACCAAACAACAAATTAATTAGAAAAAAATAACCTAAAATCTAATACCTAAGTTTTCATCGCCACGCAATGAAGCAGCATGGTGGATCGAACTCTAAAATGTTGTCCATATGAGGAGAGAAACCCTCTGCACTATTGTGGGATATGTACGAAGTGTTACTGCTAAAATAATCGTTATACCGAACAAATGGTACTTTTATTTAAAAATTGCAATTTGTTTTTATTTCGAAAAATATTATCGCTCATCAACGTAATTTATTAATAAATATCTATTAAGGTATAGTCACATCTAGATATATACATATCCATAAGTAAATAATGACATTATTATTTTATCACACGCTTTACATGAGCAGAACAAAAGAAAAAGCAACAAAGTACGTCTAGTGGATTAGTGACGTCGCATGCGCTCCCATGACCCCGCATAATGACTCGCCACGCCCGTCGCTTGTTATTTTAATTGTTGTGTCTTAATTAAACTTCGTTCTTAGACTCTTTCCCCTCCGACAACACTCGACAACAGCTGGAATCACTTAAACTCAACCTACTGCAGGACAAAGTCTTTATATCGCCTTTTGAAGTTGTAGTTTGAATACAAGATAATTTATTTCGTCACGCCGACACGTCCAACACTTGTAAATACTAGCAATCGCCTACTTATGGTATCGCGGTCATTTAAGTATTTAATTCACAAAATTTGACATCAAATAACAAAGATTTAATTAAACTTCTACTTAATATATTATTTTATTATTATTAGTATTATAACGATTTTATCGATGATATATACCTATACATAATCTCCTTAACAAGATTAGGCTAATTAAACAAGCCCATTCTATGTTAAAAAATAATTATTATTTTAACGGGCTATATTTTAATTAATAATGATATAATTTATTAGTATTCCAATTAATGAAGCGGTCGGTAATTCTAAACTATCGTCGAATTAAATTTAATTAAAATGCGGTCTCAGCGCTATTAAAATGTAATGCATTTAGTCATCATTTTAATTGTTATAACATAAAATAATCTCGATTATAACATGTTACCACAGCGTAATTTAATCGCTTTGAAAATATATCTTTCTGTTCTTGTCTTTTTGTCAATATGTTCTTGAACTAAAAATAATGCTTGTATATAATGCAATCTAGAAGTACTAGATACAAAAGGTGTACAATCAAGGCGGGATTTAAAAAAGAAAGTATTCTGCTTGAATTAGCCTTGTATTATTTAATATCTTGTACATATTGTTTCGCGAAACGACGAATGGTCCTAACGAAAGTCGACGACCGTGTTTTGTTTTCAATGAGTTAATATTGCGTATTCTGTAAGTGCTACTATGGCTACTAAAATATTTAGAATTAATTATACAAACATTAACTAATTAGGTTGCGTATTGTGTCCCAATTATAATTGATTCCATTAAGTAAGCTTTGGCTATAATTGAAAGTAGACAGTTTCTGCACAAGAGGGTAAGGTAATTACAAGATCCAATTTAGAATTGCCAACTCTACACTTTGCTGTTAGTTTGAAACAAAAGCTTAATTAATTAAGTCGAGAACAATTTAGTTCGGAGCCGTAATATTCTCAGCAATTACGCGAAATTCGATGTGTTTTGTAGTCGTCGGTAATTGCCGAGTCTCGGATCAGATTGTAACCGACACTAATACGGCACACATCCATTAATTAAACAGTGAACGCAATCAGAGCTAATTGGAAAATCTAATAATTAATTAAGAAGCTTGAAACTGTCGCTAATTATAATTATTTTTAATTGGATAATATTCTAATTGGTTCGTTTTATTTGTATTTGTTTTTAAATAATAAAGAGAAAACATATGGGGATTACACACATACATATATACATATATTTATGTGGAGCAATATAATATCATGGATTAATAAAAAAATATAATATGAAGAACATTGTAAGTATCGTTAGTTAATTAGCATATTCATAAATACATATATTAGTGTCACTGCCGTCAAATCTGGTAAAGGGATAGTAGTCAATTTTAATGTATAGGCCGTGATAAATCAGCGGCGGTGTCAGTGAGATGGGATAGGTAGGCGCGAGTAACGAGACACATATCCGGCTGTATATTCCCAATTAGTGAGACGGCGAGCGCGGGAGCGAGCGCGGACGGCGCAGCGGACGGCGAAGCGGACGCGGGCGCGGGTAGGACCCGCGGCTAGCTGGACACCGCCGCCGCGCGCGCTCGTTACTCTCCCGCCTCGTTACGGGAATTGTTTGTTCGAGTATGTAAAAATGTGTTTATTTGCACGTACGCCTCAGGCTAAAAAATATATATGAAAAGACCCTTTTAAGACTTTTAATGATTTCCCGGCAAAGGGAAATTGGGTTAGTTATTTTCCCCAGGGTTGCCCCTCGTTAAGTTTTAATGGGGTAGCTAGCTACGACGTAATCAAACGTGCTTATTTAAGTTAACGACGTTTACAGGTTTGTATACTTTGTTGTCAATAGAAGTTACTTAAAGAAGACTGCTCGTAGTTACGCCTTTGTTGTACTCAAATAAAGACTTTTATAAAAAGAGTGAAAATGTACGAATGCCGCAAATAGCGATTTCTATGGAATCATTAATTAAGAGAGTTTTCAGCGTACAGCGCCTAAGGAACATGTTAATAAGTAACAAGCTAGAAACAGAAGAGTTTCCGGTGCGGGCAGTCCAAGTCCCTGTATAGGCAGAACGCCTAATTAATCTTCAGTAAAATGTCGACGTCGCTTGTTTTTGCCAGGAACTCAGCTCATTAGAGCGACGAAGCATGTTGATTACATTCTGTTGCGCTTATTAGCGAAAACTCTCATTAGGGGCCACTATTGTTGTAATTAAACAAGCATCAACGTTTTCGATCGAAACCCTCATATCGACGCGAAATCGCCCCTATCCAATTGTAATACTGCGTCAAGAGGTTCAAGTCGTGACTAGCGATAGAGCTGTGTGAATTTAATTAACAACTCAATAGTTACGCAGATTGAAGGGGGAGTTCTTGTGTTTTCTGACAAAATTCCATTGTTATCTTTGGTATAAAAACTGAGGCTTGTTTAGAAACAAGTTACACAATTACGCGAACGTACTTGCTTCCGGGCCCCGGCGGTACGTTGTCGACGGGTGTGAGTTTAATTGGAAGACGAGAGCCGGCGGCGCGACTCGGCGCGGTAGTAGCTACCTCCCTAACACTTCTAATTGGCTCGCCAGCACTAACAGGAGTGCTTTTCTCTAAAATGTTCGTTCATCGTCATTACTTATAATAGGGTCTCGGTACTCGACTACACCTGTCCTATTAAATCTGTGTTTACAAGACTTTTAAAATATCAAACAAATGATGTGTAAGCGAAGAAAGAATATCATAAAAGTTTCTAAACATAAAATATATCGTGCATCTTAATTGCTTTAAAATTATTAAGTTGTTGTTATTAGCATTAGATACTTTTGATTTACATAGCAGTTCAAGGAAAATAAATAGCGTTCTTGATTCATACAAAGATCTCGCGATGATTGTTTAGCCTTAAAACAGTTTATTAGGATTTATTTTGTACCTACACATTTGTCAGACTTAATTGCCCCGTTTATATTCTTGGTAATATCTATCTGTGTCAGCATTTGATCAGAATTGATTGGCTATAATATGTTTTGATTGTCGCCTCACGTTTGTTGCGCGTGCGCTGATACGACGAAACGGCTGTAAACATTGCTTTAATTGCTTATTGAGATAAATGTATTTGAATAACAATCGATTGCATTTATAAGATCTTAAGTAGAATTGTAAGTAATAATACATACATTACTTTATAATAATTATGAAACTAATAATAATTCTAATATTACAAATAAATAATGTTTTGCATTTTATTGAGATATACACGTCGAGTGCCCTGTAAAGTTCACAGGACAAAGTCCACAAGGACTAGTGGAACCAAACTATTCATGGAATCGAAGAGATTAAAGTATAAAGAGAAATATTTACCCTCCATGGAACGTGAAACATGAATAAGAGTCAGTATAGCCATTTGTAAAACTCGACTGGTTTGTGAAGACTGCGTCCGATGCACGATGTATGTGCATCGGTTCTATCGAGAACGACGCGTCGAGGCACACTTCACAGTCCGGATATGAGCGGCTATTTAATTTCCGCGCCGCCAATGATCGTTTTTGTGCCTAGTTATATATCAATTTTAAAATTTCTGATCTCGTTCGTTGCATGAGATTTTATTTTTGGATAGATAAGTACTCATTAAGAACATTATTATTAAGTATTTATTTTGTAAATGAGTAATCAAACCAAATTATTTTTTCTAAATTTACAAATTGAATAAAAAATGTAAAACTTGAAATACATGCTTAAATGCCCGTTTCAAATAAAAAATAACAATACCTTATATCAATAAAATTGAGACGGATGGAACGTACGTTGAAGCTATACTAAAACGAAAGCAAATGAAATCTTCAAAATCAGATCGTAAAAAGAAATATATAGTCGAACTTATAATACGCTAGTTGTTAATCTGTCGCTTCGCTGGGCAAAAAAAAGGGGAAAAGATCAACGGAGTTCAAACAATTAATGGTCTATAAGCATCTAAGGACGACTCTGCGTCGATTGATCATAGTTTCATATATTCGATACGTACACGTTTCTCACGTGATTGACGTTGAAAGAAAATTACATATATACATTATATATATAAGATTGATACATATATACAGACAATATAAGCAGCTAAATTGCCATAAAAATGGCATGATTACAATTAAAATCCAACTACATACGTTCAACAGATAGACGGCAGTTCGTTACACGCTAATCCGCAAGTCAGTGGTAATATATGATTCAGTTGAGGCGGCATGATTCAATCGTATTGCACGCCCCGCGGCGGATTTAATTAGCGCTAAGTGAATCGTCGACTGATTCACTACACCAGCGCTTTAAACATCTTCTGAAAGTTTATGCAATTATTGCACGATGAGATTTATTTTGCTTGGTTCTTGGAGAAAGTGCATGTTCATATTTTACCTTTGATTTATTTATTACTGCAAAATTAATTTGACACGTTAATAATAACCATTTAACTATTCATCGTTTATCACTATTTATTATTGGATTAGAAATTTATTAATGAAATGCTATCATTTATTATTAGGTATTTTATTTATTTTTATTTGAATATTACATTAACCATTTAACCATTTTTAAAACATTTTAGTTTTAATAATAATATCGATGGAACCGAATACTAATTTTTGCTAAGTAAATATTATAATTTATATTAACGAGATCTGATATAATATTTCTTATACTTAATCATAAACCGATAAAAATAAACAGCAATATAAAAAAATATGCATATTTTTTTTATCAAAAAATCATTCATAGATTATATTATTTGTGATACGACATACAAGTATTCAATATTTTTTTCAACGAAAGCGTGCTAAATACCGAACATACCGCGAATATTCGGCCTTAGTAAGTTATTACTTATTACATAATGGAGAGAAATTTGTATTCGCAATGAAATACGTTATTTTTAATGTTATACTTTATTGTTCAATACTACTTTGAAAGTACCTACGTTATTTATATAACGTAAGTTTCGCATTTAAATATCAAATCCATAAAGTTTTATTGCTATTGTAACATTGCGACTGCTGCTTCGCTGACCTTTATTGGCCTCAAAAAAACATTAGGTTACTGTTTATATTCTTGGTAATGGTTATTTAAATGAGGAGACTTATTTAATTAGGTGTACGCAAAATTACATATTATTCACCTTTATAAATATGCCAACATTTTTTTTAATGTACATATAAATTTTAAAAATCATGATATAATCACGATCACAGCGTTTTTTAAGTCTATCAAATATGTAATATCTTTTATTTTAGTTAAGTAGGATGCTAATGCATTATCGGGTTAAAAATATATTCCAAGGCAATTATTTTAATAGATTCAGAAATTGCGCGCAGACACTATGGCAAGAAAGCGGCAATTAGGGCAGGTCGGGCACGTCGGGCACACGTTTGCTCACTGATGTTCCCGCATCACTCGCTCTGCAAGTCGACAACAAAATATGTTGCTTACTCGTTGCATTACAGCTCTTAGATACAGTCAACCTATATAAAATGCAACAACCTAAAAATCGCCTAGTACACCAGTATCTAAGTATTGTTATTGTAGAGTTATGAGTTATTACACCATTTTTATTTAATACTTTCATTAAATTTTATAACGACGATAGAAATAAAATAAAGTAAATATCTTCTTAATTACAAGTAAATAATAGGTAGTATTTAAGAATACTAAAATAATAAAAAAATGTATAATTTCAAATTGCTTTTTTATATATTTCTACGGAATATTATTTGTACATATATGTAATATTGAATCAAAAATGTAACATAACTACTTCAACATAGCTTATAAATTGCAATTCACTATAAGTATTAGATTTCTTTGCAGATTCCCGCCAAGCAGCCGGGACGATCTGTCTTATGCGATTATAATCTAAAGGGTAACAAATATAAAGTCAATGTTTACCTTCTAACAACTCAAATATATTGTTTAAATATTTTGTTTCGATGCGGTGGAATATCTTCTGTGATAGAGGATTTCTTAATGGAGAAACCTATATACATTTTAAGTGTATTATTTAAAAGCATATTCGTATATAATATCTTAGTACTTTTACTCGTCGGTGTACGTACCATCGCGAAATGAATTAAAAACCTTTTATCTATCCGGCACCACTTACTCATCAAATATTCTACCGCAAAACTTAACTACTTTGTATTGCTATGTTCCGGTTTGAAGGGTGTGTAAGCCAATGTAACAACCGACACGTCTCGATCACAAGCTCGACGGGGCTTGAACGGTTTTAGTATTGCTCATAATTCTTCAGCACCAATGTCTATGTGGGTCATTTCAAAATTTATTACATAATACAATGCATTAAAATGTTATTATTACATATGCGTATTCAACTACAAAAAGATTATTAGAATAAAAGTTGATCACGATTTATTTAAATCCATACTTTATATTGGCTTTTAAATCAATGTCTATAAGCAATTATTTTGTAAGTGATATTTAAATCTTCTAAATGTCACATTTATTACCCGTACTTGATAATAAATTTTCTTTAAATATTGCCAAAGAATTAAAATTACACATTATAGGATTTCTCAAAGGCAAACGAAGATTGTTATCATTGATTGTGCTGCACGACTTAATGTTATGGGTTAGTTCTGATGCTAGTCTGTCCCGATACACTTTGTTGAGTTACAGTAGTTTACTTAAAGATTGACTTGAAAGATTGAAATATAATTCAATTTATATATGCGCTTAAATATGCGAAAAAAAAAACAAAATACATAAAAAAATACGTTACATAAAATTAATTAACTTAGTTTCATAGCTGATGGCGAAGTAAATTAACAGTCCATGAATACGGTGAATTAATTAAATCACGCGATATAAGTAATCGAGCAAGCATAGTATCAATAATAAAATTGGATATACAATACTTTCTTGCGAAACTTTAAGGTAGTCTTATGTTTTGAGTGACAAATCCAATTTTATTCTCGACTGGCCTCCCGCCGCCCCCCCGCGGACCGATCAGGCCTTATCCAAATTGGATCTTGAATAATAAAGAATCGGGCCGATTGGATTTTATTCCTTAAATTCAATTAGCACACGAGGGTCGTGTGTGTGACTGCAGACGAAAGATAGAGAACATTATCGTATTAAAAGGGATCGTAGGGTTTTGTTATGTTCGAAGGGAGATTTACCCCATAGTAATACCGTATTAGCTTATTATGATTTCATGGATGTCAATGTAAATGTGATGTTAAGTTATTATTAAATTTGTTTTAATTTTTTAAATTATTATTGAGAATATTGCCAATTAATGATTTATAAAATAATAGTTAAAAGAAAGATTAGTAGGCACGTACCTGAACTCGTTAAAACTATTGCATAATGATAAATTGAGGTATATTAACCTACGAGACACCTATCATGTAATATTATTTGATGTTTAGTTAAAACGTACTTAAAGTAGTAGGTCATTTGTTTACTTAAATTATATAAATAAACTGGGAAATAGGTTTTTAGTCATGCAAGCAATTTTCAATTTTACAAGCATTTTATACGCAAGCCTTGCTACAAACAGCCATTAGATGTATAAATTAAGACTTAACGACGTTAAATGAAACATAACTTTGCGTGTTCTCTTAGTGGTGTAAGATACGATTTAATATTCATAGTAATCATGTGAAAATATGTACGTGTCTATTAATTTGAGTGAACGCTTCATTCCACCTACACCCCATTAGTATGAGAGTATATTATAATAAATCGCTGTATTATCGCCGCTGCGTTTGACATAAACATCGAAATCTACTTAAAGTAATGGAAACGATTTAATATACTCGCGACCAGAATCAGGCTGCGATAAGACGAGTTTCTTATTTACATACCGTTTTGACGTAATATTTTACTCAAATTTCTAAATGTTTTATGTTTATTCCGAACCGTTATAAATTTCTACATAATCCAAAACGGTCAACAAGTTTGTATAAATATATTCCGACCGAAACTATTTACAGTCAGCTGTAAAATGTAATAATTACGACGTTCTGTTTTTAAATGTCATTAAATGTCGAAAGAAATTACTAATTTTAAAATTGATTCTGAAATTTTTATTTTTAAATTAGCCTATGAGAATAAGTATGGTTTTTTTTTTTAAATATATTCTGTATAGGCCAATACTGTTACGTTTTAAGTTTAACATATTGCCTAATTTGAGCAGATTATATTATATGTTATTAAATAATATAACGAAGATATTAAGTAACCTACGTTTGTAAATAATTAATTCAGTTAAATCAGTTCAATTTAACTGAATTTTTAGCAACATAATTTTATCTAAAATTTTTTTAGAGTGAAGCTCAAGTGGAATACGAATTTCATCATCGTATATCAACAATTACCATAATCAAAACCAAAATTTAAAGTAAAGTAAGTAATGTAAAAAAAATAGTTAATAGGTTATTCATATTCATACGTTTTAATTACTGAATGTGTTGCAAAACCGGCTAATTGAATCCACATGCTATAACGTTATTATAATCAGTAAAAGGTTTTGCCTTTTCAAGCTACACAAATCACATGGGTAACGTTAAAACGAAACAAAAAAAAAACTTAAAACATGCGATGTGAAACATGTGGGAACCTATTTAACAAAATAAAAATTAGCGTCGAAGCGTTCCTTCATTATTTTAGAGTTATTTATTACTACTTTTAATTAAAAAATAATAAATAGTATGAGTAGAGTATAGAGAATAATTAATTCTCACAATTAGAGAGGGCATTATTTTATTAATTTATTAAATGGTTATTGTTATCGTTTAGTGTTGGTTTTTTGGTTTCGAGGAATGCGTGTCATTGTAAGTGGCGCGCGGGTGACGTAGAGAGAGCGGATGATGCGAGTATTTCGAAGCGGTGGCGTGCGGCGCAACCTTAAAAGCAATATCCGGCACCGTGCGCGTCGTCCGGAAATGAATCGGAAACAGCGGTGTATTAAGCCGCAGGTACCAGCCCTTCAATTTATGAACGCTCGCGGCCATACTACAGCCTTCTCCATGACGCTCTCACTGTTTGGCTTTATGTGATATATGAACGATTAAATTCATTTGTATCCAGCACTTATATTAAAGCATATGTATAAAACGAAAAAAGATGTTCATTTGAAGTAAGTACAATAATTTATTGGTGATGTTGAGTTTCGTGGAGGACGGTATATATAAAATTATATTCTCTCGGCCTGAACTAACAGAGAAATGAAATAAAGTCCGCAAACAAAAGTTTGCAAATCCAATATGATTTGGCGCGTCGGTAAACATCGGCGGCATCCCGGTGATATCGCAAACGAATAACATTAAACTTTGTATGGATTGAATGTAGAAAACCAATTTCGGTGCTCGGCGAGTGCGAGCCAATAGGATGAGGGTGTCAGAACGCTTTGACAGCTCTCTGATTGAAAAATACGGAAGCCTGTTTATAAAGCAAGTGAGCTCCAGTCCGTGGCCCGGCCAGGCGTTGCGTTTCTCACTTAAAATTATATTTACATAAGTAGCTAAACTTTTTTAAAATGTTCTTATTTATTATTTGCATAATATACAACACAAACACTGATTTATTTTGTTAAGAAACTAGGTTATACGAATATTTACGATAATATCAAAATAAATTCAACTCTAAATAAAATCACCGTATTCGGATAAGTTACTGTATTTTATTATTTTATATAATATAAATAATAAATTATACTATAATATGTTGATAATTGCTTCTTAATTTATATAATACGATTAATATTCTTGCTTTGCACTATAAATAAAAATAGAATCAAATAGAGCAAATAAATTAAACTTAAATAGCTCATGTCTTTTTTTATTATTATATCGCAACAACTTCTCATAAATTCCTTTCGAAAATAAGTATTATTTAGCGCGGCACTTTATTAATTATCACGTGTCTGTTAAAAGCAGCAATTTATACTAAGTCTTTTTATTGAAATGTATGTATTAGCAAGACGATGACATGTTTCCCAAAAAGATTAGTGCTCATGTGACAATGTTTTTCTCAATCTTTTGAGTACTTTATTCGAATCACTTCTGATACCAAATTAACTAATTGTTAGTAAATTTGGTATCAGAAGTGATTCGAATAAATCATGATAAAATATTTGCATATAAAAAATTGAAATCTATTATAGTACAGTTTACAAAAGTATATCTTTTAAATTGTTGCTAATTTAGCTGTTGCAATTAATGTAATTGCTGTAACATTTAGCAATGTCATCCATTTCAGGATTTACGTGGAACAAAGCCATATCAGACCTTTCTACTGCTACCGCAAGCATAAATAACTTTTCGTACGTTTAGAACTTTTAAGTTGAATTCGGTATCAATTAAGAGTCCTAAATTTATGATATGAAAGCCACATTATGGACCAAGTTCACGACAGGTTGTGGTGTAATTTGCGACGAACATAAGGAATTACTTGAAATCGCGTTATGAAATATCTCATAAACAGGCGAGTCGACCCTCGCATCGATATATCATGAATTTGGACATCAGCACTCTGCTATTGGAATTCTGCAGATGATTTTCCTTCAGAATTTATACGAACGCCGGAACGAGCCAATCGTAGCGAGGATTTCGGGATGGGATATGAGCTCAGCGATTCATTTAAAACGGCGAAATTAAATGTCTAGGAGATTACAGTGGGACCATTTGGGGATCACTTAGAGATAACTAAGACGTATATTGAACTGTTCTAGCGAAACTTTTATTAAACCTATATTAAGTCCGTCTTAATTAATCCGTACATTTAATTAGCCGATACGACATAGGTAACACCGACAAGGTTTATATTTAAAACGGCAATGCATGATAAAAATATTTTTTTTAATGATGAGGTTAATTGATTACGTGATTTTTTTTTATGGCATTGGTTGGCGGACGTGCGTATGGGCCACCTGATGGTAAGTGGTCACCACCGCCCATAGACAAAGGCGCTGTTATAAATATTAACCATTCCTTACATCACCTATGCGCCACCAACCTTGGGAACTAAGATGTTATGTCCCTTGTGCCTGTGATTACACTGGCTCACTCACCCTTCTAACCGGAACACAACAATAGAACCTAGTAGAAGTACTTTTACGCGAGCAACACTAAAAATATTAAGTATATTAGTCTGATGGATAAGATATATTTTTTCAAGAAACATAAAAATATCTACGCTCACATGATATTGCAAAAAAAAGTGTATTGTTGCTGTTTTTATTTCCGCTGTACCTTAACTAACTGTAAAGATTTTGAGAATAAGTCACGTAATTCTGTTGTGCTCAATTGAATCATGTCTTAATTACAAATGGGTGAATATTTAATTAAAAACTTTCCGCACGCGAGCAATTCCTTATTTCCATGTATACGAGATTAAGTCAGCTTCGATTTCGTTCTGTGAAGCCGTCGACATTCGACAAGGGTTTTTAATTGAACGCCGACCTATTGTGCTCGTTAAAGCGATTCGGAGTTAATCACCGCGTTTTTCGTTCAGTAATGGAAGAAAGTAATTATCAATTAACTGCTCGATAATCGATTGCGGTCGGTTATATCCGACAGTTTATCAGAACGTGTACCCACTCTCTCGACGAAAACGAGGAATCTGTACAACAATAAATTTCAAAGCTATATTTAAATTTCTAAATCACGAACTATTATCTAAATATTTAAATAGACAATCACTGAACGCGTCATTTTGAATATATCGTTTTTAACGAGGTATATTTAAAAGTTAGAGTTTTGAAACTACATATGCTATTAGGATTTTTGGGTGTGGTGATGGATGGCTGCGTATTTCACGCACAACGCGATTGTGAAAACGAGAAGCGCGTCGGCTGTTGACGTGATAGTGTGCCGTGAATTAGCATTGTAAATGCAATCACAGGTGTCAGCCAGCCACTAGCTCGTCGAATTTATGCGTCTTCCGCTCCAAGCGTTTCAACACAACAAATTAATCCGCTTAAGTAATGATCAAACCATCAAACACCCGCTTTAATTTGATTTCGTTTTTTAACTTTTTAAAAATAACGCAGGTTTTCAAAATATTATGTACAACTGTAATTAAAATAAATCCAGTCTTTATATTCGGTTGCGGTGTTTAATGCCAACAATGTTATTTATCTTAATACACTTATAACATGCTTTAGCTGCTAAAGTTTATTAACATAGCTTAGTTTGCAACGATCACGCATACTTTTTTGCGGTGGCCTAAAACCGACGTAATAACACATTTCTTTGGTACCGCCTCTTTTGTTATTAAACTATGTCAAAATTAACTCAGTAGTAATTAACAAAACAGAACAATCATTGCTGTTGCAAGAATAGACATATATTCGTCTGTAATTAATGAAGAAACAATATACCGGAAAATGATGTGGGGTTAAACCGCAAATTTTAATGAGTGGTTTTTTTGCATGTTTGATTTATTAAACCATTTTAGTGGAAATCGTTTTTATGTCTTGATATATACTTTTATATAATGGGCTAGTGATCAGTGAAAGATTAAATTATAATTGTCAGGTTTATTGTCGTACACGCGGCAACTGTTTGGGAACGATTTTGTTCTTAATTCGAAAAGTTTATTTCAATAGAGTCCGTTCGGATTTTACAAAATATTGGGTCAAAGTTTACTTCAGTTCGATAAGATACATACATGTTCCATTCGGTCACGAGATGTCGTGTATAATGTAATTACCATTATGCCAAGAACAATTGCGCTTTCAACTATTAAGTTTTGACCCTATACTGTGACTAATTATGTTTGTAAATAAAACTCATTGAGAGATCACATGGGTAAATAATGTTACTGAATGTTATATTTAATTTGACTAATTACTATTTCTATTTTTTAACTAAATATATATATAAAATAGAAATTTAAATAAAAAAATAAAATATTATACCATAAAAATAAAGAATTGTGATTTGTTCGTGTCTCTATTATTAGGGTTACTTGCACATAATATATAAACTGTTTTATTTATTAAACATTTATTCACGTGTTTAACTAATATGTTTACTAACATTTAGACTAATAAATAAGTTCCTATATAGGTATCTATTTAAGTACATACTGATATATACTGATAACATTCCGTTGAAAAAAAATCCAGTAAGACACACGGATAGGGATAGGTTATGATAAAAAAATTGCGAATGTTTAATGTAGATAATACACATATACCAACTAAATAGATGTTCGATAATGGCGAATTTACTTCTGAGAAAAAAATGTATTTGATTCAAGCGTAAAAAGAAAAAGGTACGTTACCGAATGCCGCGCCATAGTAACATCAAGCGATCTTTTCATACTTCACAGGTCTACACTGACAGGTCGTTTCAAGGACAAATACTAGCACACTTCCTGATTGAACAATACGTTGGATTGAGAACGAAGGTTACTAAGAACATGATGCCTCCACTTTGTATTGAGCAATTGTAAATTGCTCTATGAATACTGAACTCATAAAATGAGTCCTGCAAAATAAAAAAATACAGATACTTAAATAAACTTAAGAAAATTTATAAGACATAATTTAAGTACGAGAATTTAAAGAAAGAGAAAAAAATAATAAGAAAATGTATGTCGCCTATTATGTGAAAAATAGCCAAAAAACTAAAAGACAAAATCAAACGTAACGCAAAAACAATTCATATCTTATCTATAACAATTCACATTGCCGGTGACAAAACAGTCACAAATATGTACAAATGAATAAAATAAAATAATTTCAAAACTAGCAATGAAAAAATTACCTTAATTCACTAAATTAATATCACCGGTTGTAAATATATATATTTTAAATTGTTACTTTACCAGCAAGAATAAAAGAAAACAATGATAATAGTCCTAATCTTATCAATAAGGATTAGGGATAACCTCCTTAAACCAATAAAAGCACTTGAACGTTGGCCAATTTCTACCAAATATCGACTATTAAATTATTATTATTAATTTAAAACAAGCATTTAAAACCAAAACGAATATATATGTTTAATTTAGAAAATAAAAAAAGATACAAACAATCATCTCTACCACACTATAAAAGGCAAAAAATATAACATAATCTGAACAAATACAGGCACCAAATCATTGGGCACAATTTTCTCGCTTAATTTTGTTTTATCATCTTCTATGGTATTTTTATATAAAAGAATATCATAATATTTAAGCAATAAAAACAATAACTTTTGAAAACGAAACTATTTATTTTAGGAAAAAAAACTCTGTATTTGTATAATAAAATTAAATTGATGGTACATTTAGTACTTAAAATGTTTGTTATTTTATATTCTTAAATAAATCGGAATAAAAATTCATTTATTTATTTTGCAATATTTAATGCAATCCTTTTAAAATGACAACACTGAATTGTCGTACTGTCAAAATCAATTTGTAAACAAGGGATGTAACGAATATCAATTCTCAAACTTTCTCAAACGCCCTTGTGATATAATGTATGATAAATAACTTGTTAAAAATATATGACATTATTTTTGGGCCCTAATGTTGCTTACTTACTTACAAAAAGTAAGAGTAGAGGTATTAAAAATTAAGGAAGTAGGTAGGAAAAATTATCAAACTATATTATAAATATTGCTCATCATAATTTCATATCATAAATATTTTGGTCATGACATTTTTTATTAACTATATAATGTTTATTCAAAACATTATCTAAGTTCTTACCACTATGCAGTGGAAACAGTAGGTATGCATTATTTGGTGGTAGGGTGATAAATGATAACATTATATATTAAAAACTAGATGTAATCCCTTAAATGGAACGCACACGTTCTGATAAACGGATAACAATACATGTATATTGCTTTGTCTTAGAGCTCCAACTAATTTTCTTATTTATTTTGTAATGTTTAAAATATATAAATAGCAAAATATAGAAAATCTATAAACGTACAACACAGCCACTATTTTGGCAACTCTCATCTTCAGTTTAAAACTGTTTTATAACAAAATGCATTAAAAAAATTAAAAAAAAAATGTATTATTGATATGTAATTATTGAATTAAAACTATATTGCATGTTTTTTGTGAATCCGAATAAATATACGTATCTAAGTCATCACATCACTACATTGACAAGCGGCCACTAAGCAAATGATTAAGTAGTACCAGATAAGTGGTAAATTGCACTAAATTATCTATAAGTTTACATTTTAACGTTTTTATTATTGTAATTTTAACATAATTGAGCTAAAGATAAACTATTTATCTATTGCTACAAAGAAATAAGAAATATCTTCTAATATATATTATGAAATGAAACCGTTTCTTTGTTTTGGAAAGCGTATCGCACATAGCAAGGATATAAAATATTGACATACCTAAAGGTGATTAGTTTGTATGGGATTTCGTAAGAATATTGAATAATTCGAAAATAATCTCAGATAAGATCAGGTAGGGCACGCGACGTCGCGAGGCAATAAAGGTAATGTAGGCAAGATATTTCCCAATATCTTCGTGGAGTGGCCCTCCCGAATATTTCGAGATCGTGTTCTCCCTACATAAAAATTGTTCCAGAATAGAGATACTACCCGGATAAATATTCAATTTCACTACGGACGAAAAAGATTTGATACCTTTGCTACGTACTAGCTTTATTGGATGATAGCCTTTGGAATGGAGTAGATAATCATATTCATAGTTTTTCGAATTCACAACTTATATCCGAGTTTATTCGGTATTAGATACATAGATATTTTATTACTATGCTTATTATATTTACCTAGATATATTTCTTCACATGTTCTTCACATATTCTTCACAATGTTGTAATAGTCGTTCATTACAATCGCTCGTCAACAACGGCACTGTTTTCACTAGCCAATCACTTATAAGGCATATCTCCTGTTTGATCCCCTCGAGACGTAAGAACGCCATGTAGATGAAAAGGGCAGCTGAATCTAATACAATCGGGAAAAGCGATACTGACTACTATGGTAGGGTTGATATCACTTAAGTAAAAAATAAATTTAAATTTAATTTGAATTTCAAAACAAAACGAATGTTATAGAATGACCTTATATGTTTTTTTACACATTAAGTTCGCTATAAATATATATTTCATTTGTTCTAATGCAAACAATAAGAAAAGCTAATATTTATGCCCCATTTCGTATCACACGTTGATAACTACGAGGAAGTAGTTAAAGAGAAATATAAAGTTTTATTGCGTCTAGTGATACGGCGCGCACAAAGTATCGTATTGTTAGCAACCCTAGCGCTGGGTGGGGGAGGCCGGTATTGAATGAGATTGCTTCTTACTTCGCCAAATGGATCACGTAGTGGATGAGATGTCACAGTGTTTTAAGATACCAATTCGGACGATCTGATGCCGAAACATGCTCTTATTATTAACATACTGTTTATGTAGGACTCATTTATTTTTGTATTATTTGGATTCACAAAGGATTTCGTAAATTATAATACAATATTAAAAATAAATACATAGTAATTTTAAGTTCTTCATAAATTTAGTTAAATATTCACATAGTACATAATTTCGCTTTACCATGAACTATTCTTACAACCGAACTTATTGCGTAACACTTAAGCGCATTGCCAACATAATCAAGTAAATACATTTACACTCTGTAATTGGGAAATTCCCGAGCCGGGCGCCATAGACGCGTCGGCGGTGGGCGGGCGCTGAAAAACAATTTCACGCCAAATCTTAGCTTGTGTTTTCCTATTTCCTTTTTATTTATCTTTTCGTCTTTTCTTTCTCGAGAATCAATTTCACGGATGAGTGTCGCGATGATCTCAGTTCAAAAAGCGCGAGGGTTCGTGTAAAGTAGAGGTGCACGTGTGCAGTCCGAGGATGGGACCGCCGGCCTTATACCGCTCTTATTATACACTTGATGGTAGAACGCTTTCCGATAATAAGCTGCAGCTCGCTGCTCTTTACGATTGGATTGCTCTTGTGTTTGTTATCTCTGTACACGTGGCTCCGTTCGATTACGTAAGTTTTAAATAGAATTACTCCTTGTTCACGACATCAATTTAAACAGTGAGCATAATTGAGAATGTAGTGTAATGTTACTCTATAGTACAACTAAGTAGTGAATAACAGTGATTGTTTTGGCGCGCACCCAGATGGCATGGCGTATTTTGCTGACGTGCCGTTGTCGAGCGTTGTTGATTGTGCACATACAAAAGTAACAACAGATAAAAATATATTAATCGCTACTATATTGTTCGTAAAAAATATTAAACCATTATTATTTAAAGAAAAATATTGAATATTAATGTTACAAATTAATAAGTTAAGTTATTTATTTTGTTGCTGCTTACTCGCGCAAATGCCAACAAGTAATGACTTCTCAATACCGTATAGCGAGAGAGACCGCGACGGGCCGGCAGTCGGACTATTCAAAATTGTCGGGTCCAGGCGCCGAAGTTCCCTCGGAATTGACAATTTTACGGGCGGTTTATTTCCGGACACCGAACTTCCTTGCTTGGTCCGACCCGCGCTCCTAACCGGCCCTCAACACCCACACCCCTTTCACTGCTTCGGTCCCATCACTCTTTCTGTCCTAACGTAAAAGTACACAAATTGACGTCTAGTTATTTTTGTGCATGTTTCACTTTATATAACCAAATTGTAAACATTAATTCAAGTTTATAATTAGAATAATTATAGATAATACTAATATTATATAGGATCTCATAAATATCTGATTCGTTTGTTTGTGTATCGACGACACACATTTCCGAGGTAGTACATAAAATTTACATTGTATGTAAGTGTCTTAAGCGAAAGCTTCCCACTTAAAAGCTCTACAAATGCACTGAAAGCTCTTTCGCGCACTAATCCCAAACCTTTTAGCTGCAATCAAAAGCCCCGAGCGCTCGGTGCGCGGGCCGACGTGATGCTTGTGGAAGCGCCTAGGAATTTAATTTACATTTTTAATTAAGTTAAATTTTGTTCGAAAAGCTTTCACGGTATAAGAGTTTTCTTGATTAGAGTTCAGCTTTAGCTGAAGTTTGAGATTGATTAGTGGAGGTTTAATTGCTCTCTGCTGGTGAATAATGAATTCGATCAGTGTCGAGTCAGAAGGGAGTGTAGCCAGATTAGTTTTGCGTGATTAGATCAAATTGTTTGTATTTAAAATTATGAAAATATTTAACAGTGTAGAGTTTAAAAGGGTCAATTCAAATCAAGAATGCATTCAATAAGGAGTGTATTATAAATGTTCGGTATTTTTTTTAATCAAAAATAATAATCACTTGTGTTGTAGTAATGTCCATAATAATCTACCATCACGTTTGTCGACAGTTGTGACGTAATTGACGGCTGGGGTGAATTTTAACGTACTAATGCTGCTTAATTGATCATGTGGATAACGAAATCATAATAGAAGTATATTTTGCTAGCTGTACCAACCTTAGAGCGCTTAAATGGACTTCCGCCACATTCCCGCTATTTAACAATAACCTAATACGTTATCCATTTAATCACATGTTATTTATTAGATATAATGAAATATGTGTTCATTTTCTAGTTGAAAAACTCTGACTTAAATGAAAAAACACGGGTAAAATGTTGTTAAACGAATGAAGTACGAAGGTAATCAACACCCACATCACGCACTAGAACGTTATAAAGTACCCGCATGGTCGCTTGTAAATCGGTAAGGGCACAAAAGAGCCGTGCCGCTGACGTTAAAGCGAATAAATAAGAGACTCCCCCAAAGCACTCTCGGTGAGAACAAGTTGAGAGCCAGTGACGTACGATTTGACATAGAATATTTTATTCGAGCCTGCGTCGCCGCCATCCATTCCACTTATCCCGGCACTCTGTTGAATTTTTGACACGTCGGCGAAGGACTGATCTTTTTTATGCCTGGTTTAGCACGACAGTAGCCTTTAAATTCGCATTATGCGGCATTTAAAGCACGGAGACAATTACTCCTTTGTCGGCGACTTCGGGTGTCAGATTATGGTGTGGGCCACCTATGAGTGATTGTATGACGTCTAAGATGGATGTATGTACTGATCCGTTAGACGATTGAGATCTTTTTTATGAATGTAATTTTGTAATATATAAGCTGAGAAGAACGTGCTACCATAGTTGTATCTTCTTAAAATCTTACGTCGGCAATAAGTCGCATCGCGGCTCAGCTGCCTGCCCCCACCCAATAGGACCGAATCCGGCGCAAGCAATCCATATTAGATTTGCTCGCTCTCTCGTATCCATTCTGAGATGTTCATATTTTATTGGGGCCAATAAAACGGATTCATGAATATGAGAAATGCATAACGAATATCGTATTTATAGATGGAGGCGAGCTCGATCTGCCGCGGGTATGTCGCGAGTAATTTGATAGCCGCCTTTGTAACAGGTGCTGATGGGAGTTTCGATGTGGCTTTGAAAGTTTATTCATTCCTTTTAAATTGGATTTCTACATGGGATATAATGTTACGAAATAATGCGACGAAGGAGCAAAACATTCTGCAATAAATAGGATAATATCACATTTCAAAATTTGTTCAGAATTATAAATGTATATTGTCAGTGGAGCCGACATGGCGAAGTAGTCTTCTGTGATACGTGAATTCTTACCGAATAATGCGACTTCAAACCGGTGCAAGCACCACTGACATTTCGCGTGCTTAATTTGTCTATAATTTATCACGTGCTAGAGGGAGAATGTAAATATCGTGAGGAAACTTACCTATTTCCAATTAATAACAGTTGCAATAATCTTAAATACCACTGCTCAAGAAAAGAGGATCCCTTTGCTCAGCAGTGGGAACTTAGAGACAGACATACTTTATTTTTTTAAATGCGTTGTATAATTCTTTACATAGAAGCGATATTTGTAACTATTATAACTATTACATTCATTTACACATAAATGGTAGGTGTACTCTGTATGCATAGTATCAAGTTTCGATCCCGAGACATATTAGTACCTCCTTCGAGTTTCAATTTACAGCATGCATGGACGTCTCAACCTTTTGAGAGAGTCACTTCTAATAGTGCGTTTATTATTTTCCTTGTACTCGAATATAGACTCTGTGTCTTCTCCACAAGGAACAAAGATATTGTTACACATAGATAAACAAGCATTCTTCTAAATAAGACCTTGTTACTTTGATAGAAGGTACATTTTGGTAAAACGTAAATTACTTAGTGTTGCCGTTTGACGGCATTTTGTTGGAGTAATAAGGTCTCGCCCAGAGTGGACGTAAGGAGAGGATATCGTTTATTCTAATGAGGTTTCACTGCGAGACGCGTGCTGCTCAAGTCCGACGTTCTCAGCGATATATATTACTCGTATTGCCTTTTAAGATAAATACTGTCTAATAAAAATTCCTTTGATCTCTGCAAAATGCAATTTCATAAAAGTATTCTCTATATTTATTATATTGAAAATTATATGATAGTTATGATTGTAATAATATAATTATTAAATTTTATGATTGTACAGTGATCGTTACTAATCCTCTTTCTCTATTGTTTCAGGATAATAATATTACCGCTGTGTGATGCCCGAGTGACAAGTTCAATATGATTCGTGATCCGCCGGCCATGCACAAGCCCGACAATACCAACAGTAAGTAATTAATTAATTTGCCTTAATAACAATGTGCACTCTATCGATAAACCCGAATATACATATATATAAACTTTTTAGACACGTGAGCCAGAATAATGAAACGTTAACGTATGCATATTATATATAATAGAATTATAATACAAGGTAAAATATTTTTTTATCAAGATTGTGGACAACGCCCGACCCGAACATATACGACACCCTAGGCGAATAACTATAAGGCCCGCTTAAACAAAATAAAATATAAAAATAAATACAAATAATTCATTTAAATAACTCGAAATATGAAAGACAAATCATTTATTTGTTTAAGGTAACGTCGATTCGAATATAAAATGTTGTATTGCCAAGTAGAATCGCGCTGGACTTTATGGGTGTTCAAAGTTGCAAGGAGAAAAAATGGAAATAATATTTTAAAGTTTAATTGTACTTTGCAAAATTAGCGAACTAACTTCATAGTCTGTTTAATGCGAATAATTAAAATAAATAGTATTCATATATTTTAGTGGGTAGTAAAAACATATTTTAAAGGAATTATGTAGTAGGTTCGATTGCCTTAGGTTGTCGCCTCAATTGTCTATATGGATAGATACAGAATTCATAGATATTAATATATATTAAAATAGGGGTCGTATTCGTCTATACGATTTCAAATAAATCTCAGAGAGTATATACTGTCACTACGACAGATTATAATCTCCGTATAAGCTTCAAGAACTCACAAGCGCTAATTCCGTTCCACAATATTAAGACTGTTTTGAGAATTGTCATCTTCGCTGATAGTAATTCTCGTGCTATGACGGAATATTTTTATATTGTTACTAGGAATTACACTTTTACATAAGAAGGATATTCATTTGTATAACATAATAGCAAAACAAAAACACTACCAGAGTTATGCTCTTTTCGCTGACGTAATTTTTTATAATATTAGGACAAACAGGTCGTGAATAAAACGGGAAGGGTTGTGCCATAAACCGCCGGCTACGTCCGTCGCGATATTAAAAAGGGGACGAACGATATTGCAATATCACATTTATGCGAAATGTCCAACATCCAGATCGTATTGATAAAAATAAGCGATTTTTTATTGTTGCCCACAATATCACCTTATCTACTTACCCAACACGAAATGACAGTTTAACATGATCCAATTACTTTTCTTATTCCCTCTATTTTCTAAGAGAATTTGTTTTATCCGGTCTTAATATTACAGTAACTCCCTTAGAAGGCAACTCCTTTAGAAGGCAACTCCGTTTCGACTTTGCCACAGTTTATGGGACCCTTATCATAATCAAAATCGTGTTTTGCGTTATTACAGCTATTAAGCAAATCGACGAGATGGAAAATCGAATATCTTAACGTGGTATTACATTTTTAGAATATTGACTTTTTATCGTGATTACTTAGTATTATTTTATAAATAAAAACGCATTTCAGTCTTAAAGACTTTGAGGGAAGTATTTAGATTTTTCATGTAATATTGCCACAAATTCACATGCGGTGAATGCACAAGCAACTGCGGAAAATTGCAGAGACAGTCGGGTGGGTACAAGCGTGCATGGCGCAATGTGGTGGTGCGGTGCGGCGTGGCGTGGCGAGGCGTAGCGTTGCGCGGCGTAGTGGCGGAGGCAGCGCGGCGCCCGAGGCTGCTTGGGCGGCCCTGATAAAATTTATGGCCACTTCCCCTTTAAAACAATATTGAGGGCTCAGTTGGGATTTATGTCTCGCCGCTGCTGCAGCGACTCAATTTATTCTTCAATTTTTCATACAATAACTCACATACGTATTACGAGTGATGGATGAAAAGGACTAACTTTCGGGCTTTAATAAGAGCCTCCAGATGCGAATCTCCAAATTGGCTGAAGTTTATTGCCCACTTATGTCAGGCTTACTTGCCCTCGTAGCCATTCTCGACGAAAATAATTTACGACGTTGATTGTGTTGACTAAGTCAACGTTTGATTGTCTCATGCAGCCACCGCTCATCGTCTTAGGTGTTGCCAAAGCTTTATGTGTAATGTTAAGCACTTTTCCATAACAAGTAAAAAGGTTTAAGAAATCAAGTATGGTCTTATAATTAATTAAACATTTAAATTTATATATTATCCATAAAAATATTAAATATATTATTGTTTTAGTAAATTAACTTCTTATGAGTAGACTGCATGTTTATAAAATATATAGTCTAAAAATGACAGGCTTCTGCCTGGTACTTAATGGAACATGTGTTTTAACAAAAGTATATTAATGAAAAATTAAAAAAATATTAATAAATTAATATATTCTATGTGTGAACTCTGAATGTAACTTAAGAATTTTTTTTAATGGTATTTTATATAAAAATATCACAATTTTTTGCAAAGTATGGGACGTTCTACACTAACAAGTATTGAAAAATGACACTGGCGTCATAAAAATGCGTAAAGAACAATTGAATTTTAAAGAAATATATTATTTAACTTATTAATTAAGAATTAATATTTTGAATATATATTTTTAACAAACATATTTATAATAGTAACTATCATAATCACCTACATTTTCCATTTCTTGTCACGTTCATATTTTCTCTTTGCAATAATGAAACTGTAACTGTAATCTGTCATTTAGGAAGTCCCACAAGTAAAAACAAAGAGCGTCTTGCTGTTTTTATATAATAACTATTTTCAATTTTTAACGACCATTGATATTATTATATACGAACTATATATTTATATATATATATATATATATATATATATATATATATATATATATATATATATATATATATATATATATATATATATAGCTGCAACAAGACGTTTTCTATGCTTGATGTTATCGACTTGATTTTGGTTATGTTTGGGAGTTTTGTTTATTGTTTAGTAAAATGAGATGTATTAATTTTAATATAGCTAAGATCCGAAAAACACGAAATTTCGTGCTTCGCAAAGGTTTTGCGAAGAACCCTTGCACTTTAATTAATAATAATTGAGGATTAGGAGTATAGTATTTCTGTATTACGTATTTGTAAAACTTAATATATCCATGAATGCGATTACTATAAAAACCTCATTATATCGCAAAACCGACATTAGTCATAGTCAAATCATATGAGAAAATCTAATATTTCCTAGTAAAAAATAAGTTAATACTGATATTACCAGTATTGATGATTTATTACTGTTAATATCAAATCATCAAAATAACGTATTTGCGATTCCTACGCGTTTTTTCGTAAATTTATTAAAATGTGAAGTCTGTGGATCATTTAAATTAGGAATAGTATAATTATAGGGAACATTCAATACAAAAATCTTAATTGAAAATAAACTTAAAACTAGCAAGGTTGAGAGTCATATACACACACAAATACATGTGTCATTCGAGCACTTACAAGCATTTATATTTTCAAATAGTATTAATTCATAACATTGTAACAATGAATAAATGAGATACAGCTTCGGTCGCACAAAAATAGATATTGTAGGGTTAGATCGAGTTTAGAACACTTACAACTGAATATTCCAATTACAACACCGTACATATACGGTATTAACGAAACGTATTATTTCGTATTTATCCATCTATATGCAATTATAAATTATATTAATTATATACAAGAACAAATTAAACAGAAATTAATTGGTCGTGGTAACAGTTATTGCTTGGAAATTACAGCATAAATAAATACCCTTATTTTCTTGGAAAAACAAATTATCTTTTAATACCAGCAATGAAAAGTAATTAAGATACGGTTTTCTGACATTAAATAATTGGAATTTTAATTGCTCACACAGAAAACTCTTTCTTTAGAAATCGTTTACCACTGCCATTAGGCTTAATTCAAAAATTAATTTAAACTTTCACAAGGTTGCGTCGGGAAGCGAGCTCCAGCGTAAAGGCAATATCAATTTCATAATTTTAATTAAAAAAACTAACTTCTCTGATGACAAAGTCTCGTACTTTTTTAATAACGGAAATGTTAACGATGGTGGATTTAGGAGGGAGAGGGAAAGGCAGGGCGATGGCGAGATCTCTTTAGCCATTGCTTAGTAGGAATTTTAATAAAGTTGTTGACAAAACATAAAGTTTACGCCTGTACGTTACACGAGCGTGAAGCTAGGTTCATTTTATTGCTTTTTCATGGAAAGAAAAAAAAATACAGCCTGATTTATACATGCTACTAATTAAAAAAAATAAGAAAAAACAAATATTTAGATGTGATGTTACATCATTTTTGTACCGAATACCTATATAATTTATGAAGTTTTTAAGATTAAAATTAAAATTTAAAATTTGTGAGCTAAAATCCACGTAACTTTTCTATACCTTATGTAATAAATTTAAAAGTTAAAAATATATGTAATTGAACTGGTCATTATTTTTCGCTATTTTATATAACACTTCTATAAGTACAACATTCCATGTATAAACTAACATTAAATAATTTACATTTAAATACATCTAAGTAACTAATTATTCGATTGCAGTAATTAAAACTACGTCTTCATAATTAACAATTTATGTATTCGTGGTACATTGTTTTTAGAAAGTATAATAATGATATTCAGAACGAGCTTGTTATGTTTTTACATTCGTTCATTATTAAGGCAAAACCCGCATTTGGTTAAATCTAATTAAGCCCGCATAATGGATATCGCAACAACGCAATCAGCTCCATTGTTTAATGAGTGACCGACAAGTGAAACTAAATAAACCATAAAGCATTTGAAATAGCAACCGCAGTAATTGTATCTGTTAATCAGCCTATTTTATATTTGACTGTAAATTTAATTAACGATGTATATTAAAATGCAAAAGAAAATTTACTTAACATATTTTGAACAAAGTATTTTTATATTATAATTTTTAAACATGTAACAATTAATTTATATATTTTATATGTAATTAATTTAACATGCATAAAATTTATTGTAATAAAAAAAAAACAAATTCAACTGAAATTAAAATCATTACCGTGGAGGATAATGTGTGCGTAGCACATTGACTATTCATCACGTTTTGTTGGTACGGAAAGGCCACGTTAATTGCAAAACGCAGTGAACGATTGTAAATTGCACGGAATGATTGCGGAGTGGTCGTGATGCGGGTTCATTACAATAACCTGGCATTTAATTGAATCCAAGGAATGTTACCTACTATGGAGATACGGACCACTACACCCATTTCGTTATTACATTTCTGCACTGTATTGTGATTGTTTTTATATGTATAGTGGTTAATATAATTCAATCAACAACACCGTACAACAACTAACTCAACGGAGCGGCATATTGTTTATTTGTTTTGCGCTAATTTATGTTTAGCGTAGTTAATATTATGCTTCTGTGGCCAAATTGTAAGGCCTCAGTATTCAAGACGAGTTCAAATCTCGGGTCGGGCCAATAAAAAGTTATTGGATTCTTCTGTTGAAATATTCTCAGTAGCAAGCTAAGTGCAAAGCGACAGTGCTTATGCGACCGTACCTCGCAATACACGTAAATGCTGGGTCTGAACTCGTTCTGGTCCTATCAGATTTGCTACACCATCGGATTATGGGAATAGTTAGTGTATTTTTGTTTGCATACATATTTGCGCATTAATATGTGTCCAGCGTACTTAATTAGTCCTTGAATTGCCACGGTGACCGAAGTCGATCAAAAAGTCGAAGCCAACGGTATAAAATCATATAAGTTAAAATAATTATAGTAAAAAAAAATTACATTCAATATAAATCGTGAATTATTATACATACATATGTACAAAGGAACATGTAATTACGACATTTAAAGCGGCTCTTCGGAATCGAAATAGCCCTAATATGTGGTCGCACTATTGTCGTTTCACTCGCGCTAAAATAAATTACTTTTCATCCATTTCCGGGTTTCTTTTCATTTCAGCGCCTTAATACGTTGGCTGCCGGCTGTGTTGGCGAAATTATACGAGCAGGCCAGTTCGCAGCCAAATCTCTATCAAATTCACGACGCGGTAGCAATAAAAATGGAAAATACAAAGCGACTTCCTTCACTAACGGACATTTATGTAAATTTAACTTTATTAACTCGCTCCACTTTATTGCTATCCTCAGTGAGTTTATACCAACACGTTCTGAGACACACCTTTGTTGAAAATACCATTAAAAAATATTTTGCAACTCTTTGACATTTATAAAAAGTTTCACTACGTTGCTAAACCTGAATAAGCTCAAATGTACTCTGATACTCAGCAAACGTATTTATTGTAACGTTTTTGTATCAAGTCAGTATTGGTATGGCATTGAATAAAGATTATTTAAAAGAATTTTCTGTTTACAATGTACTGACTGTATGAATAAGGCCAAGAATCTATTATTTTTCATAATCGCTAGTTAGAACAAGTCGATAATTACAACATAAACATCATGCACAGCCTGAAATGGGCATAATGGGCCGGTAGGAGCGCGCGCGCTGCGCTTCGAAAGGCATTCCTTGGAAAAATACAATTGTAGCTCTGCTTATGAATAAGCCTAGTGTTTTTTTATTGCGAAAAGAAGTTACTACATATTTTCCTTGTTTAGAGTATGAATCAGAAATATATATTTTTTTGTATGTGTTAATATTCGTTTTTGTTATTATAAAGCAATTACGGAATATAAATTGTACTTAATAGCTTACAACGATAATACTCTTTTAAGTAATATAATAAAATATTTTAAAATGTTATGTCCTTATTTTATTGGTTACTTAAATGTATCAGAACAATAAATAAACAGCTAGAAATAAAAAATAATATATATTTGAATAAAATAACATCGAAAAGTTTTTGTTTTATAGCTGCGAATTATTGTATGAATTACTGCGCTTATTTAAGAATAGCTGCGAATGTGGGCGGGTCTCTCCTCGCAGCTTACTAATTGCTCCTTGCAACGTCCGGAGGCGGTACGTCATCTTTATTATTTTATTATTAACGAGCCACCATTAATATAGTCCAATTAACTTTATTGTCACGACGTCGACTCCAATAAACGAGATGTATCGGCGATGCGCAAGATCGATCGAGATGAGTTATGTCCACCTAGTTACCCTTTCAATTGGATCCTTGATTGGTTTGACGTGCCATTATTATAGGATCGACGCGTCACATGAAACTGATTGACTCTTGTGACCGTTTTATATTTATTTTAATCATTTGATATTGATATGCATTTATCACTTATATCATGAATGCTTAGATAAACAAGTTGAATAATTTAACTCATAGGTCAATAATTCATGATTGATTGTGACATTTTATATAAGACTTGTTTGGTTCGTGATTATGCAGAATAATAAAAACGAAACATTGTAAATCAGAAAATTCTAAGACGATAAAATCTAAAAGAAAGTTAAACAGTGGTCTTAAAGGCCTTTATATAGTAGACGCGCCATAAATTGTAATGCTCCATTAATGTAACGAGTTCTCATCGCTTATACAGTTGCAATTTTTTCGCTCAGAAAAAATGCGTACGCGCATCCCAATGACGTCAATGAGTGCACGTCACGCGGACGCGTCTGCTCGAATTAATTGAAGCAATTACACGGGAGAAAACAATCAAGTTAGATGAATGCCGTAATGAATCGCGTATTACGGACAATTATCTACCAACCTGTAGCGAAACAGAATGCGTTATGAGCTCACGTTCCCTCGCAGGCAACTGAATTAATCATAGTGCTGTTTTTTTTCAGGTAATTTAACATTAACAAGCCATTGTAATTGAAATAAATACCTCAGGATTTTTATATATATTAATGGTTTACTTGTAACTTCACATGTTTATTATTTGTTTATTATGGTGATTGTTGGTACTAAAATTTGAAAAACCATATTTTAATTTAATTCTAACTAACAATTTTTTTTTTAATAGGCCAACAGGAAGACAACAAGTATGCGCTCAGCAGTGGAGTGGCTAACACGGGGGGCACGAGACTTTGCGCTCAGTGTGGGAAGGTCATCACTGAGCGATTTCTACTGAAAGCCATGGAGAGGTTTTGGCACGAAGACTGTCTTAAATGCGGCTGTTGCGACTGCCGTCTAGGAGAAGTCGGCTCCAAATTATATTACAAAGCTGATCTTATGCTTTGCAAGAGAGATTATCTCAGGTGAGTTAGCAAATTACAATTTACAATTAAATATATCAGTATAAAACCAACTTTTATTTTTTATTACAAAATGTAAGGGAATATATAAAATAAAAGCTGATATATTGTTTAAGAATAATGAAAGGGCACACGTCAGTAAATTGATCTCAGTTTTTACTAGCATTTTCTATCGTAACTTGACACCGCGCTATTGAATAGATTACAAATTCTATGGACTGAGGATTCGTATTGAATTTCTGATGCTATTTGTAATCCATACAAGGATATTTATCAGCAAGCGGTCGCGTTTACATTAACTCCCAATAACGGCGACGTAGCACTCAAGATTAATGTTTTGAATTGAAATTTACTTGACATGCGTCATGTAACTAAAATACGAGATTTTAAATTGCATTTCACATTTATAATATGCCTTGGTATATTAACAGGTTATTCGGTGCCACAGGCAACTGTGTGGCGTGCAATAAAGTCATTCCCGCCTTCGAAATGGTAATGCGAGCCAAAAGTTTCGTTTACCACTTAGAATGCTTTGCTTGTCAACAGTGCAATCACAGGTAAATCTCCTTCCTTCTTTTAATGATAATATTATACGTTTGCTATGTTGGTAACACTTCATTTATTTAATTTATTAATTATTGTTTCATTCTTTATACGTTATAATGTAATTGCTTATTTTAACGTTCTTGTAAAAAATATAATATGCTGTATAATCAATGTATAATACATTGATTATAGATTAACTCTTAATTAATATAATTAGTATATTATTTAAATATATTACACGGTACCGTGGGTGTACGGTATAATGTGTATAACATTATACTGAGTTAATACTCAAAAGGGCCGCATTCCTTCTTCTACATAATATATAAAAGCACAATTGAATCTTGTAGAAAACAGTAAACGGTACAAAAGTTGAACTTGCAATATTATTCAAATTATATATAACGTTGATAACCGGTATATTTAAATATATTCAAAGAAGACTTATCACACTAATAACAGATGCAAAATATTTTTAGTAATCTTATTCTATTTAATGACTTGCAACTAGTATCACAGGGTCTATAAATTTGTGCAGGTTCTGTGTGGGCGACAGATTCTATCTGTGTGACAACAAGATACTTTGCGAATATGATTACGAGGAGAGGCTGGTTTTTGCAAGTATGGCAGCAAATCCTAGCGGATTAGCGCATATCAGGCGACAAGTTAGCGGATTACAGGTATAAATTTTATCTATTTAGAATTCGTTATTTTATTAACGCTTAAATTAGGGTTGCACCTGCGAAATAGTATCTAAAATACGCCAATTATACATATATTAAATAAGATAACATTTTGTTATTTAAATTAAAATATAATATTATTTATTTTAAATTAAAAGACGGCATCTAACCGTCATTTACTTTACGCTAGGTATTCATTTGAAACGAGTAATTTGCTAACACAGTCTCTAATTACGTGAATATTATATCTTTCAAGAGGTGAGTATCACATTGCGATTCTCACCACGTGGACAGCGGGCAGACCGCCACGTCGCATCAATTACAGAATTATGTGTGACGTGGACCAATAAGCGCTATTAGTACTACGTCCGTTCTAAGCACTTATTTATTTATACAATTAGTGATATATGATAGCATGTCTTGAGAATGAAATGATTATACTTTTGCTATATCTTTTTTATTACAAAAATTATAAACAATAAAAAATATGACACAAAATGAAATAAAAACCTGTTTAATTTCTAGGTTCTTTTCGGATCTGGGGAGTTTTTTTTTTTAATTTTACTATCAATAAGTGAGTGTAATCGTAATATTGCTATAATAACAGAAGTAATTTTAATTCAAATATTTGATTAAAAGACTTAAGAAACATCATACACAATGTACATACTATTCATGTATTTATCAAATGATTACGATTTGGTTACAACGCTATTTGTCACATTTTATTATACATAATATAACTATCATGTACGCCTTATTATGTAAATACATTTCTTTCAAATTTCCCGTCCTTAATAAAAGACACGTGAAAAAGTAGGCTTCGTAGGAGTAAATAACTCCCACAAGGACACTGTTAGTGGAAGATTCTATCTCCACTTTATTATGTTTCTTTTGTGATCATTAATCTTTCTCGTACGAACGCTTGTCGGAATGCGAATGTGGGGGAATCTATTTCATTTTATGAGTCGCGCGAGTGGAGGGAACCCATTCAGCCGCACGACATTTCTAATCGACTTTTTGATTGCGCTCACAGTCTACTGTTAGGCGTTTGACAGGAGAATTGCTAACATTGAAATGGAATTAGCGTTGGAGTTGTGCTTTTATATTTTATTCGAATAATGTTGTTTTTATTTCAGTCACCGAGTAGTGCATATGTCGGTGGGGCAAGTGGATGTGCGGGAGGACCGGTGGGCCCATTAGGCGATAAGGATAATGGAGGCTGCGCTGGAGCAGACGATGCGTCCAGCGGGTACGGCAGCCCACCGGACCCCGACGTATGCGATGCCGCACGATGACCGACAATGGCACGCCGACTAATTGCCTCGGTTAGTCCCATTACACTAAATAAATTATAGGTATGACAAAATATTTTTAGTAATGTGCTGTAATTGATCGTTCTCTACCCACAGGTGAAGCCTCACTGAGCCTCGAACGTGTTCAACGTCATGAGGCGATGTTGCATCAAGTCATCCAACCAAGTCATCACCATTCAACGTCATACAATAACTTAGATAGTATTGACTTACCTTCGTTTTACGTCCGTCTCTTCACATCTCACACTGCAAAATTATTCTGCATCGTTATTTATAAACTCTATTAATAAAAAAAACAGTGCAGATTCACGAAAAAGTGCAATTTTAGAAAGTAATAATGTTTAAGCGAACATAGTGACTTTATTCAAATCCTACTAAGTGCAGCTACATCGAAGTGTCTCGAACATTGTTAAAACTGCCGCGTGTAAATGTACTTTACATTAGGATAGACGGTGGGACATGCATGAGGCCACTTTACAAAATGTCCAGGATGAGTCGCGATAACGTCGTCAGAACACGATATTTCCATTATGTATACGATTTGAGTCTACATGTTAAGATAGCGTCGCGTGGGTAGAGCGCGAACTCTTGCCCCTACTCTACTGTACCATACACAACGCGCTTAGCCTTTTTAGCAATTGAGGTAACAATATTTAAAAACTTCGAATTACGTACATTCATAAAATATTTGTATAATTTAGTTAATTTCTAAGTTAATATAATATTGTGTATAAATTTTCATACAACGAGTCAGGTCCATAGTTGAAACTAATTGATAAAATCGATCTCATTGTTAAAAAAATGTGTACATTAGCGTACATAATATTGTTATCATACAAGGTATGAACTTTGATTGTGGTTATTATTTACATTTTATTTTTCAATTTTTAAATCGGGTAAGTGGGTATGTTAATGTTATTTTGTACCAAAGATATCTTTCCGTTTGAAGTTTTAGTTTTTCGCAGATGATGCTACTTTATAGATTAATAATGATAATACCTTGTTCGGTACTTTAAAGCGGTGCAATGGTTGATAGTTAAGTACCTCTGTATAAATAATAATATATTAAGACATTTTGTAAATTGTATTTTCTTACTTTGCCATAGCTTCAGTGAATGTTGATCGCACATACCGATTGTACATAAAATACGTGGTGTTGAATCGCTACGTTGTTTTATATTTATGTAAAAGAAAATTCTGAATTTAGAAATATGCTTAAAAATTTTAAAATTAAATAAACATATTGTAATATAAAAATTTCTACGACTAAAAAGATGTATTTATGTAAAAATTTGAACTGTCGTTACTTAGAATTATCTGCTAGGTTAGTATGTCTCGTCTCTCACGTTGTATCATAGAAACAACAAATAAAAATCTCAAACATCGACGAAGTTATTTTTTTTATTTTACCGTTAAAATGTAAATAAATATATTTATTTAATGACTACTCATTTGTTTCTTTTTTTTAGATCTGTAAGAAAGTAGATTCGTAACAGAAATTTGAACCACTAAACTACATAAAGCCTTAATAGATATTACTACTACTACCTGATTACCTTTCATCCACGAAAATTATCCTAAACCTTTATACTTATTTATTTATTTATTTAAAAGGTACATCAACATCACACATATTCAGCACTTATAAATAACAGATAAAACAAGAGGAAAAAATTAGGACCTGATATGAGTGACAATTATAGATGTACACAACATTCACACAAAGAGAAAAAAAAAAAAAACTTATTGTCTACCTGTTGAATTTAAGTAATAATTAAAAAAATATATATATTAAAGAGAAATCATAAGATCTAATATACAAAACTAATATATAAAACCATAAATAAAAATCCACAAATGAAAAATAAAACAATTATATCTTAGTAACAGTACAGTGATAAAATGTGACTACAGACGAATTTTTTTATTGATAGATTTTATTCTTAAATCTGGGCAAGGCATCAGAAAATATGTCAAGATGCGGGATCTTAGAACATAGTTGGTTGTACTCAGAGCAAAATCTATTCATAGGACAATGTTTGCCGACATTTATTTTATATTATACTGACAATTAATTCTAAAAATCGGAGTTACAATTTATTTTAACCAAAAGACTAACAACGACATGCATATAATTCTTCAAATTAATAACAATACAATTGAGATTATTCGTGCAAGAAAAACAATGATAGTTTTGGCTACTAATGTATAAGCTTTTTGAATATGCCTTGTATCGTGAGATGGCAAATGATTGGTATATTAAGGGCCGGCGCATACTTGGCGCATAAGGTCGAGCGCGCGCGAGGACACTCGCGCCTAAGAGCGGTTATACAGTTAGCATGCTACTTGCATGCTGTCGAAGAACAGTCAACAATCATTCAGTTTATTTATGATTTTAACTCAAAAATTTTACGCGTTATGTTGGTAATTGTTGGCCCATATAACGTCCTCTGCACTCTGCTACATGTGCGTCGGGCCTTACTCTTACTTTTTCTCTATACGAGTAGGACGCATTTTTATAAAATACTAGCTATCCACGCTGAACGTTTATATAAAAGGATATACGTTTATACAAAGAATTATTATTAAGTTTGAGCCAGTAAGTTTCGTTGTAGGCAGAACAACTCATCAAAGTTACATCACAATGGGAAAAAAACAATTCATCCCATTGTGATGAAACTAGATTCAACGCATAGTTAAGATTTCCAAAGTAGTTGTCTCACAAAATACCGTTTTTAATTTATACTCTCACTCTATTTTTTACAAAAGTCTTTATAAAGTTTTGTACTTGGTATACAAATAAAAATAATATTAAAAATAATATTATAAAGCTTATAATACCAATACCAGAAAAAGTCAAGACGAATAAACAACATTCACTTTGAATTGTTATCATTGGTCGAGATCTTGAATGATCTATTATATTAATTACGGCTCCGCGCAAAAATGACGTTTTAATTTCAGCGAAGTTGAAATCAAAAGTTTGGAAGAAAATCAAAGATGATATAGGTAATTAAGTGGAATAGTGTTGTTGTATAAATAACTAACGACCCGCCCCGACTTCACACGGGTGCAATGCTGATACCGATAATACTACAGAATGTCTTACAACTTTCACAGTTTTTCAGACATTAGACAATATAAACCGCTATGTCATAATTATTTTCTATGTACGCTATTTTAAATCTGTAATATATTCGAAAATATTAATTTAAATTACATGCTGTAAAGGGTCATACTGATCTATATTAAATACATTTAAGGTACTTAATTGGATAAGGATTAATGCTTTATTACTTAAAATCGCCTCGAAAATAAGCCATTATTTCTCGTAAAAAGTCAAGGATAAAAAATGGTTATTGTGGGTTACCCCTAAGAGATAGACTTCCATCGCGGACTTTTTTGAAGACTTTTTTAAGGTGTACAATATTGTAGTATATTATTTTGATCTATCTCATAGGGTTCAGCCAGCGTTTGCAATGTAAGCGCAATGAATGTTTTTATTTACTTTAGAAACCTCTAAAATAATCAGCGTTTCTCTCATGTATTCTACGTATATAAACCTTCCTCTTGAATCAATCTGCATATTAAAAAAAAACACATCAAAATCCATATTAAAGATCTAAGGGACATCTCATAGGGACAGACAGCGGTAAGCGACTTTGTTTTATACTATGTAATGATGATATACTAATCAAGAACAGTTGTAGTACATAATATACCTGAGCTATTAGATAAATTGTTTATCTTCACTTTTTCTCCGATTTGAATAAGGTATTTGCTGTATTTTGAAAGCATTGAGTGAATTAATCAGAGGCATAACTGAAAAAAAAATACATTTTAATTTCCGTGGTTGGCAACACATTAACAATAGGCTTAAGTGATTGTTAGTACTTCTAATTCAAATATCTGGGTAAATATCTAGGTAAATTTACCCCAGGTAGTGTTTGCTCTTTTGCAATTTTAAACAGCGTATTCTTATAAAATATGTGACATATAAAAATTATATTGAGAATAAAGGCAAATTAATCTCTATGTCCATTATGAAACATTAACGATAAATGGTAAATTTCGTGACTCGAGTAACATCTAGAATATTCGTATTAAAAGTATTATTTAATGGACAAGAAGGAAAAAAACATACGAAAAATATTCATAGTGCTCGTCAAATATACGTATATAATATCAATGTTCAATACTACTTATAAAATAGTAAATGTATACGACATTTACTATTTTATAAGTATTACACTATGTCATAAGTATGTATAACTAAGTGCATGATCAAGATGACATAATAATATAAAAAACCATATCAACTATGAACATATATACAAACAAAACATTACCTTATATTCACATGCCACCATTGTAATATAGTTTAATAGTTGTCGTCCGCGGCTACACTCGCGTTAATCGTCAGGTGCTAGGTATAAAAAAGTATGTCCTTCCTTTCAATTCAATCTCACTTTATACTAAATTTAACCAAATCCGACTCATTGGTTTGGCCGTGAAACACCAACAGACAGACCGAGTTATTTTCGCATTTATCATATTAATATTTTAATTTATTATTAATTACATGAGATCACCGTCATTTAATTAAAAAGTATATTTATAAATTAATTATTAATAAATAAAAAATTACAACACTATTAACATATATAAATTAGGAATATAACAATTAGTAAAAAGTTGTGAAATTGCCTATGTGTAAATCTAATATCTAAAGTTTTTGATTACACTCGTAGTTTCGGAGATACGAAAGGACAATACAATCGAACGCATAAATAGAAAAAAACATTTACCTACTATAAGGAAGATAGTGGATTTTTTTTAAATAACTATGTCTATTAAGAAAATATATCTTTAAGTTTTACTACTCATGTTGGTTCGAAGCGTGTAGATAAAGGTAGAATACTCGTAAATAAACCATTTCATTTGTAAAGTGGATTTAAAAGAATTCTCGCGGTCATGTAATATATTTTGGGCTTTAAAGCTTTGAACATTGTGCTAATTGGCAAGAGACCTCATACAACAACAATATTTTTGAATCACTTAAAAATACATCAGGTTGTTAAACAAAACGCGCGTCGCAATCCCGGTTAGAAACATGGAGACATGCTCAAGTAAAATATAACCGGTTGTGGTCAGATAAGTAGTAATAAGATTCTTAATACAGAATGGAGTTATTTCTTATTGCATTTTGCATTACTAAATACCTATATCAGTTTAAATTCATTAACGATACGACTCTTATGAGTCTACATGATAAAATTATACAAAAAAACTCGAACGAGTGAGATATTTGACCCGACGCTTTTTGAATACGCTTAACAACACAAATTCAAACATGTGTGTTTTATTCTTTATAATTAGGTCCGCACTGCGTTTTTATTGTGTACCGCGCTCGCTGGGAATGTCCATAAAATTCTCCACGACGAGACGCATTAACGAGCGTCGTTTAGTTGTTTGCTGTTTAAATAAGAGCAGTAATGTAATTTTAATGAGCTCACAAAAATGTGTGCGTATTTCTCTGTATCAAGCGACGCCGGCGCACTGACTAATGACGGTGTATACAAGTACAATATGGTTTGATTCTTTATGTTACCGTCAATTTTAGTTTTTCATCACTTATAATTCAAGTTTTTGGCATGGGCATTAATTGCTCAGCCAAATCTAATTTTTTTTCTAGGATGTTCAATATTAATTTTTAAAAGAACAGAATTTGCTTGCGTTATTAAGAGTTGCGAAGCGTACGCTCGACAGTGAAATCCCACTTAAACTTTTTAATTAAATTTCTGATTTTTCTTCGTGCCATGAAGAATCTTATAAAGGACCTTTATTGAAAATGTTATATTAATTAGTTAGCTTACTGGTGGCTAATGATTGTAATCAACTTTCAAGCCGCCGCCGCGACGTTTGCAGTCACGGACTTTGTTATCTTTAAGGTATAGAACTCCAGGAATATCTCATTTGATATACATTTTTTATATTTTTTAATTTTATATATTACCCATATCTTAATTATAAAATAAGCTACACTATATAATTATTAATATATTTAAACGAATACAAACTATCAAACGTCAAACTAACATTATTATTATTAATTCCAATAAAATTAGCATGACGTACATTTTGTTACATAATATATAGATATATTAAATCATTTATATTAATAATAAAAAGTTGCTATCCACACAATTAATTCAAAAATATTGTCTTAATTATGTAAGTATCCAATTAAATGCTCAACAACACTTTATAAATTTTTTTTTTAAATCGTAAGCTTTTTTACAACCGATCGAAATATAAAACCTTTAATAGAATTGCTATGTGATCGCTGTCACTGTCTACTTTTTTCAAAGTAAGGTGATAAAATTTTACAATATACTTACATAATTACTGTAAACATTATAATTATCAGCAAATATGGTTGCATATAAGAATTTTGACTACAAATATTAATACTCTTTATCTAAAAACATAGGTTTTAAGAAAATAAAAAATATATATAATCGATTTAAAAATTATTTCATTGGAATCAAATCGGTGAGGAGAATGGCCGTCTTATAAAGATTTTGTTATAATTAATATGTCAATATAAATATATATTAAATAAAATAAGACGAATTGTTCCGTTTTACAGTTTAATCAAAGAGTTCGATTTCCAGCTGAGAAATTTAAAAAAATCAGATATCTGCAAACTGTAAATGCTCAATAAAACGAAATCTAATATGCGCGTGTTTAAATAATTGTTCTTAATTGTATACGTGGCAGAAATGATTATCAAAGTATATATTTAAAAAAAAATTTTTTTAATGTTTATATAGTATAGGAATTAATGACATTAGAATTATGTAATTTAATGTTGTTGACGGAGAATAAATCAAAGTAATATTTACTTAACTTTCTTAATTTCAAAGACGTGTTATCAATTTTACAAGTTTACTTAGTCAGTAAACACCATTAAGTGAAAATAAATGAACGCGTTGACATTTATTGACATCAGAGTTCGGATAATGGAGCCACAGAGAACTTTCTGTTGAATCATTTAAATAAACGAACTCGCATCATTATGTCAGATCTAAGGATCGAACAAATTGCCAATTAGTGGCGCGCTAGCCTTCGAGCTTGAAGCCCGGGACGCTGCAAGCGGGTGTCGGGACTCGGGATGACACGCCGCCCCTCTGTCCCGCCACCCGACTCTAAGACATACACTACCTAAGACCCCCGTTAGACTTGTCGCTATTAATGCTTTAATTTTCTTAAAAGCTGTTTTAAAAGAGTTTCATTCAAACTTTTACATAGAAAATTGTGACAAAGGAACCACGAAAACTATGGAGAGGTATAAATTATATATATTTTTTTTAATATTAAAAAATATAATAAATTAAATTATACGTTTTATATTTAACATAGATATAGTCTAGTCAGATAATAATAAATATGTAGTAACAATTGTGTTTTTTTGACACTATTAACAACGGAAAAAAGCTATTTATATATAATATACAGAATTGAGAAATTGTATTAATGTGTTTAAAATTAAACATTACAATAATTGTATGCGTCGCTCTATAACATTCTATGTGCCACCCCCGAGGGTAGCGGGTGGAGGCGTCCAAGCGCTCTCAGTATTCAGAGTATCGCAAATGTAACTTTCGGTTCTTTTCATGGCTAAAGTATGTTGGCGGCAATCCATAATGGGATCGCCATTATTCTTGCCATTAATTCGCATGGCTCGGCTTCCGTGCATTAGCGGGCAGCTTCGGTGCTGCCAATCCACAAGAAGGGTCACCATCCGAACAATATACCCCTCTCAATAGAACTAACATAAATATTACACCTTAATAATATAAATATACTAACTACCTTTTATAGAATTTTCCGTATATTAAGTTAGTTTATTGATATGTATTTAAGACATAGATTTTAAAGAAGAGATGGCTAATTAGCCATAAGTCCGCCCATTGTACAACACTCGTAACCAACATTTATTTTTTATTTTTCGTTTTTGTATTTAATAATTTTGTTTTACTTTTTTTTTCTGTGTGTTTCGTGTTGTTTGTGATGTACAATAAAGTATATTTCATATTTCATATTTATTTTATTATTGTAAGATGATGAGCATTCGTAGCATTATAATAAATTGTACTTTTTTTTTCAAGCGTATAAAGTTTTTAAAGATACTAACATAGTTTTAGTTTTAATAAATTAAGTATCTAGTATCTACATTCAACACACTATTGCAATGCTTAATGTTATGATGAATTCTTTGATACGCCACTAGGAAAAAATATGCATAAAGGTAATAAGTGCGCTTATACTCAGGTCGGACTTTGCAAAATTAATTAACAGTGGGTGGGAATTCAGTAAATAAATCCTTCATTTTCCTGCGCAGATTGCATAAAAATAATCAAATAAGTGGCATGGACATTACTCAAAGCGCGTCGCAGCTGCATGTTAGAGCAGTACGCAAGTCGTTTCTCGCTCACACACTCGCACCTCCACGCCTCCACCTCCCTTACTGAAAGAAAAACTCTCGAAAAACTAATTACAAGTTGTAATTGAAATTTTGCGTGTTATATAATCGGATACTTGAGCCGTGAGTAATGTATAAATACGGTGGAGAAATGAATGGACGACGATGTGGGTGGAGCAGAGATGATGGGAGATTATTTTGTTTGTAAGTGAGCATTTTTAAAATATTTTAATTTATAAAAATATATTTATATATAATTAAATAAACTTTTTTCCGTTTAGACAATCTATGTTTCATATCGTCTTTTTATGTAAATAAATCTGATCTGTTGCACTGTTCGGATACACAATTTTATTTTTAGCAATAGATTGAAATCATTTCTTAGGATCTTTTTTTATTTTATGAAGTAAGTCGAGGAAATGGGTCATCTTCGTTCACAGATAATGTCACTGTATAAATCTTCTAACACCGTTATTGTATCGCTAAACATGATATCTAAGGTGTATTAAGTTATTAACCGTAGTGCCTGTGATAACATTGACTCATTTAAACCTGAACACATTATATTGATAAAGTATTGCTGTGAGGCAGTAGAGTGACTTGTACGTTTTAGCACCCACCCTAGCTGGTCTGCACAAAGCTCTTTTTTAATAGAACGCATTATATCAAACGCGAGAACATTTACCTATCATATTTTCCAAAGTCAACAATTGAGTATTTATTGAAATACAAATAGAAAAAAAAACCTCTCAGCTCAGTCTAAACAAGCATTTTTAATTAAAGCCCCCTTCAAAACTGCGCCAACAAAAAACCTTATCACAATAGCAACAATCTAGGAAACGATCTGACTGTATAAACGCGAGAACATAGAACATGCTAGAAATGCCACGTTTAAATTTAAAAATAAAAATAATATGTACAGAGCAGACAGACCTATATTTTTTTAATGACGATCGTTATGTGAATTATACGGAATGGTATTTTAAAATCAACCTAACGTGATTTTTCTGTAGTTGGTTAGACTTTAATTTTAAAAGTAAAACAAAAATGGCGGTCGATGTTTTCCTTTTTGGCTATGGCATGTCGTATAAATATTTGCCACTTGTAATGTTTTCTTTATGCTGAGATATAAACACGCGAATAATGCGCAATCAAAAGGGCAGCGGGCAACCACAAGGGCTACGCGAGGGCGATGCAACGAGGGAGAAACACCCATCCCACCGATCTTCTTTTTACGAATTAGTTTTAATTACTTTTTCAACACAAATTCTCACTTTTCGTTCAGACAATCAACGTTTATAAATTTTGTTCTTATTATCGTCGTAAAATAAAATAATAATTATAGCGATATTTAATATCCCACTCATATTAATATTCTCATATAATTTCTGTGCATAGTAAAGATTTTTTTTTTTTTTCAAATTAAATAACTGGGTTGGAGTTAAGGCGGGCTCTGAAATTACTTGTGCATATATAAGTCATTTAAAATAATTGAATTTATCATGATATCAATTTTAATGGTATTGGATGCGTTGGCATGTTAAACGTTAAAAGACTTTCGTTTCAAAAGGATTTGAGTCAAATATAGTTTAATAGCTACTGCATACACTATGATAAACTTTCAAAAGTCATTAAACTTTTGCATTTAATTCAAGTTCTGGCCAAAGATACAGGCTCTCTAAAGGCTTTTTGATTTCAGTAACTTAATAGATCAATATAGATTAATACATTCCGAGCTTTTTCGGTTCTATACGTTCATGAATCGACTACAACTCGATGATAGTTTTGATTGATTTTTGATGCACTTAAATATCGATAATAATCAAGAACATTAATATTAAGTAGGCTACATAGAAAAGTACCATTATTTAGTTCGTAAATAACATTTCGGTCAAGCCGCCATTCAGGCGGGGGAGGGGATTGGTATAGTGGCGGGAAATGGAAAAGACATTAACGGATATGTCAGTGCCGCATCAACAGAGAGTGCCTGCTTTCTAATGCTGAATAAATACCATCTACCTCCCTCCTCGTGTCCAGTGATACCGACTAACTGTCCATTAAATATGAACAAATCAACACTAGCCAATCCGTATCAACTTCGCATATTTGTTTTAAAGGACTTCAGAAATATTTCAGTCATTGTAATTTTGAGGCATGGGACTATTTGGCTCAAAATTACTTATGCTGCCCAGTTAACGATCATATAGCGTGATATTTCGTTTAGTCCAAGCCTTTTTTAAATTTTTAATTTCAAAAGACAACTTAATGTATGCTATGCCCTAAACTCATTTTATTTTTTATTATAAATAAATATTACTTTAGACATTTTCATAGCTAAGCAGTTAGGAGCATATCTCGCTCTTCTCTTAAATTTGTTGTTAAGATTTTTTGCCTTAATATAATTTTATTAAAGCTATTAAAACCCCAATTTTTGTACATATTCTTGTACAAAAAGCGATTTTGCGACAGTGTGTTTTAAGTTTATATTTTATTCCAAAATTACTAGTATTTTGATCACAAATCTTATGTAAACGTTGTATCATTTTGTACAGAAATGTAGAAATGTACAGAAATTAGTGCAATCGCCAAACGTCGATTAAGTTAAAGTATGTTGTGCGGTGTGACAGGGCTCGTCATAAGTGGGCGAGACGTCCCATTTCCCGTTTCTGCGCGGGCATGGATCGGGAATGTTTTAGCCAAATCGACTCCGAGATTAGATGGATATTTTTAAAGCATCGTCTCGCTTGATCCATTAGCGGGATTTCATGAACTACTCTATTACGAGAATTATGTGTTAACGTTGGGACATAAACTTTACATGTTACTGTTTAATAATAAATAGCAAAGTTTATTTAATAAATATATTTACTCATATATAATTTCTGATAAACTTGTAGCAAATTTAAGTGCTTAATGTGAAGGCAATCGCCGCTAAAAAAAAGAAAAAACGAGATATTTCAAAGTAGTTCAATTAAGCGATAATTATTTTTATCGTTCAAACACAGCTAGTAACTTTGTAATGTTATTAAAAAACAACTGAATATCTAAAATTGCTAATCAATTCGGGGGATTCTGAATTGTGGGGATTCAATTAAAATGATAAGTGTTATTTGTTTTTAGAGTAAAAGCGGGCAAAAATGTCTTTAACAATGTTATTACTTGCATAATCCTGGTATTTGTTGTAATTACTTGAGGATGGTGTCTCAACGTTCTCTGGAATTTAAACACGGGAGCCACACGACAAACTTATGTTATTAAAGCCCTAGTTCAAGCCTACTTGTGTTATGTATATGTTTGTACACGATGTAATATAAATTCTTTAGATAATTATGTTTATTTCTCCCAGACAATTCGGGCTTAGTTAAGTTAACATAAAATAATTTATAATAGCACAATTCTTGAACCGTCATAACGCTACTTCTGCAGATTTGAACGAAAAAAAAATAGATATTGTTATGCCAACAATTTATTATTATAGGACAATAAATTCAAGAGTATTCCGGTCGTGCACATACCTGTTTCTCGTCGGCGATATCCGTTGATGGTTTTGTCATAAAATTTTATATGCGCCCGCGCATTTTTATCACATATTATCATAATAAAACTAACATCAAATGTGTTCTGTATTTTCTCCCAATTGAATAGACATGATTATTAATTTCTGTCACATTACTAACATTGTTATGATATATATACACCATCTTATTAATAACATATTTTATAAAAATTATCATAACTATATTATAATATTATTAACCTAATACTATATATAATATATAACCCTATATATAATATATATTAGAAGGGGTATATATTAGCGAGGCACCTATAAAACGCAATTCTTGAGGAACATTTCCCCTTAAGTTATTTTTCTCACGGATTGCAGGGCCCCTTGACAACGGGGGGCATAGCTAGGTCTGTATAGGTAATCCGGAGCGTTGTATTAGCATAGTTTGACATAGTTTCTAAGGAAACCTGTATCAAAATAATAACATTTATTTACTTATTTATACTAGTAGTGATGATAAATATATATGCGTATGTATATATGTATAAATATATATATATATATATATATATATATATAAGTTATTATTATTTTGAAAGTTATTATTTATTACTGGTTACCAACTTGGTATAAATAATAAATAAATTTCACATTTATAAGAGATATAACTTTAATTTCAATTTAGTTTTGTATTAAGTATCTATATCAATTTTCCGATACAAATTAGAAGTTAAACATTTGATAAGTATTCGCCATTGAACATAGCAAGAAAAAACTTTTGAAAATGTATTAACTATTGACTCTGTTTTAAACTGATAATATTTTTAAACGTATTGTGTATTTTTTATATTTTTTGATACCTTTAATGGAAATTCGTTATGTTGATGGCTGATTGGCTGAATATCACTTTCTATTCCATAATACGACAGGATACATACATATTTCATAAAGGAGAAAAACGAACAGTCATTGAGATTTACTTTTGTATGATTTTTACTTTTACTTTTTTTTATGAAAAATTCGCAGTCAAGTCTCCTATACAACAGCTCTTTAAGGTACATTGAGATTGATTTTGCTTTTAGTTTTTATTAATCCCTAAAATAACCGTCGAAAATGCATACATTCATGAATTTAGAGGATCCCCGTAGTGAGGTATACCCTCGAGCTCATAAGATTTCCGTTTTGACCCAGAAAATTGTGTAGAGAAATGCAAGCGCATGCGCACGCTCAACTTGTCGGCACTAATAACTTTTTCTTAAAACACTAATGAATAACTTGCTCCTTATTACTGGGCACGTTTTGCCACTCGAGCCCGCGGCGACGACGCGGAGTACCGCAAGTACTACGGTAACCACGTCATGACTTTCTCGATTTTTGTATAATAATCTGTATGAAATAATAAATTAATACTTTCGGCTAGCAATATTCATACACGATAGATAGATTATATTTTATGGATATTGAGTTATTGTTAATAAATATATGAAAAAGTTCATAAATATAGTTTCATATGTTTTGTGTATCTTTGCATGATTACGATGTTACATGTATTGTTTGTAAGTTTGAAGTCCGAATGAAGTCATACAAATGATGGTCACTGTGTTGTAGAGAGTGCGCAATTCCAGCGTTGGCGCCAATCTTGTGACTTAACATTAAGTAATTTTCATTATGATACTTCCTTTTTAATGAACACATGTTCTGGATTTGATACAATTTTTTTTATCTTTATAAAACTACTTACTATATAATTACAACTTTGACATAAATAAAAATATCATTAAAAAATTCACCGCTCGCTTCTTATTATTTTTAAAAATCGAAAAACATATTTATGAGAAATATAATGGGTCTCTTATAAAAAGTATTAAAATCAGAACTTTATTTTAATGATTCAGTTACCGATTCGATACTATGTACATGTTTAAAACATACTGAAGTAGCCTTTAATTAAGCTCTCGAACAACTTAAAAACCCAATCGTTTATTTATCTATTTGATCATATAACATGACATTTAATTAACGAGCAATCCTTAGCGCGGTTGCCTTAAAAGAATTGTTATAATTGACAGTGGTTTTAACGGATCATTTATACAGAATCTGTGATTAAAGAGGCCTTATGAAGAGCAACTCCGGATTTGTACCAAGCCAATTTAATTTACAACTAGACTCGCATGCGACTTTTTCTACGCAAATCGTAAATTAATTGCAATTAGGACTGAAATCGCAGTACGAAAGGCCATAAAATGGAAAAAAAAATGCAATCAAAGAAGGATATAAGATATATAAAACATTAATTAGAGCTCGCTTCTTATTATTTTTTTACTTGTACAGACGAAGCTATTCAAACAATTTTAGCTTACGTATATTATTGTAAACGATGTCTGCCAAGTACGGATTTAAATGGGTAGTTTAATAATGACTCGGATCGAACATCTGTCACAGATACATACACTAATGATGCCAACAAAAAAATGTAATGTTAAGTGAATATGCCATCGCTCGAACTGTCTCATACATTGGTTCTCACTCGCATTGGAGATTTTATAAATAATATCGTGTATCATTGTTTGTATAATCGTTTTAATCGCAGAATTTCGTTTTTATATGTATTTGTTCTAGAACCGGGAGTGCTAGATATGGCTATGTTAGTAGATGTGGAAATATCATTGAAAAATGTTATTAAGTATGAGGTTTTAAAGATTTGCTACAATTTATTACAACGCATATACCCGTATAATTATGTAACATCTATCAGGTTTTTTTATATAATATTAAACATTTAGATTTTCAGCGAACGAATAAAGTTAATGAAATTATACATTTTGAACATGAATGTAATTAAAATAACTGAGCTTAAGTAATATCCTTAATTGGAAACAACGTATATTCTGCAATGTTCATTAATGAGAGAAATTGCTCTTTCAGTAATGAGAGTTTTATGGCGGAGATGCAGCGATATGCTTCATGCGGTGCAAGACTGCAGGCGCTGTCGGCCCGAGCTCCTGCCTAATTGATAGCGCCCACATACAAATTAATTAAGAACAAGCCTTTGTATCATAATTAAAAGCAAAGAATAATGAATAAAGCCATTACCGGCCGGCAAAGAGAATTCACTGAACACTAATTAATGACTGTTTTCCTCATAATCGCTAATAAAAATTGCTATAAGATGGCGAAATTGTAATTACGACGCAATTATCTTTCATTACTTTGTTAGAAACTAATTATATTTGCTATTTTTTAGAAACACCAAACCGGGCAGCTCTTATTACAAGGCGCGTTCTACTAATAAGCGGATGATATATTCGAGCCGGTAACAAAGATGCGGGAACATTAACTATGTATACAGGTTTTTATGATGAGAACCCGATTCTGTTATTCGGCTAACGAAGGCAAGGGTATCCCTTGATTATTAAAACGAACTTGGAGCCACCCACGGTGCCACCCGGGTGTTAATTGGGCCCCCGTAGACAATACTAATAAGGCCCGTCCGCGCCTCTATCTGTCTAATTAAACGCGAAACTTGAGAGTAGCACCCTCGGCGACGAGAGCCTGTTTGCCGAGCCTCCTGAATACACTGTAATAATACCAGCTAAGCGTGTTTGAGTGCCTCTTTTTTGGATCTCTGTAAACCCGCGTTTAATTAGCAGTATTATGCGTCTGAGTGTCGACTCTCGGCTTGTTTAATTAAGCTAAGTCAGTAGCAACAATCCATTAACGCAATAATTTTCAATGAACATTATCGACAAGCGAATTTGGCGCGACTATAAATATTGACGTATGATACACATTATGAGTTCGAATAAATTAATTTTATCTCTTAATTATTTACATAGGATCTAATTATGGAAGGATTGTGCCCGGTTGGCCGGGTCGGACATCCAAATACTTTAGAAGCTCTTCCGGCTCTTGATCCTAATTACAGATAGCGAGTGAGGAGCCCGTCTCATCTAGTTTGACTTTCGTGAATGTTCGGGCTGGCTCTGTGTGAGCACGGGCGAAAAGTAATATTGCGATAGCAATGTTATCACAAAAGAAAGCTATCATGAATAGAATAAAGTTATTTTACAAAACGTATTAAATAATGTATTATTTTTACAGTTTTTGAATTATTTTTCCAGTGTTAACGTAAAACTTGACTATAAAAAGAATGAAGAGTACTTTGTTTTTACTGAACACGGCTATGCAGAACAATATCTGAAAATTATAAGAGTCAAGAGATACCAATAAACCTGTCCCGACTAACACTTTAACAGGCTGCGTGGGGAGTAACAGACCGGGCACTACAAGCTTTAAATGCGTACAACACGGCCTTTATCGTCACGTCCATTGCTACAAGGTATTATTGTACATAAGTCAACAAAGGTTTTGGTAACGCTGTATTTCAAAATAGAATTAGAAAGTTATATGACTGATATTGTACTCTGTATTTAACACCATTTATCCAATGATTTATAAGGTTTAAGAGAGGCCGATAAATCTACCCTACCAAACGTTTTAAAAGCCTGCGTGGGGCTTAGTAAAATTATCACAGCAATATCTTAAATACGAGGAATACAATCGTTTTTGATTACATGATACTTAACCTAACTACAGTTTGTATAGCGGGAATGTTTACTTTTTAATTTTTTTAAGACACAATTGTAAAAGGCAGGACTTTTGATTGTAAATTTATCAGTGCATAATGTTGTGTGTTATTTGTAAACAAATACTTGGAACATTGGAAACGGACAAATACATATTTTTACTAACACGTAACATGCCTTTACGATTATATCAAAAAGCTTTTATGGTTTTCTGCTTTTAAACATGTCTGTGAACGAAATGTAAATCTTAAACGGAAGTCGCCGGCTTATATTTTATTTATATATTTTTAAATAATTTGTGTTTATAATTCAAGTTATATTTGACAGCGAAAAAAAATGTCGTGAGGGACGCGTCGAATAAAATTTTGTCGCATGTGCGATCCGTCAATCAGCACTTGAACTGCGTAAGTTGTAACCCTTCTCCTTAAAAGAAAAGGAAGCCAATACCGAGCAATAAAACATTTCCAGATTGGTTCCACTTTTAATTATATACTATAAGCCTAACAAAAATGAATTAATAATAATAAGAACCATTTCGAAGAACTGTATAATATTAAGCACTTTAATGTTGCCGATTGTACTTGTAAGTCTAATCAGTATTCAAATCGACGCTAAGCGATGATTAATTGACTTTAGCACAACAGCGTACGGATAATGCAAGACTGTTAATTGGAATTACATTTATTTGCATATTATTAATTAAACTCGATTGCTAATTTACTTATTCGTTTAATAAAAAACCTGTAACCAGTATTTTATGCGCAAATGTTAAAATATTAAAATATAATTAGCTTGTTTTTTTTTATGTGACCGGCGTATGTTTTCTTGTGTTCTTTCGGATGTTTACCCTCGAAAATGCTTGTATAAATTGTGGTATTACGTATCGCATTTTATTTACGAAAAATCAATTAATTAATTATCTTTTTATTTATATCTTAAACTATGTAACAGACTTACCTAATTTTCTTTCTGAATTAAATTCCAAAAGTCCACGAAATAGTAGTTCTAGACATAAAGTGGTAACTTTATATATGCTATATGTTTCCGCTAACAAAACTAAATTTGTCAAATATTCGTTTACGAATAAAAGTTGTATCCAGTACAATAAACTGTTTTTAAATAATGTCATATTTCATTTCTCTCTTAATAAATTGAAATTTAATGTTATGGATATTTTAATAAAAAGTTGCTGTGATTTATTTCATTTTTATTATTTATTTAGTTTTATATGTAGTTTATGTTTGTGTTTTAATTTGATAATCTTCGATTCTCTCTCTCTTTAAATTAAGTTTATTATTGTTTTCTACTTTAACTGTAAGTAAGAGTGTTTGTTTTCAAAATAAATAAGTAATTAAAAAAATGCGTAGGACGCTACATGCGTTGACACATGGGCCCCCAGTCAAAGCAGGAACAAAAAGAATCAGTGTCGAAACCACCGTAGAAAAGGCTCAAGCAAAAAAACGATGCAAATATTCCTTTTAGAGTCAAAACACTTGGGGTTTGGGCCTTGGTCCCTTCACTGGTGACAGAAGGACTAGTTCATTTTTTGCCCAAAGGATCGGAATGACTATTCAACGGGGAAATGCTGCTAGCATTCTTGCCACCACTCTATACGGTAATAGATGCTGTAAAATCTCGAATTTTTACTAAAATTTACATTAGAATTAATATAATTAATTCTAATTATAAATTTACATTAGAATTAATATAATTAATTCTAATGTAAATTTATGAATTAAAAAAAAATTACTTAAATAGGAAAAATATTGATACACATTCGTAAACAAAGTAACTCCAAATAAGACACAAATAACTTTAAATAAACCTTCATTCGCGTTTAGTTATTAAATAATGAGATATTAACTTGAATGGGTACCGATGTCGTCAATTAGCATTGTTGTTTTTTATTGTGAAAATTGAAATATTTTTGTACCGTATGAAACTTTACTAAAAGTTTGTTACACTCAGTACTTAGTGTTTCATACTTTTGCTGTCAAAGCTGTATATATACTTTTATTAAGTTATCAGTAAACCTTTAAGGATAGATGCTTTATTGAATTAACGTCTAACACTGACCACTCGAAAACTTTTATTTCTACATATCATAGGTTTTACCAAAACCCTCGCATTTTTTTATTAATTTGCAACATCATCTCATACATTCTCTAGTCTGTCACATCCTTACGAGAAATGACAGAATTGGATCCTTACAATTTTGTGAGATGCAGCATTGTCACTTAACGAGTGTTGCAAGGGTAACACAATATTAACCATTTCATGGTGTAAATATAATAGAAACTGCAATTCAAAAAACAAAAATCATACAAATTTTCAATTTTGGATTCGTTCGTTATTTTAAGTTTCGCAGATTATAAGTAAGTTGGCCAATACAATATAGTGGTATTAAACAAATATTCACAGGATACATAAAGAAGCTATGATTAAGGTTTTAATAATGTTATTCTAATTGCGGTTGGTATTACACACAAATAGGCATGTTCATTTCGTTTAGTAAATATTTTCAATATTACAATATTTTGATCAGTTTATTACATACTATATATTTCGTCACGTCTAAACATTATATTTATTAGAACGGTCTTCAAAATTAAATTCTAGCTTGTCATAACAACTTTTAATCAATTTAGTTGTAATATTCCTGTTACTATATTTATTCTGTAGCTGACTGACTACGATCGTAATTCGCAGTCGCCACACCGTGAAAGGCGCAGTAATTAACTCAATTAACTCCATTGTTTAGTTACTCTTAATGAAAGCTGCAGAGTTGCCACCTCACGGCTCATTGGAAGCGAAACTCCCAGTAGTCCTATCGTAATGCTACATTACGATATAAAATATAATATTAAAAATATAATACTACAACGCTAATATAATATGACATTCTTAATTCAACGGTTATATAAAAGTATTTACTATCTAACCACCAACAGTAGGTACCTATATATAATAATGTATACTTACACCAAAATGTTTACAATAATATTGAAAATTTATTTGAAGAATTTAACAAATGGCGACATTCGCTTAAGACGTACCTATATAAGAAATTATAAAGCCAAGTTTTCGATTCCAATGTATTTCAACGGGCTCAGTATTCCGGTAGGATTATATTCATATTGTAAAATCACGAAGACATTATTAATTTGAAAAATAATCTATTTAAAGCATCTTTATAAACAAGATACATTTGTTATTATTAAAAAAATTACATAGATGATAAAAAAACCTGAAGTTAGTATTCCTTAGTTTTTTCGCATGATTTATTTGTGTGTAGTTGCTATATGGTGTTGTGTAAAAATAATAATAAAGTTAAGTTTCTGTCGGCACTCTTGTACATTTCAATATGGCGGTAGCTCTAAATTTCGTTTAATTGTAAAATGCTTGTTTAATTAAGTTAATTATGATTATATGTACGGTAAATACGCGACGTTATTGTAATTTTTTTTTTAATTTTCGCCAATTTTATTTGTAAAGAACTTGTCAATACGACGTTCGTGATAGAACATCTATAAATGACTCAATCAAAATAAATGATTCACTGGGCTATTACGTTTTGATATTATCTTTGTTAATAAGCCAATTGCTGTCAGCGTGAGCTCGCCTACACGACGACTAGACTTATTCAGAATAGACTCCAACGCAATCCCACGATTGATTCTAATTAACGATAGCAGTATTTATTGGAGCAGTTCGCAAACGAACCTAATTGATTTCACTGCTATGCCAACGTATAGACATAAATAGACACCGGTGAGTGCTGTTTACTGTCCATCAATTAATATTTGAAGAAGCAATAACCATTTCTAGCTATTGGACAAATTAATACCACTGAAAGGGCTTACTGCGATTTCAAATTAGTTATCTGTAAATTACGCTAATGTTTGATTGATTCAATATTGTAAAATGAAGCTAAAAAAAGAAAACCTAATAAATAATTTTAAATTACTTTAATTGGCAGTCGTACTTTTCATGAATATTTATTATATAAATAGTTATGCGGTACTGATTTACTAAGAATACAATACTACATTAACAATTGAATATTATTAAAAGGCGTTTACTGCCAACAGATATTATCTATTCAAGTTAATTGTAAGTATATAATGAGTATAGTGTTCACGCATTGAATGCATACATGGTACAGAAATTTCGGTGTGCACGTTAAGTAGACTTCACAGACATGTATCCCTCTGTAATTAGGCCACGCTTCAACTGCCCTGTAATCCACCTGTCTGCTAATTAATACAGCTGAATAAACAACCTCACGGCAAATGGAATGAGGTTAGCAATTCCGTGTAATTCATCATTAGGTACCTTGCACCACAGTGCGGCTGTCATTTACGTTATTGTCTTTTATTAGGAAACGCGGCTAATTTAAATTGAAAATGTTGTAGGTTTTAATTTTTGTCTTTTTTAATCATTAAAAATGATTACTAGGCAATATAGTTGTTGTTAAAATGAAACCTGTTTTTTTTTTATTATTTTACTTATGTATATTTTTTGGTAACGTATCTTGAAGAAATTTTATTAGAAATCACGAGCTAATATATCTGTCAATGAAATTTGAATAGAATTCATTACAAAAACCAACCAATACTATATTTCGTGTATCGTACTTATATAATAAAAGTTCTGATTATTTTTATTTTTTTTAATTAAAAATCAAATTCAAAATATTATTTTGATTTCGATACTATTTACAAATTTCAATATACGAAAGAAATAGCCAAGAAAGAAAGAAATTATTTCAGACGATCATCAGATCGTATCGTACGTTCACTATCTCATGTTTGTTAACTCAAGTCATTTTTGAATATGACAAGTAGAAAAGGATCAAAGATTGAACCATGAATGACCCTCCTGTTGTGTTGACCCACATGTTCTAATTCAAAAGTAATATGATTTCTTGCCTAGAGTTTGAAATTGTATGGAGTAGTCTCATATTACTTGGTGGTAGGACTTTGTTCCAGCTTGACTATAGATAATGGATAATGGATAATATTTCTAACAGCGGCAATATCTATGTGCGTTACCGTCATGTAGTTCATCATGTTCATCATGTAGTTATCGTCACATGACTGATATGGCCTGCCTATTGTTATTATAATAATTATTATTTTTATAAAATAAAAAAATCAATTAAAGGCTTTTGATAAGTCACAGAAATACTCTCAAGAATCCTCCCTTCATTCCATCAGATTATAGATATTCTTAATGAGTTTCATACCCGCATCGGTTATTGTGCGACCCTTGTAAATTCAAATTGTTTTTTATTATCGTCAAATTAAACAATTGTTTCTATTTTATTAAATATAATCTAAAAAAAGAAATAAAAACATCATATACATTATACATTTATCAGAAATATTACATTTTTAAATTTATAAAACGTCTAAAATTGTTAAAAAGTCAATGAGAATCAAATTGTAGTCGGTATCTATAGGAGACTGTTCGTGCGGGTAATTAAAGCCAAGCGTCGTAATGAGAGGCCGCTGTGCACACTAATTAGGCCCCATCGCTCCAGAAACTGTATACCTAACTCTACCAATTAGCAGCTAGGTACATCATTTCAGTTTTAAAATACAAAGAAATCTTCCGCTCTTGTGCAATCAACCTTTATCGAGAGAATATCTTTAGACGTGTACTTACGTCAATGTGTGTATAAAAACGTATAGATCTTTTAATACAAAATGTTGTGCCTTTCTATAATTGTATTAAAAAGTACATAAAATTATTAAAAAAAATGTTTTCCAATATTTTACATAGCACCAGTGTAGCACTCATATACATAACTTTGATTTCTATAAAATCCATTCATCGTTTTATGAAGATTCTCAAAATATGTAACGGACCTATAACATTTCAAATTGATTATTAATATAGCACGTGGTGTATGTGACAAAAACATTTATTACATTATTCGTCACGGAGTATAAGTTCATTATATTAAATATACATTACTCAGATGAAATAATACTCGGTGAAATTAGTTTTTATAACCATTTCTCCTCCATAAATATAATTGCGTTCCACTTATTGCCCATAAAAGGAAGGGAACGTGCGAACGGCCCTGTTGCAAAATTGTACAAAAGGAAAGTGATATTAGGTGGAAGTGGAAGCAGTGCTACCCCGGGCATGTTTCGGTGACTGGAGCGGGCTTTCAGATAAATTATTTATCAACTGTATAGCAATTTTCTTTATGACTCCTCCGACGGAGCAGAGCAATTTACTCGTGAAAGAGATGCGTAAACTTGCAAGGACGCCTAAATTGAGAGTTGAACTTCGAGGCCAGTAAAGATTTCAATAAGGACATCGAATATTAACGCATAAACTACGTGTGTAATGATTTTTATTAGGAAATATTGAACAAACAATATCCCATCTAAATTAGTAATTTTATCCTTAATGTTTTACCCGGTGACATAATTATACATATAATAAAGATATTGTTTTATATTATAAAATTTATAATACGTCTACGACTTATTTCCGACTGTCACCAACTAACAGACACTAAAATGTCAAATAAAATAAAATCTTTCTAAAGTAAAGTATTTTATTATTAATGTTAAGTTTTACAATAAAGCGTACGATACATTAATATCGCTCATAATAAAAACAATGTTTTTGAACATGTGCAATTCATTAGTTCCCTTTTAATCAGTATTTTAATGGTTTTGCAAACAGAAAATAAAATGTCATAGTTGTTGTATATTTATTAGTGACTAAAATATTGTTTCGAACATCCTAAGCCTACATAAACTGAGGCACCCGTTAAAGCACTTCGTAAGTTTAGTGCACCTACTGCATCTATGACCAAATTCATCACAATTGAAACAAATAACTTCTGGTTATAAATTAGTTAAACTATATATTGGTTTTACTTAAGAAAATATTATATATTGAACTATTCTTGTTAAAAAAAAAAACAACTTGAAGTTAGATTTTTTAAATAAGATACTAATTGTTTTGGTTCTAGAAATCTACAAGCATTGACACTTATTCCATGAATAAGAAAGTCTACAGCTTTACGATCATTAATTTTCTCGCTTTTTTACATAAAAATATGGACGGTTGAAAAAAATGAACAATAATATGATAAGAGTAACGTACGTAATTTCACACTTTGATTATTTAAGCTGCGGACGCGTCGAAGTAAAGAAGTATGACGTTTTGCGTGTGTCAACCGTTGCTTACACACACTAAAATCACAAAGTTGTCGCGTTTTGTATACTCTATCTAGATGTATAAATAATTTAGGTATTCATATTGAAACCCAACACCATTTTCACCTCACTATAGAGTGCAAATACTTATTAAATTTAAACGTATCACTGACCTTATTCTTATTAAAATATTCGTTATTGTTCTTATGGCCTGGCACGTGGTTCTATATCCCTGCTCCTTTGTAAGAAACCTCTGCTCTGTATAGCCTACTCCAACCACAAGAGGACAAAAGACAAACAAACAACATATGACATCGAATTGATGTGATGTTATTGGTCGAGAGCTTGAATAATAATCTATGATATTAATTATGGATTTGTGCAAAAATGCCGTTTTTAATAATGACGGAGCTCTTGTTAAGTGGATTAGTGTGGTGTTATAAAAAAAGATATATCAATCAAGAACTTTTAGTAGCGTACAATATTGCTGAGCTGTAAGCAAAACGTATAGAAAACCAAATTTGAGGTTTGTTTATCCTTATTCCTTGTTCGATTGGAATAGGCTACATTGTAAGTTACTTTAATTATTTTATCAAAGAGTCACTTCATCGTTCGGTCATAACGCGATTAACAAAATGAAGATTACATCCAAGTATACATACATATTTTTTTGTTCGAAATATAAAGTAATTAATAATTATTATTATCAATCGACATATTAAAAAAAGGGTAATTCTGAATTCATCAACGAACTTGATTTACAGAATACGAATCCACTTTTCCATTTTTGTATCAGCATACCACATCACCGCGATTGCTTCGGACGTTTTTTCACAAATAGATTCACCAACCGCGCTCGTCTGTGTGCGTGGAAAAATTTAGCTATGTCGAAAGCGTTTAACGAGCCTTCGCCTAACGAACAGTTCATTGGCAGCGTTCATTTTTAATTGTTCGATCGCCTGGAACAATGAACAATCGAACGAGAACAATGCCAATAAAGCTATTCACAATAAATCTTTGTTTGATATATAAGCGGTGAGTCGTGAGATGGTGCAAAAGGCAGTAAATAAAAAGCTGTGGTATTGGCGAGGTAATTGATGGCGAACAGCAATCAAATTAGCTCCACGTCGCGAATAATCGTCTGAAAGCTGCCCGGCTGAGCGCTTTGTGGGTCAGCGGGACGCCGGGTGATGCAGTTTCGCTCTCTTAATATCGTCGTTTCGATAGTTTAATATTTACAAGATCCTTGAACAATTCGAGTATTATTTTCGACAGTTATGTGTACAACTTTATAACGTTAGTATATTAAACATTTCTGTACTCTCTCAATATCAATTCATTTACCATCATCGTCATCATCAATTCATTTATGTGAAAATTCAACGATGATAAATAATTAATTATTCAAAAATCGGTAGGTATGTTTTTTTTTTTAAATAATGTTTTCCTTTAACGTCAATTATCAAAAAAAAATCTTTGTACTTTTAATTATTACTATTATTTGTATATAATAACTAGACCGACAAATAATGCTGAACTAATTATACTATATTGTCAATGAGACATTAGTGAATTATCCCAGTGTCGTGCAGATCGTTCACACTAGACAAGGTTAAAGTGGTGCCGATATGGCCACGCAGCATCACTCGTACGTTTAGCTTTTATCATAATTTAAGTTTTCCATTAGCCGTAATTGACGCGAACATCGTTCGTCGCTTACGGTTGCCTCGGATTGTTGATACGATTGTTATTTTTAGATACATAAATATTTCCTATTTTCAAAAGGTTTTCAAACCTCATACCTTCTTAATTGACAATCCTATTAATAATTAATAAGAATTATGGCACATAGCTTTTATCTTAATGTTGCTTTTAACGGGACATTTGTATTCGAGAGTCCATTCCGATATAATTTTCAACGGCGCGACTGTCTCACTAATGGAGAAATATAGTGTTTTAAATATATTATTAATGTATGAATAATTCACGATACTCTTAGTTAAATACTTATATAAAAAAGATCTTAAAAAAGTTATAAACAGTGTAATAATGCAATAATGTCGATATCCAAACCTCGAAATACGGCCAATACGAAAATGTTGTCGGTTACCCTTTTTGGAATATCTACAAGGGCTGATATCACTGGGATATCACTAAAACGACTATAACTACACAATACAAATTATTAAGAGTGCTTGGCGTCACGGGAACGCTTTCAGAAGTAATGAATTAGAAAAGTTGCGCAGCACTCACTCGGATTGAGCCGCGCGGCTCAGCGTCGGCGCGCCACTCGCTACAACATTACTTTAATTAAATCTATTTGAACAACAAACTTTAATTAAATTTCATCCAGCAGTTAGGCGTCGCGGAGGAATAATCGCGCAATTAGAGCGGCCGTGAGCGTCACCTTACTCGCTCCCAGTTAATTAACTCACTTGGGCGACCTATCCGACTCGAGCTCGGTGTATTAACACGCCTAACGTTTAGCGGCACATATGGTGAATTAATGTTTGATGTTCATTAAAATGGTCCTATTATAATTAAAATGAATCATTAGGTTTATTTTGCTTATTTAGTATTTTTGTTATAATTATGAATAAATAAATGCCCTGTTGTATTATTACCGGCTCTTATTCTTTAGGATTCTCCACCAATACTCACCTAGTCAGCCGACGTCATGCTAACAGATCTTACAGCAATTATTTTATCATCATGTGATTGTAAAACATATTTTAATGTCTACGAAACCGCTATAATAATTTGAACATTAAACTTTGAATTTAAATTTACAGAGAATACCTTGTTAATTATTCTAATAAAGATTGTACATTTATGTATTTTGACAGTTTTAAGAATAAACTAAATTTGGTGACTTGTCTATAAAAATGCTTTTACGCTATTTCTCGAAAAAATGTTTGTGATCTTGTAATTTTCCATGGAAAGTTGACATTTGCCACAAACAGTACACGAAGATCGAAAATTTTCTCTGAGACTACTTAAAGTAATAATCTCATGTGAATCACATACTAATTCCTGTGTGAAAACAAACAAAGTTAACTTATCTTTCTTTTATTATTAATAGTCCCATAGTAACAGAGATGAGTTTAGATATTCCTAGTACTATGACCGAGACCGGTCAGAAAGACATCGTAAACAGTATAAATATACTAAAAATAATAATTTATTTACTTACGTTCGTTCAATATGTTAGGGTATATTTTACAAATTTGTATAAAGTTATCATCCATTTATTCATCTCCAATGTCATGTCTTTAAATAATAGGAATAATACCCATAACATAGTGCTTTGTACGAACGATTCTACAGCTTTACTGGACTTATTCGATTAATACTCATAGCGACACAATGGCTTGCCGCTTAGGGTTCTGTGTTGCGTTTTCATTGTACAACTTTAATTGTTTTCCAGACATGTGGCTCGCCGTACATTCAATTTAATTTGAAGAGACTGCTATTTCTAGCTCAAGTTAATTAAAATTGTATACCGATGAAATTCTGAAACGGTAAAACTTTATCTAATATTAAAAAAATAAAAATAAATAAAATATATTTAATATTCCAAACCTCTTTTTCAACTCTATGTTATCAATTAAGTGTTAATAATAAATTTCAATATTTTTGATAGATATCCGACTTGATTTACTTGGTAAAAGTTATTCCGAGTTTCTAGCATTAAATGTACCCAATTTCAACAGTTTTTTTTTTCTTTTCTTAATTCAGATATTAATTTATAATTGAAAAGATATGTTGATTTATATAACTCACCTCTTTAGAATTCATATTCAATATTATATAAACATGGTAAATTTAAAATATATATATGTTAGACATATTGGCAAGAGGCTGACTGATGGTAGGGGGTTACCATCGCCCATAGATATTGGCATTATAAGAAATAATACCCAATGCACCACCAACGGGACTAAGATGTTATGTCTTTTGTGTCTGTAGTTACACTGGGTCACTCACTCTTTTGTTATCACCGTCCAGGGGACGATGATCAGCTGTGATTAGTTGAAGTATCTGGGCCTGATCTTGGACGGACGATAGAGCTCAAGCTCTATCGTTTAACTAATGCTGCCTCTGCCTCAAGGCAGCATTTCGTTAAGCTCGGGCCGAAGCTCGTCAACGCCGTTGTTGCCCTGGGATACCTCCTACCTATAATAAGTGGGTAGTACCTACCCGAACGGGCGTGCACAAAGTCCTAACACCTATTAAAATGTCGAATTTATAATGCTTCAGATTCCGATCCGATCCGAGTTCAAATCTCGTGTCGAGCTAACAAAAATTAGTCATTTTGAGTTCTCAGTAGCAGTTAAGTTATACTAAAATTATTAGATCTATACCTAAGGTCTAAAGAGCCGAGATGGCCCAATGGTTACAACGCGTACATCTTAACCGAAGATTACGGGTTCAAACCCAGGCAAGCACCACTCAATTTTCATATGCTTAATTTGTGTTTATAATTCAACTCGTGCTCGGTGGTGAAGGAAAACATAGTGAGGAAACCTGCATGTATCTAATTTCAACGAAATTCTGCTAAATGTGAATCCATCAAACCGCATTTGAGCAACGTGGTGGGATATGCTTCTAACCTTCTCCTCAAAAAGGGAGAGGAGGCCCTAGCCCAGCAGTGAGAATTTTACTGGCTCTTACTATCTATCTATCTAAAGTCTCTCAAGTACGGGATCGAATCTGATTGTCGTCTCTCAAGACGATGAGATTGAGAGAATAGGAAAGTATCTCAGTTGGACCCACACTTATGCACTACAATATCTCCTGCGCAGATTGCTAGTCATGACCGATATTCATTCAGGTGGACATATTATTTAATACTTACCAAATTCAAAGAAAATGTCATCAACTTAATTCACCAACCCATTTTCATTTATTGCTAGTGTAGCATAGAAACGAACCTGCCAAGTTTAAAATTGGTAGGTCTTATGTAAGTAGTTAATCAGTTGTAGTCCAATAAATCTAAGAAATACCTTTTCACAGTTGTAAGATTTATTGGACAATGTTAATAGTAAGTTAGCAGTAATATTGGCTTTTTTGAATTGGTAATCAAATATAATTTTGTCGCGATTGAAAACATACAAAAGTATGTAACTGCTCGAATTTATTTTACGCTTGATTTTGAAATGTCTCGATTTAACGGTCAGGTGTTTTAAAATATGGAAACTTTAAGTTAAAATAAATCACAGAAAAATATTTTTGATATCCATAAAATTTGCTTCATTTGACATATAGTTTTATGGCATTTATGTTTGAAATTGATTTAGGTCGTGGGGCCGCCGTTGCTGGCGCCTACGAGGCGTAATCTAAAGGTTATTTTTTACACAGTCATCCAAGTACTCAAATGTTTTTGGTTTAACTACGTAGATAGTTTATAAGTCGCATGGACTTACATATCCCCAGAGAAAATAATCCAATCGCAACAACGAGGGAGCTAGTTTACAGGTCCATTTTGTTAAATTGATTGTTCGACTCATCTTTCTTTCAATTAATTAATTATTTAATAGCCACCTTGTTTATAGACACATGTAAGCAGAAAACACGTGTTTTTTTAATAATCGGTGGGCTGACATATGAGTCTGATGTTAAACGGTCACCATCTCTGCTTGGCGGTAGGATATGGGCTTAGGGTATGGGATAGGAGGTGGACTTATAAACAGCTCTACCACCGCAAGTAAAAGGTGTGCAGTGACTGTAGGTACAAACGAATCAGTTATAATGATTGTTTTCTATGTCATTTTCTTAGTTCTCCATTACAAATTGCGATGCCATCTAAAATGTCTAAACGAAAATAAAAATAAAAAAGATCGAGTATTCATTTGGAGTCGTTGCCAACCTCTTGAAGTATTTAAACAAAATTTTTCACATTTACAAGCCAGATTAGAAACCGCTATAATCGTTAATTTTCAAATAATAAAGATCGTATGCAGTTAATTATAATGATATCCATTACTTTAATTGTGTCCGTTGATTAAATTAAGTTGTGTATATAGGACTTGGTAACGACTCGGCTTCAAGACAATATTGCATAACGTCATAATTTAATTATCTATTTTTAATAAACAAATACGATTTAGTTATATTCCACTTGTTAGTGTATTTTCTGATTTTTTCGAACTTGGTAATTTTATTGAAGTATTAATATTATTAATACAGCTTAAATTATCCATTATTAACACGGCATCTTAGAAAGTAAAAGAAAGCAAAGGTCACAACAACGTAAACGTTCCACAGGTGTACTATGGTCTCCTCTATTTAGAAGAAGGTTTTTCAGACTATTCCACCACGCTGCACCAAGTCGGACGATACACATAATATGACTGACTACATGCAAGTTTTCTCACGGTGTATTTAATATGTAATTTACTACACCACCGAGTACGAAATAAACTATAAACACAAATTACACATGATATGATTCGGTGTTCGCGTGGACTTGAATCTTAGGTTAGGTTATTAATCTGATCTAACGACATTATCAGTAATAAGCAGTAACAACAACACCGATGAGTCAAAATAATGATAATTTTTATATATGTAAAATAAAGAAGGACCAAATATTGCTCATTTATTAGTATTATAGTACCAGAAGACTTTATTTAATTAATGAAAAGTCGTGGTTCTTTTAATACAATTTTATCCAATAACCTAAACATGAGCTTATATTTTATCCAATAATAATGACAGATGTTTTTGAAATCAAACCATAAAATATAAATAATAATAATAATATAGCTTTATAAAATAAAAATAAAAATTAATTGATAAACATTAAAATCATTATCAAATATTAAAAATTAATTACTAAACAGTAAATTCAACGATTGATCACTAAAATAAATTATTAAATATTAAAATTAATAAATTAATTGTATATTTTCCATGTATTTGTTAGTATTATTAATATCAACTATTAAATATTTAAAAAAATCAGTTATTAAATATAAATTAGTTGAATTGTGATTTTTCAATGTATGGACCCCCTTCGGGTATAAGCCTCCTCCAAAGAATGCCACACGTTTCTGTCTTTTGCTGTCTCAATCCAGTTTCTGCCTGCAACCGACACTAATTCATCTTGCCACCTTGTGCATGGTCGCCCTCTGCTTCTTCTTCCTTTTGGTCCTTTCCATTTTGTTATTGTAAATGTCCACCTTTCATCTGTGTATCTTGCTAGATGGCCAGCCCATTTCCATTTTAGTGTTTTAGCAAAGAGTAAGGCATCAGTTACTTCAGTTTTGTTGCGAATTTCTGCTTTCACTCTGTCTCTTAAGGTGATTCCTAGACAGCTTCTCTCCATTGCTCTTTGTGTGGCTTGAATTTTTCGTAATATAAATAGTACTCCATAAATTATTAATTACTATTCACATTTATCGATTTTAAGTAAATGACAGTTTAATTTGTTTTTATCGTTTTGGCAAAAACATTACGACAACAATATTATTATATCTTTATGGTTAATTAAATCACTTCCCTAATGGAGCCAGGAGTGCATGCGGTATCATAAAAATCTAAAGAAACGAGTTCTCAAAATGTCCTCATATCTTTTTACTGTGCCAAAATTTATTCATCGTAAAAACTGTACTTGTATATACGTTACGTTTTTTATGATACGATTGCTCTCTTTTACAATAAAACTTATGAAGCGCATTGCTTTGTTCTGAAAAGTATTAGAATGGCCCTGACAATCTCATTATTACATGAGACGTAACTAATGTAACGTCAGCTAGACAGACTGAACGCTTGTTATCTCTTGCTAGTTCAGGAAATCGTTTGGTGGGATAAGAAGCTGGGTATGTGATTTAAACGTTCATAAGGTGACTAGTATGCGGTGATGCGCGCCGGAGACGCGTTAACGACGTGGCGCGACAATTTTAATCGCCCGCTCCATAAACATAAATTAATGTACAAAGTATGTACTCTTGCAATAACCCTAGTAAATGTTTAAGATAGTTTCTACAGAAATTCATAATTGCTTTCTGCGTTTCAAAATGTTTTCCGTTCTGATTAATAACCTATAATATTTTATTGCTTTGTAGAGTATATATAGTGATATGGAATTTATATTGGAATTTAAACAATGTTTTATATAATTACTAGTTGCTGCCCGTGGCATCACTCGCTTGTGGGTGGAGGGGGATACACGGGGTAGGGATAACAAAAAAGTAACCTGTGTTCTATTCCAGATTATAATCTATATTTATTTACATTAACTAGTTATCATTTTATACATAAAATTACGCACATTAACTTTTTTTTAAATATGCTATAAAAACAAACCTATCAAAAGCCAAGGAAAAAAGAAAAATATATATTTTAATATAAAAAATATCTTTAACGATGTTTTTATATTCAATAATTAACAACCAAAAGTAATCTAAAAGCAATTAAAATAATTGTCCTTACTGTAGCGAGCAGAAAGGAATTAGCATTTTAAGGTATATTACAGCCTTATAAGATATTATCTCAACGGATAACAGTAAAATCGAATGAAACGTTGTTAATTAAATCGGTTCAGAAGGATTTACCACATTTCTGACTTGAATATGGCAGCAACCCGTTTTAACAGCTGCATAGGAGCTCCTAAGAAGGAAACTCCTATAAAAAACGAACTACATAAAAAATAAGTAGGTGCTTCAATAAAATAAACGGTTACTAATCAGTATTCAATAAAAGCCGACTTAAAGCCGCTAGAAAGAAGGAAAAACTGTTATTTTAACACACGTTAAAAATACACGCTAGTTTTTAATAGTTTATTTTACGTTTTTTTTAATCATGCATTCAAAATAATAATAATAAGTAATTGTTTCTTTCATTGAATATTCATCTAACAAACTAAAGATATTTGATAATAAAAAACTAATACAACTTAGTAAAAAATTCAATTCGAAAATCGTATTCTTCTTCGTCCTCGTATAATTACGGAATGTCGAATCCTGGAAACTATCTACCAATTTTGCCCAAATACAGTAAGCAGACCCTTAGTTGGTGCCGGGCCATTGCAAAATGTTTTGTATAAGAATAAGACTACCCCGAATGAAATAGTAAACATTTTTATTGTTTCTTTTATTGTAATTCCTCGAAGTAGAGCTCCGTCCAAAGGCAAATGGGTATTTCAATCTCGTTAGACACAGTGGCGCGCAAAAACCGCGGTATTCTCGACGCGCGACATTTGTGCGCATACGACGGATACGACGTGCGCGCATTTTCTAATGAATTTAGATCAAAAGAAAAAAAATCCCGTAATGCTCGAACCAGCGCTGCTGTTTCTTATGAGAAATAATTGTATTAATGTGTGCGCTCTGGAACCGCAATCGTTTTCTGGATCAGTTTTTTCAGCGTACGTCAATAGAAGTTCGATGCATCATTTCCACGACTTATCGTTTTGAATTAATAATTGTCTATACATGTTATTGGAAAATAATTAACGATACGCGAGCTTTGTCGAGAATGTGGTTTTTGTTCCCAGTAATTATGTGTTGATTTTTAAAATGATTGTATAAATCGCAGCTTATGATTATAATTATGAACTCGTATTAATGCACATAAATTAATTGTTCTTTTTTTGTGTTGTATGCCCATAAGCCCTTCTTCGATTGAGTTGAAACTTAGTTCTTTTGATGATGATACTCGTGTGGAGATTTCTGACTTAGTAACTTCAAGCTACAAAAAGTCGCGCGTGATTCGTTTCACATACATTTTTAAGAAAAATTTAAAGAGGACAACATGTTATAAGAATATAATCAATATAGTCATAGAATCATCAATATAGGAACAGAAATATCGAATAATAAGCAGTAGCGACCTGCCCACGGTTCGCACGGATGCAATTTATTAATAAATAAAATGATAAGTGCGCTCAGCGAGGCAATATTAAGTATGTACTTATGTAAGTATAATATACTTAATAAGAAATTTAAATAATTTGTAGTGATTGAAGTAAACTCTTTTTAAACAATCACCGAATACTCCAATGAAGTGCCCTCGAGGAGCGATATCTCATTGTTTTTGTCGATATCTCGTAAACTTTGTGTAAGCTGAATTTTTGGACTATGGATATCATATAGCTATCGAATCTCCAAAGCTCATGTTGCGTCTTATCTTAAAAAACGTAAGGATATTTTAAGTAAACACTTAAATCTGCAAATTTAGATAAAAATTAAAAAGCTAATCAAGTATTGATGGATTTGCTTTTACATATGTAATATTTACGAAAAATAATAGATATTATTATAATATAGATAAACCCGATCTCATTTAATTGTAGTACATCTACATATTTTTCGAAGCACCATATCCCGCTAGACTAAAACTGTATTTTCTTATCCAATATCAGTGCATAAATTCTACGAAATAAAATTCTTAACATGTTCACTACGACAATATTACATATCGTTTTGGTTTAATTTAGGATATAGCGATAGGGTTGCTATATTATTACTGATGAAAATATGAACAGATGAATTTAATATCCAATGTTATAAATAAACAATTTGGGGATAATAGAGGTGGCAAAACGTATTGTGCCGATATACAAAGAGTGGTTCGTAGCGCGCATGATTAGCGGTAGATGGTCGCGAGGGTGGGCGGCTGATTGCTTGCCCAATTGGGTCTTATCCACCCGCACATGGGAAATATTTTTAATCAACACCTCCATTGAACTTACGAGCGGTCGTACGTGAGCTCGTGTACCAGGGCCGTATTTGGAGAAAAATAAATAAGTCATAAATTACCAAACTAAATTATTATATTGAGGCATCTAGGTATAGTTGGTTGGTTTTTTCCCTAAACCGTTCATGCAATTTTTAGGAACGACTTACAAAGGCTCTGTCTGCTATTATTTGATGTTTATGTGTAGGTACTTATTATTATTACTCACAGGAGACGTTGGCAGCGTAATTGCAATTAATGCATACTGTGGTGAACACTTATTTCATAATGGTTAACACAAGAATAATAGTTTCAGGCCTGCGTAACTTTTTCAGTTACTTAAGACAAAAAAATCCTGGAAAGTAATAACTCAGAGTTTAAAATCAACATTTGCATCACAGGACATAGATATTTTGTTTTATTTTAGCTATTTCGTACCAACGAGTAAATAGTGAGAGTAGCCTTTTAGCAACATGTGTTACTGATTGTGCCCTGGATCTTTATTATCTTTTATATAGTAATAAAATACTCAATAATATATATTTTTATATGTTTGTTTTACGTTAAAAAAAATTAATCGAAGTTGCTTTATCTTTCAGCATTGGTACATATAGATATAAATTTAAGGAATCGTTTCTATGGCTAACTCTTCAGTACTCTTAAATTTTATTGAAATATGAATCATATTAATTGCATTATATACCAGATTCGTGCCTGTATAGGGTGGAGGTACACTAAGCGGGTGGCGGTGGGTCCCTGCTTGATTGGCCCTATGAATGTGAGTAGATTGCATTGCTGCCCTCTCCGCTATACGCTCGACAGCTCGCGTGCGCTTCCGCGTTCATTGCCGCCGTACCCACACTATGATCATCACTTTTCTATGACAATCATTACACGAACAATCTCATTGATTTTCATTTATCAGAGAAACAATCTTGATTTAAGTTAGTTCACTTTATAAATAAAATATTACATGAATAATAAATTACCATAAGCAACGTATTGGAATATATTTATTTTACTGGTAATAAAATACAGTTCTCATATTCGTGTGTACCTATGAAATTTCATTTCACATGACCCATATAAATGTAAGTCACGTTTTCAATAACCTTCAGTTTTAGCTTCATAATTTTAACCCGTGCTGATATGAGACTTCATTTTGTTATGAAATTCGCCTCCGAAACATACCGCGCAACGATATAAGAGAGTTTTATAAGAAAAACGCTCTATATCGCGCGAGTGCGAGGGTTATCGAATTTAGTTATGTAATAATTAAATTATGCTCATTTTTCGCGAGTCGCTTGATGAAAAGGGCGCTGCGTGGTCCCATCATGTCATAATCGGCAACCGACTGAGCTCCTCGAGCTCGCAACGACTCCGCTCGTATTATTAACGATGTGTATTGTAATCACGCGGCGGGCGATCGCCTCCGCCGAAGGTAGGGCGGTATTAAATTCCGACAGCTACGTGATAAATCGAAATTGGAAAAGTTTAATAATGTTCGGTTGCTCCGAAAGCAATAAAACCGTTTATAAACGGGCACAAGCGAACTAGACGGGCAACAGGGACGCCCGGCTTCGAGCCTTTTAGGGACTCTTAGGTGAGTCCGCTATACCTCACGAGCTTGAAATTGAATTCACTCTTATTTTGATGAACTAATAATACTTATAATCATAAATCTGCGAATTTTTTTATGAATAATACTAAATTTGTAAATAAATATAATGATTGTGATTCTAGGAATTGCGTTACAATAGTAGCCCGTAAGAGTTCCACAATGGAACAAACCTTTCCTATTAGCGAGAAAGAAGATCTGTGAATATACCTACCTACATATGGCAAATGTTATTCCATACGTGCCGGTTTCTCCAAAATATTTTCCTTTGGGCAGGAAGAGAATATAAACTAAGATAAACTCAAAATAATCACATGAAAACTCTGTGGCGCATTACATACACATCCATAATACCTTCAATTATGATACATATTCTATTCCCTGAAGCTTCACAATATTAGAAACTCTTACTTGACAATATTAGAAGTTGTCGTTTTAACATACTGTGGAAGAATAGTATATTACAAAGTTTTTTTTACTTTAAATTGTATTTTAGAGTCTATATGATACTAAGTGTCTGCCTCTGATTTACCTTTCTAATCGTTTTTTTTTTCTTGAATCTGCTGCAATAAATCTTGTGAAGAGGTAAGCGTGACTTTTTTACTTTATTCTTTTGTCATTGTTTGTTATGTTGTATTAATTTCTAGTGCGTTATTAAATAAATAACGTTTTGGACAACTCCTCTATCATTTGAGTATATATTTTCAATAAACATACACGATTCATCCGAATATTTTAATATAAATGAAATATGAAAAGTCACGAAATCGGATTTATGCAAAAGTAGGCTCTTATTCAAATTGTGTGAGCATAAAGTAAAATTACAAATGCCAGTCAACTAATCATAGTTACGCAGTTAACTTTCATTATGAGGCTTTATAGCTTTATTCAACACGTTGCAATAACGCGGATACGTGAGTATATAATTATAAAAACTTATTACAAAAATAAATTTCTGTATAATATATCCCGCAGCTCTAAAAACTTCAAACTATATTACTGAACTTAATGAAACAGTAATATTAGATAATTATTAATATACATTACCTATTTTATTCATTAATTACTGTCTTGTGCCCTCTGCTTCGCCCGCGTAGATTTTATTTGATAACGGAGTACTTTCTTCGAATTAATCTATAAAAAAAACTTTGGACTGTTTGTTGATATATATGTCAGTGATTAAATAAATAATCCTAGTTATTGACGATGTCCTCTTGACTGATTTCAGCCACGGCGGCGGCTTTCAAGGTTAAAGTTACCAACTTCCAGACTTCGAGCTGGTACTAAGGGATCTGCAGCCTAATAAGCTAATCAACCAATAAAGCAGTTTAAAAGCCTCACTTCATCCCGATTTAGACAATTTAAACACTTCCAGCTTTCTAAAAACAATCAAAACACAACACCTAATTCCAATATTATGATCGTTTTTTCTTGAAAGCACATCAAACAGTCAAGTTTTTTCATTAAAATGTAAACAAAGATACAAATAATTAAGTTAGAAACTTAATTATTTATATTTGGTCTGACTATTTTTTATTCATATACTTCATATATTCATATAATATTTTATATTAAATTCTATTGACATAATTTAAAAAAAAATAAAAATTCGAATTTGTCAACATCCCTTTCTTATCGCAATAATCCATATCCGGTTGTTATTTAAAAAAAAAATATATTACATTTGTGAATATGCTTACGATATATAATATATTCGAAACAAGTGAATATTAATATCGTCTTTACAAGCAGGTCAAACTGTTAAAAAAACTAAAACTAATTAAAACATTGTTGCAAGTATTCATATTAAAGGTTGTGTCAATTGTATACTTTGAATAAAATAAGTATTTTATTAACCAATCGAATGAACATTACATTTATAAATTATATTAGTTTGTTAATGTCAAAATATGAGACCTTTGCTGTTATTAGTCTTTAAGAATCGCGAGACTAAAGTGGATGTTTTTTTTGGACTTAAGATTGAAGATACTGCTCCAAAAAAAGGTGAATGTGCGACAAAGATTTTAAATAAAAACATTTTGAATAATAAGTAAATTAAAGCAGGTCTATTGTAAGTAAAGCTTCCATAAGATATTGTTGACCGCAACCATTCAGGAGATCATCAGACCAGTTATTAAGTATATCAACTATATTTTGTTTTTAAATGTTGCGTATAGTAGGTATCTTTAAATACTTAGGTTATTATTATTGACAAGAACATGAACGGGTAATGCCTGAAACTTTAGAACTTTGCCCCACCCGAAAGTCGAAAGACAAGCATGCGATGAGTAGCCTTATTAATAATATCCTAAAATGAATAAAATTATATAGAGTAACGTTATGTTTGAAATATAAGGAAAATCCAAAAGTGCACAATTCATAACGCTCATTGAATCGAAAAAAAAATCGGCCAAGTATGTGTCGGGCTCACCCATGAAGGATTCCGTAGCAGTAAGTAACATAATATAAAAATTCTTGTAGTTCGTTATAACTTTGATCGATGTTTTAATAATAGTGTATTTTTTTAAATTAATTTATTGATAAGTAAATATTATAATTAGGTATCTAAATGATGGGATATAGATCTAACTATATGCGAGCCCATATAGGCTTGTGATAGCTAAACAAGCTAGTAGGCACCTATTACAGATTTATTATTAGAAAATAATGGTTCACGGTTTATGCATAAGGTTTTTATGATATTATGTTTATGGTTTATATTATTATTTTTTTATGTTATTATGTTTATGAAATTAAATGTTTTTTTAATATTTGAGTTGATTAATGAATAGTACATTGCGGTTTATGATTAATAACGTATTAAAAAAACTACTTACTACATTTCGTTCAAACCAATTTTCGGTGGAAGTTTACATGGTAATGTACATACATCATATATTTTTTTTAGTTTTATCAAAATCTTATTTTAGAAGTTACGGGGGAAGGAACACACATTCTACCACTTTGGAAGTGTCTCTCGCGCAAACTATTCAACTCAATATCATTTTCGAAGACCTATTCATAGACGCCACGTGTAAGGGTTTGATGAAAAAAAAATTTTGAGTTTCAGTTTCAGTATGGGAACCCCCAAAAATTATTGTATTTTTTTTTATTTCTGTGTGAAAACCTAAATGCGATTCACAGAATACATCTACTTACCAAATTTCAACATTATAGTTCTAATAGTTTCAGAAAAAGGTGGCTGTGTCATACGGACTAACAGACAGACAGACACGACGAATCCATAAGGGTTCCGTTTTTTGCCATTTCGCTACGGAACCCTAAAAACAAGTCTGCTTATTGTCAAATGTTAAACGACTAATATTATGTACTATATGAATCAAAACGAATTTATTAAAAATAAATTGAGTCAATTAGTAATTTTTTTCGCAACCTACAGCATGTTTTCAACTTTCACTCTTCCACCGTGCTTGATTGGCGCGACAAGTTTTTCAACTTTTTTGGTGATTTTTTACGCTTCTATGTATGATAATAAAAATTAGTTGCCAAAATAAGGCGAAAAAATGTTTTTTGTCGTAAAGCACTGCCTGATGCGAAGCATCATGAGGTGTGCAATACTATTATTGTTAGTAAAGTAAAAATTAATAGGAAACAGGTACAGTATGACGATGTAAACAATGCCGTCTGATATAGTACACTGGTTTAGCGTAAATAATCTTAGGCTGAATAATAAAAAAACTAAAATTGTAAAATTTAGCACACCAAACGTGCAAAATATAAAACCCTATGTACTTATCAATGAGGAATCGATGGATCCAGTTGAAACAACTGAATTTCTTGGCCTTACTCTTGATGCCTTGAAGTTACAGTGGCACCCCCATATAAACGGATTGGCGGGTAGACTGAGTTCTGCGGCATTTGCGGTCAAAAAAATTAGATTATTTACCGATGTTGATACGGCTCGCCTAGTTTATTTCAGTTACTTTCACAGTGTCCTACGGTATTATGCTTTGGGGTAACGCAGCCGCTATCCATACTATATTTGTGCTGCAGAAGAGGGCTATTCGCACAATCTATAACCTAGGAGCCAAGGAATCATTAAAGTATCAATTTAAAGAAATTAAGATATTTGCTTCTCAATATATATTCTGTAATGTTTTGTATGTAGGGAAAAATATTAATGTTTTTATGAGAAAATGTGTGAATTTAATTTGACCATCAATAAGTAAGTGTAATGCTTCTATGTTGAATAAAGGAATTTGAGTTTGAGTACTGTATTAGGTGTTGCAACGGTTTCTGTTTTGCCAGAAGAGTGCATTGTAGATTGTAACGAAGACACAACATGGTCGAATCCAGAATTCGCTCAAAAATGAAACAGGGGTCAAATAATTCCTTTCTTCATTTATGTTTTATGCTATTTATTATGAAAGGTTCTTTTTTCATATGATTTTATTTATGAATTTATGTTATTGTGTAAAGAATGCGGTGCGGCAGAATCTAGTGCGGTCTTGATAGGTATATCGGTATTGACAGAGTAACATGACTTCTCGCCAAGGAAAAGAAGATGAACAGCTGATAGATAGACATAAATATATAAGTGTGTTGCTATTATAATAAACATCGTCAACCGTTATGAGGTTCAATAAACTTTATAATAAAATCGTTAATATTTAATAAAATATTATTATTATTATTATTATTCCAAAATTGCTTCCAGATACTAAAATCCTTTCACTTTAGGTACGATATTATTTTAGAAAATCTAAAAAAGCTTTTGTAGATATATGTATATAATAATAATATACATAATATATATATAAATTGCAGCTATGCTGAAACACTAGGTCTTCGCGAAATGAAGCGTGAGAGAATCGAAATCATGCACCTATGCACGACTGAGAAACTATTATGTGGTCTGCCTGTGTCTTAGAACCGACCTACGTGTCTGCTTTTTTAGATATATGTATATAACAATAATATAAATAATATATATATAAATTTCAGCCTTGCTGAAATAACGTGAATTTTTGTCAAATTTAAGTAGCTTTGAAATTATAAAAAATATAGAAGGAACCGGGGTAAGTGTCTGCCATTGTAGTTTTCTGTCTATTTTTTTATATATTTTAAGATATCAAAAGGGCAGACTTACAGCGATCACGTTTTGTAAGTCATTTTTTATGCTTTTCGACTCCATGGCACGCTCAGAGGAACCCTCGATGGGAATAGTGAACCTCCATTTCACCAACAGCAGGTGCAGCAGTATACTTGGCAGTAATATGGAGCTTGCTACTATACCGTAAGTCTGGCGATCACTGGCTCTCAGTCTATTACATTGAGAGAACTTCAAAATGTTTTGCACCTTGTTACTCGCCGGTTATGCTACAGATACTCCTGCGATAGTATTTGTTACTACAACGTATTGTGTTGTATAGATCGTTAAGTCTACACAATTGGATCTCAAATCAAATACTGACCTCGTTTCTAAAACACTAACATCATCTCTGCTACTTAGCAGAATGAAAAACGAGTTTTGACTTACATTACAGCTTAGATTTTTTTCTGTTGATCCTTATGTTTCTATGACAATAAAACAATAACAATTAATGTGCTAGATTCTGGATGTAGGATTTATGTTACGTTACTCGTTTTAGTAAACTCTTTTTCCTAAATTAATTGATTGCATTATCGGTCACCAATTCTTAGGTCATGAGCTAAGAATAGCACAATTAAACATAAAATATCCATGAATGCCTTTTATTTATGTTTAATTGTTCATATACTCGTAGTTTATGCACAGCATGTTTTGCACAAGTATTTATTAATGTTGGTTGTGGGAAATTCCCACAGGCAATGAGCTTACTTTTTTATGATTTTCTACGAGAAAATTTATAATTAAATCAATATTCTTTGTGTTTTGATTATATATCGTCATGGAAACAATTCTATATCACGATATAATTAAATATTTACTATGATAGATATTCAAAATGCGAAGTAATTTCTATTGTATGCACAGTACACACTTGAGGTTTGCGAAGATTTTTTTGCATGCAAATGCGACGATCTTGTTAAACATATTATATCTGTTGTTACTTTTGTCATGCACAAGTTTTATATTATAATTTATTAACGTATCTAGTGGATTGATTTCTTTGCTATATATTCTTTGTAGATTGAATATGGATCACAGGCTACAGCATACAGGACCGACTGAAGACGACACGACAGCCGCCTTCGACAAGCAAATGGAAATGTACATTATATGGATACAATGATAGGTGCAGATAATAATATAATTTTTTGAACTATTCAGTATACTTTTATCAACCAAATAAGTATTTTATAATCAAAACATAGTTTTAAATTATATGTCAATTTATATTTTTTTTCTTTGACAAGATATCAAAAGTAATATTTAGTAAATTATTTATATTTTTACACATTTATTAAACTAAGACAAGGGTAGATTAGTTGTTTTTGTCATAATAAGCAATACGGCGAACAATACTATTAACATATTCAAATTACGTCTATACAAAACTCCTGTTTTTAATTATAAACTTAATTTGGTTATGATAAATCTATGGAAATTTTTACCTCGAGCTTCAACCCTCTGCAGCGGTAAGGGTAGAGTAATTACTTCTTTTCTTTGTAATAAAAACGGATTAAACTTTACTTAGGGCGGCCTATTCATTTTGTTTACTATTCAAAACGGCTTGCGTCAGGAAAAAACTAATTTGCGTTTGCTTTTTACATAGGCATAAGAAAAAAGACTTTAAGATTTTAATTAATTACATGCTCATTTTGTTAATTATACCTGTTTTAATTAAAACCTTTCGGTATACGAAGATATGCTGGATTATTGCAAAATAATATGTTATTAATTAAATATTTAATTATTAGGTTTGCTAGCAGTTGTTACATTTTGATGATACAATTTATTAATTTACATACTAATTACTTTCTAAATGTACAACTATATTAAAGCAAACACGACATGTACGATTAATATATACATCCTGTTTAAGTGGTTCTAATTTGACAAAAATGTAAAAAATGATCACATGGTAGAAAAAATTAATAATATTACAATTATAACAATTAGAATAAGTTAAAACGATTTCTTACAACTTAAAATTTAAAATAAATTGGTTATTTAGATTACAATATCATCAATTTAATAATGGGTTAACAGTATTCAACAATCAATCTAGTCAACACTTAGTCTAATCAAAAAATACAACAATAAAAATTTATAATATCTTAAAATTAAATTATATTATGGCATGCATTGATAACGAAAACAATTAAAATAATTTATCATTCAATTATTAAGCATTATATACCAATGTATTATCCCCTACATGTAAAATTGAAAAAAAATCTATCTAAACTATAAAAATAATGTTGCACTATTCTTCTTTAAAAGTTGAAAACAAAAACTATGGACATTGATATCAATTACAGGAAGCTAGCTGTAACGCGAATTGTTCCATAAAGCCGCTAATCCCGGTCGGGAGCCACAATTTGTCCAAACGGTTATGTTATTACAGGACAAGCTCTACGGTCGCCGTGATTTCTATTACAAAAACTTATATTAAATCAGGAACAAAATGTAGTTTTTACGTGAACCAACAAGGATTTTCTTCAATTATAATGTTTTAGTGTGTCTATTTATTTAAATTATTACCTGTTTTAAACTAAAATATAAACGAATAAAACATTGAATTAAAAATGTACAGTAATTTATAGTGTTATTTGTAGATAAATATTATATTTTAACCACTTATTAATATATTGGGTTATTTGTTGCAGTAATATTTGAAACGTTAAAGGTAAGTTAAATGGCATGTAGAAAGCGGTTTATTTTCGTTAGTTAGAAACATTGGGTTTTTAGGTTTTATTTTATCAGAATATTTTTTTAATAAAATGTAATCAATTTAAATAGAACAAATTATGAAAATTATTATAATATGTAATCTTTTAAATGTATTTTCGATTCTATGGATATGGTGCGATACTAAAATTTACATTAGCTCGATATTAAATTTACTCCATCGTTTATATAACGATTTTGTTTTCAAACGGCGTATACGGGTTAAGGTAATAAAATTTAATTGCTATCTATAAATCCCAAAAACAATTAACGCGTGCGAATTTCAAACATAAAGCATGTTTTAATTAAGTAAGTAAATGTTATTATCCTTTCCTGGCTTCAACGTCAACGGGCTCAATTTGTCGGAACTATTATTGCCTGGTCAAATAACCCACTGCTAGTTTTGTATATCGCATATAAGGCGATAACCAACAACTAAGGCCATTCTGGCTCGAAATGGACACTTGATTAAGTCAACTTGTGTCACTTTATTTCGCGATTAACTCTGACATGTGGAGCAATCTCTTCCATCGCTAATTCGAAATAAATCTTTTTGATTGTACCGTTATTCGAGGTTTTCTTAAATAATAAACAAAAAAACGCTAAATCTGTAGTATTGAAAATAATTACTAACAAGTCTTATCACGAATAATACCTTTGTTTCCTATAAAAAAAATTTAAAGTATAAATAAAAAGAAATGTGAAATCACTGAATTTATTTTTATGTTTTCGTCTAATCCGCATATAACATTAACCACATGGATATTCGAAACTCGATCGAAGATTGTAAGAGGGATTGAAGGACAAAGACGTCTTGGAATGGGTTACGGGGGGTTACATCCCACGCACCACGTCCAAGCCGTAATGAGTTGAAAGCGGATACTTGTAGCGCACTCAGAGCGCGCGTGTCCGGTTACCCGCCTAATGTTGCCCGGATAAACAATGACGTCCAGCCTTTTAGCGACATTTGTGAACCCACTCAACACTAGACATAAGCCTAAAAAGATGTCGCATTTTTACTTAGAGACCCTTCGACCGCTATCACGAAGGACGAGATGAGCGTACTGTTGCGTAACATCACATTTAAAAAAATAATTTATATTGTAATTAAATAAAGAGAAACAATAATATTGGATTAATAAAAATGAAATATCATTTAATTATATTTCCAACTCTCATTCCTTACAGAATAAATTATATATACCTATATTTGTTTTATCTATTTATACCTGGACTTTACATAATATCTTACTAATGCAGTCATGACTACCTAGTATGACAGGTGCTTTGTTAGTTAGTAGTTTCTTCCCGTACAAACGCAAATTTAAAATTTAAAAAGTTAATTTTTTATCTATATAGTTTTTCAGTCGGTGAGTATAATATGTGCGCGTTCATTTGATTAGTTGTGTATTTATATACATTAAACTAAATTATATATAGATTTCTAGCGGCTATTAAAGCATATTGTCTTATAATATTTTATTTTATATAATGTGTTCGGATGTTTTACTTTAATCTAATAAAATAAAGTTAAATATATATATAACGTTGAAGATAGGTTTATATGGACATTATTAATATTAAAATAAATACAGCTTTAATATTCTTATTAAGTAGATTTATGCTAATTATAGTGACAACATTAAACATTATAACTAAGAAATATCAACATTTTAAATTAACAGCATGTGGTATAATGTTATGCTTCAAATTAATTTATATTTTTCTTAGTGGTTTTATATGACACCGTCAAATATATTATTTGTTTATTATAGTATATTAAACTAATTTAACAGAAAATCAAATAAAAATATCGTACTTAATTTATGTATCGAATACAGTTTTTATAATAAAGAGACTAAATCGAACCAGAGCACTTAGCTAGATATTGTCCTATACAACGTCAGTTTAGGCACTATAGTACTTCAAATTGACAGATTACTGTAGTGTGTAAGCTCACAGGCATTACGTAAGTGCCGATGTGAAAGCCGCCCAGTCAAATGTAGAGTGACAGACCATCAACGCTAGTCCATTAAGGCCACTCATGCATTTATACGGTATGATAACGAAGATCTGACGACTGCAAAGTAATATGTAGTCGGGCCGAAGAAAGCTTCTATTTAATTTGCTATTTACATTTACATAATCGTTGAATATTATTAACATTTAGATAATTTATTTAAAATAATAGCCTGTGAACTATTCGATATAAATTATGTTTCTATATATTTAATTGCAATAATACCTAAATTATTTTTTTTCAAAAGTTTAATTTTTGATATCTGTATAAGTTATCAAAATTTAAACTTTTACTTTAAATGAAATGAAAATTGCTACATTATTTTTGCGACGTACTTTCGATAACGATAAGCAAATTGTCATTGTTTATTTTAAAAATTAGTTAGACATCGGAAAAACATTTAGTAAATGTCGTGTCGTATTCACAGAGAGTTGACGATAAGTTAACCAAAAGCGCAGTAAGCGCGACAGGGGGAGGGAGCGGGGAGCGGGACGCTACGGGAGGTTTGATACGCCATTAGTTCATTATTAGTCTCACTATCGTGTGCCTGTCATAAGCCGATTACGTATTCCTATGTTACGTTGAGATAACGTAGTAATGACGGCTAATGAGAGCTTACTCAGATAACTATAATATTACATATAATTGTTTTTGAATATTTAATGTAAATAAATAACGTCAATATATGGCTAAATAAACAAACACATCATTATATGAATATATAATATTTATCTGTGAGATATTTTATTTGTAATCTCAGTCTGTAATAAAAATATTTAAAAAAAATACACTAAATACTCACAGTAAATAAATAACCCAAAAATCTTATTACATTTTTAGGTGAATCACAAAACATATAAAAATTATATTCCCTAAATTAATGTCATGCAACTATAAATATTTCATAAAAAAAATATGTCATATTACATTTATTGCGACGTAACAAAAAGTACTAACTACAGTTTTGTAAAAAAAAATTAAAACGAAGTAACATTGTTGATTTAATGTTATTTGTATTGAGTATTAAGTAAATTCGCAACGAAGGGGGACAGGAGGGGGTGCAAACCGTCCATTATCCCGAGGTGAGGGCATCGCAACAGCAAAGATGTTAGTCCGGCTCTCTGCTCCGGCGACTTTATGACGTTATCTCTAACAGGTTCGTCCCCAAGATGGGGTTGGCGGATTTGCTCGACTGAGAGCACAGGAACCTCTGTTGTGCCTGATAATTGCCTCTAATGGAAAAGTCTAGTCACTTCGTGCGAAGTGCATTCCAAGTTTACGCTGTCAGATATAAGTTATTAAATCTCATGCAGACAACAAACTTATTAGTGAACGTGGTAGAACAAAAGGATTCCATACTTGGTTTACAGAACTAAAAGTAATAAGAGTATAGCGACAGAAGTAAGATTTGCTTAGCTTAGTTATACTTTTTTATCAATCGGCCTTATTTTTTCATATACATTATAAGTAGTTTTAAATTATAGGCGAATTAATGACTACTTTATTCTTTATTAATGTAGGCAGACACATTCTTATCATTATCAATAAAAATGGTGTTATTTTTTTATAACATATTATTATTATTTTATATTTATAAATATAAACAACTTCCTGACAGAATGAAAGAGCAAGCTAAATCTAATACACTTACGAGCATCTAACGGCGCATACATATTTAACACGCATATTTACCGATTGGCGTGGATCAGGAGGAGGGCGAGAGGTACGGGGAGGTCGGTCATTCAATGAGATTGCTTCTTGCCGCCACTCTGAAGTAATGGATCTCGCCCAAATAGACTACATAGAGGAAACGCTTTTGCGCTAGTTCATACTGATACCGGCTTATAAACAACGTAATGTTTAAAATCAATTTGCTGCAGAGGGTACTCAATTGGAAATTCGTAAGAAGCTATTTCAATTTATAGTTCAGATGTTCACATAATATGGCTTAATCTAAAAGTTAATAAAAGCAGGTATCAACATTTTCTTCTTATATTAAAAGTGGTTTCTATGGCCTTTAAGATAATGTTTAGAGCTTATTTCACCACATTGGTCCAAAACCGGTTCCTGTATATAATATTTTAACATCGTCATCAATCAATATCGATATCTTATCGTTCTTAACAAGTACTTTTTGTAGTATATGCTTGAAAAAAAATTCAATTGTTTCACACTTTAACACTCGTTATAAATTATAAATATTTTTTATATATACTGAAAACATAAATATATTATTAATGTTAAGGTAATAAAATTGATAAAACATCTTTTATAAAAATACTTTTCATGACCTTTCATTAATTAATGATCTTCTAAATAAATAACAATCAAAATCCAAATTGATTTATGATTTTATATAACTTACAATTAAACATTTTGTTTTAAAAGACCAAGCGAAAATATATAAACAAATCGCATTTTACGTATTTAAAATTTTGTCAATACAGTGAGCTGTGGGAGTATCGTAACACAATGGATTCGGTATGGATTGAATTATGGAAGAGGCGAAACTGGGCCGGTGTAAGGACAAGGGGGGAAATGGAAAATGTGTGTCGCCAAGTTGCGAGCCTAACAGCTCCTGGACAGAGTACGGGCTCCGATAATGGATTGATCAGATACTACTCTCGAACACTACCACCACGGAGCGCCGCACACAAGTAAATGTATATCTGATTTGACTTACCCGTCGTCAATAACACTTATTGTTCCTTTTTGTTTATCGTATTTACGAGTATTCTTCATTTATATATTGTAGACGTATATTAAAATACTTTTTAGACGTATTTTAGTTATTTTAATATATGTTTAATGTATATGCCTAAAACTAGATGGCCATCCATCTTGTTTTAGGTATATACATTTGAATCAAATTTATTCGAGATATCGCAATCTTAAGACAATTAATTATTGTATATTAAACATATTATGTATATAAAGTATTTATGTATTTGTTTGCATTTTATTATAACACGATATAACTGAGAATATTTGATAATAATCAATATACATTGTATTTTTTTATGATTGCAGTTCATTTTTCTTCTTATTCATTACGAAAGTTATTATATATATAACCTTATTTATTATAAAATATATTTTTGTACTGGGCGTACTGGAAGAAATCACTTGACAAGTCAAAAGACAAGCATCCATTAAATAGGTAAATCTTCTATTTCAATAAGGAAGTATTGAAAAAACCTAAATAAAATAGTAAATGGTACAGAACACATGAAATGAGTAAACAAAATACAAAACTGAATAGCTTGGGTAATTGCGAGCGGCATGAACATAAATCGTAGAGATTCATTTCTTTACAAACGTTGAGTTAAATACAGACCATATATAGTAACGGCTATACAATAAAAGAACTCACTGAGGCTACAGTCGCTAGTTCATTATCCAAATGGACTACAGCTATTTGATCCACTTATGTGATTGCCTGCAAGCATTATCTCTCTTCCACTGAATGGAAGCCATAAGTCTACCTCGTAACTCTCTCGCTTCTTACAATATTGTTACGATATAATATCAATACTTTTATGCACATAACTAATAATATATTAAATGTTGTGTTTACACAAATTAAGTCGAAACTTTTGTAATAAAATAAGTAGGCCGACTAAGTAATTGATACCAGGTTAATGCGACATCAACCGTGAAAAGGTGTTATGTCCGTGATCTGATGGTGAGCGATCACCGACGCCCAAGGGGATTAGCGTTGTAAGAAATATTAACCATGAGGGACATCGTCAATGCGTCTCCAACCATGTGAACTAAGTTGTGTGCCTGTAGTTACTATATATACAATAATACTATAATAATATATATACTATAATACTATTAATTCCCGTTCATTCTTTAAGAAAAAATGTGATCTACTTTGACAAGAGGTAACAATTATACTCGACATAGAGATATCTATATTCGAGGGAAATTTTTATATGTTATTTTTTTTTTCTAAAATAAAATAAATATGACTATTAATCTAAAGTAACAACGTAAACTGTAGCATACCTAATGAATATTGTTTTTCATAATCAGTTTGAGAGATAAATAGAAAAAAATAACATGGTCAATACACGAATATGAAGTTTGTATGTTAAAAAGAATGCTTTGACGAAACATCACTTAGAATCATATATATATATATAAATTATCAAAACATATTAAGTACTGCTATACCATACGAGTACATACTCGTGATAAGTATATATATAATAAATAAAAAAATACACTAAATCAAATACTTAAATACTAAAAATAATTACTATAAATACTTCTAAATAAATTGATATTTGTCGATAAGTAAGACCCATTTACATTCAATGGATTAAGTAATTCAAATAAGACGGAATCCACGTTGAAATCAGCAGATACGAGATAATGGTCCAATCCAATCACTTAGCTTGTGAGTCTTAACTCAATAATTTACAAGTACCTATTCCTCTCATTTATTTCTAAGTTTAAAGCAACAAGGTTCAACATCATACCAGTTACCAATGTTTACAACCTTATAATAATTATAAAATATATATTTTTTTATTAAAGGACAGAATAATTGTTTTAGAGATCTTATTATTTGATAACGTACATATATCTATAATTAGCTCTCTGTAAACATATTTTCTATATGTTTAAGTTTTAGTAAAAAAATGAATATGAATGAACTATTTGGTGGATTTATTTTTATAAGTTGATTTTTTTTTATTGCATTCATTCCATAATAAACTTATTAAATTATGCGTTTACATTTTTAACGATTATATCTGTAAACATTAATCTTCCACCATAATTCTATATATATATTATTTTATTTCCTTTTTTGTTTTTCTTGTCTATCTTTGCAACTCCTTCATTTACCAGTCTAATCCGGAATCTCATTTCCGATACAATAATTATCGGAAATAGAGCGGAGATTATTCTTTTGACCCTTTGTATAAATGGATGCAATTGCCATTAGCAATATAGTAAGGTCCTTAGTTGGATTTCGCTTTAAGTACTAATAAATATTTTGCATAGAAAATACATAAAAAAGTAATTCTGCGGTTTACTTTTTGAATTGACTGTCGTAATAAAAAGTTTTATTTTTTATTTAATTATTTGTTGAGTATGCATATTTTACATCAGAAGCGTAGTTTTAACAAAGACGCAGATTCAAGTAGGCCGCAAAGATTTTTCTAATTCTTTCGACTTCTATAGGGTTGCGAGTTTCTGTCGGCTATTACTTACAACGCAATATCAAATTGCTTTCAATTTATTTCGCAATTGCCGTCTTTGAGTTTCGCTTTGTAGGGGCCTCTGACGTCGGTCCGAGGCAACAATAAAATGTATTCGTCTCCGGAATGTTTAATATGGGGAAAAGTTTAATAACGCGTCCGGCGGGTAGCCGAGCGACCGGGCGGTCAGCGCGCCTTACTCGGCCCACTGCGATAAATCAAATCTCATACCTTCAAAGCTGCCCTATTACATTTGGAAAAATTTCTTTGGACAGATTGAAAAAGTATACCATTACATTGAACATTAATTCTAACAAGATTTTTTTCAACATGATATCAACAACCAAAGTTTTTATCACGTATTAAAAAGAAGAAAATTGTCGTACTTTATTACAGAATATTGACCGAATGTCACTGTGGCCAATCTGATGAACTAGCTATCTCTACAGGAAATATACATATAGGTACACAAATGTTTGTTCATGGGTAGATCGTATACCATATACTATGAAATGCTAGGTCCAAGATTACGACTGTCATACTTCACCCCTTGCGTCGTATATTGCCCATGTAACTGTGAAACTAAACATTGCTAACTTTTTTAATAAGACGTCATTGTCAAGAAGTTGAAAGCCTGGAAGTCGATATATGCAGATAGAGGGTTACGGCTGATGTCTGTATCGACGGCAGGCTGAATTCATCTGAATTACAGGATGCGAAATTTATGAAATAATAATGTGGTGCTTTTTCATGTTCGTAACACATGTTGACCATTATTTCTGTTGTGCCTGTAATAACACCAGCTCACTCACTCTTCAAACCGGAACACAACAATACCAAGAATTACTGCTTGGCGATAAATTATATGATGAGTGAATGGTAACTTAGACGGGCTTCGTGCAAGCCCAACCATCAAGTAAATTCTTCTTTAGTATTCATATTTACTTTAAATCAAACGTTCTCCTATCACAACGTGGCTTCGATTTACTTTAATATTACATAAATATTATTTTAAACAACTTTATACGAGATGTTTTAAGGGAAACATATTTAAAAATTAGAGTTATAAGAAAATTAAACAAAACTTAAATTCAACCATAAGAAAAGACAAAAAAACGTGTTATTTCTATGTTTTTTAATTATTTTAAGCTTTTGTAGTAAATAAAGCATACCTTGACAAAAAGGATGCTTATAGATGTTCCAATGAGTGCGTCTCATGTCAACGCCAAAGTTGCCCTAAGGCATCGCATCATTAGCAAGCGGCACCTGAGGAGTGCGGATCTTGCCGTCTACAGTTAACACCAATTGCCAAGAACTTTAATCTAGATACCTTATTTACATACCATTGCTGCTAATAAAAAATATTCAGAACAACTTTTAGAATATCAGCAGCAATGTATTGCATACAATACAATTGCTTAGGAACGTTCAGCGGAGATACATTTGTAATTCGAAACGCTATGACTTGTGGGCTCATCAAGACGCAACAGACGAAGCTCGGCGGCCCTGGAGCCCGACGGACACAATGGCTCCCTGACGTTAATTAAATGTTAACAAACGCCCTCGTCGTCGCTTAATTGGAACTGCTGCCTATTATCCTTACCTTCCGTCGCGGAGAATGACTTCTAAGCTTAAGAACCACACTTCAGTTTTCACTCTGCCTTCCTTAAAAATTGCGAGTGACTCTTTTGTTAAAACATTTTTACAACTGTGTAGAGTTTCACAATATTGTTTTAATTAAGGTTTAGCGCCCTCAATACGATACCGAAAACCAATAATAATTACATATACATAGCTTGACGTGAATAAATTTAATTAAGGACTAAAATCTAATTTATGACAGTTTAAATTGTACTTGTATATTATTAAAACGAAGTCTCAACTCTGTCTGGTACTGGTTTCTGATTTTAGTTACTAGTAGTAGAATATCGCATTTCTGACTCTACTTTTAAAATATAGTTTTTATTTTACAGTATGAAACGATTTATAATGGTATTTAATAGTAGATAATATTTTATATTTTAACAACAATTAAAGATATAAACTACACGTATACCACATATTTTATCAATGATTTGGATACAAATTTCAATGATTCTCCTGCAAAACAGCAATAATTTATGTATTGCGTTGTTCAGGCCTAAACGGTTAGCGCCAGACGCCAGTGTTATTACACGTACATACATATAATGGATACATATAAAAAAAATGTAGTTTCAATGATTGGCGGAGCATTGTCGGCGTATGGAATGATTTATATTACATAAACATATAGGTATATCAGCATAAGCAGTATATATAATAACAACAGTACCTATGCATATAAATTATTGTGCATATAATGTTCTATTGAATATTAATATTATGCTCTTCTAATCGCAACAACGATATGAAATTAATTCACTAAAAAAGAATAATTGTAAAAAATATCACACAATGATGGTTTGTTCTAATTATATTTACAATTTCATCAATCTTTGGTGATACCGACAAAATTATTTAGGTACACCTACTGTAGTGATTTTTCAAATAGGGCCGCGGTACGGTCGCGGTGACGGCACGTCCGCCCCGAACAGCCGGAGGCAGTTGCGTTTCGAAATTCACGAAAGAAACCTTATTTTAAGGTTCAGAACGCGTCGTTGGTTTATATCATCTTCACAACGAATTGCCGAAAGTCTAATTCCAAGATAGTCATGATATGAATTTTGTTATGTGATGTGAATCATTGGGTAAATGTAAAGTGTAGGATATACTGTATTGGCTGGCTGTACGGCACGGCTCCGTGGCGTTTAAGAGTCTAGACGTGGATGGACAAGGCGTGTGAAAGGACAGTTAGTATTTCATGGTAGTAATTAGTAAGCATTATTTTGATTAAATAAAATAATTTCTAATTATCATTTTCAAATTCTTTTCGTGGTGTTAATTTTATAGTTACTGCTGATTGTAATTTGAAATTAAATAGCGATAATGCTATACTATTTCTACACACTGGTGTTCAAATACCATATCTGATAATATCATGCCCATATTCGAAAAAACAAGAAGAATATCGTTTATATTCTACAACAGGTATTTATAGTAACGCAAACTTTATAGAATACCATTAAGAGCAGAAACTTTCTTTTTTTATGATAAAGCCAGGCTGACGAGCAAATGGGTCACGTGACGTGTGTCATACCGCTTGTGTTTGTAGTTACACTGACTCACTCACCCATCAAACCCGAACGTAACAACACTGAGAACTGCTGATATCTGATGAGTGGTAGGTACCTACCCAAGCGGGTTTGTACAAAGCCCTACCTCCAAGTTCATATTTTATTTAGAATATTATTTATGCGATGATATGTCAATAAATTGTTTCAATCAATGCAAGAAACATAAATACAGTGATATAATATGTCTTACACATAAATAGAAGCATAAATAGCGTTTTCCATATTTATTCCTATTGAAAGTGATTAACTTTCATCCTGAGTTTCAACTTCTTAGTTGATAATTTTACAAAAAATATTAACATCTTATTTCTAATTTATTAACTTAAACCTTAATAGCAATTTCAATTTTTCAAATATCAGAAATGACAAATGTAAATACCAACATTGACATATCTTTAAAGGGTCCTTTAAAAAAATCCTTACTTAGTTCTCGTCTACTTACCATGAAGAATACCTGTGCAAAATTACATTCAGTTAGAATCACCGGTTCAGGCTGTCCGTTGTATGTCAGTCAGACATTTTAAAATTTTATTAAGTAGATTGCACCCGCTCGAAACCGAAGCTAGTCGCTAATATATACATAAGTATATATTATATGTTTGGATTACATTCAATATGCCGAGAAATAAAATGAACTGGATCAAAATGTTGTGATTTTTTCCCAAGTTCTAGTCTTGAATTATTAACTTATTTAATATTTTACAATGGCGAAATATCTATATCATTTATACATCTCATTTAAATTTTTCGTTATATAAAAATAAAATCATATTTTTTCCCGTTTATTTTCGTCCGTTTTTAATTATTGCATCTAGACAGAAATTTACGTCCGTGCTTCGAGTTTTGTTCATTTGTGTCGTTTCGATCCCTTACTTGCTATTTAAGAGTTACATTCATATATTAAACACAACTACAATCTACATAATTACGTTTATGTAACACTTTATTATGCGTACCAGAAAAATAATATTGCTTTTAGCACACTCTAAAAGTAAAAATAAAATAGACAGATATATAACAGGTAGACACGATTAATATTACAATGAACCTACTTACTAAACTTTGAGATATGTATAACCGCAGTTATAAGTATATAGCTTTATAATATACAACAGGTACAAATATCCTACTTCATACAAGGTAACGTACGGGATAATGAAGATTACACTCTTTCAACTTTTTTAAAAAAAACAAAAATAGACTGCGTGCGAATAGAGTGCGGCTACGAGTTACATAGTCTTACTGTAGTAACAGTAAAGAAGTAGGACAAAAAATTAGCAGAGCGGGATGGGGATATCTTATATACTTTTTTGTCTAATTGACATAGATAGGTAGGTAGGTTACGTCTTTGTGATACAACCGTAAATCCGCGCCGTCGAGTTGTGACGTGTAAGATGCAATTAAGCAACACAACCCTTTGTTTTTGTTAGCTTCTCGAAAATGACAATATGTCTATTACTTAGAGCTATTTTGATGTAATGATCCCATATCGCGTTGCCTAAGCAATCTGGAAATTGAGAATGAAAAAGGAGGTTGTTATATTACCTACCCTTTTCAGCTGTGACGCGATATTGCAACAACTACGTGGGATACACTATCGCAGAGCTAGAGTTTCGTATTGCCGCACGCACGATGATTACTGCTCGTTAGTTCCTGTGTCTTGTTAGTGTCAGTGTGCGCGACCCCATGTCCTTGTCGTATTCTACCTAAATAATCTTCTCCGCTTGTGTCATAAAATCCGTGCCTATGTTAAACTAAATTTCTAGATTCGTATACTTCTCTCACTCACTTCTTAATATCTAATAAAAGTGCATTTTTTCATATTCTAAGTCATAAGTATAACGACAAGTGTATGAGCTTAATACTAATATTAGTAACTTATTAATTATAAATATATAATAGTACAGGTAGACAAGCGCTTTTATTGCGCTAAATTTCCCTATCCATTTGAGCGAGCTTTGGTAATGATCAGGATCATACATAGCTTCTAAGATTTCAACGACGACAACGATTTGTTTGTGTTCACAACTAAAAACGGTTCCGTTATGTACTCAAAATTACAACCTGAACCCTTCACTGGTGATGTTTTGGTAAAGCATTGAGTGTTTCTTTAAGCCACACATTAAGCAGCGCATTGCATGCTATCAATATAACTGAAATATATCTTATAATCATTTTTTCTTGGTGTTCACTTATTTTTGAACAATACTGATTTTTTACGACGTAATAATGAATTTTTAAAAAGAACAGATTTTATAATAATAAATAACTATTAAAAATAACATTAATTAATTAAGTCAATAATAATTCATAACAAAAACCTAAACTAATTCAAACGAAAAAATTTATATGACACGAAACAATATTTCCGAGGTACTCAAAATATGCTTCGCGCCAAAAGTAATACCAGGCCTCTATGACAGGCGATCACAACCTCTTTTTTTTCCGTTATACTCTACAAGGTATTGATGGATTAGGTGGGTATATTATTATTTTAATTTTTCTTTGCGATTCATTCTATAATTTCCAATAAAATCCAATTTGGAGTACCTTTTACGTTTATTTGAAACCTCTACTTATATAATCACTAAACAATATTGTAAATTAGTAAAATTGAGTTGACCAATTCTATTTCTAAGTCGAAAAATAGGCAGCTTTACCATTTATATTTACATCATATTATATCCGAATACATTTTTTAATCCCTAATATTTTAATTATTTCAAACTAATGGTCACACTGTTTTAAAATTTGGGTAAAATATACTTTTTGGTATGGCAGCCCTGCTACATTTCAATGTCGCTTTAAACGTCTTTAAAATAAACATCAAAATTGGAAATACCGAATCCAATATTAAATATTGCTTAGTAATCCAATAATTGTGATATTCTGCTTTTGAAATTGAAAACGCTAAGTTCAACATTAAGTTGTTAATAAATAATTGCGAATATGTCAAATTTTAGACCAGCTGGCTTATCCGACGATGATACCGACAGTGACGACGATTACGGATATTTTGAAAAATTGGTAAGTTAAAATTAAAATCATTATTTAAATTTAGTATATGCAAAAATAAACGAAATAATTTAAAGTTTGCATTTCAAATAATATAATTTTCTCTGATTGTAACTGATTTTGAATTTTTTAAATTTCAGAATCGAAATCAAAACTTCGTAAGTCAGACAGAAAATGTTAAACAGAAGACAGAAACAAAATTACAGGCATCTATCATAAATGGAAATGTAGAAAATGTCGCTGATATAATTCACATTGGTAAATTTACATTTTTTTGTTCATTTCCTCATTATAATATATGTGAGTGCAATATTAGCAAGTACATTACATTTTAAGATAGTACATATCACAATGTATGCCAAAACCTACATTCATTTATAATTAAACTTGGCACTAGTTCAGGTGTAAAATTAAAAGATTTAATAATTATTACAAAAACCTATTATAATATATAAATTGACTATTATTTAAATAGACATTTATTTTGATTTTATACATTACATACATTATACTTTGATTGATTTTATTTTATTTCTTTATTTCATACTAAAAAATTTTTCAGCAGTCTTAATTTGTACTTAAACTTATTTATTTTAAATTTCTCATATTTAATATAAAATTATTACATAGTAAAAGTATAAGAGTTAAATAACTTAAACCCCGTATAGTTCTACTAGATAGTTATAATTTATTAAATACTGAATCAAGTTTAATAAAATGAATTTACTTTTTTATATTTTTTGCTTGTTTCAGATCTCAAAGATGATGTCAATACAAAGCTGGAAAGTGGCTGGACTCCATTATTGCATGCATGTTTTCATGCACAAGAAGAAATCGTCCAATTCCTACTAGATAAGGGGGCCGATCCTAACGTGCATGCTGGTTTGCTCATTCATTAGTCTAAGAACTTTAAATTTTTATATTTAATGTTTTGTACATAATATGCATTACAAAGAAAGCCTAGATGGTGTAAACATTGTCGGCTATAACATATCATAAATTGTTAAATATAAAACTGTTCTTTTTTAAAGTTGGTTCAAATATTAGTAAACACCAGTTAAGATTCATCTTTGTTTGTAAAATAAGAAAAAAGAGGTTTCAGTCATTGATACAACATTATATAATTTATTAAAATTTACATTAAAAGCTAAAGATAAGAAAAATAAAGCTACTGAATATGGCCGAACATATAAAAATGTTTCAGTTATTAAGTTATGTCTTATTACCAATAGATTCTGTAATGCCGGTGACAATGGCTTGTGCTAATACATCTGCAAATGAGACAACAGTATTCAATATAGTGTCAAATTTGATAAAACATGAGTCCTTATTAAATATTGGAGACAAGTATGGTGTCACACCTCTCATGAAAGCAACAATCAGTGGTCGTTCATCTGTGGTTAAACTGATTATTGATAATAAAGTAAATTTAGAGATGAGGGATTTTCAAGGCTGGACAGTAAGTTTTTATTAAATAAATGTTTTGTTCATGTTATAAATTATGATATTTATATGTACCTGCATATATTTATTGCAGGTAGTATCAGAGTCTAAATTTTAGTACAGATACTATTAAAATTTAGGTAATTTAGTAAACTAAAGACTATAATTATTGCTATTTTTATGTTCATAAATAAAATATTTGTTCTATTAAGAGTGAATTAAATTTATCTGTGAAACAGTGTAATATATATTTATTAGAATTTACAACATACATCATAATTGATATTTAATATGATATTAAATTATTATAATTACATATTTTCAGGCAGTCTTCTGGGCTATTCACCACAATCAACCAAAATGCCTTGAAATACTCCTAAGTACTGGAGCAAGATTAAAAATATTTGATATGTCGAATCGTACTCCAGAAACAATTGCTTTAACACATGACTATGAAGAAGTTCAGGAAGTTATATCAAAGTACACAAAGAAGTCAGATAAAAATAATGAAAATAATGATAAAAAAGAATTAAATAAACAAACGAGTGATCGTTTAAGCAGATGGCAAGATTATTACCCTGGACTCAGAGATGAAAATAGGTAAAGACTCGATTAAGGTATAACATTATTTAAAATGGTATCAGTTAGTTAATGAAATGCATACTTACACATACTTACTACATTGTCCTTTTGTTTTTAATGACAGATCTGTCCAAGTTGAATGAAAAATTTTGCTCAATTCCTATTGTTAATAGATAAATCATCATGCAGTGGGGTACTTGATCGATATTTAATCTAAATAATGCATTGTTGAAGATACCAATTAACAAATGATTCCTATTTCTCAAACTCTAAATCAACTAGTGGCGGACTAACAGGGAAGGAAGGACGGAATAACGGAATCGGGCCCTTCGCCCCAGGCCTACTTGTAAAACTACATTTTTTTGTAAACCTGGGAGGCCTCATTCAGCTTTTCCGCCCGGGTCTCTGACGGGCTTGTCCGCCACTGATATGAACTATGCTTTTTGTTTAGGGGGCATTCATTTATTACATAAGACTATTTTCGCTTGTTTTTGACCCCCTTCTTATAAGAAAAAATAAGAATACGCCGATGCCCTCCCCCCTGTTTAATATTTGTTACGTAAGAATCTAAAGGAAAAAATTAATACACGTTTGGTTTATTTTAATGTTTATGTTTCAAAGAATAAATTTTTTGTAATATTTATTTGTAATTTCAAAGGTACTAATAATCTTAATTATTTGGCCCGCTGGTTGCCATGGAAATGGAAATATCGTTTTATACCTATCCGCATCCGAGCGAACCTCGACAATCGAACCTTTTTCAAATAATTTTAACTTTGCGCATTTTTTTTATCTTACGTAAGAACTATCGATACTCCATCCCACCCCCTTGTAAGAAAACATAAGACATGGTCGAGCCCCCTCCCCCCTAAATCGTCTTACATAATAAATGAATGATCCCTTATTATGAGAAAACTACATGTATAGATCATGAATGATCTATCTTTGTATGTATTAATGTAAGGAAAACCTAGCACATGACAACTATAAGCCTAAACTTTTATAAACTTACAATTGTTAAAAGATTAATTTTAGTCTTTTTCATATTCCAGGCCGAAATATTCAAATGAAATATTTAACCTATTGTATGGCATGAACTGTGATCATTTAAGTATAATATTTGAAGAAAAACCAATGGATTTGAGGAAGTTTTTACTTCTCGAAGATGAGGATCTGCTAAAACTTGGCATCGACATGCCTTTCGAAAGGCAACGTCTGAAACATGGATTAAGAGAATTTCATAAGCGAAGTTGGAAAGTTAACTCAGTTGCTGGATTGCAAACTAGAAAAGATAATGCTTTTAGGTAACCAAATTCATACCATTAGATAAATTGTCCCATATTGAAAACAATTTAATAGTGACCATCGGTGCATTTGTGTAACGGCTGCTTTTCTTCCTCTGGATCTGCAAGTTATACAAACCACTCATTACACCACCAACCATGGGATCTAAATTTCTCTTGTGGCTTGCTGTACATTTAAACTGCCTCAGCTACCCATTAAAACCGGAACACAGCAAAACAAAGCTTGAATTTAGGTGGGCAGACATGCAAATGGTCCACCCTATAAAAAGTGGTCATCACCGCTCATAGATATTGACGCTGTGAGAAACACCATCTCTTACAAGTCAATTTTAAGGACTCCTCAACCTTAGGACGGGCAAAGTTATGTAAGACACATGTGGTTCCTATAGTTACACTGGCTCACTCAACAGCCACCCTTCAAACTGGAACACAATAGTATTAAGTATTGCTGTTGGGCGGTACAATATATAATGAATGGTAACCTACCCAAACGGACATGCACTAAGTAATTCTAATCTCAATCCCTCGGCACTAGGTGAAATTAACTAATAGAACTAATTCTAATCATTGATATAATTTTTTGGACTGATATTTAATATGACGGTTAACATATGAAACAATTTAATTTCGATTTTTATGTATTTTTTTAGAATACCTATCAGGCACATAATATCAATAATAATTATAATAAGAGAGAAAATAAGTATACTAGTTTTTCTAATTATTTCTCAAATATAATTAATAGAGTTGTAATCACTTAACTAAATTTATAACTCTAATATAAATAATTTCTTTTGTTAACAGTATTCTCGATTGTGTAAATATCTTGGGAAATCATTTACAACAAATATATATTTTGGAATCGACACTCGCATATATTCTGCGAGGTTATAGCCGAATTCAAAATCAAATTAAATTCGAGCCTCCAGACTCTCCGACCATACAAAAACTACAAAGCGCAGCGAAGAAAATGACCGGTAACATTAATAATATCAGGCGGGAAATAAATAGTATGAAAAAAATACATGCAAAGGTAAGTCTCAGGTGTCAGCTTAGTCTTAACTTCTCATTACCAAATAATACAGACAAAGATAGAAGAGTACCCAGAAGGATTTTACGTGCCGAATTTTGTAGGGACAAATCCCCCAAGTTAGTTCTCGGTCAGTGGGGCTGATGGCAGCGTATTATTCTGGCTCTCGATCTCTCTAGGAGGATTATATAAACTGATAATAGCATGGCATCCTTGTTGCTCTCCTTGCCACCATGACAGTTGTTCGATCCTACACATGGCCATTTGAGTTTCAGATTTTTGTCTTTAGCACTCCCAAAAAATGTTCTTCTATATACAGACGTAAATAAGATTTTTAAGAAAAATAAGACTTTTTATTTACGTCTTCTACGAGATTTTTCACTTTATCTTTTAGTTATTTGATGGAGAAACAATCATAATCATTAATCGGTCACATTGAGCGTAGTCGTTTGCCTAGCCTTATTAATTTAAAAGCGCTTCCTTTTGTTCCTAAAAACCGTTTCACGTCTCACGTCTACCCTTCATAGTAACAGTAAAAAGTTCTCTAAGTGTACAATCGTTGTTAAGGAAGCTGGTAACACTGTTTTTGATCTGTTTGTATTATTATGTAGTAAATATTTTAAAAAAATACCTAGGTTTTTGTTCCAAACAATCTTTCTACAAGAAACATTTATTTTTTTATAATATATCATGTAAAATAAATATCACAAGAAACAAATAATAAATACTTAAATAAATTGAAATGATTTTTTTGTTAGTGCAAAAATAGCATTGTGAACGTCATTTTATTTATGACATAACAGATAACAGAATTAATTATGTTTAAAATGAAGAGATCTTAGTTAATTTCCTTTTTAACTATGTTCTCATTATTTTATCACGTAACAGCGTATGTTAATCAAATATATATATAATTTATATATTTTCATTCATTTCAGTTAAGCAAAGATAATTTGAAGCCAGTCGATCTCATTACAGAAAAAACCGCCAAAGAAGTAGCATTAGGATTATTTACCGAACTGGTCGTTATTAGCACTCTAGGTTTCCTCCTGTATCAAGCCAAAAAATGTATAACAAATATGTTACATAAATAAATGTTTATCTATTTTAAAAATACTTTTTTAATTTTAACCCATCTTCTTCTTTTGTCTCGCCTAAATGTTGTGAGTATAAGATTTAAAAAATGAAAGCTTATAGAAAATTCTATATGCAAACGTAGTTAGGTTCACTTTAAAACTTCAAAATCTAATTTTATAATAAATATATATATTTTTTAAATTATTACCAATAGTCTGTTAATCTTATGTCAACATTTTTTTAATAGACCATCTCTGGCTTCAGTTGACAGTCATCCGATAATGCATGCGTCCCAAAACTATTTTATAATTTATTTTTTCGGATTAAATCTCCAGTTACCGTCAAAACTACGGTTTCAAATCAATTGGATTTCATATGTAATGATAGGAAGCATTAATTGTTTTACGAATAATATTAATAAATTAATGTCTCGTTTCCAAAAACTTTATGAAAATAGTTACCTATTAAAATGCTTACAACTTCAGAATGCTGTCATAGTTTTATAACGTATTTAATAATGCAACGATAGGTTCGGATAGTTGATAGTTTAATCGCTGATTAGCGGTCCTCTGGTTTGACGAATCTTGGTAATTTAAAAAAAAATTACACCGCTTTATTGGCACTTCATTTCAATAATATTTTGTTGTAGTAAAATCTGGTATAATGTATTAAATTTAATTTTTATTGTGTGGCAGACTTCACGAATTTAAGAAACAAAATATATCTAAATGGCACAAAATAAATTTCTGCATTCATGACCGCATGTAATACAAACAGCGTAGGCATTGGGCATTAATTTCTATTCTAGTCTGCGGCTCATAAATTGAATTTTATTTGGGGCATACCGACGGGATGCATCACTATGATGTAAGCGAATCCAACCTACATTGCAACATTGAAAATTACGACCGGCTTTTACTAACAAACATGAGCTTCGACCTTGTCATATATTTGCGGAGTTGAAATCCATTTGGCAGCTGAACTAATGCGCTCCGCAGTAATTATTAATTGCGAGTCGTAGCGTGTCATATTATTTACAATCAGCGAGGTTTGTCGGTTTGCATAATGATGGAGATAGATACCTCTAATTTTATAACTAATAAATTATAATTCACATGAAAATAGAATCATTTAAATTTCGGAAATCAATAAATTTTAACACCCAAATGTTTTAACTATTTTTCAGTTTTCACAATCCGATTTGGTAAAGCATAGAACCTCTACATGGGATATCTTCATCTGATATATAATAAAACTACTTTACTTTTCGATATAAATAAAATAGTTAAAATTTTACCTATGTAACCTCTATTTCGATATCTTATAACGCTTATAAAGCTCTCGTCATGTTTTGTTAATAAAAAAATAACTTTAAAGATATTTTAACAATTTATATTGATATATATAAAGATCTATTCTCCCAGGAATGCGTGCCCCTCCATTTTCAAATAATTATTTTTTTATATATTTTAATTTAAAAAAAACATAACAAACTATAGCACAATCGGTAATTTTTTGCTGTCCATACTATTAGTCCTCTCACCCACACTATGAGTTATTGTAAGTAACTTCACTAATTAATTTAACGTAGAGGAGCGGGCTTTCGTGACTAAATAGATCTGTATGTATACTAATCATATTGTAATCAGCAGTCGTTAATCTATATACATAATAATTGTCGCTCGCGGCTCCGCTCGCGTTGTAAGGATTGGTTGTCAGATTTTAGATATATTAAAGTAGGCAATGTCCTTCCTTGGGATTCCAGTTTGTTTCATATTCCAATTTAGTTCAACGGTTTGGCCACGAAAGAGCACAGACAGACAGACAGACAGACAGAGTTACTTTCGCATCTATATGTATAACATTAGTATAAATGTATCATATTAGTATAGATAATACACGTTTTTTTTAGGTGTAGGCAGTTTAAGGATTAACCCAAGAGTTTGTGATAAACAACACCACCGCGAAGATTTAACATTTTTCAAAGCACAAAATGCTATTAAATTAAATATTTCCTATTATATAAAGGTTAATAATACCATGTAATAGGATGAGAAAATTAAGTTCAACAAAATTTATGAAGTTACATTGTAACCATGCCTTTATATCGAAGTTTATTACTTACAAACTATAAAAAACTTTATGGGTGGCAATCTTACTTACAAATATACTCATACGAAGCTATATTTTATTATGTACTTTTATTTAATATTACATCTCTACCTCTGGCAATGTATTTTAGGGTTGGTACCCAAAGGTTAAAACGTCTGTCGGTCCATCTGTCAGTCTGTCTCCAGGCTGTATCTCATCAACCGTTATAGTTGGACACTTGAAGTTTTTACAAATGATGTATTTCTGTTACCGCTATAACGACAAATACAAACACAGAATAAAGTACATATTTAACTGGGGCTCCCATACAACTGACATGACTTTTTTGCCGTTTTTAACAGACTTAAAAAAAAATAGGTTATCAGTTCGACATGTGAAGATCCATTTAGGCTTCTAAGCATGTGTGCTTAATTTCTTAAGTGTATGTATGTTTTTCCACAAATTTCTCGAAAACTAAAAGTCGTATCGAGATGATCATTTTTGATTTAAGTTAGGTACACTTTAACTTATAGAACAGTGTATAGTTATTATTTTGATGTTATTCCATAATGTTGATATATACATAATTGCCTCGGTTTTAGATTAACGCGAGCTGACGACTGGGCCATCTCAAATCTTATATATATATTTATATATACATTTATATTATTTATACAGTTTTTATTTCTTCTGATATTCACGTGGGGTACTTTAATTGAGTTTGTATTACCTTAGCCTTTCAAAGCTGACTGGCAGATTATGGTCGAGATAAACGGATACTTTTGTACTAAGCAATTACAATAATTCATTAAATACTTCGGAAAAATACATACCCTGCATAGCGCATTTTTTTTCTAACTTACATAACAAAAAGTTTTTATGAGACTTTAGAAGTCTCGTGGACGTGCCTCTGGATTATTATATTATAAAATGTTTTAATCGATGTTATTTAAAAAAAAAACAAGTGCAAGTCAGATTTCGCGCACGAAAGGTTTCATACAATTATCTAAAATAAAAATAAAGATATACCTAATTCAGTACACACGTCGACAATTTTTTTGAGGTTGGTGCCAGCCAGCACAGTGCAAACCCAAATTGAAAAATGTATTTAATAAATAACAAATATTAATACTTAATATTAACACGTGCCTGCTGCTGGCTGACAGTGCTGGCACCGACCTCAAAAAAATTGTCGACGTGTTTACTGGTTTGCAGGTAGCATGTTAGGTATATCTTAGTCAAATTCGTTTTTGAATTTTGTTTGCCTTTCCGTAAGTCCTAAAATTTTTATTATTTTTTTTATCTTTAGTTCACTAGCTGTTTCTAATTTTGTCGGTAAAATCTAAGTCGGTTTAATTTATTTAATAATTATTTTTATAAAAAAAAATGAAGACTAACCCCTAAAACGTAACCTACGTAAACTAGCTATAAAATTAACAGATGAAAAACACCCTACCTCATAGACAATATGCCTAAGCAGGTAACTATATACGAGGCAATATTTTTTGTATTTATTTGCATTAAAAAGTTAATAAGACCGATGAACAGGCAAATAAAGGACTAAGACTAGTGAACGAGGTGGACGTTCACTAATTGAGTAGATTATTATAATCATCATAATTAAATAAGAACTAAAGTACTTACTATTAGAGAGAACAAATAATAAGGAAAAAAACGTAGCTTATACTTATACTTTGATGAATTGGTACCTATAACAATTTTGAGCAGAGAGAAGAAATAGCATTGTATTTACAGAGGTTCAAAATGAAACTTAAACAACAAACAAAATAACAATCTAAATTATCTGGGAATTTTTTAAAGGTAGACATTACACGGCAATCTGTATGATCAATGTTTTGCTTTATTAGGCAAAATAAATCTTAACCTATTGAGATAAATCAGGGTACCTAGCGATAATTGAAGTTATTATAGGTAAAGTTAGTTAGAAAAAGCCGGCAACACATCTGCAAGCCCCCTGGTGTTGCAGATGTCCATGGGCGGTGGTAGTCACTTTCCATCTTTTCCTCGTTTGCCACCTATGATATAAAAAAGGTAGGTTATAGTAATTGAAATTTGCACTATGGCTCTCTCCTATCGCTGTTGTGAATGGCTGCCGTGGCCAGAATCGGTCAGAAACTCGTCATCATTCTAAAGTCGGAAAGTACTCGCTATTATTAGACTACGACGTTGTGTCAATGTAATTACAAAATACATTGTTATTTATAATACCTATTTTACCTTATACTACTAGGACTATATTAAACCTACTTTAATAAAGGAGTATATCAATTCGGTCGTATTTTTTTATCTTTGTTACTTCAGAATTCCGTCATTTCTGAACCGATTTGGAAAATTTTATTGCTTGAATGGTTACTTCCCAATTTATTAGATTTAAATTTGTAAAATAAATAAGGTCGGTAAGGTTTTCGTAAAATAATATTTTTTACGTCTAAAGATTATCATGACGTACTATATAAAATAATAGTCTAGAGATTTGAACAGGATAATCTTAACGGATAATTTCGGGTAAAATCCAGACAAGAACTACTGAAATTTCATGTATGTTTGTGTTTATAATTCATCTGAAAATTTGTTGGTATGATAAAAAACTGCCACATGTGCATCAACTCGCATTGTAGAAGCATGGTGGAACAAGCTCCAAACGTCTCGTCAAACGTGAAGAGCGGAAAGATTTATGAATAAATACACACAAAGTATTTGTTAAGATAAATATATCTCTTTAGCGTTTTTGAACCAATGCCACATCAAATATAGGTACCTATATTTGATAACGGGAATCTGATTAAATAATGTATTTAATGTTTTGCTTTGATGTGGGATAAGAGTCCATTAAGATTACGAAACGATTGTGATTGGTTATTTCATTTCCCAATAAGCTTAAAAATTAACCTTTATTTTTTTATTAGATTTTAATCTTAAATTATAGTAATAATAAATGTACAAAGTGTTTTATATATTTATATTTGTCGTAGCCTTCGCTCTGAGCGACGTTTTTGGGAAACTTACCGATTTCTTATTCATCTATAATTGCGCCTTTCTCTTTTTCTTTCTATATATAAGCGCAACTTACTTATCGACCTACCGCGACTCGACCTTGTTGTTCACTTCTAAATTATTCAGGCGTCCCTCCTAACTCCACTAGTCCGCCCTTTGGTTTAATCCAGCCGGACCGAGCAGCCGTGTGCGTCATCGTTTTTAAAAATAATAATTATGTATATTAACCTTACCGCCTTGCGCCTCAAGCGAAATGTGTTGTAAATAAAAACGAAGACAAAACTATTAAGAAAATAACAGCAAAAACAATATAACTGATGTTACACATTGTTTAGTGGAAAGACTTCCACTAAACAATATGTAACTTCAGCAATGTGGTTTAGAATTTCATAATAGCCTTAGTTATATAGGAGCTCATTGTTTAAAAATACAATGAACAATAAACATTTTGCTAAGCACTCTTACATCATAATAATCGGAAACTACGAAGGAAATTGATACTAAATATTTCACAAAAACCTTAGAATTCTTTACAATAAAATATACTATTAAGACGATGCTAATTATTTTTCTTGATACAGCCCACTTTATAAGTGGGTATTTCAAGTCATTGGCAAAGTATGATGCGAAACATCTTCAAGCGATTTTGCAACCACGATATTTATACATACTTTATGGCTTTAATTATTTGTTTAGCACAGCAGTACAATAACTAATGAATGCACGGTAATTTCACAGACGAACTATAATAATTCTTTTTTAAAATAGATTATATAAACATATTTAATCTGAGTCATAAAAAAAAACACTAAAATAGTTTTTGCATTTTATTGACATCTACAACTTTCGTAACAACTGTTTGTACTAAAATATAAATGTTTATCAGTTAAAAGCTGTTAACATGTGTGCTGAATATAATGCTATTATTATTGCCTATAAATTTATGTTAGGATGAATGGACTTTTCATCAATAGATGTTAAACATTAAAATGTTGTAGACATTGTCTAAGTTTTAATATCTTCGAAAGTTCGGAAGGTTCTAATTGCAATATTATCACTGAACACGTTTTATAAGCTCCATTCCAAGCAGTCGTAGGCCGTTGAATTATCAGAAATTCAGATAAATTACGTGTATAATCATTAAAAACGGTGCGATCGATCTATCAGCATGCCGCTTGATTAAAAAGTGCCTTCACAAATTCATGATTATATTCATAAACTTCTAACGATCACAGTGAAAGCATTGTCTCTAAGCAAGAAGACGCGTACAGTGCGACTCGAGATTGTTTCCCGAATTGACCAGCGGAATAAAAATTGGAATAATTTTAAATAATTCAAACAATATACGTGTTAATAAACGCTGAGATTCATTATAATTAAGATTCAAAATAAATATCTGAATATCTCCAATACTCCTTAATAGTAAATTTGTAAATTATAATAAATTATTATTAACAGTAGTATGGAATAGCTGCTGTCGAAGACCGCTACGTTTCGCCTCAATGCTTCTGAATAGGGATGTTCCTGTCGGTGATAGCGAGCTGTGGCAGTGGCGCCTCCACAGTCAGAACTCCGTCCCGGGACAACGAAGATTTAATCGCCTCCGGGTTTGTGCCTTTAGGCAGAAGGAATTCTCTGTTATATTCTCTGTATACGGACTTTGTCTCCGATTTCTCCTCGTGTTTGGCGTGCACCTGAAAAAACATACACAATCGAAATTAGTATATATTTTTTATTTCACCGATATTTGCTATTGAAATTTAAATATTGTGGTCCCATTTAATAACGACCTTAATATTTCTAAGCTAATCATCAATTCTTATGTCATTCAACTTGTTTCTTATCTTTTGTTATAAAAAATTGAAATTACTTACCAATAATTTGTTATCGACTGTCTTCACGACGATCTCTTCAGGGGTGTACTGACTAACATCAAATCTGAGCTTGAGTGACTTGCCATCGCCTTCGTCCTGAATAAGGGGGGAGTTAAGACTGTCCCAATGACTAGGCTCAGCCAGCTGTCGGCTGTCACTGTGCTGTGATGATGTGGTAGTACTGTGGAGAGATATTCAGGTGTCATTACTTTAATTTTTTATTATATTTATACTAAATAAGATGTATTTTGTTAGAGCAAGTTCAAATAATTTTCGTATTGTAAATTATCTATTCGTGTTTCTTCGTTAGTTCGTTGAGGCACAATTCAATAGTATGTGTATTTAATGAAATTACTAAAAATGTTAATATGAATGATCACTTGTCCTATATTAAAAACTTTATTATAGTTTCAATCAATTCTGTATATTTACTATTCATTTATATAAAAATAATAAATCGAAGAATATTATAAAATAATAATAAGGCTCAATGAATTTTGAAAAATAGGTTTACTCGAGTTACTGGTATTTTAGTTTATAGCGTGATAATTATACTAATAAACTTAGTGCGTTAAAAACTTTCCCGGTATTAGTTACTTGTATTTTGTGGTATTAAAGGAAATACAGGTCATTGGCCGTTAGACATGTCATTTACAGGATATTTGCCTTCGGCCGCTCGAAATCGTGACAGAATTTGCATAAAATATATGCAACTTAGTAAATTTCAAATAATTTTTCTATACCTACATGATATTAATAATAATTTTGTATAATCCTATATAGGTACATCTATTTATTAAATTTTAGCGATAGTATTCACGATTAACGTGAAACAAAAAACACGTCGTAAATGTGTAGCCGACATGAAAATTGTTTGCAAACAACCACGATTTCAGAGAACTCGTAAATACCGAACTAACTACATGTTTCAACGAATATATTTTTGTTTCATAATTAGCTACCATTAGTAGGTATAGAGAGTCGGAATATTCATAATAGACTATATAATTTAATGTAAGCGACGTTCTTTAGTCGCTTTCGCATCGGATACTGCATGATAAATATCGTTAAAAAATAAGTTATTCTTTATTTATTTTTGCACTTACTTTGTTTGAATAGATAAAAGTATATATTTTTTATCGATACCCAATTTTAATTAATGAAGTTATAAGTCGTGGTAAGTTCATTTGCGTATAATGCATGCAAGTGTAATTTTTCCGCGACTGTTATAATTGATTATGATCACACTTCACAAGGCTGATGTCACGCTCACGAATGCAGATACAAGGTTATAGTCAACAAATGATCTCACGAATGTTATCCAATATATCACTAAATTATTGTCCATTAAACATAACATCATTTATACAAACATAAGTAATTGGTTATTATACAAAACGGAATCTAACATAATTTATCAATAAATAAATCATTCAGTTGTTTTATCACATAGCAATATTTTCTTTATCCCTGGTCATGATCCATTTTTTTTTTAATAATGTCTTTTACCATAGTCAAATATTGAGCTAAATAAACTACAGATTATAGCATAATAAAAGATTTACACAGACATAATAGCGTGTATTAAATTAATTTATGTATAATTTACGAACATAATAAAATGTCGATGCGCGTGTTTTAAAATAACATATGTTAGCTTATCGTGTTGGTGTTGATACATGTGCAGTGAATTATTAACAACATATATATACTATACTATGTAATATAGGTACATATTATAAATATTTTACCTCTCTTTTGACTTGGTTACTCCTCCAGAGGAAACAGATTCGAAATTGTAAGACATGCAAAAGGCAATAATATATCTTGTTAGTTTTTGAAGGCTCTGTTACTTTAAGCTGATGTAAAGATGTTGATTTCTGGTCATAAATTTCCATTCTTTATATTTCATCGAAACATCCTTCCTTGTGTTTCAAAAAGCTTAATAAAAAAGCAGTTATAACAGATGCTATAAAATTTTGTAAATCAATAGCAAAGCTAAATAATATACATAATGATATATAAGTATTTTGCCAAGCATATAAGTACATAGGTTTATATATCATAAAAAATATTCAAACGTAATAAAAGTATTGGGTACATATCGATAACTGCTTCTGATAAGTAATACATAAATTCTTAATTGTTTATGTCATTGGCCTTGATTGTTAGTATAACAAGGGCACATGTTTGACGTTATTTAGTTTTATACGAAAAAAGCGCTTTCACACAGTTCCATTTTAGTTTATCAATATTTGCTGCTAAGAGAAATTTAAACGATAAAATATGAAATAGGATCAACAAAGTAGTAAAAAAAATATTATCTTCATCGTTATTGATTCGAATATCGTATTTATAATTTTATTCGAAATCTGTTCCGACAATACAAATCACTTTCGATTTAACAGTTGATCAACCAAAGACAACTCGTATGAATGCGGTTTAATGATCCATGTAAATAGATAAACCTTTCGTTTTACAATTCTATTTTGAAAGAATAAATGCATTATCAGATTGTAAGTCATCGCCGGACATAGTAATTAGTATTGTAAGAAGGATAACCCACTCTCTGCATTGTCAATGCGTGGCCGACCATAATAATTTCCAAGATGTTTGTCCTTAAGCTTGTATTTATTCTGGCTCACTCTCATGTTAATCTTAAAGCAATACAAAATACCTGGTTAATTTTATATACTTGCTTACTTTTTTTCCGGTAGATACAACTTAGTATTTTGTTTTAAACAAAGTGTTTTATTCAATGTCGTTAAAATAAAATAAAATAACATTTGGTTCAGGATGAATTTACGAAAATTTATGTATTCATTTTCTCTCTCTCTCCCATTTTCTCTTTTAGAATCACTAGAAGACTAAAAGAAAATTATAAATAGTCCAAAAATTCTTAACAAGTAATATATAATTGACAAATGTTTATAAAAGATAATTATCATATAATCGACGGTATATTCTTCATAGTAACAATATCGTTCAAAACAAATAACAACTTATTTTAACAAAGCAAATGTTTGTTAATATTTGCATGTCTAAATATTTCTGTGGCCTCGTAGTTGTAAGAGACTATTGATTCTGTTTTAATAAGAATGTGATCTACCCACACTGCAATACTTGTCAGTATGGGCGGACTAGTTACACATTGCTTGATTTGTGTAAGAATTAAAAAAAAATTGTTGACTTATAAATTCAAAAGATTTTTTGTATAAGTTAGCTTGTGAATCTAGACGTTAACAACGTTTAAAAGCCAAAGAAAATCGACACATAGAGGACGTCCTAACCACGTCCTTACCAACTGTAACCAATATGATCTGCCAAGTATGTACATTTCTTCGTGACGATTGTGTATTGCGTCACGTTGCTTGTGATGAACCAAATTCGATTCAACTGGGTCATGTATGGTTTCATGCAGTAAACAGTATTTCAGTGCGATCAAACTAACATTCAACTAGGCTCTCGCTCTACCTATATAATATAATATTCAAGAATCCACGTCGATAAAATAACCATAAACCGGTTTTTGCGTGAGTATACTATCAGCTTTATGCTCTTTTAATACATACATGGGTACATACAATTTAAAATAGGTACATTGTCTCTACATTTATTTATTTCTTACATATAATAACATAACCTCTTGAGTTTATTTATGTTGTTTCTATACGTAAATATTATTAAATTTAAAATAAATCTTTACAAATTAAAACTCAAGTCTTTTTAAATTTCCAATTTTATGTACAAATTGTTCAGAGCTGCCGGCCGGCGCTATTTCTATTTATGACATCATCCCGCGTCGGGCTTACGTATCGCTGCATGCTTTAAATGGAGCCGACTAAGATGTCTGCAGTTGATGCCGTTCCGCGGAATGATCCCGAATAATGCCTTTTGAATATAACTACTTTCGTGGAACCGTCATCGAGGTCGATCGAGGTGGGCAGCTCTTGTGAAATCCCCAATCTCATTAATTCAACATTTCCTTTTAGGAATACAGGGCCGGTAACGTTTAAGAAACATTCAGAATAATAATGTAAATTGTACAAATATGTATGTACCATAAAAAAATTAAAATAATCTTAAGGTTGCGTAATGTGTCGGGCTATAGATATAAATCAATGTAATATTTAACGCATGGTTAAAGCAAACATTTTTTAATTGATCAATAAAATATCACAGATTCGTTTCAGTTAGTAAAAAAGAATTGATAAATACCTCGTTGAACTCTTAAAGAAGTTGTTGCTTTCTCTGTTCATTAGTTCCGATCGAAATTTGCTCATTTCTTCTTCCATCTTTCTCATTTCAGCATCAAATCGTTCCCTTATGCTCGAAAACTCGGTATCAATGACAGAAAAATCTCCAAGTTTAATGGGAATATTTCTCTTAAGACCACTGTCAGCCATTTTCACGTGTGTATGGTGTGGAAACTGTCGAAACTAAACAAACACTGACGGAGAAACGTTTTGTATAAACACAGTTCACGGTGTCGCTACGCACTCGTTAGTAGACAAGGCAGGACTGATCATTAGTCGTCGACTCGGCGCCAGGGGGCTTGCGCACAGTTTTAAATAGCCTCACGTTCGAACGTCGCTGCAGACTCGCTCGGCGTCATTCGGCCCACACTGTGTTTCTCGCTCATTCTACATCTACTCACAGCCGATAATCTTAAAGCATGAGATGCCTGCCACATGATGGAGGTGCGGGTTACCACTTTGTTATTTTAATGATGAATCATTATATCTGGATTTGTCTTAGCTGTTTATGGTAATCATCGTATTATTTCGAGCATATGTGTTATTCATTACGATATTTTTAACGCACAGCACATTGATGATTGAATGTTTAACAGAAAAGCATATTTGTCCTCTAAATGACGATATGTCTTTCAATTAGTAATAGTTTATAGTTAAAACTATGTCAAACGAATATAATTAAAATATTTAATGGCAGTAGTGTAATAAAATTGAAGTGGTTTGATAAAATAAAAAGAGCTCAAGATGACATCAACAATGTTTGGCAAGGTTATAGCAACGAAAAGGAGATATCGCGGTCAACCTGCTGTTTGATGATGACGTATATTACGTCATTAACGCTGTTTTACAACGTGTAGGTAGACATGGAAGTTACCTAACCCGTGAACAATGTGATGTGACCTTCTACAGATCTACCTACGTGTTCTCATTTATCATACAGAAAAATATGTTGATTCACTTCTATATGAGGGGTAAATTTTGCTGAGCTGTCATTTGAAATAATATCATAGAAAGTCATTACAAATGTTATTTTAAAAGCCTTTAAATTATAATTCCTCTAATGCCAATAGGTACAATATATAATTTTTAATCGATCAATTTCTTAATGTAGGTACCTATCAGGAGTAAATTTGAGTTCAATTTAATAATCGGTAATTGGTCTAAATTAGGTTGGTCATAATATTGGTCTGTTTCATTAATTTTTATTTTGATACTCTTTTAAAGACATTATAAAACAACCAGACTAACAAGACACGGCACAACAAAAGTTCAAAATGTATATTATACAAGTTGTCGACTGCGGTTTCTTTCACGTTTTAGGGTCTTGTCCTTCCTTGCAATACAAGCTTGCGTCATACCAAATTCATTCAGACAGATACTATCGTATTTAATACTAATTAGTATAGATTTCAGAAAATCTACAGGTAAGTACCGACCTATTTTCTCTTGAACATTTCTGAATCACATAAAATATCAATATTACTTTTCAGATGATTAAGGTAAAAAAAAACATGTCAGGTTTGTTTTTTAAAAAGCAGTTGTCATACTTAGACAAATAAAAGTAAGAGTAAAGAAAGAAGAAAAGTGTCAGTCTTTAATGTCTTGCTGTTGATCTGAGGCGTTTCCTTCTGTAGGAGCTTCGAAGCTTAGGATGGTAAATTATATACAATACATGTTGCATATTTTCATTCGATTCGTGTTGGTTTTTTCACGACGTTTTTCTACGATGCAAAATAAGAAATAAATTATAAACATAAATTAAGCAAACTTTGATTAAAATTCACGTGGTCTAATAACTTTTCCATCTTAAATTTTAAATAATTTAAATAACTGAAATTGCTTGTTAAAGGAAACAGTTTATTATTAACTAAAACTACTTATACTTTATAGATTCCGTGAATCATCCTTTAATTGATGTTCTGGAATAACACTGGAATCATACTGCTTGAATATCGCTCGAGTCATTTTCATAGGCTTATGTCTTACGGCATTTTTCTTTGGGGTAACGCTGCAAAAAAGAGCTGTCCGGTTTATTTATATTCTTGAAACTCGAGACTCCGTTCGGGATGTTTTTAACAGTTGCTTCACAATATGTTTACCACAATATTATGTATATTCGCAATAATATTATAATATACTATCGTTTTATTAAAAGAAACCATGAAAAACTTTGAATAGAGACGAGAAGGAAAGGTAAAACCTCAAAACTTCAAAAAAAGATAAAGTTTTTTATATAATTGTTATCCTTCAATACATCCTTCCTGGGGAAGGGTATTCGTTTCTATAATAAGATTCCAATGTATTATTAGCTTTGCCTATTCATTTCATAAATTTAAATCTCATGTCAAAAAAAAAACAATTGATAAGCCATACTCAATATATTAATTATAAAAAACGTGAAATTAGTTTTTGTTGATTTCCAGATAGGTAATTGATATAAAATATATATCATACGCCGATGGTGATCTCTTGATCTGTTTGTTTGCTCTAGCAAACAATCACTTTTCACAAGTTAAAGAAAAAAAAATATTTAAAAAAACAGTTATGAGCACATTGACATTCGATGCTTAATTGTAAAATTTTGATAACGACTTACGGTAATACCCTGTTTTGATTCGTGTATCCATTTAAAATTATTGTTATTCCAGTCAATGTTTCATATTACTTTCCCATCTACCTCGAGCAATGCTGTGTTCTACTTTCTGGCAAATAACATTTAAGGCTTAAAAAAAGGTTAATTTGGTTTTTTTTTTAAGTTTTGCTACTTAGGCTTAAATGTGTTTTGATTCGTGTATCCATTTAAAATGATTGTTATTCTAGTCAATGTTGCATATTACTTTCCCATCGACCTCGAGCAATGCCGTGTTCTTCTTTCTGGCAAATAACATTTAAGGCTTAAAAAAAGGTTAATTTGTTTTTTTTTTAAGTTTTGCTACTTAGGCTTAAATGTGTTTTGGAGTTGATTTAGTGATGAAAAATGTAGTATAAAGTAATCTAATTCCTCACCATTTACATTGTTAGCAGAATGTGAGGAATTAACTATTTAATTCTTACATTAGACATTCTAGTTATCACAAATGTACAAAATTTCGGTTATCCACCACAGACACTAAATAATTATACATAATAAATGAATATTATAAAGAATACATTAAGTTAAAAAAATATATATGTTTCGAAAATAAATGGGCAAATTCATTTTTGTCAAATAGGAAAAGATATAAGAAATATATTTTATTATAAAATTTATATATATAATGGAATATGTAAAACTGAGAGGAGTAAAATTTTCCAGAATGAGATAACGACAAAACGATTTTTGTTCCCTTTTGAATGCCATTATTTCCTCCCAGAATTTGTCTATAATGTAGATGATTTAGGTCCATAATCTGTTACCCTCGTCTAAAGTACCCATGTGCGTACGTCATTCAGTAAATTCATCAACGCTTTCATCAAGCAGGAAACAAGACCATAAGTAACTATTTTTAGATTTCACAAAGCTGCACACATTACAGGAAACAACGCCTGTATGAGTCATCATGTAACTGGTTGATTTTAATACAATAACTGGATTTCCGTTATAAATATGAAGTATTTAGAGAATTACATGTGATAAAATTAATTTTTTTTTTAGGTTTTTATTAGGTTTTAAACGAATTTTATAATGGCTAAAACTATGTAATGATTATTTTTAATGATGTAGGTATAATCATCTCTTACTTAGATATTGGTAACTAGCAAGTAGGTACCTATTATGTAAATAGTTTCTTTTGATGTGCCACATTTTCCCCGATTTCTAGACTTAAATATTTTTATTTAGCAAAACATTTTAGGTACACTTTATTATAGGACGTATCAGAATAACAAATTACTATTGCAAATATATATTAGAAAACCTACACATACTAACCTACATAATAAATCATGAACTGACCTTGAATAATTCATTTTATAGCTTCACAATCAATGTAGTCAGTGTATTGATATAGTCTACATACATAATATCACAGTACAATTATACCTATACACGGCACTATTCTCGCTAACAAAGTAACAATCGTTCTACCGAGTGAAGTACAGATTCTTGAAGCGACAGCCGTGTGAGGAATTTTAATATAAGTTCCATTTACGAAGAGAAATCCAGGAATGCATTTGCCTAGAGATACATTTCATATTCACTATGAAAAATCTCTTAAACTAAAAGTATAAATAAAATGTATTTATGTTCTCCTACATAATACATTTTATTTCGAAATATAAACTTAAAATAACCATTATTTTTACTAAAGCTTTTTGGCAGTCCATCTGGTTTGCTATCACCCATTTACCACATATTCACATTCACGGCAAATAGTTATATTTAATACATGTTCCGATTTGAAGGGTTTGGAGACATAACATCTCAATTCCTAAGGTTGGTTGGTGGCGTATTGGCGGTGTAAGGAATGGTTAATTTTTTTCACGGCATTTACAATGTGTATCGGCTGTCGTGACCTCTTAGCATCAAGCAACGGACATAACATCTTATTTCTCACGATTGATGTCGCATTGACCGATCTAAGGATCAGTTAATATTTCTTAAGGTGCCAAAGTCTGTGTCATCGCGTTTTCACAGAACAAGACCATTTCCTTCCAGCATCTCTCGCTGTCGATCATAGCGTTTATCACGCTCGGCAGCGAGTGGTCTCCATTGGCCTACAATGGCCGCCAGGGAATGGCGTTCACTCAATCAGGGTGTGGCGGGCCGTATCCGAAGGCGCGCCGCACTCGTGGCAGGACGGTGTCATCTCTCGCCTATACAGATACCTACCGAAGCAACCGTGGCCGGTAAGCACCTGCGTCAGCCTGAATGAGAATGTGTCGTGTCTTCGTTCCGCCCAGCGACTCAAGTGGGGACGGATAGCCTCCACTGTCGCCAGGCCTGCCGAGGGGGACGCCAGGTCCTCCTTCCACCTTCTAATTAAGGCTCGCTGGGCTAGAGCCCTGACTCGCTTTACCTCCACCAGTCCTGGACAATCACCGCTTGACCTTGCTTCCACCCGGAACCGGTACACTTCCGCAAGCGCTTCCGCCTGTAGTTCCCAGGGCGGGTCGCTTGCAAGAAGTGTTGCCGCTGTCCACGACACCGTACGGTAACCCCGTATCGCTCTTACCGCTATGTCCCTCTGCGATCTCCGCAGATGAGCCTTGTTACGAGCGGTGAGCGAGTCCACCCAAGTGGGTACACTGTACAATGCCATAGAGTCGTCCGCGTAGCACAGCACCCCCATCCCGGGCAGGGTCAGTGCCCGCAGGAGCCAGTCAAATCCAACGTTCCACAATATGGGACCGAAAACCGACCCCTGCGGAACGCCGCAGTCCACTCGACGCCAGACAAGTCGTCCATCGCCCCCCTCCCAAAGAACAACCCGATCCTGGAGGTATGCCTCCAACAGCCTTCTGATATAGGAAGGCACCTCGTGATATCGAAGTGCTGCCCCTATTGTCTCGAAAGGAAGACTATTGAAGGCGTTCGCCACGTCCAGTGATACCGCCAGGACCACGTTCCTTCGAGCCACCGCCTACATGGTTCGGGTCTTCAGGGTGATCAGGGCGTCAATGGTTGAGCGACCCGCCCTTAACCCGTACTGGGCTTCTGAAAGACCCGGTCCCACCTCCTCGAGGTGCTTAACAAGACGGGCAGCGAGAATCTATTCGAAGAGTTTGCCCGTCTCATTCAGCAGCACAATCGGCCTGTATGCCGAAGAACGTGGACGCCCCTCCTTCGGCAACAGGACCAACTTTCACTCTTTCCACAGCTTCGGGAACTGTCCATTGGAAAGACACTCGTCAAAAAGTTCCTAAAGCCTCCCTCCTAGGTGTTTCAGAGCGTCTTGCAGAACACCTGGAACACCGTCTGGACCCGGCGCTGTGGTTCTGGCCCTCAATCGATCCAGGGCCATCTGTATCTCTTGCTCCGTGATATTTGGTGGAGCCACATTGTCAACCGTCACGAAGCGAGGGGCCATATTTGATGGAGCGTGCTCACCTGGGTGAGGAAATAGTTCCCCAACTAGCCGCAGGAGGAGATCTGGCGGTAGCGTTTCCGTAACAGGAGCGCCCTGTGTGCGGAGCTTTCCTCGCAAACCACGATAGGGGCGCCCCCACGGGTCCCTGTTCAGGCCCATCAGAAGTTCCTCCCTTGCTCTCTGTTTGGTACAACTTATCGCCTTTTAAAAAGGAGCTACTCCTTTTTTAACTGGCGATAAGCGGCCCACAGCTGTCCCTCTAAGACTGGGTTGAGGCCGTTGCGCCTGCGACAGCGAACGTATGCCTTCCGCGCCCGGTTAGATGTAGCCCGTAGCTCTGCTATTTCGGGCGACCGCCAATATACCTGACAGCGCGATACCTTCCGCCGGGTCCTCAGCATTGCCGCATCACACACCTCTTTTAGAGCGCTGCGCATGTGGCCCGCTATCTCGTCGACGCTGGCGCCCTCCCTCCTTCCAGCAGAACCCCACCGCTGCACTATGGCTGCTTCGTTGACCCGCTTCAACTGGCCAAGGGACCACCTTGGGAGCGTAGTTTGCATCCTCGGGGTATCCGCTGGCCTGCCGGAGTTGGAGATTTCAAATCGAATGTATCTATGATCCGATAGAGTCTCCACCTCCTCCTCTACCCTCCAGTTCCTTACTTTATGTGGCATCGGACAGCTTTTTCGCTGCTAGTACGGGGCATGTCACCTTGACCATCCCCATAAAGCTGGGACCACGCTGTATACCCCGCACCTAATCGCCTCTGGGGAGCAGTCCCCTGCACGTGCTACTGCAGCGACGACCTTCTCCTTTGTGACGGAGTCGTCCAAGCATTTCACTTTGAAGTCCACCCGCTTCACGGGCCGTACAATGTTGGCGATTCCGTCTAGCACAGTGCGGAGATTCTCGGCTAGCTTCTCCGCCTGCTCCGCCTGTGCCTTCGGGAGTTCGAACACGCTGGCTCCCGTCGCCAACCTCCTGACCTTGAGTCCACCGCAAATCCCTAGATCCTGGAAATTGACACCCTGCTCGGCCCGCTACAGAATGTGGGCATATGTGATGCCATTTTCCTGCGCCTCCGGCTGCAGTGTCACAACTAGTACAGCCGTGCGAGGGGCTACTATCTTATTTTTTTTGGCCGCCTGTGGCACCTTGGCTATTGGCGGTGGAGCTGTGGTGGCGGCCTCTGCCGGAGTGGGAGTTTTCGTACCCTCCCTTCCCTTTTTAACTACTGTTGACCAGATCGTCTCCTGGACCCCTTGTGGTGTAGGCGTCTCCGGCACAATAATTGCACCCGATGGGCCTGCTATCGATGCCGGCGTGACGGCTGGAGCCATCCGCTTAGGTGCAGATGCGGGTTTCAGTGGCGGAGCCTGGTGAACTGCTTGTGCCATATTCTGCACCACAGCCTGTCGCTTGTCTGCCGCTAGGGGTGGACGAAAGATTTTTGCCGGGAGGAGGCGCTCCTCAATACCCGCTATTCGAGCGTTAAACATAGCCCTGAAAGATGCGATAATTGTCTTGAGCTCCTCCACAACTTGCGAGTCCCTTAGAGTGCTCGCCGACTCAGTTGCCGTTGCCACCGTGGTTTTCATCTCAACATACTCACGGCGGTGGGCCTTTAGTTCTGACCTAAGGCCCTCTATTTCCTTACGGAGGCGGCTATTGTCGGCGCGAAGCCGACGGCTTTCCTCCGCCTCGGATCTTAAAGCCACGATGCCTTGGAGGGAAGCCGCCGATTCCTTTAGCTACTTAATGAATCCACCCTTCGAGTTGCTGGACTTCTGAGCAACCTCTAAAATCAGCCCTGATTTGCGGCCAGCCTCCGCACGCAGTTCTTCCACGCCCATCTTAGTAGGATCCTCAGTATGAGTCTCCGATGACGTAGACTCTTCGGAGTCCAGCACCATTTTGGGCACATCTTTTTTTTTGAATGCCCGACTCCGAAGCGAGCGCTCAAAAGCCTCCTCCCTTGCCTCAGCGGCTTTTGCCTTCAACTCGGCCTTAGCCCGAGCGAGACCACTGATTAGGCGAAACAAAAGGCCATAATCGAAGCAAAAATGACCAGATGTGTCGCATTAGAGATAACAAAACAATAACAAAGAACCAACAAACGATAACAAAATGCGTATTAACTTCATCAATTCGAACAATCTTATTACAGTAAGAAACACAACCTCTCAACGACTTCCGAAAGACGAATCGCTTTTTACGTCATTTGACGTAAGTATTAATTTAAACAGTTGCAAACAATTAAGTAGATATCTGGTTTCGTTGTTAACCGTAGTTTCCAGTTTATTTTACAACAAATAAAAAATATTGTGTGAGCTACGAATAACATACAGTTAAAAGACATCGTAATCTTCGATTCCGTATTTATTACGTCACGTACGAAAATAGCAAAAACATAATGTACTAAATTTATTTGAAAAATAAAATACTTTATAGTTTTATAATTACAAAAGATGACATAGGCAACCTAACTTAACATACCTACCTATTTTAAATAAGTTATAGATACACATAATTTTGCGTAATAAAAAAATTAATACAATAAATAATTGCTAATATTCACCAAATATTCTGAAGAATTTATTGACAATAACAAATTACATAATAGGTCCCCGTTATCACTGAGAGACCAAACTGGCCTACACGGCATTCAGTAACCAACAACGCATACAAATGTTTACCTAATGGTAATTAAGTAGCTATATGAGGTTTATTGCAATTCGTGTTTCAAAAATAACTTAACTAGTATATTATGCACGCCATTGGTAACAATACTGATACAGCGAAACCGCGCAGCGCAGATATGTAGAAAGCAATCAGAGGAAGGTCGTTCACACCATCATCAAATATCATACGAATCTATTTTTATTAACACTTACAGTATTTTTATTATACCTATCAGACGTTTCCAAATTTAAGTTTTTGTTGTTAATTTTTTTATGTATGGAGAATGGAGATATTATAGATACAATAGTTATCTCGGTTAATCGCCAGTCAGGACTAATGCAACTTATCATAGTATTCATACTGTATATAATACAACTGTATATAAATTAAATACTTATATCTATTTTAGACTTCTGTTAACATTCCTATACGTCCATACTGATGAACGCTCAAGCATCTCTGATATCTATGATAATGTTACTATAACTAGTTAAATCTCATAATGATGCAATATCTATGCCCTTCCTAAAAGTATACCTATAATCAGTTTTTTGCCGGAATATGTAAAACAAAAAAAATACAAAACTTAGGATATAAAACATTCCTAGGAAGATAAACTGTATAGCGAATACTTTTACGTAATTTTCAGTTTTTTTTTTAATCTTAGAATTATGTTTAGCTGAATATGTGGCCATTTTCTACTTATTTAACTTTTTCTTATCAATGTATTCAAAGCCATTATAAGTAAAAATGAAATATAAAAATATGTGAATTGATTTCCTAACAAAGAGTTCGAGATAAGTACCTACGTGCATAAAATTTTAATAAGAGTTTGATCAGGTGAATGACTTGACAAATTCGGAACAGTTTATAATCGTGAACGACAGACGCGGAATCTATCAATAACAAGCTTTATTAGGATATCTGCCGGATACCTACTGTCCGCCTATAATTCGTTGTCATTTAGTTCGTCTTAGGTCAGTATCCTTTCAATAAAATGAGTTATCGTTATTATTACGATTTATTTTCTTACGAAATGAATAAAGTATGTAAATGCAAGTGAAACGAGGCGGCTGGTTTATAGAAATTGTGCAAATTGCGTGTTAGATTTTCTTCGAGTTTATTTTATTATCTGTAAAACGGGTAAATTTTGATTCTTTGCCATAAATCAACTCTCCGTCAGTATACGAGGATACCTATTATACATCTTTTTTAATTCTTTATATGACCTAAGCTGTAGAAGGCAATCTTGATCAACAATTTCAAGTTTAGCTTTTCTAAGGCGCCTCTAAACAATGTCTAATACATAATTATACCTATTAAATTAGTACCTATACGTATCTACATATAGGTAAGTACTAATTTATCGTTAAGATTTTTTAAAATTATATTTTGAACCAATACCTACCACTGTTTTTAAAATGACCATTCCTAATTACTTTCAAAAAACTTTATTATCAAGATAATGAAGCAAAGATAATCTAATATCAAGGTGACGAAGTTCGACGACGATTTGTCATTCTGTTAACAAGCAGAGCAGAACGATGTACCCCGAGCCTTCCGCATTATACACAGGCCTCATATTTCGTTGAAATCCGATACGATCTCACGTCTACCCCGCGTATAGCATCTTTTACATACATACACACACATTGTTAAATACATAACTACTAAAATCAGGCAAAAGAAAGGTTTATTTATTTTCTTCCAGTGGTTTTGGAGATATTAATAGATGTTTGAAAACATAGTGTGGGGTGTGGAGCGTAGGGCTGTTCGTATTATATTATAAAATATTCGTATGTATTTCACACCTACTAATCATACTATACGTGTATTTTTAATGTAAATCTTGACTATCGTTTCTCAATGGATTCACGACAAAACTTATAATCGATTGGCTTTACTCAGTTCAGTTCTAACATTATGATAACTCTTAGTTTCTGTATTTTTACAAAGGTGTTAAGCTTTAAGCTAACAAAATCACAATTTTAATTTGATTTCAGAACCGTCAACCCTCTCAAAATTTTGTCCTCACCTCTCCTTACGTCACTACAACTCTCCTTGTAACCTCTTTTCTACTCATCACGCAATATTATCGGTACATAATATTTGATTTTAATTTAAAATAAAAATACACATCGCATTCGTTATAATTTATTGGAATACATAACCTCACGTAAAGTCAGCGGTGTGACTAGCACATCTATCAATATAAAAATACCCCGAAATGCGGGTGACGTTTGTGTATGATTGTATTGTGGGGATATTGTTTAAATTAAAAATAACTCTTCAATGATACATGGCATGAAATCACAATAATGATTTTGTCAGTGACTTCACTCGTTTTAAATAAAAGATAATTTATGTATGTGTATTGTGTTTAATAATTATATCGTTGATTATTCATTATCCAGCGATTGATCAAAGTTATCTAAATAGTTTTAGGTACACTATTTTTTACTTAGCACAAAAACACATAATTTATGTATGCGAAACGCACACAAAGAACGTTGTAAATTATTTTTCACTTCATTTAACGCCATTTTAACTTAACACCACCACTTTAAAGTCAACTTCGATATGAGTAGTATTAGTTATAATATGTTATTTCAATTACATACTATTTCTTGTTAAAAAATCTTAGGATTAATAGCATTTCTTACTTAAAGCGTAATTACCTCAAAGCTAAATGACACATGTATCAATTTATCTGGAATTACCTTACCACATGTGTTAGTTATCGGTATCTGTAAATAAAGATGAAATATTGTAAGCAAAAAGTAATAATTATATCAACGCTTTTTTTCCTTTAAAATATTATAACGGATTAATAATGTATACATATAAGTAGTGTTGGAATCTTAAAAACGAATAAAACAAACAAAATGTCAAGCAAATAATTTTAATTACCACATAATAACAACAGCAGAGATTATTTAACGATGTTCTAATGCAGATGTTTTTTTCGGACGTTTTCAATCACTGCCAAGCGCGTGATAAAATAATCACAATATAAGCACACAAAAAGTCAATGGCGTTTACTCAATTTTTATTCCTGATTCTTTGGCTAAGTTTCACTTACTAATTTAATAATATGCGAAAAATAATAATTAGAGCTGAAGTGACAGCAAATTCCAAGTTCATATATGTACATACAAAAAAATATATCTCGTAAATGACAATGCCAGAATCTGCCCTACCCTGTTATCAATATACGACAATTGTGTATTCATGAGAAAAAATAGATAGAAAACATACCTCTGTTCCACTTCCTGTTTTGTAATACAGATGCGTTAGATTTAACGTATGCATATGATCACAGAGTTGTTTTTACGGAATTAAATATATCAAAATAAAAAAGACCATCAAATTAATTATTCAAAAGTAATTACTTTTGCAAATAATTATGTATATGTGTATATGTGTATATATTGACATATATTCTACGATAGTCGAGAGCATTCATGTAAACAATTTGTTCAAAAAATGGCCTATCATTTTTTGAATAAATTTTACTTCTAACTCCTAAGTTAGAAGTAAAATTCGCTGCAACGATAAATTTTCATTATATTATCTTATGAGACTAGTAAAACATACAGCGCTATATGGCTTACATAAAATAGTTTTCTTACTACCAAAACGTCGTAAGCGCCGGGAATTATATGGCACTATTCGTTTAACGTAATGTATGTACGTATGACGTGCCTTAAGATTTTAAAGACTAGGATGGCATCTATAAATATTTTTATTTTTCTATTGTTGTAGGTAAATACCTATCACTTGCAATGAGTAGTTTACTTAGTTGACTACTGAATTGTTATTTAAGTCGAGGTTCATACTTTGACCCGTAATATCGAGAACGTATCATAACCGTTATATGTTAGTAGAATTGGCCCCCAGTTTAGTAAGTATTCGGAACGCCATATCTAGTGTATATGATATATTGATGTATGTATTATACAAAGTGTCTCAAAATAATGTATGTAGGTACATTTGTTTAGCTCACTGCATATGCGCCTCGGGTAGCCGGTATGTATGATGTCGGCGCAAGTAATTATTGACTTTAATTTTTTTAGGATGCAAGAAAACGTGCGGTCACATTAAATTCAGAGCGTTATATAATGCAATTATTTGTGTCAGAAAAGCAATTCTGTACAGGCTATAACCAAAGATCATGATTCCAGTACCAGCCGATTTGTCCTTGGTAATTGATCTTCATTAGAGAGGACATAAACTGGTACATGTAGTCCTAATTTAACACCTGTGGGCTTTTTTCTGTGGGGTTACCTCAAAACGTCCCTGGCGCATTTAAAAGAAATAATATTCAACAACGCAATCACACCTAGCCGAGCGTGTAAATTTCCCACTGCTGGGCTAAGGCCTCTTCTCCCTTTGAGAAGATTTGGAGCATATTCCACAACGCTGCTCCAATGCGGGTTGGTGGAATATGCTCCAAACATGTGGCAGATTTTTTTAAAATTAGACACATGCAGGTTTCCTCACGATGTTTTCCTTCACCGCCGAGCACGAGATAAATTATAAACACAAATTAAGCACATGACAATTCAGTGGTGCTTGCCTGGGTTTGAATCCGAAATCATCGGTTAACATGCACGCGTTCTAACCACTGAGCCACCTCGGCTTATGTACATGCGAAAAATTAAATAATGAATTATAATCCAAAACAACTTTTTTTAATGGTACCTAAGAACCAGTTCGTTAATAAGCTTGTTATCTCACCCACTTAATTAACGAGATATCATTGTTGTTCTATACTTCATTATATATCAGTCACAGGTGACCTTGTAATATACCTACTTAAAGCTATTATCTCACAATGTAAAAATGTTTAAATGCTTATAATCACCAATATAATATTATAAAATAGTCACGTGGTATATGAAAACGACCAATAGGGTCACATGATGGTAAGTGGTCAATATCGACCACAAACATTGGCACTGTAAGAAACTAAACATTCGTTACATCGCCAACGCGCTGCCAACCTTGGGATCTTCTTAATAAATTGTTTCTTGAGCCTGTAATTACATTGACTCATTAACCCTTTCAAACCGGAACACAACAATACTGAGTTATATAGGTAGGCGCCATCAAGGAAATAATTGAACTGTTAATAATTATTATTGTTATTTATACTGTAGCCTTTAAAGTGTTGTTCTACATTGTTCCAGTCCGTAAATGTCTCAGTGTTACGGTGGGATGAAGATGAGGGTGCGTACAAGATGAACACGAATTAATTTTGTTGCACAGGTTATTTTCCCATATTTAATGTCATCTAGGCTATCTCGGCTCATGGCGTTCTATAGTAATACATATCTCATCTGATTAGATAAACATACTTTGGTATACCAACTAGTAAGAAAATAATTATCAAGAGGAGATCGCTTAGGTCGAAATTATAAAGCTTACATTTTTTATTTTATCATTTAGGTATCATTATCTTATATACTAAATCAAATCACTTTTTATCAAATTCAATGAATAAATAATAATAAAATTTATCTTTCTGTTGAAGAATTATAATGAGTGAATTCTTAAAATCAACAAAACTAAAATACATTATTCAAGTCCTACTTAAAGAATATTGCCGAGTTAAATAAAGTGACGGTTCCTGTTTTATTTAATCTGGTTCATTGACCTTGTGTATATTTTCAACGGTATAATTATTTAACGTTTTGTCTTATATTTTTTATATGAATCAAGTTTTTTATTACTATTTTGATATTAAAATATTTTATTTAGCCAGTCTCTTTTATTATACATCGTACGCGCTATATTTGTGAGACAATGGACATCTAGCACAATTGCATCCCTATTTAAAAGACGATGTGGTGCTCTTCTTTGCTCACTCTTTGACTGTTAGTAACCCTTATTTGTAAGCATTATTACTTAAGCAATACTATCCTGCAGTAATTACATGAAATATATTGAGATACGTTATGAATGTACAACGAAGTATGAACTCTTGATAAGACGTTACGTTCAAGCATATAATTAGAATATAGTATATAAATAAAATTTTAGTTAATAGTTCTAGTAGAAAAAATATGTAGGTAAGTAGTTAGAAAAAGTAAAGGATAATAATAAGGCTCCGAGAAGTGCAAGAACAAATGTCATTGTCAAACCAGGTACCTACCCAAGTACTCACAGTTGGTGCCTCTAACTATATTTTTACATCTTTTAAATATAATCGTGAATTATTTTCAATTTCAAATAAACTAAAGAAATGCGAATGTTTTTTTATATTACCTATTCTATTTTTCACATTTTTATTGACTCAATACTACCGATTGCCATTTATGTACATCATGGTTCAATAGTTATTGTAAGTGGGTGTAGAATCGTAATCATTCATTACGCATAAGGAAAAAAAAGGTGGATATGTCCAAATAAACTTCCTACAGCTTTCGATACCACTATGCATAACATGAATTAATTTATGTATGACAAACGCAAGCTTATAGTTAATGTCGTCATTCTTATAATTATTACGCTGAAATAGTAATTATACTAATTATAAGTTTGGAAAAATATTAATCGAGTTTATCGCATTCGTAAATAACATCGCAGATTTAATTTATTTTTTCCAGTTTTAATAAAATAGTTTAGAAATAATATTATGTAGACAGCTAACTCTACGATTCATTGGATTAATGATCAACTGTTTTGATTACGTAGCTATTTGTACAATAGTTATCAAATTTGATTATTAAAAACATAATATTATAATAAAATAGACATTTAGCATGAAAATCCAGCTTCTTAAAATTAAACCGATCAAAATTAAATTAAAGCGTACACTTTTTACCTCATACCGAATTTTTACAAGAGAACAATCAAAGGGAAGACGCGTGCGTCAAATATTGGTCCTCTTGAACTTAGCTAGCTCGATTTTTTCTAATAGATACAATTTGTATACAGGATAAACGATAGTAAACTTACATTTTATTCAATTCTGTAAAATGACGATTGCAATGTAATTGTAAAATCTAAATGAATAAAGTATATTTTGATTCATATTTTTGTTGTGAACCAATTCTTATCAAACGTCGCAGCATATCGGCTAAACTAAGCGTCGTAGATTTGAAAGAATAAAAAAAGATCGTGAGATAAATTAAGATTCAAGTCATAAAATTCATAAATAATTAATATAAATTATCAAGTCTAATAACTAAATCACTGAAAAGAAAAAATCCCGATACATGTATGTACTTGTACAAAATTGATGTCAATTTCGTTCAGTATTCAGTACAACCCAAGTTAAAGATAGCGAAACATCTCGAAGGACACTATGTGAAAGAACCGGTTAACAACGCGTAAAAACTCTTAAATGTAACATAAAAACAATTGGTAGAAAATATGTCGAATATGAAAAACATTTGGATATAAATGAGAAGCACAAGGAGAGGATTTAAGAATTAAAATGAATAAATAAAGTATCAAATTGCTAGAAATTGTACAATCACAGACTGGAACATTAATAAAACTAGAAGCATTTGCGCTAAAAATCTCTAAGAGCGTCATCACTTAGCCACCAACGAAATCGCTGCTATTAAAAAAAACACCAAAACTACATTTTGAGTTTTTTTTCGGTCGCACCCTCTTTATCTACGACACACTGTTGTCCACTTGCAGAGCTGATAGACCTAATGAAAATCTTGCCTATATTTGGGAAAATATATATATATGTGCAAACAAAAGCACCAATTTTAACTTATATTGAATCTTTAAAAATAAAAATTTTTGTGTCAAAGCAGCAATAAACAATTTAACAACATAAATTAACTTGCTTACTTTATTACTACAGCAGAATTGTCAGTAAACATCAATTGAAAAATAATTATTCAAAAATAACAAAGTATTTTAATAATTATGAAACAATATTTGCATGTCCAAGTACTCTCAGTTTAATTATGGCATACCTTCATTTAAAGTATCTCCTTGGTCTAGAGTCTAACTTATTAGGTAGAAGATCTCGTGGCTGACTATTAGTTATTGAATAAACTTTTATTTAACCACTTTCCAAAGTAATGTCTTAAAGAATATTTATTTCAAATAACTCTCATCCTGATATAAAAAAAGAAATATACCAAGTATAAAATGTTGTTTAACTTTAATATTTTGAATACTGCAGGTACTAATCTAGACACGATAGTGTATAGTAATATATGTGTTTTGTATGAAATTTCAAAATAAATTATCTCGTTCATGTATGCACTACTCACTCACCATTATCTTGTCTTTAAATATTGATAAAATATAAAGATCTAGAAAATTCTGATAAGAATTTGTAAACTTAAATTATAGAACTGTAGAATAAATACATTTATTTTTCATTTATATTATATAAAACAACTAGATAAAGATAAGTAATATAAATTTAATATACAACATTAACTTACACTTTTAACGATGGTGATAATATTGAAGGACCTTAGACATTTTATGTTGCAAACAGAATTTTTGGTCCCATTGGCTATATAAAAATCTAAAAGAAATGCAAATAAAATAAATGAACAAGATCCCCTTACAATATACGGACAAAAATATGTTAAGAATATCATGTTACAACTAAATGTTTAATAACTAAATTTGTGCTGCTGCAGTTTATACATTGTGCTTAACAAATGGAATTTCAAGAGTAGACAATAGTCAAATTGATCATTTAATGACATTTATAACTATACAACAAAAATAACTAGTTTTATAGGTAATTATGAAACACCTTTACCATTACCTCCAATTATATAATATTAATAGTTACAATCAGTTCCTTATTATATCAGGCTCATAATTAAGCTCTGAAAATCATCTTAGATAATTTATGCATAGATATCTAATTTTAGTCTTGTTTGTGTACATTTTCACAGTTGGCATAATACATATATAAATTTACTAATAGCTTGTTAGATCAATTTGTATACATACAAAAATAGTAGAACATTCAACATTTACTCAAAGATATAAATAGCACTGGTTAATTTGTAAATTTATTAACAATATAGGATTTTGTAGATTAAAAATCTTTTAAAAACTGTAATACAAGTAAATATGAAATATCCAACATCTTTTAAAAATCTGAAGGTAATATAATTACAAAATATTTTAACTTTTGTCTTTGTAGTTAGTCAAGCATTGTTTTCGTATGAATCATACTAGTTAGGTAGTTGTAGAACAGGTGTAGCAAATGAATCAAATCGCTTTAAAATTTATGTTCCTGGTTGTGGTGTGGGTTGTACTGCAGGCGGCGCTGAGCTCGAAGAATGACCGGAAGTAGCCCACACAATTATAATGATAAGCAGAACAACACCAATAGCACCAATTATCAACATCATTTTCAAGTTTTGCCACCAGTATTTCCTTTTAAGCTTACCAGCCTGTTGTTCAAATTGTGCGGCTCCATGCTGTAGGGCATCAGCACGATTATCCAACTCGGACAGCTTTTGATCCCTTTCCAATACTTTCTCAACATTGACACGCATAATTCCAACTACTTCATCTACTTTTGCCTGAGTTTGTGCTAAGCGTTTATCGCTTACTCTAGGACCTGAAGTTCCGCCCTGATTTTCCATATTTGCTGTTTTGTTATATCTTTACAATGCTATAACTTAAATATACTTTAGTCAATTAGTCACAAACAAATATGGCGTTCACAACTTCACTATTTCATTAAAATAATTACAATAAGTTAAGAGTTGAAGACTGATTCTTTCACAGATAAAAAATATATTTTGTTATTACTTTATTTATTTATGTAACATATACATACCATTTATTATTGCAATTTATTACTCTATCATAATGATTATTAAGAAAATAAACAATTCATGAAAATACAATAAATGAATATTAGTCAGTGTACCTTAAATTAAAATAGCTATACTATATATATTGAGACTGACAAATGGCAATTTATAATTCTTTCTCAATCTTTTAAATAATAATATAATAAATTTTATGTATACTACGGTTGTTTGTAGCCATTAGCTAATCTTTTTATTTATTTATTGAATGAAACAGGATTATTATTTTCTTCAATAATGATTTTTAATAAAAGTCAATATTATGTTTCACATTATTTATTTATTTGTTTCTTATTCAATAGTATATTTTAAATATGCTATATTTACCGAGCCATAAATATATGGATTATTTTATAATCTGTATCGATTGATTTCTCAATCTGTGCTTTCGATCATGCTTTTGTTTTTTATCTATGGCATGTCTTGAATCTTGATCTTTTATGCATGAGTCTGAATCGTTCTAAAAGCGCTTTACCCAAGTATTATAATATTGGTTAGTGCCTTTAGTCGAAGATTTTCTTTTATTCGTAAATCAACTGAAGTTATCAATATGGTATGTAAAACTATATGCAATTGCCATACACAATATATAATTGAATTATTACCTTAGTGTGAAAAAAGTGTAGGTGCCGCACATGTGCACATTTTTGTAATTAATTCTTATTTTACGCTCAGGTTTCACTCAATCCCATTAGAATATTAAAAAATGAGGCTGAAGAAGAAAAAGCCGAGGTAGCTCGCATGTCTAGTTTCATCGGAGCGATTGCTATTGGTGATTTAGTAAAAAGTACCCTTGGACCTAAAGGAATGGACAAAATACTGGTTTCCTATGGTAGAAATGCAGGACAGGTATGTATTTGAAGTATCATTGCTCAGATGTCAACATTCTAAGCATTTATTAAATTTTGCTTTTGTTTAAGGTTGAAGTCACAAATGATGGTGCTACCATTTTGAAATCTGTTGGTGTGGACAATCCAGCCGCTAAAATCTTGGTGGATATGTCAAAGGTTCAGGATGAAGAAGTTGGTGATGGAACAACTTCTGTGACAGTATTAGGTATGGTATATTTTAGTGAACTTCTCAAAATGTTTACACTTTATGGATTTTATTATATTTAATACTTTGTATATTTCCAATTTACAGCTGCTGAGTTACTCCGAGAAGCAGAGAAATTAGTGGAACAGAAGCTTCACCCTCAGACAATAATTGTTGGTTGGCGCATTGCAGTTGATGCTGCTAGGCAGGCACTCGCTGATACTAGTTTTGACCATGATAACAATATGAATGATGCTGCTTTTAGAGTTGACTTGGAAAACATTGCACGGACTACTTTAAGCTCCAAAATTCTATCAAATCATAAAGAGTGAGATACTTTATTTTACTGTAATATCTTTGAATATAATTATAATTTATTAAATTTTTGTATATACTCAATAACATAAGTTTAACAACAATTAAAATAATACATCATGTATTAATTACTTGATTTCTAGGCATTTCACAAAATTAGCAGTAGATGCAGTTCTTCGACTGAAAGGCTCAGGAAATCTGAAAGCTATTCAGATCATCAAGATCTCTGGAGGATTGCTGGAAGAATCTTTTCTCGATGAAGGGTTCCTATTAAACAAGAAGGTAAATTATGTTATATGCTTTTGTATTTGTCTCCTTCCTTGCATGTAATACAAATCTTTGCACTGTCAAATGTGCATGCTTTGATGTTATTGATAACATTTTTATAAATATATTTTTCTTTTTTATAAGGTGGGTGTTCATCAGCCTAAGCGTATAGAAAATGCGAATATCCTTATTGCAAACACACCTATGGATACTGATAAAATCAAAGTATTTGGTTCAACAATAAAAGTAGACTCAATGGCCAAAATTGCAGAATTGGAAGTTGCAGAAAAAGAAAAAATGAAGGACAAAGTAAACAAAATCCTTTCTCATAAATGCAATGTGTTTATTAATAGGTGAGTAAACAATTATAAAACTTCAGTAATATTTTTTAGAAACAATTTAAACATTGCATAATATGTTTAAATTGTATCTTAATTTTCAAAAAATATCAGAACACAATGATAATGAAAATAAACTAAAAATATATTGAATAGTTGACATATAACTCAAATAAAAAATCAATGTATGGTATTGCACTAATATTGGTACTGTTTTAATGGTTAAAATAAAACATTAGATGATTCATTGATGATGCTCACTTTGATGATGGTGAAGATCTTTCTACCTTTACAACGGTGCAGAGTGACATGCAGTAAAATGTTTATGATTTAGAAGATTTTGTACAAGTACCATGTATTAGTGCTATGCAATTAGTCTAGTTTTACAGATCATGATTTTAGTGTAAAAGGTTAATGGAAGCATTCAGTTAGTTGTACATGATATAACCGATTATTTATTACAAAGTGGAATATAATATTTAAGTAAATCAGTGTTAATGCTTGGAAATACAATTTAGAAACTATCATTTTATAGGCAACTTATTTATAACTACCCCGAGCAGCTGTTTGCTGATGCAGGTGTGATGGCTATTGAACATGCAGATTTTGATGGCATTGAGCGACTGGCACTTGTGACAGGAGGAGAGATTGTATCCACTTTTGACTCACCCGAAAAAGTAAAACTTGGGCATTGCAAAGTCATTGAACAGGTATGTAATTGTACAATTATAATAAACACAATATTATTCACTTATTATCACTGCAATGTTATTAGTTAATTATCTTTAATGGGAGTGTACATAATAATATGTTCTGCATAGTTGGCTTGTCTTCCTTTTTCTATTCTCTCTCTGGAAAGAACGCGTTATGCATGAAGTGGAGGTTATGTGGGACATACCGTTGCCCAGGACGCATAGCGCGCCTTATTACACCGGAATACCCATTAAAAAACCAGTGATACCATTTCCGTCTCTTTGGCGGGCGTCACGGGATCGCTTTCGCATGCTTACGTGATGAAGGTTGTCTCTTGAGATTGACGACCGTGACCAAAATCAGTCAAAACAAAATTATATTATTTAGATTTATTACATTATTTTTATGACATAGTATGTTGTACATACTGTTGTTACCAAAATTTCTTTATTTTATAATTAAATTTATATAAAATAGTAGCATGTGAGTTATTTTAACGATTAATGCTTATGAATCAATTGTTTACAGGTACTTATCGGTGATGAATGCCTGATCCGTTTCTCTGGAGTAGAATTGGGCTCGGCGTGCACAATAGTCATCCGCGGAGCGACACAACAAGTTATCGACGAGGCTGAACGCTCATTACACGATGCTCTGTGCGTTCTCGCCGCTACCGTCAAGGAACCGAAAGTCGTGTTCGGAGGTGGTAAGTAAACTAAAGTTATACATGCATTCTAGAAGAACAAACAACTAAGACGAGTAAAAAAGAAGCGGTGTTTATGCACTCTATATTTCTTGTTTTTATAATCGGCATTTTGACGAGGGTCGCAAAGGAACTCCTTATACCAATCGAATAAACAGTGACTGTCCCCCAGGTGCGAGCGAGATGCTGATGGCGGAGGCAGTGTCGCGTGCGGCGGCGCGCACGGCGGGCAAGGAGGCGGCGGCCGTGGAGGCGTTCGCCGTGGCGCTGCGCCGCCTGCCCGCCGCCGTGGCCGACAACGCGGGCTACGACAGCGCCGAGCTCATCGCGCGGCTGCGCGCGCACCACGCGCAGGCCGACAGCACCATGGGGCTCGGTGAGTCGTGCCGCACGACGCTCAGTCGTCAATTAAAATCATGTTTCATTAGCAAAAAATATATCTCTCGTATTATTCTAATTTTATATATGGCAACGTACTATATAGGATACGCGCAACAACAAGAGTAGAGAGTGACGGCGGAGAGGGAGCATGGCGGTATACGTTGACGTTACCCACAAGACGCAAATGTTTTGCGCAAATTAGCAAATTATTCACATAAAATTTAATATTCGTAATCATTTTTACTCCCTCTTTTTTTATTATCTTTCTAACTGACATTCCGTTACGATTGCGTTGATATATCTCATGACAGCTACAACGTTTAAACATAATACCACCCATCTGTCCTAAAACTATAAACTAAAATATTAAGTTCTAAACCAACTGTTTTTTTTTTTGGAATTTTGCTTGGAGTCGGAAAAAAGAAAATAACTCATAATATAATATTTGTTGCGATACTAAATAAACGTACAAGTTTTCATGTAACATGTATTAATTAATAGATCCCATCAAAAAATAAATGTGACAGAGCCAAGTTCAATATTATGATATGGGTCTTGGTTATTGAATTCAACAACAAAAGAAGTGAGATCTAAATGGGTGCCAAGTTCAATGGTCCGTCCTGAAATATATTTATAACTACATAAAATATAATTTCTGTTTATAACTTATTAGAATATATTGTAGCCAAAGGTCTTGGCTAGTTCTTTTCCTTTGTATTCACCTGATTACCTATCTGCATGCCAAATTTGAACTTTCTAGGTCACCAGGAACTGGGTTAGAGTTTTGATCTATAGATCAGTCAGTGATAAAAATGACGATTTTTGGACGTTAATATCTAAATAACCGTTTGAGATATGTTAATTAAATTTAAAGTTCATATGTATCTCGCGAGTCTCAATAGATGAGACAAATTTGACACGTTTATGTGAAATAGTTTTTGAGTTATGAGGTGGTCAAAAGTGGCTCCAAATGGTTCGTGTAATATTACACACGATGCTGCTCGCCAGTTCTTTTACTTGAACTTGGCTTGACACGCTACCGCGTGTCTAGATATAATTAGTTATATTATTACCTGAACACTTTTGTAATTTAATGTTATGCATATGTGAAGCTGTAACTAAAAAGTTTTTTCTAATCTATGTTCAGAAGTCACCGAACTGAATATATATTAATTTATATAATATATAAACGTAATAATATTCGTGGTCATATAAAATATTGAAAATATAATCAGTACAATTTCTGAATCTCAATTTTGCTTTTAGATATGGAGAACGGCCGCGTTGGAGATATGAAAAAGCTCGGCATCACCGAATCGTATGTTGTCAAACGTCAAGTATTACTTTCCGCCGCGGAGGCCGCTGAAGTAATTCTTCGCGTCGATAATATCCTAAAGGCAGCACCTCGCAGACGTGGACCTGATCGTCGCCCTTGCTAATTGGCTAACAAGGATTGTGTCTTCTTACAATATCCTATTTTAAAAGTGTGTTTAAGGTCTGTTTTAAATAGGACTTTAAGATACAGGAAATAGTTATACAAATATTATATTAAAAAATAATATCATCACTATGGTTTACAACAAGAATCTATTTTATTCTGGCAAGACTTATTGTGATGATCTTTTTCACGCTTTTGAAGATATTGAAGTATTTTGCTTTCATGATAATGTTACCTCGCTAATATTATGCAGCGACTTAATATTAATCTAATGCATTTTATTATTTACAAATTTTCTGGTATAAGTTACTATGAAAATAATTTTAATTGTGCACAATAAATATCGTTTATTTATTATTTAGTGTTATTCCGTACTTGGGGATCACGAAATAAAGTTGAAATTAACAGTATAATATTTAATTTTAGTTTGCTAGCAGGAATGTCGGATGAAAACTGTGCAACTTACGTTAAAGTAATTTCGTCTTAGTTCGGCCGCGGATGCCTTCATAATTAATATGTATTAACAAAAAATAAAATCTTCACAAAATAAAAAAACACAATCTTTTTTTTCAATTCCACATCTACAATCTAAGTTATGACACTATTTACGATAAATTTCATAGAAACACAGCTAGTTTTAATAACGGTTGACTTATTGTTCCGACGTTGATTCTGTGTTAAATATCTTTTTTACGTCAACGAGTGTTAGATAAGACTAAAACGCCGAATAAGGATTTGAGAACATAGCATAAGAGATTGAGAGACTCCTCCCTAGTAGGAAGGTTTGGATACTTTACGGCACACGGAAAATCACGGCGCGCTACTCTCACATATTCAGTAAAATGTTATTAATAGTGATTTTCTATCAGATAGGATTGTTCATAATCGATTATTACGCTTAGATTAGAATAGAAGTGGTTACCTATTTTTGGTTTAGGCATTTGTAAAGTCTGTCCGTAAACTTATGCATACCCCTGATATAGATCATTACCCAGTACCTAATTAAACTGTAATCTTAAGTAAATGGTTTTTGAGTATAATAATTCTTGTAAATATAATAGTTTGACCCTAATGACTTGTAATATAATTTGACAGTATATATAATAAATAAGCAAAATTTAAGTGCTTTTCGCTATTTTTACTACTATTAAGTAGAATATTTTGCATCCCAGTCTAAAACAAAACTCTATGTGAATCTGTTTTAATCAAAGTTTTACGTCTGCGTAACAAAACTCGTATAAGGGGTGATTTAGTAGAAATCAAATCAAATTCTCTATTCTTTCATTTAGTCACGTGAATCTGGGCCTATAATACAATTTACCTTTATTATTTGATTTACCCTTCGAAGTTTTGTATCCGTAAAAAATTGTGTTAACCATTTCTGAACCTTTTTATTTATACTGAACGTTTACTCGTTGTTATGTAACAACTAACAAGATGTAGAAACAATTGAGTAAAACATTTTCAGGTAATATTTTACATTAAAGTTTAACTCAATGTATAGTATCGTAAAGTATAATTTTTAGTTCATAAATAGGTTATTTGTGGCCATATTCTAATCAAAGTACAGATACATTTCAGTTATCTATTTATCGATCTTAAAATTGTGCATTTTTTATGATGTTAACATTACCATATAGTATAATATATAGTTCATATTTATCGGGAAGCAAACTCATATAATAATAATTGTTCAAAAATAATTACAAAATAAGTCACTGCATTCAATTTAAATCGTCTGAAAACACGCGATAGTCATTGATGGAAATAGCTACTCAAACATTGCTTTAATTAGGAGTTATTTCGTTGCGAGCGAAACGAATAAAACTTACTTATGTTCGTAATCTTTGTAGGTTTTTATGAATACTATTATTTAGCTAACGACTAAATAGTGTAATTATAATTCCGCTTATATTATTAACCTATTTCAAAATATCATTAATAAAAACAAAATGCAGTTTATTGTTATTCATGTAGGTAGCTATTTCAAATTGCATTTTAATCGTAGATTTCGGATTAAAGTTTGCTTGAGTACCACTGGATTGTCATACGTTTATTTTTTGTTTATCATTCATCTCGTGCTTGTCGGTAATGGAAAACACCGCGAGAAAACCTGCACGTGGTGAATGAAAAACTAGCAAATATGTATCCATCGATCTGCATTGGAGATACGTGGTGGAATAAGCTTCCAACCTTAGCCTTAGCCCAGTTATAGGACATTTATATGCTTTTACCTTATGAACTAGGCTTTAACCTAATTAAGCTGTTTGATAATATCCTTTATAGCTATAAGTTTTGTAAATAATTAAAACGTTTTTCTTATTTACTTGAATGATTCTTGTAAAATAAATGATTAGTAAATTTATACTTAGTACAACTATACGGCTTACTGAATATATTTTTAGCAGACGCTTTGTAAATGTGTCTTGTACTAACAATTTCTTCATTTTTAACTTCCTTCCTTGCTACGATGACGGAGACGACAACCACCTCTATATATTATTCAAGTTTACCTTCTGGCATCTCTTCTTTACATGACAAAGAAAGGATTGAACGATAAAGTGGAATATTTAGAGAGTAATCACGTACGCAACATACGGACAAAGTACCTCACTCAATCCTCCACGTCTGTGCTGTGAATGGCGTTTCTATTCTCGTCATGAGGTAACTCCACGGATGAAGGTTAATAGGCTTACTTTATAATGATATAGTTACACAACTTTAGGTATTTTTATTGAATCCGTTCTACATATATACGGACTATTTACATTTTTTACCAGCCAGCTTAGGAAATTCAAGAAAATGTGAAGTATAATTAAAATAAAAAAACACTACTCAATTAAATCTTATCAACGTAATAAAAATATATAATTCACCTTTATATATATATTTAAGACTTTTAGTATATATCTATACACTACAATATATTTACACAGATATAAAGACATTATCTGGGGACACGGCAGTGCCCAACGAAGTTTCGAACAGCCGTAACATTCTTTTCTTTAAGTCATACAGGGCAATTTCGATTCGCTGTAACTTTGTCGTGGACCAAGCTGAATTTTCCTTGAGCAGAAGAACATACTATGACTAACTATGTTCCTAAATTAAATAATATTTAAAATAATACTTTGTGAACAATCGCCAGTCAACGTTAAGTCTAATTTTATTAGTCACCCTTACTTACTGATAATCAAAATCGTAAGGTACTTCAAGAAAGTAATGTTTAGAATTCGGCTTGTATTTAGCCTATAAAGGAATGAAAAATTAAAGAAATAAACGAAATTCCCAAAAATTTTCTAGCCCTATTTATTTACGGTTTGTTAACTTCTGCCTTTTCCCATATCAGTATGGCAAATAATTTAAGAATATAGTAACAATAACAATAGGCTTATGTAGGATACAGGTACCTAATACAGACAAAAAACTACGTACAAAAATAAATGAGAACTCCATCCAAAACATGAAAATTCTGCTAGCGCTATTTTCTTATGATGAGTATTTTAAATATTAGATAATTCTTGTACAGTTATGGAATTATAATACATTAATGTCATAAGATATTAATATCGATTGCCGAAACATCTTTTATTTACTATGGAAATTAACTTTTTTAACATTTATCCGTCAATATAAATTATATTGGTCACTAATTAGGAAACAATTTATGACAAAGTTGTTTAATAAAATATACCGGTATACTATTACCGGTGGAAGAATTGCGTTGCGAGACTTAAACAATAAATTAAAAAAATATATTGTTAATAATTTATAATAGTATATAATATTGTTGTCTCCTATATTGCCAGCGCGTATATTTATATCTTCAGTATATAATCTCGGCAATCAACTGTGCATTAATAATCATGTATGTATTATACATGCAGACAATCTTTCTCAAATAATAAGAATCAACTTTGCTATTATACATTTATACTTTTTATGGGTAACCTTCAGATTATATTTTTACAGCTATTGTATTTTTTCAATAAAGCAATTTATTGCTATGAATATGCAATAAAATTTAAAGCCGCCAATAAATAAGATATTGGTCTGGGTGCCTACTCTATTACCATTTGACGTATTTAAAGTTTGTTTTAAAAGAGAACTCGAATTGAATGAAAACTAAATCATTCTGTAACGTGATTGATCGAATTGGTATAGAGTGAAATAGGTCTTATAATTGGTAACATATGCGAAGCAAAATATATATTCATCTCCAAATGTCCAAATGTTTATAATATATACAAACATACATTAAGCAAGACACTGACATATTCTGAGGACTAAGTTTGTAATTTCAAAAATAGAAACCATCATCTAATAAATACAATAAATCTTACTACGGTAAATCATGGAAATAAAAAGTTTATTTATTTATTTATTTATGTACCAACAAATATATAGACAATTACATAGACAAAAGACGTGTACAAAGGATAACTTATCTCTAACAAGAGATCTCTTCCAGAAAAAAGTTTACTTGGTGGTAGAGCTTTGTGCAAGCCCGTCTGTGTAGGTACCGCCCACTCATCAAATATTCCAGCCCAAACAGCAGTTCTCAGTATTGTTGTGTTCCGGTTTGAAGGGATATAACACCTTAGTTCCCAAAGTTGGTGGCGCCTTGGTGACGTAAGGAATGGTCAATATTTCTTACAGCGCCATCGTCTATGGGCGGTGGTGACCACTTACCATCAGGTGACCAATTTGCTCGTCCGCCTACCGATATCATTAAAAAAATGGTTGTACGTATGGGTATAAAATGTATGTAATGCTATAATTATAATTCCATAAAAAATTAATTGTCTCCAAAGAGGACAGTATCTATTTGTGAATGGAAAGCGACGCCTCACGAAACAATAGGCACTTAAGTAGGTGCTTTATTAAAAAAGCATTTCATTAAAAGGCAGACGTTGAAAAACAAGGCATTCAAGTGAATAATGTTAACTAATGACGAATGTTTGCAGTTGTTGAAATGTTCGCGAATGCCACACAGTTCGCTCTGCAAAAAACTAACTGCAACGTAATTGCAAGGTGGAATGAAGTTATAAGCCTCCGTGAATTCTAGATCGGTAGCTGCCACGGAAGAACATCATGTGCTATTGCACAGAAATAATAACGGTTGTATTATAACGACTGCAGAACGAAAAATAAATGTTGAAATATTTGTAACGGCATAATTAGTATTTAATCATTTAATTTCGAATACTGAAGCAAGATTTAATAATAAGGATAGTTATGTTTTAGGACTATCTAGTAATTAACTTTGACATTAAATATATTTCTATATTATAAATTTAGTTCAGGAATTAAATTTGTTTAAGGTATATATATTTTAGGACTTTTAATTTAATTTAGGAAGTTTTTTTTTGCTTTCTCAAAACAACTATCTTTTACCTGATTCATACAGTGACCTAAAAGTTATCCAGACCGGTACAGCTGAAACAATGAATTATTTACGTTCTAGTGTTTGCTTTTTGCATTGTTATGTCCAGCTTACAACAAGGTTACGGCTTTATTATGCTACTTCTGAGTTTTTTTCTTAACTAAGACATAGTTTAAAATACGTTTGCCTAAAATAAAAACAAAGAACTATGGAATAAATGTTAAGATACTAGTGAAGAATATAAAATATGTATCTTAGAAGTAATAATACAACTAATGAAATTATTATCTGTTATGACTACAAACTTTTAATTTTGCCTGTCCCGTCGTATTATGTGCATCTTCTGTCGTAAATGAAATTTTTCTCATCACCAAAAATTTCAATATTTTTTAATTCTCGATTATTAAAGTACTTCTTAATCAAACATAATACAAAAAAAAATATAATCTTGTTTGTACAGAGAAAAATCCTTCAACTGCAAGAAATTCCTTCAATTGCAATTTTAATCATAAACAGCGACGGTTTTACAGCGACCCTTGTATTTTTATTTTATTTCTACAGTATAAGTAGGCGCGGACGGGCAAATGGACCAACTGATGGTAAGTGGCTAACCACCGACATTAATGCTCTTAGAAATATTAAACATTCCTTACATCGCCGATGCCAACCAACGTTGGGAGCTAAGATAAGATCCCTTGTGTAATTACCCTGCCTCACTCACCCTTCGAACCGGAACACAACAATACTAAGTATTGGTGTTTGACGGTAAATTATCTGATGAGTGAATGGTTCCACCCAGACCGGCTTGTACGAAGCCCTGATTTTAATGGTGATATTGTCTAAACAGATTTCGGCCACGGCGTCCATTCTCAAGGGAGACAAGCAAATAAGCAGGATATATTATAGTGTACAAGTGTGTGCACAAACACACTTGCACTCTCTACTTCCTCACTCTGATAATCCGATGAGACAAAAAATCCTACATAACCGGCACGGATTGACATGCTTTTCAAGGCACGGGAGTGTGCACACTTCCAACTTCCAGAACCTGAGGTATAACTGAAATTGTTTCGTCAATAACCCAATAACTTTTATCGCTCCAAATTGTGGCTTGAACCCAGGACCACGGGATCTGCTGCTTTATATAGATCCACTAGTAAAACGAGGCAGTCAATAAACAAATATACAAAGCCCTACCACCAAGTACAACGTACAATTAATTACAACGCTAAAGCTATATTTTATTTTCCGACGTTATTATCAACTCGCGATAATTATTTATCAGTGAAACTTTCAAGGTTCGATAGAACGGATCCGTTTTCCTCTCGTTTATCTTTCTTAAATACTGGAATTGGCCTGGGATTTGGGAGATAATTACGTTGCCAGGCTGTTACTGTTATACGGCAATAAAGTTAGCGGTATCCGGATAGTAAATAAAGACTCACCAAATTTACTGTATAATATATAAAAAATAATATTATATAATATAAACAAGTATTGATATAGGTATTTTTAAGTAATCCGTTAAAACGAATATTGATTTTAAACTTAATGGGATTTCAAATTCTCCCGTTTCATTTGTTTATTTTTAAACATCTTCGATTAATAAGGTCTTACTCAAACATTATACGAAAATTATAATCTTGTTCGTAGAGAAAGCGAGGAATACAGTAGACTTAATTATTACTAAGTTATTAAATTTTTTTACCGTTGAAAAATTTCACGTTCGTTGCATTGATTGCAAAAGCTGAAATGGTATATCACATTTATCTGTAACTCTTGAGGAATTTGAAAGTTTATTATTACCTTATTAACATACCAGTACGAGTATATGTTTTGTTTTAATATCGTAAGTCATCAGTAGAAACGGTAGCTAGCATGAAATATTTACCACAAACTTTGTTTAAAAAAATAGAAGATTATTTGCGTAACAAAACATATGTAATAAGCAGCTTTAATGCTTTGATATACTGGAAAACATTCCATGAGCCATGAATGACGTCATGAACAACAGTACGTGACATCTCTGACGAAGAAATATCTGCTCAAACTCAAGGAATCGGCACATCCAAAGTCCTAAACTGCGTGACTCACAATAATAAAATTACGCAATACAATTTAGCAACACTCGATCCGTCTGGTAGTACAGATCAAGAAATATCAGCTTGTAATAAAACTTTTCAATATAATATATAAACGTACTGCTGCAATAACATTTTACGAAGGGTTGTGGGAAACTTATTACCGTCTTAAGTTCAGAAGGGAAGAGAATATAGACTTTAGGGCTGGGACACCTCCCTTGACAAAATAATCACTGAGATCTACTTATCTGTGAAATAAATTATATCACCACACTTTTTAAAGAGTATTCGCCGCCACTCAAAACAAGCCACATACGGTCTCAAACCTCACGTCGTCAAAAGTCAAGGAGTACCACGCTTCAGTACAGTGCAGACAAATGACGTAAAAACCATTACATAGTATAAAACAAAGTCTGAAAAAGAATTTGATGCGTTTTTTTTAAATAGATAGATTGATTCAGGAAGAAGGTTTATATGTACAATACATGCACAATATAGTAGTGAAACACTGATTATTTTAGAGGTTTTTAACGTGATGTAAATAAACACATTTTTTGCGCTTACATTGCAAACGCTGGCTAAACCCTATGATATATTAAAATAATGTACTACAGTATTGTACACCATAAAAAGACCTTCGAAAAAGTCCACAATAACTATTTATTATCCATTTTATGACTATTCTACTATTCATTTCATTCATTCAACTATTCATTTTATGAGAAATAATGGCTTATTTTCGAAGAGATTTTAAGCCATACAGCATTAATCCTTATTCAATTAAGTACCTAAAATACATTGTGAATTTAATATCGATCAATACGGCCCTTTACAGCATGTAATTTAAATGATTATTTTCGAAGATATTACAGATTTAAAAAGGTGGGACATAGCGATTTGTATTGTCTAATGACTGAAAAATTGTAAACGTTATAAGATATTCTGTATTATATTTAGTATCAGCATTGCACCCGTGCGAAGCCGGTCGGGTCGCTAGTAATATATATGTTATATACGTGAGTATAACAGTCCTAACTTAAAAACCTAGGATTTTAAATTGATTACATAGTTATTTTATAAAAAAAACATACCGTAATTGTAATGTAATAATTTGAGTGATTAACACAATGATCAATATAATTCTCGCTAAATTTTTATATACGTTTACGAATGTAGTCGTAGCTCGTAAGATATTTTCAGTGCGTTGTAAATTGCGAGAAGGTAATATATCAAATTTAGTTACACATATAATTTTCATCGTTAGTTACAGTAGTTACTCACACGTTATACGTTGAAAGTTATAATATGGTATCAATTGATAGCTTAGGAGTATCGATATTATGCTTACTCTATGTAAGCTCTAATTGGCCCAGTTTGGTTGGGCAGAGATCGTGCCACTAAATAGAGATTTGCGCGTTCTAATCCACGATGATCCGAGGAATCCCACTGGCATACCTTTACATAAATGGGCCAATATCGTTACTCAAGTTGTTTGCGAGCCTTCATATATTATTTTCGGAGAAAACTTTTTTACGACGGTAATTTACTTGCTTGTAAGCAAATTGCTTTTTATAACACGTGAAATTGTATTTTAACATATTATAGTTGACAACTTTTGTATTCAACTTTACGTAGGTAGCTTTAATGTGAAAAAGTAGATACTATGAATTATTATCTTCGTGCACAGTCAGTTGTAAATGAAGTTTGGCATTTCTGTAGTAGGATAAGTTTACTAAGTACCTGATATTGTTTTAGTTGGTAAGTTGTTCGAGGCGGGACTCCCAGCAGACAGTTTTGGCAGCTGCTCTGTATATGATGTATGTGACTGTCACGTAAGAGATTATTTCTTGGCAGTAGAACATGGCGCCCACTCATACGATTGTTTGCTTAGCTACTTTGCATCCGACTTTGATATGCGATAGCTATTGCATAGGATAATGTATCACATGAGGATATTTCAGGAAACAGAAAACAGATGGTGTTAACTTTTTTTACAAAATATACCTTTTATTATATAAATATTTATTTATAAAACGTTGATTAATCAATGTTGAAGAAGTTGTAGCGCTTATAAAGTTTAAATGGATTTACTTAAATGTCAGACCTAAAACGTTTCGACAAATTAATTGGCCTTACTTCAGAAGGGTAAAATTATGTTTTTCTTTAAAATAACAATATACAAATAATATATTGCAATCAGTACCGAATCAAGCGATTTATGCGCCCGTACCGCGGTAATACCTTTTACCGGATTTTCTACGTATTTCTTCTAATGCGGTTACACAAATATCTTGTTAAACCGAAAGGACTGTATAATAATTTGTTTTAAAAAAAAGACAAATAAGTATTCTATTCTCTACTTGAGATAAATAAATTTAACTAAACATATCGTTTTTTTTTACCCATTTTGAACATATAAAACGCATTGTGACTTAATATAGATACCTTATAAAGATAGATACAGTATGCTGTGGAAAATTTTTAACTATTATAAATGAAACTATATACAATAGATAAAAGTTTGCCACGACATAATAATACTAATACAATATATTATAATCTACTTGTCCGTTCTAAATTATATATAAACTATAATGATATCAAAATTTGGTAATTATTATCTTAGTATAAATTTGAAAAACAAACATTAGCTATGTCTATACGAAAAAAAGGAAATCTTCATCCATATCGATGTCACAGTGAGTCAAGGATGTCTAGTAAACTGAACGAGACATATTATAAAGCACAAACACAAACCAGTGTGGATTGATATTCATTCATCTTTGTCTATTCTAGTCTAATTATTATAGGAGCTTTTTATTTAACGTAAACAACATCGTAATACTTATTACAAAATCTTATTGCATACCATCTTTGTCCATTGAGAGCTATTCGCGTAATCATTTAGGCAAATTTTATAAAGAACTATCTTGAAACCTGCCGTAGAACACTATCATGAAGTTCATGAATGAACAGTTATAAACTAAAACATACTGACAACAACAACAATTAAATCATTTGAAGGATACGCGTCATAATAATTTATCACTGTAACTTGGTTTTTATTATCTCAAGAGTGAACGGAGTTCTTAAAGACTAGTAAGGAAATAATAATAATATTATTAATAGCTTTCCCAAAAATAAAGTTTTACCCATTTCAAAAACGTATATTATATACCCTAAAATATATTTAAAAAATTAGTTCAATTCTAAAATTCAAATTAATTAGTTTATTCAAATAAAAATTAAAAGAATTAATAAATATATTAATTTTATTGTAAGCAACAATTAAAAAAACAGTGGAATACCCACTGTGTTTGTTTCGACGGTTTTCCTTTGGTTTTAGGTATTTCTTTCTGTCCAAATTTCATTTTATACATATGTTGTTGTTAGATTTTTCACAGTCATAGAGCAAGCAAGCATGTTGTTCTATGAATAAAGTTATTGACCTTCATTATGTTAACGTTTTACTATTATTTTTATATTCAAATAAAATAGAACACATCATACAGTATATTTATTTTTACAAATCACATTTAAACATTAATACATTTTAACTTAATACAATGAACATTATAATCTGCAGAATAATCTTACTTTAAATTACTTTCGCCATTTAAAGTCCTAAACGAACTGAGAGCTAATCTATTCACACAGTGCTTTTAACAGCTGTAACCCTTCTACATTTACAATTTATTAGACTACCCGCCTTGCTGATTTTCTCACATTTTAATAAATATAGTCAAATCATGACCATATTTATGTACAACATATATTACTTATTTTTAAATAGCTTACAATTAGACCATTGAATCGGAATATTTGTTATAATTAGTAATATAATACGGAATTAGGAATATTTGTATAACACAATATAAGTTTGAATCAAAAGAAATATAATGAAAGTAAAAGATCTTTTTTTGTGCTCCCAATCATGTAACACACTAATAGAAACTGTTATCAGTTTCTTGTATTTCGAAGTATGTACTACAGTCCGCTGTAAAAGAAAACAATTGCTCAAAGTTTACCTTTCACAGTGATTGAGTTCGCTAACTTCTAAGTTGGTTTCTTCGTCCGAACTTGGTCTAAGCTTCTAATGCCAAGCTGTCGGGAGGTTTGTAACGAGTGAGTGAGAGTGAACAGTACTATTTCAAATAGTAATGAACAGTTAAATATTTCATATGGATATTTTCTTTTTTATAAGATCTACGTTTCTGAGTTGATCTTAATCTTCATAAAATTCAAATAATGTTATTGCACGACTTATAGGATAGCTTATTTTTTACGGTCAATTATTTTCTTCCTTAAGGACGTTATTAATTATTTCTTATATATATTTACCAACTCAATTTTGAGGACAAATCTGTTGGAAAATTATATGACATATGATTTTATTATAACATTAAGTATATTATGTTTTGAGTCAACAGAATTTTCCAAATTAGACAAAGAGCATCGTAACTACCAGAATAGAGATTGGAAGTGCGTGGGGAATCAGAAGTTTCCTAAATTTGTTGCCGCCAGGGAACTTTCTTTGAACGTGCGGCGACCGCATCATCATAAACCGAAACACAAAGGTTTTATGTGCCACATTAACTTAATGGTAGCGATCAGATATATGGTAGGGTTGTTTGACTAAGCTTTATTAGTAATTTTTTTATATTGTTCGTCTAATATACTGTAACAGAAACGTTTCCTTGTTCATTCGATATTCACTTGTTTATTTATTTAACTCAATTGATAAATTATTTAACCATTACCACGTTATATTTAGCTTTAAATGTTTTATAATAAAATGTCTCTTACTACTGAATTATCGTTTACTTTAGTCGTGAAACGCTCCACTATGCAAATTAATTAGTAAATTGCAATCTATTTCGACAGAAAAGGCTAACAAAAGATACACTATCTATGTTAATAGAAATGACCTGCCTGCGGCAGAGCCTGGCTGGCGGCCGCGTGCGTCGCTCTGCGTCCGTGAAATTGAATTAGCAACTCATTAGTGACGCCAATAAAACGGGCCCACTGCTAACCAACCCGCCAGCTACGCTTAATGTATGCCCCACTGCAATACAGGCTCTGGACTTTGCCTACACACTACAATCAAGTAGTTATTCGATAATGTAAAAAAGTACACGAGTGGTCTTATTATATTCCCTCTATAATAATAAAATTCTAGCCGATATTGGTTATATAATTACCTAATACAATAACATACTTATACTAAGAGTGAATTTACCATAGCAAAGGTATTTTATGTATAACGTAAAATTAAAGCGCTGTGAAGCGCATTAAAGATATAATTTAAGTGTAATTATAAACCACGTAGGTCGGTTCAGTGTTTGTATGTGTCAGAAATATTTCAAACCGGCAAAGCACGATTCCCCTGAGCGGGCGAGGGTAAACTCTTGCGAATTATAGGCACTTAGTTTAAACGATTGCCCATCGGGATTGCTATTTTGTTACACTCAATTCACGGAAAATGTACGACTAAAATCTAGGAACATGTTTCCAGTTGGTGTGATAATTAAATATAACTCACGTAATCACCCCAATCAAGATATTCCGAGTCTAAAGAGACCGAGTCAAGCGTTAATTTACCTAATGTATCTTGTTTCAATGAAAATTGTTTGATAGGAATAAATTAAAGCATCCATTAAATATTAACATTTAAACAACTATTACAACAACAAAATATTCTAAATTTTAAATATAAAGCTACATTAGTAAAAGGCTGGTCACGGGCCAAATATGGGTGTCTCAGACTAGTCTAAGGAGTCTAAGGACTAAGGAGTCAAACAATTAAAAAAAAAGAATCGAAATATTAAATATCTTACATTGATTTAGGAATCTTTGGCTAATACTTCTCCTGGGCAAATTCGGATTGCTTGAACAGGAGGTACAAAAGTATATGAGCAGAGATGTACTCTCTATTAACTCTCAGATCCGAAATAGAAAAGGCACATGAGAAATGAGGTTTTCTAAAATATCTTTTTTTGTATCCCAACCCAGGTTCAAATCTTGGAACTCGGGCAAGTCCTGTCATTTAGTCATTTGAACAACGAGACAGATAAATAGGATAATCTTTTGTATACATTATGTAAGTCAAAGTAAAGTAAAAATAAATCAAACAATATATTCGATTCATTAATTTAGAAATTGTAAACCAACATATTAATTCGGGTATTGCATGCCGTGAGTGGTATGCTTAGTTTTTGTGTTACAAACATTCAAGTAAGTACTTCCCAGTTACATTGTTCCAGCAATAAAAAACTAACAGGTAAACAATTTAAATAATCGGGAAAAAAAAATTTGGAAACTATTGCGAAAACAGCAGGCAGAGTGATCGAATGATTAAATGACTGAATCGAAAGATTAAAAATGACCCAGACGATACGGTCGAGCGTAGAATGTAAGAAAGGTTTCTTACGTGTTAATCTTGTGTTTATTTCATTCGTAACCGATAAATGAAAACATTGTGAGAGAATCTTGCATGTGTTGGAAGTAATTCTGACACATGTTTTTTCAGAAATATGAATGAATGAAGAAATGATGAGCAAAAAAGAGATATATATAGTTATAAATCTTTCCCTGGTCCAAAGTCCTTTACTCAGCTGCAAGACAATTAGATACTCTTGAAGTGACCACTGTCTTCAAAATACCTAACGCCGCGCCGGGACAATTTATATAAGAGCCTGAACATATCTAGTACTAGCTGTTACTCGCGGCTTCGCTCGCGTAGAATATTAATATATTTACAAATTAACTTAAAATATTACGTTAATGTAAGACCTCTTTGTATACCACATTGGTGTATATTTCAGCCCTTAGGGTAGAATATCCAGAAACACTTAAATACGTATCTACTCATTTTTAATCGGTAACCTAAAAATTAAGTTTCCTGCTTCTAACTTCAAAAATGACGGCTTTCCAGACTATCCTATATACGAAACGTCAACCCAATTCCTCTCCTTTGGCGTAAAATATCCAGAAACGCTTAAATGCGAATCAACTTATTTTTAATCGGTAACCCAAAATAAAAATTCGAGCTTCTAACTTCAAAATGACGGACTTCCAGAGTAACCTGTATACGAAATGTCAACACCTATAAGCCCTTATAGGCCCTTATAGACACTTATAGGCCCTTATAGGCCCTTATAGACACTTATAGGCCCTTTAGGCCTAAAATATCAAGAAACGCTTAAATACGTATCTACTCATTTTTAATCAGTGGCATAAAAAATAAAATTTCATGCTTCTAACTTCAAAAATGATGGACTTCCAAACTATCCTATTTATGAAATGTCTGCCCAATTTTTTTCCTCAGGCGTGAAATATCCAGAAACGCTTAAATGCGAATCAACTTATTTTTAATAGGTAGCCCAAAAATAAAACTTCGAGCTTCTAACTTCAAAATGGCGGACTTCCAGAGTAACCTGTATAGTAAATGTGAACACCTATTTTTCCCTTTAGGCTTATAATATCAAGAAACACTTAAATACGTATCTACTCATTTTTAATCAGTAGCCCATAAATAAAACTTCGAGCTTCTAACTTCAAAATGGCGGACTTCCAGAGTAACCTGTATAGTAAATGTGAACACCTATTTTTCCCTTTAGGCTTATAATATCAAGAAACACTTAAATACGTATCTACTCATTTTTAATCAGTAGCCCATAAATAAAGTTTCATGCTTCTAACTTCAAAAATGACGGACTTCCAGACTAACCTATATAAGAAATGTCAACCCCTATTAAACCCCTTAGAGGTAGAATATCTAGAAACACTTAATTACGTATTTAATCATTTTTAATCAGTATCTAAAAAAAAAGTTTCATATTTTTAACTTAAAAAAATGACGAACTTCCATAAAAACTTCCATCCATTATTTACCCCCTCAGAGGTAGAATATTAAAAAACGCTTAAATACATATTTACTCATTTTTAATCAGTGTTACAAAAATAAAGTTTCATGTTTTTCACTTAAAAAATGATAGACTCTCATAAAAACTTTCAATCCTTATTTCAACCCCTCAGAGGTAGAATATCAAGAAACACTTAAATACGTATCTACTCATTTCTAATCAGTAGCCCATAAATAAAGTTTCATGCTTCTAACTTCAAAAATGACGGACTTCCAGACTAACCTATATGAGAAATGTCAACCCCTATTAAACCCTTTAGAGGTAGAATATCAAGAAACAAGTATAGAAAGAAATCAAATAGGTATTTAATCATTTTAAATCAGTATCTAAAAAAAAAGTTTCATATTTTTAACTTAAAAAAATGACGGACTTCCATACAAACGTTCAACCCCTATTTCACCCCTTTAGAGGCAGAATTTCCAAAATTCGCTCCTTAGTGGGTGTCATGATATGTTAATTTATAAGTGTTCAGCCTAAAATATAAGTTTTATGCTTCTAGTTATAAAAATGACAATACTTTCAACAACTTACAATCTTTCACCCCGTTTTCAACCCTTTACAGGACTTTTTTCCAAATAAAAAGTAGCCTATGTCTTTTCTCAGGCTCTAGACTATTTATGTGCCAAATTTAATTTAAATCGGTCCAGTAGTTTTGGCGTGAAAGTGAGACAGACAGACAGAGTTACTTTCGCATTTATAATATTAGTATGGATTATACCTAAGTGAACCTTGTCGCGACTACGTCCCAAGTTAATGTTGCGTGTAAAGTTATGGCCCAGTTTCAGAACTGCATGCGTTAACTTCGCGGCGGTTATATGAGCTTCTAGAGAATTCCTTGTCATGCAGTGGTTATTTTATCATATGGCAATTTTTGTTTTACATTTATATATAAATTAGCTAGCTGGCAAAGATAAATTGACATAAAATATATGTCCATTTAAGTTGGACAATTACATGTTCAATAATTTATAACATAAATTCAATGACATAAAATATTTAAAATAATGTATAGTTTTTGTATACAATATTATTTTGTAAGGTCTGTGTTATATGGCGATAAAATTTCCCAACCAACCTAAATTGGTTTCTACTTTAAAAACCACCGTTACATGTTTAATTATTATTAAATTTACCCTTCGATACCGCTATATTTATCTGAAGAAGTTACTTTATACATCAATTATAATGTGAATACAGAAACTTTAAATGATCTCTATTACATGAACAGAAAACATTTAAGGTAGAACAATTGCAGGGAATTTATCAAGGTTTTTCTTAGTCGTCCCTCGAGCTTTAAGTATAACTCTTCAAGTTAGGTAGACGTTAATTGCTACGTGAGAACAACGACACCTGGACGGGTTAAAGACGGCAAAATAAACGAAATAAGTAAACAAGATTAACATGTGTGAACTTTGATACATGATACATTGTTTTTGTTAATATTTGTGTATTAATGTATATTATACTTAATGCTAATTCTATACTAAACTTAATTAATCTAACATATTTAAATAATTGAAATGAAACATCAGGAAAAACGAACAGGTACTCGTACAGGTAAATATTGGACAACATCACATACATTACTCTGATCCCAATGTAAGTAGCTAAAGCACTTGTGTTATGGAAAATCAGAAGTAACGACGGTACCACAAACACCCAGACCCAAGACAACATAGAAAATTAATGAACTTTTTCTAAATCGACTCGAACCCGGGACCTCGGAGTAGCGTGCCCATGAAAACCGGTGTACACACTAATCGACCATAGAGGTCGTCATGCACAAATTATATCTTATTAACTCATATAGTTATATTATTTAGTGATTATATTAAGCATTTATAAACTCGTTATATGTATGTCCATCGGAATAAAATAAAACATTTATTTTCAACGTTCTTGAAAATATTAAATGTTCTCGATAAAGTAAAAATTGATCAATTACTGAAAACATAAAATAAAATCATGCAAGCAAATACGTTACAAAGTTGCCTACAATTCGGAGATGATATTAAAAATATATACATATATTCGAGCTTTCGTTTTGATCTTCAATGAAATTCTGTAGGGCCGCCTTGGGTATGCTTTAAGTAAAATATTTAAAGCAGATGACAATATTTCAGATAAAATGGCTCTATTTTAAAGTGAACACCATCATAAATCGTAGAACGCAATAACGTAGGGAAGCACCAGTGCGGACTGAATTCCAAACATTGCAATAAACGAATTTTTATTTACAATGAATATTAAAAAGAAATTTTAATATTGATAATGTATATCGAGATTATTTTAATACAAAACACGTGTCAACGTATCTTTTGTATCTATATTGAACTTTTTAATTATTGTTATTTAAGAAACTGCTTCTTCTATAAACTTCTCTGATTAACATAAAGGAATACTCATGAATAAAACGACACAAATTATTGAACTAAAGACGAAATATGAAATTGTGTAAACTGATTTATTCACATGGGACTACTTGTATATATGTATAATAAAACATATTACAAAATAACAAAAAAATTAAGAAAAAAAATAATATCTTCAATATTAGCTTAGTAACTGAAATTCAATTGCTAAATTGCTTTGATGTTATTGTCATAGCATTACTTACTCGATTGCGGTTGAACAAATGTTCGTCGTGGCACACCGACAGGAACCTGTTTTGAAGTTAAATTACCAAAGTTTGACAAGCGGTCCGACTCACTAAACTACGCTAGCAATAATTCTGCATAGCGTGGCTAGAAGACAATATCCCGGATAGGTGCACGTAATTGCTCTTTCACTGACTACTAGTTTGAAGGTTCCCTATAAAATATAAACCTTATCTTTCATCATATTTTATTATTACCCGAGATATTCCTGGAACTAAACTTTAATATATTATACATTTAAAGATATGCACAAAATATATGAAATAAAATGATAATAATTTATCGGCTTAAATTAATATTTATTTACATTGTGAATTGCTGCACAAGACCCTAATAATGGCTTTACTACTTATGGCATTAAAACTGTTTTCAAAACTTTCAAAACAGCAGTGAGACAAAATGTTTATACAATAGTCACGATGAAACTGAATTGTAATTTTAACAAGCATTGTAACTGGGAAGTATTTTTGCGGCCGCAATGAGCACGGCACAGGTGCTCGTCTGACCCGTCCACCGATTGCTTCCAGATCTAATGAAATATTTGTCCCAAGGCACTGTCGCGTCGCTTTTCAATTTGAAACAAGAGCTGATAATCTTGTTCCGCCAATTTAGACCATTTTACTCTTTAGTAAATTGAATCGAAAGCATCGCTATTGCGACTGCTTTTAACGTTTCAAGTTTCTTAATTGTTTAATATACTTAATAAAATTATTTTGTAGTAAGAAGTTAAGTATTTATTAAACTTTGCTTCGCCGTTGGACTAAATCGCATGATATTAATTTGTAAGGGGATCGCGAGAAACCGACAGGCTTATAAGATTACAATAATTTTCTCGTTTAGAGGTCTTCCCGCGAGCGTAACCAACAGTTTAATTAAAACTAACAGTTGTCTCACACAGAGTTATCCAGCAATTTGCGAGGTATAACAGACCGAACTTTGTCCACAAATTATCTTGACTCCATTTAACAAAGCGGTTATGTTAATACAATCTCTCCTAATTTTCTTAGTGGAAGAATGTTTTTGTTATGGAAGGCGTGTACTGAATGATGGTATTAAGGTAAAATATTATTTAATTTAAGTTTTCGAGAACCATCAACGGTTCGGTGGTGGGTCGATTTTAGAACGTGTCGGCGAAGTGATCATTAAAACGAAGCGCAAATAAGCTTTTTATAGCTACCATAACACTTACAGATGTTGAAATGAACTATTGAATTCATAATAACGGTTTAATATACTAAAATAAGTGCAGTTGCGATGGCGTTCATTCGCATAAACATATTTTTTTCATTTCTTTTTAAAGTATTCATCAAAATAAAATAATAGTAAGCTAGGAATCCTCGTGGAAGCCAAGCATACATCGTTGGCAGTAGACATTTACATCGTTGCATAAACATAAAAATCCCTCAATATGTTCAAATAAAATCGGATTTTCTTAATGCATATATGTAAAGTTTATTCGCAGGCTCTGTTACATTATGTGACGTAAATGTTAGGGAATGAATTTGTAGTAGTAGACATCGGTCCAGCTCCCTCCCTCTATATTGGTTGGGGTCTTTATCTTTACTATGGAGCACGGGAAAAAAATACCATTTTCTCAATAATATCGTTCGTATGTGAGTTATGAAATATGAATTCCGTTTCACAAAACATTTTCTTATTCAATGGTTGTTATTGTTCAATTGTTACTTTCTCAAACCTATTACTGTCTATATTATTTTACTTCGTCTTATATATTTTATTTCATATAAAGAACATTAGGTTTAGATAAAATTGTTGTGTTTGAGTTTTTAAGAGACTAACTTTTCTTTATCAAAGTTTTCACTGGCCCGTGACGGCGACGTCTCGACGCCTTTGCCTTGTGTAGAGCTCTATTTATTGAAGAAAAAAAACTTACTTTTAAAATACATTATATGTATAACTTTTACTTCAACCATAAGAAACAAGTTAATAATATATAAATGATAACGCAATGAATTAATTGTATGCAATTCGCGATAGACTCACTGTGAAGTGCGAAATGTTCGTTAATTATTAGTCTGTAGTAACGAAAATAGGATAACAGAAGTATGAGAGAGAAATATTTAAATTTTGAGTGTATTTTTAATATTTATCGTACGATTATTAAATTTGTGTTTATAATTCATCTCGTGCTCGGCGGTGAAGGAAAACATCGTGAGGAAACCTGCATGTGTCTAATTTCAACGAAATTCTGCCACATGTGTATTCCACCAACCCGCATTGGAGCAGCGTGGTGGAATGTGCTCCATACCTTCTCCTCAACGGGAGAGGAGGACTTAGCCCAGCAGTGGGAAATTTACAGGCTGATTATATTTATGATTATTTAATACATTTATAACTCTCAATCCTTCATAATAACATCCTATGACTGGAAATACTAAAGCGCAATATGTAACCTTATTTAAATACATAAAGACATATAATCTTGTAGATTGTATTGTATATGGTGCTATTTATAAAGATAATTAGATGTTCACTTAGAAAGAAAATATTAAATAGGTATGTTACTTTATTTTATAACGTTAATTTATTTATTAGTCATAAGAAGGAAATATAAATAATTGAAACATGGATCAAAATTTATTAACGGCTTATAGATATTTCTGTAAGTGAAAACCGCATCAAGTGTTTTGAGTTGTTTAGAAGAAGTTAGCAGAGATACAGACAGAAAGAGAAAGCGACTTTGTTTTTAACTGTTCATGGAACACAGAATTATATTATAGCAACTTGTTGTCTAACACGTGACATCCATGTTATCAAGTCTGATTGTTTTTCTTTTTCTAAGTAGTATTTTTTACATACATATATGCTCTTCTACCTCTGTACCGTTTCTCTTTCATGATATTCTGCTATTTCTTGTAATACCTTCTTTCATATAACTTGCTTTATTTTATTTAGAACAAAAACCTCTGACATCCATTTAAAAAACACACACAATAATTTTCATTGCCTAAGAATATTTAATGCAATTTGACTTAAAAACAGTAAACACGACAGACTATTATTTTTGTTAACTTAGATACTTATAGAAGCTTATAGTAGATAATACAAGCTACGAAATATTTTCCTCATAGCCCCCACGTGTGAATCATTCAGAACAAATTCGGGGCAACGCGAGGCTGATCCTCTGCAATCTGTCTCGAACAATAAGTTGCTCTGTAACAAAAGCCGGCCATTCGAACAAGTCGGAAACTTTTGTGAATTTAGCTCTTTCTCCGCGGGGTCTTGGCAGCGCCCACAGTTCACACAATGGAGGGAATAATCGTTAGGGCCAGTCATGAAAAAGCATTACAAAAACAACGACGCACTTCAACCGATATTACTCAACATTTTGTCAGAGCCAACTAATTTTGAAGCTCTTGTCTTGACTATGAAACCGTTTTAATTTATAGCGACTTTTAACAGAGTTTCTGCAAATTACCTCGGGTGTACAAGTTGTTCTTGTAATATATTTGTTTCAAGGGAATACTTTTTAAATACTTAACTTACTTTTTAATTTAATTGTCATATTTATTTGTAAATAATATTTACAATATATACCTTATAATAATTACAATAATCGGGTAATAAGTTTTCTTTATATGATATTTTACCATTTAGTTTTCGAATTTGTTGCGATGATGGTATACTTATTATGAACTTCTATTATTTTTCTATTATCTTCAACTGTAATTTTATTTTGTGTTTACATAATTGTCACGTCATGTTCTTCGGTCTCAAGATAAAAGGCTTTAGAGGGTGAAAGTAAGGCGACATAACGAAGCAACATGATCTCTTCCGTTGGCCGTCACGTGGGAACGACTTCCGGCGCGGCGCCAGTCTTCTCTTACAATCACTTAGCTTCCAAATACACTTGTAAACTTATGAGCAACACCTCAAGATGTTAGCTATTGTTAAAATATTATAAAAATAACTCTTAATAATTTATAATAAATTTATTTGTGTAAATAGATGTGTGATAAAACAATAAAAAGCGTTACATTATTAATTTAAACTAAGGTGGATACAAAACAAACGTTGAATATTTATTCATAAATCTCTGTTATTTATTCGTATGTAAGCTTAATTTCCGCTTGGACATTGTTTTTAGAGGGACGATGAAATAGCCCACGTCAATATGAACGTTCTTAATTTCCTTTGTAACCGGTACAATATTTTAAATATCAATTCAACCCTATTTTTACAGACCGAAGACTTCTATAGAAAAATTAAGATAGCAATAAAAATGATGAGCACTGATCGTCCATCAAAATTGTTTACTTATGTCGCTTTTATTAAAAATCGTCAATCACTTTTCCGTCGTTAAAATATATTTTATTCGCATGACTTAACATTTTTTAAATGGGTCCGATTTCTAAAGCCAGTTACGTTTTCGTTTCACAAATATATATTGCTCTGTAACCCATTAAAAAATAGTATACGTGTGAATGTCCGTTATTTCATTGAAACGATTACATGATTATAATAAGGCTAACAATAGTACATGATGTTAAATGAAAGAGTTATTTTAAACGACTATAGGTTTTACGAATATGATGTCTACATCGGCGAGTGCGTGTGAGTTGCGCTCACTGCCACGGGACACGCTAACTTGCCTGCCCTATCGCTTTACACCCTGTTAAATCTTGCCCAATATTTGTAAGACCTATTCATTTGTGTGACGCTTTGTTTAATATTTAGATGTAAAGATTAGTAAAATATGTGAAATTGTTACAATATTTTATTTATATTACATAAAATTTATATTAATACTTATTTTTTAAATCGATGTCACTAGTTTATGCTTAAAGTATTTATATCCATGCATTAACTCGGATTATAGATATTGATAGCTTAGTCATAATTAAAATATGGCTAGATAGAAGTTTAAGATAATGACGGAGATTAGACAGATAGGCCGTGTCTTTTCCAATTAAATATGACTGAGACCGCAAATGGCGTCGCGGTAACTCGAACACGGAAACCTATGAATAGTTGAAAGAAAATCTAATTTGGATTTGACGGATTACGGGAGACTTTCAGCCTAGCATTCAGTGTGAAGTCTTTACCATTTTGCTGTTCAAATTGAATTAAATAAAAGGTTTCAGAATTGAAACTTTCGTCTTATTAACTTACTTTACATAGAAAATTGAATATATTACAAAATATATAGTCGTACTATTATTTTCGTTTATTAGTTCCGCCTTCGTCTTCATATAAATTAAATGTTTACAGAGTCTAAATTAGAATTTCCAAATATCCCGATGCTTGAAATAAATCTATGTTGCAAATTTCAGCTTTCTACTTAGTATTTTTAGCTGTTCGTTAATAGTGAGTCAGGACAAAAGATTTTATAAGTAAGGTTTAGGTTTTTGATGTTCATGTTGTTAACATTGCCATAGAAAATATTTTTAAAAAAATCTTAAATAACATAACATTACAAAGGTTTTCTTTTATTCAGCCAAACATTATTTAATAGATTAATTATTAGATTATATTTGGAAAGAATCAATAAAGGTATTATGAGAAGAGAAAAGGAAACCTGTTTTTTTCTGTCCCGACTGATAGTTCGAAACGTTCCCAATTTGTTACCTGTTAGGTATACTGAAAGTGATTGCTTTATTTTGTATTTCTTTTTCCGGTACGTGATCGAGGGGCAATCATGCTCACTGAATAACTAAAGAAATTCCGGTACTGTGCTTTGGACGGATCTTTTCATTGACTCGTGAAACCAAATAATTTTAATTCAATTAATTTCCAATTTTTAAAAATACAAATTATATACACTGTAGGTTAATTTAATAAATACAATAGTCAAGATGCATAATTGGATACTTTTTATGTTTGTTTGAATAATAAGAGTGCCAGAAATGTATCTAATTTTTTAACAATTTTTATTCACATTATTTATTTAAAGTTCACACACAGAGTTTTCACAGTAATTTATTTATTTATTTGTAAAAGTACATACAATATACATAATTATTTGACAATTATAAAAATAACATGGAATTTATAACACGCACTGCTGTATTTATATATAATATTCATTACATTTTTATGCATAATATATAACGCAAGTTATATTTTAGCAAAATATATTATTGACACGTTACACAGAACTATACGAGTATTTCTATAAAAGCCAGGGTTGAATCAGGCAAGATATTGAATGACTAAAAACGCCAATCGCCACAATTCAAACAGAGCTAGCCAAATATATCATTAGCTGCGGGAGATTTTTATTTCTGTCTGGATATGTGGTTGTTAAACATTGATATTGGATTATTATAGAGTTTTCTGAAACTGAGATGGAGTAAAAATTTTCATCAATAACATCTCTTATATATTTATTATGCTTGTTTATATAATGTATTTTGATAATTAAAATTTATGAAAAAATGAAAAAGTATTAATTTTTATTGATATTTTTTTATTAAATGTACAAAATAATTTAATTATCTTTTTCGAAATAATTCTTAATTATGTGCCAATTTCGTGCGACATATAAAATAACAATTATTAACATTTCGCAAGTACATTACATTTTACATTATTATTTCCATAATCTATTTGGGTTATACGATTTTACCAAAACTATATGTACATTGTTTTTGAACGAGAAATACGATTTATTTTACGATTTTTCCTTTGTTACCAAAGAGCTTTGTTTACCAACTCACTTATATCATAAAATTATGCAGTAGAGAATGAGTAAGGAGAATCGATTGCCATTATCTTGCGTTTCTATACGGCAGCATACTGTTCTGGCGATACGAAGAGGGGAGCAAAGATTGAATTAAGTTATTGAACGAAACGACTACCTCGCTTTATTTATGAGAGAATCAGCTCTTATCAGTTCGGTATTAATATCTGCAATAATTAAAGACGACCAACGTATTATCGTCGAAAATAATAGAATCATAGTTTCGTTCCATTCCATTATTCCATATTGTATGAGTTGATGATGTAATTATGTCCATTTGTTAAATTCTATCATTTTAATGTTAATGATTAGACAATATTGTTAAATGTACAATTTAAATATTAACCTGGAGTTGGTTATAGATAATAATGCTATATTATAACAATAATGGATTATGGTATAAAAATATTATAATCAGTATTCAAATTATTTAAAAAGGTATTTATACCTATATTTATACCTATATTAATTATATATTTTTTTTACAATTTATATAAAACCTGTATTGTATTGTATCTAGCTGAGCGTAAACGCATTTTTCATATAATCGACTCCAATTATCGCTAATCGAAAATTGATGTGAACGGCAATTTGTGAAATGTCACCCTTGACATAATATCAGCTCGCGACATTAAGCTTCATTTTTGTCGTACTTTAAAACGCCGCCTAAAAATCTGCATAAACGAGATAGGTAAAATATTGCGCTGATAGGTATTTTATCCTGGATATAAAACGACTTAATAAATCTGAAATTAAATCAATTTGTTAGAAGAAAAAAGATGTAAGTAATAAAAATAAAAATTAGATAAGTTGAAAGTCTTTGCCCCTACGCCATTTAACATCTTATCCCGTGTATTACGTTTTCGTGCACATGTTCGCTTTCCGGGCCCGTCGACTACGAAGATAGATAACTTCCCGATGATTTCGTTTTATTGTTATCCGCAATCGAACTGTCGCGTCGTTAGTTCCGTTTCATGCGCAGATATTTAAAATGTTAATTCTAATAATGATCTACTACTTACATCTATATATTAACACTTATTTTGTATGTATATTATAAATATTCTATTCGGGTTTTGACCTCAACCATATAATCTTTTTAATTTCACTTTTATATTATCTCTATTAATATTACAAATCTGAGGACTCTTTTCATTGGAACGCGCTAAGCTCGATTTAATATAAATTTTTTGAGTTAGATTTATTTATTGGAAAAGTATACAATATGACCCCGCATAAAACTGAGAAAAATGGATGGTACCTACTCAGACAAGACAGGCATACACAAATATTTGATTATAACTGAAATTATTCGGTGTCTGATTTTAATAAATATGGATTAAAAATAAAAGACGTTTTGCTCACGTACAACAATTTTTACAGCGTCGGACAGCAGCTTACATTTTCTGAAAGATTTTATGGGATCATTCGGTCACGTCCCGGCAAAAGATCGTCTCTTCTGGCGAAGTGGAGGCAGTTTCAAGCGATATGGGTTAACAGCGTCGATTCATCGCCGGAACAGATCGTTTTATGATTTCAACGGAACAATTTTTATGGCGGTACGATACATGATCGCTGTTTGCCTAGCGTCATATAATTATGCTGAATGTGTACTGTGTGTGATGGTTAGTATATTTCGCTGTTAATTTGTTACAATAATGAACTATACCAAAATATTATAACCTTGAAGTATTTAAGTTAAACTTATATGTTTTACTTTAATTATTACTTAAGAAAGAGCCGAGATGAAAGTGGCTAGAAAATTTACATCTTCACTAAAAATTGCGTATTCAAACATTGAGTTTCCATGTAATATAATAATTTCCATATAATTTGTGCTTATTGTGAGTCAACTCTTGCTCTGCGGTGAAGGAAAATATCATTAGGACACCTGCATGTATCAAATGAAAATCCACATTGCACTGCATTGGAACGCATGGTTGATTTAGTTTCATACCAACTCCTAAAAAAGAAGAAGGCCAGGCCCAGCTATGGGATATTTATACGATGTTACATTTACTGAAAGCTTTGCCTTATTTTGTACAATTGAAGTATTGAAATTATATTCTTTAAAAAAAAGAATATAGCAAGTCTTCCAATAGTACATTTGAATCGATATGAAGGTCTATACTGCTTTGTGCTTATTTATTATTTTTATAATTCAATAAATACGTCCCACGTTTCAAACTATGATTGCAAATAACTACTGCAATAAGATTGCAATGGTAAAAGTTATGCGCGCATAATTTAAACATTTTCTGATTATTCGTAGATGGCGACTCGCTGTCGGGTTTTTACTACCCTTAATAATAGGGGTGGTTAGTATGAAATTGCTTTTTAAAGGTGGCCTAGGCGCATAACAGTGCAAGGTAACCAGTAATAATAGCGTGAAGGTTAGGTCACGACCCTAGCATCCCAGTCATGGTCGAAAGACAGGGGGCAGTATTAAACAAAATAATATTTAATACTATATAGTCTGACATTTGAAACATGCGATATTTGCGAAATATCAGCCAAATTAGCTAACTTGTAACTGTATTAAATAAATTATGCCTTAAAATATTTATAAGGCTTTGTTATTTTTTCTATCAATAAGTAGCACTCTTATCTCCTTCAACTACCACTTTCTTCAAACCTTCTCGTTACATTTTTAGATTGCTTACTGTAATATCACACGAATGAAGCATTTAATTTCAATTGGAAATAAATAACTAAAAATAATTTTCTCTCACTTTAGTCTTTCGGGGCCTTGGAACTCACGAAGGCTGTCAATACAGATAGAACATATTCAAATCCGGACAAGCACCACTGCACTTTCCTGTGCCTAATTTGTTTTTATAAAGCATTTAGTGTTCGATTGTGAACGAAAATATCGTTAGAAGGCTCAGAAGTTTTGTCAAATGTCCACATTTTCATAGTTCGATCATCAAAATCGACATTTTTAATTTGAAAAAGAATTACAAAAACATCTGAATCATCATTTTACAAGATCAAATTTAATTTAAATTTAGAAAAAACCGGTTCAAAATATAGATTCTAGTAACTCAGTAATAACTTTTTTCAACCAGTTCATATAAATAAACTAAATAATTAAATTATTATTATTTATCGCGTATGAAACGCAATAATTTTTCTATTAAAATGGCTTTTAAAATTATTAATTGGCAAAGTTATTAGAAATATTATTTGAGGGATTTTATTTCAGAAGCAAACTCCTTGCCCAAGGAAGAACAGAAGAAGAAAATCAAAATATATTATAAGTATATTTTATTTTATTATAAGCACTTTTGAATCGTAATTTTTCAAAACTATATTAAGTGAACCTACCACCGATTCGGGATGTAAATTCCACCGAGAAGAACCGGCAAGAAAATCAGTACTTACTCTTTTCCAACATTTAAAATCAAAAGGTGTGTTAGTTAAATACAATAATATATGATATATAAATATAATAATTTTATATGTATATAATATATCCTGCCTCTAGGTCAACAAGAATTAGCTCCACGCTTTTTTATCATCTATATAATCTTCTATTGAATAAAATGCTTTTTTTATGAATGTATTTTTTTACAAATGATTTGAATGTATGAATAGGTAAAGCTATAGATATCTGCGAAATTTTATTTTAGAAATGGATACCTTGCGCCAAAAAGGATTTATTGACTTTGGGGAGTCAGAAACTTGGCGTTTTAGCTTATCCTTACATTTCGTGTACGTACAATGATTATCACTGATTCTATCAAAGTGATCAATGTAACTATGAATATTCGTAATATTGTTGTAAATATATTGTGACGTAATACTCACTGTATTCCCACTTTGTTAAAGACATCCCGAAGGGAGTCTCCAAGATTATAAATAGACAAGACTTCTCTTTTTTGTAAAATTAAAAGATAATCAGTGTCTGTAGTGTAACCCAGAAGTAATATAACATATGACATAATACTACAAAAATAACCAAAATATACTAGACGAGTCTACCTGTCAGGTATGATAAATGAGGAAGTTAAGAATCTGAAATTTAGAATCCACTACTATTTCTAAAAACACCGTAGTATCTGCTACATCGAGACAGCCACCGTTTAATAACATATTGTAATTTTGCTTTTTAAAATTTGGTAGGGTAAAAAGTACATACTTAAATTTTTGAGCATTCAAAACTATTTTGTTTATTGTAAGCCAATCGTGTATCTGTGATAATGCACTATTTACATCGTAATAATTAGTTTTTTCCTGTCGACCATAAAAATCTGTGAATATCGTCAGTAAAAAGCCCTAGATCACAAATTATTTTAACATAGAAAGGAAGATATAACTAAAAATAGAAAATAACCCAAAATTGATCCTTGTAGAACACCCATTTTTAACATAGTAACGCACCGAGAAGACTTTATTCCATTGATAAAAACTTGTTTGACTCTATGACTTAAGTATGAAGTTATGAGATCAATAGCTATATCTTTAATACCGTAATATTTAAGATTAAAAGTTTCATGTTCCACATAGTCAAATGCTTTAGAAAAATCACAGAATACTCCAACAGCAGTCTTTGATTTTTCCCATGCAAAAACAATATTTAACTAAACACCACTGAACAACATTTACCTAATAAAAAACCTAAAGTGTTATAAATATCCGGCAACTGTAATTTTGTGTTATATGTTACAATAAGCACAGCTAAGCCAAATAAGCTCTAATATTGAAAACAACTCGTGCAGCTCTTTTTGAAGAATAAAGTCTGTAGCGTACCTTAAAGAAATAAATCATAAAATATGATACTATTAATCGAATGTGGGAAATACATACGACTGGATATTTAGATAATAATGTTTCTGAAAACAAGCAAGACACAACAGTGTTTCATCGCAGTGTTTTCACCAACTTTTTATTTGTTAGCTCGTTTGATTCGCTGAGTTCTTAGAGCATACGCTAATTTTCTATATTACTGCGAACAATTTTTGTTGTAATAGGAAACTGGACGCTGCGTTTTTCTTCTGCTGCAACATTTTTTACACTCGTAGCTCGTTTTTCACATATGAAACAATTCTCCATTTGTCGTGCAATACTGATAACAGTATCCATACTACGTACGACATCGCTCGACAAACTGAGTCTTTTTAGGTCAAATGTGCGCCGCCGCAAGTAGTTATACTCTTTTGTTCGTAGCCACCAGAGTGTACTTGATGATGCTGATGACGTCAATGTTTATTTTTTAATGTCATACATGATTTATTTTATAATTTAAGTTTATTTATTATTATTTTAAGTTTTATTCGAAAAATGCCATATTCAACAACTATAAGAGCTTAAGTCGAAATCGAATTCTAGGTTGATTTGAGTTTTTGTCATTCTTGTCAAAACGTTAAAAAATAGAGTCAGTAAAAACTGCTTTGAAAATCACTACTTCTAATTTGTGACCCAATAATAAGAAAATCAGTGATAACAACGATTAGAGCAATAAAATTACCGTTATATGAGTAAAAGTGAGCTTAGAGTCTTGTTTTGACAAACCCAACTACAACCAAATGATTAATAGATTCTGAATAAATTTTCCAATTGAAAGTATAATTGTAGTGCCAAGGTATACCTTTTTTTTAAATTTTTTTACTGTCAGATATTTGTGATTACAATCGGGACCCAGACCTCTCTGACCAATTGGTTTATCTCAGTGCCAGTTAAAATATCTATTCCGAGTAAAAGTCAAACAACTGTCATAATCCACGTTTACAGAAAGGTTTCTTTAACAGACAACATTGATACCTAACTATCTTAGCGAGATAAAAAGTATTTTTAATTTATCTTTATAATATAGTCATACTAGAATTATTCATACACATTACGTCATACACAATACATTTATAGTGACTTTTATATAATTTCCTTTGAATTATAATATGTTGGTGTAATAATATAACTTTAAACAATTTTAAGCAGAAAAAATAAATTATTATCTTATGTACATACATGACAATACATGATTTTAATACAAACGTATTATGTATAAAGACAAACAGTTACAATATATTATTTGAAAAAGCGTACTGAATAGGGGTGCATGACAATAAAACTAAATCTCAGAATTTACTATTGTGCCTCACCGACGCCGGCGGAAAGCGCGCATATGCACGGGGACAATACACGAAGAAGCTACAAATCCTAGTTCAAATAATTATATAATACTATCTATTTATAATACATAAATATCATAATCTAACCATAAGGTTAGATTATGATATTTGTGTATTATTTATATGATATTTACTTTTAATGAACTACATCTGAAATAAATTATTTGTATCAATAAAATTAATCTAAGTGTATATTTATAAAAATTGCCGTAAATAAATACTTTTTTACAGTGATAAGTAAATCGTATTAATTAAATTACAGTACATTTTAACACAGTCGGTTTACTCTGGGCTCATACAAATTTATAGATCTTATCTATGTAAATATTTTTTTCATATTTTCATAAAACTAACGTGAAAGAATTCAACTCTTATATACATATCATAAGATGGTATGATTTTTTAAATACAGTCTGTTGATACTTGAAACATACAGCCAAATTATGAGACATAAAAACTTAAAATTCAAGTAAATTTAAAAGGCAATTTAATTTGGACTTTTCTACGGAGGCGCACTAAGAGATTTTTAATTTTAAGCGCGTTTCCTTAGCACCCCGAATTAAATAAAGATAGATTATACATTTTTGAGATCATAATGTTTTGCGTTGAAAACCACATAATTATTTTCTAATTTTAAGTATCTTATATTATTTTATATTTTGTACACAACATTTTATTAAATTAAATAAGAAATGTTCTTGAAACTTTTTAGGTTTATTCTGCTCAAAAATTGTAAAAGTTCGTTCTATTTGTGACCGGAATATCGAAACAATCAATGGAGTTTGTCGCGGGCCGACTAAATTGAATCGTCGGAGCCGCCGGAAACCGGATGCTCTATTCGCGAGTCTTTGAGCACCCTACAACACACTACCTACAAGTATCTAACCTTTTTTTTTTTTTGTTTTACGAGGCGGAAATGCATTTGCGCATGCCGCCCGGTCGGTGGACCGGGACGGGTATGTTGGACTCAACCGGGATATAATGCCCCGTGCCAGGGCACGCTAATGCTAATGCCCTGTACTACTCACTAAAACCATACACGGGTTTCCACCATGCCGCCGAGTGGTGAGGTCCCGGCTCGCCAAGGGCATGCAAACGCGAACCTACCAGCAGCTGAATATTCATGGAAAGCGCGCCTAGTGCGCGCCTTCCCCCTCATCCTCAACGTGGGAATGTGTCGAACTCCCCCGAGTCCGCCACTGGAGGCTGGGTGTCAACGAAGCTGACGCCCTGCGGCGGATAAGATGGTAGGCTCCGCCGCTGATCGCCGGTGTAAAACACCTGGGAGGCTCGAGTAGCGAGCCCTCCCACTCCCTCCTAACCAACGAGGCCACTCACATGGTCCGCCCTGACGCCGATCAGGGACGTACTAGGAGCAACCCCACGGCATCCCTCCCGCCAGTCTTAGCCGTGGCCGACGAGCAAGCTCAAGCCGGCCCCGTTGCCCAGGGTACACCACGAGGAGGTGACTGACATGTACCCCAAACAAGTATCTAACCTAAACATTATCTTGAAAAGTACAAAATAATATTCAAAAACTTCATCTCATTAGTCCTTTTTACAGGGGTTTAATTATTAAATAATTTTAAGATTTAGAGCGAAGGTAAAATAAAATATGAAGTCAACGATAAAATTTATATTTTTCAATTTTAATCATTTATTGATTTAAATCAAAATATTTCGTTAATTAATTCATACGAGGATGCAAAATTACATAAATTTTGTTTTAAGGGTATATATAACACTTGAATTAAGAGTTAGTCATAACTTCCAATCAGCTTGCAGCATGAAGTGCAATTATGGGTGTGTAGATCGAATGCCGGCAAGTAACTTTGGCAACAGGTTAAAGTTCTTAACTCGCGAGTTAACTTCTTATCCCGATAGGAAGGAAAATCCTATTTTATAACTATTACTCCTATAATGTAAGTTCGGAATCGTAAAATGTTAGTATTGCAGATTTTATTACTTTTATCACGCTTACCTTGGTCATTAAAACGGGATACAGGTAATAAATGAAGGTCCGATTATTGTCTATCCTGTGGGATTTCCCTTTTGCGACACTCACTTGCTCAATAAAAACTTATTATTTTAGATATTGTTTTGGAACTGATATTTGATCTTCGTTACTTATTTTAAATTATATTTTCGCTTATTTAAATTTGCTGCTAAATTTAATTCTAAAAATATATTCTTAGCTATAAAAGCTAGAAAATAGTTCATTACAAATGCCAGACCCTAGTGGCATTTTATCGTTTGCCTTTTCATGATCTTCTTATGTTAATTGACACTGACGAAGGTAGACAGCAAGATCAGCCAATAGAGCGTTGTTTTTTTCACCTTCGTAAGAGAGGAACAGCGACTCGAGGATTTCATGAATTAAGATGAAAGAAATAAACGGACATTTATTTCAAAGTATTTTTACTATGACAATTTTTGAATTTAAATTCAGCCTTTTTATGTTAGTTGTATTTAATTATTTTTTGGTTTAGGGTAATTTATATAAACCTTAGAATTTCTAAATTTAAGCGATATGGTACCATAAACGAGTTACGACTACTATTAAGGGGTTACGACATCGTGGACTTAATGACAGCAGCACCCGAAAATAAAGTGAGTTTATTACACATCCATGGCTTTATGATGTGACTTCGTGTATTTGAATTTAGTGGTTTTATATTTATAAATTTGAACTTATATATTTACTATACCAGGCAATGTCCTAATGCACCGAAGCCTGTTATTTTACAAGACTTTTCAGTAATTCTAAATGGTGCAAATTTATGGCTAAATTATATATGCTCATGGAAATAATAATCAAATACATTTCCTACAACTTAGTTTAAAATATGTTTTAATTAAAAAAATGAGTTAAATAAAATTATACAAAAATATATATTGTGTCAGAGATATAGTTTCACTTTGGTAACACTTTATGACATACAAATGAGCAAAGGAGGTAAAATTATTCCATACATTTCTGTATTTAATGTAATTAGTTGGATTCCATAAATCAGCGTGATTTAATTGCCGCGGGTCGAGACGCGGGCGGTGCAGGGTATAAGTCGTCGCGGCAGGATTTATTGCTGCAATTATACGTGGTCTGCTGCGGGCTACACCTGGAACCATCTTTGGCTAACAGGATTATACTTTAACGAACAACTTCGAGGATAAAATGTATAATGTTTGACGTATTCGCTTAATGAAATTGACCCACATCAGTACCTTTGAAATTAAAATAATGATTCTAGGATGCTTCGAACATTATTAACTTCATGAATTATTTGATATATTAAATATTGCTTTTGATGTATCTGGAAAAATGCATACCATGTTATTGTTAGACCAATATCTGTTATACGTCGTTAAGCACCTGGCTTGTCGTCACGGAGGCTGTTTTGACTCCACGTGGCAAAACTTCGTTTTTCGTGTTCGTCATAGCGTTTACTCGGTTTGGAGAAATCTCGTAGAAGGACAGTGTCGTAAGTTAAGTATATATAAATTGTATTTCATTTAGCCTGATAGTCCTTCCTTAAAATTTTGGTTAACAACCCCTAGATTTTAATAAATATACAAATTATATAATTTGTATTTAATATAAATCTAAAAGACAATTTTATGTATCGTCGTGATTCTAATGTGATTAAATTAAATTAAGTATTTATTCCTTGTAATAAATTACGTATGATATATATACTGTGTTATTAGTTTATAATCAACTCTGTGTTATATTATTTTGTCAAGATAACACCAGAATGTAAGATGTAGATAATATTAACAGCATGTAAACATTTCAGTCTTGAACAAAAGCCTTATCATATTATAATTATAGCTTATTCCATTTCGCTAATCCAGTACTGAGTGTATACCTACTATTGCTTATCGAAGAACTCTTAAATACAAAATAATATCGACTTAATATGATATCATTGAAATGAAATGTTAGAGTACCGAAATTTATGGATAAGGTTAAACACGCTTATAACCTATAAAAACATTATTTTTATAAAAAGTAACGTTACCTTGACTTTTAAGGAAATTTCTAATTAATTACGTCTATCAACGTCATTGAAAAGTCTTGGAGTTTTCTTAATCAATTACTCTCAAAAATCTTGTTAAAACATTTAGTAATACAAAGAATTTAGAAATACAACATTTTTCATTCATTTCAAATATAACTTTTCAACTAATCATTGAATTTACCTCGCATGTCACATGTTTTATTCAGTATGTCGTCGATGGACGGAACGGCACAAAAACAATAATGAATCTGATTGGTGACAGACAGTATCGCTTAATTTGCACAGCTGCAACAATACTGCAATTCCTTTGAATTGAGCGTGTCTCGCTAACGACAACATACGAGCTATGTATCATACATTGATATAACTATTCGAGACATAGATCTACATTCCATGATCTAGTTCATGCGGATAACAGCATCAACATGACGTGACTAATGGCCATTACATCTTATATTACTTACGTAATGCAGCTCTTGCGTAATATACTATTGCCAGCGCGCGACTTCGATTATAACTGCCTTGTCACAGTAGGAACATCACTTCTATTCACAGCTTTCTATATAAATATATGTATACTTTTTACCTTTACTACATGTATAAATATATGTACCTATGTGTATGTCTATTTATAAGCTTATTCTGTCTGAGCCTGGGATTATATACTAAAATATAGTGATATAAAATAATAAATATAATACAATTGTCAGGTATATTGAAATGATGAGTAGTCGCTACCTCAAGTGTAAGGTGGTTGGGGGCGGTCGAATGTTTTACCTATAAAAAAAGTCCTTTGTCCTTCCTTGGAGTCGAAGTATGCTTTGTACAAAATTCCTCAAGTTCAGTTCAGTGGTTTACTCATGAAAGAGTAACAGAAAAAGTTACTTTCGCATTTATAATATTAGGACAGATTATTTTTGTATATTTTTAAATGAAACTGTTTAAATATTTCGGCAAATCTACTAAGATTTGTATAACTCATTGCCGAGAGCTTATATTATATATACCATACTTAGAGACCTGGTAATTTAATAGTGATAATTGTAGGCTTACGAGTAGATACAATAATCGCCGCGTCTGGCGTCTGGCGTTAATTAATTAAAAAAAGAAGATATTATTTACTCATGTCTGTTTCTGACGCTCTTTTAGAATCTAGGATACACAGGTCTCTGATATTCCATAGGCAGTTTTGAATATGTTTTTGAAAAGCTTTATGCTCGCGCCAAGTACAAATGAAAAAATCTACGTCAAAAATCAATGTAAGGTTTAAGCAACCGCTATTACGAAGACATATTTCATATATTCAAGTCCTATGTTTATTTTCTAAGTAATATCTACGTCTGTCCGCCTATTTTATCATGTCCGTCTCATAGAGTTTCTTAGCTTAAAGTGTGTATATCATTTATTTTCCTACAAATTTGAAGAGCTGGAAATGTAAAACGCATCGACATACTGAACTTCAATCGCTATATCATTACATAGTATAAAACAAAGTCGCTTACCGCTGTCTGTCCCTGGCAGTTTTTTTTAATAGATAGATTGATTCAAGAGGAAGGTTTATATGTATAATACATGCACAATATAGTTGAGAAACACTAATAATTAATTTTAGAGGTTTCTGAAGTGATGTCGTAGAAAGTCAAATGTGCATTCCAAACGCTGGCTGAACCCTACGAGATATATCAAAATAAAGTACTACAGTATTGTACACCTCATAAAGATGTTTAAAAAAGTCCACAATGGTATATGTCTCTCTCTTAGGAATAACCCACAATAACCATTTTTTATCCTTTACTTTTTACGAGAAAAAATGGCTTATTTTCGAAGCGATTTTCAATATGGCCTTTTACAGCATGTAATTTAAATTAATATTTTCGAAGATATTACATATTTAAAACGCAGGGAAATAGCGGTTTGTATTGTCTAATGACTGAAAAACTATGAAACGTTCATAGACATTCTATAGTATATTTAGTATGAGCATTGCACCCGTGCGAAGCCGGGTTGGGTCGCTAGTTTGTATATAAAACATGCGCGAATTATGCTAAAGGTACTAGGTTAAAGATCAATTTGGGTTTACACTATAATGTACAGATTTTGATAAAGATAAAATTTCATTTCCAACTGACTCGTTAGTCTATTGGCTAGATAGCTACTGAGGTCTTGGGTTCAAGCCCAAGTGGAGCCTAAAAAAGTTATTGGGGTTTTCTAACGAAAATTAGCTTTCTCAGTAGCATCCCGGAGTCTGGAAGTTGGAAGTATGTACATTCCCGTGCTTCGGAAAGCACATAAAGCCGTTGGTCCATCTCCTGAACTTCGCGGTCGTGACGGATTTGTTGTCACATCGGATTGTGAGAGTGAGTGAAAAGCGAGTTCATCTGTGTCTCATATTATAGTGCAAACAATTGTGCACTATACATGTCTTGAGTAGTTGGCTGGTCTCCTTTGAGATTAGCCACCTCGGCCGAAATCGGTCAGGATGACATAATTTTATTACTGTTTCTAAGCTTTTATAAAACTAATTGACACAAATATGAATAAATTTCATATTCAATAGTCATTACAATTTTTTGTATATAAATGTCTAATTTAATTGCGTGACTTTTTATAATATTAACAACATCCGTTTCTTTTTTAAATATGTTCATATAAAATTGTATTTTCATTATTGTTGTTTATTGCTGTGTATTCGTAAAACATTTTCTGAATTCTTGATTAAAAAGTTTTGGCTTAAAGCAAAAAGAATTTGTGTGCTGATTCGGGAGGCGTAACAATGGGACCATCTCGAATCTGTGACAATCTCGGAATATTTTAGTGTCATTACACTTACAATGGAATCGTATAAAATGCGTCTGTGATTCCTTGAATATCTGCGGGAGATCTGACTTGGTGCCAAGATATAATCTGTTATGGTGACATTATCTGAAGCCGGTCGACCCCTGCCAACTCTGAATCCGGCCAAAACTTAAGACGTTGTCGTTCTACTTTTAACTGCTTGTCTTTATGCGCTTTGTTCTAATAGAAATACTCATGCCAGATCTTAAGTTTTAATCGAGATAGAGACACTAGTAGGCGTTATTGTATTTGCCATTTTTATACCACCTTAATAATTATAATATTGATATAACCTATAAATGGCTAAATTTAAGGATAGATGATATTCTTTACAAATAAAGGTATAACCTTTTAGTATCTCAGCTTACCAAACCTATGGTACAAACATATGGCATATTTCTATCTTATCCCTGTAGGTATCCTCACGATGTTTTCCTTCACTTCTAAGCACAAGTTGAATTATTAATATAAAATAAGCACATGAAAAATAAGCACATGAGAATGTGTGCTTGCCTGGGTTTGAATCAGCAATCACCGGTAAAGATTCAAAAAACGGTTCTAACCAGGACCAAGGTGGGCATTATTTATTATTATCATTATTCGTCTATATTCCTAAAATTAGTAGTAAAATGTTAATAAACATTTATAGTAATATATTTTATTATGGTTTAGTAATGTATTTTTGTCTGGCTTCATGCAAAGCCTTAAATAAAATCAAAGCGTTTTTTCAAAGTTATAAGTATATAAATAAAAGATGAATAAAGATTATACACGTGTAGTGTGTTTGTAATTTCACAGCTTAGGTGTATGTGAAAATCATAATCTATTCTATCGTATCTATTAATATTGTGTAAAAAACAAATGTTCAAGTACAGGGAACGGGTCCGGGTGTTAAACAACAGGCGACCCGCGTGATCGTGACAGTTCTGAGTTACAGACCCTGTCCAAACCTCTCGGCCCACTGCCTCCCATGCCAAAACACGAATTGCTTTCTATACAAGCGCCCTTTACACGGCTACTAATGCCTGCTTTGTTTGCTTAAATAAACCCGAGTTGAAACAACATAATTATTATTTATAACATAATTTTTTTTAGTCTCGCAGTTAATATCCGTTTGGAGCTAAGAATACTAAAACAAGGAGACTAAAGTAAAAATAAATCATCCCCCGGCTACTTAATGTTCACTTAAAATAGTTTCATATGAGAATATAAGAGTCAAATATATTTTCAGAACGGCAATAAGTTTTCTTGTATTACCTTTGTATTTTTTATTAAAGCAAGCATTCGGCGCCCTATAAATCTGGTCCCCCACTCATTTCTGTACCAATTGGTGAAAATATTTCAGTTTTTATCCTTTATATGTATGAAGGAATAAACTTCGTTAATGCTGCATACAACTGTTGAGAGTTGAGATTATAGTATCTGTCAGTCTCGATTTAGAAGATTTTGGTTGTACTATGAACTTTTGCTAAAGATGAAATATAAATGATTATTATATAACAGTCTCAATAAATCCAAGCGATAATCCACTCGTTGTGTGCTAAGATAAGGTCGTCTTAACACACACCCACATCTTCATTTGTTGTAATATCTTATAATATTTCTGGTGAAAATTTCGAAGCGTAAACAGTAATTTCATTGCGTTATATTTATTATGATAAGTACTATATGATAAGTATATTGAACAATAATTATCGTTTACTTGTGAAACAAAAATATGTGTATCTATTAAACGATTGTAGTAACATGCCGTGACCACTCTTTCTCTAGGCGTTTTAAGACTTTAATGTACATCTCTTAAAAGCAATTTTATGACAAAATATTATTTTTATTATTACGTATCTCCAACAAAAGTTACATACAAAATTGTTTTATTAATAAACACTCTTTATGGCTTCACCGGGTAAAAATGTCGCTGAATTACAATTAAAATATGTCTTCCTAAAATTATAAGAAGCTTGCATATTACCGCGTCTAACGTTAGCTAAATATAAAAAAATCATACTATACAAAATATGTGACTTAAAAAAATAACAAAAATTTAAATTTATAACTATTAAGACACGTAATTAAACACAATTAATATATAGAAAAGAGCTGGTATAACATATTTTTAAATATCCTATTGCCAGTAGACCCTTGTCAGAGGAGGGCAGTGTCCTGGATTCAATTTAGATGAAGGAATGCGAATTAAACTGTAAACACTTTTACGAGGTATACGAGCAAGCACATCCAAATAAATTTGTTTCAACAAGTCACTACAGATAAACTTTGTATATAAAGTTAGTACGTCGATTATACTGCGACGACTATCAACCAAACTCATCAGATAGTACTATTTAAATATCATATTAATAATTTAATTATTATCAGCCGGATGACCCATTTGATGTTATGTCTTAACTTAAAGTTCTAATCTAAAAAAAATGATTATATAGGGTTGTCTATAATAGTTGTTATTTCGTTGCAATCATTCCAAACTCTATTTTAAGTCTAAGTTTGGAAGTTAATACCTTGACTACAAACAGCAAATGGAACTGCCACTACTTACTAAAATACTAAATGAAAAAGAGGCTTACATTTAACTATTAAAGCCCGAATCAGTAATTTTGAATGATATTTCATTTATATTTCAAAACCTAGGTACATATTTTGGACACCAATAATCTTGGCTGCGTGATTAGAAGTCATACTTTAATTGTATGGCGCTCTCTTCTAATACAAACATACAGAAATGCTCTTGTTGAGAGCGAAAAAACTTAGTGGAACAACAATTTTAAACGTACTTATGTATATTCAAACTTAAATCCGTCGTGTAAGTAAGGAATTTTTTAATTCGCTAAATTAAAAAAATATACATATTTTACTTGAAGCAGAAGCATACATACTGAATGCAGTATTTTATCTTAAAAAATTACAAACTTCCATATAAAAATTTCATTTCAAATTTCACCCACTGAGGAAGTTAACTTTCAAAACCTTTATATCGTCTTTTTCTCATAAATATAAGCTTAAACATTCATCGCTTCAAATTTTCAAAACTGCGGAACCACCAAAAAACCTTAAATTTTAACTTAACTTTAATACCAATTTTCATATTTCCAACATAAGAACTAACTAATGAATTCCTGAGCAAAATTTTATCCTGTTAGATCTACCGGGTTAGGCTGTGCGTTATATGTAGTCAGTAATTTTGGAGTGGATGTTTAAACTTAATCTTTTGACATTTCCGTACATTTTTAAAATATGTCCTTTCATACAAATGTTGTCCTGACATTTAGAAATACAATAAATTTAAAAAGACATAATAAGTCAAATAGATGCAGTGGATATAAAGTGATGCGCGGACAAATTTTTGTGACAATTGATCTTTATTTATATAAATAGATAACTTACAATCTATTTAGTTCTCCTTACCTATAATTTGTTTTCATTTAAAATATAATACGATTTACTAATTCAATGATTAAATGTTCAAACCATCAAATAATAATTAACGAAAAATATTAAAAACTTTATCGTAAAAAAATTATGGCACCATTCTCATGGATATAAAGTTTTAGTATCTGTTAGAGTTTCACCAGCTTTAGCGCATGGATCTAATAAAGTTTAAACATTAAAGCAAAATTGGCGCTTACAAATGGAAATGAACTGTTATTTTGAAAAAAACTAATAGAAATATAGGTATTTTCGATGCGATTAATTTGCATTTTCGACTTTTCTAATAGTATTGGATACAATAAAATATGTTTCATAGGATGTATAAGAAGAAGGGGTTGCTTGTATAATCATGGATATATTATAAAGTGAAGGGCATTATTAAAAATAATACAAATCGATAATATTATTTGGCCTTTATTCTGGTGTCTTATGAAATACATTTTAGAACATATTTGGTATAAAACCTGAATTCTTATAAAGATAATGTAGTTTGTATGTTGAAATATTATATTTTTCCTAACAAGACGACATTTTCATACGTCGATGGGTTAAGCAGTACATTATTGTAATTTACAATTTCGAAAAACTATGTGAAATATTTCTTTCACATTTACTAAGATTAAACAATATGAAAACTATCGTATGACAAGTAGTGCAGTGTAGTGTATGAAGCAATAAAGTTGAGAGCAACATTAGCACCGTCTCATATCCAATGCTAATTTTTCTGGGAACTATTTTCTCTGCGTCCCGAGTGTTCCCCGTGACGTCTTTTCAACGTCTAGCCTTGGACAGCTTCCATTATGTAGAAATTTTATACTGATGCAGATAAACCATCTGTATACAGTAAAAATAATTTACACGCGATATTCACGGTATATTTTTCAGATACTTGGTTGTAATATAAAAATGAATAAGCGTAGTGTTATGCAAAATAAATATATGATCCATCTTAACGATATGAATAATGTTTCATTTGTCTTTATAATACAAGTCCTTGTGTCCAAGCTTGTGTCCTTTTTTGTATATATTTATTTTATTTGAAGTTTTGTATGAATGATTGTACGATTTCGTTAAGCTCTGATACAAAAGAAATCTACTGATAACATCGAACAAACATCTAAATAGCTAATAAAAGCTGATTTATTTCATATTGGCCGTAGATAAGTTAACGTAATAAAAGTTATTTTCAATATGAAACGAATAATTTATAAAATTTTAGTAAATCGTTTTGGAAATGTAAGAAAGTTAAATATTTTTATATTAGAATTGTATTAAAATAGTGGTCAATTATTATATTTCCAATGTCTTTATAGAATAAACAATGTTTTATTCTTTTTACAAGCGTTTATTTGTTGTTGTGTTTGTTTGTTCAGGTCAAATCTTGCAAGCTGAATTAAAACCAATCCATTTTACAAAAAATAATATTTTTTTATAATCTCGAAAAAAGGTTTCTCACCAAAAAATTTGGACACCTCCACCCACCCATAGACGTTTGCGCTGTAAGAAATATGTATGTATATTTCCTTTTATCACACCAATGTTCCATTAAACAAGGGAGCTAAGATGTTATGTCCCTTGCGTTACACAGACTGTTACACTGACTCACTTATCCTTCAAACCGGAACACAACAATAATAAGTATTGCTGTTTGGCGGTGGATCTAATGAAGGCGTAGTATCTATCCAGACGGGCTTACAAAAAGCTAAATAATTTGAATAAAATGGTCTTGGAAATCAAAATGTTTAATGAAAAATTCTCAAGACTTTTTTCTCCAGATTAAAATGTTACACTTAACTTTAATTACACTTAATATTTATATTACAATTGAAGAATATTTTATGTTCTGAAACAAGTCTTAATCTTTGAATCAATTTATACCAGCCAGCCCATGAATAATTCAATTAAGATTTCCTTGTTTTCGTCAATTTCCCGGTGTTGTTCCACATCGGCTACAGTCAGCCGATCAAATACGTCGGAATTCACTTACTATTTTAGGATCCATCGGAATTAGATGTTTGATCTACATTTGTTAGAATATATAAAATAACTTTAACCAATTTATCTAATATAAATTTTACATACGAGTATGTTTGCAAAAAGTTTTTTGCAGAATCATAAAAACTTTTCGCAACTGCACTAGTTAGAATTTGGAATGCTGGCGAAAGTTAGTACCTTATATTTTAATAGTTTTATTTAACTTACATGGACGTTGTTTAAAAATCAACATCAGTTTAGATCAGTTCTATCTCCGCGACGCGTTCACATTCAATTAACACTTTTTGTAGCGGAAGCACCGGGGCCGCCGGAAATTAAAAATGTCTCCTTTAGTGAATATTATGCCTGCATGACGTACGCATATTATATTATAAAACTCTTTTGTATGAATTCAGTAAAAGTATTTTAAAACAGGGTTTTCTATTTTCGTTATAGTATATCTATGCTCGGTCGTTTGTCCCTACAGATTGTCAACTCACAGTGAAAACAACGGAGTCTAGAAAGCTGATATTTGGAACATACGTTTATTTTCTAACGGAAGAATCTGCTAAGAAAGGGTTATTCGGAAATTTGAATTTTACTTGGAGCGAATTGTATGGAAACTCTATATAAAATTTACTCGAGAGAAGTCGGGACGGGAAGCTGTATTACATTATTTTACAAATATTTTGCTATCTTCAAACAGTTGTATATTTACTACATACGCATCGCATTAGCAACTTTGAGCATATGCACGTATTAAATCTTAGATATAAATGGATATGGAATATCCAAACAAACAATGTGTGGATAGGAAACAGAAGGTCTATTGGATTTGTTATATTTGTACGTAGAGGATGCTAAGGTGATCCACGAACCCAATGTAACATTGTTACCCAGGAGATTAGATAGCCGTGATGATTGCTAAAGTTTGATTGAGCTTTGGAACCCTTTTGTGAATCTTCTTGATTATTGCACGTTATTGACTCGACCATATCGGTTGTATAATTTATCTCTTATTGGAGTTTATAAGACTTCTCTGTGACCTACTTAGATGCATACAACATAAATATTGACTAATTGTAAGACTTTGTGCATGTCTGCCTCCCACATAGAAACGACGCAAAGATAATAATTGTACCATTAGACATCAACATTGTTTTGTTAGGTTTTTGGCGGAAACTTAGGTAGTGTAATTACTAGTACAAGGTAAACAACGTCTCCAAGACCGAAAGGAGAGGTATATAGTTCCTTTAATGACAATGCCTATGGGGAAGGTGACCTTCAGGCAGCTCAATTGCTGAATTTTTTGACGACAACTTTTTTTTTGTAAACAAATAATAGGCCTTTTTAAAAATTATATTTTTGTTTGCATGTGTCGCATATATCATACGTATTCTACCGCTAAACAGCAATACTTTGTATTGTTGTGTTGCAGATTGGCCCATTTACCTAAAAATATATATACATATAATATGTATTTCGTACGGCGTGTAATAATAATGAAAACAATGTTTTTTATGTAAAACATTTTTTTTATTAAAAGCTTTGTTAATCATCTTCATCATTCGCTTAATTGACGGCTTTTAATTTTTTGCACTTCATCAGCTGAGGGGCTAAGGACTGAGTCAACTTCAATTCAACCTAGTTGAAGTCGGCGCATTATTTTATATTAATAACAATGAGGCTGACGCCAAACTATCTTGGGCATACTTTTGCTAGTGTCTCGTCACCGCAGAGATTGTGATAGCACTGAATGCGAATGGTGTTGATGAACGTACTTAACGTAGAAATATATCTAAGTCGGTTTTTACTGCAACCACCGATTGAGACAGAATGGCTCTATTTTTCTCTCCCGGAAATCCCTATTGTGATTTCAGTGTATCGAATATTTGTACATTTTTGTGCGAAATATATATTCGCAGCTCCAGGTCATTGTAATATAATGTATGATACTGTAAAATATATGTTGTGTTAAAATCTTTGTACTAATATATAAAATGCGAAAGTACCCCTCGAGAAGGTTATAATTTGTGTGTTATAGCTAAATTTTTTAAAGTTTTATTGATAATATAGTTACGATAATTATTTTAATTTAAAACATATCCATGAATGAGCTCAATTTTCAATATAAATCAGCAAAACAACCGAACACTGTTTTTACAGTTCACAAAACATTTGAAAGTAATTAAAATTAGCTATGATATTGATTCGTTTTACGCTCGCTTCCAACACAATCTTGTTGAGATGTATTTGTAGAATTACACGAATTTGTAACGCTCAGCGCAAACATGTTATGAAATAAACATCCATGTTTTGTTACACATCGTAATGTATGTTTGCTAGGGCGCATTTCCGTCGAGGCCGAATCGAAATTACTCTGTTTTGCCGTTGCTGACAAAGGATATGAAAGATTAACGTCTCACTAAAATTTACTTCTGTAAGAAATAGTATCATTTCCGAAAATGGAAGAATTTCCTCCCTCTGTTTTATCTTCGATATGAGTTCAAAGATATTCTACATACTTAATAAATATTATGATATTTTAGCGCAAAGAGAAAAACATATTCTTGTTATTGTAATAAATCAATAACCATGTTAAGGTACAATTACCGTTGAATGAGTCAACAACGAAGGATGTATAAACAATTTTAGTGCGCATTTTAATACAATAAAATAATTTATTTCCGAACTTTGCATAGTTTTAAACCATATTTTAATACTAACTTTTGGGTAACTAAGTTTTATACTGTGGCTTTGGGGAGAAGTGACACCAACTATAAAGATACGTGTTGCTTCTTGCAAAGCGTACGTGTCTTTTAACTGTTGGATACAGCATCCCAAAACTTTCCTAATTATTATGTCTACACGTTTATAGAAATCGTAAATAATGTGGGGAATGTTGGAACAAGCCGAACCTCCTGTACAAAGATTAGATAAAATATTGTGTTGGGTCAGTGTTTACCCCGAAAAAGTTTTCCATTTTGTTGATAAGTTTAAATAAGATATTATTATTAGATGTCTAGCAAACAGTACTATTATATTTATTTTAATAGGAAGTCCAGGTTATTAGTATTTTGAACACTTTGAGTCTGTTATATTTTTGTATACAGGTAATTAAGATATATATTTATGCCTATCCCACCTTACTGTCTATTCAAATAGATAATTTTATTACTCATAGATTCTGCAACCATTCCAATCTAATAATAATAATTATTATAAGGTAAAGCTTGGAATATCTATAATAAAAAAAATAGGTATCGATTTACTTGTGAACCAGTTTTCAAAAACAGTATAGCCAGTATTATTGGAATTAATAAAAAAGAGTACTGAAAATAGAGTTTATCGTGCCTGATTTGATTGAGTTTTTTTTTAAATAAAAATTATAGTACTACTAGGTTGATGTTCTTAAAATGTTTATAATTAAAATGTATTTTTTAAAAACTTATATGGTTATTTAGTGCATGCTTTATACAGAGCCTAAAAATAAGTACTAAAACATTGTTAGCGATATTCTTGTTATAGCTGTTAGTAGAAAAAATCATAAAAGTGTTAAAGTAACGCGATTAGTTTTATATATTTTTAGAATAAAGAGATTTAGGTTTACAATGGACATACAAAAATAGTTTATCTTTCAATCGCCAATTTTCCAATTTTTATTTGATTTACAAAAAATTCAAACGTAAAACTTTATTGTATCCGAAATCCAATATCTACAAATTTGCATGACAATTGAGGGAAAAGCGTGGCTACTCAAATATCTGTATGAATTTGCATTTGCGACTGGCCTAAGTCCAAGCTGCCTGCAGCTATGACAGCTGCATCAGTCAACTGTTTGATGGTAATCGTCTATGGGCCCCTACAGAAATAACCTCAGCGATTTCTGCTTCTGTACTAATTTTCTTTATCAACTAACTTTTCGACTATATAGAAATTTTAAAAGTCCTTCGATTTCAATTATGAAAGCCACATGTGAGAGAATATACTCGTATACCTAATAAAGCATATCATTTTAATTCAAAGAATCAATACACTCCTAACTTTCTAGATCTTTCTTTCGTAAAGTATTGTAAAAGGCAACTATATTTACTCAGATAGAGCCGGAAAGTTCTAATCTCGGCGTCGAGACAAAGCTGGGGGGCGTGACGGCATTCGCGATACACGAGCCAAATGCAAAGCTTTATTTAGTTTAAGGCGCCATTACACGGGTCATATAAACTGTCAAAGTTCGAGTACGCGGGGCGTCGCGGTGCCGCCGCGCTCTCTTCCTCCCGACTCTCAAATTCAAGCGATTGAATAGAAATCTTTTTCTGCGATGCTACGAAGTTTTGTATTTGTACCTGTTTATTTGTTATTTTTATTTATTTTCGAACCGAATGTTAAATAGCTGATAGAATTATTTGATTACTTGTCAGTGTCGTAATGTAATAAGTCGACCTTAATGGCAAACAAGCGAACAACGCCAAGAACGCTTTCTTTCAAAACATAACATTAATACATGTGTAATTTATTTGGATCGTACGATGCGAATTGTGTCGGTTGCTAAATAAGATGTCACTCGCTAAAAAATAGAACAACCAGAAAGGAAGATAAGTTATTGTGCCATACCGCCCCGTGATGCAATTACTGGGCCGCATTTTGTTTTTCTATCCTATTTGAAATATCATCCTTTGTTTTCTTCAATATTATTCGTGACAATTATTTATAATATGTATATCAAAATTTAACAAAAAATACGATCGAAAATTAAACATTATAATAATTGAGTATGTAGTTAGAATAAAGGCCATGTTCTACAAAAAAAAAAAAAACTTTATTACTACAAACAAGCGTAAACAGTTTTCTTTTTCTTTTTCCTTGATTTTCTTCCCCTGTTTGTTTTTGCTTTCGATACTGTAATCAAGTTTACAGTTTGTCAATGTATTTGGTTCATTTATATGGTGTGAAGATAGAATAAAATACAATTGTACAGCTTCAATAAAATAACTTTTAACTAATAATTTTGGTGTTATCAAGCCCGGGATTCAAATACCTAACTTACTTTTCTCATTATATTCCTTACGCAATTTGATTTAATTATATATATATGTTCATGAATACATATATCTAGGAAAACAAATATCTTTCTCAAAATCAAGACACCGTGACAAACTCAAGATACGCATTAAAATGACATGGAACAAGTTCTGGAACCACAAAGAAGTTTTAAAATCGGATCTACCTTTAAGATTAAAAAAGACAGTCCTAGACTCATGTATTTTACCTTGCCTCTCATATGCAAGTCAAACCTGGATCTTCAATACGCACACGAAGGAAAGAATTGAAAAATGCCAAAGAGCCATGGAGAGAAGCATTCTAAACCTGAAACTCAGTGACAAAAAACGACACAGTGAAATAAGAGATAGGACAAAAATTATTGATGCTTTAACCCACTGCAAGAAACTAAAGTGGAAGTGGGCTGGTCACATTGCACGTCAGGAAAAAGAGAGATGGATTAGAAAAATCACTGCATGGGCTGGCCCTCCCGGAAAAAGGAAAAGAGGTCGCCCCCTTGAAAGATGGGAAGACGAACTTTTAAAATTCTTAAACAAAGACTGGATGAGAATAGCTCAAGACAGAAAAAAAATGGAGTGAGATGGAGGAGGCCTATACTCGTCGAGAGGTCCTTAGTTAAAATTAGATTTATAAAAAAAAATAAAAAAACTCTCTTATTACTATTACTATACTAAGGAATAAATGAGGCTTAAATAAATAAAATAAATAAATAATAAGTCATTATTAATTATTTTCATTTATTGATTTTTTTCTTTCGTTAATCTGTAATTACATTGTTGTATTACTAGTAAATTATAAACTAACGAGTAATGTCGTGGAAATGAATTTCGCATTAACAACCTCTCGTCGCTTGATATCCATTTAAATTCCACGATTTTGATCAGACGAACGATAAATTTAATGACACGATGAAAACGTACTATATCGAAAACATAGGTGTGTTTTTTTTCTGTCCTAGGAGGACAGAAACAATTTCTCGACTACAAATCTTAGATAACATATATTTCGTGAAAACATCTTCGATATCTCGCCAGTATTTGTTGCAAGGAAAAATATTTTTATCCATTATTTATATTTCAGTCTTTTTTCAAGGCATCAAATATATTTATAGCCGCTGCTCTAGAAATAGTTTCATTGATTGTTTTGTCTGCAGATTTAAAAGGCGCGGAGTTTAAAATGAAAAGGTTAATTTGTTACGGTTTCATGAATTAAGGCTCGTCACCGAAAACCTTAAACTTCAGTACAATCATTTTCAAACGTCAATAGTGACAAAAAAATATTCATTTAATTTATTAAACTATCACAAGAACATGACTACCGGAGGAATGTTGGCGATGGTTCTATAAAAATTAAGAATAAATGAAAAGTAGTTTTTGACTTTCTTCCCCTGTTATATTTGTTATATAGAAGTTAAAAAACGTCCATGTCTTGTCGATATATACTTGGTTTTATGTTTATGTTAAATCCAGTTTTATTTGTTGTTTGTTTCAATGAACAGATGTTCACTTTGCCCATCTTTGACACGACACGATATTATATATACTACAAATGTACAACAAATGTAATTAAGAGAATCCGACACACATTTCTAATGATAGTTCGTTTTAATATTGACAACACATGATTTCAAATAAAAAAAAAAAACTGAAAAAAGTGCAACATTACTATATTATGACGAAAAAGAATAATATTAATTATTTTTTAAGCTTTAAAAATACTCAATAAACCTTTCCTTTTCGCTTATTTTGAATGAAAACAATCAAGTATCTCTATTTAGGGCGAGGGCACGGTCTGGTTAGTCGGTTGTCACACTGGGGTGAATAACAATAAGACCTTTAGTTCCGGCTCGCTTCGAACGTATTCAATCTGCGCGAGATCAAGACGTTGTATTAACTTGTGACGACACAACTTTCCCAGAAATCTTTCCCTTTTCCGTATCGTTACATAAAACAAACTTTCTTGTATTGTCTCAACATGCAATGAGAATCTCAATTCTATGACTACCCTTACATTTTAATTACAAAACTTTACTATGCTGGAATAAAATAAATTATGTTTTATACAAACGAGATGTTTATATTAAACTTATTGCGTTGTGTATTTTACTGAATTAAGATCATTCGTAAAATATGTTTGGAAGGTATATAAATAAAAGGAATATATTTCATAGAGTATAGACGAAGACATTTTGAAAGTTAGAAAAATAAGGTCGGTCGATTAATTAGACGTTTGATGGTAAGTAGTTACTTTTGCTGGTGAATATTAGCATATTAATGGACATACAACATGGTTATATAAATTATGTGATATGACTTGTACCTGTAATTACAGGGTTACACATCGGTAAAACATGTCAGTCGTATGGGTGATAAATGCGTTGCATAAATATAGTTACATTTTTATTTAATTTAGACTAGCCCAACAACCAAATTATTAATTTAAAAAAATAATAATTATACAGTTATATATCTTCTATCTTTTTTACCAACTAGCTAAACCTGCGGCTTTATCCGCGCAAAATTTATGAAACTTTTACCTATATCACACAAACGCCACGTCACGTCACCCCCATTCTACTCCCTGGAGGGGTGAATTAAAAAAAACTAGCTTATATCTTCCCCTGGGACTCAAACTATTTCTAAACCAAATTTCATATAAATCGGTTCAGCAGCTTAAGTGTGAACAGGTAACAGACAGAGTTACGTTCGCATGTGTAATATTAGTATAGATAATCAAATAATATGGAAGTTTGTACGATTAGATTATTTAACGCAAAGTTAACTGAAGGCATTGCGGTGGAAGTCAAATTTCAATTTTTATTTTTTTATTAGATATATTAGCTGTGTAATTATAAAATTTGATCTGATTTACGACATAGCAACGGTTAGTCTAAGCTCTAAATTTGTATCGTTATTTGTATAAATTGTATCGTTGTAAGTAAATATTTATTGAACATATTCATACACAACTGCCGTCTTTATCATAATTAACGCTGCGATAGAATTCGAAATATATGAAAATTAATTGCCATAAAAGCGATCGAGTAATTAACAGTCATCGAGAGAACACCGCAAGCGTCCATTTTAAAATGATTGGCATGAGCCGAGAGTGATCCAAATGAGCGGCTTAAACACTCATTTGATATTCACATTTGCTCCGAACTGAGCGATACGAAGCGATGCAAATTACCTACTATTCGTTTAACCGTATTCAACATGTATCTGATATTGCTAACTACCTATAATATTATTAATACTTTTTATTCAATAACGTAAGTATACCTATTCATTCTATAGTATTTTAAGTATTTTATTTTAATTTTTAATGAAAATGAATTGATGAGTAATATGAATATTGTACATACATTTATTTTCAATAACTGATTCCGTTAGAGAAATTAAATTAATTTGTGTAAGTAGGTAAATGGGTTGTTTATTCCTTTTCATTATTTCAATATATTAAATATCTTTATAAATGGTAACGTGCTGTACATTCGAGGGTCCGGTAATATGCTCATTATTGACTATTCACAATAAAATTAACAATGAAATGTAGCTTACTTAAAACATAAAGTAATTAGTTACTTTTCTGTATTATGGTATTTTTAAAAGTCCTCAAACGTGTAACAATAACAAATTATTAAAACCGTATACTAATTCCCTTATCAACTTGTTCTATTAGCGGTATATGCAAACTAATATCATAAGAAGTATGGCTGTGACGTTGTTTCAGATAAGCCGTTTAACATGAAACTTGCGAACGTACATCAAAATATCAGGCCTTGTTAGGGTTACCACAACAAACAGACTTGTTTTAAAAAGTATTAACTTTGTTTGTAGAAAGTATTAACTGAATGTACTGTTATAAGCTTCTCTTTGATAATATAAACTATATACGTCTTTTTCAAATCGTATTTAAGTACTTTATTTTATTTTTAATATTCTGTTTAAGTCCTGAGGGTAAATGTATGTATCTCCGCATTACTCGTTTCACATATAATATTAGTATTTACCTTTTACACTCGAACAAACGTTCAGTTTTATACTAAAAATATATATGTATATTGGGTACGAGCGATATTAGAGCAAGGGGTCAGGTTAAAACCTTGCACTTTGAGGGCTTTGCCTTTTATCCCTTTTTTAATGGTGACCCTAGACGTGGCTCAACTTCCAATAGCGCAACTAGCGCCTCAGGTTTTAGTGAGCGCTCTACGACCTACATAGACGTTGACTCTATTTGATGCCATCCGAAACTATATTATTTAATAGTAAATGTTTCTGAAAAGAGTCCTAATACCAAAACATGTTTGTTTAATTTGTAATATATCCTTACTTTAATATAAATTTCTAATATAATTATAAGTCTTAAATCCTTAGTAGCAAATTCATGATTAGTTTATGTTGCCTCGTTCGTGTAATAAAATTAACTCAAATTAATATATTCAACTGATAAAGCAGAGTGGCTAGAACACGTAAATCTCAACCGGAGATTGCGAACTTAAACCGTTAGAAAAAGTAAGAGTGTAAGGGAATCCACTACAACGCGATTTTTAACGTATTTTATTCCTCTCTACATTGTGAGATTTTGGTTTGTTTGAATTTTGTGATATTTTTTTATCCCATTATATTAATCTATAAATAATTATATTAACTATGGTTTACCTGTAAAAAAAAAATCAAAATGGATATAATTTTCTAGTTTATAATAATTTTATAAAAACGGTGTAGTATATAAAGATCACCAGTAGAACATCTGACTCATTATCATAGCTGTAACGACATAATATAGACGATTAATGGATCTTATACCGCAACACAAATTATGTTAATAAAACTTTAGAACAAAATTATTTATATTGACTACTTATTATTTTTTTAACGAAGCCCAAAAACTGACTTTTTTTTAATGTCATATTTTTCATTATAATTGTCTTAAAAATGTATTAATCGGCTATTTTATTTCAGCATTTTCAGAGTTGTTAATTAAAAGTAATTAAAAGCTTAATTTCAACATTGTTGGTAATTAAGAAGATTCACGATCTACGAAACGCTATTATCTTCCCAAAGTAAGTACTTCACAAATTATGAAGATAGAAACTACCGGTGATAAAATGCTTGTAAAAAACACCTTTTGGCTTAAATTGAATATATTTTAGTAAATATATATAAGGGAGGAGTAAGATGGTAAGTGGTCACCTCCGTTCATATACATAATCAATTTACAAATTATAAACAACGTCTCCTACCAAGGGATGATATTACTTGTGTTTGTAATAACACTAGCTCACCCTTCGAACCGAAACAGCAATACATAGCATTCGTGTTTGTCGGTAGAATAATTGATGAGTGACGTCTCTGCCTCTAAGCTCTACCGCGGTATTTGTATTAATATACAATAGAGCATTTTCTAATTCAATCGTATTTGTTTTATATAAGATGGTTTTTATATAATGATAATATGATTAACATTTTATTCTCAAATAAGTTAATGAGTTACACCTATAAAAATAATTCAGGAATCTAATTGTGCAAAATTAGTTACATGTCTAACTAATACATCCCTTCTAATACATTGATTTACTTTAATATATACGTGAAGTTACAACTATCAATAGGATTATGTATAAGATGTATTTTATTAATAATAAGACAATTAAAACATATTTTCAAATTAGAATTCCAGAAATTCAGAGAAATTATATTAGATGATATATGTATGTATATAGAGATATACACATCTACTATAATTAAGGTCTGCTATAACATACTACTATTATAATATGTAGTAGAACTTAATGACATTATTTTAAGAATTTCAAACAACATTTCTAAATGAATCCCTTGAAAATATATAAAATGATATTTTGTACAATAACCGATCAACAATTTATTATAACGAATAGAAAACAACGGTATTTATCGTAATATTTTTCTGAAACATTTGCAAAATTTATTTCTGGAGGGAAGAAAATACGACAAAATTACCAGAATGTCTGCCTGTCTCGCAGGATCGCTCCTAATTACCCCTACGTCACGGGCACACCAGTGATTGATTGTAACACTAATATATCTGACAATCTAACAATGATATGTGTGACGTTTCTACGTTTGTATATTGTCCTTCGTACGCCTTATGTATTTTCTATTTTCTTTTGTAAATAAGATAGAGAGATTGTAAATGTTATTTGAAAGGTTGTGTGATTCTATAAGATTTGTTGCTAAAAAATTATAAATAAGTCAGTTTGTCGTTCAATATAACATACACTTGCCACGTTTATTTCCTAAAATTATATATATTATATAACAAAAAAAAAAACATTAATATTATTACAATTTAGGCCCAGTAAAGGCGGCGTACTACAGCTAGTATTCTTGAAAAAAATATTTAAGCTGCAGCAAAATATAGTTAAATATATTTTAAGCCATTTAAACAATAAATAAGAAATTATAGTGTACACAATAACAAATGTTAAAATATGTAAACTCCATTTTACAACGAATGAATTTTATTTTCATAACCTTCATTCTATCAAAACAAACACCAAGCTTACTCCGAAATGAAATATTACCTTTTGAGCTTTCTTTAATAAAGAACCAGTGAACCTTTTAAACTGTTAACATACTTTCCATCTTATATTTCATTAAATAAAGTGTCATAATGCAAAGCATACTAATATGACATGACGTCAACTTGAACATTTAATATACGTATTTTATTTATGCGAAGCTACCCGAACGAAAACAACATTACTAGAAGTTACCCTCTTTCACATTTATGAATATTATTCATTGTTTCAGTCTTTCTCCTTGTATGATAATATGTTACAAGGGTGTTATCTTATATCCTCTTAAGATGAAAAATTGCACCCCTTCGAAAAATCTTGATATTTGAAGTCATAGACTCTAAAAGACGTAATTATCTTTGGCATTATATAATTATATTTATTTTTAATTAGACTTTAAAAGTATAAACATATTTTTTAAACATACTTACTCAATACAATGACTTATGAAATTAACGAACTTATATTTTAATTGAAACGATATAAGTTTCATAAACGGAAGAAAGCTCTAATTAAGTCTCTACCATCATTATTACACTCGAAATTGGATCCAGGAGATAATCTGGCGAACAGTTGAGGTAAGCGGTGTTTCATTAATTTCTCGTAGCCTAGGGGACTTAGACGCGAAGTTAATCGGATTTTCTGTACAAGTTGAGGCACTTTCAAGTGCGATGGAAGGGTGCGAGTACGCTACCCGCGTGGTTAACGTATCAACGAATTAGGTGGACTATGTTAATAATTCTTATTCAGGACAAATTAAACTAATTATGGAATACTGGCTTAAACTTCGGTCAAATATACCCATAATCTAATTATTGGATCGAAAAATAGTATCTAATAATTATTACTATAGAACTTTACTGCTTAAAGGCTGAAGGAGTTATTGGTATTACAGATAGACGAGTAAGGTCATCAAATGTGCTTTGATTGACTCAAAGACGATTTTTTTTAATGGATCTTTAAATTACTAAAACAATCTTGAAATTCACCGCAAAATACAAATGTGAAATGCCAAAAAGTGATATGGGATTATAATTTATTTATTTATTGGAAAAGTTACACCATCAACATATCACTAAGCACTTAAAATTAATATCTGTTGGGTAACATACAAAATGATAAGTCTTTAAAGGTGTAAACAACATTATATATAATAATAACAAAATTGAAAGTATATGCGTATCGAAACCGTATAACCTTAAGTCGGTTGTCAAAATTTCAGTAATGACATACGCAATGAGTTCTAGCACAATGGCACTACATATGACTTTCAATAGTAATAATTGGGTTGAACTTCTACTTTTTATGGAGCAAGAATCTCAAAATGTAGACTAAAATAAAACAAAAATTAACAAACTCAATATATTTTAATATAAATTTTAACTTATAATTATAGAGAATCCAAAATATTGATTCTAGTAAATATTGTTTTGATAATTTTGATAATATTGTTTATTTTAATGACAACAATGATATTGAAATTGCGTATATATATTCGCAGTAACTAATGCAAGTTGTTGCTATTTGGTATCTTGAGACTCGTTCCTGCATCTTTGATTCACTACATTATGATATCGAACGAACGAACATCGAACATACGATAAATCTCACCAACAACTAACATCTATCAGCCAGGTTAACACCTCACACACGTTTCCTCAAATTATGTTCTCTGGTAACAGTAAAACTAAATTTCGTTGTACTTAATCATCGTACAGAAATTTTCGATTAATTAAAAATTCGTGTAGGTATATTTTCAATTATATCATAATATTCCAGAACGCCAACTTTGTATACACAGGAAAAACACTACATAGTCTGAGAAATAACGAATGATGGTCACCCTAAACGTGAGTAACGCGAGCTTCGGTGATGTGGCGCAGTATCGCGATCAGTTCGTGCATCTTCAATTTGCCACGTGCTGGAGACGAACGAGCAATGTAGTCGAGATAAATAGCACTAGAGTCCGATATTTATCAATCACGATTTACGTATACATTTTTTATCGAGTATCGTGGAATTATATTACATTAAAAGAAACGATCACACATTGCAGTATCCAGAAAAAATGAAGATTCAGGATTATTATATAATAATACCATCCCATAAATATCCCACTGCTAGTCAAAGCCTCCTCTTAAGAATAATTATCCTGGATATTGGATAAACATGAATTAACGATATGAAAACCAGTGGTTCATATCCGAATTGGAACCTGCGAATTTTAGTTGACACCAGTCGTTCTATCCGCTGGACTATCACGGCTTGCATTTCATTAAATAACTTTAAATATAAATATTTGCTTTATACATTTGTAATTGATAATGTCAATAAATACTTCAACAAAATCCGCTATCTAGTTAAATATCATTTAAACATGCATGTACAAATTTAATTTGAATCTGATAGCCAAAATTATTTAGTTAACAAATTACGGTGCTTAATGTAATTAAAGGTTTATATGTAGCCGTTAAATGTTATTATTATAATGCTTTAAATAAATTGATCATTTTTGCATATGTTTTAAAATTAATAACAGTGCCTATATATTGTAATACGATAAACATATACATAAATACTATTAGTGTATTTTATGTGAGAAAAATTGCTAAACCCAATAGCCCAAATCAAAGAAAACTATTTTCATTACGAATTCAAGACATATTTAAAGATATCTACAGAATAGAATTACCTAATATCTAAAAAAATAATTTAATCGAAAATTGTATTCAGGTATGTAGTAATTCGCTAACAACCAATTGCGCGATCGAAATAACAATCCTTTTTCACCAGAAATACATAACAATAAATATAATATATAGTAAACTTCGTATGAAAAGACTAAACTTTATACAAAATAATTCAAAATGAAATTAATAGATCAGAAATATTTTTAATTACATTTAAATGTATACTTTTGTTGTGTTTTTTTTTAAATATAATCTTAGATCTTTTATTTTTCATCTGAGATATGTTAGTTTATATTATAGTATTGCATTCTTTTGAAAATTTCCTAATGGGTTCATATAATACTTATTATTGGACATTAAAAAAAAAATTGTGAAGTCATAGGTATTGTACAAAAACGTATATGTATATTTTACTTGAACATAAGACATGTTAATGATGACTCGTCTTGCTTTCTTGCAGTTTAATATTTGAATAAGTCATTTGTAGCTTAAGTGGTAAAAGCATGAAATTTCTACCTACGTACTAATTCTAATTATTATTTGTATTCTAATAAAAAGTAATGAAAATAAATACAACTTTAAAATGAAATAATTGCAAAGTATTTAAAGACATAAACACTATTATGATTTGCAAAATTAATCCCATACATATATAAGATATATACGTATATATAACCTATATATTTATTAACTTTCTTAAATATTTTGAAGTAATAATTTGATTCTAGCTCCTGAGCTGGCAGCCTGGATCTGCATTTATATACAATTTTATCCTTTTATAGAAATGGATAGTAACTGCCAGATATATTTGAATGTTTTGAATATTAACTTAGATCGATTTAAATTTTAAATCTCATATTGTACATCGTAGTTTCCGTACTCGAGAGACAGCGCACGGTTGCTCTGGTCCAAACAAAAGTACTAATTTCATCCGCTTAAACTTTGAAGTTAAATACTAATTCATTATGACTGTACATAATTAAGTTTGACACTTAGATAGATGGAATAGCAATAGCCCTGCGCACGTAATACAATGCTATTAATTTTAGGCGGGCGAGGCGGTCAGACCACAGGCGGCGGTTTGACGTATTATCGTCGCGCCGCACCAGTTAGCGCTGCCTCTCTGCTGTCCGACATGAGCCCCTTCGAACCGCACTTCTGAATAATATATAGTCGCACTCCATTGTAATAGTAATTTTTTTAAGAGGTTGTCATACTCGTTTTTTGTTGTAAAGTTTTAATACCACTTTTGTTTTTATTTTGTTCATCTAACAATTAATTATTCAATTTCGATCACATAGAAAGTGAAATATATTGCAAAATGGCCTATGTTATGTACATTTATTTTATAATAGCTACTTGTATTCAACACTAGCTATTGCCCGCGGCTTTGCTCGCGTAAAATATGAATATATTTACAAATGAACTTAAAATATTACGTAAATGTAAGACCTCTTTGTATAAAATAAAATTTGGAGCTTCTAACTTCATAATGACGGACTTCCAGACTAACCTGTTTTTTACCTGTTAACCTGCTTTTTCCCTTTAGGCGTAAAATATCAAGAAACGCTTAAATACGTATCTACTTACATTTTTAATGAGTAGCCCATAAATAAAGTTGCATGTTTCTAACTTCAAAAATGACGGACTTCCAGCCTAACCTATATAAGAAATTTCAACCTCTATTAAACCCCTTAGAGGTGGAATAACTAGAAACACTTAAATACGTATTTAATCATTTTTAATCAGTAACCCAAAAATCAAAAGTTCAGATTTTTAGCTTAAAAAATAACGACTTCCAAAAAATCTTTAAACCCTTATTTCACCCGCTTAGTGGTACAATATCAAAAAAATATTTAAATACGTATTTACTCATTTGTAATCAGTATCCCAAAGATAAAGTTTCATGTTTTTAACTAAAAAAATGACTCCCATATAAACTTTCAACCCTTATTTCACCCCCTTAGTGGTAGATTATCTAGAAAGCCTTAAATACGTATTTACTTATTTTAGACCAGTATCCCAAAAATAAAGTTTCATGTTTCTGTCTTATAAAATGACAGACTATACAAACATTCAATCCTTATTTCACCCCCGTAGGTGTAGAATATGCAGAAACACTTAAATAAGTATCTACTCCTTTTTAATCAGTATCCCTAAAATAAAGTTTTATGTTTCTAACTTAAAAAATTACGGACATTCCATACAAACATTTAACCCCTATTTCACCCCTTTAGGAGTAGAATTTCCAAAATTCGCTCCTTAGTATCATGATATTATATGGTTTATAAGTGTACAGCCTAGAATATAGGTTTTATGTTTCTAGTTCTAAAAATGACAATACTTTCAATGACTTACAACCTTTCATCCCCCTTTTCAACCCTTTACAGCATTTTTTTCCAAATAAAAAGTAGCCCATTATTCATTTAAATCGGTCCAGTCGTTTTGACGTGAAAGCGAGACAGACAGACAGACAAACAGAGTTTCTTTCGCATTTATAATATTAGTATGGATAAAAACAAAAACTCCCAATATCATAATTATGTAATATCAAAAATATGTTTAATAATATCAATTTCTCATTAATAAAATTAATTGAATAAATATATTCTAGTGGGAGTATAATGAAAAAAAATAAGCAGTTTAAATTGGTCATTAATATTTATTTATATTATACTAGCTGTTCCCGCGACTTCGTCCGCGTGGAATAGTTATTTTGGGCATCATTTTTTTTTGCAAATTTAATTTTTAAGTTTTTAAAAGAACATAATTATTTACTTCTGCGTAAATTAAATTTTTGTTTTATTTTCTTGTGGCAGAAGAATATATTGGTTTGCTTCGCAACCCGATCTTGATAACGCGACATATAGTCTTGACGTAAATCAATTCCTATGTGTTTAAATGTTTGCCCCTGTGATTTATTAATTGTAACGGCGAAAGATAGCTTAACGGGAAATTGAATTCTTTTAAAATTAAAAGGTAAATTATTTGGAATCATTGGGATGCGAGGTATAAGTACTGTTTGACCAACTGCTGGACCAGTCAAAACTATTGCAACGATCGCGTTATTGCGAAGAAATTTGATTTGAAGTCGGGTCCCGTTACATAAATTTGGTGGTTTAAGATTTCTAAGTAAAATTATTGGGGCATCTATTTTTAACTTGAGGGAATATGGGGGAAGGCCACTTGGGTTCAAAGAATTAAGAAACTCCTGTGGGTAATAGACCGCGTCTTCCTGATCCATTACATTATCAATAGATGTGTAGGTAGCTGTGTCTCCTGGAAGTTTACTTAAAATTAGGTCATTAATTTCGTCCACGCTACTGTTTCTCGCTGCCAATATTGCCCTTTGACACATCCATTGCTGATCTTTATTTTCTATTTCGCTGAATTCAGGGTAAACTTTCGATACTAAGTCCTCAATGTTACTCACTCTGTTCACAAACTTCCATAATGGGGAACTTTTAAGGCAAGACTTTACAATGTCTGCTCTAGTTCCCCTTATTACTGGTAAAGTTTGTCGAAAGTCCCCAGCATACATATCAGTAATCCCTCCCATGATTTTATCACAGCTTCTAATATCTCTAAGAGTCCTATCTAGAGCCTCTACATGAGCTCTATGGATCATGGTACATTCGTCCCATATTATTAAAATGACATCTTGTAAAACTTTTCCCAAAGGGCCATTTTTACGTATAGAGCACACGTTATCTTTCTGTAAAGAAACAGTTAGGGGCAGTTTAAAAGTGGAATGAGCTGTGCGTCCACCTGCTAATAAAGTTGCAGCGATACCTGACGACGCTACTGCCAAAGCTAGCTTTCCCTGAGACTTACCTTACCTTACTTTTTACCTTCCCTGAGACTTACCTTACTTTTGCTAATATAAGATTAGTAATAAAGGACTTGCCGGTTCCACCGGGAGTATCCAAAAAAAATAATACTTTTCCTTCACTAAAACGAACACTTCGCATAACACAATTATACGCGGTCACCGGGTCATTAACTAATTTTGGTTCATTTTGAGTAATATAATTATTTAATTCATTTAGATCATACGGTTTCGCAATGCTACTTCTAACGGATCCAGATGATTAAGTGAATTAATCCTTTTTGGTACAGGAAGCCCAAAATCGGTTAGGGATTTATCGCAAATCTCATGAATTTTATCTTCAATTATGATTAGTCCATCATTGTATATATCATCATTATATGCTAATGTCATATCCTGATTCTCCTTACGCATTCTGTTTAATATATCTTCACATAAAGCATTATGAAATGTATTCCATAACTCTAAGGGGTCAGATGGTTGGCAAAATATAAGGATGATGGTAAATAATTCTCTTAATTTTGTGGCTGGCTCTGACATGACAGCATCTTACATTGTATTTTGCCAATGTTCATCTCCCTCCAGTAAACCTAATTCCTTGCAAGCGCCTTGAAAAGTTTGGCAAGTAACACCATTCACGGTCCTTAGATGTTCAAATGACATTGGACCGCGAACATGTTGCAGTAACATTCTTAAATAAAAACATTCAGTTTGAGTTGGATGAATGTTGTAGACACGGCCTAAAGTTGTGTCTTTTTTTACACCGGGATATCCTTCAACATCTCGTCCACGTTTTCTTCTAAAAATGAATTTCTTTCCCATACTTAATACTGGGGTACTTCATGATATAAAAGGGTTTTTGCAAAATCGTCACTTTGGCATAGATCAAAGAACGCTGTAAATGTCGTTGATGAAGGATTATTAACGCGATCTTGAAGGTTTGCATTATTATAAAAATAAACTCTTTGTCCATTTTCCAAATGAACTGCTAAATGAACTACTGCCGGGAAATGTTCATGAATAGGAAATTGGAAATTTCTCCAGAGCGCTTCCGAGGAACTTATTTAGATATTTTCCTACTTCATCGTTATTACTTTGTAACGAAAATGTGGCTTGATCAGAACTTTTATGAATATACTTACAGATGTACTTAATAGCTTTGACCGATTGACAAAACTCTACGTTAATGTGTGCATTGAAAATTCGTGATAGCACTGGATACAACCCAGCTATTATCCACGCTCATTTCTGTACCTTTAACACGAATTATTGCTGTGTTTCCACCGTTATCTGGAGACCTGCGCCTATAGGTTGGGTAAACGTCATCCCCGGTTTGTGTTTCAGAAATAAAATTCCTAGGGTACTTTTTAGAACAAATGTTTCCTTTTATACATGGTGACGCAGGGTTATGAAATCCGCAAGGACCATGTATCATATTTTTTATGACAATATTATAAAGAATTGGATCTTGTTGTCTGTCAGGTATTTCAGCCGATATTATTGCATCTATAGAATCTGGTTGTACTTTGTTAGCCAGCCACAATAAAACGTGGGCGTGTGGTAAACCACTTTTTTGCCAATCTACGCTGTAAACAATGGCTTTCGATGGTCCAAAAATATTTTTTTTCATTAGTAGGACTATCATTTTTTTGAGTTTTAAATGATATACTCTAGAAACCAAATCATGTCTGTCGTAAGAATGTTGATCGGGTAATAACTCCATTTTTATTTCCGGCCATTCGGAGTTACATGTAAATGTAATGAAGAGATCTGGTCTTCCAAATTTCCTGACATATGTCATGGCATCTTGACTTTTTTCGTTCATATATCTGGGGGATCCTGTAAATGACGACGGCAATATAACATGCTGGCCAATATTAGAAGCGTTTATATTCTTATCATTAACCACGGCATCTCTTAAATGAATGTACTCTTCTGCTCTCAATTTTTTTTTCTTTCTTTTGATGAAGTCTAACCTCTCAGAAATCATTTTAGCCGCCATATCAACACAATATTGGTTGAATAATCCTTTGAAATAATGTATGCTGTTACAGTCATTTATTCTCACCATGAGTCTAAATGCATAGAATTGCATACATGATACAGTTTTAGATCTAGCAGCAGTATTCTGCTGTGGAATATTTATACAGTATCCGTCATTACCAAAGGGAAACAGTAAAGGATACTGAAGTGGGTCATAAGATCTATGAATTTCAGAAACTCGTTGAAGCTTACCATTTCTCGCAATCAACACAATATCTCGGGGACCTTTGTCTTCATCTATCAAAAGAACAGCTACTTCATCTTCTATTGGCGCATTATACCGACCTCGATGCTCGTTAGGAGGTTTCACATCAGCATGAATAATAAGTTTGAAGTCATTCGGTGGTCTATTTTCCAGATTGTATTTAAAACTTTGAATATACGTATTATGATCGTGAAGATATGTTTGGAGAACTTCGATAAGTTCGATTTGCAAGATTGGATTTAAATTTGAGCGCAAGGATACCTGATCTGCATGGGAAAGAAAATATATTTGCAAAAATTCGGGTTGTGCCCCTTCAGCTGGAAGTAAATTACCGATCAAGTTATAAACTTGCCCTTGGACTTTAAAAGTGGGCATAAAGTTTCCCTCACGAATCTCTTTGGCACCGAATGAAGTCATCTGAAATAGTGTATTATATTGTCTTGAGTGATTTAAGAAATGATAGATGTGAGCCTGATATCAGTTCTTTTAAAACTGTATTTGGTTCCGGTATTATAGGTATATTTACTTTGCCACCACTACAACACAGTCCAGGAGCTTCAGTCGCCCATTTTTTTGATTGGCATAAGTTGCATATTTTATCCATTCTGCCAATATCAATATAATTTAGCTCGGTATAGTCAAGGGTAAAATCATAAGCAAACGCAGAATTTAATAAATTATGTTGCCTGCGAGTTCCATTTCTTGCTGATCGTGCATTTTGCTGTACTAATCGATGGGATCGTTCAGTGCTCGATTTCCGATCGCAGTTAGCTAAAGTTCGGGAATTCTGTGAGGCTAGACGTTGAGAACGTTCAGCGCTTGATTCCTGCAGTCGGTTCACCAAAGTTCGAGAACTCTGTGAGGCTAAACGTTGAGAACGTTCAGCGCTTGATTCCAGTTTTCGATTTATCAAAGTTCGGAAATTTTGTAAGGATAAACGTTGAGAACGTTCAGCGCTTGATTCCCGTTGTCGGTTCGCCGAAGTTCGGAAATTTTGTGAGGCTAGACGCTGCGAACTTTCAATGATCGATTCATTAGCACGGTTTTGTTCACTGATTGCTCGTTGAGTAGCCAACCTATGCATATTTTCATCCTCTGTTTCATTGCTGCGCAAAACTCGCAGCCGCTTTGCAATAGCAGTCTGCCGAGAAAGTTGAGATCTTTTCCTAGGCATTATAGTGACGAAAAATAGGAGACGTAGGAAATGAAAACTTAACCAAACTGTAACTTGTAATCAAGAAAAAAACAAACGTAAGGTAAATAATTAGGAAACTAATTATTTTTACCTGTATTTGGTACTTACGTAAATCGGATAAAATATATGTCAAAAGAATACCCGTAAAACGATAACTGTATGCTTAAACTAAAACCTAACCTAATAAGAATATTTATGTAGATAACACTTATTTACAGGTATTATATATAACAAAACAAAAAAAAAAGTGTTAATTATTGTATAGTACTAAATTATTAGAAACAAAATACTATCCTTAAAACAAAAAATACTATAAAGAAAACTATGACACCTTCTTATAATTAATTATCTACATCAAAACTAAAAAAAAATGTTAATAATTGTGAAATTATTAGAACCAAAATATTATATCCCTAAAACAAAATAGTATTTAAAAAGTATTATTACACGACGATACTATATCGCAAAAACAAATAACACTGCATACAACCGTTCAAGGGAGTCGACCGCGCGTATATGGTACCTCGTAGAGCTATACCCCCTCTCCGCGTCGCTCGCAAGCAACGCCTCTACTCCGTAAATTTTATATCGGTGTTATTTTAAAATTGTAATATCTTCTAAGATATTCATTGAAATTAAGTGATGTCAGAGACAATTTTGTTCACAATTAAATACTCTTAATCAACAACACATTTATTTGGATTATTACGTTGATACAACTCTTAACAAATAATGCATTAATTTCGACCAAAATTTGATTACCATAAAAACGGTTCTAGTAAGTTAATCTTAAAAAATAGACATATACTGTCGCAGACATTTTTTTAGATCATTTCAAGAGGAATAATTCTTTCATACATATATTTTTGGTATCTTGAACCGTTTTCGCAGCGCAGGCAACGGAAGCCCTCAAGGATGAATAATTTTCTCCGTTTTTTTTTCAGATTTTCCATTATTTTTTTGCTCCTAATAGTTACAGCGTGATGTTATATAGCCTAAAGCCTTCCTCGATAAATGGTCTATTCAACACAAAAATAATTTTTCAATTCGAACCAGTAGTTCCTGAGATTAGCGCGTTTAAACAAACAAACTCTTCAGCTTTATAATATTAGTATAGATTTTTACTATATCGCAACATTTACAACCTAAAGCAGTGAAGTCTAATTACCTATTTGAGAAAATCCTCAAACGTAAAGGAACTTTAAGGATATAGTCTGTGTGCGTGCTGCTATAATATTAATGAAAACCGGCTCGCACTGTCGTTCGAGTCTAGAATGGCAAGCAAGCAAACGCTATCTTAAATTGCAACTTATTCGAGCAATGTAATACAATACCTCTTCCAATTCTCTCTTAATTTCCACTAGAAAAAAAAAATGCTGAGAATCCTACTATTTTTTATAATTTGTATTATACGAATGGTAAAATGAGCCACCTGATGGTAAGTGGTCCATAGAAATTGGCGCTGTTAGAAATATTGTATGTTCCTCAGATCGCCAATACGCAACCAAAACAATACGCAAACAATACACAACGAAAATTGTGTGTTAAACTTGTCTGGCTGATGAGTAAAAGGTATCTATCTACCTGACGGGATTGCACATACATATATAAAATTCCTGTCCCATTTAAGCACTAAATGGTATATTTAAATATAATTTTATATTACTAAACCCTGAACTAGTACTGACAGTTAATGCATGTTATACACCTTACTTTTACAAAGAGTTTGCTATCGTAAAATTTTATATTATAGCTGTTCGTAAAAATTGTTAATATGGTATCGAGGTCATAATGTGCTTTTATATAGGTAAGTATCTACTGACCTGTGTTATGTACATAGAGTTAAGTAGGTAACGTAGTTCTGAAAGCGCCAACCCACAAATTTGAAAGTTGGCCAAGTTGTATCGACAGGGAGCATTTGCGGTCCCAAGCAACGCGCTTCAGTATCCGCTACACTGAGCAACTTGGGTTTGCTTTTATCTTGTACCGTACAACTGATATTATTTTATTATTTAACAATTTACGGTAAGTCTGTTCAATCCAACTTCAATATCGAATTTTATTCATTCGGTGAAGTTACATTTTAAATAATAAATCAGCATTATACTAATATTTTGTTTTCTTCAAAAACTATATATATATATGAGTAATTTTTTCATCATAGGAAAATAACAAAACAATTTTCTCTCAACATTAAATTCAACCACTAAAGTTGACAACATTTCTCGTTCGTACTCACTAAAAACAAATGTCTGTTAAAATTAGCTTCGTAAGCAAAACCTATTAAAAGACATAGGAGGAAATGTGCTAGCAACCTGCGCAAAATTTACTTGTTGGCGTCTGCGTTCAAGTAAGCAGAGTAGCTTGGAACAGGGCCGGGTAATTGAACTAATAAATCTAGCCGTGTAACTGCGCTCTCGACTCGCTCAGGATCAAGGCGAAACCATTAAACCTTCGCTCAGATTTCTCTCTCAAACTCGCCTACATTTGGTCAAACGAAACTTTATTTCGGTTTTATTATTCTTGTCTTCGAATATAGAATTTTGATAAAATTAGTTAACGAAACAAAGCTCACTATTCAGTTGTTTCATTCGGTAATTTATTTCAACGATTTAATCTTGCATTCAAAATTACGTACCAATATTTGTCGCATACAACGAGTTTATATCTGAAATTCAACAGTCATTTGTTTCAAAACACTATAACATTATCGTTTGTTATGTTTTTACAATCACGACATTCCTATTCAACCGATAATGTGGTTTCATTTCAAAACGACAAAGACATATTATATTCTATTCATTACAGTTATTTTTGTTAGTAATATTTTTAAAACACATCAGGTGAATATTTTAGCTTTTAAATTGTTTATTTGGTTTATCTTAATTATTAATAGTGTTTTGATTTAGTTTAAAAATGTTAATCCGATGCAGTCAATGGAATCATTTTTAGAAGATTTAAATGTGCGGAATAAAGGTTACCAAAAAATTAATAAAAGTGTCTCAGAGCAACACGATGTAGTAAGTAAAATTTAAGATTTATTGCTTGAATTAAACAGTTTAAAACTTATAAAATATTAACTTTTTTTACCTTTTTTAGTACAAAAAAAATCAGAACATTCCATCAAATGTTGTACTAATGATGAAACTCATATCTTATTACGAGGATAAATTTAAAGTTGCCAATCACGAACCAACCGAGAGAGACACAACTTCCTTCTCTGTACGAATAGAGAAGGAAAATAATAACGGAAACAGAGTAATACAAAGAGTCGGGTTTAAACCCAAAGAAGTATGTCAATAAATTATTTTTATTATATTTTACGTAATTAAGACAAAGGGCTTGAAGTCATGTCTTTGTATGTACTTCTGATAGTTTTACACTATTGCTTAAATAACTTTTTAAATATAAAATTATGTGTATTCCATAATCTAATATTATATATTCTTCTATATATGTATATAAAAGCGAAATACCACTCACTGATGAAACACGAAATCTCAAAAACTATAACACCTACACAGTTGAAATTGGGCAGGTAGGGTATAGACATCCGCTAATAATTTTACGAAACTCCACCCCTAAGGAGGTAAAACGGGAGTTGGAAGTTTGTATGAAAGTTCTATGTTTTGAAGTATGAGACTTGATATTTAAAATGTATGCTCTATAGATGGCATGGAAGTGTATGTATCCTTAGAAATCAACCCCCTTTTGGGGTTAAAACAGTGGATTGTAGTTTGTATGAAAGTTCAATCTTATTGAAGTTAAAGTAATTATGGCAGAAGGATTTTAAATGGCATTTAAGTATAATAATTATTGAATACAACTACTTAAAATCTGAATCTGTTGAACTGATTTTCGAACAATAACATTTTATTTTATTTCACTAAAAAAAACACTCTTACAGTTAAAAACGGAAAAAACTGTGGATAAATCCGCGGGCACAACTAATGTACTATATATCAAGGTAAACAACCTTAAAGGTTATACCTATAAATAAAATAGAAGTGGTAGAAAGAAAACTAGCTACATTTGTTTTAATAAATAACGTATATGCATTTTTTTTATTTAACATACACAGTATGGCTGCAATTGACTGGCAATTGGGCCATCTTATGGTAAGTGGTCACTGCCAAAAATAGGCATTATCACTATAAGTAATATTAACCATACTTTGCATTGTCAATGCGCCACCAGCGTTGGAATTAAGGTGTTATGCCTTTTGTGCCTAATTACACTAGCTCACTCACCCTTCAAACCGGAACTCGGCAATACAAAGTAAAGCTGTGTGGTGGTAGAAGATAATGTATAATGAGTGAGTGGTACCCAGACGAGCATGCACACAGCTTTTTCGCTGAGTGGTTTATATATATTATATATAGCTGTAATAATAAAATGTAAATTTGTTAATTTTTTTTTTTCAGCGCTACAATAATAATGTAATACCGGAAGTTATAATTGCGTAAATATAAAAACAAAACAGAAATAAAACCATAATTGCAATTGAATATTTTTTTAATTAAAAATTGAATATGATACAGTCTTCTTAATTACGGAAAACTAAATACATAAATGCAACGTATTGTACAAAAACATTCAACACACAGAGACAGAAATGATATTAAATACAAGTTATTATGATTTAAAAGAGAACATAAATGTTCTATATTTCTGCAACAGACAATATTTTTTTATCAATTATTTTTTTTGTATATTTTTTATTCAATCTCAACAGTCTGTTTTTTGTTAAACTTTATGGTCTTTATCTTGTTTGCTCACATCTACTTAAAAAAAAGTAACAATTAAATGTACATTGCAAGCATTAAATATAACTTATAGCAGTGGAGTATATCTCTTACTTAGAATAGTGTAAATGATGTTCACTTTATAAATAATAAACAAAATCAAAATTAAATTGAAAATAGATTTATTATTAGACACATAAGTGCGGAAATGTAAAGTAATAATTAACAATTCAGTGATTTCAGTGGAGTGCACTAATTGTGCAACAAAAGTTAATAGGTTAAAGTAATGGCTGGTTAGAATGTAATTTACTGTGGTATACTGAAAATTTGGGTTTATTGTTATTTTAAGTGATATTAAATTAACACAATTTTGTTTTGTTTCAATTTTATCTTTCTTTATTAATGTCTATATTAGAATGATATATATTTTAATATAATATAATTCGACAACATATATGTAAAACATAACGGATATATTTGATTTTTTTTTACGATCCTACATTGGCGGAATATAATACGTCTTACAGAAAAAAAATTGGATCATTTTTTAAATTTAATATATACAATCATGCCCGAGCATCTATCTCGCGATCTTAATATAATTTGTTCGGTCTTAATATATATCTTATGTGTCTCAATTTGCTCATTGATAAATAATATAATACAAAATTTATATAATTCGCATAAAATTGCAGTTTGATTATTCTACAATATTATTTTCAAAAGCACACCTTAACGTCGGAGCGTAACGTTTGGTGCAAAGATTTCTCTCTACGTATTTGAAAACCATTTTGACCGCTGAATTCAACTGTAACTTGGAAATAGAAATATGTTCTATTTGAAACGAGGGATTAGCAAATATCGCATATTGAATTAGATATAAAATACTAAATAGTGAATATTTTATTTTCTATAACTTCATACTCAGTAATTGTTAAAGTGATAATGACTTCCAAAAGAAAGTCCATAGACAGTGCTCGTCTCTCATCAAGATACTGACCACTATAGGATCAAAGATATTATATCCATTATGCCTGCTGGCTCTACTGACTGATGCTTCAAACCTAGTAGGGTTGGTAGGGTCTTTCGTTGTGTGCAGTAATGTTTTGCGGTAGAATATAGTATCCATATAGTTTGGGTCGCACAAAACTAATAAAATTTACTTTTAAATTAACAAATTAAGAAGATTAAGCCCAGCGGTTAGAACAATTTTAGCAGAAATTTTAGGTTCTACACTAAGCTAGCAACACTGAATTTTCATGAACCTAATTGTTGTTTATAATTGATCTCATATTCGTCAGTCATGGAAACCATCATAATAAAATCTGCACTGGAACAAGGTGGTGGAATAAGGTCTTTATCTTCTCCACAAAACGGAGAAAGAGTGAGATATTTACAGGCTTATCTTACTTTCCTTTAACAAATTAAAAGTTAAATGCACACATTTTTTATTTCTTTTATCAGCTACAATCTATCTGAACGAAGCTAGCAAAGTAAATGGGTGAAATCCTTTTGTAACACGCTTTCAATTTGTAGCACCTACTAATTTCCACTTAGGTAAAATTGAAAAATAAAGGTTGATATAACAAAACATGAACATGTACGGCTAAGAGAAATAAATAATTCTTATTTTAAATATTCAAAATAAGTTTGTGCTCAACAAAATTTCTTCTTTTTACCCATACCTACTGTGCTAACTGATAACTCATTTTACCTCATGCTCCGTTTTTTGTTAAATCGGTATATATTTCCGGTAATTATTAACAATTACACACAACACTAACACTAATATTATAATTTTTTTATTATTGTTATTATGCAGATCTACAAATCCGATTCGACGGTATAAAAAATTAACAACATATACTCGTAATTAAACGTATTTCTCTAGTCATAATTTTAAATTGACGTTATTTGTTTTTTAATTGTTATTTTTTCTATTTAATTAATTTTTTTCTCATGTTGAAATACCTAACCTACTCAATATAATTAAATAATGTTTGGCATAATGTGATGTAAAAAGTGCACGTCACAATTAAACAACTGCTACTAAGTAATGTAAAACCTATGTCAAGTTTTAAAATCGAAAATCCGATATTTCGTCAATCGATATTGATGCCCGTGATATCCATCTCTTTTGTTTTAACAAATTTTCTCGCAGCTCAATTTCTATTGGCACTTGTTCAACGGCGTGAGGCGAAAGACACTCCCGGGGACGACTCCATCTGCACTAAGTACCATCTATCAAGCGTAGTACGGATTTCAGCTACGGTTACCATTTTTAATGCAACTCTCGGGAATAATTGTTATCCGAATTACTATACAAAAAGAGGTCCAAAATTGTCAAGTTTCGAATACGTTTAAATGGAAATATTTATAAAAAAAAGAACAGCAGAATGTTCCATAGCTGGGTAAAAGTTTTCTCGATTTAATTAGCGATTAGACCGCACTGTGTAAATACATGAGTATATTTTAAATTTCTTTAACACTTGCCAATTATGTGAATGTACATTGTATCTGATTTAATACATATTGACATTGAGGAGTGGGGATGTTTATTTTAGTTCTGTGATAAAAAAAATGTAGGTGCGATTTGGTCTGCCAATTTGCAGATATTTATTTTTCTACAAATTTATATTGTAAAAAATAGTGAATCGGTATTAAAGAAATTTAGCTAACTAATGTTATTCAAATAATTAAGTATACAGAAATATATCCAATATGCGTGTGCTAGAATATAATGGAAGTAAAAATCTATATCATAAATGACATTTTACTTGGTGGTAGGGCTTTGTGCAAGCCCGTCTGGGTAGGTACCACCCACTCATTAGATATTATACCGCCAAATAACAGTACTCTGTATTGTTGTGTTCCGGTTAGAAGGGTGAGTGAGCCAGTGTAATCACAGGCACAAGGGCCATAACATCTTAGTTCCCAAGGTTGGTGGCGCATAAGTGATGTAAGTAATGGTTAATATTTCTTACAGCGCCTTTATTTATGAGCGGTGGTGACCACTTACCATCAGGTGGCCCATATGCTCGTCTGCCAACCAATGCCATTAACAAAAACATTTCTTTGCGTCCAAACAAAGCTAGCCCAAGAACTAAAACATTGCAAATTTATTGCTAGATTTAAAATCACGGCGATAATTTATTGACTGCAACTAAAAATAACTGACATTTGTAATAAATTATTTGTTACCAACCAAATATAATTTCAATTTTGAGATGAGATAAAGTTTTATATAAATGATTTATGGGTTTTTAAACATGTCACGTTTATCTTAATATTTCTGTTCGTGAATTGATGACATAATATTCCAATTTGATTCAACGAATGTTCCGATCGTTATAACGTCGCTTTAGCCCTTGACACCTACATATACTCAAAACATAACATAATAAACATATAAATATGAATAGCCGGGAAATATTTGTATATCCAGGAAATAAAATCAAAATTAAATTTGTGCTACTATTAAATAATACTACCTTAAAATCTTTAAATAAATAATATTGAAGGTGTACGTATCGATAGACCGTAATATACAATAAACATATACATACATATATATATATAATATAATACAGCTTATAACTTAAAAAAAAATTAAGAACTAGTTTCTGATCTCTTTAGATATATATTACGATTTTAACTTCAAGTTGAATTACAAATCAGGGTTGAAACAGTCGGTTTAATTAAATCCAGGCTGTTGTTTTGGCGATGTCATCTCGCAAAGCATTACACGCACAAGTTTTCCCACAAATTGTGTTTACACCATTCAAATAAACATTGTTTAAACTTAATCCATTAAATATACTCTCCCCGAGTTAATTCCATAATAAAAATACTCTTGGTTAATTACTTTATCGCGTAATCGCTTATGATTTAGAAATTGTTATTTTAATCCAATGTGTTTCCATATGTATGTATTTATGTAGGACCTGGTTGTTTCTGTGATTTGTGACCACGATGCGTTGGTTTTAGCATTCCATTGTGAAAAACCTCGGAAATAAATTTAATATTCTTTGAGACTTCGGCGTTTTACTTTTATGATATTATTTATGAAAAATTTATTCACCATAAATATATTATTAATAAAACTTTTTAAACAAATCAAAATAAATACGAGCGAAGAGGTTATATAATTATGTTCATGTTTGTGTTATAAAAGTGCCCTAAATACTCATTCAGAAATCGATAATATTTAAGTACCCGTTATAATGCTGCGTGAGTTTAAACGTAAGAGTCGCGTGTTTGGCCGAATCATCGTAAAATGCATCATAAAATTACGGCCATAAATTTAGAAAATCGAAGTAAGTTTGAAATTGAATCGAAGCTCCGTCGAGTCAGTGCGTACAACGTCTAACCTCGGTCGATGAATCACAAAGATGTATGTAGTGGTAGGGAGAAGACAACTTTTGTAGGTAATAATCATCTAGCGCTGGCAATGTGCCGGCGGTGTAATAAGTTAAATCTCAGCGGGTTGGGTCCAATCCCAGAAATATCAGCTTGCGATAATTTTACAAGTAAAATAATACATTGCCTAACGTTTGTATTATACGCTTTAAAAAGTAAGTATAAGTTTTAGTAAGTGATATTGTTCTACGTTAATTCATTCTATTTATAAGTAACTAACAAATTAAAAAATATTATTTTGACAGAAATAATTAAATTCGTATAAATAAAGTGTGTCTTGTAAAAAGCTTCTCAACCCTTTTCGGGATAAATGGACTTAAAATGAAATATCGGGTGGCCCTCCACTTTGTTCCAATCGCATTTCCCTTTGGAGCGATCTCACGGCGGAAATTAATCCATCCGGCAAATGAATGGACTGCACTTGTGCGTGAGGGTTGATCAACGTATGACTGATGATTTTTACTCCCGATTCGAAAAGCCAATATTTTCATATCGATCTTATATAAATCATAACACGAACGCTTTAATATCATTGCATATACAAGTGAATATATACACATGAATATTTACTCTTACTAAAGAATGTCTAGCGCCTCTATACTTTTCGAATATTACAAAGATGCTACTTCTTTTATTGAAGAAATCGCGACTGTATTTCGAAAAGAGACAAATTTGAGATTTTCCTGGCTAAAGGAGTTTGAGTACGTTATGGCAGAATATGATTACTGTTTAGGCTTTATAAATGTTATCAATTTAATATTCTGTCAATTATTTAACTTTATCTAGTATATAAATGTTAACAATACCAAACTTTCATCAATCATTTATCGGTACAAACATGTGAGAACATTATAATTGATGATTCGGACAATGATAATTAAAACTGGACCTGGTATCCGACAATCGCATCAGAAAACTGTTTCGCATTATTCCAATGCAACTCAGCCAGATTAGCTGAAACTTGCGATATTTGTCCGGTGCATTAGTGGAATTAGCAATCTCATATCCGCGGAGCTAATATTTCTGGTGCACGCCGGTGCCCGAGAATTAATCAGTTTGCACAACCGCCTGCTCGCCAAATGAACTGCTATTCGCTTCCTCTCTCACTATACTATATCAATCGATGGTTATGTTTCCAAACATTACTAATTAAACTTATATAGTTTATAAATTATGATATATTGAAATACATTTTATTTTTTAATTTGATGAGAAAATAAAACGAATGTGAATTTTCAGTCGTACTACCTATACTACTAAAATAATATACGTTTATTTAATAATTATAAAAAGTGTAATGGTAAAAGTATAATATTATAAATATTTACTTCATTAAATAACATAAAACTCTATTTAGCGCAATCAGTTTATTTGGATATAAAGTAAATAGATCACATAACCACTTTCGCTGAACAAGCAGAGTTCATTAAGCAACTCCGGCAGCTCGTTACAATAATTTCTGCAGGTAGCCGGTAGTTGTCACACGGTCGAAAAGTTATTTTGCGCATATTATAATGAAGCTTAATCCTGAACGTAAACAAAGTTATCGATCATGACATAAACGAGAACCGACGCGATCTGATATTTTGATGCAACACATTGGACACTAAATCATGAAGTCATTTATTGCCATTCAGTAAACGAACAGTGTTCAGTGACGTCCCGGCCCGGCCCGGCGTGCAGGACGGATCGAGACGGATTACGAGCGTTACATTTTGGCTTACCTATTGTTTAATCCCAAATCTATTTAAGTGCCTTGATCGAAATGCCTGGGCTTAATAATTTCATGAATTTAAACACAAATTTAAACTTATGTGGTATAAGATACTTCTGAGATATTTTAGAATAAGAGTTTCTAAACGCGGAGGTCTAATTACACCTTTAAGTAATTTGGTTGATAAAAGGTTATTAACTATTAACACTCTAACCATTTCTTAGTAGATTCTACATTACGCACAGTGATGACTTACATTTAAGTTATTAATAATTTTACATTTATATTGTTCATTCGCTGATTATATACAGTAGTACTTTTGTAAGCCTTGAATAAAATATTTTGATTTTATTGTTTGAGAACCGTTGTTTGCGCTTTAAGACACTTTTATCGTTCTTTAAATAATTTCATTGGTTCGAAAAAAATAACATTAAAATGTCTAATTCTTAAAAAAGTCTTCAAATCACCCGTAAAGTCTGGTTGTAATTCCCCAAGTTCCCAATTATTTTTGTCGAGAGCTGTAATTAAGCAATATAAAGTGGTCGGCAGCCGTAATCCGACCACTTTTGTGATATTTAAACGAGTTTCATTACGCTTCGGTTATAAAAGCAGCGCTATTACGAGAAATGGACTGGAAACATCACGCTCGACTTCGAATGACCGTAATTGTCGATGCTCAGCATAAATATGACTACAGTGACGTTTGATTTTCACAAGAAATTATATCAATTCATTCGATACACCAATACCAATCGCACACATTCATGCTGAACTCAATAGTACTTAACGAATCTCGATATAAATGATTATCGAAACGTAAATGCGCCACAATAAATAAAAAAATAACAAAATATTTTTATTAATTTTTTACCTATTTCTCGTTCGTTCGAATCGCTTCGACAAACAATTGCTTTGAATATTTTCAATCACAGAAATTTCTAACAATCTTGTTTATCGTCGAATACAAATGTACGTTGAATATATGACTGGGTTGTATTTCGTAGGGTCTCTCGCCCGAGTGTGGTCTCATTGAGGCATTAGCCGACAATAAACATAAATATTTTTGCGACGTTATGGTGCCCGCTCATCCAGTAATTAAATTCCAGTGAATCGCACAAATCTTCGCCCTATGCTTACCCGGACCCGTTATATCTCTGCTACCATAGTATTACGTCGGTATCCGAATGAAAATCATAACTCTTCACGTCAAGTGGGAGACCCTTGCTTGAGTTTTTTGAAGAGATTTGTTGAAGTGATTTCAATAATTCTTTTTTTTTAATTTAAATCTAGGAACTGGGAATGAGTAGATAATTTTGAAATTTTTGTACCCCCTAAAATTAGTCCTATTTAATCTTACGTAAGCCTTTTTGATAAGAACTTTATTATCATCGAGAGTTCAGGCGCAGTTTTCCGAGGCACGGGAATATACAAACATCAGAATCCGGGCTGTTACTGATTTTTTCGATAAAAAATCCAATAACTTTTTAACAAGCTGACCTGGGGTAGGACTTTGATTCTGCAGCCTTATATCTAGCCACTAGACCAATGAGGCAGTGAAGTCTACACTATTATTATAAATATGAAAGTAGCTCTGTCTGTTGGTCTTGCACGGCCTAATAACTAAGCCGAATTTGATAAAATTTGGTATGAAGTAACTCCAAGGTATTTTTATGAATAACATGAGCTGATGACCAACCCCTGAAACGCGAGCGAGGCCGCGGGCGACAGCTTGTAGATATTATTTCTTTGAATGTTATATTGGGTGATTTTTATGGTTGTTTATGCTACTTAGGTTGTATAAGGGTTCGTGGGGCTCCTATTATCTTCTATTCTCGACAAAAAAAAAACAATATTGTTTTTTGTCCCGCCGCTAGAATTGAACCTATGACCTCGGGATCTACAACCTTATAAGTTGTCCACTAAACCAAAGAGACAGTCAGACTAAAATCACAGAAATACCTGAAAATATAATGTAGAATTTAATTACTTCTGAACATCGCCATTCAACGCACACGTTTTCATTTCTAAAAGTTATCGTCTCGCTCGTTAGCGGGTCTTCCTTATTATTTCCTCCACGACTGTAATCTGGCCTCTCAGCTACTTCAAACGACTTGTTCTTTTTCTTATGTGTAATTGAAATATATTGCCGTAATATCCGTCGGACCGGAACTTCACCTCTTGAGCACATCAGCTCGAGTTTTCATTACTTGGCGAAGTGATTTTTTCATGAGACAGAATAATTATTCATTTTTTACCCAGCATAAGCAGAGCCACTTGAAAAGTTCTTTCGCAAGAATGAGAGGGCTGGGCTGTAAATATTTTGAAATTCAATGACATCTTGTTATACCTATAAAGTGGATTTCTTATCTTTATTTTATATTGAAGCCACTTTAGGATTGAATACATTTCTGAATGTCTTTTTTTATATTTGTAATGATGTTAGTGTTTACAAGGAGGGTATTAATAGAATGGGCTTTATTGAACTTAGCAACGTAACTTGTACTATAAACTTTCTATACGAATATCAATAGAAAATAAAACTTTCCGATTCTTCAAGAGCTTGACACCGACTCCAGAAACTTTTATTATACGTACAATAATAATTACCTAACATTTAAAAAATATATTTATTTTCTTTTATTTTTTGTGTTATTTTTGAAGTCATAATTTTTTTCAAATAATATTATAAAGTAATTGGTTTTATTGTTAGAAGTATGGAGTTATAAATACCCGTGCCTCGTGACTAAACCATGTATTAGTCGTAATAGAAATAAAGATTTTCAGTTGTTGATGGTTGTAGACGATATCACAAACAACCACGGGAATCAGGAAAAAACTATGATCAAAACTCATTAAATCGTTGACCGGCTTTAATAGTAATAATAATTGTGTGGGTATTTATTGTAATAGAAATGAAAGTCCAGTTATAGTTGGGGGTGAAACTAGTATTGTTCTAGTTAATGGTAGGGTGAAACATACAAACTGGTTGGTTAATGGCAGTTCTACATAGTAAGTGCACAAGTAATCTCGTGACCGTTCCGCCTACGGTGGGTTCCTCCTACATGATAATTATTCGTTTGAATTAATTTCTATGTAAATATTTGAAAGTAGCATATAATTAAATGCATCCTATTGTATAGATTATATTTTCGTATGAAATGACATACATAGTATCTTCCGTTTGTTCGTTCTTAAGTCCTTCTGTAATAAAGCTATTTAACTGTGGGAGGCTTCTCTCTTTATTTAAGACTCTCAATCTCAAGAATGTTTTAAGTGGGACAAATTGATACTAAATATTATACAGTAATTATCTATATCTATCTTTATATATATTATCTATTTCGCATATATGTATGTCAAGGTAAAATTATAAAGACAGACAGACAGACGTAAATGAAACGCATATCATTGGATAGCTCATAATCTTTTATGACAGGCTAGGTTGTAGTGTTTATAGTGTTTACAGGTAAATTAATTTTTTGCTCAAGTAAGTATAGAACAGAATATATATATAGTGATTAGATTAGAGTTTTATGTAATATAAGTTCATATACTTATATATAATTCTATCTCTATACAAAGACGAGTTTTATAATCAATTTTCTAAGGGTATCATAGTATGTTTTATGCGGGGTAGATCAGTCGGAAAGGGTTGATGGATGAGTGTGGCGGTGACAGCCCAAACTCGCCGTGACACGCATCCTTAATGCTGACGCGAACATATAGAGATCGTTGAGTATGGACAATCTGCCACTAAATTTCTTATCATTAAAATATTTTAAATGTGCCTAATAATAATATTCATTTTTTTTATGTAAATGTACTATGCTAATGTTACATTCCGTAAATATTTCACCGCTGAACAAAGGCCGTAATAAAAAGCTTAAAGTTAGAGTTTCTTTTATAATTTTATTATTGTTTTTATATTTATTTATACACTATTATTTAAAAACGTCATAGATTAGAACAAGATTCAGTAAACTATGAAATGTATTTTACATTTAAACTAGTTTATACGTTTTTTGATATTGAAAATAAATACAATTAGATAATAGAATAAATAAAATTAGACGACCTCCGTGGTCGAGTAGTGTGTACGCCGGTTTTCATGGGTACACTACTCCTAGGTCCAGGGTTTGATTCCCGGCCGAGTCGATGTAGAAAAAGTTCATTTGTTTTCTATGTTGTCTTGGGTCTGGGTTTATGTGGTACCGTCGTTACTTCTGATTTTCCATAACACAAGTGCTTTAGCTACTTACATTAGGATCAGAATAATGTATGTGATGTTGTCCAATATTTAAATTTAACTTAAATTTAACAATCAATCGGCATTATGCAGTAAAAGGGCCGAATAAAGTTATTCGAGACTCACAAAAATAAATTCTAGAAGCGAGCATTTGACTTGTAAAATAAGTCTTCATTACACAAAACAAAATAAAGCTACTCAAAAGTAAAACCCGCGCCAAGTTTTATTGTCTTCACAACTCGGAAAGTAAATTACCCGAACAAATTCGCTCAGCGCTAAATCTGAAGGTTATCAGAGGGCTCGGCCGAGATCCTTAAATTGAGAAAGAGCTATCTCGATGAGACCGAGTGGCCTCGAGGCGTCGACACCTTGCTACGACTGCTCAGATTAAAAAAGTTTAATTAGTCCGGCTTCACTTTTATCTATTAGATTTGGACCATCTGCTTATTACAACTACTACATAAACTATTACATGGTCACTCTACATGCAAGTTCACATCGAATGTACATTTAAAGAAATGTAAATTACATTGCATACAAGCCTTAAGAGATGTATCCGAGAAGAAAGAGAAAAATGTTACAACAAAAGTGTTTGATTTTATTGGAGTACAAGCGACCCGGCCCGGCCTCGCACGAGTGCAATACTAATAAATAATAAATATTATATTTTAATAATATTATCATTAGACAATACAAACAGGTATGTCTTTGCATTTGAAATCTGTAATATCTTCGAAAATATTCATTTAAATTATATGCAAAGTATTTAAGGTACTTAATTGGATGATGATTAATGCTTTATTGCTTAAAATTGCTTCGTAAATAAACCATTATTTCTCGTAAAAAAGCAAAGGATAAAAAATTGTTATTTTAGATTATCCCTAAGAGATAGACATATACTACCGCGGACTTTTTTGTAGACCTTTTTAAGGTGTACAATACTATAGTACATTATTTTGATCTATCTCTTTAGGGATTAACCAGCGTTTTTAAGCACAAAAAAATATGTGAATTAACGACATCACATAAGAATCCTCTAAAATTATCAGTATTTATGCATGTATTAATCTTTCTTTTGAATCACTCTATCTATTAAAAAAACCGCAACGAGTGGATAGTTTTAAAGATCTAAGCATACATAGGGACAGACAGACAGCGAGAAGCGATTGTACTTTTGAAGAAGGAAGACCTTGAGTGTAATTTTAATCTAGAAGTTTTTTCATATAATATATAATGTGTCAATACTTTTCGAGACATAACCAGTTGCACAATCTCAATAGTAGTATTCTATGAAACAATCTTACTCATAGTAATTGTTGGAGATGTATTAATTACAAGATCACGGCAAAGAAGTATTCTTTTATTCTTCAATTGTTAACATATCGATCAAATTTGTTCAGTTTTAGTGTCACATCTATGTCTGGTAAGACAGTTGAAGTTGAAATACGAATAGTTCAAACAAACGTTTTATTCCCAATAGATATCCCGTATAAACCGATCACTTCGGTATATTTATGTAAAAACTCAATTTCTTTACGTAAAGTACTCTTTTTAAACGTCGATGAGATAAAATACTTAAGACAGATAATCTAAAAGTTTTCGGAAGAAATTATTACAATTGATAACGTACCTGAGTAGTTCCCAAATAATGCTCGGGGCCTTTTATTTGAAGGCCTATTTTCCTTATACTTTATCTACAATAACAAGACGACAAGGAATTTGTAATAGGATAAATAAGGCAATCCTTTTATCCGAAACGTCGCATTAATTTACATTTCAATACTTGTATCCCATTCTAATGACGCGGATTAGACTCGCGGGCGTCAGTAATGAGTCGGTGGAGTATCAATAGAGGATAGATTTACATAATTCATGGTCAATATTTTTTGGACTTATATTCCTCTTTAACTTCGTTGTAAATAAAATGTATATAAATATTTTTTTTTTAAACTAGCTGTTACCCGCGGCTTCGCTCGCGTAGAATAAATAAATAAATAATAAATATTGGACAACATCACATATATTACTCTGATCCCAATGTAAGTTGCTAAAGCACTTGTGTTATGGAAAAATCAGATGTAACGACGGTACCACATAAACCCAGACCCAAGGCAACATAGAAAACTAATGAACTTTTTCTATATCGACTCGGCCGGGAATCGAACCCGGGACCTCAGAGTGGCGTGCCCATGAAAACCGGTGTACACATTACCCGACCACGGAGGTCGTCATCGTAGAATATGAATATATTTACAAATGAACTTAAAATATTACGTTAATGTAAGACCTCTTTGTATACCACATTGGTGTGTATTTCAGCCCTTAGGGTAGAATATCCAGAAACGCTTAAATTCGAATCAAGTCATTTTTAATCGGTACCCCAAATATAAAATTTCATGCTTCTAACTTCAAAATGACGGACTTCCAGACTATCCTATATACGAAATGTCAACCCAATTTCAATCCTTAGGCGTAAAATATCCAGAAACGCTTAAATACGTATCTACTCATTTTTAATAGGTAGCCCAAAAATAAAATTTCATGTTTCTAACTTCAAAAATGACGGACTTCCAGACTAACCTGTATACGAAATGTCAACCCCTACTTTTTCCCTTTAGGCGTAAAATATCAAGAAACGCTTAAATACGTATCTACTCATTTTTGATCAGTATCCCAAAAATAAAGTTTCATGTTTCTATCTTAAAAGATGACGGACTTCTATACAAAGTTTCAACCCTTATTTCACCCCCGTAGGGTTAGAATATGCAGAAAGACTTAAATACGTATTTAATCATTATCTAAAAAAAAAGTTTCATATTTTTAACTTAAAAAAATGACGGACTTCCATAGAAACGTTCAACCCCTATTTCACCCCTTTAGGGATAGAATTTACAAAATTTCCTCCTCAGTGTAGTTAAGAAATAAAATGATTATTATTTATAATTTACACAAGTAGATCACCAATAAAGCTTGGTGCCTTTTTTAACGCCTATTTTTCTCCATACTTTATCTATCTAATTAATATATATTTAAATTTCCACAAAATAATATATAATACTAATACGTCTGTACTTCCATTATAATTAACAATATCATAGCTATGTCGTGTCAATATTAAGGCCTACTTATCAGTATAACTAGAACTACGAGCGACGCAACGCATTTGTAGAGCGGAATATTAACAGTTATTGGAATCAGCGCTATAAGTCCGGATTAAATCTCTGTCAATTTGCATTTTATTATAACGGCAGCCCTTAAGCTTAAACTACTAACACGGCTTTGTAAAAGATTAATTCAAATTTGCGACCGTAACAATTCTACGGCGTTTTCACTGGGAAATAAATTTTAAGTAGTTTATTTAATGTAATTTAATTGGTACCCTATATACAATTTTTAAATCTGCTCTATTTGCAAATGTTAATATTTATAAAATAATTAAAAAATAAATATTGTCTTAATATTTTAAGGTTCATTAAAAAGTTAACATACATACATACGTATGTATATATAATATTAAATTTTATAAAAAAAAATAAAATCTTAATTGGAACTTAGTTTGTTTGTTCTTTCGTTTAAATTTTAATTTTGATGGATATATAGTTTCCACAACATATACATGGTTGTGGACAATAAATAGTCGTACATACGTAAGTAACCGAAAAAATACACACACTCGTAGTATTCTCAGTGTAAATCGTCCATTAGTTACTATTAATGAGCTTGACCACATTGTCGGACGTTCAGACTTCGGCACATAACCAAACAAAGATTAAACTTAGGCTCCCAAACCAGGGTGGTGATAAATGCTTCAAATCTTAGGTATTTTCAAGGTCGTATCGAATGTGTTGTAATAAAAGTTAAAAAAGAATATTTTTTGAATCACTCTTTCAATCAAAAGATATTTTTATTGCTCGAATAGTTTTTCATTATGCTGAATATTATTATTTTAAAAGACATATGCTGGATAAATTACATTAAGTAAAACAGTTAAGTAAACGACGCTCAACTTTTGATTCGCCATTTTCGTAAAATACTAACAACAGGTAATGTACAGGCACCACTGTTTTGAAATGTAGATTCTACCAAGAAAAACTACCAAAAATATTAATAGTTTCTCTTTTTTTCAAATAAATTTACATAGTTGGCTAAGCATCTACAATTAATTTATGTATCCTGTAAAGAAGTAATAATATTTTTGTATGAAATAATACTTAATACAAAAGAATTTCGAAAAACTTTATTTATGTAGGTTGTTTTAACATATAATTTCAAATTAAACACTATCCGTGTACCCGACGGGATAGCCCATAGGAAAAATCCTAAATAATTCCGGATTTCCATAAAAAAGTTTCATTCCCTTTTTAAGGGGTGAATTTTCTGAAGTGTTTTAACGTATAACCTTTATTTATAAACGTGTTTCATATTCTATACATTGATAAAAGGTGAACTTCGATACAAACTTTTGTTACCAGTTTCACCTTATTGAATGAAGAATTTTCAAAAACGCTGTAAAAGCTGTGTATTACTCATAATGTTAGAAACATGAACAAAGATTTTCATGTTTCTAGCATAAATGAGGAATTTCCATACGAACTTTCATTCCCCTTTAATCCCCTTAGGAATTGAATTTTGAAAAAATCTCAATTCCGATTCTCTGAGAACCGTGGCAGAAAAGCCTTCCTGAACTCCTTCAACAAGAGAGACCATGTATACCAAAATAGTTTACCTCTTTTCCACGCAGGCATCTGTGCTTAAAGCACAGCAGTGTTCCCAGTCGGAGACCAATTATTTCTAAAAGTGTCCTAAAATCCCAAAAATGTATTTTAGTAAAGGAGTATCATCATGAATGTACTTTACCTTCCAGTTCTCTATAGCCTGTGTAACATTTATGATTTAGAAAATTAATTATCGATGCCACCATATGAAATAGAAATTGTAGCTTTTGTCCAAGAAAACTCATTAAGAGATAAATTTTTTTTTTTAAGAATGGGATTGATTTGTTTGGTAAGGCTAGGATATTTCCAGATTGGGCTCGCGCGCATAATGTTCAATAATTTTGGAACAAAAAGGCAGTGTTTTAAGATAGTATACATTATATGAGAATTTAAGATGTCCTATCTGTCAATATTGTCCGAAAATATTTAAATCTTATCATTAACAATAGGCTCTATTCATTCATAAAACAGTGAGCACTGCACCAAAGAGGCAGTGTCTTATGCATAATTTTGATGTTAGGTTCAAAATGATTCAATATTGCCGTTGCCAAACTAATAACTTTTATACATAAATTATTATCAATTAAAAATATTATTCAACTTTTGAAAAATTAAATTAATTTAGATTTAAAATTTGAAATTTAAAAAATAAGTTAATAAGAGCGGCAACTAGTGGATTTAGATTATTTAAAGTTTATAATATAAAAATTCTATATTATACTAGCTGCCCAGTGCCCATGCCGACTTTGTACACATTTGTTTTGGAAACAATAATAAAACAACTCTGACCCTTTTTTTATAGATAAGCTGTTAAAACTAGCATGCTGCATTTCTAGACAGAATCAGAATGCTTAAAAGTATACACTGCCCAGATGTATCTGGGCAGTGTATACTTTTAAGCATTGCCCAGATGTATCTGGGCAGTGTACACTTGTTCGGAAATGGTACAAAAAAGAAGTTTGAGGGTATGTGAAAAATAATTTCAACGAACTGTTTATTCCTGTCCATCAGTCTTATTTTAGAATGAACGCTATAAATAAACCAATATATTTTGGGACATTTTTTAATATTGTTCACGTTCAATAGACTAATCATAACGTTTTTACCTTCCACTAACGCAAGTACTGATTAGAAGGATTTGATTGTTCACCACGCGTAGTCTATAATCGATTACACAACATGCTGCCACGAATAGGCCTGACTATATACGCCCGGCTTAACTCCGATAGTGTGATCAGACAATTGGATCATTTATAAATAGTACTGCTAATATCGCATGAATTTGTTATTAATTGAATTAAACAAAATGATTATTACCATTCATTAATAGGATAAGTTAATATTTTTAATAATATGGAGCAATGAGAAACGTACACAAATACTAAGTCTAAACGTAAAACTCCTTTTGCCAGCATAGAACTTTAAAAACGAATATATTTCCAATTTGTTAATATTGTACTGCAATACTTAGCTTTTTTGTTTCGGTTTGATGGGTGACCCAGTGTAACTACAGGCACAAATAACGTAACATCTTAATTTCCAAGATTGGTGGTGCATTGTCGTGGTAAGAAAAGATTAATACTTCTTACAGCACCTATGTAAATGTGATGTTGACCGCGATGGTGACCCAGCTACCAACATCATCAAATAAAAAGAGTTAGTTTTTATGAGCGCGCTTATCTTAAGATCTACCAATCTAGTTTCAAAGTATATTTTTGCATTGCATATTTATTGAGAATAATTACCCACACACACTGCTTTATCCCCGTTATGTTGCACGTATTTACTCATACAAAAACAGGTTAAGTTTAAATGCCATTAATTGGTATATTGTTTTATATGCAGTTATTTTCTTTCTATAAGATGGCTTTAATCACTTTAATTCAGGTTGTCCAGTCCGCCTACCGAATATGATTAAAAAAAACTTAAACTAAAAATTCAAAAGGAACTAAGGTATTTCTAAAGCTGCTTTTCCCGTTATTCTTTTTAGCTCCTCTAATTTGCCATCAATATGGTTATTAATTAATAAAATAGTATACCCATAATGGAATAAAAGCGAATTTATGTTCTTGTCCTCTTCTTAGTTCCAGACAAACCGTCGCTTATTCCATTGCTCATCAAACTGGTTAATGGAGCTTTTCCCTAATTCTATTACAACCAGCGAGTCGAAATTTCGCGTCAACCGGTTTTGAAACTGCTTGAAAGATCAAAGGATAATTGATGCGCCTAACAGATTCGAGTTCAAGTTTTCGATTTATTATCATAGGTTTAATAATAATAAAAAATGAGGATTAATTTATTCGTACAAATTACTTAGTTATTATATTATTACTCCTATTATTGTCTAGTTTTAGTCCACAGCTTCACTCGCGCGTGAAGAGGGGGACGACTGTAAGATACTCTTTATCCTTTTCTGATGAAGAATTTCACGATGATCGGTCGAGTAGTTACCACGTGAAAGAAACAAACCAATAATCAAAGTCGCTTTTACGTTTATATAATACTATATATAAAATTAAAAGCGATATAATTAGTTAGGATTTTATCTCTACAGAATTTTGGTCCGTGGCATTTTATAAGTTTTTGTATTGCATTACATGATATACATACAGATATCTCGACTTATGATCACATACATAATATCATCTAACATCATTCGTATATCCTTTTATAAATTTTGTCTTTTAATAAAAATATAGATTACGCGGTACAGGATCCGCAGCTGTCAATGATCCGCGTAGTATCATTAAGTATCCAAAACTCTCGGTTCCAGTTACGCGAATCTAACTAGTCTTGTACAATACATTTCCTTTCGACATCGTTAAAACTGGCATCCGACGTATAACCTTTCAATATAACTTGTGACAGAGTTTATAAGAGCTGTATTTGAGTAGATCGCTTTGACTTTACGAATTAATCACAATATATTAAAAGGAAAGTTACAATTAGTACAAAATACTTTAAGACTTGTAATAGTTCTAGTTTATTGTGTGTACTTTATGTGGAATGTTACTTTATCTTTTAAATGGGACATGATTCTTTATAAATTGTTAACAAAATTAAAAATGTGTATAACTTATAATTTATCAAATAGAGAAGCGGTAAAATTATTTATTGCAATTTAATTTAGCTTCGAACAATATGAAGGGTCATTCTATAAACAAATGTTTCTCTTGATTTCATTGTATTCTATTTCCCTACGTGCTTAACTCTTTTTTTATAAAAGTTGAAATAATCAGTTAAGTTAGTTTTTATATACTACTATACTGTTAGCTGCTTATTAATATTTATTTGAAAAATTATGGCTTAATAATGGTAACAAAAATTATTGTAAGATTTTCTTGTTCAATATCAATCTGCTTATCTCGGCTATTAGCCAAATTGGTTTCTTTATTATAAACACCTAACATTAGATAAAAAAAATTACCATGTACCAATAGCCGTAACAATGCCTAAACGCATGCTGTATTGTCGCTACAGAATGTGCCTATACTACGATATCATATTCAGAAATCAAAACTTTTTTTATGATAGAACTGTATCATGACACAAACAGACATTCCTTCAAAGAAAACTACAGAACAATACAATAACAAAATAAATTTAATAATCAAATGCGTAAATTACACGCAATTTCCAATTTTAAATTAAACAGCGATAATCTGAGAATATTAAATTGCAAAGAATATTAAGAATTCATTAAATAATTTACTATCATTGCTCAAATATTAGTTGGGTAATTAATATCAAAATGAGGTTCAGTGGGGGCTGCAGTGGGAATCTATTAATTTGGCCGTAAAGCGTGGCCGTTAGAGGCGAGTCGCCAATTATTCAGTCCCCTCGGTAATTAAATCCTATGATGTTCGCCAATCTTAGACAGACGCCGTTTACGATACTCGAATTTCATTACCCGTAAAAAGATAGAAATACTGAGAAACGACTTTTCAAACCACATAAATTGAATTTAATTCATCTAACTAAAAACAGAGGAATAAGATTTTTACAATAATAGAGGTATTTAATTCAAAATGAAAGTCAGGTAGATCTAAAATAATTTATTTTGTATTCCTTTTTATAAAACAATAGCTTATAATCTAGCTTATTCATATATTTTACAATAAACATACCTATATAATTGGGATCTGTCTACGAAAACATATTTTATTTACAATAAACATTTTTAAATTTTTACAGTATTTTTAAAAATCAAAAATAATTTGAAATAATAAATTTAAATTTGGATTTGAAATTGTTACACACGAGTTAAGGACAGGTCATTGTTTTAAAAAATAACATAATTAGCGTCGTTTTAACAAACTGGCACTAATTATGTTCGTAGAAGTGGCAACAAAACAACAAAAATGAACAGAGAAGAAAAAAATCTGTTTAAAGAATGTTCTAGATAGAAACAGGTTATGGATGAATGATGATTATTGATGAATTATTCCATATACTTATTGATGTTAAAATTATGTTTTCATCCAGTTCTTGGCATTAGTATGTCAGGGCTATTGTAATAAGTTATTATTATAATAGATTAATTATATTTTAGTCAATGTCACTAACATTGACAAAATGGAAAAAATATATGATTAATGTAACAACGGCTGTCAACATATACAACCTCAACTAGTGTGCAAAAAAGTAATATTATGTAACTTAATTTTTTTTTTATATTTGATGACATATTACTCAAAATACATTTACCAACAAATTATTCCGTTTTGTGTTTATGAAAATGGAAATACCTCATTTTCATCCGATAGATCTACCAATCAAATTAACCATATAAAAAAATTAAGTGATTTTTGTAGCGGGAACAATTTTCTTAATAATTTATTTATTTTATTAGAAATAATTTAATACTGGCGATTTTTCTATTAGTTGAACGTTATTGCTTTATTTTCATCTTACTAAGTGTCGTACTTATCAACTAAGCAATTTTACTTTACACAATGCACAAAAATATTACTCAATATCTTATTATTTTATTAATAATTTTAATAGTCTATAAGCATGCTTCACAAGGCACTATTCTAGCGAGATTACCTATTAATAACAAAACAATTTCTATTAAATTCGGTTTAAAACTCCGAAATGGGCCTAAAATTACATTTTACGGCAACAAATCAACACTGTATTTGAACACAAAGGACCAAATTAAAACATGTAACTACGATTTCAGAATAACATCTAACACGCAACTTTGTAAACTTCTGTTAACATAAATATAACTACATAAATGCTGTCGCAATCCAAGGCATTCCCGGACATTGTATAAATAAGCTTTTAATATAAATATTATTATATATTTACCCTCTAACCTAAATTGGCGTTTATATTGATTTTTGCTATAGAAAAAACTCTGAATGGACGTGAGAGAAGGTGAACTTATTAATTTATAACTTATACCTTATATATATTTAATAAAAAGATATTTATTGGTCTTCAAAAAACCAAAACAAACAAGAAATAAACAAATATATTAAAACATATATGGTTTAATAAACACCAATTACATTATACGTTACTTCTTACTCATTTCATTTACAGAGACGTAAACGCAAACTGATATCACAGCATTTGAATTTCATGGATAATTTCCATTCTCAATATTATATTTACAGACAAATTCCAATATGGAGGTGAACTTTAAGATAATACTTAATTACAAACGGATAACATAAAGAAAAGCTTAAATTGCTACGTTTATTACTCAGTCGCTTTCATCAACAATTTGATTATTATCAATTTTCATTTGTAACACAAACTATCCGATATTATGATACTGCCAAATCTCAGAGACGAATTAGATAGTTGCAAACCGAGTCAAACAAATGTCAGTCATCGATCAAGAAACGCAGTGTGCGTAACAGCCGACATATCTATTTTCGCAGATCATTCCTTTACCAAATTATATTTCCCCTCGCTCTCATTCTATAACGTTACAGACATGTATGTAGTTGTAACTCATGCTAGCTTCATCATTCATGCTCTGTCAATCACTACGCAAACAGTATTGTAATAATCATACACCGAATTGCAAGTTCAATAGATTTTTATGAACTAATAACTTCAATTCATACGGATTTAGTTACAATTACAATTTCTTCTTTTCTAAAAATAAGACATAATTGTTACTATATTTTGAAATAAATTAAAAACATATTTAAATTTGTTATTCACTGTTACTTACAAAATCGTATAAATTATATTTTATAACAATTGCTATGGATGGTTTTCAAGAAGTATGTTATATGAAAGGTAATAATTTCGCTATCGTAAAAAGAGAAATAGGATCGACATAATATCGGATAGCTAATGCCGACGTCGCTCAATGCAATCACTCATTAATCTAGTGAACTGTGCCCTATCACCGCAGTGAGGCCACGATCTCGTTGCTCATGCTGTTTTGCTGGCTCGATGAATTCATGTTTTTGGAACATTGCTGTAAGTTTATAGATTAAAATAATTCGAAAGTCTTGTCAAGTATTTTCAATTGAATTTTCAAAACAATAATCTGTGTTACATTGATGTGTTTTTATTATAAAAACTGTATAATCAAGGTTGAATAAAATCTATTTTATGTACATTATTTCGATTTCATTTTGTCCTTCCAATGATTGTAGGAAAATTGTCAATCGATTAGTTAATAATATAGCTTTACATTATATGTATAATTACAGGTTATTTTAAAATCAATGTGTAAAAAAATGAGGTCGTCGAGCTACACTTAAAAGTTTCTTGAAAATAATATATTATTCATTGTATTATCGGACGCTTCAATTAAATCGTTATCGTTACGTAAATCACCGATTTTAATAAAAACTGCAAATTTGTTATTACTTACCATTTGTCGTGATTCCCACGCCTTCATAGCACTCTTGTATTTTTCAAATTCGTGACACCAGTCGGAATACACCTGCCTGTATTCCTGGGACTTATTAGGTTGTGTGCATCTATAATGTGTTAAGTTTTGTTATTATATCATATATAATCAAAAATATTTATTATCTGCCACGCCTTTGATTGCGGCAGTTCTATTATTTTTTATTAAAGTTATAAAGGTTTTTCACCAAATCAAAAACCAGTATTTTTTGCCAAAACCTATATACTATGGATAGTAGACGTGGTACTACAAGTCGTTAAAAAATTCTATACTAAAAATTAAACTTATTAATCACCCGCCATACTAAGAAAACTTGTGTAGGGTTACACAAGGATTTGTCTTCTTCTTTCCAATGTCAAATTACAAAACAATTATAGTTCACCAAGAATAACTGACAACGAGAACAAAATAAATGTCTAAAAGGCTAATTACTAAATCAGTATTCTTTTCCAAGGACAGGCTTTGGTAACGGAACATCTCATTTTGAAAGATTAAGTAGCTACAAGATGTACGGACATTAATAAATAAACAAGCCACGTAAAAAAGTTATTCATACATAATTTTTTTTAGTGAAGAAGGTTTTTTGGTTTATAGTAAATATAAAGTAATGTTAAAAATAAACGTATAAAATGCTTATATGTTACCTATGAATATCAATGTCCAAATTATAAGATGCAATAAGAGTAGGTCCGAAATAACACTCGTATCGACCACGATCGGACTCAACAACGGACAACAATACTAAGCCACGCTCAGATGTCTGTAGCACTCGCTCCCAACTAAAAGGAATTAAATACAATAATCTTTTGTAATATATAATAAATATAAAAATATTTTATAAATATTTCATAAACTACAATAGGATAATTTGAAAGTAATATGATTTAAAAATGATATAAATGAAAAACGACTCACTTATAACTGATTTTGTAACGACCTCTTTCCCGGGAGTGGTGGTACCATGCGACATTCTGATCTTTTAGCGCTTCTGGCGTTTTTCCAAAAGCAGCCAGGTGTACGCTTTGGCCGTATCCCGCTCGAACGGTTTTGAGAGGAGCGCTAGCTTCGCAGATTGATGGCGTCGAATTAGTAGCGTCGTGGAGGAGGCCAGGCGTGTACGGACGACACGCTCCGACTTCTTTGTCCCATCCGCAATATGGGTCGAGGACACAACGCACGCAGCTGTCGTAGCTAGTTCCATTCAAACATAAAACACTTCAAATGTAGTTCGTGCATATATATGCATATTATGTCATAATACACTTTATTGTTATAAGTACTGGCAAATACTACCTATAATAATATCGAGTACTGTTAAGTAATTACCTATTTACTATTGATTCCAACAGACGAGTCGAATATATATTTTAATAAGTTAACATTAAGTAAAGTTAAATTTATTAAAATATAATTTTTGAATTTATTATACTTATTAAACATAACATTCAACGTTGCTCACCGATGCGTACACGCACGCAATGGCAACTGTCGTATTCGGTTGTCAGTCGCGAGGTAAAGTGCGTGTATTTGTCGTGACAGTGCAAGTGCGCGCACCGGCTCGTCACCCGCAGCACGCCATATATCTGCCACTCGGGATCCACCACCAGTCCATTGCACTATTTTATATACTTCACCTTGACCTAGTATAACAAAGTAACCAATTTACTTAACACGACTTGAAAAATAAATGTATTGAAATTATATCAATATATTAACGCATCCCGGCATCAAATTGCACATATACAATTAAGGTAATATGATATGAGTAACTAAATCCATTTTAAATAAATATTCATTCATATATTAAAACATCGGGATTTACAATTCTCACTTGTAAAGCATTTTTATAATTATTTCTAACGGTTAAAGATAGAGTATTCGGTTTAATATATAAGAAAGTTTTCAGTCAATTGAATTTTGAATTAAGGCTACTTGATAGAAAAATAAAATGAATAAAATTTATGAAAATTTTAAACTCAAGATCACCAGATCTACATGTGAGAGAAGAAAAAGGTTTAAACTTTGATAACGCGCCGCTCATATTTAGCCTTGAAATGTTAGTATTATCACATCCATTGAAGCTTCACTTAAAAAAAGTACATGTAGCTGCATGAGTTAAAATAACAATTAATTGCTACACTTACTTGTTCCAGCGTAGAAGACAGTATATGTAATATCATCCCCCAGCATGTCTACAAACTGTCTGTCTACTACAAGAGTTGTGAGTACAAGGTCTCGTTTGTAAAAAGCAGGTGTATCTCCTTCGTGTCTCACTGCAGAATCCATAAGCGGATGAGACCTACAAAGAATTCGTATTTCTATATTCTATGTTAGGATGTGTGTTTTTAAACATTTTTTTTTAATCATAATAGCTATTACACTAAAATCTCAAACGTATAGTAAGCTAAAACACGATAAATAAGCTTTAGGTTCTCTTATTCTAGTTATATTTAAATTATGTTCATAAGATTTGGATCGTATTAAATAGTATAAATATACGATATTTAATCATTTAATTTACGTTACGTTAGCAGGAGATTCATTTATTAAAATATCGGTGTATTATCCGTTTAATACACAGCAATTTATTACAGAACAGCCCCAAAATAAACAAAATATTACATTATTTAATCCTGGCATTTAACAACTTTAAAATATTTAAATAATAAAGCGAGCATGTGCGACTTAAAAAAAAAAAAAAGTAAAAAAAAAAAAGTAAAGTAGTTTGTTTTGCGTTTGTAACGTTACATATAGAAAATTTATTTGTATCGATTTTTCAATAATACATATTAACGTAATAAATAATATCAAGATAAACGTTTTATACAACAGAAACGCATTTGCCAATATAGCTTTAATGACTAAGAAATCAATTAAGAACGTTAAGCAATTGGGTCAAGTTACTTTGAATCATTAGTAGTAACCCGTAACAGGCTCAGCGGCGATAAATAAATTATAATACAAAAGCGATAATAAATCAGATGTAATTTCGCTCCACGATCAATTAGGATGTAGGACTGTAGACGGTAGGTAGGTGTGTGACCCAATTAAGGGAACACACGCGTCGCGAAACTAATGTGAGGTCTAACCTTCTGGAGATTAGTCTTAAGGGAACAAAACCAAACAATCTGATTTTCTATTAACCTTATTCCCTTTATATTAGATTTTGTGAAGGTTGCTTTTCGTTTGATTTAATGGTTAACTATTTATCAGAAACTGTCTTCTAATAAAACTACGAGTATTTGCAGTGATAGAAAAATATTGTAAGAAAAGTTTTATTCTTGAATATTTTTTTAATAAATAATTATTTGACTATGGATGATTTCATAAGATTATTATTTGTCTAATAAGAAATTTCGTCGCATGGTTGAGTTTTAATCTCTATGCTATATTAAATCATAATGTTTGCGTTACTGTCTTGTTTATATGAGGACGGCGCTGCATAAAAAGGAATTTCCGCACTTTTACGACCGGGTTATGTTTAATTCACCTTCACTATACGTGGGTAGTTGAAGCGCTTACGTGCTCGATTGATAGATACGCTTAACGAAAATTCCCTTAGTCGGCGTTGACACTCATAGTTTGAGAAGGAGTGGCTCTATTCCAATTTGTCGGAACCACACCTCATACGGTGACTATATTAAACTTTATGTCAAAAAAACTTAAAATATAATGTTATTGATCACCTAATAAAATTTAACACGTTATCTGGAAGAGCCTCAGTGCTGTTTACACATGTTCCGGGCCTGGGCTCAGGAACTCGCGCTCTGAGTACAGGTAGCCATGCCGAGCTTGATGTTGCCTAAATAAAAAAATAAAAAAAATTACTATAAAAAAAATCATCAAAAGTAACAGTATTATTGTATAATATTTTATGGAAATATTTAAGAATAAATCTCATGTCAAAATAATATATATGTACATAAAGTGCGTTTTGTAATAAAAAGGATAATAGCACGAACTTGTTCCTTGAATCGTCCAGCAAAAGCTTCTTGAATGTCTTCCATAGTATACGTACAAATTGCAGAGCCGATTAAACCGTCACTAGCGCCCGTCGTGAATGCAGCGTAAAACCGACTCGGGTCGCCCGGCATCTGATATACACTCTCTATTTTGTAACAAAAAAATATAAAAATCTTATTCACTTTATGGCCTCCGTTTCCAGATATAAAATTACTTTAATTCGGTTCTTTAATTAAAGCCATTTTTCATATTAAACTAAAAGCTTTTAAAAGGGAATGTTCTTACTTTAAAGCAATGAAAAACTCGTAAATTTAAGGCTACGTATAAAGTACTCTTAAGAAACCTTTTACAGCTGTGTTTAGAAATCCAATTTAAAACAATGAACTTGTGTGCTTCAACTTCGGTAAATACATTTAAGCTTCCTATGATACAACACAATCGTTCGTGTATAGAGCTAGTTGACTTACGTATTTCATCAAAATAGAACGGGAATTCTCCTGGTATGCTGCAATTAAGCCTGGCTTTCAAATAAGTAGCCCAATTTTGGCTCAGTATGTGCTTGCCGCCAGTATCTTGTTTACATACTCTAGCTACTCGAGAGTACACTGCTTTCCCACAGTTCATGAACTCCACGGCAGTTTCCCGAAAAAAGAATAGAACATACTCGCCAACGTCGAAAGAACCCACAAAATTGGTTTCTAGAACAGATTGAAAATAAAACTTACACTCGTAAAACAGATTTCTTTTGATTAGAAAATAACTTTTCATATGCATACGATCTCATATATAAAATATCACTACAAATCGAAATATATACAAGTAAATTTCGGCTTATACATTATTATATCCATAATAAATAATAGCACTTACTATCCAACCATTTGGAGTCATACTTCAACGTCCGTTTGAAGTTAAACCTTTTTTGTCCTGTACGAAAATCAAATAAGTCGTTTCGGAAAATAACCGGGTCTGCTTTAGTGAACTCGGCATTGGTGCCTGCGTAGAGAGCTGGCAGGCCGCCGGGGTTGCCCCGCGTGACCCACACCGCCGTACTATTATCCGCCGGGTCATATGGACACTTTGCTACGCCAAGCCCCACGCCTGGCACGTACTCGTGCCGCGGGAGATGTGTGAGGTTTAGCTAAATAGAATAAAACGTAGCATTTATTCCGCTATCATGTATATAACTTATTCGTATATTTACGCTATAATTACGGAGAACTCGCACATAACTCTATACAAACACAAATTAAATTAATAGAAATAGTAATTATGCTATAAAATTTGGCCCCTTTATGAGGTAGACCTGGGAATTAATTATTCTGGACTTTATTCTCGATTTTTTCTTTAAACACAGTTCATATAAATTATTATACTTTATCTTAATAACAAAGTTTTTAAAAGTAATAGTAAACCTTTCAAGTAAATACATTAATAGGTATTCTTTTTTATTTAATTATTTTATTTTGTAATAAAACAAATATTTTAATAAAAAATAAATTTAAACAATTAGTCAATTTCATTTAAGAAAAAGTTGGCAACTTAACAGTCTTCACAGTTATATCTATTAATTATGATGATCTTTTGTAGGGGATGCAGAATGATTTGTAAAAGAACAGGTGTTTTAAAATAACATCTCCGATAAGCACTAACATACGAACGCAGGGGTATAAAAGTTGTTGAGGTAATTTTAGGGATTAACTCACGTAGACCACCCAGTCCTTAGGGCTGTGTGCGTTAGTGCCACACACATAGAGACGCTCCCCGTCACCGAGCGGCTGCAGCACTCGGATGTGGTTTCTGCACTCAAACGGCTCTGATTTGCCTTTGCTTACACATCGAGCGACGTTACTTGCTTCTAACAGCAACGCATCTCTCTGCAATATAATCAGTATGTATCACTAATTTTCCTACATAGAGAATATTCTAGAGGATGCATTAAAATGGGTGGGAAATCATGAACGATTAAACTTAAACATGTTTACTCTTTAATCCTAAATATAACCTTATTTAGTATTAAAACATCACAACAAATTTAAAAAACAACAAAATTGATTAGGTATATTCAACAATAATGAAATCATTAATTATTGTAATGATGTTTAAATTTTATACCGTAGTCAACAAATAGTAATTAGTACTAACCTCACAGTGCGACTGACTTATATCAGTCATATTAAGCTTAAATATTCGATCCCTGTAAGAAAACAGTATAAAGTTTATTTATAGTATTAATTTAAAGTAATTAACATGAAATTTCCATTAAAATAATAATGATTACAAAACTGCAATTTATGCATGAGAACCAAAACAAGGTACAAAAAGGATGACGAAAATTACTGATAATTGCCACTCTTGTCTTGCCTCATTTCTTCGTAATGATGAATAATTACCATTGCCGCGACTCAGTATGTAAATGATTCATCGTTTAATATTTTAATTTTTAAAACTTTACAAAAAAGGTCTGATATATTTTTATTTTAGGTAGGCCAACAGACAATGAGCTACCTACGTACGTAGAAAATAGCACTGTATGAAGTATATTACTTCTTACTGCAGCTAACTAAGGGATCTAAATATACGGCTTATTACCGTTTAATAGTGGAATACATAGTAAATGGGTAGTGACAACAAAGACGGGCCTCAGTATTACATTATTAAACAAATGTAAACCTAATATATTAATACATTCAGTATGGACGTTGAAAGTTTTAATTAAAAATAGGTTTAGCGACCCTCAAACTTATTTGAAGGACATTAAATATTAAATATTTTAAAGGGTCACACGTGATGAGACTGTAAAAGGTATTTTTGCATATTAAATATTTTAGGATAGATATGTGCGTGTAAAATAAACATTGCGGGCATTAATAATAAAAACCTAATTTAGATTTTTTTCTTTTGTCATATGCGTGAATCGCAAAGTAAACTTTAATGTGAGCTTTATATATTTTGGGAAACAATCCCAACCCAGAAAGCCATATGATTGGAATCATAGTAATTCTAGTATAAAATGTATAATAAAATTCTTGGAATTCGTTGAAATACTATGTTGTTCAATGGTTATGCTACTAAATAGAGTTGATTAAAAAATTATTCATAAACTCTTGTGTTTATAATAACGGTCGAATGCATAATACGAACTAGTATTTTATTACAAAATTCTGCACAAATTCATTTCATTCATTCATTCATACACATTTACATGCTAAAAATGCTTAGATTGATCATTGAATATTTTGCTTGATTGAATATATTGCTGCAGAAAACTTTAATTGAAACTCACGATTGCTAGTATTTATTCCGATAGTTGTGTTTTAATAAACAATCCACAAAAAATCAGTTGAGGTTCGGGACTTTCTGTAGAGCTATACATACATTTAGTCGTTTAGTGCCTCAGGTGAGGCTGTAGCTTAGCTAGCAATTCCGCTAGGAGTTACGCTCGATTCGTGTTATCTCAGAAATGTTTAGGACCTTAAATATTAGATGCTATTTTTTTTGTCTAAACAGAATATTGATTTTCATTTAACTTTTAAAATATTACATATAATATCTACGTAAAGATGTAATATATATATTTTTTTATTTAATAAATTTTGTTCACCCTACTTTATTTTTTTAGTATCTTAGGTAACTTAATAAATAAAATAATTGATACGAAGATGATCATGGAAAATATTACTTAAATTATCTATAGTTTGCATTATAAATGAAGCTGGATATAGTGCATGTTTGAGTGCGTTAATCTCAAAAACAGCCGTCAGAGCTTCGCGCTAAGATCCAATGAAACGGAAAGTGACCAAAATTGCTCACCAAATTTGACAAACTGTAGGCATGTACATACTTATCATATTATCAATGATACAAGCAAACTTAATTTAAAATAATAAATACATTTTAAAATCGCATGACATATTCAGACATATATTTAAATATATTATAATTGGTTCACTTACATAGCACCGACATAAAGCGTATTTCTTTCTTCAACCAGATATAGAGTACGATAAAAAAGATTGCCACAAGAGAACTCCCGTATGTGATCTGAAAAATAAATATGATATAATAATAAAATAATAACTGTACACTTTAGATCGTAATTTAGTAGTAGTAGATTTATACGAGTAGATGTAGGTATGTCACATATAATTGTTAGTACCGTTAGTATATAATAAACTAGTTGTCGTCCGTGGTTTCGTTCGCATTTATAGATTGGTTCAAGCTTTCATTACAATGGCTTGGCCGTGAAGGAGTAACAGATTCTATTATAAACTAACTGTCCTATCTTTTTAACGGTTACAAATATAAATTTATTATTTTCCCACTAAGGGTATGATAAACTTGATAAAAGGCAACAATAATTTATATCAATAACATCAATTTCAGTAAATACTATTACAATGGTATATCACGTCAATCTAGTAAATCATATTATTGTAAAAATTGATCTGCTTGATGGATAAGGAATCTAATCCACAACGCTAGTCAAGCGTATATTGAATTATATATGAAGATGAACCGATAGTATTTAGTATAAGTATATTTCAAGAATCTGTTGCATGAATTTATTTAAAGTGGATGGAATAATAGCCATGATAAAAACTTCACCAAACACCAAATCGATCGGGAAAACTAAAATAAGTCATTAATTACGACAAGTAGAGATGATGAGTTCATCGACCTTGAAAAGTAAACAGCTATTAAATTATTATGTGATAAGTCCGTTTACATAAAAAGCACAAACGTATTACAATAATACAATACATTTATGATAATAGTACGATAAATATTTCGCACGAAACTCCACTAAAATACCGGGTAGTCGCAATTTCAACAGCTAATTATAAGCCGCCTACAATAGCAGCCGATTATTGGCAGGACTACACGCGACGTCTCGTGACTCTGCGCGGCTTCGTTTCGTTTTACAGAAACCACTACTCAAATATATTAAACTGACTAATACCGTATCCTTTTAAAACTTTCAGTCGTTTATTATTATCAGTGTTTATATGAAATTGTATTTGCCGGTGATTTTCAAAATAATGTATTTGTAATCATCCTTATATCATGCTGATTTTGCTTTTATTATATAAAATATACTTTACACATAATGGACGCTTTACAAAAAGAGTTTTATTTTTATGAAATAAAGATTTAAAAAGACTGCGGTATTATTGCAGCAAAGCGTGTAAATGAGAACTTATGCCCGTCATACTCTAACAGAAAAGTGGGCACTCTCCCAAATAGTTTTAAAAACTATTATTTCAATTTGACTGGATTACCATACTAGTTTATAAATGTTGAACTTAAACTCCTTTTTATATTATTTTTAACGTTCATCTTATGGTAACATTACGTTCAATTAGATTGAATACTAGGCGATTTCTGCTCTAATAAAGCCATTGTTTGAGTATCTAACGAACTGTATACAACAATTTAGCAAGCAGAAATCGGCACGTGCCGTGTATAACGCTTCTAATAAAATCATATAACTCCAGCCCTATAAACCTTGAGGTCCGAACTAATTTGTCAGGAAATGTGGCCGTTTGTGCGACATTTCGGTTACATAAACTGAGGCCTAATGCTGTGTATTCTTGTAACTATTCGTACGTAAACGTGACTATATAAACAATACGTTTATGATTATTTAGTAAATAGATTTACGTAACTAATTATAATTATCCCTTTTAACTAATAGTTTTATATTTTAAATGTCTTTCAAAGATGTTTATGTGTCGTATAATTCAAGTTTTAGTTAATCGAAATATGCATTATTCAAAGCTTATAGAATATAAGTAAATAAATATAATATACTTCTGAAACGTAATTTTACAAGATAATGTTAAAAAAGATAAAACCGGTTCGGAATATTTATTATACTGAGAAATCTCAAAATTAAATACAATTATAGTAATTTACCCAATGACATCTAAATATTTTTCATAATTCACACGAAGACATCGATGGCCAATTGCAGTGTAAATGAATTTAAAGCGAACAAGCAATATGATGTCGGTTAAAATGTAAATCTATAATAATGATGTGAAGTTCGCGCGACGCTAGCTGACGACCGCATTATGCAGATAACATCGGCCGATTAAATACCGCAACAAGTCTGCCGGAGCTGAATGTTTGTGTGGAAAATGCGCCGTTTTAAAATTATTCTCGTATATTTATTACGAGCCGTGTATGTGCATAGAGTACAAAAACTTTTTTTATTATATTTCAAAATATATTTAAAAAAAATAATCATAGTCCGTTCATTTATTTTTAATAATAATGTAACTAGAAATAATATGTTGTATACACATTATACATCCAATTCATCTAAATGTATGAAGTAAAAAATTTAAGAAAATTTAAACAACAATTTTAGCACGACACATTACAAAGAAATTGTAATATTTTTAGACCTGCAAAATTAATTAAGTTTAGAGATTATGAAGAAATTGATAGAGGCTCAATCACCTTTCAAAAAGGAATACAAAAATACTAAGTATTGCCGCTTGGAAGTAGAATATATGATGATTAGATGAGTGGTACCTACCCAGGCGGGCTTGCACAAAACTCTACCACCATGTGAATCCATTTTATTCACAAATAAAGTCAACTCGTGACCGAGACAGGCTCTATCTCTGTCGAAATTTCGAGAAAAGCACAAGTATATATGTATATATAAAGGACCTACCTAGCAAAACTGCACGTGTGCCGAATACCTACCAACTAACAACTTCCGTTTTGCATCATATTCATATTACTTTATCAGTACCTAAATCATATTTATTTTGAGACACACGATTAACTCGCTCAAATCAAATCATAAAAATATCAATATAAAAAACTTATCAAGAACTGATTCAAATAAAAATAGAGAATTAAACATATATAAAAATTTAAGCATTTTGAAATAAATGATATTATGGCTTTTATTTACAATACTTGAATCTTTTGAATGGGAGCAGTGAACAATAGCGACAAGTGCTTTCCAGTTCAACTGGAATGTCTGAACATTCCAAAACGACAATGTGAATGTTAGTCAACGTTATACTTGCTGCACATGCGGCAGCTGTTTTTAAAACCTTATTTGTTTTATTTTATTCGGTCGCATTGCCTCGCCACAATTCGGAATTCGAGTCAATTAACAATTTTATTTATTTACATTTAATATATTTTTACACAAATGTTACATTATATACATATTATAAAGTCCGACCATGAGTTGATCTGTATTTATGTACGTGCTAATTTCAGAAACTATTGTATGCATTTTCGATTTCCACCAATAAATACTTAAATTATTTGGAAGGGAAGTTTAGATAAAGGCTTTTAAATATTTTGCGAGAAACTTTAATGGGAAAATCTGGCATCCGAAGAATTCCCATAGTTAAAGTTATATGAAATGATGTACTTATAATGAAATTGTGTCTCTCAAACAGGTCTATTATAGTCATCGACCATTAATAATAATTCGCGTCAGATCATTTAGTTGTATACTTTTTGCTACCCGTGTGAAGCGAGGATAGGTCGCTAGCATAATTACAATTACAAGATATGTCTTCTACGTTAGTGAGAATTCCTGCATTTGGTATATTGTGAGAGCTTACAGTTCATCTAGTTCAAAAATGTAAGAAAAATAAAACTGAAACACCGGCTTCCCGGTGTATTGGTTCTTTATATAATTTTGCAAAGGCCATTCTGCTATCAAATAAGAATAGTATTAAAACTTGAATAAATTTGATTTAAAGATTTCGCCTTCATAAAAGAAAGTAAAAGTAAGCGGGCGTATTTGCATGAGTCTTAAGTCGGTCGGCAAGTTACAGAGGGAATTCTCTGTATACTTAAAAGAACAATGTCTGCCAAACGTTTAGCTAGCTAGCGTTTGGTCTAAAAAATATTCAGACTTGTCAAATTGTAGACATTTAAAATTTACTTCAGTTAATTTTAATACTTAATGTCATCGGTATATATATTAATATGCGCAGCAATATAATTAAATTAAGATTAAGTTAGCTTTTAATAGAACAGAGTGAAATTATTTATTTTTATTGAAACGTGTGTCACTCTGCACAGGGATAACGTAACAGTATTAGGGGTATTTGCTACGTATTGCATTTCCAATGTGCTTTTGCTTATTATAAAATAGCATTAATACTACTAGCCCACTCTTATGAAAGCACAATAATAAAAACCATTGTTATTTGGAAGTAAAATAGCTAGCTCGCAAGCACTATCCACCCAGCGTACCTGAGCCATGACATCAGTAAAAAAATAATTGACCTAAATGAAAAATAACAACGATCAAGTCTCTCAATTATTGAATACAATGTGCATTTTCAATAAAGAATAAAAAAAAAATCGAAAAAAATAAATAATCCCAAACAAAACACAGGGAATAAAGGATAACCCGGAAATTACCGTCACTGGCTTTTCACTGTGGAAATATATTTTCAGTGGTCTTTTATTTGTTTTCGTGCAACCGCAGATAGGTCAGGAGATACCGGAGTTTCTTCACGTAAATCTAACCGAGTGGCCGCTGCCCCATAGATAGAAACTGCGGACTGCGGAGCGGAACTGTTCTGTGGTACGTTTTTCCTTTTTACAGCGCTCACGTTGATTTATTGCGACCAGACATTTGCGTCTTTTTAACGAGTCGCTCAGTACGCGTATCTTTATTTTAAACTTAGTGTAAGTGCTTCCAATAAATAACGTTTACAATCCTTTTGTATAAAAATATTGGCGTCACTAGATTTTATTTTTCTTATCGTTATGTTTGCTTATTCAAGTAATACCGTATAAGGTATATATTATCGTATAAGGTTTATATTACTTTATTTTAAGTATGGAAGTTTTACTGATTGATGACCAAAGTAGTTTTAGATGTTTTTTTGTAAAGAGATATAATTAATTTTGTTTACATTTTCTATAAAACTTTAAAGCCGGGAGAGATTATTCAACGCTTTTCTAACACACTGCTTAATACAGATACAATAAAAAATTTACTACTAAAAGCAAAATTTATACAGAAATATGCGATAACGATATCTTTGTTCCAAAAATAATTTATACTTTTTAATTATAATCATGAACGTAAATTTTATCTGTAGGCATTTATTTTTGATAGTAAGAGACACTACACTATCTCAAAACATTATAAAATAGTACTTACGTATATTTGGTTGTAAAAATCTGTTTTTTCAATTTACAAATTTGATAAGACTGTCTGTGTAGGTACGATATTAAATACAACTATCCTTAACATCAACGTCACAACGTTGCCGATTTTATTTTACAAAATAGTCTAACAATAATTATTATTATGATTGTGTCTTTTTCATTCTACGTAAATCATATAAACTTAGCGAAGTTTTATCTATTAACAAGATGTCTGCGCCGTTTAACTAATAGAATTTTTAATCAAGTTGCTTGCGGCGGCGCCATGGAACGAGTACACCAGATTAATGTAATTGGACGACGCCGTCACAAAGGCAAATTGTAATCCCCCTCTTTCATTATATATGTCCGTAACACGGTACCCAATGTGACTCTTTTATTCTTCCACTTTTAGACGAATAACATTTTATAACAAAATTCAGATTTTGTACCGAATCTATTATGAATAAACTTTACCGCGGCGCGATTGACCCGTTCGGTACTGATATCTGGCCAAAAGATACTCGAGAGCGGTCGCTGTCATAGCGTCAGAGCTTCCTCTTAAATCGGCCGATTGCGGCACAGTCGTTAGGAGAGCTCGAAGTGTCGGGACAATTAAGTTGAAGCGGCGATTGTGAACGGTGCCAAAGCGGATGTAGGTCACTAAACCGAGTGGGCCCGCACCGTTGAGGTACTGGAGTCGACGTGGAACAGTTCGGACGACCTCCGCCCTGTCCACTTGGCAGAGCTCTCGCTAATCATCACATGTAAATGTCTGTCATACAGCCATAACGTGGCTTGCCAAAGTTGCTCTTATGTTGTACATAAGCTACAAAACGTTTTCTTTGAACTGTACTAAGCTTTCAATGCTTTTACCGAAGTTTTGAAAACTCATATTTAAAAATGAGTTTAAAATTTGATTTCAATATTTTCGGTAGTATTACAATACTAAATACCTATATGCAAATAACTATGCTTTTTATAGGTGACGACACTTGACAAAATATTTATATGTACAGACGAATTGATTAATTAATAATAATAATAATAATAAGATTAATTAATACTGAAATTAAATTCAATACAGTTTAACATATATATTAATTTGACATTTACAAGTTAGACCTCTGTAACAAAGACCTGCTTCAGGACTTCAGTAATCGTAATTACAAAAAGGATTATGTTAAAAAATTTATAATGGTTAATTTATTATAATTATCAAAAAGGAAAACTGAAAGACCGAAAGTAAAATAAAATACAGCTGTACAAATCAAGCGCTTAATGCGAACTCAAAATTTAAAGTAGATTAAAGAAACTTAGAGCCCTTAAAATTCAATGTGGAATTTCATGCAAAATATATATTTTTTTTGTCATTTAAAAAAATAATTCTATTTATTATTGATACTATTAATAATATTAAGTTTCCTTCAACAAATTGAAGTATTACCTGTAATATATATGTAAAGTATATATTTGTTAATTTATAGTATTGCAGAATTTGAATAGAATAACATTACATATTCTTCGAAATTCATGTTGTAAAGTGAATTTAGTTTATAAAACATTGTTAATTTCATACAATACAGTATAAGCAATGTTATATGTAATTAGAATAGTTGCAGTACAAAATGTTATTTAGAGTCGGGTTGTGTAAGCTGCATCATAATGGATTTGGAAGATTTTTGGCCGGCATTATTTGTCCTAGGAATACTTTTTCTTTTGGTTGATATTTCAATTGGTTGATCGTTGATCGTGAACAAAAAATAACTATGTAAGTCCGTAACGTTCATGAGAACTAAAGTTCTTACTTAATAGTGAGCAAGTCTTAGCTCATACGAGAGTCACAAAATGAAATCAATTGGCTTTGTGGAAGTGTGAAGTATGTGGAATGACTTCATTTGATTGGTACATTGATTATTTTTGTATCGGTAGTCAAATTAGATTTTGTCTCGAGAATCAGAAAAACGTAAAAAAATATATTTGTTAACCTACATCATATATATATAATATCCTCTTTTAAATAAAATTAAAGATAATAGAAGTAATTATTCAAACCGAAAATTTGATTTCCAGAGTAAATTGACATGAATTACATATCTTTACTAAATGGGGTCGTATTTACAAACATTATATTATAGTTACGATATTTAAAAGGGTCCTGTTGATACAAGCAAACATAGGGGAGATAAAGAAGTTTACTTATATATAATATGACAGGAATCTGATAAGCGACAATAGGGAATAAACCGTTTTTTTATAATCCATGTCACGATTCCAAAAATATTATTAAGACATTACATGATTTATATATGTATGTACATACTTCGTCGTCATACATCTACAATTAGCACACTTGCTATTTCTATCAGCTTTATTGTTTTGGTTTTGTCGATGGCGTTTCGTTTATTAAAACGTAATGCCATCGACAAATTAAAATATTTGAAATCATTAAAAATAATACTCTACCATAATAGCAATTAAACGTAATAAAATAAATAATATTTCTTTAATAGTTCGTGTAGCTGTTGAGTTTCGTGAAATAAAAATTTGCCTTTATAAAATTGTAGTAAAATTAAATTGATAATTATCGTCTTTTTATTATAATTAATTAATGTTTTTTATAATAAATTTTGGAAAGTTTATTTATTATTATTTACAAGAGATAGTGTTACGGGTTCTTTATTACTTTACATATTTATAATTTGTGTGTTCTATTCTATGTTTGCGTATATGAGCTATATATTTTAATTAAACATATTCGACTCTATAATATATATATATATATATATATATATAATCAATAAATATGGCTTTTTATGTTAAATAACTTTTAGTTAGTACTCGTTGATTTTCATACTGGACACATAAATATTTTTATTTTATTAAATATATATTTTTTGACCAATGGAAACGAGTAACTACTGAGTTACATGCTGATTTTTTTCCTGTAGAATATACAATTGTGCAATTAGCAATTCGAACAAGTAATTTAAGTAATATATAAACGCGTGTGTGAATACGCGGCGTGTTTTGGGACGCACTGACACAGTACAACACAGGAGAAGAGCTTGCGTGACGCATTATTACATCTCGATGGTCAAAAAATAACACGAGATAATTTTTTTTTTTACCCGTTCGAAAACAGAACTGTTAGCTCGATTTTTCAATTTCAAAGATCACGATAATCCAAATAATATTCATAAATATTGATGTAAGTTTAATTATCTTCATGTTTGATTTAGTAAAATATTAAATTTGTAATATTCATTTTATGTTACATTGTCTTGTTTTCTGTTAAGCAAGATTGCAAATTTTGCACAGCGACGGTTGCCAATTCATGAAAAGGTAGTAATTAAAAGTTTTAATCTAAATGATTTGTTTTAATTATTATAATAAAAATAATCTATAAATTTTATTAACCAAAATAGCTTTCGATTTTTGTCTGTATCTCCGCTAACATCTTCTAAGCCACTCAACCGTTTGATGCTATTTTCATTAATAGAAAAAGGGACAAACAAGTAATGTTGTGTTATATAATTTAAAGGTTAGTGTTATTTTTTATTAATCTTTATTCAAAGAAATATGTTAGTAAGTAACATATTTATTTGAATGAATGAAAAGCTACCAACTCTGCTAATATAGAATAGGTGGCAGCTTTACATTTAATTCAACACTGTAACTTGACGATTCAAAAGTTGTTTTATGAGTTCAATTGAATAAAGAATATTCTGATTTGATTATACTTTACACTATATCAAATTCGAATGCACACCTGCAATGTAAACAAAAAACGCTAACAATAAAAAATATATTAGCATTTAAAATTATCCATATTTCTCATTGTTATATATAAATTTATTAAACGTTAAAAAATAAATAGACCTCTTAAAATTTTTAAATTAAGCGCTCCTCTCATTGTCTTTATCGTGCGCTGGTTATTATTTATACAATAGGATAATAATAACCGATGTACAATCAACTTTAAAGACTTAGATACAAAAGATGATAATATTATCTTTAGCTCCTTTTCTCCTTTCCTGACCTGTAGTTAATGGTAAAATTGAATAATAAAATGTATTATTTTAGTTATCTATACACTATAAAAGTTAATGATAGATAATTAAATATAAATTAAAAATATGACTATTATCAAGCGGACTTAGATCGATTTTTATATTATAAAATAACAAATGAACATAATTTCTAATATAATGATTTCTGTGCTTCATTCGAAATCGCTTATAATCTGAAAAATAGTAACTACTAAGTTTCTTGTAGGTTCTACTTTCCGATCTTATTCTTTCAACTAAAGTTTCTAATGAGAGTTAACTCGGGTAAAGTATATTATTTTGATTAATTATTACGATCTCGTTTAATGAAATATCTGTCAGTTTCTCGAATAAAAAATATACATTAAATATAATTCATAATAGTGATGGTACGTTCAATTGTATACTTTTTGTTTGAGGGACATTGTTTAAATACAATTAACGTAAAATGATTAATTAGTACTGTAATAGTGACGTCCTTCAAGTATCGATCAAATTTACGACATCCATCGTTACTAATACTATTAGCATAACTAACATAGGTAATTATATTCTCATAAACCGCTACAGGTATGTAAATGGGACGGCGATGAGTAACTTTTGTATTATGAAGTAACGATCCCCATTCTTTGTTCCACCTTACATGTATGCATACGTAATCGCAAAACTAGTTTTAGCATAATATCTAGTTGCGCAGGTAAATTGTACTCAAATACCACGCAATAAAGAATATATACGCTTACAGTCATAAAATAGCTTGGCAGTAAGGGTATTTTGGAGAGTGTAAAATATGAGTGCGGCTGCCGTGAAATGAGCTTTCTGGCTTCCTGTCAGCTCGAGCTTCGGTGCATTCTTCTTTACTCGCAACCGCTTCGCGTAATATACCTCAAGAAGAAACATGTTTAAGCGGTATACCAAAGTTGTTCGTTTCATTGTTAACGTGCCATAACTGACAGTATAGACTTTAAATAAGATAAGACCTTTGTCGATTATATTTGCCGCCCATATTTATAAATAAAAATATCACATAGATTGGTCGTACTATATTTAATGAATTTTGTGAAAGATCCGTTGAATAAACTGAAAGTTTAACATCAAACGCGTTAAGTGGTTCTTATTAGGAATCTAATGAGTCTAACCACAAATTATGGGTTGAACTAGATTAAATTAACAGCCTTTATTTGACTCACTGCTGGGCTTAGGTCTCTCCTCCCTTTAAGGAGAAGGTATGGTGTTATTTCGTGAGGAAACCTGCATATGTCTAATTTCAAAGAAATTCTGCCACATGTGTATTCTACCAACCCGCATTGGAGCAGCGTGGTAGAATACGCTCCAAACTTTCTCCTCAAAGGGAGAGGAGGCCTTAGCCCAAAAGTGGGAAATTTACAGGCTGTTAATGTAAATGTAATGTTGTTATTTCCAAACATTGCTCCAATGCGGGTTATGCCCCGAGCACGAGATAAAATTTGGTGATGCTTGCCTTGGTTTGAACCCATCAGCAATGATCAATACCCACACGTTCTGACCACTGAGTCAACTTAGCAGTAGTTTACTACTAACATATCTGTAGAATAAGTGCAATAAACTCTTAATGAGTTCGTGGGATTTTATTTAACAATACAAATACAATTAAAAACTTAAGATTATGTAAAATGATATTTTGAAAAACATTAAAAATATCCATTAAAGCGCGATATAATTAAATATTTTTTGGTAATATAATAAAGAAATAGTAGTAATAGCTCGTTAACGACCCACTAAAGTGTAAAGGCTTCCCCTTTTCTTAAGGAGAAGGTGAAGTACTTATTCCACCGCGCTAAAGGACTGCGGACTGCGATATACATACATAAAAAAATAATGTTATACACGATTGTATGACTTCACGATGATTTCCTTCAACGCCAAATAAGATATGAATGCAGTTGTAGCAGCAAAGATTTTAACCCGCAACCTTTGTTTAAAGTTCACACATTCTAACCAATTGACATACCGCACAATGCCTTTTAAAAATATATATAATTTTAGCAGATATATTAACTATTTTTATAATAAAATAAGCCAAGATAAATTGTTAGTTGGATATAATTCAGAGTAGTAAATTATATTTTGTTTAAACTTAATCTTCGGAAAGAGCACGCAGTGACGACATTCAATAATAAAAATAAAAGAACACAAAAGATCTTTTTTGAAGTATTCATTATTCAAACATCTTTGTTTGAGTTTCTATTTATTTAAAACTTTTTAATGTTTCAACCAAATAATCCGATGTCAATTCATTTTGAAGTATAATTCAATGAAATATAATTTACAATACACGAACTAAAATTAAATAACGCAAACAATACATCCTTTACATATTTTAATATAATGACGTTATTACTATATCAAATATTTTAATACGCTGTCTATCCAGAGATACACCATTAATTTTGTCTCTCCGAGTGTAGTGTAAACATGAGGAAATAGTGTGCATACGGGCGGCAGGCGGCGCGACGTTCGTACGTGAGCAGCCAAGCGTGATCCCGATAGCCCCGGGCGCTGTCACCGAGCCTTCCCCAAATAACATTCCATATACATTACCTGCCTTCGAAAATACAGGAGGAGGTGCACACGCGCTTCCTAAACGACAGCTTAACAACAGATACCCATTATTTACATGAGACTAGGTATTTATACTAGCAAACAAGAAGAGACGAGAGCTACCGTATAAGTGATCACTTTTATTATTATTATTTTTGTATTGTTCATTTACGTTACCATTTTTATATTTTTGCTATTTATTGTATTAAATCGTACTGCTACCTCAGAATTTAATTACATGCATTACATGTATAGGTAACATTTATAAATCATGCATTAACGAGTATTCGAAAAAGTTAAACTGTATTTAAAGTATTAAATATCACTTCGTAGCGTAATTTTAAAAGGTCCTTTTCTAGCAGCAAAAGATCATGTGCGTCAGTTTTGCAAGCGATTCGAGATGTTGTACCCCTTTAAGTGGTGCACTAGTCGGTATGTTCAACTTGGAAATCGAACGAACACTAATTACTAGGTTTCAAGCCTTAGCCTTTATTCGGGCCAACATTATTATTTTATAGTTTTATCTATCAAATTTAAGAGATTTATTCGAACAAAAACATAAGGACCTGAATTGAAATTTGTTTGGACCAAGTAGCTTTTATTACGTTTAGCGTGTAGAACATAAACTATCACACCCTCGTCTAAGTAGGTCAAGATCAAAGAGAGGGCATTGATTGGATATGCCATATTTTTGAAAGCCAAATATACTTTTGTAAGAAGATAACATGAGTTATGACTCTCTAGACGGTTCGCTAAGCAATTAGTTCAATAGATGTGACTAATATCGATGGTATCAAAAGGTACGTGTAATCAGAGTTGATCTAAAAGGAAACCAGGCAGAGTTCATCAGTATTAAATTAAATTAAATGTTAAATATAGCTAAAGCACTTGTGTTATGGAAATCAGAAGTAACGACGGTACCACAAACACCCAGACCCAAGACAATATAGAAAACTAATGAACTTTTTCTACATCAACTCGGCCGGGAATCGAACCCGGGATCGCGGAGTGGCGTACCCATGAAAACCGGTGTACGCACTACTCGACCACGGAGGTCGTCAGTATTATCTTTAACCACTGAGTATGTCAACGTTATCTTTGATAAGCTGGCTCATTGTGCTGCGTTTTTAATAGAGATTTGGGTCAATTACTAAAAACTTTGTAGTTAGTGTTGAATATCTTTATATATATATATATAAATCTTCTGTATGTAATGGTGATTAATTAGTGTGTGTGTGTATGTGTGTGTGGGTTCCTGGATGGTTTAGATTAGACCCATAACAAATATAATAACATAATTATTTAACCCATACGAAATTGAGATGCGCAGCTAATTAATTATAAACAAAATTACTACTTCTTTAATCTATCGCTTGCTTTTGGTCATATCATACATTAGAATAAAGAACGAAGACTAATTATGCCTCAAATATTTTGTGTACAATATTACGTGGTAGAATTTATTTTGGCTCGTCTTGGTATGCACCAACCCACTCATGAATTATTCTAGCGCCAAACGGCAATAATTTGTATCGTTGTGTTACAGAATGAAGGGTGAGTCTGTCCGTGTAATTACCGAAACTAGGGACATAACATCTTAGTTCCCATGTCTAAAAGCGCAGTAGTGATGGAAATATAACTATTATGTTAAAAATTAAATAGGTCTTTCATTTTGCTTCGGTAACGCCTTTTTTACACGCATGAATTTACAATATATACCTTATATTATTAAGATACCTTTTTTTTTAGCTACGAAGAGTTAAGATGTAACTCAGTACATATTAAACAGCATGTTTAAATGGCATAAGCATTTTAATAAATAAATATAAGAATAGTTTTAATTATTATCCGTATAAAATTTACATTTTTCGCCATTATAAATACGTTTTAGTTTTATTTTTTTTAGTTTAAATGGACGAGTACGAGCAGGCCAATAATTGATATTTTTTATTTCAAAAAAGAGTTGTTACCCCTGTTGTTGTTTTGATAAAATAAATAATATCATGGAAACATAAATTAAAAATCGTGAAAGCTGAATGTCAAATGCTAATAATAAATTTGAAGTAATTGGCTTTAGTATAATACGAAACTCAGTGTCTAGACAACACGTATAGGTTCCACAAATCAAAACGTACGCGATGCGAAATTGCAGCTATTAATACGATGTAATGTACCTCCTGTCAACGCCTACGGGATACTGTTTCAGTTTGTTCTCATTAATCTGTTTAAGTGACTGTCTTGTTTATATAATTCTGGTACAATGTACGTGTTTATTTTTTTCTAATGAAACGATTAATATTATTTGAATTGTTATTATCAAAGAATGCGATATTTACATAAACTAGCGACATATTTTATTGCCTAGTACGAGGCTCGCCTGGGTTAACGCTTCGTCTCTTGTTGATTAGAATATTGGGACAGTATTCCACCACGCTGATCAAATGCAATATGTCACTCGACACATGTAGCCTTCATTGCCAAACACGAGATAAATTATAGACACGAATTTGCTTAAGAGAAAAATTTCTACCCACAAGATATATACGAACTTTTTCTTTACTATACTTCGAAATGTAAGATTATTGTAAATATTATAAATATATATGAGTAACAAATTTATTTCTGAAACTAAGTCAATTTTAATCTGTACTATTATAATATGAAGTTATAATTGGATAATGGCAGCTGGCAGTGCAATACTCGCTCTAGGTATAACGCACTCAACATTACCTAATTAGCCCCGCGCTTCATGTCGCTACGTTTTTTCTCATGTTATCTCTAGATCTCTAGAGAATTTACGAGGTAATATTTTAATCTTTTTAGGGTATCTTTGTTTCTGAGTACTCATCTGCGACCAATTATCCTTTTACTACAATACGAACGCGGTACCTTTTCGTTAGAATTATAAATTTCACAAGTAGTTAGTAGCTAGTCAAGCAAGCATTTTAATTAAAATTTGAGCCCACTGACAAAATTTTTGACACAGCTTATTTGAGGTTTCCAGAACGATAATATAAATAAATAAAATATTTATTCATATGAATCGAAAAGCTAGAAGAAATGTGAATCATGTAATTTTACATAAAAATGGGGTCTCGACTAATTTCACTTCTCATAAAACTAAGAGAGATAAAAGTATGATTTATTTTTTTAGTTGACATGTTGATATCCAAGATAGCTCAAATTACGACTTAAAGGTATGTTGTAACACATAACACATACCTACTTATTGCGTTTTTATAGAATACATTCTTAATAGATAATTTTATCTTTACAAAATATATAATTATCTTTTAAGTTTAAGCGTATTTAACATTTTCCTTAATAAAATACTGATAAAGCCTGACCGGCCACAGTGGATCAATTTGTTTTATAGGCGGACCTGTCTATAAAAGACGGCGACTGACAAATTCTCTTGAGGGTCGGCTTAATAATTTATGAAGTCACGGAAAAGTGAACGCCTCTTCTAAATTTTATGAACGCCGAGTTCCCAAACATCCCCATAGTTCCAAAGAGGATAATGTATATTTAATTTTAATGTTACTTTTTAATATATATATAAAAAATCTTATTAAGCCGAACCGTCTTTTCTTACAGCAATAATTGACAGTACAATGAATTCTGAAATATGCCCATATGGAGACGGAATTACACAAATTACTTCAATAAGTACGCATGATGGAGGACGAGGTTCCCGCGAAATGGCGAAATTCCATCCGCCGTGGATGCGCTACTGAATACAAAATTCACATGTACTCCAATTATAGGAAAACGATTTGGTACGAATATTCTTGGCAGACTTGCAAATTTCGACTGAAATCAGCAAAATATATTTATTTTGTTGGGAACCGGTCGCATGGTGCGTTCGTGACATTACTCGCCAGAGACCAACTGGCCTCCTGAATGAGATCTTTACTAATGAGGATCTCCAATAAGATTCGAATTGTGAATAAATATAGCTAAACTTGAAATAATTACTATTTGATCATTAATAACATACCATAAACAGTAGATAATCTAAATATTATAATTTTTTTTTTATATTTGAAGTAAAGATTTTTATAAGCTCACTTTCGAAGTAATTAACAGCAATCAAGTTTTTTTACTCTAATACATTTCTTTATATTAGCCTACTTATATTAAAACGAAAATAATGATTGATCTTTTTAGTTTGATTACGCGTATTTACACAAATGATTCAAATCAAAAGGACAAACTAAAAATAAAATGAATGAGATACACAATTTTCTGAGAAGCTTACAACTGTGTCACAAAGTGTGCAGATCTTTTAATATGATAGTGGTAGCTTCGACGATAGATTTTTTTTAAAATTAGTTTTCACAATTATCAATGAAAAATAAATGGTTATTTATTATGGTTTTTTCTGATTGAATTCTTTATTTAAAAAGTACAAGTGACTGATACTTTTAATTGATAAGAAATGGTAACAAGTATAAACAGCCGTAAGCCAGGTCGCTGACACGAGAAGAGTGTCACGTGGCTTTTAATTAGCCCTTCATGAACCTCGCTTTCATCTCTTAAGACGCAAATGATTTCGACTTACCAAGAAATACTATTGAAATTATAAAATAAGTGATACACACACAGGGTAATTTTACCAATTAATATGACAAAACATCGGGAGGAAAGAACGGTATTTTACTTAGAATTAATACACTACTATTACTGTACTACAATTAACTGGTTGTTATTTAATTGACTTAAGTGTACGTCTGTAAAAGCTTATTGTATTTACGAATCTTTTCATAATTATGAGATTATATGTTTGATGAGTTTCTATTTTTTTATTTTATTCTTAATGAAAGATTGCTATTGCACTAAAGTAAATCTCCGGGTAGTCTAATATATTTCTTGTACAATATACCGCAGCAAATTAATTAAAATCTATGTTAATAAACATAGATTTTGCACAGTTATGCTAGTCAAATAAAAATAAGTTCTTCATGGAATTTATTTTGTTTCTCAATAAGTTTTGATTTATATTTTCGAAGGCACCCTTCCAGGCTTTTAATGAAAAAAAAAATAAGACACCCTAAATAAATTTACATCAAAAAAGCGCAAAAAGTAGGTAAAAAATCTGTAGCTTGGGTGAAAACGAGGCACGGGCCACGAGTCAGAGAAGCAGTGCATTGCGGACTCGGGGCACGTCCGAAATCCGACACTTGGCACTGTTCACATTCCCACCGCACTTTGCTTTAATAGAAAATTTAAGTTTTAATTACGTCTCGTTAACGTCATAATCGTACGAACGACGGGATCTCTAAGTGATTATTGCTCTATGTAAGACTATGTCTTATAATTTTCTGTAAAATATGGAATTATGTGAAAACTGATTTAAAGATATAATCGTTCAGTGATTTAAATCGATTCTGACCTATTTTCATAATCGGATGTATTCAATAAATATATATACCGAAGAAACAATTTTTTTTTTAAATTATATATTGTAATAAATTTGATGCAATTTGCTATTTATAAGCATTTTAGAGCCTGAAAACTGAACAACATCTCGGAAAGAGCAATAAAAGCAAAATTGACAAATTTAAATAGGACAGAGTCGAGGTCCAAGACAGGCAATTTCTCGAGCGATAAAATGTAAAAGGAACGGTATTTAAATTGAATACGCCGTAAATAAATGCTAAATGAGACAAAGAACTCTGGGAGAATTTGCAAACTAAACAAGAATAAAAGGAGTAATGTATCTTTAATGAAAGCGGTAAAGAAACGGTCTCTGGCGCCTCCACGACTTCTGTCCAAACAATAACTGTGACTTGACGTCATTCTTTTCAGTAGGATTTATGTTCAGTGAGCGAGTGACCAATTTTACATACTCATTCACTCACAAGGCACATCATCGACATGATTTCTATTTTCTGCGTTTATTTATATTTCAATTTTCAGCAATACTTTAATGGGACATTTTCGTAAGATTTGTTTCATATTAATTTAAAACAAGGTATTAATTATTTGTTCCTTATGTAATTTTTATTTTGTATACGAGAATCTTTAACAATTTTATAAGACTATCATGTGTATTATAAGCAAAACAAAAACGCTTTATAAGTTTGTTATAATAAAAACAAATGCATTAGCGATGTCATGGTATCTGAGCCAACACAACTGATCATTTGTTATTCATTGTAATCTGATAATCCAACATCGGACTGAAAACATGATTCATTTAGGAAAAGTAATAAAAAGCTTTTTTACCGCCAAGCATTACATAGAACTTTTATTATTATTTTAAATTAAATCATATGTATGCTTACACAAATGACATAATCATAAACAATGCTGATATAGATGAATCGAATAAAAAGCACACTTCGCTGACCACAATTGAATATAATAAGACATGAAATAAATAATAATAATAAGAAACTTATATCCAAAACCATAAACACGAGTTCGTTTAAAATATACGGTTAATATCTATGACTAAAGAGAACAATAATGATTCACCTACGTAGAAATATTATATAGTAACTTTCAAGTATGATATTTTGATTAAATACTGTAACTAACACGTCACAATAACAATTCGCGATTTATAGTGATAACTTTACAGAAGAATTTCTTTGTTGTACGAGTCGTAGATAGAATTTATAGCTTTTCCCTGTCTCGTAATGACAGTAAACCGTAAACGACGTTCGTATCGAGTCTCGATTTGTGAGAACAGAACATCCCTGGGACTTTTGGCAAACATCTTAAGACAAAATATTAATTATTATCAACGTCTTGTGTAACATGTCGAATCACTAATTCAACCAATTTATATTCTGAGTGCTTTTAGTGCTATGTAACTTATCATGGTACTAATTATTATCATCAATAATTCTGCAACTTGTCGTTGAAATATTAATTTACAAATGTCGCTTAACAGCATATAAGATCTATTTACGATTATAATACGAATATAGTCGCAGTTAGTTTTTCATAAATGTATTTATTTCGTTTAAATGTTAAAGTTATAATAAATGATATTTCTTTAGCCGTTGAAAACTGTGAACAATGCCCGCAACGGTAGCTGTATACCGAACAATAACAGTTAACGTTAAAAACTCCTAATACAACGTTCGGTAAAACACACAAATTGTTAAATAAATTTGAAAAGCTTTCAATAAAATGTTGGTCTATCAAAGTTTAAGTAGGCACGACCGCTATACAGGTTTTAGTATTCGGGCTATCCACGTTTAAGCCTTCCAAATAAATAAGCAACGACCCTTCCGCATATTACTACAAATCCTGAAAGCAAATGTGAAATTTATTTCGCTTGATAGTGACAGAAGCTGTAAGCCCAACAGGGTATATTTAAAACTTCGTTCTGGGATCCTTCTCTCGCTTCGTTCCAATGGAGTTTCTATTGCATATATATGAAACGTATCTAATTAACAATGAATAGAATTTCAAAGAGAGTTGCAAACAGAAATAGGATCGGATTTAATTGTAAGTGCAATTTATATTCTAACATTATTTTGACGAGTGATGCACGACATACTCCATGCCTTTGTGAACGTTGATAATATTGTCCATCAGCAATTAAATCTTAATATTAATAATAAAATATTTATCAAATCAAATTTTATTTAATGTGTAAATACTGTATTTCACTCTTAGGTAATCTTTTAATAGTAATATATCGATTTCGGTATACGTGATTGCGATTAATTAACTTCGACACTGTCTCAGCGATTATCATGAAAGTTGACACACGGCACATATAGAATATATGTAATAATCGAGGTTTTTATTCTTACTATGTCATTTGTAAGTCATCGCTAGATGACTCTAAAACACATAAACTTCTATACCAATCAGCTGATTTATATTATAAATAGATACATGGAACAAAATCCGCCGGTTTTTTTTTTTAATATTGGACAACATCACATACATTTCTCTGATCCCAATGTAAGTAGCTAAAGCACTTGTGTTATGGAAAATCAGAAATAACGACGGTACCACAAACACCCAGTCCCAAGACAACATAGAAATCTAATGAACTTTATCTACATCGACTCGGCCGGGAATCGAATCCGGGTTAACAAATTTATAATAAATATGTCTAATCATATTTTGGTATCATAAACTAATGATTATCATAATTATTATTTGATGTTATTATCACGTAATCGTGATAATAATACGAATATGTAATGTTAAAATTATGTTGATATTATCGTATATATACAGATTCTCATACGCAATAATAGAAAGCGTAATAGGCCTTTTCATTAGCAATTCATTGAAAGAAAAGAGAGGGTCCCTAAATTGAATGCGAAGTAATAAATGGATCCCTTGCATTTCAATGAGGCTTCAAGACGCATCTAACTATGATTGATTTAGTCTCACGGAAATAATTTCTACCTGTTTTGGATTCAAAAGTTTTTTGTCGTTTACTTTTTCATCGTATTTTGCATTAACATTCCATCTTAAAAGTATGTTTTAGAATTTCTTAAATATTATCATATGCTTGTTTTATTAGAAGAATACCTTAGTTGTAAAAATTGCAATATTTAGGAAATTAAATCGTAAGATGTAGGCAAATTTTGTGTAACGATCAAATGAGAAAAATGTCATGTTAATATCCAATAAATAATCATCAAGAATGAATGTATGTAGCTGAGGTTATCCAGTGGAATGCATACGTAAAGTTAAACCCAATATCGCGTATTGAAATCAATTTGTATTTATATAAATTTATTAAAATTAAAGGAAAGAACCATGAGGAAATAAAATGCATGATACACCAACCACTTCAGCACCGTAATGGTACAAGCTCCAAACCTTTTCCTTTAGAAGGCTTTTACTCAGAATATTAACGGGCTGTTAATTAAATTATATATGAGGAAGATTTCTGATAAGTCGTTAACACAATTGATAAAATGATGCAACGAATGAACCTTATCTTATAGTAACCATCTTGACATTTATCGCTACGAAATCAACATAACTCCTGGTATTTTAATTAGCGGGATTCATGCAGGCGCCTCCGCGTGTTTCTACAAATTACTCTAATAACTAAAGTGGAACATTTGGTACCTAATGCTGTTGCAATTTATAACTTTGGTTATAACATTTTACGAATAAAATAGTAAAATGTAAACGAACCAAAACAGACGACAAATAAGTAATACAAACATTATACAAGAATGAAAAATTTTAATATAAATGTTAATATTTTACATTGTGTATTAAAGCAATTGTAAACTAGTTTGTATATATCAGAGCACTCTGTAAGCTAATAAAATATAATTATTATTCGAGAAATGTTTCAATTCCATCAAGTTTATCATTTATATTTATACATATACCGTTGATGTCTGAAAATATGTAAGTTCATGCAAGTATCTTATTCCTAATTTAAGTGAATATCCCGCCATTCAACACATGTTATCAGAATACCTGGTGAATAAATATCAGAAGAGCTAGCAAAGTTCAAGTATCTCTGTATGGGAACACGTTTCCTTTCCAAGTGCATCGTAAACTATGGAAGGTCAATTTATGGTGACATTTCTGTAACCCGTTTCGCTCTTAGAAGATTTACGATGGCATCCTTTTCGAATCCGATTACTTTTGTGGTAACAAACAAACAAACTACGAGCTACATATGATTTAGAAAATTCGAAGTACCTAATATAAATTGATGCAAAAATATATGCCGACGCATTTTCTTGTTGGCGATAGAAGAATAGATACCGTGGCGCCACCGTGAAATATTTAAATCAATAATAAGATAGGAAACAAACGAATTAAAAACACAAACAGAATTTAATCATAATATAAGTAAATCCATTTTCAATTTTTGACTTCAAAAATATGTGGAATTACGACTTAATTAATTATAACGAACTGAGAAATATTATTTGTACTAATTGTTTTGTGTAATCAGATCGTCTATTTGCTAACTCTTTATACTAAGCTTATATATAAACCAATATTTTATTCTATGTGACTGTTTTCCTTCTATTTCATTTTCAACAACCTGCATAAATCTGCTATCAAATATAAATTGAATAGATAATTATAAAATAGGTGTATAAATAATTCATTACTCAATAGTGACACACATCCCGTGATCGTGTAGATAATAAACGCCTACCGCCAATTAAAAGCCAAACGAAAGAAAGTTACTCGTTATGTTATATCGATCATGCCCCGTCGTGTTTTACAAAAGTCAATTTAAAATCTGTTTAAGCTGTAACGATCTATCATGCACCATCAGTCAACAAGTCAAGCTAATTGATTTATCATTGGGATAAGCTGCGAGAATACGCTTTTAAAATAAACTTAACAAAATGCATGTACATATATTTTAATTACGGTTAATATTCGTTAATTAAGGATATCAGAACTATCTATAAATACATAATATAAAAAAATTACAAAAATTTTAAAATATTCCTAAAAAATACTGTATTAATAAATTACAATTATACGGACACCTTCGTTTTAGTCCGCTTATTGGAATGAACAGATCGTTTAAATCGAATCGAAGCTAAGAGTTAAATTCTCCTGTGCCATTTTTACAAAAAATATGACCAGCTATTTTATATCAAATCGGACTTTTCAAAATAAAAATTAAATTAAAAGTTAACGTTTTTCTCTTTCGAATTTTAACAAAAATGTTTTTATTTAAAATTGGCAGGCAGACTGGCACTGACTGACTTTTTTAACCATCGTTTTCATTGTGAATACGCTACGAACCTTGGGAACTCAGATATTATGACCCTTGTGCCTGAACTTATACTGGCTCACTTATCCTGGTATTAATGATTGACGGTAGAATATGTGTGTGAGTTCCTATCCATGCTGACTTGCACAAAGCGCCAAGTAGAATATGATGTGACAAATATTACGAACTTTGTTAGTGTTGTAAATGTTTTAGTTTTTTGTTTTTTGTTTCGCGGTTGACAGTTGAGTCAACTGTCAACCGCGGAGATAGACGTGTTTCTTTTGCTCTATACAATTAATTTAGTAAAAATAGTAAAAATATCGTTTAAAGCCAAGTAATCATGATTAACCGTATTTTCAGTGTTAAAGCTACGCGTTTAATTAAGTAAACTTAGTGAAATCGTGATACTATTGTAGAATCGTCTAGTGAACTTTGCTATGCAAATAAAACATTGAGTGACAAAGAAAAACAATAATTTAGATCTACCTACTACCAACAAAATATGTTTTACTTGGATGCATATCAAACACAATTTCGAACAGACTTGTGATTGAACAATTGGTCTAGCGGCATAACTAGCTACAAGCCATCCGGTGAACCTAAGTTCAAATCCCAACTCAAGATATACAATATTTCTTATTTTGATTTGTCTCGCTCTCTCCAAAATGACTGGAAAACAACTGTTCTGGGGGTGCTGTAACATTGGTAAAGATAATGACGATTTTATAAAATGTTTAAAATGTACAAAAGTGTATCATTACGACTGTTTGGGTATTGATTCAAATATAAAGAATAGTAACTGGAATTGTCCAAAGTGCGGTAAATGTAAATCTAAAGGAGGCAATAACGACGAAACACCTATACGTTCAAGTACCTACCGGTCCAATACACATACACAGGAATCGAATGTTACGAAAAGATCGCTCAAAAGACAAGCTTTGGGTTCTCCAACTTCACCTTCACCAAGTGTATCTTCCTCCGTCACGTTGGAAGAAGTGCGGAACATCGTCAATGAAGTTTTTGAAAAAGAAATGTCAAACTTAATGGCTAATATAAACAAAACAATAACTTTGAGCGTTAGCACTTGCTTAAAAAGTATTGATAGTAAAATTGAAGAGCTTCAACGTTCAGTATCATTTATAAGCAGCCAATATGATGATATAAAAAAGGAAGTTGATAAATATTCTGAAATATTTGAAAAACAAAGACGCGAAAATGAATCACTACAAAATACTGTAACAGATCTAACTAATAAAATAAACTTAATGGAACAGCAAGCCCGTTCTAATAATATCGAAATTCAATGCGTTCCCGAGTCAAAAAACGAAAATTTAATTTCCATCACAAAACAGCTATCAAAGACAGTGGGATACGATTTAAATGAAAATAATATTTCTCATTGCACTCGTATTGCTAAAATGAATTCAAAATCAACACGTCCACGGTCCATTATAGTCCAACTCAATACTCCTTTGGTACGAGATCATCTTTTAGCTGCTGTAATAAAGTTCAACAAGGGACATACTACTGACAAATTAAACACTTCTCATCTAGGTATTGGAGGGGATAAATCTCCTGTATATGTTTGTGAGCATTTATCAACTTCAAACAAGTTACTCCACGGGGCTGCTAGACGCAAGGCTAAAGAATTGAACTACAAGTATGTTTGGGTACGAAATGGGAAAATATTCATGAGGAAAACAGATAACTCTGATTATAAAGTTATCACGAATATGAATTACTTAAACCAATTAACTTGAATATTGTATAAGTGCATGTAAATATGACAGAAAGTTCATTTTAAATTCGATACATTAAATATTTACTATCAAAATGTGAGAGGTCTGCGTACCAAAACTCACAACTTATTTAGTAACATTTGTTGTTATAACTATGATCTTATAATTCTAACTGAAACTTGGCTATGTACAGGCATTTATGATTCTGAAATGTTTAATAATAATTACAATGTATATAGGAGAGATCGGGATCAGTATAACTCCATAAAAAAAGGGGGTGGGGGAGTATTAGTTGCCGTTTCCAATAAATTAAATTCTAGGCGAATGAAAAATTGGGAAAGTAGGTGTGAAGATTTGTGGGTCATTTTAGAATTAAACAAAAGTGAAAGATTAGCTATTTGTGCAGCTTATATTCCTCCACCAGTTAGTAAAATAGTTCTAGATGATTTTCTAAATAATTTTAATCATCTCTCTGAAACTTGTAAGGTTTGTTCACTTATTGTCGGCGACTTTAATATAAGTTGTGTAGATTGGGACTTGGCTGATGAAGGTTCTAATGAATATCACACATCTGCTTTATCCAAAACTATAATAGACTTTTGTCTAGTTAACAATTTTTACCAATATAACCGAAACAAAAATAATCAAAATAAAATATTAGATCTTGTTTTGTTTAATAGTAACAGGCCGAAGATTTCAGTAGATAGGGCAGTTGCAGAACTAAGCAAAATTGATCCACTTCATCCACCTCTGCTTATAAATGTTAGCTATACCAAACAAGTTGAAAAAAAGTTAGGCACAAAAAAATCTTTGGTTAAATATAACTATGCAATAGCTAATTTCAAGGAAATTAATGAATACCTTAGTAATTTAGATTGGAACAGTAAGCTTTCAGCTTGTGGCAGCACTGACGAGATGGTGGATGTCTTATATGACCACATCTTAATATCAATGGATCTTTACATACCAAAAATAGCAATTCAAAATAGTCATAAATATCCCCATTGGTTTAGTAAAACTCTGATCAAAAGAGTAAAAGAAAAGGAAATAATAAGATTAAGGTATAAAAAATACAAAAATCCGATGGACGCGGTAATGTTATCATTATTAGAGAAAAGATGTGAAAGATTGTCAACACAATGTTATAACGCTTATATTGAATTTACTGAAGAGGCAATCACTTCAAACTCAAAATTTTTTTGGAGTTTTATTAAACATAAGAAACAAAATGCAACAAACGCATATCCGGCTAAAATGACAAAAGATAATACTTGTGTATCTGATGGTCAAGACATTTGTAATTTATTCGCATCACACTTTTCATCCATCTACGTTCAGAGTAAACACAAACAATATGATAACAATAAAATCCTAAATAGCCTAAATAATATTAAATTTAATTGTCACTGCCTATCGTCTATACAGTTTGATCGTGATGAGATAATTCAGAAATTGAAACGTCTTGATCGCTACAAGGGTGCTGGACCTGATCAAATATCACCTGTGTACCTAATCAATTGTGCTGAGACACTTGGTCTACCACTACAAATAATATTTAATAACTCATTAAAAACGGGAACATTTCCTAAAAAGTGGAAAATTGCCAAGCTAGTACCAGTATTTAAGAGTGGTGACAAAAAAAGTGTTATGAACTATAGACCAATTTCCATACTTTCTTTGCTTGGTAAGGTATTTGAATCCTTAATTTATTTACGACTCTATGGCTATTTAAAACACACGTTTAGTATTTACCAGCATGGTTTTATAACGGGTAGGTCGACTTGCACAAACTTGGTTAATTTTTCAGAATTAGTAATAGACGGGGTTGACAAGAGGAAAAGAGTAGATGTTATCTACACCGATTTAAGTAAAGCATTTGACCTAGTGCCAATTTCTATCTTACTCTTGAAGCTATCCGTATATGGCATTGCTGGTTCAATTTTGGGTTTGTTGAATTCATACCTTACTGACAGATGTTTTTACGTAGTAGCTAATGGATTTGAGTCTGTAAAATACGAAATAACATCAGGAGTACCCCAAGGATCTCATTTGGGTCCCCTCCTATTTAATATATTTATCAACGACCTTCCAAACTGTCTAAAACATTGCACACCATTCATGTTTGCCGATGACCTAAAAATTTTCAAGATCATTAATGGTCCTGATGACGTTAGCGCCTTACAGGCAGACTTGGATAGCTTGTACAGATGGTGCGAACTTAATGGTATGATACTGAATAAAAATAAATGCTTTCATATAACTTTTACAAAATGCAAAACTAATATTACAACTAAGTACTACTTAGATAATATCCCGCTCAGTACAGTAGATACTATTAGGGATTTAGGTATTATATTTGATAGTAAACTTACGTTTATACCGCACATAGACTCTATTGTTAGCAGAGCTTCTAAAATGCTGGGATTTGTAATTCGCAATTGTAAAGTTTTTAGGAAATGTCGTACAAAAATAAACCTATATAAAAGTCTGGTTGTCAGTATTTTGGAATACGGCAGTATCGTCTGGAGACCCCACTTTGCATACCATTGTCTCAGAATTGAAAGAATTCAGAAGCGTTTTCTTTACCACTTAGCTTTCTCAGTTGGGAAATCCAGATCACTCGCAACATATACCGGGAGACTTACATATTTTAATATGCAAACTCTTGAAGACCGAAGGGACATATTGGATCTACATTTCTTATACAAAAGTATTAACAGCGTTTATGACAACCCCTTTCTTGTGTCTATGTTTAATTTTAGAGTCCCTAGATGCCCACGTAAACCCGGGAACTTATTTGAAAAGCCTTTTCGCAGAACTGTTTTGGGGAACAATTCACCTGTGTCGCGATTATGTAAAATTATAAACGATTATAAATGCTTGGACCTATTCAGAGATTCGTTGCCAAAGTTTCGTAAAAATGTAAAAAACTATATTATAAATAAATAATTATATGTAACAATTTGATATGTTTGGTAGATTTTGTTTATTTGTTTAACTTCATAGGATCATAGAATTGTTGTTTTTATGTATAACTATCTCACACTTATTTTCGCATGCGGTATTCACCTTAAAAGGTAATGCATTTAGCAATAAGAACTTTGTAACTTAGCATAATTATTACTTTAACAGTGTAATTACCACTGGTGAATCTTAATAAATAAATAAATAAATAAATAAATATTCAATTGTTTTGAGGAATTGTTGTAGCTACATGTTGTTAGAACATTTAAATAAAGTAAACCTTTAAATGTTATTGATGTAATTATGTTAAAGACTGCATGCAATCCCATTTAACTAATCATTATAACGTAATCCTACAGAGAATGTTTTGATTACTTGGAATCTTAAACCACACGTGCATTGTTGCCAATGTCGGTTAAATCATATTCTTTGAAATTATATTCATGCACACTTCTATCATAATGTACCAATAATATACCTACTTATTATATAGTTATTTACTTTTTAAATATTTATTTCTAAATTTTAAGATACGTTTTGTAATACCCAGGCGATAGATTTCTAATGTATTTTAATTATCACAACTTTCGGGGAGAGGACTGATTATCCTTAACACAGGCTAGTTAATTTTAGCCTAGCTAGGATAGCCAGTACTTGACCTGTTTTTCTTTTGATGACCATATTATATTACACATTAAGTCTTTACTCATAGTGCAATCATGTAATAGTTTTATAGATGTTTTCTGTGTGAAAAATAAATAAATTATTAAATCCAAGTAAAACGTACTGATCTAAGGAACGTGGAACTTTGCCGAAATCTATTTTGTGTTTTGTATTATTATCAATATTATCAAGAGAACAGAGTAAATATAAAAAAAACATATTTTTTAAATTACTAGAAACTAAAAAAAAAAATTACACTATTGTACAAAGAAAATCACTTGTAAGCAAGCTCGTAAAATCAACAAAAACATATTTTTTTCTTCCTCTCCTCATTCAGAGTAATTACTTTTGTAATTGAAATATCACAGTCAAAAAATAAGCTAATGAATAACATAAATACGATTAAACGCTGTTCGTTTAGCTCATTATAATTGTAAAGAGCGCTTACCGCGTTATACGATTAACTAAAAAATATGTAGAAATATGACGACATTTTTTTCTTATACTGATAGTGTGTTCAGTACAATTTTTACTAGTATAATATGTCTTAGAAAAAAGAAAATTTAAAATAATTATAACTTATATATATAAAATAACCTTAGTATGAACAAATATAAATAAACATTACATTTTTCCCATGTAATACAAAGATGGTAGGGCCAAGAACGTCAGAAAGCAGTCGCCGCGGTTATCCTTACTTTGCTTGAAAAGCAATTTCCCAGCTCATTGTTCTAAAATTGCGTCGCACTCTATTCCACATCCAATTTTTCCATGACCATTTGCTTCAGAGAATTTCGAAAATATATCGACAAAAAATATCCTCTAAAATTTTTATTTGTGCTTCGACTAGTCGTGAAAGTCGTAGTCTCACGCTTTATCTACTTAAAGAAACTAACAAAATTGTACAAGCTATTCTTGGTTTTGAAATATAAAAAATGAATATTAAAGACATCGATTTTCAAAACACAATCAATTTTGGTGAAAAGTCATTATAAATAAAATTAATTCCAATTGAGGAACATGAGGATTATTTTTTTGTCAGTCACCTAATTTATCGAGCAACACAATTGAAAAGCTTTCGAGCAATAGAGCGTTTGCCTGAAAGCTGTCGCACGAGCCTTTGTTCGTCAGTGGTGAAAATCAATTTTACAGATCAATTCCGGTGAAGCCGTGTTCGTCGGGCCGACAACCACGATGTGCCTATGAATACAAGTTGCCGCATCGCAACTGCGCCAGAAATACCCTGATGTAGAGCGTGTTCTCTCGCCGTCAGCCGCCTTAAACCTAAATTAATTTCGCTGTGATCGGTGAACTGTAAGATTTACAATATCATTCGCAACTCGAAATTATTGAGGCGTATTTGTATGTGAATAGTCGATTAATTTATTGAGCAATTTATCTCCTAAAAACTCATTAAAACGACTTCTTACAATTTGTGTATATAATAATTAGAAATTTTATCCTCATATTATTATGTATCTGTGTGCTTCTTAAGAAAAACAAATGTATTTTGAGGATTTTGATAAAATTTCATTATTTAGCACATAATCAAACATTAAAAACGTAATTGATATGGTGACTTATAGATAATTGATATGGTAATCATTTTTAAATATATAAACGTAATAATAATAATGTGGGATGTAAAGGAGACAAATGCCTTGATTTCTAAAAACTTAATAAATTTGACAACATCAATATTACAGTGTTACAGTTACAGTTCGTGACATACTAATTTTGTGAAGCGCGAAGTGAGCTTTTCATTGTTCATAGCTTTATTATATACCGTCCGCTAAATCAGTGAGTACGATAGACGAAAAAATGTAATCACTGAATGTCTTGCGAACACTTTACATATTATAATATAATATTGATTTAATTCTGGTAACTCGTTAAAATCTATGATCATTACTGACTACAGGAACAATATACTCGTATTTAATTCGATTATTCTTCATTAGTGAATATATCTCACTGGAAGGTCTAAAACAGACATGTCCTCAATAATATTTCTCAGTTTAAATTATGAAATAGACACGCTTACGCCTCCAATACGCTATCAATAGATCAGTTCTAGAGCCGTATTAGTGTTGCGACATTATGGAAAGAAAACGAAACACAAATATTTATCAGTGAACTTGAAAAATGACGTGGTTAATCTTTCTTTGTTTATTATATCAAAAACAATTATAATAAACTGTTTTTCCGACGGGAACAGGGTAAATGCCTCGAGGACGGAAGCAGCAACGTTGATTAATGAGCTTGCTTCACCGAGTTGAAAATGAAACCTATTACTTAACGAACTTATCGGCCGAAGAAATATCACTCTAAATGTCGACTAAATATTGCTTAATAATTGCGATAATATGTACTGTAGCTTAAACTTTGCGTTTCGATTTCATTCGCCTTATTCCCTTGGGTCGCGTTGTATACGAGTCATTTTTTGTGTGAAACAGTATATATATACAATATGATATTTAAAAAATATATGGTATCGAAACAAAGGCTTTTTATCAATAGTGCCTTATCTCCCGTCATTAAACACTGTATATATATACATGTATCTTGGAGTGCTATTCACGATGGTGTTTTTTTAATACTGAACTTGAAGTATAAGGTAAAATTAATCGTTCACGTTCGTTAAAGGTAATTGCAAAAGTACAGAAGTAAGTTTCACAATTACCTTTAACACGCTCGTTTTTTTTTTGTTATGTTTTTCGAATATTTTATTTTAAATTGACAACATTTATTAATATTTTTTACATTATAATTATATTGTTATCAGAAAATAATAATCTAAAAATGAATAAACTTACATATTACTTGTTTAAAAATATTGCTTACTTGAGACAATATTTTTTTATTTATTTTTACTAATAAATGAACATAAGATATCAACGATAACTTTAGCAGAAGACCCGCTATCGCGAACAATTTAATTTAGAATATAGGAAATACTCAGTTCCCACAATGAAGCAAGCTAGGTCTAGATTGATGTTAGTGATTGCCAGTCACGCCGGGCAAGCGATGGTATTCGCACCGGCGTAATACAGGCCATTCATTATGCGCTTTCAAACCCTTCTCATCATCAATAAGACATCTTCCATTTACGTTATATTAGTTTCGGTAAGACCAAACACTGATTAAGATACGGAGGATATTTTGTAGAAGACAAAGATTTGCATAGAGAAAACTGTTTGCTAAACATTTTAATAAAGACAATAAATACCGTTACGAAATCTCGTTTAAAAGTTAGACCTCAGTGGGCTCGGTCAGTTCGGACAGATAAAACACGCGTGGTATTTTGTTTTCCTACAAACAAGAATGCTTTGTATTTTTTAAATTGTTTTTCAATCAATCAATATCAAATATTTCCAGACAGAGTGTTTGAGATTGGTAACTATTTACGTGGATTCATTATACCCTGTGTAAAAGTCTTATCAAAAACAATCTTTGTAATTTCGTTTTTGGGAGAAATAATATTTATATTATATTAGCCAATGCGTGACGCCCGTAGCAACGCCGCTTTAATTGTTTTGTGAACAATTATCCAATACGACTTAGTCACCTTGGGGGTCACCGAATATTTGTTTATGGTACTAAGCCGAAAACCTTCACACCGGTGCCAACAATAACTGTTAAAAGTTCGTAATAATGAAATTCTATGTAATCCTAGAAAGATGCGTGAACGCACTTTTTTATACGAACAAAATGGACATCAATTTTTATATTTACATTACACTACCCTACGATAACACGCATAACGGTATACATGATACCACTATGTGGTTCTATTATTCTGGTAGGGTGTCTCTTGCCGTCACCTGAACTTTCAAATTGTGCTTGATCCATGATAACAAACAATGTCATTTCATAAATATTTATATCGGGAAGTGAATACTATTCACAGTTTTTTTTAAGATTACAAATCTACAATACTACAATAAAGTTTAATGCTGTCATTTTAGCTGACGGATTTACCCCAATGACATCAAAGAAATGATGCTAGAGAGTGTAGTAAGGTTTATTGTCAGTTTTTCAAAATTTACAAAGTGGTATTTGTACATAGCATATTTTCGATAAAAAAAAATAGATTATTCCAACTAGAGTATATTAATTAATTATAGTAATATACCATAAATGTAATTCAATTGGTTGGTTTTATTCCTGGGCATAGATCCAGATGAACATCGACTACATTATGTTAAATGTTTTTATAGATACTCTATATACGTTTATTTTATAAAAAATGATGAATCACTTAATTTAACGAATATTAAATAACCTATTTTTAATTCCTAAGTTTATTTATTTCGATGTAGAAATTCTTCAACGAATATTCTGTCTTGTACATTTCTGTTTAGATAATAAAAGTTAGTAAAATTTAACTTGAGAAAGTTCATGTTCAAAAATAGCTATTTTTCAGTATGAAGACGAAATGTTTTGGGCGGTATGCGATGCACCACACTTGGCTTCCTACCAAAATGTATCAAAGCCAGATTTATGTGCTGTGGCGACGAAGGCTGCGATGGTATCGCGAACTCCACTGTATTGTTGCTTCGCGGGAATTAGATTTTGCGCGCTAGTTCAACGTGTCAAATGTAGCGGTGACTACTAATTACATTAAAACATGGAAATCTTAGGTTGATCAACTGAACTAAAATTGCCGAAAAATATTAAGTTCAACTACATTAAAGATATTCTAGAGACCATTCTTCAAAATTTTAGACATTAATAGTACTGAAATATCTCATATGAATATTTCTATGAACTAAGATCGAACGGTTTTATTAATTAGCGCCAAAATTAGTGAACAAGGCGATAATTCAAATAATCAATTTGTCAGAAATAATTACTAAACTTAAGGAAAATTACATTAAAAATATGTAATAAGCTGCAACCAATCTCGGCCTTTCTACTTGAAACGTTTCAATAAAGCTTTGAGAGCAACGGCAATAAGGCGTTTCACACAATAAATTTTATATGAACATAAATTTAAGAGCGATACATTTTCATAGCGGGAATATCGAACTCTGTGTGAACTCATAAATTACCGGAATAAACGTCTTCACGCTTCTATGATCGAGAAAATAAATGGATGCACAATTTTTCTTGTTTCGCTGGGGCGTTAAATTATGCGTTTATCATTTAGGGATGTTTACAAACAGCGTCCTGTATAAAATTGAAATGACTGGAGCGATGCCAGCTAAAAGCCAACACGCAATTTACTATTGTCGGTATTCTATTAAGGCGTAAAATTAGGAACTATAAAAGTAACGAAATGGCACAATAAAAATTCCATTACAAATCCTATCTTACCTACTCATTAATTTATATTGTTTTTGGCCAATGACTTCTTAGCTTGTCAGAATTAAATCTATATTAATAACTATATTAAATTTATCTTATCTTCTTTATAAATCTCACTTTCAATATTGAAACCGAATAACAATTTAATATAATAGTGTTCCGAGCAATTGTGCTGTCGTGTAACGTTTAAAACGAAGTAAGACAACTTGCTCGCCAAACACAAGATATCTTTGCACCACACTCGCCGGCTCAGTTTATCACTTCCGTTAGATTACCGCGATCGCGCCTCGAAGAAATTCAATACAAAATATCCGCGAATGCATACAATAGACTCAAAGTTATTTACATGCACGTTCCGTCGACGAAAACACAATTGAGGAAGTTAAGAACTTCAATTGAATTCTTGGAATTGGAACGCCTAAATGTTTATTTTACTCTCATAAATTGTTAATTTAGGAGAAGAAAAAGCCAAAATCATTAAATCTGTTTTATCTTAAAATTGTCTTTATTAAATTGAATGTCTATATTTTATTATAGACTATTATATTATACGTATATATAATCTAAAATATAATACCTATATTTCAAAAATTTAAAATTAAAACAGTTATGTTTTTGCTAGTTCCTCTATAATTTTCGAATCCTTATTGCGAACCGTTTTACAGGTTACAATCTTGTAATATGACGATTTGACAAAGCTTGCCTAAGTATTTATTCCGATAATTATGTTTAAAAAATTACAAACATGAATAACTATATTGCAAGATTGAAATCTTTATATTCTGAAAGTTGGACATGAATCGTAACTTTGAATTTTTGCCCGAAATAGGCTACATTACAAAAGCAAGAAAAACAGAACCAAAAGCAACAAAAAAAGAAATGTAATTTGATTTCCCTTTGCTGAATCCTGGCAGATTCACTCATTTGACTTTATTTGTATCGTTTGTTACCCGCGTACTCGTTGGAGTTCGTCCAACAGTTTTACACAATCATTCCACTCAACTAAGCGTTGCCATAAACACAAGCCGGCAGGTATGAATTGCACAAAAAATTGGAAATAATTGCCATTTTGTTGGTAGCTTTTAGTCATATTTAACTTTTAATTTATTATGCTATGTTTCAACTCTTCGTGGAATTTTTGACGTTTGTATAACTATTTAGATATTAAAAATACATTTCATACTTAAAAGAAAGCATAAAGTATATTTATGTCACGTTTAATTTATCAAAGGTTTTACATTGTTTTGTTTTTACTTTTAAAGTCAGTAAAAATTAAGTTTAGTTAAAAGTTAAATTTGAAAACAATTTATGAATATAACTGTTATGATTAACCTCGAATTCAGTACCTTTAACACAACCTAGTCTGTAATAAAACTAAAGCGCACATCTATGGCTGTATTTGATCTTTGAAATTTCCTCTAGATGTTGTCGCATAATATTCGTGTCGAGCGCTCGAGCTAGGTCGTATTCCTGAATGAGTGTCATGTTGCTGGTCTTATCGATAGACAAGCCAGCTAATGTTGGAATACCAAAGACAATACTCGGTTACGATGTTCATATAACCAATATAGGCTATTTATATTCAAAGTATATTCATAAATTACTTTGCAAGAGTAAAATTATGGCTTAAGAATACATATACTTTTGAATAAAATAATAAAAACAAATATTATAAAACATAGTATTGCCAACAATGATTTCTGTTTTTGTATCAGTGTACTGTGTCCTTCTACCTAATACTTTTTCCCAAACGCCCCGCCCCGTTCCTATTATCTTATACTGTTTCGAACGTAATACATGTTATCTATCTATATATTTTAATATCTATAATAGTACTGGTAAATTTTAAGATGCAGGTGTGAATATTATATTACACATTATTGTCTTCTAGAAACATCTTAACCAATGTTTCGGTGTGTTTAGTAGTTTCGGTGGAGTAGTTTCTTTTACAGTATAGTCAACGTTCACTAGAATAGCGCTTAAATCGGAAATTTTCATTTCGACTTTGTCTACATAATTAGCTACACTTTAAACAATAACTAGCGACCCGCAGGTATTCGTACGGGTGCAATTCTGATACTAAATATAGTGCAGAATGTCTTTATATACAACTTTCATTTAAGCTTTTTTGTCCGCCATCAGAACCGCTAATAACAACAAACAAACCGTTATGTCCCAGCATTTTAAATCGGTAATATCTTCGAAAATATTCATTTAAATTACATGCTGCAAAGGGCCATACTGATCTATATTAAATGTACAATGTATTTAATTAGATAAGGATTAATGCTGTATTGCTTAAAATCGCTTCGTAACTAAGCCATATTTCTCGTAAAAAGTAAAAGATAAAAAATAATTATTGTGGGTTATCCCTAAGAGATAAATATGTACACCAGCGCTGACTTTTTTGTAGACCATTTTAAGGAGTTCAATACTGTAGAACATTATTTTGATCCACCTCGTAGGGTTCAGCCAGCGATTGCAATGTAAACGAAAAAAAATGTTTTTATCAACGACATCACATTGGAAACCTTTTATATTATCAGTTTCTCTACTATATTATGCATGTATTATATATATAAACCTTACTCTTGAAACACTCTATTTATTAAAAAAACTGCATCAAAATTCGTTGCGTAGTTGTAAAGATCATATACAGGGACAGACAGACAGCGGGTAGCGACTTTGTTTTATACTATCTAGTGATATACAATCAATGAAAGAACAGATATATACCCATAATAGTATGTTTGTATGTCTATAGACTCTGAATAAGATATTTCCAGGTATATGAACCCAAACGCACAAAACTTACTTTTATAAATCCGGTATGCTTATTATGCCAAGATTGCCGAAAAGGCACAGTGGTTAGAACGCGTACATCTTGGTCAATGGTTGCCGGTTCAAACTCAGCCTGAGTTTTAATCACCCCTGAATTTTAATGTGCTTAATAAATAATAAAACATCGCGAGGAAAACTGCACGTGTCTAATTTCAATCAAATTCCTTTCAAATTATGTTATCTACGTATGTACTACGTTTATTTAGAATTTAACATGTTTGATGGTTATTATTTGATGTAAATCGTAGTACATTATCTGAAAATAATATGTTTAATTATTCTTATAGTTTATTTAGCTAAAGCTAAATATTAAGTTTCTCTTTTGAAATGTCATTACTAATTAAAATATATTAAACATGTCTTAATGGGATTTTAAAAGCGCGGTCTAATTTTATTCTTGTCTTGTGAACCACACGTGTTTCAAATTACATTTTACGTACAGAGTGATTTATCTCGGATAGAAGGGTTCAAACCACGTCAGTCACTCTGAGGTGTCTGTCAGTTCGATTTACACAAACCGCGCGACTGCTTGCGAGTTGCGACGTTACAGGCCCAATAAAGCCCGTGTTTCTATATACAGAAAATCCCAGCACGAATCGAAATGTCATTTAATTTCCTACAGGCGAACACCTCCACTTACAAACACACATTATAAAATCTATATACTTATATATTTACTAACCTTATGATTACATATGTAAGATACTAGTTCATTATATATCGCGTCTTTTTCGTCAAATATGACGCGCAAAGAATATAGGCATAGGCATAACACATATTTTTTACTATCATGTAAAGTATGTGTGTTAATATAAAGATCGAAGTCATCTGGTTCATTGTTCTAGGCCTTAATTCTACATTGTTACAGTCTTGTAGGATGCTAAATAAATATTTTTTTATTTATTTTTTTACCTGAATTTATAATTCACATCGTAGTATCTTAGTATCCAATTAATAGCGAACAACTACTTTAAAAAAAATACAATAATAAAATAATTTGATTAATGATGACGTTGCAATTAAATTTGAATGAATAGACGGAACAACAAGAATACTGAGATTAAATCTCGATTCATTGTACTCATAATACTCGATGCTTGTTACTGTTATTTGAAGACAATCGTTATTAATACCGAACTAGCGAACCGCCCCGGTTTCGCGCGGGCGCAATTAATTAAATATGAAATTGAGAAGTGCGCCTAGCAAGAAAATACTAAGTCCATTTTATAACGTTTATTTATTTATTCGTTTATATAAGTATTTCATAAATGAGAAATATTAGTAATAATTTATTTTTAGGATATAAGCTCATCAACGGTTTATAGATAAATTTTTGGATAGTTTTAACTAACAAGGTCAATTTTTTTTAAATTACATCTAGTATCCGACCCACATAATAAGGAAACGGTGATATCTCTTAAAGTATGCATTCAAGTGTTATAGTTTACAATTTTAATCTATAAGGAATGCTCAAGGTAACTAGTATATACCTACATATATTTAAATAAGGATTAATAACGAATCGGAGAAAAATGCTTTGCATAAAAAAAATTACGTGTAGTTTTTTAATAAAAAGTAATAGATTAAAATAGTTATCGTGATCGTACCTTAGAAGATATGCCATTCTTTTATCAGGGACTATTTTTGTAGGCCTTTTTAAGAGCAACAATTTTAAACTACATTGTTTTGATGTATCTCTAATCGCTTAGCCAGCGATGGCCATGTAAGCGTGAGAAAAGAGCTCTTTAAATAAAACACCGTCACAGTTCAGCCATTTCTTACGAAATATTTACAAATATATGATAACATCCTCGTTTATCGCTCTTTCTATTAGTGAAAACTGCATCAAAATCCGTTGAGTGATTCAGCATAAGCTAAAAGTGATACAGACAAAAAAGAAATTGATTTTGTATTATACTATTTATAGAAGTAGGCAACACAATAAGATAAGGAAATGAGCATATTTCATTCCTTTGTTTTTCCGCAATAAATACTCATCCCATTAACATATCTTTTATCATTATTGCCTTTAATATTTAAGGAAAAGATATACCGTAAGTATGTTCTTAACATTTATAATACCCGTGTGAAGCCGGCTCGTTAGTATATAGGTATAATAAACACAATCTCCAACCATGTAGAAATAATCTCGAAATTTTGCAATATACTCGTATGCGACCATTGAAAGAATTTATGATGTTTTAATTATACAATTAATATATATACATTATTAATATATCTTTCTTTTTGTTTCAAGTTGTTCGTGTACTAGTGTATTTTGTACCGATATTTATTGTGATTTGAGATTTTTAATCTTATATTGTAAATATTCTGACAGTTTCCTAGTGAAGGCTGGTCAATGTAAAGTACACAAAGCCACTCACAAAATTGTTATATATAGAGGTTAACGCCTAGTTGTCTTCCTATTTGACTTATTAGTCGATTGTAATTAACACGATTAAAATTTGATCCTTTAAAAAAATTAAGAGGTATTTAAATTTTGAATTAAATCAACAAAATTTTAAACCTGGCAATATTTGATTGAATCAATTTTGGTAGCTTAAATTGATTGGTGTTTGTGCGGTTCGTAATAATAATAAAATATTTTCAAATATTTATATTATATGAGTTTTATAGAATAGAGAGAGATATTATCAAATTCCTTATTTATTTTTTATGAAACTTACGTTAGATTAAAGACTTCATAAAAATTGTTTTTGTTTGAAAATTACTGTATTTAAACAAATAGCGACCAACTGGCCCAAACATCGATTCGACCCCTCGGAAAACTATTCACCACGTAACGTATATTTTATTTTTTTTATAAATATCTTATCTTTAATTTAAAATCGTTTAAGGTAATTCAAGTGGTAAAATTTTGTTGATGTTATTTTAGGTAAAGAATTGTGTGTGTGTGCATCTTTGTTTACGTATGTGTGTTACGAGTGATACAGTGTATAGCAACGAGTAAATAGTTTAATGTAGGAGAGATAAAATCTAGTGAAGTGACGGCTGTCAAAACGATTGCTTTGACTCCGTAATTTTAGATCACACGCCTCGCTATAACGTGGTCATCGTAACGTGTAACTTACCACATATATATATATATATGTATGCAAGTCGACTTAAAATATTATTAAAATATTTATGTCTTTAAATTATTGTTGTTATTTTCTTATTCCTACATTTTAATCGTCATTGTCATTACGAGTCATTGAATACTCTTATATAAGTCACATAACTTCGTATGACGCCTCGTAGACAATTAAAAAACGTTTTTTATTATACAGTAAACGGGCATAAAACAATTAGTGTTGCAGCGCGAATGGATTGACACTTAAGCTTATGAATGAGAGCAGGCGTTTTTTTTTAAATACCAAACTGAAAAAAATACTAAATCAATTCATAAAACTTATAACAGAAGATACAGTCCGCTTAGGAAATTATTTTAAATCATAATATTCTTATATAAGTAAATGCGCTCCACAGTTTCACCGTTTTAAATATTTTATATTAATAGCGTAAGCCGATTTTTATCCCAGTAGTTATGGGACGATAGCTATAATAATAATAATAATAAGGGGTGTAAGGGAGTCTAATAACGGGGGGATTGACTCCAAGCCAAACTCACCTGCTCGTGGTGCACCCTGCTACAAACCAACGAGGCAATGGCGACCGATCGATAGCGGTATATCCATCAGGGGAGCTATCTAAAGCTTTTAGGCGTGAACGTCTTACTAAGGTTTAGATAGTACAACTGGCATTAGCACAGGATGTCGGTTACAGGACGGCAGCGGAAGAGTATAAAGTATACCAACGGCGGCGTCCACGGGCTCAGTTAGGAAGCTTACTGTGCGCTCATCAAATTTGGAATAGTATGATGAGTTCTCTTCGTCCAAATGAGCAAAATCATGAATAATAATCCTTTAAATAAGCCCCTAGTTCCCGTTAGCTCCATGGGGGATGCTGATGATAGTAGGCAGTTAACCCGTGGCGCCAGGGGCAAGATGAATCTCCGGGTGGGAATCTTTAACTATCAGACGACCAATGCTAGTCTCTCGGACTCCGATACCACTGGATCGATATCGTCGTTATTAGCTACGGACGTTGTGCAGGAGGCAAGCGCCGAAACGCCTGCACCCGCCAAAGCTTGCAAATGTGCACGTAGAAATGGAACGAAGCTATGAATATCTTTATCCTACGCACATATTTCATTCTAACATCTATGGAAACTAATACAAGATCGTACCTTCCCGAACTTCATTCTAGATTCACAGAAAATTTTCCGGATATACAGGCCAGCAGGCAACATGTAGGAGGCCAGCGCCGGGCTATAGTTCGAAATAACTTATTAACTACTGAACAAATTCAAATGATACGTGAAGAGGCGAGTGACTACTTAAAAAATAATCCTGGCCAGATCAGAAATAACGTAAGCGGTAGCCAAAGGATAACGATTTAAATGAATTTATTATGAGAAGCTATTACAGAATTACTAAAGTTGAAACAAATAAAACTGCGTACGGACGACCATTACATCAATGCTTTATTTTAGAATACCCTAACCTTTCTCACGTATCTGAACAATGCGTAGCGGATCAACGTAGAATAATTATAAATAATAAACTTATAAACACCGATAGACTTCAAGAATTAAAAGATGAAATCGCAATAGAATTAGCGAGTCATAGCAATAATAACACAAATCTCACTGAACGTAACACAAACTTGCAAATATCACAAGTACCACATTTTACTTTATATAGCACCCAGACAGCAACAACAGCAACTCCGGACAATTTACTTACTCTAACTCCTGTAAGTACTACCGATAATTTCTGAAAATAGTCTACAACCTGTTACTTGCCATAACACTGTACAAGGTACTGAACACAGTAACAACTTACAACATTTACCTAGCCTGCCTAGTGACATACAAAATCAAATTAAAGAAACGTTCTTGTTACTTTTTAATAAATATAAAAACTTGGATCCCACCGATAGACCCAGTATTCCTAAACAAAAGACCTCCAAAAAATTTGCTAGAATAGTACAATATATAAACCTATCCGTTCTTCCTGCCCACATATCACCAGAAACCGATTTTAGTGAAATTCGAAACGCTATATATTGTGGAGGCGTTACAGCTTCTTTATATAATGGACGCAAAATAAGTGATCACCAACCTATACATAAGACAAGGCTTATCCCTAAATGGCAAAAAAGATTAGAGGATAAAGTTGCGGCCCTTAAGAGTAAAAATTGGAAGACTAACAGAATACATTAACGGCAATACGAGTAAGAAAATAAAACTCGAAGTTGATAATATTACAAAAGGTTACAAAATTCATTCACGTCATGAAAATGCTAATACAGAACTGACTCACTTTCTCAATACTCTGAAACAAAAACTAACCGCTCTATCTAATCGGTAACGTAGGTATAAAGAAACTACTCTTAGAAAACAACAAAATGGTTTATTTAATAACAATTAGAAATTATTTTATAGAAACCTTAATGCAAATATACAAGATAGTAATAATGTAACTTCAACAGATATGCCAGAAACAACAAAATTACATCAATTTTGGTCTAACATATGATCTAATCCTAAAACACACCATGAAACCGATTGGATTAAACGGGATACGGAAATATTAGTAGATTTACCTGAAATGAAGTTTGATGAAATTAATATTGATATTCTGGAACAAGTTATAAACAAAACACATAATTGGAAAGCTACTGGATCTGATAAAATACACAACTACTGGTATAAAAAATTTACATATTTACATCCGTTGCTACTTTGTCATATAAATGCTTTTATAAAATCTGAAATGATGCCTCACTCACAAGACCGAACTGATTTAAAAAATCCTGCTAAATATAGACCCATAACTTGTCTCCAAACTATATATAAGATGTGATCTAACAAAATATCTTAACGGAACAGCAAAAAGGATGTAAGAAGGGTAGTTTAGGCTGCAAGGAGCAGCTGACTATTAATGCAGTTGTTTCTAAGCAAGCAATCACCAAAACAAGAAATATTTACACTATGTATATTGATTATAAGAAAGCATTTGATTCAGTACCTCATAGCTGGCTCATATACATACTTGAACATTATAAAATTCACCCGTTTATTATAGAATTTCTAAAAAATACAATGCTTCATTGGAAAACCACTCTCAAAATGTTTAATGGCAACCATAGTTTAGAAACAGAAACAATAGCAATCCGACGTGGAATATTTCAGGGTGATGCGTTGAGCCCCTTGTTGTTCTGCTTAGCTCTAAACCCACTATCTACACTTCTTAACAATTCCAACATGAGTTATAGACTTACATGCAATAATAAAAGTTACACTCTTTCACACCTTCTCTACATGGACGACATTAAATTATATGGAAATAGTTTCAGTGAAATTAATAATTTTGCTGATCTTACAGAAAACTTCTCAATAAATATTCATATGGAATTTGGCATAGATAAATGTAGTATACAATCAATTAACAAAGGCAAAATTGAACAAAACTCATATTGCCTTCAAACTGGTGAAATAATAGAACCCGTAGATGAAATATCTGATTATAAATATTTAGGCTTTAACCAAACTAAACAGATCCACGAGAAAAAAACTAAGAAAATATTAGAAAAACAATTTAAATCACGACTGCATAAAATACTGAAAACACATCTAAATGCCCGAAATACTATAAAAGTAATAAATACCTTTATCATTCCAACATTAACATATTCATTTGGCATAATACACTGGTCTAAAAGTAATTTAATTAAGATTCAACGTCTTATAAATACAATACTTACAAAATATAGAAAACACCATCCACGATCTTGTATTGAACGGCTAACTCTACCGACAAAAGAAGGTGGTAGAGGCCTTATCGATATCAAAAATCTCCATCAAATCAAATCACGTATAGACGTGCATTCTTTCATCACCAAGCCACTAAGACCCCACTCCATTATGCCATAGTTCATGCAGACATAAAATTCAGTCCTCTCAACCTTAAAGACCATACCAAACAGAAAAATGAAGTAGTTGTCTCCACAGAAGAAAAAATTAACACCTGGCTACAGAAATCACTTCATGGGAGACATCGCCGCGATTTGATGGACCCAATTGTAGACAAGATAGCGTCTAAGATGTGGCTCAAACGCGGTGATCTCTTCCCTGAAACAGAGGGTTGATGGCAATCCAGGAACAAATCATACATACCAGAAACTATAGGAAACACATCATCAAAGACCACACACTACAATCAGACCTTTGCCGACACTGCCGCAATAGCTCAGAAACTACAACATATCACAGGAGCATGTAGTTCAATAACACAGACAGATTATAAACATAGGCATGATCAAATAGCTGCCATTGTTCACCAATACCTAGCATTCAAATACAAACTCGTTAATGACAAAACTGCTTATTATAAATACAAACCAGACATCATCCTCGAATCACGTGATTTTAAGCTGTATTGGGATAGGACTGTAATAACTGATAAGACTGTGCACTTTAATAGACCGGACATTATGTTATATGATAAGAAAAATGAGACAGTATACCTTATAGATATCGCTGTGCCTAATACTCATAACATTGCTTCAATTTTCACCGAAAAAAATTGCCAAGTATACTGATTTGTCTATCGAAATTAAATCTCAGTGGAAAGTAAAAGTCGTAAAAACTATACCCATTATCATTTCATCAACTGGAGTCATTCCTCACTCACTTTTCTCCAGCTTACAGGGGCTTGGTATTCACAAACTCACTTTTATTTTATTACAGAAAGCAGTCATACTCAATACATGTAGAATTGTTCGGAAATTATTATCTAATGATTAGGTAGTCCTAACCGTTTTTGTTTGGACAAAATCCCGCAAAAACGGAAAATAAAACCTCGATAAAATGAGAGCATTGAAAAAGTAAAAAATATAAATAATAATATTATTGGACAACATTACATGCATTACTCTGATCCCAATGTAAGTAGCTAAAGCACTTGTGTTATGGAAAATCAGAAGTAACGACGGTACCACAAATACTCAGACCCATGATAACATAGAAAACTAATGAACTTTTTCTACATCGACTCGGCCTGGAATCGAACCCGGGACCTCGGAATGGCGTACCCATGAAAACAGTGTACACACTACTCGACTGCGGAGATCGTCAATAGATAGCTGCACATAAAAAAACATAGGTCTTATTTTAAAGAGTTCCAGCCGTAGATGTGCAAAAAATTAAAGAGGATTCTTGATTGCAATTTACTAAATTGTTTCGATTTAACAAAGAATTAATTTTACAGAGCGGAAGAAAGTTAATGGTCGGTTAGTGAAACCACATGGTAAGTAACTGAACTAATGTATACTATTACTATTAAAAAAATAACTTAAAAGAGGTTTCATCATTTTGGCACCAAATGTAGATGTGTGACTTGCAGTTTACAGTGAAATGAAATACAAACAAAAGAAAACCTATCATAGGTTTCGAAATTCCTAAAAAATCATTTGAATAAACGCGAAGTGTCGCGGGAGACCCACTAGCTTAGATTATTGACGAGACAAGCGTGAATTTCATCTTCTTATATTTGCTAATTTGTGTCAATGACAAACTTACTTTACTTGGTAGAAGGCCATTGTGCAAGCCGGCCTGGATACAAACAACTCATCAGATATTGTACCGCTAAACAGCAATATTTAGTATCGATGTGTTCCGGTTTAAAGAGTGAATGAGCCAGTGTTCCTAAGGGACAAGGGATATAACATCTTAGCTTCCAAGGTTGGCGCCGTATTGGCTATATAAGAATTGTTAAACAGCACCAATGTGCTAATCTATGATATAAGATAATATAGATGTTAAAATTAATAAATGATAACGTAGTTTTCCTTAGAATCGCTTTAGTTATATCACATATTATGTATAGACAAGGCCATCAATGTTTGGGCGCAGCGATTAAGTCATCACTCGGCCCGCGGTGACATGCGCTAATCACCTAAATTACCCGCTCAGACATGGGCGCTCTGGCCCTCTCCCTAGCAGATTAACGGATTAGGTTTGCAGCTCGACTATTTATTTTATGTTATATTCTATTATTTCCTTTTAAGAACAAAATAGTAATAAACATTATGAAGTTAACCAAAAATATTAATTCACTTTGAATAAAGTTAATAACAAGATGATGTAAAAATTAATGGCTTCGAGCGAAGCAACATAAAGTGAGCTTTCTCGATAAATTGAGTTGTTAATACTTAAACGATGAATAGCCTTCACTGTTAAATGTAGATTAATTAATTACTATCGTCTCGTGCTTTATAAATGACTTAATCTGGTTAAACTTATCAGCATATCGTCATCGCGTCTGTGTACAAGAAAAATAAAAAATATTAATAAATTGTACGTTCATTATACAAATTTCAATTAAATTTACAGTGCATTTCAAAGGGGTTTTATCATAGTAAATTCTCAAGATACACCCAAAAACATTAACTGCATATCTGAAGTTCACAAGCGCGGACTAGCGAGAACAGCTTGTATTATAATAAACCTATTAAACATCATTTATAGTTTGATTATACTATCTCGTTTATGGCTCAATTCAACCAAGCTGCGCGCACACCGCGCGCCGAGTCAATTACCTGCGCGAGCTCACGAAGCCGGTTTGCAGTGATCCTCCCCGCGCGTCCCGCTCCCTGACAACTGGAACCGATCGGGCATTCAAAGCTTTTATGCTTCTCGTGACTTCTTACAAACCGACTCCTTAACGAATCCTTGTTATAATAAGGAAGGTGAACAAACCAACCTACTCAGCAATATAAATGTATTATTTTATGTTTGCGTGAGATTAGGTTAAATAGTAATGGGAGCAATAAGCCATATACATATAATATCTAAACCAAATTCCTGAGTTCATAGAAAATATTTTAATATGGTTGCGTTTTTTGTGCCGACGCGGACGCTCAAGCCTGGAGAATGCTTGTTACTTGCTAATGATGGCAAATTGTCCCCGACTCGCCTATTGATGTCCAAAAAGAATTTGGCCCAGGCTATTCGTTGCCTCAAATTAAATATTACACAGGCAAAAAAATGCGTTTAATGTCGTCAGAAAAATGAGTTTAATTTGTTTATGGACGTGCAAATTTAAGCTATTTATATAACAAAACGTTTTCACTTTGATTAAACTTAACTAATAAAAATAATTTAGAGCTAGTCCCATCTGAGCTGGAATTGTTATTAATGTTTTCGTATCTTTCACTATGAAATATTTAATGTGCGCATTACATAACGTCTTGATTACGTGAAGTAAATAAAAAATTACCGTGGACGTTTAGTATTAATTAATCCGTGATTTTAAAGACTAAGCACAAAATAAAAATAAATAGAACGTTTAATTATTTGCAAATATTAAAAAAGCCTATCTCTCGCTAGATTCGTTTGTACATGTAATAAAGAAGTTTAGTACGGAAATTATTAATGAATTACGCCACGGAACGTCTAGTAGATGTGAAATATCAAAATTAATGACTAATGAAAGAATTTATTATTAAATTTTTCAAAAATTAATAAATAAATATTAAGTAATATAATAAAAGAGGTTCATTAAATATTTTTTTATTAACATTATCATTAGATAATTCTACTATTAGTATTTACTTTTTACTATTGGTTTATACATTTTTTAGTCCTTCAGAATTCTATGCAGTAATCTACATGAGTTATGATTTTAATTTAAATTATGGTGATATAAACTCTAATTTTAATTTAATTTTAATGGGTAATATTCTGTATCCGAAATGGCCTAGTGGATAGAACACTTCGATCCGAAGATTTATTATCTCAAGATTACGGATATAATATCCGGCTAAGCACCACTGAATATTCTTAAGCTTAATTTGTGTTTTTAATTAATCTACAACTCGACATAAAATGCTCCAGGAAAGTATCGTGACGACATCTTTATGTGTCAGGTAATAATTAACTTTCTTAACACATGCAGCAATCCTTCTGAGGTAACGTACTGACACAAGGTCCGAAAACCATGTATGTCTAACATTAAGGAACCCTTTGCTTAGCAATAGAAAGCATGACTGTAATGTAATGAAGAACCCATAACAAACCTAGCCTAGTATTTTTGTAAAAATAACGATGGAGATTTTATATTATGATAGCTCTGTTGATAAATAATAAGATATGTAAATGAACATTTGTGTGCAAAAGGTAATATAAAAAATGAATGAGTTTATGGACGAGCCCACCTTGGGAATGAAACGATGGCCCCCTTGCTATTTCTTTATTATATCGAAAATTACAAAATAACAAAAAAAACACCGAGTTTCTTTAGCTGGTTTTACTCGGTATAGTTTTTTAATATCCATTGATAGTTTTTACTTTCGATCAATAAGTATTTATAATGCTTCTGCTGCTGCTACATTGAGGTAAATGAATTTGAGTTTGAATATCAATAAGTAAATATACCTACTCGTACACTAGCGGACTGTAACATCCAGTATTATAATATATTTTTTTAGTAACGGTGATGTGATATTTAATAACGTTGTAGATCTTAACAATAAATAATGCTTAATTCTGTATAATTATTATTTGAAGATACATCATATTGACGCCCATAATTCATATACGGTTCAGTTATAAAGACTCGATAGCGCAACGGTACAAATCGCTACTAAATATTTTTTTATGGAAGTGCCTCCGCGGCTATGGCACATATCTCAGGAGGCATTAGTCCAGTCATTATTTAGTCGGGTATAAATGGATTTAAACTTAGAAGGCAGATTTTTGGATATACTGTATTTTCGTAGCTAAATTATCGAAACAAAAAATCAAAATTGAACCATTTTTATCTCACATGAAATTTGGTCGACAATTTCAACTTATGTTAATGTTATACAAGTTACACGATATTTAAAAATCAACCTTTCTCGGTTAAAATGCATTTTGAGATGTCATTGTATACTAGACTTCATTGATGTGAACTGAAGTGAGACAAGAAATTCGCCTGAGTTGAACACGTATCATTCTACGAGCGTGTTATTCAAATATCGCCCTTAACGACTGTTAAAATTGAGTTATAATGTAAAATAATGAATTAATAAGCTTAAAACATTGTCTTATTTTAATTGTAAACATTTATACTAAGAACGTCAAACTTTTATTCTTATGCAAACTCTATTAGACTACAATATTTCAATCTTATAAAATAAAGAAAATTATAAAGTCATGGTCCAAAATAATTTAACATAAAATTAATGTCATTATTGCATAATCAGATTCGTAAAAGTTTTGTTATCTCTTGTAGTTATAGTAAAGACTAGATAAATAGGCACCTGCCTATTGTAACCCACTATTCATATATGTAATAATTAATAACGAACTATAGAGTCAGTCTCCGAAGAACGCGTTCACCAATCCTCTAAAACTAACATTTATTTCATTGAGGGCTGTTTATTTAATCTCGAGTGATTTTTTTTCTATTTTTAGGGAAATTATGGATTGTCGAATCGGCCCTAAAAATATATGCTTTAATACATAATTTTAATTGACTTCAGTTTGTTAAATTATTTCATACACAAAAGTTTTGATAAAGTTTCTTTCTATACGGTTAATACTAATTTATTTATTTATTCATAACTTTTGTTAATCAGGGACAAGATTAATCGAATTACGAACTTCGTGTAAAGTTAATTCAACTATAAATTTATTAATTAATCATCTGATCCTTACAGATTAATCTTAAAAGAGAACAATAAACTCTAAAATTATGTTTTTAACCTAACATAAATTTATATCATTAATTTATAGTTTTAAATGCAATAAAAATACAGGTATTAAGTTCATCTGTACAGCAAATTATAAATGTTTGGTAATTACTATTTAGTATCTTTACAAATCTCAAAACTTGATGAAAAATGGTGTTTATACACAATACACAATCAAAAATCTTACAGGCACTTTTGAACTTTAAAGATAAATGAAATTGAAAGCTACCACCGGAACTTGGAACATAAATTACAACAAGAATATTATTCTATTTATATGTGTGTACATGTAAGAATAACTTACAATTAAAATTATGTATCTATATCAACGAAGTCTATCATGATCTAAATCTTTATAATGTTTTAGAATAATTTATTCATTGATAAATGTAAAATGATATGCTAATTCGTATGTAGTGTGAAGCATTATATACAATAATGCTAGTTAGATATTATTCTAATAATATATTGCAATATATATTGAAAAGAAAACTTATTTAAATATAATTTAGGCATACATTTAAGAATAGGAATTAGAGTATTCTCTTAATAAAAAAAAAATTGTGACCGTGGAAATGAAATATTTATCATTAATTATTTAATACGAGTGTAGTTTTGTTGTAACATAGGTGAATAAACTTTTGTACCTAGTACGAGTTTGAATATTTAACTATGACTAATGTTTCCTAGATAACGAACGAGCACTTCCCGTGCGCGGTCTTATATGATAACGATAAACGAACTGTGCATCGCTGTTTGCTTTTATCGAAGATTAAATAAGTGGGCGCTAATGCAATAATAATAAAATATTTGATATACATATATAAATATATAGAGACTGGCTTTGTCATCTTATCCTTTAAGTTTTTTAATTACAAGTTAAAACTGTGAATTTGTCGAACTTACCTCGATGGTGGCGTATGCGATGATGCGTCACCGGGCGACAACAAGGCTGCTCTTGGTAAGCGGTCCAAGAGTCAGCCAGCACCGAAGCCAGCACGGCCCACAGAAGCCCCACGATCCATTGCCTTTGCCCGGCCATCCCGACCAGTCCTACCTATCCGGGAACATTCACCTGCACTGCTATGTACACTAACTACAGTTCATAAAAGGTTATAATCAAATGCAGTAAATCAACATTCGTTTCCGGAACTATCCAACAATGTTTGTCTGTTTACATTACTCATCTAAATCTAATCCCACCAAGATTACGCTTCCGTTCGAATCATTCGAGTTGAACAGACTTTTAGTAATTAATCACCGTTGTCGTGCCACAGCCTTGTTATCTCATATCGAGCTATAATCTCTTCGGGAGGGTATGCTTCGTTTAGTTCCCGTGATTTATTAGTTTCGAGAGTGGTATCGGCGCGATCGTCTATACGTAACCTGTCGAAAACGGTGTAGTGACGTGCGCTACCGTCATCGCAACGACGAGAACTGAAACCCGCTTCGACTCGCGAGACAGGCCGCCCCGGAGCCGGCTCGCTGCACGCTTTACACCGCCCGCTCGAGACTCGCAACAAAATACAACAGTCGCACCGAACCTCGTTCTACTCTGTAATGTATATTCTTTAGGTAAGACAAGGAAAGCATATGCGAAATCCTCTCGTACTAAGAAATCTTCGACGAATGAGAACAGTGGCTAGCTCTACTATTCGTTTAAGGAAAAGTTACAAAGTTAAAAAGTTTTGATAATTCTGCCGATACGTATTCTTGAAATTCACGTAGGGGAGATTTGACTATTCAGTGACCCTCGGTATTCTATCGAACATATTGTTACGAAGGGGATTCTTTTTATAAAGCGTAGTAAATTTACCTAATTTATGTTTTCGTTAGGATACACACGAAAAACTTTTATGTTTGTAAGCACGCAAAAGGAAGTTAGCAGTTTATATTTTGTTCATATAATATGTTTATTAATAAGTAGCCTAGTATGTGTGACTCACGATTTGACATGTGTGCGTAATAAATTACAGAGGGAATTCTAAACAAGACGTTGCAACGTCATCGATGGCATAGCGCCGGGTAATTTATTTGTTTAAAATGCTTATTTATTTTGTAGACAAGATAATTAGGACTAAAAACTAAATAAATACCTTTTATAATTTTTATTTTAATACATCAATTAATAATTTTCTTTTATAAATATTAGATTTTTAATTATCATATTGAAAGAGAGATGCCAGATTACGTGTTATTATGCTATTTAAATACTCATATTTGTTTATACAATCAATTCATATTGTGTTACTTAAAGTTTAGTTTACTTTTTGTTAATATTTGTCACTGCACGAGTACTTCCATATTTAACTTCATTATTATACATATACGCCGCACTGTTTCTGATGGTACCAAAAAAAAACTAAATTTCTACCTCAACGTCATTTTTTTATAAATACCTGTTCCATTTTATTTTAACGTAAATTTAAAGTAACTTGTCTTATTTTAAAGTAAAATGCTATTAGGCGAATCTCACATACCTATTTGTACATTCACAAGGAATTTAATAAAAATCTTCTTACTTTATTATCAACACTCAAAACAAAATAAGTTACGGGTATCTAACTCTAAAAACAAATAATTTAGTATTCCGAGATTACGAAATGATTTTATGAAAGAAGATAAAAAAGACCTAATGAAAGAAAGTTTGACTGTCATAGTTCCAAAACTAAATGTTAGGGAGCACTGACCTGTTAACACAGTTTTATGCCTAGCTCAGAGTCAGGAATTGCACTAATTGTAATTGTTAGCTGTATTTTCTTAAATCGAAATAAACAAAGCTGACCAAATTAGATTCACCTTCGAATTTAACATAATTTCGTAGCCGAGATTACGTACAGGGTAAGCATTATCTATTACTCATGCCCTTAGGTCCCAAGAGCGAACCCTCGGCCCTCTAAACTTGCTGGCCATCCTGGTTAACTCCTCTTAATCTTAAATAACGTCATTATAACAAGACGCTACTCTGCATTATTTAATAAACGTGACTTAATCTACGTCGATAAAACTTTAGGTGAGTTATTAGAAGGTGAAATGATGCTGGATCTCTAAGATCCTTGAATATTTAAAAAAAAATATCCGTTTTTATCTGACTTACCTTTAAAGCTTATGAACCTACCGAAAAAAGATATTATAATTCTCAATTTTATTCTATTGATGTTTTGTATTTATCGTCTCAAGTAATTTCAATTAAAAAGTATCTCGCAGATATTCCAATGTAACAGCACTAAGCATTTCGTTAGGTCGAGGAATGAAATAAATTATTTCTTCGTATATTATCAAGATCAATTTAAGTTTTATGGAATGTTGTTTCAATTGTTTAAACAAACAATCATGAAGTTATAATATATTTAAAATACTTTTCAAAGTATTAATAATTAGATGCGCTACTTACTCGGGTAGCAGGAAGTCTCTTAGAGAAATAAACTTTCCTTTATAATATATTTTGTTAAAAGATTCCAAGAACATGATTGGTCTACAAGTAATGAAGTGAAAAATAATTACAGTACAAGAAATTTATGAAAAATAAGTAAAATTTTAATGGAATAGAAAACGCGTTCGAAACTTCGTATCATTTTATAAGATGAAAGGTGAGATCGTCCCAGTCTCCGTCCATTTTCATCAGTTCTTCAAGTTTTTCAATAAAAAACTTTAGACGACGCGATTTACATACGGTATGGATTCATTTATTTTCCAAAAGATTTTTCGAGTGAGGCGGTGAAGGTTTTCGGTGTCCATTAAAGAAAAAAGGTCGTAGCACTTTCGTCGGTTCGGCACAGGACCGTGCACCACTTGAGTTTTAATATTTTAGACGTTAGTATTGTCGAATCAATAATAAATCACCATTAAATTTCAATATGAGATAAGTAATTCTCGCTAAAACTATTTTCAATGTTTAAATTTCGACCACATTTAAGTGGAATTATTCACGAAATCGTTGTCTGACACCTTTATAATTATTTCATGGAAACCTCCTACATAAATTAAACTCTCAAACGATAATTTAATTAATACAATCATAATTACTAAACTAGTTCACATTAAGTTCAATGATATTCGTATTACTAGAAGTTATAAATACTAAAAATAATGCTACAATGATATTGTTTTAGAATCATTCTACTATAATTTGAAATTATACCTACTCGTTCATTGATGACCGAGTATAAGCGGGCTTGATGCTCATAACTGAATATTGTAGGAATCATTTTACATCCTTCCTTAGTACACATCTTTACATAGCCCATGCACATCCACCGTAACTTTCTTTCGGTGTTGCAGTCTCGTAGCCGTTTTAGTGCTTGTCGAGAACAATAATTCCTACATAAAACAAAATAACACGCACGTCGAGTCGTAAAGCGTACAGTATAAACAGAAAATAAAGTTGTACCGGGCGCTTAATATATTCAATTTCTTTGCAGCACTAGTTTAAACAGCAATCCCTCCATAATTGTGTAACAATAAACAATGCAACATGATCAGCAGTTACTGGTTTCATTGCTCGATGCATTTTACATAATATGATAAGTGGCAACAACCCCACGGCGGCTAATCTACCACAAATTATATTTTTAGAGGCATTTCTTTAATTGAAACCATTTATTTAAAAGTTAATAATAAAAAAACATCAAGAATATAACAACAATATTATCAGATTCTTGTATTTCTGTAACAACCTATTACATTTAAAAATAAGTTCATCAATATTGAGAAGGTTAACGTTAGCGTGTAAATGAAATAAGTAGCCGGAGTACCGAAGCCGAGGCTTTATCAAACTTTATTATGATTGGACGGGCATGTCTGTGAACAATGACCTGTGATAAAATTGCTTTTGCATCTCTAACCTCATTGCCTCGAAGTATTCACAGTCAAACGGCATTGTTTGTTTTAGAATAATACAACAGATACGGCCACTACCACGGAATTACTGAAGATAATAAAATGTCGCTGTAAAGGGAAACTAGGTTGTGACTATTTTATGAAGCTTCAACGACACCGTGATCAACGAAATCAGACATTGTCCAAGACATAAAAAGATGCACAAATTTTTGCCTTCATTAAGCAGATGCTTAATCATGGTTTTACGATTCTAATTTTATTCTATTTTAATACCTCTAATATTATTCTAATATTATATAGTTATGCAGTTAGGATACATTATAATTATACTTATAAAATTACGCTTGGTCTGTAACAATTAAATTATAAAAATATTAATTCGATATTAAATTCTATGAACATGAAACTTAATACTATTAAAGTAATAAATATTTTAATTATTGCTATATTTTTACCACACTAAATAACAAAAATTATTCCCGCGTTGGGAGTTCGTGAAAAGAGAGAGCGGAGAGACCGGAGAGACAAGGGTAATTGATGAAGCGAACGTGAGACCTCGCGGTTAACCTCCCCAGACACCTCTGACAGGAATCGTATCTGCCTCTGACGTTTACGTTAAATGATATCAATTTCATTCGATATTTATCAAATAAAAATACATGGAACCTTCTTACTAATTACATTGAATTATTGTTCGTGACAATAATACAAACAAATTAAAGGTTATTATAATATTTTATATATTATATCAGATTACTATTGCTTTGTAAGTTTAACTATTTATAAAATGGTGAGTATTAGCATTTTAATATAATATGTGATTCGATCATACTTCACCAAATATAAATTAACCATTACCGTTTATTCGTAAAAAAGTGGAAATTAATATTGCAAATATTCGTATATGAATTTCAGTCATATTTTTCACTTAGGTAATATGAAAATTTTCATTGGCGCATCAATAGGTCTTTATTAAAGTCATTAAAAGATACAAAAGATCATTATTACGCCTACCATTCAAATTTGAGACAAGGAAAAACTGAAGATCCAGCTTCGTTTAGACTTCATTGTTGGAGTTCTAATAAAGCTCACTTACAAATTGCTACTCCTCTAGTTCCGAATCGAACTGATGCAATAACTATAACTACTTTATTAAGTATTTAGAGTTACTCATAAATTCAGCATATAATATCTTAGCTACGTCACGTCAAAGATTTAATTTATTATATCGAAATAAAATAATATATATTACCTGTATATTGATAGTTATAGTTTGAATAAACGTAAAAAAATTAACTTAAATAACCTATTCATAAATATCATAATGATGGCCAATTACTAAATGTTATGCATACAGTTATACGATATTTTACGAGAGCTTAATTATTATACGAAGCGCTATGAGCTCTTCATCATAGGAGTTTAATTTAAAACTGGACTGCATAACAGGATTTAAGTACAGTCGAGGGATGCGCTTCGTTTAACAATATTTACATGACTAATAGGCCTCAATTTTACATAAAAGTGCAAAAGCGAGTGTACTTAGGCACACCAGCGAAGTGGTCCAATTTGCATGTTTTATGCAGAGGCGAGTGATGCGGCCGCGGCCGCGGACAGTGCGCTCGTATAGGCTCTTTGAAATTTTTATACGCTATTTCCACAAATCGGACATCGCTGCATTTTATACGTTATACAGCTTTGAATTTCTTTTTATTCTATCCTCTAGTAAATAGGTACAAAACACGGCTTTTAACATAAATTTAAATGCGAGTAATTTGATTTCGTGATGGATAGGTTACGTATACGGTATACGCCGTTTAATAGAATAATTAGGTAATAAATATATTTTAAATATGTAAGCTATATTTTGCGGAATAAAAAATAGTAAAAATGCTTTTGTTAATCGAAGTTGCAGTTACTTAATAAAGATCTGCAGATGAATAGTATTAATTACGCATCCAAAGCTACGTTTCAACTAAACAAATATCCGTGTTTTAAAACGAAACATTATTCAGGGACCGTTACGCTTTCCTTTGTTATAAAATATCGTAAATGTTATAGGTCGTACTACTCTGATTGCCGGTATTTTTATTCTCATACGAGTATGTATGTGTCAGTAATCGTTGGCAGTGGACGAATGAAACAACTTTTAGTGAGGAGCCATCGGCCGAATGCAACTCTGCTAAATTGCATTGTTGCTTTTATTGCAAGTGCGAATGCTGTAGCTCGCGTTAGAATTATTTACTGTGTAACACCATGTGTATTTTATTTTCTGCATGTTTTTGTATATAAAGAGACAACGCATTTAATTTTAAATAAAAATAAAATAATTCATAATTTTTGATAAATTTAACCCACAATACAAAGTAGGTACTAGTTACAAAATTAGAAATACTTATACCATCTATCACAAATATTATAATACCTATATCTAATTTCGTGCATATAATACTAATGCTGTCAGAAGTGTCTTTTTTTTTAAATATACGAGTGCATGGTAAAATTTTAAACTAGTTATCAATTACAAAAATATTTATAAATCATATTGAGTCTGAAATTAGTCCTCTTTTTTAAATTGATATTGATTTTTTTTCTACACGTGGTATAATTTCGGTAAATGTATATTTTGTGCTGTTCTATAGTTAACAAATATAACTTGTATTTCGTATAAATAGCAAGCATATTATGCCTCGAGTACTATTTTAGGTGGGCGTTTGATAGCTTATGCGATATAATGAAACTATAACCCCCATACTCATTAATATACAACTCTAACTCGGTTCTCCGGCTCCGTCATAATTACATTTCAGTATCTTTAGCGCAGACATGGTTAATCCGCTCACAATACGTTACTTTGTTATTGTAATTATACTTATGATTACGCAAATGGTTCGTTGGTTTAATGGCTACTTTAAGATCATGAGATCCGAGGTTTAAACCTGGGATCAGACCAATAAATAAGTTATTGGATTTTTCTAAGGATAGAATAACCAGCGCTTAATCTCTCTACAGTAATTTTGTCTGGTCGTAATGTGTCTTCCACGTTTTACTGTCGGCGTGCACTGACAAATATTATCTAATTTGTATTTTTTTCTGTCTTTATTCTTACGTTAGTCATCTCACGCACACTAAGACATCTTGTAAGCACCAGTTTCACTCACACTAAAACACGTTTAACTTAGAATGGAGAAGCGCGCCTTCGTGGGTATATTTATACCTACTTAGTCTCGATATCGTAATCGAAATCAAAAGCAAATTATAGTCATAGGCTCAAGCGAAATTACACAACATTTTTTAAACTAATGCGTTAATGTGCAACATCGTTAATACTAACTCATCCAAAATATTATTATAAGTATTGTTCGTTCTAAAATGAATATAATTAAGGAGTGTTAAATTAGCAAGATAAATACCGCTAACCCAATTAAAAGATTCCATTTCAAAACAACTAAGCTTGGATAAAGTTAACGTGTTCTTATATAAATAACACATACAAGCTTTTTGTTCGCTCGGAATTTCTTTTGTATCGTATTTATGGACAATGGTGTTCCGATTGCGATGGCCTGCTTTAGGTATTTTATTTTCTGCCATTACGCCATTGTCGTGGCAGTAATTGTATCAACTCGAAGCGAATAGTAAAAAATGTGTAACTAAATGTCTGCATATTGGTGTCATGCTTATTTATTCTCCAAAATGTTGTAAATTTTAGAGTTCATAACATATTATAGCTACATTAATTTAATAATAACAATGACGTTTAAGACATCATATTAGAAAGCATTTAAAGTTCATTTTAGTAAATTTAAAATCTATTTTATTAAATTTTTGGATTTGTTTAATTAATTATATGAATATTAATTTACTATAATTCCTTACACAGTATCGTAAAATTATACATATTTAAGAATCATCATGGCTTATATTACTTTTAAATTGTCTCTTGACGAAAAGCTGTGGGGAAGTAATTTACTCGTTGTTCTAAGAAACAGCAGTCACACGTCATGTTTGCTACAATATGAGTAACACTGAATTTCTGCATAAACCATTTTATCTATTGATATATGTTTAACTGCGACTGTGATTTTTCTTGCCCCTGTAACAATTACGTATCAAATCATCAAATCAAATCAAAATATACTGTATTCAAGTAGGCTTTTACAAGCACTTTTGAATCGTCATTTAACAAACTATTTAAAGTAAAGCTACCACCGGTTCGGAATGTGGATTCTACCGAAAAGAACCGGCAAGAAACTCAGTAATTACTCTTTTTCAATATCTAAAAATACAGTCATGTTAGTTAAATACAATAATATATGTTATGTCTCCTGCCTGGAAGTCAACAAGCATTAATTCCACGCTTTTTTATCATCAATATAATCTTCTATCGAATAAAATGCCTTCTTTACCAATGTATTTTTTACAATTGACTTGAATCTATAGTATATATAGATATTGGAAGCTTCTAGTTTTTACTTATCAATATCAAATATAATGACTACAAAATCAATGGTAATGGACACTGCCTGAATAAAGCATTCAGAAACAGGGGTCTCGGTGCTGCCTGCGGCTGTTTTATTATCCACATCCGATCTGCATCGCAATCGCTAATTTGCTTTCATGATCACCGACTTTAGAAATCTCTATTTTTGATAACTTTTTGTCATAATTATTAAAGAAGAATTATAAGATTTTCTTTAAACCCAATTGAGATATTCCCATTTTAGGACATAATCTGTATCATACCTTAAATTATATTTTATATATAAAGATTTCTTTTTCTACTTACATTGAAAGAATAGTTAATCTATAGTCATAGTTAAACATGTTCCGTTCGAGAGTGATTAGATTAGAATAAACATCCAAACTTGATAAAGCTTTTAAATAACATGAGTAAGATGGGGAGGTAAAAAAATATTTCACCATCATCCTCTATCCTCCTACCCTTATCCAAATTTTACTTGGGGTCGGCGCAGCATGTCTTCTTCTTCCATACTTCCCTGTCGGACGTCATTTCACAAGTAACATTCTTTCTAACCATATCGTCTTTCACACAATCCATCCATCATTTCTTTGGTCGTCCTCTACCTCTATATCCATCCACATCCATGCTCAAATCCTTCCTCACAACATGGTCCTCATTCCTCCGCATAACATGACCATATCATGACAGGCAATAAAATATTTATTTAAATTTAAATATGCATGAGTAATAAATAAGTTTCATCTGAAAATAATGTCAATATTATTATAATAATGATACATTTTATAAATAGGTCGCGGATTTTGCTACAACAGTGTCGTAATTATGTCAATTATTTCTCGTTGCAGAAAATAACTTCATTAATATTCGTGCTCGGTGCAGTTAAACGGAAGACTTTAAATCGGACCATAAATAACATTTTCCTGGCGGATTTTTATCCTTGGATACATATGAAGTGAACCCACAGCTAAAGTCATTAGCTTCACTTTGGCGTTGTAAGCTGAGTGTAATGCATAATATGCTTGTTCTAAATTTCATCCTACAACTTTTTTAAATAAAACTAAAAAAATATTACAAAATCTTGTTAAAAATAACAAACGCTTACTTGCTGCTATATACCTGTTTCGAAGAATGACTGAACTTTGAGCATATGTATCTGCTAATACTTATAGTTACCGATGGTATATTTTTAATAGATTTTACATTTATTTTTACTAAGAAAGAGTTCTAAAGTAGTATATTGGTTACGAATTTCACTTTTAAAAATAAGCTATTTATTATAATAGCCTAATATACGTTTTAGGCAATTATTAATATAAGTCAAAGATAAAATATTTTTATGAAAAAAAACTTAATAAAATATTTTCTATATTAGTTCATGTTTATTTATGTGTAGTATTTTCCGTGATAGGGACGAAGTTTGAAAGTGGTTGGCGGACCGTAAGAGTAACTCACTCAGCCGTCAATGAGTTCATAACGAGTTCATTCGCTGTCGATGTTCTGGAAACTCGGGCAAGGGCGCAAACATATTGTAGGAACACCTATCAAGGTATTTGCTAATGTCGTTTGATCTTACTATAATGATCCTGCTTTTAATTCGATAAAATAATAACAAAATCTTGTGTATTAAGCTATTTGTACACACAATTAGATATTATGACTACTTGTTCTTAATATTTATCCATCACTAATGTACAAGTACTCAATCACTTGGTATTACTATATGTTATTTGTGCATATATTTGATATTTTTAATTTTCTGAGAATTAAAAGAAAATATCTTTACTAGCTTGGAATATGACAATACTTTGCTATAGTATTGTAATAGTTATCCACGCAGATTTATCGACAGCCCTGTTCAGTGAGTTCGACCCCGGGCAAGTCTAGCCATCCATGTGAAACTTCAAACTGACTGCGAAGCTCCAATAAATTTTTAATAGGTCACTAGATTCTTTCATCTCTATACTCAGTTATGAATTAAATATTTATAGAATTTGCATAATAATCAGCATAGCATAGGTAGAAAAAAATTCTAGCACCCGCGCCGACTTTTCACGACTAATTTGTAATATTCCAACTGTATTCCAAACTAAACCTGATGATATAAATAAGTATTATATTTGGTGGGTGGTGGTTATTATATATGGTGGGTATTATACATGCCCGTCTGGGTAGGTACTATCCACTCATCAGATATTCTAATGCCAATCAGCAAAACTTAGTATTGCTTAGTATAGGGCGAGTGAGCCAGTGTATCATAATAGGCTTAAAGAACATAACATGGTAATAGTTAGTAGTTCCCATGGTTGGTGTCGTATTGGCAGTCATATGCCAAGGAAGACAATGCGGTCGCATGGGGCCCCCTGATTCAACGGGGCCCCGGCGAGCCACAGATGATATTTTATTCCAAAAAACTTTTTTGAGGAAAATCAACTCAAAAAGATAAACCCCACCCCCAAAAGTTAAAAAAAATCGCAAAGAAAAATTGTTCTAAATTTTGGCACATGCGTTTGAAACTGCATATTTTTTCGGGGAATGATGAACCGCATCTATGTTATAAAAATGACGAATGGTATTCTAAGTTTACCTTTGTTTACAACATTTTATTCTACCCGATCTTGGTTCTTCTGTGAGAGTGAATTGTTTTAAGATTTTTGATTGTAGTTGCTTTCTTTATCAAAAATACACAGTTTACTGAGGTTACTAGCTGCATTGTTCATACAATGTAGCCAAGGTGAAACTCCAGAGTCGATAGTCCACGGTCGTTTTCATAATAAGCAAAGAGGCCATCCGATTTTTTGTTGTACTGGGGCCTGAAAAGGCTAGTCACGCCATTTTTGGCAATGTAAGAAATGGTTAATATTTCTTACAGCGGCAATGTCTGAGGGTAGTCCCTACTTACCATCAAAGATATTACAAAATCAAAATATTAGACTCATAAAAACACTTTCGAATCGTCAGATTCGGTATTGAATTATATTTAAAATTTTATTATAGTATTTACGATTTTCCATCATTTCAATAACGAAGTATAAACTCTGATTGACATAAACCGATCAAATACAATTAAATATTATGTATATCTTCACTAATTATTACAGATGAGTGAAATAATCACATTTTATTCGTTATTCGTTACATTACGCGATGTTTGGCTAAAATGATACAAAATGAACCAAATGTACATAAATTAAAAACTTGTTGAGTGCATTTCCTGCTACTCTTGAAGTCGATTTAATATTTTTTATATGAAACGCTTAGAGCAAACAATAATAAACCTACGTGTATGTATGTTTATGTATATGCAAGTATTTATATTGTGTGAAATTCATTCATAAAGAACAATCATAACCTTCGTATATAGCATACGATTACGAGCAAGCTACATCTCGATTCTTTCCTTTCTGTGCAACTAGAAACCTGCTTAGTATTTTTTATTAAAAACTTTGCAATATTTTATTATTAAATAAATTTTCTAATTAGTTAGTTTCCTATTAATATGCGTTAAATTAACAAGGCGACAAAACCTCAAAACCGCACATTACAAATCTGATATCGGCATATTATATACAAAGTATATCAACTTAATGGGTAAATAAATATAAGACCGTTTACATAATAGAAATACAAAAGTATATTTAGAATAACGTATTTGTTAGTGGACACCAAGGTTAAGCTTTAGCGAGTTATAAATTTGATACAAATTTAATTTGACTCATAGCAACATCCTCGTAGGTTGTGAAAGATGTGGTGTTATTTACTGCACCGAGCTCAATATTGTCTCCAGCAGTGATAAAGATGTTACACCTGCCCACGACGGAGCGCTTTTTACGAGCTTTAATATTGTACTGCCAGTAACACTTACAAGTTATTGTCTTTAGATTATTTAATGCTGCTGCCGAGTACTTTATGAATTTAATATTTTAAAACGGTATGAGTTAATGTTAAGAATCAAAATCGGTCCAAATCTAATTATACTTTATTAATTCAGTGATTTACAAGTACTTTTTATCGCCATGCAAACATACTTCACAGTGTAGTCATTTGTATAACAATATTTAGAGTAAACACTCTAAATTATTTAATTTGATATTTTGTCCTTTTGCTAAACAGCAAATCATTTGAACTCATAATTTATAGACATATTATAAAGTAATTTTTAATATTTACACTGAACAAGTAAGATAAATCAAATCATCGAATCATCGATTTCCGCTTGTTTGGACTCGGAACGACAAAATATATCGTTATCGGGTACATGCATTCAAAATGATGTTAACTCATCTGTCTGCTTCAATCAATCATGATTACTTAAACGACTTGGCGCCGCCGTTTCTGTTGAATTAACGAAGTGGAATAGGTTCTCTGATTCCATGTCAAGTATGTCGGTTGATCATCAATATCTGTTACCGTATAACATACATGTACAATTTTTACAACCTTCACGATTTTAGACCAATCAAATGAGAATGTTTTAATATCAGAAGAAAGTAAAAAAAAAATCTTATTATTTTTCATAAGTATTTTCTCAAAGTTAAAATATATACGTATATAATACAATCGAATAGATAAAAGTTAATTACAGCCATTCGTTAGCAGTTCTTTGACCGTATTAAACTATACCACCAAACTTTTTTTAGAATTCCGACACTCGGAGCTAAAACGACGGTACAATTTTAATATCGACTATGAAACCCCAAAAGAATATATTCATACATGTTGTTGGCACTTGCGCGAAGGTTGCTGGCAAAGTACCTACCATCAACCTATATAGTCGTATATGACGAATAGGTAATGTGCAAATCGGTAATACGCAAATTTATAGTCTAATCCTAAAATCGTAGTTTTAGGACTAGACTATAGATTGGAGAAATTAATGATGATGTGATAATAACAAATTATCCAGTTATTTCAATACATAAAACAGCTTTGACCGGACGTCAAATAAAGTTAAACCAAAGAATATATTAGTTATACACTTGTTTTATTCTCAGTCCGAATTTATGTTTACTACTGCATTTGCGTAATTAGGATATATGTATTGTAATTTCAGTAGTTCGGGATGGCCAAATAAAATTATGTTTTTACAATGATGCTCCAATCTCTCTATATATCTTTACAATCCCTCACAATCATCCAATTGTTTTCCTTATGACAGCTCAATAATTTTTAAAATAAGAAATAGTGTTACATGCCAGTATTCAATGTTATCCCATAAAATAATATTAACTAAAGTTGTACAAATTATTGATCAATTAATTACAATAATAATTGTATATATTTATAATATGTGATATTATTAATGATATAATTAATTATAATATCCTATGACGTAGCACCGTATGGAGGCTAGGCTAGTCTCTAACAGTATATATAAGTGCTTGTACTGTGCTTACTATTGACTATTTGGTACTTAGTATGTGACTCGAATAAAGTTAAAAAAAATCTTTTGTTGATAATTAAAGATTTGAACAATTTCTTCTGTCACAAAATGAAGTGATGTCTTGCACTGGCAGTATTACCAATTTTTTTTTTTTTGTTGCAACGTTCTATATTATTTTCATGTCCAATATTTCTATCACTAAATCCCAATATCATATATATCATAAGCCACCCCAATTAACTGATAAGTCATACACCCATGCACCCATTTCGGTGCCGAGTAATATCTCAGAATCATTTATTTGTCAAACTTGCGGTCGTAATTGTATTAATGCAGTTCCCATGTTAATTAAAATAGTTTTTACTGAATAGTATTTTACTGAATTCTTCTTCAAATATTTAATTCGAACTTCATCCGAACTTCATCAGCCTGTCCTTGCAATGTAGCTTAATTTGTTTTACTTTTTTTTGTTTATCGTCTGAGTTATTATTTATTTTTTTATCAAAAATTTTCACTAGCCTGGTGTGTAAGTTGGCAATTTTAGCAAAACGATTCTATTCTATTTGACGTTTACTCTCCCGTACCATAAAAGACACGTGAAGACTCAATCATGTAGTTTGCCGTCCCATCAAATTATAAGAGTAAGCGATTTGAGAGGGCCTGTGTTTGCGCACCTACTTGTGTACAAGAATATCTCCTGCATAGTTGACCAAACTCCGATAAAAAGGGTCGCCGTGTCCTAATTCGATAACTTAGGATATCGCGTATATAATAAAGTAGGGAAAGTAAATAAATATCAGCCTTGAAATACTTTTCAAGATAACAATTATATTCAAATTGAATTTGTATTAATTAATAAAAGCAACTATTAAATTCATTTTAATCCATCAGAGGACCGTCGCTGTTCGACGGATTAAGCCATAGGCATAATAAATTGAGTCAATTTTCAGAGAATACAAATGTCTGCTAATTTCTCTTATTAAAAGGACTAATATCACAATATTTTATTCATAATAAAGAATTTAGCGAGTTTTATGCTTAATTAAAAGCTATTAATCGTTACTTGGCATTTTTATATCTCAAAAAGATTGCGTATTTTTTTAGAAAACTGTTCCTGAATAGGAAATGTCACTTTTATTTCAACAACTACACCCCCTTCATAATAAAGTTCATATTCTTCGCTCAAATATACTCAACGATATTTATATTAAATTCAGCTACTCATCACAAACTTAAACGGCGATTTGAGATTCTAAATGAAGCATGAACAGCCTTTTTGCACGGAGAGTCTAATTCTTATCATTCCTTCTTATTAAACATCCATTCACTGAAGGTCATTTACTTTTCAAGCTGCACGTCTTTGGAATTCACTACTTTTGTCTATAAGAAGCAAGAAATGGAGCCCGAGCTGTTTTTAATATTTAAGAGGTCTATTCATCGTCTTAATGAATTTAGCAATGTTTTAAGATTACTAAGTCGGATATAGTAAAACAAAGTCAACCCACACTCCACTCCTGCCATTACGCGTTTCCTCCACGTATAGCGTGGGTTTTGTAGGACTTGCCGGTGCCCAGAACAACACCCTGACTGTCTCCTCGGGGGGCGTCACAGGATCACGCGTGCATGCAACCGAGACGCCCCCGCGTCGGTCCCATGTGAGTGCGTGCCTCCAATTTCCGGGATACTGAGAACTCCACGGTGACACTTATTACGACGGAGAATGAAGGTGCACATAGCTCTTATATCTTCTCCCCAGTATTTTTCGGCGTGTCTGTAGCAACGTCCTCCTCCTGCTTTCACTCCGTGGCCTCTTTTTGTGACGTGATTTTTCGCATATAGAGTTTCCAATCAGCATGTTTCGCCGAACCAAGCATCTCGTTGATGAAGCTCAGTAACGATAGGCGGAGCCTCCAGATAATACCTGTCCACTGATCCTGGACGGGTGCCACCGTTTCTTGCCTCCACCCGGAGCCGGTACAACTCCCCGTATACGAGATAAGGATGTTTTAAGTTTAACACAAGACCCCAATTCTGGGAAGGTCTTATATATTTACTTAATTTATTAATACACACAATACATACTATTATATATGGGTATATTTTTCTTCGAAGGTAACTAACAAAGTATAAACGTTTAACTTTAAAATCAAGGCATCCTTGATTGTTTAATTTTTTAAAAATTAACTATTCATTCCATATTATATTTATTACATTAGTACGTTGAGATTAACGATTTTATATAAAACATTTATTCTTATAGTTATTGTATTTGATGATGCGTAATTTACGTAAATTTGTGTAAGTTTCATGAAGAAATTCGTTACTTTGTGGAAGTACGTAGAATACATACACATTTAATTAATATTGATTTACCAAAATGTAACTATATGAAAAAAAACTAATTGATTTTACAATAAAAGGTCGTGCTATAACAGTAAACATACTTTTTTTCATCGTGGTATTTGGTAGATTGAAGACTCGTGATATACTTGTGCCTTAAAGGTCAAAGAAAGATAATAATTTTCATAGAATATTAGCTTCTGACACGAAACGTATTAGTGGCACGTATTTCGTCAGTGTGATTATCCTGTCAAAATGGTTCGAGTGAACTATTCACTCATAAACTCGATAGAAGTTAATCAGATATATTGTTATATTTTTCGTGAAATGTTAGCATTTATACTGGTTGACACACTGCCTGACTAGGTCTGAAATAACGTTTGTAGTTTGAAAATGAATAGAAAGATCTCTTACGGAAATGTTTCCAACTTATTACATCGTGCTGCTCCAGCATAACTTTGCGGATACCCAAGTCTTAAAAATCTGTAAAGAACAAGAGACACGGAATCCTAGAGATATTTTTCTTCATCACTAGGCACAAGATGATGAATGAACCACATAAAAACACCGTGGTTACCTGGATGTGAACATGCGATCTTCAATTAAGAACCACGTTTTCTATCCACTGGGACACATCGACTCTTTCAGAATTAGTTTCCTATATCTCTCTAGTCAGTTCCATTAAATTTCTTTCGGCAATCTTGGCGTAATTATATCAAATATACATTACATTCATTTATAACATTAGGAAGATAATAAGGAAGATTTCGTTCATCATATGTGACGTGAAAGACAAATATAATCTGGTGGATAATGATTTTATTTTATTCTTTTCATACACAATTATTAATTGACACACATTTCAAGATATAACTTTTTTAAATACTCGAAATCATTGAACATATATATATATATATATATTGGATGCTATCGGGTTCATGATTCTAGTAAAGAAGTATTTTGCTTCATGTCTTGACCAATTACGTTATACTAGTGCGGATGAAGAAGTCTTTGAAGTCTATTCTGCCAGCGCCGCCGTTGGGTCTCGCTACACGGCCGAATTTCTTCTGACTCATCGGGAAAATGTGGAGGAAAAAACACACTGGAAATTTAATTTATGTAAAGCACACACTCAAATAGTTTTTATTAAAAACACATACGCTGCAGTAAACGTTGCTGAGTCGAACCTGTGGTCCTATGAGTAACTAGACGGCACTTTGAACTTTAAGGCCATATATTTCCCTTACCACTTAAAACTTTTATACAAACACGAGTTGGCTGCGCTTGTAACGTTCTCTTGAATGTCTTTGACTATCCCCGCATAAAAAGGATCTAATATATCGATCTAGGGTATAAACTGTATAACCGAATTTCGTTAAATGTCACAGAGAGCCTGGCAAAACATTTTATTATTATTTTACTGCTAGATCCAAAATATTTAACGATCTAAAAAATATATAAAAATAATGATTTATATGTAAGAAACGGTAATAAGTTTTATTATAATATGCAGGTACGATGATAGTGATGATCCTCTCAGCTGCTTTAGGCCACGGAGGCCCTTCTCAAGGAAGCCTAACCAACTGCACAAGATATATTATAGTCTATAAGTGTGTGCACAAACAAAAGTGCACTCTCTATTCCCCCACTCTCATAATCTGATGGAATGATGAATTCCCGTGCCTCAGAAAGAATGTAAAGTCGACGGTCCTCCTGAAAGAGTTTAGGAGCGCGCCCATCGAATTTTTTTCCGAGGCATGGGAGTACAAATTATATCAACTCCTAGATACCCCGGTGTCTAGAATCCCGATTCTACATAGATTTTTTTCACAAAAAAAAAAAATGTTTGTTTAGCTCAGCCCGGGGCTGATACTATGATTACGGTGCTTTAGAAGCTACTAAACCAAAAAGGCCGTCAAATATGTGTAGGTATATGTCATTGGATAATTGTATTATTTGTTGGTTCATAATTAATTATAATCAATCAAAAATTATAATACAATATCACAGGCTTATTGCATATCTGTTTTGAATTAATAAACTTCGACATCGTTTGACCGATCACCATAAAAGTTGTGTATTTTTCGTGAAAAAAATATTTATACTATCCACTTTGTTGTAACTCGATATTGGCGAGCTTACTAACTTCCATACCGATCATCGATCATCAGCGATCGTCATTACTTTTACTATTCATGCACAGACAGGAATTCTACTGGGTTTACTAAACTACATTAAGTAAAAGTATTCTGGAAGCCGGGCCGAACCATTGGATCGAGTTTCATAATGCTCAGATCCTCGCGACAGAACGCCATTACATACCCCGACTGGTGCGAGAAGCCATTGAAATTACTAAATATAGTAATTTCAATAGGGAAGATGGGTTTCAACTGTCGAAAGTATGGAATCCAGTGATAAAGTTATGCAAACCCTTGAATAATAATATAAAAAAATCGCGAATCGATACGGTGAGTTTCGTTTGTAAAACACGGGATCGAGTTTCGAGTGTAAATAAAACAAATAGTAAGGGTGAAAGTGACAGTGGTAGTGGTAACCAGTGTTTACGCAGCAAACGTACGAGAAAGGAGGTAGTCCGATATGGACACTTCTAATGCCGTCAACATCTACCCGCAAACGTCAGTCTCGTGAACAAGACATTCGTCGATAATGTCGAAATATCGAGCTCCATCAAATAAAAAATAAAAAACATGGTAAATATCCCGTTATAAATACTGTTAGTAATAAAAATAATCATGTTAATTTAAAATCCTACATTAAGTAAAATTAGGATTTACTCACATTCGCGACTCCTTACGCGGAAGTATAATGTTTGAATATAATTTTTGGGCTACCAATTGGCTTTTTCTCATGGAACTACTTGTACTACTTTTAGACCCATAGCTCTGTGTAGACCTGTTAATAGTAAGATTCAAGTTAGAGTGGCTATTTTTTTTATTATTTTTTATAAATTAACGTATATATATTAGCTTATACTTTGCTTTATATCATCTTTATAAAATTACACAAAATAACTTCGATAATAATAATAATAACAAGAAGCCTACAAGAGTAGGTTGAAGTATTTTAATTCGAATAAGAACATTTTTTTTTTTGCTGTTTTGTTATCTATAAAATATTTAAAAGAAAAAATCTAAATTGATACCAACCTACAAATTCCTAAATATATAAATGTATGATATGTAATGATCAGATTGGAATACGTACACCGAAGCCTTAGATTTTCCAGTTTCCGAAGCGGTCGGCAAGGGACGTAGCATTGTATCGAAAGTTGATCGCGACATACCAATAATTCCAAGAACGATTCCCAATTCTGACAATTTCTCTTCTGGACCCGCTACTGCATGCACTAGGTAGAGAAGTCTTGGAGTCGGTCTAATGAAAACATGAATAAACCTTCAATTGCAACAGCCAGGGAAATTACAGTATATAAACTTAATGTTGCTAATGTGTTATATTGTTATATATTATGAATAACTATACATAGTATTTAAAGTACAATTAAAGAAAAATGGTGCGCAAACTATATTAATGAACACATATAGCATAAATTTGTGTCACACTATGCTGCTAGAAACTTACTGAAAACATTTGATAACGCCTAGTCCCAAAAGACGATAATCAATTTCCCTATGACAGAACACCTCGTTCATAAGGGGCGAGCGAGTGTTGAGTTTCTTGTCGCGTCGCACGCAGTGACCCAGCAACACCGCACGTTCCTCCTTAGCCATTTTCGCGATATACCCAGTGTGTAGATTATGCTCCACAGCATTAAATATCTCAGACTTAAACACTCTATTTACCTCCAATTCTAATTTTAAGCAAATTGCAGGATTAATTTCACGATTTTACTACTGTTTTTAAATTGAAATTAAAGATATATGAACACTAAAGTAACAATACAAGGTACGATTAAAGTATGACAAAACATATTGATGCATGATAATTTATAGTAAACATCGAGTATCTGTCAAAACAAACACAATTTGTCCCGTGAATGTGTTATTTAAATGTGAGAGATAAAATCGTAATGTGCACCTATCTGATTGAAAGACTTGCGACCGAGAGCCAGCCATACTATTTGAACACATACTCGTAGCAGTGTCTCAAAAAATCGAGCATCTTTATCAGATAATGATCGACGTTTCTTCTGGGGCCCCATATGATGGAATTTTTTCGTATCATTTCCACCTACACAGAATAAAGATAAAAAATGTTATAGAAATATGTAATAAAACTAAATTGCGTTTGATTACTTTCTTTCAACTAACCAATGAGCATGGTGCTGTATTCTTTCGCTACTAAAAGTCTCAAATCCGATAAATTGTCTCGGAATTCGTTTTCAACTGTTTCACATTGTGGCGTACGTACTTTTGTTTCCAATTCAATAATACGATTTGCCATTTCGTCTGCTATCTTAAATTAAAGACATTTTTTTTTAAAAGGGTTACCCTAATATCTTACTCCGCAAAAATAACATTGATAAACTTGTTTATCAATTAATAATATAACCGTCTTCAAAAATTTCCCTGACTTAATAATGTCCAATACCAATATAATTGGAGTACACTGAACCCAACGTAAAAATAATCATCAAAATCAGTTAATTAAAAAAAAGTTATATACAAACATTCAAAACATATAAACAAACGAATGGAAAAGCTCTTCCTTTTTTGAAGTCGGTTAAAAACTAACTGTACTATAGCCTAGCTACCCGGGTTAAATATTGTGTACCTGTAAATAATACTGGCAACAGAGTACAAGCGCTCTAATGAATCTCTCCGTAGTAGGAAGATGTAACATGTTTATTAACATTGGACTTAAAATATTCACTGGAGCTGTATACAGCGCTATGTCTTTAACATCCTGTAAAGTTATATTTTTTTTATTATATTCTAAAAAATAATACGTTTAGTGAAAAAAATTATTTCCCTTCTAAAAAATATTAATATAAATTAGTCTAAAAATATTACGTATAAAATTATACAGGAATCATTTGTTTTATTCACCTGAATAGTGATAATATCTGCTTGACCCGGTTTTAATTTTCTTTGATAACGCCGTCGAAATCGAATCTTATTTAAATACATAACAAATCGAAATATTAATCAACAATAAATTATATACCGTTAACATAACAATTACTACTACAAAGTTACACGTTTATTATAATATGGAATCCCGGTTTCTATATTCAAGAAATGACTAGTTTTGCTTACTAATAGTAGAATTATCTACGAGGCTTAATTCAGAAGCTACTGGGCTTGATGATTACAACTCAAAAGGCTACGAATAACTAGAAGTAGGGTGATTAAGAAAGGAAACCGAAATGGTCCATGGGTTAGAAAACGAGTATGAAAACCTGCATGTGTCGGTTGTAAATCTGCCAATAAACCCGCAAGGAAACAGCGCAGTAGAACAAGTTCCATAGCTTCTGCTTAAAAAAAGTCTTATATATGGAGGGTGGAGGCCCAGTAGTAGGACATAACAATTACTACTATTACTACACTAAAAATGGTTAGCTTCTCTTAGACAATTCTACTATCACTAAGCAAAACAAATAATTTTTTGGTTAATAATGATAAAATATACGAGTGTATGTGCCTCAATACCTGCTCTATAAGGTCTACATCGTCCCTGAATTCAATTGTTCCAGTTGGAGCTTTTATAGGTATCTGAATTGCTTCTACTGGTTTTGGTGGAAGGTCACTTGAATCAGTCAAAAAAAAATGTAATATGTATGAACCAAACAGGCGAGAATAAAGAAGTAGTTACTCTAGGCGTCAGACGACTCATGACTAATGTCAATTTAAAGCAAAAGATAAATTTAGACATGTTTTAAGATCCATGTGGTTGCGCGGCTGGTACTGCATTTATAAGGGTCATACTAAATACAGTTCAGTATATTTGATATATTAATTATAATATTATTCTAAATAGGATATGAATTGACATAAGGCTGAATATACTTTGAAGTTATTTCACTACTGAGGTTTTTCTTCTCATTTTGATAAACAAATATAAATAAATGCAACGTCCATATTACCAAAGTTAAAAAAATACGAAAATCATACAAACTTTCATCCCCAATTTGATCACTTTAAAGGATGAATTTTCGTAAGGGCTTTATTCGTTGACCTTTATTCATAAACGCAAACCCTGAATACCGTATTGCATATATCAAGCATTGAAGCTAACTTCGATGTTATCTTTTATCCCCAATATCACCCTCTTAGGGGATTATTGAAAAACGCTATAACAGCTATCTTTATCAAAACAGAAACAAATTAACAGATTTCCACGAAATTCCAAACAGAAGTTTATCCCAAATTCAATCCCTAAATCATTCATCATAAGTATAAATAGATAAGGGCGCTTATATGGTATGGAGCCAGGAACTCGCTCTGTACTAATAAATAAATAGATTAGGATAAGGCCGGTGCTTAGACATTATGTATGTCACTCAAATGCCCTTTAAATTACCTAATAAATACCAAGGCTTCTGTGGCGTCATCCCAAAACCAATGTCCATCTTCATACAGGCCTCCAAAACCACCTTCGTCCTCATCATCAGCCATTTTTCTAATTTTTATAAATAATATCGAAACTTATTTTCATTCGGTCATTGCAATCGCTGACGTTATTTACATTGACAATATTGACAATCAATTCTTATTTTATTTTTATTACGTTACAACTATTTTAATAAATTGTTGTAATTTGAATAAACAAAAAGGTTTCGTTCCGGATGTTTAATTTTAGATAATAATTTCGCAAGTTATAGAATGGTTAGTTATAAATATTTACTTTCGACTTTTAAATTTTTAATTAAAATAGAAATAGATTTATACTTTTTTATAATAACTTTAATAATAATCTATTACTCAAATATTATCAAAAATACTTATTCAGTGGAAATATTAATAGAAAGCTCGCACAAAAGCTAGCTTGTACGTACGGTTATGTAAAATATCATAATTTAATTCATAGACGGCTATAACTTGTGAATCAAAATTTTTATCGAGCATTTGTAAGTTTAGTAGGATTTACGATGTCACCAGTAAGTTGCTCTCGGCAGTGTTGAATATAAAGTTATGTTAATGCAACTGTACTCAACTCTAACCCCCTGTAACTTACAAAATATTTCTCACAAATTTCATATAAACGACAGCGCTTAAATGAAAATTAGTTAAATAATTAATTTTACTAATAAGCAAAGGACAGTGTTTATTGAAGCATATTTTATTAAAGGATAACATTGAAAAGGGACCAGTGTGTCAGGTGCTAATTCATTGAATTCAAGTACACAGGCGATTGCACACAAGACTACGATGCGAGGCTTTGATCATGTGCGCTCTGCCATGTGATCACGGGCCTTTACATAGCGCTGCGAATAACATAAGGGCAAATGATGTTATTATTAATTATATATAAATATATATATATCTTCATTAAAATGTCTCCAATATGTACTTATAATGTATCTTATTCTGTTAGGAAAATATAAAATATATAGGAGCAAAAGCAGCGCCTGATTTTAAGTGATCACCATGCCGTAAGAAACATTCACCATTTCTTCCAACATCAATGCGCCACTAACCTTGGGAACTAAGACGATATGACCCTTGAGCTTGTGCTTATTTACCCTTCAAACCGAAACATACTGTAAATTGCTTATAATTTATATTATTTAAAACAATGCTAGATTACTGATAAATTTTTATGTTACACAAATACTTAGTCCAGTGTCATTTTACCAATTTTATTTTTATGAATGTGCTTAATGTAAAAAGCAATGTAAGCACCATTCAACCTGTTCTTCGTTTTAAAAATATATAAACAGGCAATTACGGACCACACAACGTTTATTTTCATCACACAGTTAATAAAATGCTGAATCACGAAACGGAATGAGCAACTCTTTCCACTCCGTTTCACTTTTATTTTCAAACTTCCAGTCCGTTGAGTCGAGCGATTGAACCTATTAGGAATAATTTTTGTACTTATGTAATACAACGAAAACACATATGAAACAGAATTGATTTTATAGCGGATTCACGCGCTTCGATATTAATCGACCAACATTTGTTAATAAAACAAATTGAAAATGTATTAAACAATTTGAGAACTGACAGACTTTATAAAATCGATTTTTGTTGTTTTATTTGGTAGAAAATCTGTTTAGAAAATTTTACTGTGGATTAAACCAAGTCAATAAACTAAAATCATTTTTAAATATATCGCTTACAAAATTGGAATGGAAATGATTAAATCTCAAATAAAAATAGAAGTTTATTCTTAATTCGATGTCAGGTGTATATCGTTAGCTTTTGCAATGAAAGTCTCCTACAAATACTATAATCAAAATTATATTTCTTATATAATATACATATAAAAATACTATTTTATTAACTAGGTATCTAACTGATACCCATTTTAAACTTACTGAAGTGAAAAGTACATTATTATCATTTCGCTAAACCTAAAACGAATTTCAAAATTAAATAATTTTGATACTCCTTTGTTTAAATCTGGAACAATTCTAATGAAATAGAATTCTATAAAATAGAATCCAAGAGAGAGGTTGGTATATATTAACAATAATGATATGATATAGATATAGACAATTATTTTAAAATAATATTTTTTTAGTAATAGCGTGTAAATTTCCCACTGCTGGGCTAAGACCTCCTCTCCCTTTTTGAGGAGAAGGTTAGGATAATATATATTCCACCACGCTGCTCCAATACTTGTTGGTGGATTCACATGTGGCAGAATTGTTATTAGACACATGCAGGTTTCCTCACGATGTTCAGTGGTGCTTGTCTGGGTTTTTAACCCGCAATCATCGGTTAAGATGTATGCGTTCTAAGTTTTTATTTTCTATTATATTTTAAAGGAAACTAGACGTGCAATTATGACGCTATTTTGTTGTTGTTTAAAATTAATATGGAAGGTTGCTACCGGTTGCATGCAGTGATTTAAAATATAAGTAAAAATATAAAACATTCTCTAAATCGTCATTTCGTATTGCCACCTACCACGGGAACCAGAATTATATGTGCATTTTTTCTTTGAACCAGTATGCTTATTGATGGTAAAATAATTTAAACTAAATAAAATATGTAGGTGGATTGGTACCAACAGCAAAGCTTTTCTTGCATAGAGCAAGTAAACTAGTTATACTAAGTATACCTATTTAAGAATGTATATTTCATCCTTGATAGCTTTATTGACATTTAAGTTGTTAAATAAATAAACATGAGTAGATGTATAAGCTATTAGGCTTGTCACCAAACAACCAAACATACATTTTCTACGAGCTCGCTCTCTATCACCTCTCATTGTCTTTATATTCCAATGAATATTCATATCGTGATCGACGTTCGCCTCTCTTTATTCACTGTAAACACGTGTACGTGTCTTTCCAAGTTTGTCTTGTATTACGTAAATATTTAGTCTTTAACATAATTATATGAACAGCTTTGGTAAATTTTAATTAATATTTCGTCAAATAATAAACATCACTGATAGGTAATTTAGAAAGAATGTTTTATCTCTAATTTAGCACTGTATATTTAAGTATGTGTATTTAGTCGTTTAAATAAATAAATTGTATGACAGATATGTTAATGTCCATTATTGTAAGTTCCAACTTTAAACGAATAATGATTTATTTGTAAAAGATTAATAATATCGTTGCCAATCGTCTTACTATATCCAATCAACTGCTCAGGGAGTTGTGGAGTCATAGCGGAAAAAATATTCCTGTTTTTGACAAAGAAATGAACTATATAGAAAAATTAGGTTGAAATATAATTTCCGTAACAAAAACTTACACTTTAAAATGGTTTTGAAATATTCAAATGCTATATTTTCTAAGCTGTTTGAGTATTCATTGGAAAAGAGCTTTACAAAGAAATGTACTATATATCGTTTTTTATAAAACGTCTTACAAGAAATTAAAAGATGAAGGTTGCCGATATTCAATAAATACAATATTCTAAATTATAGTATCTTTATATACAATTTAAAATTAAGCTACCATATTTATGCCGCTTTATGGACTATGAATGATATTTAATTTAAAAATATTTATAAATAAACCCGGTAAAATTTTACACCCTAAAGTGCTAACTATCAATCGGTAAGCAGTTGTAAAATATGATTTTAGACACGACAATAAACGACCAATGAGCCCAAGTAGGTACGCGCTAAGGTAATATATTTTGTAGATATCTGACTACAACTTATTTACTTATTTACAAGCGCTTGCATGCGGTCTTTATGTCAATTGTTATAACTTTTTTAATTTAATTGGAAGTCTATATTCGATAAATTTCGACTATTTTTTAACTTTACATCTATCATCTAAATTTATTTTATTGTTCGAAGGAAGTACGTATAACCTTCTTGCTGTGAAAAAACAGCGAATATATAGTAGTTTTGACACTATTTTTAGAGTTAAATAAAAAGGGAAAGATAAAAGTAATATAGTGCAGAAAGACAAACTCAATAATTATCTTTATTTTCAATTATTAATTAATTTATATTTAATATTTATTTTCAATAATTGTCAATTAAATTTATTGAACTTTGTTGAGATACAGGATGTATTTCAACTAAGTTTAATGGGTTATTATTAAGTTTTTATTAATCTAGAACATACTCTTTGTTATTTTGTAACATTTACGCTTACATATAACAAAATTCCATCTTTAGATAGGTACATGAGTGGATGGAAGATGAGCGGATTTGTAAATAGATTGAAAGAAAGTGTATATCGGTGGATGGTTAGGAAGGTATTGTATGGTGTGTTTACCACTTAAAGTAAAAGTTAGTTAGTAAGTTAGACTTACTGATATTGATACAGCTCGGCTGGTACAGTTTGATAATTTTTGGATAAGATATTGGCATCTGATATTACTTTCGCGTAACGCTTCAAATTGCGTATTGATTCTTTAAAAACTAATTGCTACATTTATAATTTTGGACCTCAAGATTCCATTTGGGACATTTTTATGAAATATACTTACAACAAAGTAATGATATAATATCCATTATAACGTCGACGATTTTGTCTTGTCTATTAATTACACTATATACTCATTATTATTACAGTTCTCGCAGATACTCAGGGCCGGACCGTAAGTTTAGAAGGCCCTGGGCTAACACTACTTAGGGGCCCACCTAAGACATATCTTAACGTAGACTTGAAACCATACGACCTGTTTAATTTTATAAAGTTATGGATTCTTTCGCATTATCGTCTATTTTTGACTTTGACTTGACTTAGCTGGGCTCCCTTGAATCCACGGGGCCCTGGGCCGAAGCCCAAAAAGTCCTATGGTAGATCCAGCCCTGCAGATACTCTATTCTAATATAGCCTTCTAGTCTGAAGTCAAATATTATAGATATCATCTGGACATTAAGATTTAGACATTGATAATTTTAATACTTTTATTTTTTAATAATTGTTATAATCCCAACAATTACTTGAAATAAATATATTATGATTTTGGCCACTAATTTAATATGGATGGTATAAAATGACGTTTGTTTTTGTTTTTCGTTTCGTTTTTAAATATTACGCAGTACCGCGTTATGTGGGTTTCATATCCATTATCATTGTGATGGTGGTCCTCGACATGGATCAGAGGTTCATGCAGTCTTACTTTTATTTTAACAATACATATGCGCTTTATTGGATCGGGTACATTTTGACGAAGTGATTTATGATGCCTTAACTAGGTTATATTGAAGACTCAGCCAGTTCGAATTTATAATAAATGCTATGACCAACCTAAAATATGAAACAAACGATTCTGATATTATATTATTAGTATTATTTTTAAGTAGTGGTACTTATTTTGACTAACATAGTAAAAACTCGTTAAGTGTCACTGCTTAACCAATGCCATACCTTTTAAAAAAAAAAAGTTTTGCCCTTATTCCACCTTCACCTCCATCTTGCTTCAGTGTGGATTAGTGGATGCGCGCATACATGGCGTCGAACCGACAAAAACCAGCACGTGCTAGTTTTGACACAACTTTTTCCTTCTCCGCTGAATACATACAATTTGATTGATTGATTGAAAAATTTAGAGCACTAGAAAACATAATCGTGTTCTGTCCACTGGGCAATGTCAGCTCTTATTTCACTAAATTGCTTTTTTATATTTGTACTAAAGAGCATCAGTATGTGTATTATAACATAGTAAAATTGTTCCATTACATTCCAAAGGTTTTTTGTTATTAAAAAACGCAAATAATCATAAATTATTTTTATTTTTATATTTTATAATAAAATTAACATGTACATTAAATAATAGTATTTGGTATAACTTATGTAACTTTTTTTTCATATTGTGCTGATCTACTTGTCATTAAAGTAGGAACTCTACTTAAATTAAATGTAAGAAAATAGTAGTAATAGTAGAACCAGAAGTAACAAACGCCTAATGCACAGTAAACTGAAGTAATCATTAGAGGCAGGAATGGTAAAGTTTTATCAAATCCCAAAAATGTATGTATGGAATTCTCATAAATACATACTGCCATAAATCCATACAAATACAAAGACTGAAATCTCTTCAGGCCAGGCAGAATCATAAAACCTCTTTTCTTGTGAGGTTTAATCCTAATAAGTTCATATAATGCTGGTATATAACAAAATGCAATAGCTATATGAGTCAAAAGTATGAAGATTTTAATAGACAGCAAATTTTTCGGGTACAATAAAGGAAATAATGAGTAGTTTCCAACCACAGATATAAATAAAAATAAGTTACAGTCAATGTCGCCCAGAACGGAGAGAAAACTGAAACAAAAATAATTCTTAGTTTACTTTTTTTTTATTGCAATGATATAGACGGAGGAGCAAATGGATTACAATTCGTCACCATTGGCAATAGATAATAGCGCCGTTAGAAATTTTAAATATTTCTTATATCGCCAAAGCGTCCTATAAATTGAGATTTTATGTCCCTTGTGCCTGTAAATTACACTGGCTCACTGACCTTTCGAACCGGAACAAAAACATTCTAAGTAATGTTGTTTGACAGTATGCAGCTGACCAGTTTCACAGGTTCACACCATTTATATATATTTTTGTTCATTAATAGTTTTTGATAATTTTTGTGAGGTATTTAAATAAACAATGTGCCTGTGACGCATTCAAATGTAATTATTAAGGATATCATTTAATGATTAAATGATACCCCTAGTAATATATGGCGTTAACATAAAATAAAACAATCAAATACATTCATTAACTTAATAGGATATTTTTTTTCATTTCATTAATTTACAACATGCTATATCGGAAATATAGTTACATAAATACTAGCGGGTCAATAATTTAAGGTAAGGTTGCCGTTCCGACCTATTCATTCACAAAATTATTATCCTAGAGTAATGCCAGCTGAAGTCAAAACGGACTGTTCGGTGAGCGGGTGAGCGGGTATGTCCAATGTTGCCGTTTTTATAGGTTATTGAAATAATTTCGGAAATGGTGTTTAACTTTGTTTTATTTTCAAATTTAAGTTTTTTGTTAAATTTGTTCTCCAATAAATTATTTTAGTAATTAAATAATCATTTATTATTAATGACAAAACGGGAAATGAGGAATTGCATACCTGAGGGGGATTAAGATCATGAGTATAGCTTTTTCGTGCACATGCCATCCAAACATAAATGCACAAGTAGCACACAATGTTAAACATCTGAAAACAAACAAAACCATTATATTACAAAATCAATTTTAGAAAATTATAAACTGAACAAAATACCTCAATGCTATTTAAGTTCAGATGATAATATTATCAATACATAGTATTAAACTAATATTATCTTTAAGCTGATATATTAATGATACCAAATTCTATACAATCAAATAAAATTAGCTTGAAATGGGAATTAATTCTATCATATGTATAGCCTATATTAAAAAACAAAATTTTTAATATTATAATTGTTTTTTTTTTTTAATTATAAATTTTATTAGGAACAAAACATTAAGTAAAAAAATCTTTTATATAACCAGTCTCTCATTTATGATATATATTGTTATTGGTTGTTGTTATGGTGACTGTACATCAAATACCTAACAAAACTTAAGCATCTATATCCTCTATCAGCTCCCAGGTGCCAAAGTTTGATAAGAGCAGGAATCATTGATATTGCAGTAATCGCAAAAGCAATGCTCGGTGTTATTGTTGGCAAGACAGCATGCTCAAATTCTTGTACCAATCCACCTGTCATTGAAGCTTCCGTTATCGCGACTGGGATACCAAACTTAAGACCTGTAATTATTTAATATTCACCTTGAGACACTTAATTTAATTATACTTAACTCCATAAAGTCAATAAGTTATTTTAGTTTACAATGATTACTTACATAACTTTTGTAAAATTTTATCAGCAATATTGTATAGAGCCCAAAAATTTGGAGCCCAATAGGCATGGCACAATCCTCTTTTAAAAGGAAACAGTCTTGAAAAAACCTGAAAGTTATTTCAATTGCTTAAAAACAAATTTAAGGAACAATAACATAAAACATAAAATTTGTGTCAGAAGTATTCATCCTCATAACAGTATATTATTCTACTTAATATTAATATTATGATTAAAATAAAATTTACTACACTAGTACACAAAAAAAGCATTGTTTTTAACAATTAATTGCCTTGTAATGAAGTCCACAAACGGGGTCTATTCAAACAAATCTAATTGAAAAATATTAATTAAATAATTTAAGATACCTGTGGTAATTGATCAATAAAGGGTCCAAATGATAAACAAAATACTGATATAACAGTTAAAGCCAGTTTTATCAGATTTGTCAGTGAGAATGAATACCAAGGTGTATGCACACCATCATTTGAAGATACTGTGAAGCAGTATGCTCTTAACATATAGACCACATAGACCGGTGCCACATACAAAAATATGTGCTTAAAGTTGAGTAGCACTGCAAACCAAAATGCTGTGGCTATGAAGTTGCTCTGAAAAAATATTAAATATAATAAAAAATTGCATTATGAAATATTTATTTAAAACTTTAAAAAATTACTAATCAAAATTAAATCACCATTACTCATATAACTCATACTTACTGTTATCATGTTTGATATAGACAACAATAGAATTCCAAATAAAAATCCATTATACTGAAAGTGAATATGGTCAACCATCAGAAGCCCAGGATTGGTAACTAGAAGTATAAATACGAGGAGGTTGCCTTCATTTAAAAGCTGTGAACAACTGAAAGAGTTTTTTTTATTATTATTACACCTATAAAGTTGACTTTAATGTTCATATACAAACTGCACAGACCTTTTAGTGCCATATATAAAAACAAAATCCAACACTATGACTGATAATCTTTGAAATAAAACAGTCATATCTGAAGCATAATTTAAATTTTCTAATTTCACCATCTCTGGGTCAAAAACTTTTGCTATATGAGACAGACCATACTCCAGCCAAGCAAAGAATGGTGGATAATCTAGTGTCCATTCTGAAGTCTCGTCATAATACCATTGATCGATTGTACGATTATTTGTAACAGCAAGCCAATTTCTATGTACTTCAAAATCCGTAGACCGACTGCGAAGATAAAAAGTTAATGAAAATGGCCTAGAAAATATTATTAAGATAATTAAGGGAATTTTGTTACTTACTACAGTGGCATAAAAAATAGTTTCGCTGCCGTTACTATTAGTGTTATTTCTACTAACATTTTAATGCTTTGCTCTTACACGATAATAAGTAAATAAAATTATATAAGATCTCCGCCTCATAAAGAAAGTGTTAAAATCGCTCTGGTAGATATTTAAATGTCATTAAAGTTAAAAAAATATATCTTTAAATCATATCTAAGGAATTCAAGATCCAACTATTCACATTTTGCAATTCAATATTTGATTTGACAAATTGACATTGACAATTTGAGATTAGAATAATAATATGCGTCTTGACAGTTGACACGAAGGCTATCAAAGACTTAATTTAATTTAACTCCTGACAGCTGTATTTTTATTTATTCTATTAAAAATATTCTTGCTAACTTTGAAAACTTCCAATAACCATTGTTAATTTAAGAAAATGTTTTGTAGATAAAAATCAACCGCCAACAATCCGGTTCCGGCAAAGAGCAGTTCGTAAAGCACTTCTTGGACATTCATAAGTCGAGTGGACCCGATGGCATCCCTCCAGTCGTGTTATGGTTTTGTGCTCCCGTTGGTACCGGTCTTAATGCGTCTTTAGGACGCATTAAGCGTCGTCCCGAACTACTGCTTTGGTGTACCCGATCCCTAAAAAAGACAACCGCTCAGATCCGTCAAATTATAGGCCTATATTCATCACTTCCTTGTTCTCCAAGGTAATAGAGTCCATTATAAACTGCCAGCTCCCACGGTACCCAGAGGAGCACCAGCTGATTAGCGACCGCCAGTACGGTTTCCGTACTGGTCGCTCAACCGGTGGTCTTTTAGTTTAGACACATAGATGGCGGAAGCAGTTGGACATAGCGAAGGCCTTCGATCTGCAATTGAATCACCAGCTTTTTGGAGCATCAAGATCGTTGTCGACGGTGCATTCTTTGACTTAAAATTCGTCAATTGTAGTGTTTCACAAGGCTGCGTACTATCACCCACTCTGTTTCTTTTGCTTGTCAATGACTTGTTGCAAATCAAGAACATTCACTGCTAAGCAGACAATAGTACCGTAGACATCTTGAATACCGGCCGTAATAACATTTCTCGGGAAAACGTCGACAAAAACCGGAACAAACTTGTGTGTGAAATCGAGTCTTTGTTAAACAAAGTCTCGAACTGGGGCTGGCTAAACCGAGTCCAATTCAACCCCAAAAAGACACAGGTTAGCGTGTTAACCGCTAAAAATCACCATTTGTCATATCTCAACGATTTGAGAACACTCCCATTGCCGCTAGTATCGGAAACAATCAAAAAAAATATGTTCAACGGTACCCTCATCAAGGCCATTTTCACATAAAGAGTGGTCCCGAACCCTGATCTTTGATAAAAAATGAGGGCTGCAGTTATGGCCAAGACGCAACCGAATTATTGTCGAAGTAGAAAATTTCGAGCAGTTACGAAATTAAAAAAACCAGGGTTTTAATGTAATATCAGGTTGCAAACTGCCATAAAATTTACCTTTTACATGACGGGTACAGTTCCATACATCATTCCAGCGCTTATTCAAATCAATTTTAGCGAGAGAACGTAAATCTTGGTCAAAACAGTTAGCATAAGTCTCCGTACCATTGCGAATAGACCACTTAGCACATCTATCAGCCTGTTCATTGCCAGAAATCCCGGAATGGCCAGGAATCCATGCAAGGGTTACCTCAATTCCCGCAGAGTGACACTTAAAAAGAAGTTCCCGAGTTTTGAGGTTGATTGGGTGAACATCTCTAGAACGTAAGGGAAATTTTAAAATATCCTCTAAACAACTGCGACTATCAGTAAAAATTATCGTTATGGGAGTCTACCAGGGATACAGCTTCATAAATAGCTATTGTTTCTCCAGAAAAAATAGATATCTTGGGAGAGCATTTAAAACTAAGCGTCAGCTTCATGGCAGGAACCCACACCGCTTAACACACAGGGACATCTGCAAATAGTTTAGAGGCGTCTGTAAACATAATTCGCCACCCGGGAAACTGCTCATTTAAGAGGTTTTTAAACCGAACGTTGGCTATAGGATCTTCTTTATTAATACCAAAATATGTAATTACATTGAGCCTAAAAACAAGTGCATCAAAAGGGACAGTAAACAAAGGATTACCAAGAAATTGAAAAAGAGGAGATGCTGCAATACAATTTTCATAACTTTTGAAAAGGCAAGGAGCTTCTTTATGAGTCCAATAAGTTGAAGATGGAATAAAATTTGAAAGGTGACAAAGAGAAGTATAATGGGTACCACCTATAACTAAAAAAAAAAATAGGAAATGACCAAGCGTGACTGACAACTGACAGACGTCACTTTGAAATTGGCATATTACATTATTTATGTTTACAATGAGAAGTTAAAGAAAAATAATTCTTTTTAAATTCCTAATGCAAATTTAACTTCAGTTTTATATAATTATATTTTTTTTCTAAATATTTTATATATTCGTTTATAGAATGGCTATACTGCATAGGGCTTTGTTTACATGGTTTATTTTTTTGGTTTTCTTAATTTTACTATGTCTGAGATTAGAATCAAGAACTCATTGGAATTGGTTTATAGTATTTATTCCCATGTGGGTGTACGACAGTATTTTATTAATTTATGTTTTATTTCACATGATATCTCATTGCCGAAATGGTATCGAAAGATTTAAAGGAACAATCAACAAAAACGTTTGGTACATAGCAGCTATAGGGCTCAAAATGGCTGCACAAATAATAATTTGCATAAAATTAGAATATACAAAACTTAATTTGCCAATATATGTAGTAATGGCCCCTATTTGGATGTTGCTACCAGTGCTTTGTGTTAAAGTTTTTATGCATCTAATAAAAATTTCAAGTAGAAGCAGTAGGTATTAAGAAATGTATATTTAGGCTTAAGCCCACTACTGTATTTTGTGAAGTATTATTATAAATATTTGGTGGGAACATGTGACTATGAGATAATTTTAAACTTGGCACTCATCCATTGACATCGTCAGTTTGCATAGTCGTGACAAATCATTGGCTCTATTAGATTTTAGAAGCTGCAGTGATATAATATACCATTAAAAGGAGAAAAACTTTCAAAATGCCATCTATAGCAGAAAATATTGCTGATATTAAAAGTACTGTAGTTACTGAGGTGCCTGCAGGTTCAACTGTAGTTTTAAACTGTGATAGTAATGATTTTGATCATAACTTTATGTTCTGGCTCATGGATTCCCATCCTTTAAAAATAATTGGCCCTGAGACATCATTTGATGAAAAAAAATATAAATATGAAGTATTATCTGGAAAGCTACATATAAATGTGAGTACTATTGCTAACATTAGATATTTTTTAATAAGAGTAAAGCTTTGTTTATAAGTAAAAATACAGATTTGCGTCACTTGTATTTATTTCATGTAATGAAAATTTTATTTTATTTATTGATTAAAAAAAGCTTTATTTAACTTATTAAACTTAATAACCAAAACCTCACTAAATTAGCTTTTCAATTAAGTTACAATTAGATAATTTAAAATAAAATAATAAAACTTACTTGTATTCTGAGAAATCCAAGGTAAATTTAATGTATTTATATTTCAGAGTGTGTCACCAACTGAGTCTGGTTATTATAAATGCTTTTCAAAGAAGCTTGATGGTGTTGGTGTTACAGTAGGGGAAGTAGAGATGATTGTTCATGGATCAACATTCACAACAGCAGATGCAATTAAATTGTCAGCTATTGTAATCTCCATACTAGTGCTGATAGTGTGTGCTGTTATATACTTTAGGTTAAGAAAAGAATGGAACAAATATGATGGTCGTACAGCTGTGCCAGGTAAATATGACCTTAACATTTATTAATTTATGATTAAGTATTTAAATGGCTATATCTGGATCAAGTAATTATTAATATATATATCATAGAATATTATAATCGTTTCAATTCCATGATATTTAGATAAATATAAAAAAAATATTTAACTTTTGTATTATTTCATTATTTAGTGGAAGAAGATGAAGAGGATGGTGAAGAAATATATAATCGTACTACTACTGCTATCAGTCAACCAGCACCAGGTCCAAGCAGAAACCAATCTTCTGAACATCTTTTATATGGTATTGATAACCAAGGACTAGACACAGATTTTAATTCTGTCTTTGAAAATATACAAATAAAAACACCAAGTCCAAGTTTAATATAAATTTTGTTTCTAAATTATAAGTTATTGATGAGTTCATATTATGTATATAGTGTTTTATATTAAGAAAGTAAACTAAAACAATAATTTTTAATTAAGCTTTTGGTAACTAAAAATAAGTAGAGGTATGGATAAGCCAGGTCAAATAAGTTGTTAAGTATTCAAATATTATCAATAATTAAATATTCTTTTATATACTCTTTAAGAGTGAAGTATTTTTTGTTCAACTTTCATAATCCAAATATTGTATATAGAGATAGATATATTAAATAAAATTGCATAAAGTTTCATGTTTTATTTAATTAAAAAGTGATGTCTTGATCATTATGCTTATCAGGTGTGTTTTGACTTTCACTAGCATTTGTTCCTTGTGAAAGAGGTGTTGTATCCAGAGTCTCATCTTCCTCATCTTCTCCATTAATTTCCATTTCAAAGACTCTAACCTTCCTGTGACTGTTTGACAAAACAACAGCCACTTTACGACCACCAGATACGGCAATACGAAAGCCATCCATTTTATCGAGAACTTTGTAAACACTAATATCTAGTTGTGGTGATAAATTTCTTCTTATAACTTTCTCATTAAAAACTAATGACTTTGATTTCATATTAAATTCACTTGAATTTTCTAAAACAATTTTCAGTGGAACTTGAATAAAAATTGTACAGTCTTCTATACTTGGATGATTCACTAGAACTGATAAATATTCTGATGAATAAAATTGAAGATCAAGAATTGAGAGATCCTGCTCAGGTATATCAATGTTATCACGTAGTAAAAAAGAGGATATAGAAAATTTCGAAGCTGTGGCTATACAAATTCTATCCTTAATATTTACAGACATGAATTTTATTCCTTCTGTCATATGTTCACTGTCAGTGAATGCCATCATGAATCTTTCCTCATTAGCATCAAATATCTGTGATATCCGTAAATGTTCCTTTGTTAATTTGTTTTGATATTCATATAGTTTAAGGTTATATAATACAGAGAAATACTTGGCTACATCCTTAATTCTAACATCAAATATTTTACCCACAGATATTTTTAAGTGATTCTGCTGCTGTACCAAAGAAAACTTTTTAAATTCTAACATAGAAAATATTGTATCATTCTCTTTTAATAGACATGAATTTTCTTTGAGAAATTTATGCCATGGATTGTCTTCATCATCTGGGAGTATTGTTAAATCTTCATCTAATAAATATTGACCCAACCTTTCTAAGTTAAATTTAACAGGTCTCTCTGTTGGACTTTCAGTGTTTTCCTCATGAACATTATCAAAATTATACAAAAACTCTGCAATATGGGTGAGCTCTTGTTGGGTTATTTTTACAATTTCACTTGAGGTTTGCTCATCCAGTAATCGAACTATTACAACAAAAAGCCACCTAAAAAAAGCTTTATAATTGCGCATTGATACATCAATTACTTGTTGCAGTTCAAGACATTTATTTAGAAAGGCACAAGAAGCTCTTATTGCTTCTGTAACCATTTTCTCTTCTAAACATAAAACCTGAAAAAAAATGGTATTCATTACACATTTTTATTTTGGCACCATTTTAGTAAAATGGGGGGGTGGAGAGTATATCTACACAGAGTCCCATCCCAACACAAATTTCCCTTAATGTAAACTTATTGTAACTGTAAATATCAAATAAAAAAGAAATAAATATTACCTTATATCTATCTGGTATTCTGGTTAAACCTCTCAATTCTGCTAGATGATATGTAACACTCTGACCAATAATATTTAGCTGCCTCAAAACTAACTTTTGTATAGTTGAATAACTTAACTCAACTGAATTGCCAAATTTTTTTAAACCTTTGGCTGTTAATTCTTGGAGCAAGAACACTTCTAATTCATCTGATGGGACTCCTGAAAATTTATGTTAATTAATACAATAAGAACCTAAACCTAACCTTTTGTTATATATGTTAGAAATGGTAATATAGTTCTTGCAATCTACGAGCACGCGTGGCCTTTATTTGTGTTTGTAACCGTAAACACATAATTGCGTTAGTGTGTGTAACCGACGCAGCGATCAGTAGCGAGTGAGCCTTCGCTCGGGTAAATTGTCCTTATTGTTTCCGCGTCGCTATTGTTCACGAAGTACGGTCAGCATGTCAAACCTCAAATGTGAAAGAAAACGTAAAATAATTCATAGTGAGGTAAGTTTTTTTATTTTTATACTTGTTTTTTGATATTGTTGTAGTTACCAATATGTACTACTATTTGCAGGGACGCGCCATTATTGCCCGCGTGTACCACTTTCTTCAAGAAGAGTATAATTTTATGAAAGCGAACAATATGGATCATTGCGATTTGAGTCCTTTGGCTAATATACGGAAACGTACCGCTGAAGCTACAGGGTTTAGTGAACGAACTGTAACTACAATTTTAAAAGAAGAAAAAGAGCTGCCATCTTCTTCTGCAAGTTTTACTTCACCTATGAAAAAACGACGCAAGAGAAATAATAAATTTAATTTAGACAACATGAACCTTGAAATCATTCGATATAAATGTGAGTGAAGATGATGACAGCGGCAATGAAAGTGAAAATGATGACAGCGACAGGGTAGAAATGTTTGATGAAAATAGTAATATAATTTAAATTCTTTTGTTATTAATAATAACTGAACGAACTTTTTATTTTGTGTATTTTTTAATTTTCTACCTGTAATTATTTATTATTACTAAAGTAAATTAGTAGTTACTTTAACGCTTTTGTTTATTTTTCATTTTGACCACTCCTAATAAATAAATAAATAAAAAATATTTAAAATATAAAAATAGGTGAAATCCATAAATTAAATTAATTAATTTTTGGCTGCTAACCGTACGCACGGTTGCTTTTACGCCTACATTGACGCGTATACAGATTGGTCACTCATACAACTAAGGGCGACGCGCGCTCGTATATTGCAAGAACTGTACTAGTAAAATAGATTAAAAAATCAACATTATATATTTTCATACCCTAATATGGTTGTATTTATAATAAATCCTCACATTTTATAATCAATGTGGTAGTTACCTAACATTAGTAGTTCCAGCAAATCTGCTGACACTCCACCCTCTGCTACTGAAGATGCATAATAAGCCATTTTTGTATCCATCTCTAAAAGTATGTGTTCCCAAGCTTCTGTTATTGAAATCATTGTTCTATCCAAATGTGTCAACAATGAAACAATTTGACCATGTTTCGTTGCAACTGTAAACAGTTCTTCAGCATAAGCTGATAATACACTTGTGTTTACAAGTGACAAACTAATATTATTAGTGGTTTTGTCCAAATACAATACTTGCATAACACTAAAATCTTCCGATAAATTTATATCAAGTATTTTATATTCTCCATAATCATCCTTAGTAATGTGAGATAGATGAATAGTTCCATATGGATATCTACCAAAAACACTCATATAAATATTTCCACTGCCATATGCAATCATTAACATACTCAATTGGGTCTGATCTATGTTGTCATGGCAACTTTTTATATTATCCTCTACACCCTGATTTTTATATGTATTACTAGGGGAAGGAGGATTTGGCAGAAATATGGATGGATCATCCTGAAAATAAAATTTATTGAATTATTAGACTACAATCAATTGAAATTTATAATCAAATTTTTAAACACAAAACTTACATAAACATTATATTCCAATGCACTTTCTAAATTTCCTGATTTAACAGCCCATGTAATACAAGGAATTCCATAATTATTTGCCATATAAAATTCTTCAGATGTTTCATAAGCAAAATCATACTTGTCAATAATTTCTTTATCTTCAATATTGATTATGCAAACAGTTCCAGAGTTGTAACCAATAGCCAATGCCTGAAAATATTTACTGATTAAAAAAAAAAGGTAAGATGAATATTATAGAATCATATCATATTTAAAGCATTAATACACCAACATTAGCAACATTAAAATGTTTTAAAAAATACTTTTCTACAATATTAAAAATATTATAAATTATAGTTTTCAAAACATGGCTTTGCTTAATTATTGGGTCAAGTATTTATTATTAATGATATACATTCAGCCCATAATTATCATTTTATTTGTAATTTTTAGTGCCTTCTTATAATAGTACATACATACACCATTCAACATAACACAGTTATTTATTATTATACTCATTTGAGTATTCATTTCACCTTGCCATCAGGTCGCCATGCCATTGAATCAACCACTACATTATCTTTGGGAGGTGGCAAATTCCAAACTTTTTGCCAATGAAGCCTATGGACCTGGACTTCTCCTGTAAAGGTAGAAGACAAACAAATAATTTATATTTATTAACTGGTTTTTATAAAAAGAAAATACATATACAATGAATTACCTTTAAAATTGCTAAGAGCTAATAAATCAAGACGGTTACTCCAAACCATAAGATCTACTTGATTAGCAACATGCTTCTCTTCCATTTGTCGCATCCCACAATGAAACATTTTGTCAAGTTTGTATTATTTTTTATGTAATAACTAATGGTGACAACCAATAAGAACAATTATTATATGTAAATCAATGCGGAAATATATACAAAGTTTGTTTTACAGTTTTGAGGACTACTACTTGCTGCCTTTAATGTCTTATTAAATAAGAATTAAAATAAGAATCGTAAATATTTTTATTCAGGTGAATAGGTTCTTAATGCCTCAATCAGTATTAACTAAATTAATTCCTCGATATAGTAGAATAATAGTTTTGTAGTAACTGTTAAATATGTGCAAAACTCGAAAGTCATATGGCATAGGTAAGACTAAGCTCTAGATTCAAATTGTTGTATTTAATACATAAATGTAAAGAAGTACTTATTCAGTGATAAAAACAGAATTAAATATTAACACCAATTTACTTTTTCACACAATTTGAGTGTTAAATGATAGAAATTGATTTTCCCTTCTTTAACGGGTGAACTATGTATAACATTTTTTTTAAATTATGAAAAACCAAATGTCATGTTTGACAATCACATTGACATCAACTCTTTTAATGTATATTTTGTCTGTTGGTAAAGGTACTGCACCATAGAGCCTTTTCAGTTTATTTAATTCGATATAATATATTACAGATTTGTTTAAAAAATCTGCTGAATCTTGCTTTCTCACGTAATTGCAAGACATCTAAGAGTGATAGGTTTCTCATAAGTTTTTACGTGTTTCTTATTACTTGCTTAATTATAATTACTACAAATAAAAATAGAGACTGCTCATGATAAAAATATCATTCAAAAACCATACAATTCATATACAACAATCTGTTAAAGTTGTAACTCATACAAACAAAATTCCGAAAACCTTTCAAGTATCAAGTTGATGAGGCAGCCTGGACTAAGGCCATTCCATTTGAGAATGTGTGGAGCTTATTCGACTATTCTGCTATGGTTGGTGGACTTGGTGGATAGAAATGGAGAAGATTAACATCTGACACCTGTAGGTTTTATGAAGTTGTTTATCACCAGACGAGATGAAATATAAACACAAATTTTGTTTGCCTAGGTGTAAACTTGAAATAATCCAACAAGATTCACATGTCAACCAACTTGGCACTAGCATATATTTTATCTCCTGTCTAGAATAAATCCGAAAGTAAATTGCTTTATCAAACTCATACTAAATCGACTGTTAGTCTTAAGTGGTTTTAGTATGTATAATAAATATATAGGATTGGAGTCAAATAATTTAAATTGATTTCAGTATTCAATGAAAAACTATATAAAAAAATAGGTTTATTTTTACTTATAATACATTGGTTGCCCTTGCAGTTAAATAAATATATTTTAAGATGTTGATATTTTAATAATGTTGGGTATTGATATTGTTTAATCCAAACAGTTCATTAAAAACTTGTGTTAAGCCAAATGCTTCTAAATATTTTGAAAAGCTGCTCATATCAACATGTATTTCCTCAAAATTTTTAAACTTTTGGTTCAAACTTCTTTCAGTTATGTTGAAGGTTTCTGATTTTCTTATCACAATTTTCTTCCAGCTCATGGATTTTATGATTTTCCACCATTCTTGGCAATCAGTTTCAAGACCTTCTATGCATATAACACCAGGCTTTCCCGATAAACAAAATCCTGTTAAATTATATTCTCTCGCAATTTTCACAATCTGTTCTCTCTTTTTCTTGTTATAAATATGATGTGAATATATCCACAATCTTGAAAATTTAGACGTACCAGTAACTGCACTACACAGTGGACTTGTAACTTCATTTAATTTATTTTTATACTGATCTATATTTTCTTGAACCCATGAAAATGCTGTATATAAACACTGTTCTCCAAGGTGGTTATTTTTAATGTAATCAGTGAGATCAGAGTTTAAGGCAGACTCTTGTTGTCGATTTAATTGGTTACATCTGATATACATATCTGGTTCTTCTTCTGGGTAAAGGCTTGGTAAATTAACAGATATTTCTAATTTTAAACCATCTATTACAAGATTGAATGTAAAATCTAAATGGTTAGGTGTATATGGAATTCTATTTTCAACAAAATCTTTTATGTCTTTAAGGGCATTAGCATCAGTTAGGATAATAGAATCTTCATTATAAATAGAAGTTAAAACTTCAATTTCACTTATTTGTTGCATTAAGCAATTAATTAATGTTAACTTAAACGTTTCTTCAGATTCCATGCCACTTTAGTATATGCAACTCGTTTTTATTTTTCCTTTTGGAATATTTTTAGGTTAATTTTTCCACATTCAATTTAATCTAGTAAATTTCGAATATAATATGTAATTCATTAACAATTTTTCATTAATTTATAACATCACATCTCAGTTTTGTAATTGGTAGCAAATAATTCACTATTCATGTGTTATCCGATAAAATAATTATTAATCATTCCAAAATATAATAAATTAATTATTCATTATTGTTTTGCCGACTTAATAATTACTTATCGAATATTAGCCAAGAGGAATGTAATTTATTATTGTTATATTATCTTCAGTACATTCTAGATACTATTTTTTAAATTGAAAATACATATAAAATTAACTTAAACCATATCAATTACTTAAACAAATATTATTAGTAATAATATATTACAAAACAAAAACACTTTGTTTTATAATGATAATTGATATAATCTGAGACAGCAAGTGTTGCCACCACAGTGATGGAAAAGGGGCACTAGGTTTAGGTTAAAAAGGTGCAAAAAGTGCTAAAAAATAAATACTTTTAAACCTGAAACCTTATTTATTCTACACTTGCATTTGCATATATTTCAGGCCATAATAAAAATAAATTAAATTTGCAACAAAGTTTACAAATTTAATCGTTTACTTGAAATGTTGTAAGTCCCTACAGAAAATGCAACTAACTAATTTAAACTGAGTTATTAAATAATTTCAAATCTGATTTTTCATCGGAATCGCCCTCATCGTATCTCCTGAAGCACTTCTGCTTCAGGAGATACGATGTGATGTGATGTGAAGTTGATGGCTGATTGACGTCTGCATTTTTGCTATGCTATAAAAAATATTTTTTTACATCATTGCTCAGTGCTACAACATGGCATGGCAGCCCAAGTAGAGTTTACACGAGGTTGGTCTCCGATCGCAGTCTATATAAAAGCTACCTAGGTTACCATATAAAACTAAATATGTACCGAATGACTGCTTTTGGGTGTGACAGTCGTAATAATTGTATAACTTCGTACAAGTGGTGTTTATGAACGTTTTTATTGGTTTACAAAATAGCTCTAACCGGGCTAATTAGCTCAATAAGAACTAAAGTAGCAACACTAATCTTAGCTAGTTAAAAGTTTTATATTATATTTGTTTACATAATATAATATAAAACTTTAGAACAACTGCATAAGTGCGATTATTAATTATTGTTGTTTTAAATCAAATCGAAAATAGTGCAAATCTATATGCATTATGGAATTTTTAGTTTAATATATATATTGAAAAAATATTACTTATGGGAAATAGGAAAAAAGAAAATTTACTAAAGAATTAGAAATTAAAATATGTTTTTACCACAATGTATTTTTTTATACAAGTGAATGTTTTCGTGTTATTATTAAAATTGTCAAGAGAATTAGATAGAATATACTGAATATAGCTTTTAATTTTACGGAAATATATATCTAAATATACAGTAAATTATTATATCTTAAAAATAAATTAAAATACCTTCAATGTCGTAATTGTCACTTGTCATATTTAGCGGTGGCTGTCTGATATACCCTATTGTCAATGCCAATGTCTAAATCATTTTGATTTTGCGACTTGTTCTTTTTGCATATAATTTGACTGCATAGTGTAAAATTTATAGGGCATATTTGATAAAATTATAATGGCTTCACCGCTGGAACAATTTGTAAATAATGTGAGAACTACTTCGGCCTCGGGTAAATAATATACTTGCCTTTTATTGAGTGTGTATCATTGTATGATCAAGTTAATACTTATTTATGTTTTGGTTAATAGGCAATTTTCGTGAATTGTGCGATATTATTGGAAAATCTGATGAAGTACTACAGCGAAACAGTGCACATTTAAACACTGTACTGGAGACTCTAGACATTCAGCAACATTCTCTTGGAGTTCTAGCTGTACTTGTTGCTAAATTCTCTTTACCACAGGTATTTCATTTATTTCAAATTACCTTATTATATTGTTAAAAACTTGCCTTTTTATTTACTTATTTTATTTTTATATACAAATTTTTTACTCAAGATCAATAATGCCAAACTTGTTTTAATTAATATAATAATATTATTGTTGAATTCTAGAGTAATCCTGATGTGGATAGAACAACTATGTTTCAGCAAATCCATGATTTTATTAGCAATTGCAATGGTGAACAAGTTCGCTTTTGTCCAGAGCTTTGTAAGTAATTTTTTAATTTATACTAATATTAATAATGTGAAAGTATCTGTATCTGTCTGTGGCTCCTTCGCAGCCAAACCACTACTGAATTTATTAAATTTTAAATAAAAGTAATCTGAACCTTCAGAGAAGGACTTAGGCTACTTTTTATTATGAACACCTGAACATCCCTAAAACACAAGAGAAGTTGCAGGCAATAACTAGTTTATTATAATAGTTATTTTTAAGGAATTAATTTTACTTATGTTTACTGTGAAATTGTGAATATCACTATTGTTATTTTGGGGCTAATGCATCAAACAATTTATTAATAATTACAGATGCAGATCTATGCCATTTACTTACTGATCACCTTGTGGAACTGAAGCAACCCATAAGGGGGATTGAAATCTTAAGAAAAGCCATTAGGAAAATTCAATTGTTTGACTCTCAGTTAACTTCCATCCATGCTGATTTATGTCAATTGTGCCTACTTTCTAAATGTATGAAACCTGCTTATGAGTTTTTGGATACTGATGTAACAAGCATTGGTTCAGAGGTAAAATATATTTTGTTTTACAATACAACATCAATCGTCTTACTTATATATGTTATTTAGTGGGTTTAGTTAAGTACTGATTTCTTTCTGTCAGCTATCATTGGTTCAACATTTGAAAGATCAAAATACAAGTGTCTCAACAAATATCCCCTAAAACATTTATATGTAAATGTGTACATAATTTTTATTTGTGTCATAATAAAAACATATTCTTATTACAGCTGGGAGGTGTTAATGACTCTAAGCATTTCCTTTTATACTACTACTATGGGGGAATGATATACACAGCTATGAAAAACTATGACAGAGCATTGTATTTTTTTGAAGTTGTAGTCACTGTTCCTGCTATGGTTGTTTCACACATAATGTTAGAAGCTTATAAGAAATATATTTTAGTATCATTAATTTTACATGGAAAGGTAATAAATGTTTTTATTAAAATAATTTAACTACTATAACTATAATACATATATAATAGTCACAAAATCATGTTATATTTATTTAATGATATTATTCTATTATATCATAATAATGAACTTTACCTAATTCAGATACAACCAGTGCCTAAATACACATCCCAAGTTGTATGTCGCTTTCTCAAACCCCTGTCTGTTGCCTACCACGAACTGGCTACTTCTCAACATACCGCTATAAAACATAGAGAAACTTTTGTAAGAGACAAGAATATGGGGTTGGTTAATCAGGTAAGAAATTGTTTCATGAAATATTTTTATGAAGCATATAGAAATAAGCACTTTTCCAATTGTAAGTTGAATATGATCCACTTAACATAGATTGAATGAATATTATACATAAATTTAGTAAAGAGAAATTATTATATCTTATATAACTTTCTTCAAGTCTTTTATGAAAATTTTATCGAACTAAAATATTAATATTATAAAACTGGTATTTTAATTATAAAAAATCCTTTATGTTACAAATTTTTTTCTTTTTTTATAGGTTTTGAGTTCCATGTATAAAAAGAACATCCAGAGACTCACTAAAACCTTTTTAACACTCTCATTAAGTGATGTCGCTTCCCGTGTTCAGCTAACTGGACCAGCTCAAGCTGAAAGTTATATTCTCAATATGGTAAGATTTAGTTATTATAGTTCTATACTTTTAAACTAACTTTTGGTTGTTAATAAATCAAAGTTAAAAATCTTTGTTTAGATATATGTAAAGTAGCCTTATTTGAGTTGCATTCAATCTTTTTTTTTTCAGTAATAATTACCGAAATAACTAATAAATAAATGTTAATTTACAACATATATAGTGTAACGTAATTTTGGCGCACGTTACATGTTTACATTCTTTTAAAGTAAATTCAACAAAATTATTGAATTTCTAACATAAAATATAGGATGTCATCTGTCAATTGACTTTGACAACAATTTCTAAGGTTATGTTTACGCATAATTTGAAATTACCGCTAATTTTGACATTTGAAATAAAAATGCACTTTTTATGCATTATGCATTTCCGAACTAATTGTGATTTATTATCTTTATATTATCTTTGAGAAGATCTTTGACATTTGTCTAAAGCTTCACTTTCCGTCCGATTTTTGAGTCGAAATGTGATGATGCTAATTTATTTTCGAAGTTTTTATAACTTTTACTTTGTTTTAAACTTTGAATATTGTTGAAAATATTTGTTTAAATGGACAGTGAGTTCTATTTCGAAGAATTGGAAGTAAATCCATGTCGGATTATAAAAATTAATTCTGTTATTTGTCGCCTCGTGGTAAGTTTTGAATCTTTCTTCGAAATTTGAATTTATTCGAATTGTACTGTGTCGTAACAACGATTGTGGTTCTTTACAGGGAATTTTTAGAATATTTCCCATGATGCATTTTGTTATTTGTGAAAAATAACCAGGATTGACCGGGAAAGTTGTTTGGAATATTAAAGTAAAAGGTATAGGATTTCGAAATTTGTAATAGATTCTAATCAGAATTATTTCTCCTTTTACAGTTATTTTTCAAAGTTATTTTTCAAACTAATTTTTTTACGATATTTTTCGTCATTTATTTTCTTCAATTATTTCATGGATTAATCTCTTCAGTCATATTCTGGGATGATTATCTTGAATAATTTACTGGAATTATTTTCTTTGGCATCATCTTCGATTGGATATTTTCAACACTTTTCGAGGAACATTTCAACTTAATTTCGTTGGATATTTTGAATAATTTTATGTATTCAAATATTTTGGTTAAACTTTAAATACTTTTTTTTATATTTGTAAATATTTGTTTAAGCTTAATTTAAACGAATGTAAACATCCTGGCGCCCGATTATGTTAACAATTAAATTTAGAATATTATAAGAAAATTACTTTTTCATTTTTTTTGAATAAAATATTTTTGAACATAGATTTGCTGTTTTTGTATATCTATTTGTAATGTTAAAATAATTTATCTGATTTCCGGACCACTTTCTTTTGAGGATTTGTTTAATTTAAAAACTTTTCCAACTCTACAGATTTTTTTTTTTTATTAGAAATTGAATTTTTTTTTATTGACACTTTTCTCGTCAATAACCCACCATCCAATTTTAACGTTACAATAGTAAACATACATTTACAATTTGTTTAAAAAATAATTATAAACAATGTAATAGAAATAAATAAGCAAAGTACACTTTTTATATAATTGGTTGCTTTTTGATTTTTAAAGGCATCCATATATTTAATAATCTATTACCAGTTTCCTTGGTGTTGCACAAATTGGCTTATTTTTGCAATATATCTTTCATTATTTTATTATTTTCTGTGCATTGCTGCTCTGAAATGCAATAAACTGCAACTACAAGGTCTACAATTTATATCCACCTCTTAACTTCTCTTTTTATGTAACCATATAAGTTTGAACTTTGAATCTTATATACAATAAAAATATGTATGTTATTTGTTACATGTTAAAAATTATTAATGGAAAAATATTGAATACTAAGATTTTATTTTTGTACATATTGTTATTTTTATGTTTCGCATATATTTGAGTTTTAATATTTAAAATTACAGATTGAAGAGGGAGAAATTTATGCCATGATAAATCAAAAGGATGGTATGGTTGTGTTCCTTGATAGTCCTGAGAAGTATGCATCACCTGAAACTTTATGTGTATTAGAACAACAAATGGCTGCTTGCACTAAGCTCCATCAATATATTCAAGAAATGGATGAGCAAATTCAAGTAAATCCTCAGGTAAATTAAACAAATATATTTTGCTCCTTTATATTTCAAATGGTTATATTGATACCCCATATTTAACTTAACTTTTTATTTAAATTAATAGTTAACAATTAATTGAATTTGATCTTAGTTTTTTAGCCAAGGTTCTTGGGTACAAAAACCCTATTTATTGACTGTTTTGATTTAGTAATTATCGAGTTTGAATTTCTAATTTATAACAAGAATGCCTTTTTATTATATAATAATGTTTTTCTTTTTAGTATGTGAAGAAATCTGCTGGCAGTCATGATGAAGATATGCCAGCAACAAGTCAAAACTCAAAAACTGCTTATTCAATGTAAACATATATTAATTTTAACCACATAATTGTAAGTTTATAATTGTAACAATCCATTAAACAATTACCATAAAAGTGACCTTATATTCCCACATGCAAAACAAATAACAACAGTAAAACATCCCTTTCAAGAGTCTATATAGCTTCATGTACAGATTCGGTGAATGCAGTCATACTCTCTAGAGGAGTCTGTGGTGTAATTCCATGACCTAAATTTGCAATATATCTATGTTTACCAAATTTTTGGACCATGTCAATAGTTAATTTCTTAATTTCTTCCTGAAAATAAAGTAAAAATGTTTGTGTAATGATCTGTAAAATACCACTACTTCATTTAAAAAAAGGGCTATACTTACTGGAGTTTTGTACAAATCTTGAGGATCAAGATTTCCTTGCAGAGTGATATTGCTACCTACAATTTTTCTAGCTTCAATGGGATCTACAGTCCAGTCTAAGCCAATAGTCTCATAGCCCATCTGGGCTTGTACATCTAAGGAATGTCCACCACCCTTTGCAAATATTGTCTGTAACAAAAAAAAAATAACATTAATACACCAATTTTTATTATATCAATTATATGTGTTAAAATTAATTAATACCATAGGCACTTGATCCAGATTTTTTTCTTCCAATATTTTTTTTACACCTGATCTGATATCTTTAAGGTATGGTGCAGAAAACTCATTGAATTGTTCTCTTGTGAGGTGGTCTGCGCTTGATTCAAAAACTTGAAGCAATTGAGCTCCACTTTCCACCTGCATATGAATTAAACATTATAAAATGAATAAATAAGAAATTAAAACAATATATAAAAAATAAAACGATTTAAAAGTACTAAAAGTACTAAACTACCTGCATGACTAAATAGTCCACAATCACTCTAGTTAACAAACTAAGTAGTCTATGAACATCCTTAGAATATTTTTCTAACCAGTTCTTTGTTTTAGACATAGTCTTACTTCCACCACCTTCTATCATGTATCCCATCAAAGTAAACTAAAAACAGACACTATTAGAAAATGTATGTTACAATATTGTGAAGAAATTCCTGAAATTATCCATTAAAGAAACTCCTGAAAAAAGTAAAATGTATATGATCAGTATCAACCAGTTTTCTATTTATACTTTACTTATACAACCTACTACATGGTCATGTTTGTGGAAAATGCCTAAAGTGAAAATTTTACCTCAGACTGTAAAATTACTAACATAAATATATGACGGCATTCAAAATTACATAATAATTTATATTCTTTAATGCATGTAAATAAATAAAATACATCTTAAAAATCAATAAAATCTTACTGGTGCTCCTGTAAATCCAATCAAGGGTACTTTTCCTTCTATTTTGTGCCGTGTCAAAGTTATTGCATCTCCCACATAAGTAAGTCTTGATACAGCACCTTCTTCTTTAAGTTCATCTATCTCTGAGACATCCTGGAGAGGTGTTGGGAAGACAGGGCCCTGAAATATTTTTCTAATATCATACCAATTATTTTTTTGAATTATATAAAATCTACTTAATAATATTTTAAAATAACTGACTGACATATAACACAGCCTAAGCCAATTTTTATAATGGGATGTAATTTTTCACAGGAATCTTTAAAAAAAAGAACTATAGCGAGCTCTAAGAAAAGATTTTTAAAAATTCATCCTCTAATGCAGTTAAAAGTTTATACCGAAGTTTACCATTTTTTAAGATAGAAACATTTTTCTAATAAACTACCCATACAATAGTATTTTCTGATAGGATATTCTTTTGGAAGTTTGACTAGTTTAATATGAAAAAACCTACATTAATATGATAAACTCAATATATTACCGATGACTTTATTTCAATCTAATTACTTACTCACATTGTTGTACTTATTATTAGAATTTGATACTAGTGAGTATGGAGACAAAATTATTACTTTTATTAGTAAATAATATTCTATATGTGATTACAAATTAATGAGTAGTATTTCACAAAACATACCACACCAGGATGCATTTCCACAGTCATGCCTAATGCTTGTGGTATAACAAGAATGTCACTGAAAATGATTGATGCATCTAGGTGTTCATAACGCCTCAAAGGTTGAAGTGTAACCTCACAAGCAAGTTCAGGTGTCCGACAAACAGTAAAAAAATCATGTTTCGCTCGTACAGCTTGAAACTCTGGTAAATATCGCCCAGCCTGTCGCATTACCCAAACAGGAACTTTATCAACTTCCTTACCACATGCTGCTTTTAGCAACCTATCATTTTTTAAAGGTGGAAAATTCTGAAAATGAATTTAATTTATGTTTAAGTATTAGATATAAATAATTTAAGGTATATTACAAAAAAAAATATCACAAACCTTGTTAGTATACTCCATTTTTGTACACGTAAGCAATTGTTAGGTAATTATAAACAGCAGAAAGTTAATTATAGCAATGTTTTTTTTTTGCTTATCAATTCCAATAAAATTTGTTTTTTTTTATTCGACTATCAGCCGGTGGTACATTACAAAGTAACTGTCAAATGTCAATGTCATATGTTCCTATGGATAGGCAAAGGAATTACATAATACATCTTAAGAATCATAAAATTGTCAAATAATTTTTACATTTTAATTCAAACCTTTGTAAAACATCTAGTATTGCATTTATATTTTTTTTTAGTCATTTGGAGATTGAAAGTTGCAATAAGAAACGATTAGTACGTATTATCTTAGAATTAAGATAATGCGTACATATATTGATAAGTGGTTAGATTTTGAATACCCACACCGGATTAAAAAATATATTTTTGGAGATTAAATTTTACTAAGAAATTATTATATTATAATTAAATAACAAATTAATATTATATGTATATAAATTATTATACATTGGGTTAATATTTACGTTAATGTTAGTTCGTGTGAATTTAATCAGTTACATCGTTAATATGGGCTTGGACTACTACCTACCTACTCAAAAGTTGCAATAAGAAACGTTTAGTAAATAGGTATTCTTAGAATTAAAATAATGCGTACATATATTGATAAGTGGTTAGATTTTGAATACCCACACCGGATTAAAAAATATATTTTTTGCGAAATCTGGTTCTTCCCAACGAATTGCTCAACTGTGTGCTTAGTATACAGGTACATACCTTACTCTTATAATCCGATAGAACGGCAAAGCGACACGACCTAAGAGAGTCAAGGCATAGGATTTTAAATATTTCCAACTTTCGGGCTGATAACGATAAATTCTTGTCAGAAAACCCAATATTTTTTTCTTATTAGTTCGAGGCACCGTTTCGCAGGACTTCGAAATCTGCAGCTTTTTTAAGCTCAAGGGTCCTAAACTGGTATTACACATTCAGTATTTTATCAAAAGTTGACTTTTAAAACATAAACGCCAGTTTAATAAAATCTAACATACATAGATTACAGGAAAAACTTTTTTTAAAAGCAATCATTATCTTTTTATTTAACTTGTAATGAGGTTATTTGTATACAAAAGATATAGAAAATAGATTTTTAAGAAAACTATGATGTAGTTGTAAATATTTGGGATTATTTATATTACCCGTGCATATAAGTAATAACGAAGTTTAAGATAAATATTAACTTACTACACTTGTACCTAAAAAGACAATCTCCTGACTGTAAGCGCACAGCTTTAACTAAGTTTAATCTAGAGGCGCACTATGAGTAAGGTATTTGACTTTTTAATCTTAATCAAATGGCCCTTTCTTAAACTTGAATTTAGGCATATAATTTTGTTTAACTTGTCATTCTTTTCTGTACACTATGAGGAACTGACTATTCGCTTTTGTAAATTTTGTGACAAGTGATGTGTATATGTATATAAAAGCTGACCGAAATATTTCTCAAGAAACCTGTAACGTTTAGTGTGGTTAAAAGTTAATTCAATAAAAGAATAAAAAATTAGATAGGGACGTTAAATATACAAAGTTTGCGAGATGACTCGTCTACCTGCCGTCGCATTTCTATCAGACTGTAAAAAAACACAAATGAGAGGGGTCCACTATAGTTTTTGTTATCCGAACGACACATTGCGACCTATCGCTATATGGATTTTTTGTGTCAAACCTTTATCCCAGTTGCCTAATAAAGTTTATTCGGTTTAGAGGAAAAGAGCTGCAACTTATATAGAAGATAAGGAACGGACTCTATTTCCTTAAACAACTATGCTAGGTAATTAAAAAAACACACTTTTTCTAACGTAAAGTAAATGGTAAATTACTAATTGAAACAGGCGTTTTTAAGTTTATTTGATACAATTTGTAGTATTTTTTGCAATCTAAAATTAAAATACATAGATAGGGACTGTAAAAAAAATTATTTAGTTACATACATCATTTTTCAACAAATTATTATGATAATTGAAAATAAATCCTAAATTGAAGTTCATTAAAATCAAGCTGCATTATTGTTTCTCTGAATCAAATATTGCATATAAAAGTGAATAGCAACACAGGGATACAGGTGCCGCTGTGACTTGTGCATTCTTGAGTCGCAGTGGGAGCCTAAAGCCTGTAGTAGCATTATGTCATTTCATATACATAAATAATACTATTGTATATATACATGAATATATATTGTACATGATAATATAAATATAATATCAAGATGATCTTAGGCTAATTGTTATTTATTTTATTTCAATATATTATGAATACTGACTCATTTGAAAACAAACGATAATGGCCATTAACATAGGTTGTCCTTAAGTACTACGAAGTTATTTTGATTTTACCTTTATGTAAACTAAAGATTTATAGAAGGTCTTATATCTGCAATTTTACATTCTTACGTTCGTAGGTAAACATAAGTGACGACCATACTTTAGGGACTTTTGATGTTATTGCAAGAGCATTTAAAAAAGCCGTCTAAACATACAGTAAGTTCTGACAGGGATGTCATGTTTCAAATCGTCTTATTTTCATATTTTGAAAGTGCGTGTACCTTATACATTGCATTTCTTTTACTCTTTTTTATTTTAACAGAGGGCAAATTATATAAGTATAACTAATCTCTGTAATCACTGTAACAGTAGTGTGGGAATTTTTCTTTTGTTCCAAATTAGAAAAGAAACAATATATTACACGCTATAATTTGGACAGCTCCGTTATGTTCGCAAAAAAAAAATTAGCTTTTTATAAAAGGATTCCCGATAATGGTTGGGATATCTGCGATTCCTTTTTTATAATACTTTTTTCTGAACCGTTATCAAAGTTCGGTGAGCTCAGTAGGGGTGATTTAGACACGAAATGAGATTAAGCAAAATTTTTTCTTATGTTAAATTTTCGCAAGTCATGGGCTTACTACCTGGTCTTTGATATAAACTTTGACATTCGTTATTTTGTATTTCGAACTTACCTATTTGTGTAAGCAAAAGTATTAATTAAATATTGGCAAAAATATAAAGATTTTATTTACTTAATTCTGTTACGAGCAAAAATTTTACACACTCAATGTTTTTATAGCGGAATGTAGGTAAGTATGTAGTGATTCCTTAACATGGGGTCCGTTTACAGAATATACTTAGTACAGATTTTTCATGAATAGTCTAATAAGTAATTTTTCTAAGGAGTGAAATTTTCAACAGCTTTATGAGTTTAATTACACATACTATACATGCATTCTAATCAAACAAATTCAATCAGGTTCCATTCGATCAGAGATAAGGATTTGTGAGAGACCGCATATTTCGAATTTAAGGAATAAATATAAACTTCATATTGATAATGTAAGAACTAATTATGGTAAAAAAACAATTCTGTTTGAGGGAGTACAGCTGTTCAACAAACTACCAGATGAAATAAAACTATGGGATAGTATAGGGATGTTTAAAGCCAAACTAAAAAATAATTTAATATCCTCGCTATAGTAAATAAAGCCTTTTATATCCAACGGCCCAGATGTTAAAACTGTTTTCTTGCAAATTTACAGAAATATTCATTGTATCTCATTTTAAGTGAATGGTAAATTCTTATGAGAAATAAAGTTCTTCTTATACCTAATTACGAAAAACATCGTTTAGTTTTCATATGCTTAATTAGTGTTTATTATTGTATGGGTAACCTAACTTACTTTAAAAACTAAACTTTGTCAACAGGAGGAGTCTTAGATTAGGAGTGTATTATTTATTATTTGTTTTATTTAATTGATTCATAATAATCGACAAGAATAAACGAAATAGGTATAAATTGGAATAAAAGAGCGTCGCTTTATGAATATCTAGCAACTTTGTACTCCGCAACTAAGTACTTAACACTATCGCAATTTCTATCGTTGATATTTCATACATGCTACTGTTCCAATAGTCAGTACAGACATTCAGGTTAATACTCCAAAAAATTAAAAAGTTAAAATGGTGTGCAAAAAGTTTGTCGAAAACTCATTGACCCCTGATTTATTTCGTGAGATAATGTGGTCTGCGACCTGCGAACTATGTTTAAAAGCTTTATCAATTAAAACACGAACATTTTTATATTAGCAACCTATTTTTATTTACGACTTTTTCATAGAAAACGTCTAAAACTATATTTATAAATTCTATAATACCTACTGTATACTGTTTATTGATAATTTAGACGTTAATTTTAAAAGTAACTGGTGATAGTACTCACTTAAAATATTTCTTTCATTGAATATATCTTCTATGTTAGGCCAGTTTGTAAAGGAAATATTTTTTGAAATTAATAATCACGTTATATACGAAGTAGCGTTATACCGAAACATAATTAGAAGTATTGTTTGTCTGTATTTCTATAATGCGAATACTATTAATTTATTTTAAACACATATAGTCACTCATGTTGATTGCATGTCGATAGTCTGAATTAAGGTAATTCAAAGTTGGTTAGAGGATAAACAAGAGTTTATACCTACACTAATTCAAATCGAACTTCCGCACTAACAAGGCCGCGTGCACAATATTAAGCATCTTTTAATAAAATATTAAGGAAATAAAAACATATCATATATCAAGCTAAATTTTATAGAGAAATTAACAACTAATGAATACACATAGCTAGGAAGGTGCATGCGAGCAATAGCGAACAATTGTCACTAATGCAGGGCTCAATTTATTTACGAGACAGCGGCTAGGGGCGAACCAGGACACAGTAGCTAGCAACAATGGAATAGCTATATATAACAAAAAATAATAATATTTATTTTATTAATGAAGTTAATAAAACAACGCCAAAATTCGATTTGAATGTTAAAACAAACTAAACATGAAAATTTAGGCAAGTATTTATATTTGTTTTATTAACTATAGTTATATAACAATAGATACATTAGCGCGTACGTGGTTTAGCATTTATGCCGGTCGGATCATTACCCTGAAGGGTTTTCTATGAAGGTTGCAAACAAGTCGGAAGACGTGTTAAGGTGCCACTCCAAGGTTTTCCCTGTCGGCGCGCAAGAGGAGGACATTGACTTAAGCATTGTAAACAGTTCCTTATCTCGAGCTTGCTTCGCTGCGTCGTCGTTGCCGTTTGATGACTCGCTTGCAGCTTTTATCTAATAGAAAAATGTTGCTAGATATGTCTACTTGAAATATACATCTGCGTTCAAGTTTGGTCCCTTTAAATTATTTTAATTATAGTTTTAACCATATTTTGATCCTCATTATAAAATATTGTATTATTAATTTAGTTTTATTTACTATCTCGCATTATGGATTTCAGAAAAGGTCAGCATTGATGATTTCATATAAGAATTTAGACTATGTACTTACATCTTGAAGATTTTTTTTTGAATTATTTAAAGTAAATTAGATGTAGTAGATTGAAGTGAAGAAGCTTCAATAATGAAACAACAACATTAAATTTTTATTTTAGAGTAGGTCTTATGTTTAATAGTCAGCAGTTTTTATATTGCTTGAAAGAATTAAAAGGAGTTTTATTAAGTCGCATCTTTCGTTTATTACGGAAGCATGGTCATGGCTCCGATTATGATCACGAGAAAGGTGTTCGTACTAGATAAAGTATCTTTGTTGATATGAGCGGTAATTTAGAAAGCAGTTTTTTTTTTGTTTCCACGGCCAGCTGCCCACCAATCAAAACGCATTTGCAGTTGGGGTTGCTTCGAATAATTTGACGAGTCATGTTGGCGGTTTAGGTTGTTTTGGTCAAAACTTTAATATGAATAAATATGTACATAAATGTCCATAATAAATCCTTCTACTGGTTTAAGTAGTGTCGTATGCAATATTTTAATTCTTAATAATGTTTACTTACAATAAAGGCAAGATCTATTTTGAAAGATCAAACTCGAATCTCACTATAGAACACGATTGTGATATGTCAGAAAGTTATATTCTATGCGACATTGACTATAATAAGTCTTTGTAAAATTAAAAAGTAACCTTTAGAAACCAAAGTGTATCACAATAACTCGGTTTTTAAAGTTCAAGGAGTAAATGGGAGTCCACAAAGGCCACCTTTTATTAGAAATTGTCATAATTTATTTTAATAGTTTTTTTCCGATACAATTTTTCTTACGTTTTTTTATTTTTAACTTAAATATCTTATATATTATACCTAGTTAATTTGCAAAATTGGTATTCGGTGCAATCTTATTTATATTCTGTGCCAGTCTATAAGGCCTTATTTTATTCGAGTAAACCGGCGGCGTGGCTTCGCGTAGGCGCAGCGCAGTACGGCCAGTTGCGCGGGCGCATCGCGTCTTTTTACCTTTTTTGCCGCTTTACCCTTGCCTTACTTGTGTATATATATATTTTATATATGGCGATCGTCTTATTTTATTTTTTCCCCAAACACGGCTTGCAGGTAAATAACGTTCCTCCTTTTTCTTATTTGTTTCGCTACGGGTGGAATTTTATACGCGTCTTTCTTGCATAGCAATGATATGCTGCATTATATTTTCATAAAAAAGTAATAGTGGGGCAACCAAGGCGATTCATTGAATGAAAAAACGAAAGTAATTGAGATTCAATCGGTTTCTGTTTTGTTTCTAAGCAGAGATATCGCTCTTTGAAGACATTTTAATCGAAATATTATCTATTATATTTTTTACATTTAAAAAAGTATCTTAATTAATATATCAATTAGTATACATAAAGGGCTTTGTAAAACCGCTGGATGTTAAACTATACCTACTGACAGTAATAATTGCAAGCGAAAAGACCCATACAGCATGCTTACTTACTTTAGTTTAGAGATAGAGATCATTATACTATTAGGTCTTTGCAATATTCTAAGGTTTATGCCTATTAGGAACAATTATATTGTTATTTACGAAGGGTAATATGCAAATATAGATATATAATAGTGTACTTGTGGTTTAACCTAATAAAATCCATTAGGAACACTTGTCTGTCTACATTTATGGATATATGAAGAATTTAGATGTATTAATGCACAAGCAATTCCACTTTTTTTACTCCTGCGCATAAAGCGAACAGAGCTCACGACTTGACTAAAAAAACATAACATAATCAAATATCCTTTGCCTGACGCTGTCCGCGTAAACTCACATGCCGAACCACACGACACGATTTCCCGATCGAAGCAAGAATCCTATTAGAATTTTTGATGCACCGTAAGGAAACCGCCAGTGTGCAACGAGACTCGGAATTCGGGTTCGGGGTGAATACCCTCGTGTCAGTAAAAACTATTTTCAAGGTTAGCACGGCGCAAGGAGGGGAGCGTCGCGGGTTGTGAGGTGCAGGGCGAATTCGGCGTGGTGTGGGGCGGGGTACGCAGACGCGCCGAAATGCTGATAGCCTCCGCCCCCGCCCCTCAGACCCTCCGCCGTGCCTCGATGCAAGTCTACCATGCATGTTTGCGATGAGTTATAACTTTTGAACTTAATATAACTTAATACGGACCTACTGTTTTATTTAGTTGGGTTGGTACAATTCGAAAAGTAATTGAATTTATATAAATAAATGTTTCCAACTTGAACTTTCTTCTAATTAGATAATTTAGATCAGTTTAGAAAATCAAGTAGGTTTCATTGATATTTATATTATTTTAAGTAAAAGATAATACTCGGTTTTTTTTTTATCAAGAAGAGTATAGTAGAAGTTAAAGCAGTCAAGTCAGAGTCGAGCAGGTCCCCTTCGTGTAATTCGCCATTAGTTGGCGTTTGCATTCGGCTTTTTACCTTAATGAGCGTCCCCCGTTACTTTCTCGTGCCACGCACACGCGACCAATACGCATTTTGTGCAGTAATCCCCAAATATGTATCGTTAGCTATTTTTCATGAAAAATGATTTAATAGAGAAACCGTAATAAATTTCATTTCTTTATGCTTTTAAATATCTAAACTACATACTTTTGTACGTAGTTAACATTAATCAGTGTATTTTCACATGCTGGGGAATAAAATATATGTTTATAATTATAAGTTAAACTAGGTCCAAAAACAAAGCAAATTCCGTCCCTTACGAGTGATTTGCCACTTAAACTATGTTGCCAATATTAAGACCAATACTTCCAGAGATTTTCAGGAATATTAAAAAGAAGTAATAAAAATGACGTGTAAAGTGTAATATTTACCTATAATTAGGTAAGCTAGAAAGGAAGGTTTGGTAAGCCTATAATAAGGTAAAATAAGGTGGTCTTTAGGACTAAACGAATCATATCATAGATATTAAAATATTTCTAAAGGCGGCAGGTAACTAGATAAAAAGAAGATGAAATATAAGCCTACGTAGGCATATAAAGCGGCCGTGCTTGTATAGGAAATTGTTATGTACCTATCTGCTTTTTTATAATGTCTATGAAAGCTGCTTAAACATTTCGAAATATTCTCTGTCCACCTTTTATCTTTTTGAAATATATCTTGGTTTATTACATTAAATTTAATAGGAAGTCAATATTCGATATCACAAATAATAGGTATAGTACCAAGTGTTTACTCAAAGTCCTCGACTTTCAGTTTCGTCATAAAGGTAAAACGAATTTGTGCTTCGCGGCATACATAAGAATTAAGTGGGCACTAGGATAGTGCGTGCAGTAGGTGCGTGCGATAGCGATCTCCGCGGCCCAACGAGCCCTACCCCCCTCTCGCCTCCAAAACAACATTCTAAGTATTTGTGAGCGGAGGGTTTTTTGCGCGAAGCCCAAGGGTGGCGGAGCGCAATCGCCCGCCACCGCACAAAAAATACTATTAAATAACTCAACAGAACCGCGGGGCGGATTGTGCGTGATCGTGATCCGACCGAATTAACGCCGGCGACAATGCCTCAGCTAGTTTAACTCGAGTATTTCTACACTGTTTTTGTTAGCGTGAGCTCCGAAGATTAAATCCATAATAAGATTACTTGAGTATTTACAGTAGAGTTTTTACAAAACGCGAAAAATAATTTGTCGATAATTCAATAGCCATATTTGGTACCTACACGAAGTGTCATTAAATACCAAAAATATAAAAATAAAAAATTTTAAACAAAATGTTACTAGCTCGGCGGCTTGTTTGCGTCGTTATATTATTTGAAAGTTTCGGTAAAATTTCACAGAATGTTTAACGACGTAGAGTTCGACTCTGTCCCAACCTGTTTAAGCATCGAAAAAATGCGATAAAAAACTCGCTACATATCGGAATAGCGAGATTTCCCGCCAACTTGGCTGCGATTTACTTTTCTAATTTGAAACGGATCATATATCTAGCCATAATCACGTAAACGGACCTTCTTTACTTATCTGACACTTACCGAGATCACTACTTAATATGTTAAAAAATAATATACAGCGTAAAACTTAAGTTTATATGAGTAGCACAAGTTTAGTATGATAGCCTAGACGGATATTTAAGTATAATTTGTTTGTTTACAAACATTAGTTAGTTAGTAATGAAAGTAAGTGTAATGATTTAGGTAGGTAGGATAATTACAACGATCATTAGGTAACTCCTTCTGAATCCCTCTTCAAAAGGTATAGCCATACATACCTCCATGTGATGTCTACCACATATTGCCTCTAATTACTAACACTTTATTGGTAACACATGGCTGAAAACAACTTTAAATCAGCACCACTGTTTTATAATGTTTGTTCAACGGGTTAGTATAATCGTTAAATTTATGATACTAAATATAGGTAAAGAGTAAAAACATTAAAGCTTTTTTAAGACTGTTGAGTACCATTGCACTTTTATAGTATACGTTTGGGTAGGTCTTGTCTATTTAAACTAAGTGTTAGAAGACGACACATGAAACATATAAAATTCAAGAAATAAACGGATATCGGTAAGTAAAAAGTGAAAAAAGACCCTGTGAAAGTGTAGTAAGATCTCGTAAATGTGTGTGCTAAGAGTAAAACCTCTACTTGAATAATTTTAGTTATTTATTCATCAACGATCACGCGATAAATTATAGCTGCGATTATGATTAATCAGATGAAATTCAATTAAGATCTAACCACCAGGTTATTCCACTTCGGCTTTAAATCTTAATGAATCTATTTTTCAATTAAATTAATACCTAATTTATTTCAATTGCATTACGAAAAAGTAGTCATTTACCTAATATAGGTATATTCTGTAAGAAAAAAGTCGAAACTCAACGCAGAATACGACCGTGAAATTTCAGAACTTATGATTATTATTTAACTTATTTTATTATATGCGACTTTGACTATAATAAATATAAAATTTGTAAGATATACGTATCAAAATGGGGTATTGTCCAAATTCGGTTGTCATATCACGAGTGAGAAATGAATTCTTACAGAATCGCACTGACAAACATCAAACATTATTTTAAGAGAGACTATAGTCTATAAGTTTACTTATAAGTTTATGAGTGCCAATTAAGGGTTGAAAATAAATATGTAACCGAATATGGTTTTAAAAGATATATATAAGACTATAAGTGTTAGTTATATTGTATCATGTTCAAATATTCCATTAAAAATGTATTATAAAAGTAAACGTTACTTATGTCTTCGTCGACGTCCATTATCGATTTTATAAAACATTTGACACCCCATTCTACCCTAACCTGGTCGAACTTCCAAAAAATATTAACAAGCAGCTAAAAGTCAATAGAACATATGTGCCTTTCAAGTTTGGAGACTTTATAGAGTTCGTTTAATGGGTCAGTAAGTGACAGGTATTTTGCCTTTATAATACTTACATATATACCTACCTACGCTATATACACTAGTTATTGTCTACTCAATTACTTTGTTTAAAAAAAAAGTTAATGTCTACATCTTCAATTGTTCGATTGTTTCCCAATAAAATACAAAGAAAATTTATTTTATAATTATGTCAACAATTAAAGTACTTCGTTGTTAAATTATTTGCATAGTTCTTACGAAATTTAGACGATGGGAAATTTTGGGATAGTTTTGTAATTACATAAGAATCACCAAGTTCGATTTAAAGCCCCTTAGTCAAATTTAACAGTTAAACATTAGTCATAACCCATATCAAATTAAAAGAAAAAAATAATAATGGATGTTACGGAAGTTTAGTGATTAATGATTGATAAACGCACTAAGGTTTGCTAGAAACTTTTAGTTTGGGACTAAATATATAATTGATTGATTAATGAACCCACAATCATTACCATTGACACGGCTTGTTACGGACGTGATGAAAGAATTCAGGATTTTCAACACATGTTCGGGGTCACTGCTATTTCATTTGGCAATCGAAACTAAGAGAGGGCTTATCTGCTAATGGTGTTGTTTATGTTTATTAATGACAGAAGCTTCTGGCAAAAATACACATGTCGATCACGTCTCATATATCATAGGAAAAAGGAACATTTTATGGCAATATTCCCTTATAATTATTTTTTAATTTCATATGTCTAATATGAAGTATAAAAATCAGAATTTTTAAAAATGTCTTAGGTATATATGTCTTAGAGAATTAAATTATACCTACAGCTAATCAAAAAATTATACAGTCAGTTGTGAAAATTAAATCATACTTAGATTTCAATTGAAATGGGTAACAGCGTCTTTATGAAATGGCTGTTCGCTTCTCGGATAGGCTACTACTAATTATAAACAAAAACGCCGATTGATATTGAACTAATACAAACTTGTTGAATGTAATAAGTTATATTTTCAGAGAGGTCGTAATTAAATCGTTAATTTTTTTTTTCAAATTTAAATCAATGTCGATTTTTTTTCTTCTCCGTATATCTAATCTTATCATAATCTTTTCTACTTCAAAATTAAACTTTTATTTATACTCGTTCAATGAAAGTTTATTTTGCGGAATGACCTTTCGTGTGTCCAGTGAGGAAATCGCGCGAAAATATCGATTATTCTTATCTTATCGGTATCGTTGGCGTGTCACGCGGCCGCTCACATAAAAATGGGAATCAAGCTCACGCACGAAACTAGCAGCGTTAATCTGTGGACTAGGATCACAGCGCATGCGTCCTTTGTCTAGCTGTATTGGATGCCGCGAACTCCGCCTCCGAATGAATAATTCTAAGTTGGCAAGCGACTTCTTCACGCTCGTTTCACCTGATAAAAATTTTAAATAAACCGATATCAAAAGTTACTGAACCACTTCGTATGCATTCATCTAATTGTGAAGATTTACGAGTTTTAAATATCTTAGATACTAACATTTTTAATTTTAGTAGGTATAACTCGTATTTGCGTATCATTTAAACTAAACTGTGTCGAAGAAAGTAGCTTTGCTCAATTAATTTATTCGTATCGCACCAATGTTTTATATAGTTTAATTCATTATAATGCTTATATATTCGTTAGCATGTGAAAGCACTTATTTAAACAAGTTTGTGATACATTCCACCTGCTATATAATCCGCGTTGTTTCGCAACTGTACATACTGGTATCTATGTCACAGTGTTGGAGTGCGACGACAATATAGCGCCATTGGGAGATAGAAAAAGACGCTCGGCGTGGAACGGACTTCGCAAGAGGACGGAGGGGCACAGCTCCGTACCTATTTCGTTATCTATTCGCGAATATTCTTGCGCAATGTACACCGAGGAAAATAGATTAGGTACTGTTAGAACTGAAAACTTGTAGAACATTGCGACATATGGGCTTATTCCATACTAATATTATCAAAGAAAAGCGTTATTAGTGTGATTATTCCGTAGAATATCTGTCGAAGCAGATACAACTTAGAGAATTATGTTTTTGCAAACTATCAGCGTACACTGTAGATACTTAGTAGCTTTACTGTATTCGGCGGGAATAATTATTATATTGTAAATAATAGAGCGTTTTTATATAAGCTTTTAATATTGATTATTTTATTTAAAGACACAAGACATCGTTTTAATTAATTAATGTTGACAAAACCTTAACCATTTCATTAAAACATTATACCTACAGCTATTTTTTAAACTACCTACTGTATGAACTATGAAGATACTAAATTTTTATGAGTTCTTTAATAAACTGTGACAAAAATATAAGGATTTTTCTTTAATATTAAATTCTGGAATTATAGGGATTTTGAGAACCGTACCTAGTTATCATTATAATATATTATTACCTACCAGGGGGTAGGTATTTGCTGTAGGTAAGTAGGTATACATAAATGACATACGAATTGACGTTACTGAAATTTTGATATTCTTTACATAGCTATATTATAATCCAATAAATGGATACCAGTGCATCTACTTATCAGTATACAGTAATCGCAGCAAGTTCCTAATGACGACGGCCGTAAACACGTTGGTTACGAAAGCGCGCAGAAGCGGCTAGATTCGCGTTCCACTACTACCGCGCCCGCGCCGCCAACATGGCGGCCACGCACGTCCACCGAGTCAATGGCCTCCAGTATGCGCTTGCGCAACACCACGCGCGAATCTCAACAGCAAAACAAAGTTTCACTATGTATGTGTGCTGTGATGTCTACAGTTTATACGAAACAACTACATTGATGTTGTTTGTTTCATATCTGCGTTAGTATTAGTGACACTGTGCTTGTATTTGTGAAGGGCTTCGGCTAAAAGTAGTTGACCTGCAATACTGATTAATTTAATATTAAAGTCACATTACGTAGGTACCAATACCTTGAAGGTTTTCCTGTACTTGCATAAATACAAGATAACGAGAATTTAATTTTAATTTTCTAGTGAAACCTTGGACATTGCTTTGATTTCAAACTGTATCAAAAGGGATATGTTTATAATTTTACTAATTATTACATAATAAATTATTAATATTTATTATGTAATAATTGGTAATATTTTTACATCGACGTCACTATTTGCGATATCTAGGTACGTTATCTAAAAAAGTAAAAATACTACAGACATCAATTTGATGACGATGCCGTAAAAAATAGGTCAGAACAATATGTCAATTATTACAAGAGCATTGCAATAAAGATGTCCAATATTGCTTCAACGTTGTCATCAGTGATGGTCAATTTGTCACGTGACGCAAAGATCCAGAATATACATATTGCTTATATTTATTTAACTGACCATGGATTCACGGCGGACTACATGTTGCCTTGTAGAACTTGTTTGTTAAATTTTTCACTTTGCCGCGTAAACAATGTGTTGTTTTTCTTTATTTATATTTATTATTAAGTAGTTTTTTTTACCTGAATTACAGAGCTATCTTTGAATTGTTATTTTAATTATTTTGGATTTGGAGATGTTTGTAAAATAAATAATATGCATGAAAAAACAGGTCCTTGTTGAAAAGCATCGAAGATACTACAATTTAAATTCTCTGACGTTTGTATGATACTGTTTTGCATAAGCCGAGCGTAGGTCGTCGGGCTTAAAACCATATAAACAGATGACAAAAAATAATCCTGTATCTTTTTTAATTTAAGAATAGCAATATCATATCTGTTTTTCGCTCGTTGTTACAATTGCTTTCATAATGGGCGGTTACGACTTTACGCTACGTGGCGCTACGGTGGACTACGAACGGCTGGCGATTATTATTCAGGTCAGCGACAGTTTGCATGTGTACTAGTATATCGAGTATTACAGCAAAGTTTTTATCTTAATGAACAATAATATATATACATATATATATATACAAAGTTATTGATTATTTGTCTACGATATAAAAAAGCAACAAAATTATATACTCCAATTAATCGTCTTAAATAATATTTTATTTATATACCTAGTTATATGAATAATTAGCAACAATGTTAATATTTATTTTAGAAATGCATACGAGCGAGGCCGCACTTTGATAAGAGCAGGAAGTAAAAACTACTCTTTATGGAAACTGACAATGCTTCAACCTCCAAGGGCCTGTAATTAATATACATTATTGACATTTGTGGAATGTTTGGTAAACGGACGGTTCCCTTCTAGGTCAAAATATAAAAATAGGTGTTAAATTAAAAATTAAACAATTTAATTAATATCTAAGTTCGCATAGAGTTACCATCGATTATTTTATGGTATATGAAGCCGTCACGCCTTTCAAATATTCAAAAGTAGTTGTGCATGCGAATCGGAAGTGTTCAGAAGAGGTCGCGTCGAGCGACACGTGTAAGGCTTGCGCAATTTAACCTTGCGCTCGCGAATAATATGAACGAAGCTACGCACCGCTACACGTAGACGTTTAGCCCTTATTACTATTATCATAAATGTTATAATACATTTAAAGTATCTACTACTGACGGTTTGCTGTCGGCTGTACCTTTAAGCGTATTCTAGATAATTTTTGATCATGAGTGAAGTTTTCGTCTTTTAGTCGTAAGTAAAATAAAGATCTCATAAATATGAAACGTTTTCTTTAAATAATTACATGATTAAAAATAACTGTAAATTTTAAATTAGCATTAAATTTGATATACTTTCTCTAAATGAAAGCTAGATTATATTTATTCATCACGTTATCACCAAAGCATTTTATTTATATTAACTTCGTATAGAAGTAGTTTGTTTTCTTAGTTTTACATTGAGTTGTTTTGATAGCGAATCAAAGGGCCTTGCGGCTTAAGGTTGTCCAGACCTTCTCAGATACCCACGAGTAGTAACCACTGATAATGTCACGTATGTAAATCGTCGATATGTTACTTCATGCATAATGTATACATAATTGTAATTGGTATTAGTATAGGTATATATATTAATATAAAACGGAAGATGACATTATTGACCTTCGTTTCTAGCACACCTCTCCGGATCATCTGCTCTTTTATTAACCTCGCAAGAGAAGAATTGTAGGCATGTTATTTAAGTTACATGAATAGACAGTATTAAAAAAATAATGTTACGATTTGAATTAGATACTGTATTAAGCTTAACATTCAACAACAATATTAGTTCATTTTATTTTAAAAATTAAATTCAACTTGAACAGTTTGAATAAATTCTACCGTCAAGGTAAAACGTCTGTTGTACCTAAATAATTATCTTATCTTATTGCTTGCTATCCTTGTTATTAAGACAAAAAAATATAATTCATAGGCATTGTTTTATTAATACAATTTACATATTCTAAGTAGATTTTTTTGTCGTAAAAATAGTTTTTATTTATATAAAATTGAAGATCAAAAACGTAATTAATATTAATATAGAATTATCATCGCAACTCCATTCGGGACATTATAGGTAGTTATATTATACATAATATACAAACACAAACTGAAAATTACATTTGTTAAGGTTTAAATTTTCAAATAAATTAGCGTTTTTATTTTATCAATCAATTGTAATGTACCTTACATTTAAAAATAAGTATTTATAAAGTTCGCTTTCTTGTCTTATATTATAATGTTATAAAGTTTAGTTCAAATGAATAAAATAATAGCAGCAAGATATAAATACTTCATATGTATACTTCAAGGAATATAATAATAATATCGGTAATATTCGGCAACGGTCGTCCATGCATAGTTAAAAATAAAACTAATATTCATAATTGTTCATCACAAGACGTAGAACGTTCGAGAAAAATATCTTAAAATTTAGCGGAGAAACGGGAGCGAATTAATTTAGTGTTGCTACCGGCAACAGTTCAAGGAAAACCATGCGCAAAGGGCCGCGTCAGCGTCACGCATTGCCATTGACCCACTTACGAATACCTAACCGGCGTGTGCGCACTGCGAGGTATACTCACCGCTGAAAGCCCTTTGCTACGCGATGTCTCACGTATGCACATACCATCTATACTATTGTCACTTTTTATCAAAGATTTACTATGATGGAGTTTATAAGGTTAATAATTTTGAGATACCTATTACATATGTTGTCCTTAAGGGAAACAGGCAGACAGGATACAACTGGATCACACTGAAGGAAGTGTGTACATTTGTACATGCTACTCACGTCTATCAATTATTCTAACATTATTCATCAATTCATAGCACTGCTGTATTAGAGTTTGCAGGGAGAGAGAGAGACCTTTTGTTAATACATGCAAAAGAGGCATAGCGTCGTGAATAGCAGATTTCAGGCAAATTAGATAAATATAAGATTATGAACGAATTATTTTATAAGTTTCGCCAAGATTAAACTAAAATTCCTTGTTTTTAAATTTAATTGCACCCTTTTCCTTACGGCCATCGTTTTCTTATTAAATATTTATATAACGTATTCCACTTGTGTGCACGAGTGTGTAACATTTCAGCAGACCTCGCAGTTGTTTGTGGCGCGCATCTCAAGGCGACGGGCCCTCCGCCGCAAATAATTCTGCTATTGTGAAACAGCCGTCTTATCATCATTCTGAACCTTGCTCGGATCATACGAATTACGGTCAAGTTGACGATTTCAAGATTATTTTTATATTGATAATAAAATTTCCGTAGATGTATATAGAGGTATATGTAAGTAAATGATAAATCTAAAGAGATATTATTCTTATTTGATCTTACTCTTGATCTTACTTTGATAACTTTAAATATCACACAAATAAAAATGCATCATGCATGCATCAATATTTATGTATCAATATTTTAAGTGTAGGTACGTCCCGCGAACATGTTATAAAATTCATAAGTTAACGATTAGGTAACTATTAACGTTTTAATAACACGTCTATTTAATTGAAATGCGATTAACGTTACCTTCAATAAATCAAATAACAAATCTGTAATAAACTAATTAATTTTCTAATATTATACTTTCACATAATTTTCGTTTAAATCATTCTTACCAATTCCATTGAATACAGTAATACAGAATACAGTAAAATACCAATATTAGGCTTTAAAAAAATCGGTGTAAGTTACATTAATATATAAGTATGTCTTCTACATTATTCCGCAAGGCACACGCTGAAATGGAATAAATGATTCGGTCGTCTGCGATTAATAGAATCTGGGGCTTTTGAACTTGGTATTTATTCAACATTGACATGTAAACAGATGTCTTATTCATCACAAAAAATGCATGTTATGCATTATCTCAAAAGGCATGCTGGTGATAAATGCGTCGGAGGCGGCGTCAATGCACTCTGTAGCATGCTAGGTCAGTTCCCTGTGACTCAGTCACTAATGCACCGTTACGTACATAGCGCATCGTGGTCTTTACTTTTATTATCAGACTTTGCCGCCAAATTGAGAATATTTTATATCACTGTTGATCGCTGCTTTAGAACCTTCGCTTCTTTTTTACGTTAAACCCAGTTAGCAATGGACAGTAAATATAAAGAAGTATTGTATATGATTTGGTTTTTTGGTAACAAAATTCTATAGAAACGACTAGATGGATGCAGTCTTAACAGACAATTATCATTACCTACTGCTCCAGTGACTTCACAAAATGTACTTCCTCTGTTAATACTTTCGTTTAGTCGTTTAGTCAGCGTGTATTCCGAGCCTTAACCGATATTAAAATATTTTACAACGTATAGAAAACACAGCAATTAAAAATTTTAAACAATAAATTCAATGTTTAAATTAAAACTGATATTACACAATTTTTACATAAATTTGGTAATTTTATCAGTTTATTCAGTTCAAGATTTGCTTTTGAATTGAGAGCAGGGCTTTACGAAGATTTAGATCCAATATTGATGCACTCTCATTTGAATACGATAACTGTTTATTGTGTAATTGTAGCTACGACCATCTGCTTGTTTGCTTCACTTTCTCAGTTCCCTCAGGGAAAATCGAGCAACCCTTCCGCGGACACCGGCCACCCTTCGGACATAGATTTTTTATCGAACACTAAATAAACTGCTTAATGAGAAATATCAGTAACGGAAACACTTCACTGAACATATCAGATTGTCCAATATTTAATTTCGCTCTTCAGTTGTTTAATAAATGCACTGTATTTGAATTCCGATTTAACGGAAACGTTTAATTATAAAAATGGAATTTGTAATGTGCATAATATGCATATTAGATAGGTATGTTTGGCAGGACAATGAGTTTTTTTTATACTATGAGATATACCTAACTATTCATATTATCAGTTTATAAATGTGGTGAAACTTACTATATATATGAAATAGGTTTTTTTTTATCATATTGACTTTCAATGTAGTATTAGGCTTAGTAAATTATGTTGGCGGAGTCATATGAGGAGTTTAGTTGAACTTGTTTTTATTAAAATAATAAAGAAAAATAAATGGCTAAGTTGCCATAAGACTACATTGGACCAATAATAACTACTAATTCGTTCATGGCATGTTTCTGTACTATGTGTAAAATATATAAAAAATCATTAAAATACTGTCAAAATTTCATATATACTTTAGTTTTTATAAATAAACAACAACAATAATAAAAATATATTTAATACTAAGCAATTGGAAGATATAATATTTTATTTAAACAATCAATAATTCAAACACGGAATTCAGATCATAAGTAAATTTCAAACATAATAATAATATTGATTTTATTGACATAAATAATCATAACTAAACTGATGAAACATATAAGGTAAATTAAAGTTATTTACTACGATTAGCAGGCAGATGGTTAAAACTGCTAGGTAAATTTAAAATGAGCATGATATCGGACATGATCTGCAACTGTATGCGTCGGCGCAGCTTGTGTGCTCTGACCAATGACGGCTTGGACTCAAACGCATAATATTAATTCACCACAAGGCAAATTTAAGGCACCCATTTAACAAACATTCATATGCTTTGTGACTGACAACTTTGCTCGGGGGATAGAAATTTAAATAATTTTCTTTTATATAAATTAGTTTTCTCATATTATTTATATTTAATTATACTTTTGTAATAAATAGCCTCAAATAAGTTGTTAAATATTCTTAGAGGCTTCGTACGGGTAAAATGAATATATAAAGGTTTAACCATTCCTTTTCCTTCTGTTTAAAGTATAAATTACCATAAATCCTTTACGTTGTAAAATTGCTTACTTATGCTTACATTGTAAAATAAACCTATGTTCCAAATTCCAGCTTACTAGAACATATATTCAGCTGAGCTTTGATAGTCTGACTAACGACTTTTCAATAGAATCGTCTTGATGGTATATACATATATTGAAAATATGGCAATGAAACTCCATTGTTCGTTGTTTCACACTGAATTTATATACTTAAACCGGAAGGAATTCTTTTTATTTTTTATGCAAATAATGTATTTATAAATCTTTTTAATTATGGCTGACCTACATCATACACGGAACGGAAACATTTTGTAGGATTGCGATTTATTGCGGACAGCTATGAGCCTCACAAGCCGGTGACCCTTTTGCTTTAATTGGCTACAAAATACAGGCAACAAAAAAAAAACTACGTAAAGAACCAAGGATTTCGTTTAAACTTGAATGAAATATCTTATACTTTAGATCTAACTCAGCGATTGTACGTGGTAGTTATAAATATATTCTTAAGCAATTACTTAATTTTATAATAGCATTCTAATTATGAACACAAGTAACTGATACTTAGACTTTTATCTGAGAAAGATAGTAATTTGCTAACTTCAAAATCTATAGGGAATGAAATTTGTAAAATATAATAAACCATTTTTTAAAACAATTATCTTTTTATCAACTAACGTAGATAGATTACAGTTATTATTAAGCAACATCATTTAAAAATAGAATGCACGATATATATGTCAATCATTTTCCATAATAGCTTTTAGCAATAATTTTTCGTTTTAAAAAGTACAATAAGTAATTACATAGAACATATTTAGTTTTTCTGCAATGAAGGTTGAATATGAAAAACTATGCTAAGCATATGACTCAATATACAAAAGTGTATATTAAGCAAAAAACATGGGAAGATTGCATTAAATCTACAATAAATCTAATGACACGATGCTGTCTATAAATATAATCGAGACAGGTAGAATTTTGAACTAATGATACAGTGAAATTAAAAAGGTCAAATGTGAGTATATTCTGCTAAAAATAATGTATTTTATTCCTTAAACATAAGGTTTAATTTATAGAAAAGGTCTTTGTATTCATCTTTTAGTTTTTTACAAGATTTTGTAGGGATGAGGGGGCGGCGAGAAGCAAGAGGTCGCTCGCTGAAAGGGTTGTGTGGGAACTGAGGGCACCTGCGTCTGCACATGGTGCTCGCCAGTTACTTTTTTATACATTTGGCAGGCAGATTAGACTGATGCAGTATTTTGTATTAATCCATCTGTTGTTGAAAAGAAAACAATGATAAATGCCTTGATTGAGGTACCTCATTATATAATTTATGTGTAAAATATTTAAAAATCAGAATGATCGTTGTTTACATAAATAATTTTAGTATTGAAATAACCGTGAAGTTTCATTGAACGGGTTCTGACAAGGAAAGGGGCGGTTGCGAACTGTCGATTGCAACTGTTTGCCATGGCATTATCGTGTCGGCGAACAAACTCATTACTAATGCCTGTTTCGCGTTATTGGATGCGCGACTAGCTTTAAAAGAACTACTTTACCATTGCAAATACTGTTACCTGTGGATCATTGAATAGGAAATTACAATATCGGTTGCATTATTAAGACGCGATGGTCGTTACCTAGCGAACTGCCCCTATTTCTCGCCACTATTTATTCATTTTGCAACACATCGACTTACAGCCTTTTCACCCTCCGCTCACGAGTTGCCGCCGATGAATTGTTAATGAGGCTGTCCATTAAAGGCCGCGAAAATTCACCCAATCGTGTACTAACGCGTTAACGAAAACATGGCACGCACGCCACCTCGAACGATTTATCTATTGAATCTTTTAAAGGAAAACGTTTCTTCTCTTTGTTTAATATTTAACACTGAGATGTTTCGACATTAACTTATAAATCATATACTATACTATTTAATTTAAACATAATATTCAATGCGTGTTCGAAAGAGATGGAAAGGAGGTATAGGAGGTAGCCCGGCATTGGATAAACATGGGCTTGTTGACTATATGTTATCTATTCATTTAAATATATTTACCAGTTTAATTTATTAATAAAGTAATCTTAGTGATCACACGTACAACATATATCTGATTTATTCCTCTTTAAATATTATGTAAATTTGAGCAAGTCGCCTTCATTCGTGTAATTTACAACGAATTAATTCGTATTTATAAATTACATGTTAATGATCGTCAAAATGCTAATCAGCACACGCTAGGGATAAAGGCGTAAGCTCTTAATATAATCATTTACATGTAAAAGGCAATTCATGTGGAGTGTTAATCGGATGGCATTGTATTTTTTGCATAAGCGGATAACCCTTTCGATGCTACCTGCGCCCGCGCGTCGACAATGAACTTGCGTATTGTATGCAAGCCGGGTTACGCAAGTAGGGTGACCAGGCATTGAATTATGAAATAGCTTTATTTCTACTCTAAATGTATGTTTTAGATTAAATATTTTGTAATTCTGGTATAAAAATTGAGATTAAAATCTTTAAAGTCTGATATTGTAAATATGGAAGTGATATGGAAGTGGATCTGTAGTTTTTTTTAGATTAACTAAGAACTAATAGCTTTTAATTTCTAGGCCAAATATAAAACATATTTGGAGATACTATAGGCACATGTAAGTATATATAAACATCTTGTCAATCTTGTCAATTGTGCAGTTGAAGAATCCTTTGTCGATTTTTACATTTTAGCAAAACCTGAATAAACTGTGATAGATAATAAGTATACCGAACATTTCTTACACAAATGTAAAAAGTCGGTACGAACGCAATCTTTATTTTCCATAAATATTTTTCCTGAAAAAATATCTGTTGTAATCAAAGTAAATTATGCCATTATTTTAAATAGTTTTCTTTGATAAATATACAGATTAACAGATGCTCGAATGAACGTGTAATATAATCAAAATATTACCTAGAATACGATATAGATGCAAGTGCTGACTACTGAAAACAAGACTGTGTACATTATATGATTGATATTTGTGTGTTTATTTAAAAGTAATATCTCATGGTAAGGTGTACCTTAGCGCGGTAACAATGTCCAACCTATTCTTCAAAATGCAATTGTCACCCTACTTACTTTGAATTGAAAAGTACTATAAGGGAATTGAAGCGCAAAATGTTTGTAAAAAAAGTTTTTTATGCGATGCAATCTAGGTCAGGTGTATATTCAACCCTTTCAGAGCGTGGGAGTTGTACTTTTTTGCTAACAAAATACTCCATGTTGTGAATTGTGCAATACAGTTTTTGTAAATTTATACAAGAGACGTGTTTGCGATAATTTGTTCTCACAATTTTCAAAAGGATCGAGGAAGTGATGACAGTTATATAGATCAGAATCCCTTAACAACCGTTATATTCTGCAAAAACTTTCCAAATTTCGTAATATAAATATATAAATATGAGCCAAATTTTAATCGTTAAAGCTTCTTAACTGAAAATATCTTGACATTTTTTAAATGCTCGAGAAAGTGTAAAGCTGTGTTTTTGTTACAGTTAATATACCTAAGAGCTAGATTTGACTTAAATCAATTTTCATATATAGTACTCATAATAATTAGTCATGTCAGTAAAAAAAAATACAAGCTAACGACTTATCGAATGATTTCTTCTGCCGATAAGTTATTTGAAATAAATTAATGGCATAGACAAGGAGACCGTTGGATAAACACGAGGGCTTTATAGAGGGGATAATGGTTGTAGTCAAAACGTATTTGCTGAAAGAATAATGATAGTTCGCGGCGGGGCAACCGGAAATCGTACATTCGCAGCAACTTCACTTCCGTTCCGTCATGTGTGTGACATGATTGCATCCATAAAAAACTAAATTTACAAAGATTTTTCTTAATTATATCATAAATCGCTAAAGTTATTAAAATATGGTTAAACACTTATAGGATTTTAATTATAAAAAAATAATTGATTAGAACTTTAGGGGATTAGGATATCCTAACGTCGGTGCTATTGATCAGTCGTTTGTTATTGATGGTTATAACATATTTGTAGATTTACACTACTAATATGTTTGTAATGTATGTACGTATGTATTGTTTGAGTTTATATATATTAAAAGAATATTTAAAGATTAGATGTTACTGAGTGAAATTTTCAGACGTCCTAATTTAAAAATTTATATACAATCTTTAGTTGAAATTTATCCAAATAGCTTAGTACTTTTTGTGGGTGTCACAGTTCAGTTTAGTGGCGCGGCGTGAGAACGAGCTGCGTCGACTTATAACGCTGAAACTTGCAGGGGAGTTTTTGTTCAGGACAGTTCAATGAACTGTGCAAATGGCTCAAAATTTAACATTTTGCGTTTCGTTACTGAATGTGATAGCAATTTAAAAATAACCTGTTTGTTGTATGTAAATTGAATTCTCATTGAATATATGTATGTATGTTTGTATGTAGGTTTTAAATAAACATGTAATAGTAATTTAAGTAAATATTAGGTAAAAAATAAATGAAGTAAATATATTGTTAATTTCTTTTGTCTTTACTAAAAATCTTATAAAACAAAAATGTACAAAATCTATTGTGATAGGAAATAATTAATACATTGGTGTATTCCAAATTTAAATATATTTTTGACAATTAAATTGTGGTTATTAGTTTATTAAGTTTTACAATTATCGTAAGTATTCAAGTGCTATTAAATGTACAGTTAAGTTTTTTTTCTTGTTATTTTGGTCTGTATTTCAAAATAAACTAATTTATCACGTTGCATCCAAAATCAGAACGCGTTTCTTGTTTTTGTTGCCCTTTTTGCACAAAATTCTTTTTTACAAAAACGAATAAGTATACTAAATGTTTGCTTAGTGACAAAGCAAACCTTACACACAGAATATCTTAATCTTCTCAAGGGTTTTTATAAGTTAAATTGAAGCCAGCCAAAAAAATTTTAGAGGATTAGAAAGAAGAAAAAAGCTTAGAACATAGGTAAAAATACCTACCACTTGTGTTAAGTAGGTATATTTCTTATTGCTTGTAGGTTTCATCTAATAAGAAAATTAAAACATCGATGTGAAAATATTTCTTAATTCGTAATTTAATATTTTTTAAGCGATTTAAGTTTTTATAAAAGAAAACAAATGTCTTTATAATTCTTTTAATATCTCAGCTGCAGAATACAGTTATTCGACGACTCCTCCCACGGTTTTGCACACTTCTAATACAAAAAATTGGAATTTTATAAGATTTTCTCTACCTGCTCGTGTGGCTTGCAGATTTGATATCTTTTGTGAACAATTTTTTGCTTTAATTTGTGACAATTATACCGGTATATATGACTTTTTACCTGGGATCGCTTTTTTCGTATTCTTTATTTTTAACGTTTCGCACGTTAGTTTGTTTTGGTGAAGATATCGTTCGCTGTGCCTTTACAGTTATTCTATTGATATATGTCTTGAGTTTTAATGTTTTTTTTCTTACCGAAATGAAAAGTATGATAAATAATTTTAACTATTAGGTACTGAGTGTACTGAGATTTCTCGAAGAAGTTTGTTATATCTATTCTTAATTCAATAAAGCTTTTATATTTTTAAAGGCATGATGGTAAAACCTTTTCTCTTTAAAAATTGAAGATACTTCATATCTATTACCTTACACCTCCTTTTAAAACCTGAAAATGTTGGTTAGAATTTTAAGTATACTTAATTTATTTAATAACATTTCATATTTTCTCCCATTTTGTACTCATACTCTGTAACAAATCTTATTAAAATCGGCTTAGTGGCTAGCCCTGAGCCCTGTTTTTAGCTCTAATATTAGTATGGATTTACCGTATAAATAATTTAACCAACGATTTAACCTCAATACTAGTCTATAGAAAAACTTAATTTCACTCATTTTCATTGTTAGAATTTATGCATATTCTCATTGCACTTAAATCGATTAGAGCCGATCTATTAAAAGAAAAGAGTCTAAGGGATATAAATTCAGGTAGACCGATGATACTGCGTTTTATCAAATGGGTCGATTTTAAAAAACTCGATCTCTCTGCATTTGCCATTTAAAAAGGAACTAAAAAAACGCGATTGCTAGGCAAAGAATAGCTGAGAGACCGCGGGAAGGGTTAAGAATAAAACGTATGCTGGTGAGCAAAAAATTTTATAAAAACAATGTTTCTTATAAGACGGACGTAGAGTCATGGTCGTTGAGATACTTGTTAAAAATGATTCGATGGGGCGAAATTCTTTTAATAAAAACTTCAAGTAAATCTTAATAAAATGTACAGAGTGATTTGTCTAGTGAACTAGTACAATCTGCCATTGATTAGGTAGAGTTTTAGGGACCAATTCTCTGCATCCGCTTTATACAACTTTAAGGGTATGTACAAATTGCAGCCAATAATCAAATTTTTTTCACGTGTGGAAACAAAGCTGTAAAGAGGGGTATTTTTTGCGTCGCTTTCACAACATGTGCAATACACAATCGGCTGACCCAGTTATACACTTCCTTAGCATTAAACTGTTAATAGAATATCCGCATTGATTCTAATAAAAACTGAGGTTCTGTTTGTTTAAAAACACTACTATTATGGTAGGATTTCTCTAAGTAGTATGCAATTTCATTTAAAGAATTATGTATAATTTATTTTTCTAAATAGCAAAGTCTTTTTACGTAGTGTAAATATTAACAATATGCTTGTAAAAATCATAAATTTTAGGCATCTTATTTTAGAAAGTCATTAAAGAATTCCCAAGGAGCTTGACATCGGTCTGGAGTTGCCTACTTATAATGATTTTAAAAGAGTTGACACACTGACAGCTAATTGGAATGCAGACATCTGCGGTGTTTTTGCCGTGCTGATGGCTAGAGGGCTAATGGCGACATCCCCTCGATAGTTTCTGTTTCACGTAGCAACTTTTAAAGGGTTGTAATTCTTATTTATGCTTAGGAAATTCATAATATAAGAATTTTAATTAAATATATATATATATATATATATATATATATATATAACTCACTGACTATTGACTCATAGATTAAACATTATTGTAGTAAAAATATAAATTTTACATATAACACATAAGGGCATAAAATTTGAAAGATATCTTCATTTCGAAATGTAGAGGCGCGTAAAAAAATGTTATTTTAGTGGTACCCAATTCAAATTTCAACTTGGTAGCTCTCTAAAGTACATAAATTTGGTTATATTATGCGGATTTTAGTTTAGGCAAGCGTGTCGCAAAAAATTTAGAATTTTAGAAAATTCATTTTTTCTTTAGGTAGCCGGGATAGCGGTAGGAAATATTTTACAGTTAGTATACTGGTTGATATTGATTTAAATAATTGATATTGAATGTACTGAGTAAAAATTTACTGTAAATAGATACATCAATTATTTTCTTATTTGAAACTTGAAATGTAATGTACTAAATAGTGTACCTAGTAAATTAATATGTAATTTTAATTATATTATAGTAACTAAATATACTTTTATAACTTCCATTTATTTGAAATTAATTTAAAATAAATTCTACAATTTAAAAAGTTTTACAATCTTTTAAATTGTTTGAGTGAAATGCATTTTATTTTTGTTACGTTAACAGATGATCAATGGCAAATGCAACCGATATGTTATTCCTCGAGTCTCCAAGGATTATACAGAGTAAACATGTGTTTTAAGTTCCCTAATGGCGACGTTTTACAGAGAAGGGTTTCCCGCACTTCGCATTATTGCTATACATAGGACTGGACCCTCCTCAATGCTCCGCACTAATTTCTAACCTTATTGTACGTAATCCTTCTTAAAGCAACCATTCTTAACACAAGACCGCCATTGTTTTTATGTTTCCGGTGAATGAAATCTTTTCGATTTTGACGTTTTGACAAGCGCAATTGTTGTTATTTTCTTTAAAAAGCACACTTTAATGAATTGTATAAAAATATTGGATGTGAAAAAAAATTGACGCGATTTGTGGAACTTCGTGAGCGTGTTCATGTACCAAGGTCTCATGTCTCGCAGAAGGTAATCGTAAATGAACTATTACGTCGTCTCAATGGACAAACACAATTTATATTTTAAATAAATAAATTATATATGATGTAAATAAATAAAACTGCTCGACCAATAAAAGAATACTAATGTATATATTTAACTAATAAATATATAACAGTATGTACAATATTATCTATTTAGTACATAAAGATAAGAAGAACGAGTGCTAATTTATTCGCGATACCATACAACAGTCCGATACGGAGCGTGCTCACAGTCTAGACGTCTTCCGATTGGCTGGCACTGCGGGAGGGCGATCCTCCTTCCTCTCGCATGATGCGATTCGCGAACGACTACATACGACTCTATGGCGAATCGCGTCCTGCGAAAACAACATAGCGGAGTACGCACACAGACAAGTTTTATATCTTTACATGTATAATCTCAATGGTAAACACATATAAAGACTACCAGGCGCACATAAATATGTAATTTCGGAATATATTAATACGTTACATATACTACGTTTTATCAAATTCGTGTACGAATAATTCGCTTCGCTAGTCTCGGCATCGGGTTTTCTAATGTGATTCCAATGGCGATGTGACTAAAATATGAAGAAATAGATAATAGAATAAATTGTATTGTAATCAATAGACTCACATGCACATTTTAATGAAACCAGTCTGCACGGTTGTGTAACGGCTGCCTTCAGAAATGCAATGGAGGTCAGAGGTCAGCGCAAAGCAAGTATGCATTATTTGTAAGTTTGTTCGGTTTGATGTTATTCGTGTAAAGTTTAAAAAATATATGTTAGGATTGTAACCTTACTATCGCACATTAAAACATGTTAATAACCTCCAATTGAACTATCAATAACTTTGAATATTAATAACGTTGTAAACGATGTGCGTAGCGGGAAATTTTAAATTGTTACGGTGTAATAGGAAATAATTGCCTTGTGATGTTTAAAAATAATAGATAGGTAATAGACGCTGCATAATTTATAAAAATATTTTCTATACTCATGTTATTTAAACAAATAGTATAATTTATTATACATTATCCAAAAACTGATATGTTTGATAAAAAATCGATATATCAATATCTACTCCTTATAAATAACGGTCCCTGTAGTTTTATATCTGTGAGAAAAAAACTTCGAAGCGGTCAGTGCAAAACTGCCCACTGGGCTAATGATCACCTAAACAAAACGCCAAACATAAAGCCGACCCGCAAATCCAACAATGCAAGGAAACAACAAAGAACAAAGGTGGAGTTTTCGTACAATACCCGACCATATTAATTACCCTTCTCAAGACTATTTAACAAAGGAAAGGGTTTAATAAGCTTAGAGTAAATAAAGCAGTCGTAACTGGATGAACTGACCGCTGTTCGCTGACCGCTGCGTTTTATTTGCATTTATGAAATTTGATTTGACGTTTATTAAAAAAAAATTCGAAAGTAATAATTGCTGACAAAAGAACCACGGAACCATGAACTTTAAAATTCTTAAAAGGACTTTAATAAAAATGCGACTCGATAGTGGAAACAATTAAAACTGGCTAGGATTTTTTTGTCTTCATTTTGTACGCTAATAGACGAAATTATTACCTGTTAAATATTCAGCATTTGATAGAGTCCACGATGCGACAAATTCACCTTGGATCTCTATGAATATGTTATATAGAGTCAGATCTCTGATTTTAAGTTTGTTTTAATATCGATTTACCTATTTACGAATTTTCTTTCTAGAAACACACCATGGGTAGATACCACCTATAATATTTTATTTATACCAATATAATCGAATAGTTTGAATTTTTTAGAGCACGGAGTGTAAGAAGTTTTTGTCTGGATAAAAAGTAAATTATTAATTATGAGTTACTTAAATGTTAAATTAACTTTCACTCGTAAATATATCATAATAATACAAGGAAACCGTTTTATTGTTATGAAATTGTGCCCACTACACCTATGATTATGAAACGAGTTACTGTACTTATAAAATATTCACTACCAAGGCTAAGGTACTTTCGCAGACCTTGTAAGGGACATCACTTGTCAAGCGTGGGTCAGAGGTGACGAACGGACAGAAATACGTTTCGATCGAAGCTATTTTAAACCACCCCAAAGACATAACCACTGACTCAATGCTGTATTTTATCACGAATTGGTAAAAAAATGTTTGATTTTTTTTAAACAATTTCATAATATTTCGCTTTTAAAAACGAATTGTTTTATACGAACTGATTTAAAACAAAGATAATTTAGTATGTTAAAATATTTCTACTTAGGTATTGTTTAGCATACAATAGTTAATGAGATATATTTGTTTGCAAAACTTACCTTTACAAAATGAATGTAACTGATAAAGTTTTGCATATAGTTTCAGAAATTGCACAACAAAGGGATATTTTGTTTAACAAAGGCATTCACAGGTGTGGGGTGAAGGCAAGGAATTCGCTAAAGGATTCGCGTTAGCCGTTGGTCACCTCTGACCGATGACCACCGACCTCATGGGACTGAGAACTTGAACTTAATCATGACATTGAAATATGGAAGATTTGGCAACCATTTCATTAATAAATAAAAAGTTTTAAATACCTCCTGGCAATTAAAAATATCGAAGAATTTTATCATAATCATAATAAACCATTAAAACGGTTTATCTCATATCAATGCATACATATTAATTTAATATATACTGTTAAATATTGATTAATTTATTTCGTACTATTTCATTTTTAGTTTATACTAGGTATACTTGGAATGTTAATTATTCTTGTCGCGGTAAAATCCTAGAAAAATAGAATTTCATTTTTAACTATTATTATTAATATATTTTTTTATATATTAAACATACAGTTTAATATAAAAAAATATCTTCAATAATAAAACGTCGCGATAGCTTGTGATTAATTCCCGTCAAATGATTCGCAACCCCTCAACGAGTCCGAGTCCAGCCGTTGACCACCTTTGACCGATGACCGCCGACCTCATGGGATCGACAACTTGTTTTATCTGTGCAAGTTCTGACATTGAACTTTGCAATCGAATTTTTATACCGAAAAAAAAAAAAAAATACTCGTTATATGTACTTAATTCGACTAGTGTAGATACTACCAGTGCGAAAGTAGATTATACCTACTATACATAGGGAATGAAGAAAGAGTTTTTTATATGCCTATTGACACATATTTTTATTTTATAAAACTGCATTGAAATGTAAATATTGAACAATAAAAAATAGACGTTTTACAATAATAATGTTGCAATTATAAAATACCCAATTTTTTTGGCAACATTACCAATGCATTGTCATTAATGAATTCAAAACACTAGTTTTATATAAATTTAGCTTTATTATTTGTTATAAGTTTGCACAGTCTTTTCTTGTCAACAGTATTTTTCTTAATTAAATACTATAATTATTGAATTAATGAGAAAAATATAATATTTATTATAAATATATAATAAATTACACTGTAAAATGGTTAAAGATCTATTAATGTTTTATTCCCCAGTTTAAAGCAATATAAAATCGGTTGCCAAAGGGTCGTATGTTCTAGCCGTTGCTCACCTGTGACCTGTCTATTGCAGCTATATTAGCATAACAAGAATACGTATCTACCCTTAATATTAATATCAAAGATAAATCCCTAATAAATTCGATTCAGAAATTTCAATAAATGAAAGTGAATTTTATAATGCATTTTTTAACATTAACTTCCTTTTTGTACATGTAGGTATATATATGTAATTATGATGTAATTTTGACTTTTATTTCGAGTTTATACCTTAATATAACATTAAACGCTTAAAGTACTTCAGTCCGTTATGTAATTGTCTGTTGGAATTATATACGATTTCAACATCAATTTCCGTTTAAAATCTATTAACAAATACATAAATAAGTTCTATTGAAATATTATTTTACAAATGATGATTCCGAAGTGATCACAGATACATTTTTATTTAAACCCCGAAGAAAGATAATGGTTTCGCTTCTTCTTTAACTGAAGAACCAAAAACATGCTGTCCCGTTTAATGGCAGAATAACAAATGAATAAAAAAATCAGCGTAATTAACGTTTACTTGCATATTTTATCAGAATATTCTCGATCCTCTCTCTGGAAACTACAAGATTATAATTTAAAATGAATTTACGGTCAAATGTTACAATTAACATGAAATTGAATTGACTCTGACGAATTTCATATATTATAATTTCGCGATTTCTATGCATTAACACACATTTATACTACTTTAATTACCTTGTTTCGCAATCTGAAACAATAAAGGTCGTTGTTTGACATGACTTGATTTATTTTAAACGTTACCCAGGTCAATATCCTTTTAATTAGATTCGTACCTTTATTTTTGCGAGTAGTTTAGTGTAGATTTTAATATGTATTTTATTTAGTAATTCAATTGATAAAGATATTGGAACTATTTGACATCCTACAAAATCACATAAATTAGAATTACGTAAGAAGGGTCAAAGATCTTTTAAAAATTGCATAAACAATGGATGGAAAAATGAAGGCATACATCGGCGAACTACCGCCATATTGTAAAATGAATATAATATTACTAATTTTACACAATTTTGTTGAACTAAAAATAATTCAAATAAATTAATGTCTATAAATAGAATTAATTTCTGTAACCCAAGATGAGATTAATTAATCCGGAAAGCCGCGAGGTGATGCCTGAAATAACTCCGCTTGTCACAGGTCTTAAACGCAGCCGGAACATCATTTGATACTTTTTATACTATTTTATTGGGCAACGTGATTGTACGTAGACTTATAAAAGAGATAGAATTACTTGACTATATTCGTAGTATTTCACGCACCCCCCTGGTAATGGGGAATGGTGATGGCAGTTCCTAGGGCCGTGCCCTATCTACTGCGGTATCCTGTTCGCCGTCCGTTTCTACGGACGGGTCGTTGGGGTCGGGTAATTCCATGGAAGTACCCTAGTGGCGTATGCTGCAGACATCTCTTGGTCCTCCGTACATTCTCAGAGCGATCAAGCGCACCGGATGAGACCCCGTAAGGGGAGGTCCAGCGAACGACCTGCTCTGCGAATGTCTGCGCACGACAGATGTCGTGGTACAGAGGGAGGGTTCGGAGACATCTTGCTGCTGCCAAATGTGTGTTGCGTATTCGTGTCTCGTTGAGATCAAGTTCCGTCGCTGGCGGTGAAGGCTGCAGATGGGTGAGGGTGGTTGGTAGAGAAGAGTGGAGAAGAAGTGGTATTCGGCATTCTGACAGGTTGTCGGTGTTCTGTGTTGTTGTGGTTTGTTTCGGCGAGTCCGGTCCGTGACCGCGTAGACTCCCACGATCCGATCAAGCGCACCGGATGAGACCCCGTTCGGGGAGGTCCAGCGAGCGACCTGCGGTCGTGGGTGAAAAAACGTGGTCTAGACGCCTCGCTCTCGGTCGGGGCCGTCAGGATAAGTCCCGCTTGGGATTTCCTTTCGGTCGGCCGCGGTGAGACGCTATTGTACAGACCGGTTCGTCGGGTACGGCTCTTTGTAGGAGCCGGGTGATTTGCCCGTTACTACGGACGGGTCGTTGAGGTCGGGTAATTCCAGTGGAAGTACCCTAGTGGCGTGTGCTGCAGACATCTCTTGGTCCTCCGTACATTCTCAGAGCGATCAAGCGCACCGGATGAGACCCCGTAAGGGGAGGTCCAGCGAACGACCTGCTCTGTGAATGTCTGCGCACGACAGATGTCGTGGTACAGAAGGAAGGTTCGGAGACATCTTGCTGCTGCCAAGTGTGTGTTTGCGTATGCGTGTCTCGTTGAGATCAAGTTCCATCGTTGGCGGTGAAGGCTGCAGATGGGTGAGGGTGGCAAGTAGAGAGAGTGGAGAAGAAGCGGTATTCGGCATTCTGACGGGTTGTCGGTGTTCTGTGTTGTTGTGGTTTGTTTCGGCGAGTCTGGTCCGTGACCGCGTAGACTCCCACGATCCGATCAAGCGCACCGGATGAGACCCCGTTCGGGGAGGTCCAGCGAGCGACCTGCGGTCGTGGGTGGAAAACGTGGTCTAGACGCCTCGCTCGCGGTCGGGGCCGTCAGGATAAGTCCCGCTTGGGATTTCCTTTCGGTCGGCCGCGGTGAGACGCTATTGTACAGACCGGTTCGTCGGGTACGGCTCTTTGTAGGAGCCGGGTGATTTGTTGGAACTGGCGCTGGTTTTGCGTCAGTGGTGTTCCTTTTGGTGAGTTGTCCTGGCGTTGTTGGCGTCGTCTTTAGGTCTGGAATGTGATCTGATGGTGTTTCAGTGCGTCCAGCTAGTGTGACACTCCTGTCCGGTTCTGCAGAATTACTCATGATTCGATCAAGCGCACCGGATGAGACCCCGTTCGGGGAGGTCCAGCGAGCGACCAGCGATCATGGGCTTTTCTGCAGGTAGGCGTCCTGGATGCAGCCGAGTCCAGTAGGATGAGTCCCCGTAGGGACTACCTCTGGTTCGATGCATCGTTAGCGGACGTCGTTGTTTCCGGGCTGGTGTGTCGTGGTGTCAGCTGGGTCGACGTTCTGTCGAGGAGCGGGCGGGAGGCGACGCGATGGTCGGCTCTCGCTGAGGGCGTCATCGTTGATGAGCTCTCTCGGGTACGCCCATCCGTCAGGTGGCCGTGCGTGCTGCGGTGCCATATCCTTGATGTGGGTGTGGTCCGACTGGTCGGCACGCATGAACATCTTCGTGGCTAGGCGTCTGGTAAATTCCTCGACGGTTTCGACTTTGAGATCTCTCGCAATTGTTGTGTTCCGTACGTAGCGTGGTGCATTCGTGATGGCCCGCAGTGTGAGAGATTGCTGCGCTTGCAGCTTCTTTCGCGAGGCAGGGCCAGTGAGTGCGTACCATGCTGGAGCGGCATACGTGAGGCGTGATCTCACGTATTGCTTGTAGATCCCGAGTTTGACGCGCAGAGGGAGGCGCGATTTCAGCACTGGATATAGTTTGACACGTGTAGCACGCGCCAAGTTGATCACATTCGCGACGTGATGATTCATATTCATCCTTCGGTCGATGGTCACTCCAAGGTACTTGACCCTGTCAGACCATTGGATCTCCTTTCCGAATAGCCGGAGGGGAGATGGTAGGTTGGATGCTCTTCCTAAGACGATCGCCTGTGTCTTCTCGACGTTGACGGTTAGCCGCCATTTGGCTAACCAGTCGGGAAGTTGATATAGCATGAGCTGCATCAGTATTGCAGCTTGCTTCCTTTTGATAGAGGTGGTGATGTACGCCGCGTCATCGGCGTATAGGGCCAGGACGGCTCCGTCCATCAGTGGGATGTCGTCAGTGTAGCAGGAATAGCATACCGGAGATAGGCAGCTTCCCTGTGGGACACCGGCGGTGATCCGTCGCTCTGTGGACAGAGCTCCTTCAACATCGACTTGGAAGCGTCGGTTCTCCAGGAATGACGCTATGATGTGTACGATTCGCTTCGGCATGGATGGTCGAAGAGCCAGCTTGTATAGCAGCCCTTCGTGCCATACTCGGTCAAAGGCTTTCTCCATATCGAGGAATACTGCCACTGGGAACTCCCTCTTGTTCAGTGCCACTGCGGCGTAGTGCAGTATTCTCGCTATTTGGTGCGTGGTCGAATGTCCAGCTCGAAAGCCAAATTGTTCCGGCCGAGGTTCGATGTGTGGTCGTAGGTGCTGAAGCAGCAATCTCTCGAACATTTTCGAGATGGTAGGCAGAAGTGTGATGGGCCTGTAGCTCTCCGGTAAAAGTGTGTTTTTACCGGGCTTCGGTATCATGATGACTCGGCCTTGCTTCCACGTAGATGGAAAGTGGCCCGTGCGGAGTATTCCGTTAAATAGCCGCGTGATCGCGGCTATGCTACGCGGTGGTAGGTGGCGGAGGGCGGAGTTTGTGATTCCGTCGCACCCCGGGGCCTTACGTGGGTTCGCACGCCTTGTCATCCGTAGTACTTGTCCCGGTGTGATGACTATGGGGTCATCGGTGGGGGACAGTGGTTCTGCCAGGTATTCTCGAACTTGTTCTTCGACTGCTGTGCTGTGTGCCTGGTAGCGAGCAGGGTTCGGTGTGAACTGCTGCTCTAGCGTGGCTGCAAAGATCTCAGCGCGATCCGCTGTCTGGTATCGTAGAGTTCCATCGTTCGCTCGGAGTGGACGTCTAGGTTCACTCGAGTTGGTGAGGTTGCGGTTGAGTCGATGAAGTGACTTCATGTCGTCTGCTGCAGTCTCGATGGTGCTCTCCCATGTTCGGGATCGGTGGTCGCTTACTGACTCTGTGGCTCGATCGTTGAGGCGGTTGAGTTGTCGCTTTAGCGTGGGGCAGCGGGTTCGCTGCCACAGCTTGCGTAGCTCTCTCTTCCTTGATAGAAGCTTCCTTATATGGCCAGGTAGGGTGTAGTATCGGTGTGATACCTCCTGTGTGTGCGTCGCTGCCTCGTAGGCGTGACGCAGGGTGTCTCTGACGTCTAAGGCGAGGTCTTCTATCTCCTCTGCGTTCGTTGCTGGTTTCATCCTCGTGTTCTCCTCCAGATGTTCCCTGTAGGTAGTCCAGTCGGTGCACCGGCGAGGTGGTCGTCTGGCTGCAGCTAGGGTTGCTTGCAGTGTTAGGAGAACCGGTTGGTGGTCGGACCCCATGTCGTCCGCCAAGACTTCCTGCGAGAGTCTCTGTGTGAGCCCCCTGTGGACGGCTATGTCTAGCACGTCGGGTGTTAGGATTGATCGGAACGGGTAGTGAGTCGGGGTCTCTGGACCGCTGACTGTGTATCCGTTCTTTTCGGCGTCTTGGCAGAGTCGTCTGCCATCCGTAGTGTTGGTGGTCGAGTTCCATGAGGTGTGCTTGCAGTTCAGATCTCCTGCGATGATTGTTGGAGTTGGTGAGTCCAGCAATGATCGGATGTCTGCAGGATCCATTCTTGCTTTGGGAGCTTTGTAGCAGGCGAAGAGGCGTAGGGCTGTCCCTCCAGTGCACACTTCGATGCCCAAGGCGTACATCGTCCCTAGCGATGTAGTCTGGATAGGCGTGTGTACAATTCTCCTCTTGACAAGTACCGCGAGGCCTCTAAAGGGCTGGTTGCTCACATCCGAGCGTTCATCCTTGCGGTATGTGTGGTAGTTTGCAAACTTCAGTCGATCCGAGTCTGTGGCGTGGGTCTCTGATATGAGAGCCACGTCTATGTCCTGCTCTTGCAGGAGGGTTTGAAACAGCAGTTGCTTGTTTCTGAGCCCGTTGGCATTCCAGTGAATAACACGGAGTTTGTTATTCATTGCGGTTGAGCAGGAGGGTGATGCCCTGTAATATTACAGGCACTGGGTCACGGTCTTCTAGCAGGGCGCTAAGTACCCCTTGCAGAATTGTGATGGCGGTTTTGATAACTTCTTTATCTTTGCCAGTGGTTGTTGCTTTCGACCGCGTGTGTGTCGCGGTGGTGGCAGCTGGTTTATGTGCCGGCGCTGGCGCCGGTGCAGGTGTGGGTGCAGGCGCAGGTGCGACTTTTGTGGTCGCACTGGGCTTGCTCTCCGGAGCAGGTTTGTTTGCCTTGCTCTTCTTTTTGGGGCGTCGTTTCTTCTTCCCGGTGCTCGAGTTTCGAGCTGTGGGAGCGTTCGCTGGAGCCATGAGCGAGGTCGCTGGCTCTGGTGCAGGTGCAGGTGCGGGTGCGGGTGCAGGTGGTGAGACTGCGTCCGCAGTCTTCTTTGCTGGCGCGGATAGGGCGATGGTGCCCGCTCTGCGGTGTTTGGCCTCCCTTTTGTAGACCGGGCAGGCCGTGTTGTTGGCCGTGTGTGCGCCTCCGCAGTTGGCACACGTCGGTGGGTCCTCCCTTTTCCGCTCGCAATCCTTTGCGAGGTGTTCACCTCCGCATCGGACGCATGCTGGCGGTCGGTGGCAGCAGTGAGACGAGTGTCTGAACTGCTGGCATCTATGGCATTGTGCGGGGCCTTTCTTCCCTCGCCATGCATCTATCTTGATGCCGGTCATACACAGCAACTCCGTTACTTCGTATATCGCCGGCGTCAGTCCAGGGGTTTTCTTCAATTGGGTGAAATACATGCACCCTGGGCGGCCTTTCCTGGCCTGGATCTGCTTGACCACTTCTGGTTCGAACCCTAGTTCGCGCAGCTCTTCTTCGACCTCTTCGGCCGTGGTGTTGTATGGTAGCCCTCTGATGGCTACTTTCAGGCTCTTTTCAGCCGGTAATGAGTAGGAGAACCATGAGACGTTCTCCTCTCTTTCTAATGTTGTGAGGTACCGCTGTATGATGCGGTACTCCTCCTCGGAGGTTGGCGAGAAACGCACTCCTTTTTGGTATGGGCGTGCGCTCGGGGGTCGTCCGAGTTTTTGCTTGAGCACACGGAAGTGGTGTGCCCAATTCGGGAGACTCTCCACCACGAGTGGTGGGTATCTCGGCTTTTTTGCAGCCGGATTTTTGGCGGTAGGCTTCTCTACGCTTGTTGTTGCGGTGGCCTTCACTGGCCTGGTGGCGGGCTCCTTTTCTTGGACCTGCGCCTTTGCGCGGAGCGCACTGGCGTAGTCCATGGGTCTTGCCTCTGGACACCTTCTCTTCAGCTCCGTGGCGTCCTCTTCGGACGACGTGGAGTGGCTCCTCCTGAGCGCGTTGGGTTGCACGTCGATCTCCATGCTGTGCACAGAAAGAGAGCAGGTGGGTTTGGGTTGCGTTACACGCATACTTGCCAGATGTTCCGGCGCTGGCTTGACTTGCACAACAACGCTACGTGTTGGCATGTCCGGGGTTGTAGTGGGCGGCGCTGCGGTGCTCCCGCTCTCGTCCTCGCTGCTCGACTGCTGGCTGCGACCTCGGGAGAGGTCCACCTGCAGGGACGGCGAGTGGTGGGGGCCGGTGACCGGTCGGACGACGCGATGGTGTGACCGCGACCGGTCTCTCCTTTCGCTCGTCGTTGGCGACCTGGAGACTTGACTATAAGATACATACATGTTTTATAATAAAATATCAGATATTCCTTTGGAACAATTCTTTAAGAATAAATAATATATTTTAAGGATAGGTACAGGTATAAAATTAGCGTTGATTTTTAACATTATACGATTTGTTCGAGAATCAAATGTGATTTTTTTATAGAATAACTTAGCTGATATGCTGATAATGGTATATATATTTATGAAATTCCAGAAGTTATATGTATGTGACATTGACTATAACAAAATTATAAACATGTTGTTTTCGTCATCGTCTGACGCATTAGATCTTGGCCGTGTCGGATTTGCCATCCCATCGGATAATGCGAATAGAGAGTGTGCTCGTGTTTGCCAACACACTGGTGCAGTGCATCTTGCGTAGTTGGCTAGTCTTCCTTGAGATTAGCCATCGCGGTCGAAATCGTTCAGGACAATACAAAAAAAACAAATTAAATCTTGATGTTTTTATTAATATTATTTGTATTTCAATTCTATTTAAGTAAGTTATACATAGTTTGCAAGCCTTTCCTGATGTTTCTGTGTCTTTAACTCTGTACATGTGGAATGTAATATGTATTTTCATAGTATTTACCGGTGAGTAATAATAAGCCCGATCGCGCACATGTTACGCATGCGCTTTGCCGCCCTTACGTGGGAAGTAGGAAGCTCGGATCTTTTTATTGGAGCTGTAATTAAGGAAACCTTCGTTGTAATTACAGGGGTGACTGCTATATTTAATTGAACTCTTTTTAATCCTTTTATTAGAAGACAATTTCGGAAGCCTCTATTTATTGAATATACCAGAAAATTAATTTGAATTTCGAACATTAAAAAACTTTACCTGGTAATTAAAAAATGGGACCGTAAATACGTTCCGAATATCTTTATTTTATATAAGTAGTTATTTTCAAATGTTCTTCTTAATATATAAACAAATTGTGACGACTGAACTTATTATCGTTGTTTGCTCTAACTATATTACAGATATTTAGTTTAATTAGCCATTTGGCCATTTAAAGGGCAATTTGCATAGTCCGATAGCACTATCTCACTACTATTGTCAATAAACACAAGTTAAAGAATATTGTCGTAGGTTTTGTGTTTATAACGATTACCTACTAATTAAACCAGTAGATACATTTATTATAAACTTGTTGTCTTTTAGTAACAAATTGTATAAAACATATATAATATAAGTTGCATAATACACGTATAAATAAGTTATTTATTTTACTATATTATTCAGTTTTTTTTTGACTAGAGGGAATAGTTAGAGAGAATATAATTTGGACGTAAATTCGATTTTTTTATTTTCGATATTAAAATTATTATTTCGTTTATAATACCTACGACTCTTTTAATTCAACTGAGAAACATGCAGGTATGTTGCAGTTTTATATATATAAAACTTTTAAAAAGCAAAATTTCTTTAAAATATTTAATACGGCTTCGAACGTGTAATAGTATCGGTGTTAATGACGTTAAGGGCGCCATATTATATACATTCGACAATAAATAAGAAAAAGGAATATTTGCTTAACTCTACAATTCCTTTTGTTCTTCATAATCTAAAGTAAATTATGCACTATCACAATATTCACATGTGACCCAAATAATAATCGGTCCTCATATATGAGCAGACTAGTAACCCGAAATGTTTATGTCATTTCACCTGTTTTATCCATAGGAAGGTGAAGGATATTGTTACCTAAGTGGTGAGTACTTGTCCGGAGGCCAAAGTTGTATCTATACCCCAATTATTTTAAAGGTAAGCGTTGGCTCAGTACAGAGGTCACAAACAAAGATGTCCTTAGTTTCTATCTGATTTGTATTATATGAGAGACAAGCGTCTCTGTGCATTTTCGGCAACAATAATAATAATTACTGATCAGTGATCACTCATACCGGTCGTATTGTTATACAGCCTATAGCCTTCTTCAAAAAATGTCCTATCGTTTTAAATCGGACTGCTAAAGTATATTATTTGTACGTTCAATCTAATAGCTCAGCTTTATAATTTATAGATATAGATTAATCTTAATTATTTTTGGTGACTAGTAAGATTACCAACAATCGTGACTATAGGTAAATAGACTATAATTTCTTCTCGCTAAAAATGACAGACGTATGTTACGTTGAAGAGTATGGGTCGAATAAAACAAAAATTAAATTTATTTTAGTTGTTTCTTTATGTTTGCTATTTATATTATTTAGTGTATGTCGGAGTCAGGAAGCGACGTCACGACTCAGGGCGCTGTCCGTTGCGAACGCGCCGCGTGTTGAGGCAGGCCGGGCTAAGCTCGTCATTTTTTAGTGAGTACAGACTACATATAAAATTGTTTTATTCTCGAATCGTTAATTTTTATTTAAATATAAGGATCTGGGTGTGTTAGGCATACATTCTTATAGCGCCTCGATCGGGTTCTTTAAAGTTCTTATGAAGTGGCTTATGAAAAGTATGATTATACCCGTTTTTAATATGGCTACTATGATCGTAGATAAAACTTATAAATTAACCGTGAGCATTCGTCTAACCCTAGTTTTGATGTCGACGAATACGTAGAGTCAAATTGTCCATTGTCAATTTTGTATCTAATTATATATTCATTCGTTGTTCGTTTTTTGCAACAAATTATTTAATAATGTATTTGGAAAATAACGATTATTTTTCCGTACATTGAATGTCATTGGATTTTACGCGCAAGTGCTAATAAATTGTAAAGAAAATTTGACGAGTAAATAGACGCTCATGAAATTCTATTATTACATTTAAATACGTGAAACCTACATTTTTATAGATGTTTTTGTTTTTTTGTTGACGGTACAAACTAAATGAAGAGCCGCTACATAGAGTATGTACGGTACATAATGAATAACGGGATTGTTCGCCTTAGTCGACGCATCACAGATGCAATCCTTCATGAAATTCTTAACATCTTTGATCATTCCTTATAATTAATAAATAAAAAATAATAATAAACCGACTTAATGAAAACAGAAAATGCTTTGCAAAGTAATCTATAAATATGGGATTTTAATCAATAAGGAGAAAGGAAGGAATTATTTTTACCAATTTGAATATAGTTTGCGAAATGTCTATAACGGTATGTTAAGCACGGTATGTTAAGAAAATTATGCGACCATAAGTCTTTAACGAAATTGGCGAAAATACATAGATTGACCATACAATAAGAAAGAGTTCTTTAAATCGGGTCAAAATATATTACTATGATATATGTATTCAGTTATTTTTTTGTGATCAGTTATCCATTCTAGCATTATAGTATTTTAAATTTCTTCAAATATTAGAGAGAGCTATCGAATAATTAAGTACGTATGTTACATTTTCTTTTAAATTGATAGTTTCATGCTCTGTAGCTATCTATTGAAGTACAATAATAATATTATAATAAATTATTATTATTTTACGCATAGCACTAGCAATTCGTGTGATAACACTATTTATTGTTGTAAAAAATTTTAGAAATGAGACATTACGTGTTAATCTGCTAAAATATACATCATAGGCACAGATATGCACAAACGTGCTAACCAGGTCGACATTGTATTAAAACAAAATAAAATATCGCGTAACAAATAAACATAATACACTAGCATTGAGTGAGTCTGCCTAAATAGTAAAATCCGGTCGGGATCATTGGCTAGCAAGTTTCGGCTGGCGAAGGGGGAAGGACGAAACGGCAGCGGGGGGACAGAAGTGCAATGTCCTCGCCAACATCGCCAGAGATGCCTTCCTTGACTCTTAGTCGCTTATCTAAACGTCGAAATTTATAAGGAAACATTCGAGGGCTTTGTGTACGTGACTAGCGCTTGATTTTATAAAGAGTTTATTCGTGATTGATGCTATTTGTATAAGTAATGTAACGTTTTCGAGGCTAGGACTCTGAATAAATTGATATCTTAAATATATTTACATCAAAGGAAGGACTAGTTAGTTCAAATTTTATAGGTAAGTACGAAGTGAATCGAAGTACCTACTATAGTATCCCTAATTAGTGACATTTGAACACGAGTATCCCTACTTTATCGGTGTCGATGACCAAAACTAAGGGAAGCTGAAGCCATAAAATTGACTACCAACCAGCATGAGGGTGAAACCTGTTATTATTCAGTTACAACACGTTCTTCTTTAGTAATATGTTTTCAAACAATGTTATCTGAAATTTTCGTCAAGATCAGTACGACGAAATTGTTAAATTTTAACTTGTTCTTCGCATAGGTATAATACTCGTAATGTCTCAATTTAGGTAATTTTGTTTTATTAAGAATTTAAAATAGGAACTATCGAAAGTTATTGATTGTTTCAGTTTATTCTTACGATATGTGTTGGCGTTTGTCATGTTGAAATAAGTTTTATGTTCTTTTTGGCACTATGATCATAAGTATACATAAATGAAAAATATTTCATGTACGTGAAAATAATGTACTCTGATGTATATGCTATTGGTGCATACATGTTGGGATGTCTCATTAACTACATTAAATAAATAAATATCTATATAACATATAAGAACGTTCGCTTAATTTATTATAAAATGAAAACAATTACGCTTATCGCAAATTTCGTGAGCTATTAGCTGAAGCATACTTCGCGGTGTTATCTCGAGACGTCTAATGGAGTATTCGCAATTAAGAATCGATTAAATATTGGAAGGGTCACGTTTGCCAACATAAGTTGCGATAACTAAATTCATAAGAATTGTCGATAACAACAGTAGGTCCGAATTTTGGTGAAATTGTACGCCGATTACAATAACATGCACTAAAGTAGGTACGAGCATTCTAAGTATATCAGTACAAATATTTCTCGATTTGAACTAGGTCTATTAACCGACTTTATGTTGTCAAAAAAAGATGTCCGTTGAGGTAATACGACACAGAGACACACAACGGGTGGGGCAAGTATTGAGTCTTGACCTTGGGGAAGGATCGAGACGTTCCTCGCGGTCCCTGACCTGACTATTTCGAGTAGCAAGTGCAGCGATGCCGCGCTGCATGCAATGTGCATACCGAAATAACCGCTTGGCCGCACGCCCCGCCCGCACCCACTCCGGCGTCCGCCTTCGTCTGCCATTGTGCCAGGATGCGCAAGCGCTGCCTCGCACCCATACACGCCTATTAATGAACGCAATGAGCACTCAAGTCTTGAATATACACACAATAATGTCTTAATCTTTTAAATAGAAATAACTCCAGTCACAGACACCTATATTTGGCTCAACTTAGACGTTGTTGAAAACGGACTTTAATTATCTGTTAGATAAGTGTCCACTCGAATGTCTATCTAATGTACGGTTAAGAAAAATGGTGAGAGCGACCGCTTGTTTGATCGACGAGGGAAAGGGTCCGCTCAAGGCTGCAGCTGATGCACTTTCTAGAAAAGTAGCACAGTGCATTTAGATGCATTCATTATACTTTAAGTCGTTTTATAGATAAGTGTCACCTTCAAATATCCAGTCATTTTTAATTGATAATGTGAAGTTGAAAAATCTGACATATTAGGCTAGCCTAATATTATCTACTTAGAAAATAGTTTATCAAGCTTTGAATGTGAATAAAATATCCTAGTAACCCTCACTTAGCAAAACGTTATTTTGCATTTTAGTTATAGCTTTCGGAAACCAACTCTATTGGTACCATGCTTTCGAAATGCTATTTAAAGGGAAATTTGTAAACGAACGAATTAAAGTTTCGTTCAGTCATATTACTTGACGCGACTATCAGCCCTTCTTTAACTCACACATTTGTATCGTGTTTGGATACGTAATGGTGTGCGTGTGTTGTGTCTAATCTATTGCGCCCGCGCTGCACTCAAGGTCACTGGCCAACGCTGACGCGGCCCAGCGACCAATTTTAAATTGTCTGTCATTGCTTCGAAAGGAAATTTAATGATGACGTACATTAGTACCTCATTAACGCCTAACATACTATATATATTATGTAGGTATAATAAAAGTGCAATGATATCAAATGAATACCTAACATTAAAATATTGCGTTTGACTAAATGAAAATAATGTTATGTTTATTACTAAATTAATACTCGCTAATTTACTAGTAATCTAGCCGTCAAATTGAATTTTAATAGGTTTTTTAATCAAATCGACTGCGTTGTGAAATATTTTAATAGGATTATTTATTTTGTTTCATAAAATGTAAAGGTAGACAAATAGTAGAGTATAGAATTATTTCAAAAACATATAAATGTTATAAATGCCTTATTCAGCTTTTAAATACAAGAAGAAAAAGGAATACTTTAAAGTAAGAACAGATACATTTTAACTAGTTCATATCATAGATGTAAGGGCGCAGCGAGGGTGGACCGCAACTTGTTCTGCCGAATGACTCTGTAGCGTCCGGGAGCGCGGCCAACGACCTGCCCAATCTCCGCTGCATTAGCATAGCAAGCAATATTCTTGTCAAAGTATGCATCTGTGTGCGTCGGCTGCCTGTTTGTGTGGTGCGCCTGCGCGCCCTCATCGCAAAGCAACTCCGTGTCTCATGTATACGGTTGAAGATTAGTAGCACACATGAACGTGAAGGTAGACATTTTTAACAAAATGTTGTATTTTAATCCAATAAAATATCGGTTTACGTACAATTTAACTAAAAAATGTAAAATATATAAAAAATATAGCATATAAGCTATAACTTTTTGCCAATACTTCTGTATACACGTTTTGAATCCCTGTTTGATTAAAAATTGTTATGCCAATATTAACAGCTTGTACAGCACTACATTTACGTGCCTATAAAGAAAATAGCGATTGTTTTATTGTTAAATTACCACTACACATGCATAAAAATATACATAGTTGGAATAACAAGATTCAGAGCTCATGTGTGAACGTGGAATGCGGCGACACTGATACGAGTATATATAGAGAATAATTTTTAGTCACACTTGATAAAAAGATCAAGTTCAAAGGGCCAACTGTCTTGGTAGATATAATTTTCAGAAGGACTAGTTTTTATTGTTTACTAGTTGTTGCCAGACGATCTTTACTCGGTGTATGTATTTTTTTTTGTAATAATTAAAAATTATCAAATATCCTATTCCAACGCATAGTCGACTTCTATCAAAGTCTGTTAAAATCTAACGCAATCTAATGCAAGCAGCCTTAAGAAAATTATTGACCACTTAATATAATAATTATATTTCAGATTCTGACCTAAGAAAGATCATAAAACAATAAAAAGTTCACACTATATAAATATTACGTAATTAGAAGTAAAGAGAGTAGTTTTTTTATAAAAGATAATAATTAGTTTACAGCACACATAATCGAGTTCAGTAGCAGTATTGGCACATTGGACAAAGAGTTCATTGTACTCCTATAAAACCTTTTTGCAAAAAATTGCACCTATTTGCATACTCTCTTTGGAATATAACAAGCTTAGGCGGCGAAATGTTTTTATACAAGTGTTTATCCCTTGTTGTTACAAATGGTTTGTTTTCGTACCTGCGAAGTTTTTTTTTTCACTCGTGCTTTTGACGCGTCCATAAAACGAGTCATTGCGTAATTTTTCTGCATTGTGGAAACCCTTTCCGTTTGTTTTTATTATACCCCTTTATTTAACCCTGTGAGTCTTTAGTCGGCATCTTTGCGAAGATCTGCAACGTTAGAGGCGTATCATAAAATAATAAAATTGCGCTATTATCTGCAGGAACATGCGCAATGTAGTAAAGGGTTGTTCGTAATATTGCGGCTTAGGGTTTCTCTTTTATTTGGCGATTTGGTGATTTTAAGGACCGTAAACGTAGCGGTACTTTCTTTCCAATATATGATTTCAGTAATAGCGTTCTAATGGAAGGCTCGGACTAAAATATATTATAAGATAAGTGAAATGTGACACGCACCCGACTATTATTTATCAAGAACATTGACATAAACTAACGCATTTAGAAACTATTTATGTTAATTATCATTTCAAGTAAAGTATGGTATTTCTTTATACATATGTCTTAAAGAAATATATTACTGTTCTTACTTTGAGGCTATAGCATGTTTTGATGTTTAAAGCGGGTAGGATTATACCTAGAAATTAACCGTACAAATAATAATTAACCCTATACATCTTTTAAGTGCAGTTTTTTAGGACCTAATTTCAAATTATAGATGATGTGTTATGCTATGCTATTTTTTAAGTTTTATACTTAAAATAAAGTCACTCTTTGTTGACATTCAGGCCATGCGTGTATGTGCAAGTAGGAGATTCGTAACACCAATTTAATGGTTGGATTCATTGATATAACAATATGAGGAATGTTTTATAATTCTAACAATGCCAATGTGTATGGGTAGAGACATGCACTTATCATTAACTGACCCATTTGCTTGTCTGCCTTCCATAAATAAAAGAATATTGATTTATCACTACTTAAAAGACTCATCAAGAATTTTTCGACCAAACTTATTTTTATAAGGATATACATAGATACAAATATTGTTTGTCGTATTACAGGATATATATTTGTGTAGGCAGAAATTAGTTCCACCTACTCACACTTTGTATGTATCTTGGTATATAGGTAGGTATAGCTGTGGTGTAGTTTGAATGGTGAGTAATCCAGAGTAATAAAGGCACAAGGGACTTAACATCATAGATTCCGTGGTTGGCGGCACATCGATGGTTGAATAAGTAGTTCATATTACTTACATTGCTAGTCTATAGGTAAGCGAACGAAGCCCTTTACAATATGGCGGATCGTTTAGTCGTCTGCCTTCCTAAAATAAAATAAAACAAATGACATACGAATCTTACAAGTATACATATACTATTGGACTAACAATAATGATACGTAATTATCTCTTATCCCATTCGATGAAAATTATAAATACCTGATCTACCTAATATGTAAGTATCTATAAAACGTGCTGATTTAAGTTAGAATATGAGAAATACATTTGAGTACAAAATTTTCACATATTTGAAAATGTTCTTTAAACATTATATTCATAAGTCGTCTCAAGAAAGAAGTAACCGTTTTATTTTTAATAAAACTTTCTTTCAATGGGCCAACTTAACCGGCGCTTGTTCAAAGGGACCGACATTTTATATCATCCCTATGTAAAGACGCCGCCTTTATGACTTTTACCGAGCCTTTCTCCGACCACCCGTTAGATTTGCACAACGTTTCTTAACTCTTATCATATTTTGTTTCCTTTACTAACGGTTACTTATCTTTGAAGTTAAAAAATGTAAAATTGCACAAAAGCATCCCTCTACATGGTCCTCGCTTACAATACATGTACATTAACACCTTATCAGCATTTATGCGTTTGTAAAGATCTGTTTGTTACTCCGAGGAAGAGTTTTGCGAACTTTAGATAAAACAATACATATTTGTGTATAGAGTTCATCCAGGTAGTGAAAGGTCATTGCAAAAATAAAACATTTTCTTAAAGATAAACAATATACAATGTTCAGCTAATGTGTTTGTTTTTAGAAATATAATAATTAGAGTACAAGTTAAGGTACCTTGTCAGTAATGGTCGAGTTTCTTATCACTCGCTTACACAAATTACAAATAATATATAATCATTGTAGAAAAATTGAGAATATTTCACGTTGTTGTCAAGTAGTCGCTTCCTTAATAATTTATTACAAAATAAATAAATATTAGACTCGAAATGATAATCGATTATAGTAGCTAAGTAAAAAGGCCCTTAGAGAGAATAACGTACAACTTTCATCCATCACCCGTCCAATCAGATATACGAAGAAATAAAAAGGTACATATTTAAATCGCCTTAGTCCATTACCCGAACCACCTTAATTGAGGAGACGGCATAGAAAAACATTTTTACTGTTTGACATGACCGAGGTAAATGACAAAAGTCAATCTACACATCAATCGCCAAACATAGGAAATTTGGGAGGCAACACGCGACTACTCAATAATGTACGAAATATCGATGTGGGGCATCGCCACCACATGCGTGGTCGCGGACACATCCCTGGCCAAATGTTGTTTTAAACTGGAAAGCCGGAATTACTGAGTTGTCCATGCCCCCTTACGATCAATCGCAGATATCCAAGTGATTTTTAATGTATGTTGCTCCACGTCTATTATTTTCCTATTCCGTATTGATTTTTTAATACATTACTTAATAAATTAAGAACACGTTAAGAAATTAAATTAAATAATAGTTTGTTTTAAAAAAGTTTTCGATTCAGTATATAAAAATACTGACGTTTCTTAAAAATATTTTCAATATACCTAATACAATACTTAAAAGTATTACATATCTACAATGGTAATAAGCAAATTCTTTTGTTGAATCTGCGGAATGAGATACATTAGAAAGAACAATTTAATTATCAGTTCACTTTTTGGAAACTAAATAAAAATTTTGTAGATAATGAAAAATTAAGATTTGTTTCTTTTCATACGTTTCAAAAACTGGTATGTTGACTTTAGTGACACGAGGCCGCTGGGCAAAAGCTTAGGGTGGAAGGGGGAAGGTGGTTGCCAAATGACACGTTCCTATCAATTATTCACACAAATTTCCCCGCTACATTTGCTTGTACAACACGAAATATATTTTAACGCATCAACAATCTACTACGTTTCAAATTTTTATAATCTTAAATAAAAATTGTATTGTGTGATAATCGTATAAGTTCTGATGATTATTTAATTTAAAAAAAAAAAACAATGTTTCTATTTATTGAGATTTATATTTTGGTCCGAATTTGAAGGTCATTGGTGATAGCTATTGTATTGGGAGCAAATTAAAAGTAAGTCGGACAGGGTGGGAGAGAAGCTATAGGTTTCAATAATTCAATGCACGTATTTTGGTCACGAGGTTGGTCGGCATTTGGTCGCTATATTTTGCTAGAATGTCTCGTCAGTAGCTTAATAATTAATTCCATACATTCCACTTATAACCATTTATATGTTTTCTTAAAAGTATAAAGTTTTTATTTTCAAATTAATGCTTCATTAATCGAAATTTGCATCCTAATTGTCATGATAAAATATTTTAAGTTCATAATCTCGTTTTTATTTTTATGAAAGGCAAGGAATCTTTTTATTGTATTTTCTATATTACTATATACTTTAATCTAACATAAAAATATCTACATATTAGCGTTGAAACCTTGGCCTCAAAACGGTTGTAACCTCGACAACCCGTAACTCGTGTTGTTTAACAATCTGTTGGTCACAAATATCGCAACTGTTTAGATAAATATTAAAGTTGTATGTTTGTTATTTCCTTCCGAACGCCAATAATAGTGGCACGTTACAAATTAATGTTCTTCATTAAACCAAATCATTCAAACCAAATAAGATTTTTATTCAATTTTTTGCCATTGGTTTTTTTTTACTTCTTCTAAGCTTGTATTAAATGTACTAGGCGAGCATAAAATATGTTATCCGAATGATGTAGGTATCTGTGCGAAGTCTATGTGTGTGATAACTCTATGTCGCAAAAAGGCAACGCCCACAGCCAATCGTTGCCAAAATGATTCACCTTTAAACAGATATCTATTTATGTAAATTATACCTATATATCATCTGATAAGATTATATTTGAACAGTGTGGTTCCGTTATTGTTCAAATATATGTCTATTTAATATTAATTTTTATGATAAATTAAATAAAATTTTACTTTGATAAACGTCAGTTATTTCGCCTTAAAATATACTGTATAAAAACTATTATGAATATGTTCAAGGTGAAACTAGTATTGATTTTTTAAATTATCATTATTTTAATCATTATTTCAAATAACATTCATACTCATATAAGGATTATATAAAAGGAACCCCAAATTGTCGTGTTAGATAATATATAGAATAATGCTAACTCCATTATTCGTATGATGTCCTGGTACTTGGTTTGCTAATATAATTCAACAGTGATTAGAAAACTAAGTCTTATTTTATATCTTAATTAGTAGTTAGTTCCTTGTTTGACCTGTTAAGCAGTGTCCATAAGTAAATTTTATGAATTGGTATTTGAAATGCATTGAAAACGTTATCCAAATTTCATTCATTATGAAAAAAAAACATCAAATTACTTTAAATTAGGTAATCAAAATACAAAAGTTATAATTTTTTTTAAACTATTAAACATTCGCAAATCTCATTTGTTTTGTGTCTAAACATAAAATTCTCTTTGAATTTATAGTACCCTAGTAGAATTGTGCGAATTTGACGTAATTTCGACGTTGTTACAAAACAAATTTTTTTTGCATGTTTCGGAACTGGCACGCGCCGCTCTCCAAACATCCGTCATTGTCGTGTCATCATTACGCTTGCTGCACAACAAAAGTGGACTGTACAGACGACGATGCATTTCTCAGTAGGTCGGGGATACCCTCTCATTCATTTACGAATTAGAATGTGCGAATTCATGCCGTCGTGTGTCCTTCACAAGTGTGTGATAAATATCATATATATGTACATAGATTTTTACACAAGTGTGCGTGTGTGATCTGACGATATATACATACGATTAGTATTGGAATTGTTTGGAGGTTAGACTTCATATAACGACTATATTAATGTTCAAATTTGTAGTTATAATGATTATCAAATATTTAAAAACACGGATATTGTGTTATCATTAAATAACGTCGCTGTTATCGGACGAACGCACTTTATCTGCACGTACCTACGCATCGTGCGTGCGTATTGCATTTCGCGCCGTACGCACTGTCTTCTCGCACGTTTACAAGTAATGTTGCATTCAAATGATTACTTTCGCAAACGATTTTCTAATGAATTCAACTATTATACGTGATATTTATTAGGAAACTATGTGCGTTACGCATGTATGAATTATGAAATATATAGAGATTTTAAATAAATCTAAATAAAAATCTATAAAACTTTGTAATATTGTTATGTAAATTTTGTTCTGAGAAATTTGAAATTATTTTATCTATGTTTTGTCTATTTCAGAAAGGCCATTAAAATATTTAATTTATATATAGTAAAATTGTAATTATATTTTAAAATTTCAGAATAGACTGAGGCAAACATTAAAGTCTGGTTTGTAGAAAACCCTTTATATAAAAACCAAAAATTTATAGTATGTATGAGAAAGAGGTCAGTTCGTCTTTAGTTTAAAGTGAACTTATTTATTTCTCTTACTATACTTGCAAATAAATACAGTTATCTAAGGAAGTTTATGGAATAAGTACGCTCTTTTCTTGAAGGTTCCCAAGTCGTATCGGTTCGGAAAAACCGCCGGCGAAAGCTGGTTCCACAGAGTGGTTGTGCGAGGCAGAAAATGCCTTAAAAATCGCGCTGTTGTGGATTTTCGGACATCTAAGTGGTGCGGGTGAAATTTAGAATTTTGACGAGATGTCCGAAGGTGAAATTCAGCTGCCGGGATTAATCCAAATAATTCCTAGGAACATTCCCCGTGGAAAATTCAGTAGAGGATGCAGAGTGATCCAACATCTCTACGCAGAGCCAAAGGATCGAGCAGATCAGAAAGGGCTTGATCGTCGTAATTCGAACTGCTCTATGTTGGATACGGTCAAATGGAAGGAGCTGATACTGGGGAGCACCCGCCCAGAGGTGAGAGCAGTACTCCAAGTGAGACCGAATTTCTATTTAGTTGTATTATAGTCTTAGGCAATGGCACGACGTGAAATACTGTCTTGCCTTGCTGAGCACACCAAGCTTTTTTGATGCCAATTTGGCTTTGCCTTCCAATTGACCGCGGAACTGAATGAGGCTCGAAATATCAACGCCAAGTATTCCGATACTAGCTGTGGCGGCTATCGGAATGTTCTCAAATCGTGGAGATACGACGAATGGTGTTTTTTTGGCGGTTAACTGCTTCCGCCTATTTATGAGTAAGGTAAACTAGAAGATCACCGGCTGAGCGATCCCGACGGAAACCGTATTGGCGGTCATTAATCAGCTGGCACTCCTCTAGATACCGCAGGAGCTGGCAGTTTACAATGGACTCCATTTGTTTGGAGAACAAGGGGGTGATGGCTATAGGCCTATAATTGGACGGGTCTGAGCGGTTACCCTTTTTAGGAATCGTATGCACCAAAGCAGTCTTCCAGGAGATCGGGACGACGCCTAATGCGTGGGATTGCCGGAAAAGACGCGTTAAGATCGGTGCCAACTCGGGAGCACAAGTCCGTAGCACGATTGGAGGGATGCCATCGGGTCCACTCGACTTATGAATGTCCAAGGAAAGAAGTGCTTTACGAATTGCACTTTGCCGGAATTTAACCTCCGGCATCGTGGTATCACATCGCGGGATTGTTGGTGATGAATTTCCTCGGTCATCTAGAGTCGAGTTCGCCGCGAAGAGAGAGTCTAAAAGATCAGCTTTCTCCTTCGCGGTATGGGCCAATGACTCACCGTCTCTGTGCAAAGATGGAAAAGAGGGCTGACAGAAATTCCCTAAGACAGCCTTAGCGAGAGACCAGAACGCACGTGTTCCTGAAGGGAGGCGCACCAGTCTCTCGCCAATTCTGCCAATGTACTCCGTCTTCGCCTTAGCAATCACGTTTTTGAAGGACCTAGAGGCAGAGTTATATTCCTTTCTGAATGCGCTGGTATTTACATCACGAGACGCCGATGCGTTAGCCTAGTCATGGTAACGTTCCCATTTTCGGCGTGAGGCCGTTTTGCAGAAACGACCAAACCAGGGCTGGGACTTGCCACCAATGGGCACCGCAGAATATGGAATGAACAGTTCCATACCCTGAAGCACACATCAAGACTTCTTCAACTATGCCGTACTAATTTTTCTATTATATAACGTTTAGCAATGTACGAATACGTGTTCGGACTTGATAATATAACAGCGAATACTAGCAACAGATAGTACTATCGGTACTGAGAACTAATGCACGCGATAACGGACGATAACGGAATGACAAATTGCAATATCAGCTACGAAAATAACCAAAAATGCATGCAACTAAAGTTGATGGCTTCCATGAGTTATTAATGAACCCACTTTAAAAAGTTCATTCTATATTGAAATAGTATTTCAGTAACGCCCATTTATTTACCTAGTCGTATTGTTGAGATATACCTAGTTGGAGTTCGGGGTAATTTTTTTCTATTTATAAGTAAGTAAATACAAAATCTCAATCATTCTTTGATGAAAATGTCTTTTACATTATATGTTTATGAATATTTCGATATTTGGCTCTAAGAGAATGACTTTTAGGAGCTTACATATGGACTGTGTAGGCATTTACGAGTAACATAAACGTTTAACCATATAAAGTATTGATTTATTAATTTGATCTTTCCATGTATTCATTCAATCAATTGTATGATTGTATTCTTGAAAAATATTTTCTCTATATTAGTGACGATATATATATATTATTATTTTTATTATCTAAGAACAAAAAATATACATTTCGTATCTGATTATGAGGTAAAGACATTTTCACCGCATTATAGGATCAGGTCATATTTGCTAACAATATTGTAGTCGTGAACAATATTTTTTTGATACAAAAATGAGAAAAGGGGTTAACACTAAGCCTTTTGAAGCGGGTCGAATTGGGTATGGACAGTGAGACACATTCGCCTGCTTTTTGCTATTATTTGGATCATAAAACTGTCAGCATATTTCATGCTTAAGTGATATTTGCTACCAGACTTTTGTGTTTTAAATAAGTAGTGCCGATTACAATGTTGAAACGAACCTTTTTGTTGTATAACGTCATAACAGATTAAAAATATTTTAGGTAAAATATGTTCCTCCAAAATAAATCAATATCAAATTATACAATGATTACAATATTTTGTTCTAATTAGTAAAAAGTATAAGCTTTAAAGTAAATACTTTTTATTTTGTGGTTTGATATAAAAATTATTATTCATAAGTAATTATATGATACAATCATGAGTTGTCTATTGTAGTGAAATACAACCCTACAATATTTACCCTAGCGGACATGGTCTCAATAAAACGGAGCTATTATAATAAAAATACAATTTTGGCCGCAACCCCATGTCAACATTAATACGGGGTGTTTGCGAATAAACCGCTCGTAAACTTGCCTGCCTGTGATTAAGGTCCTTATAAACATATGTTAAATTTTTTAAATTCTTATTTGCTCATAGTTTTTATACATATAGATCTTTAATCCTTAATTATTTTTTTCATATAGTACTGTTAAAAGAAAAAAAAAATTACGTTATCTACTATTTATAATATTTTTATAATTTTACAGTTAATCTTATTTTGAGATTTAAAAGTAAATAGGTCTAAAGAACTGAAAATTTAGGTATTAATATGATATTAAATCAAGTCGTACCAATAGTCACGTATTGAAATGTTATAAAAATATATAGCTTACTTACTTATAATATTTGACGTAGTCTCAATCAATATTCGTCATTAGTTGAAATATAAATAAGTGAGTTTGACCGTTATCGCGGGCTATTATTTGAACCTGTATATTTAGCTGAATGCGGACTAGTTTGTTGCGAATGATACCTGTAATTAGGGTCTATCCGGCTATCGCGGTGTCATCTATTCGCACCACTGCGGTATTGTGCACGCGCGACGGAAATAACATATGACCATGTTTTATTGATTTCGTTTAAAAAGCGCACTGGCCTTCGTTTATTAATGTTTGCATGTTTACTAACACTGGTCGATTTTACCAGTAAGATTGCACTGGCTGACAAATTGACAATAATTAAAGGTTTTGAAGGAAGAGGTTTGCTTACATTTTTATAAACCTAAGGTAAATGAATTTATTAACATTTAAATAATGACAGCGTCGATATTTCTTTAGATTTATTTCGTTAAAAATGTTAAAAAAATACTTTTAATGAGCGAATAAACTAAAAAGTGTTAATGCAACTTATTTCAGAAATATGTAAAACTAATTTACTTTGCAGGTGTCTTTTAGTCAACCAATTAAATATGCATCGACTCACCGTAGCAATCGTTCTATTATGGAGTTATTATAACTTCAATGCACGATCTAATATCAATTGTTGCTTGAATAAAAATGCACGAACAACTTTATTACGTATATCTTCTGTTCTTATTAAAGAGCTACATTTGAGTTATTTTATTACGAGTGTTGTTTTAAATTAATTACATTTATAGGTTTACCTAATTAAAGTAAATAGTTCGTAAAGGTTAAATACTAGTTTCTAGTTTTAAGAGATCTTGTGTATGTTAAGCAGTTGATTTCATATTGTTTCTTAAGATGGGTGCTCCAACGATTTGGAAAGTTTGTTGCGTTTTAAAGTAGGCTTGTATTTGTTTGGAATTTTCATAGGTATTACGAAATCGAGGCTGTTTTTTAACATTTAGCGACATGAGTCGTAATTTACTGAGTCGCTTTATGCCTCGTTAACGATAGGTGCGCGTAAATCAAGAACTACTTTACTCAATGCCAAAATAAGTGAATAACGACAAAGGCTCTTGCGTTAAATAGAATGAGCGTTATGTACAAGTGTTTCTCTTTAAGTATTAATATTTTTATTTATTACAAAAAAGATAATTGCGAAGTAACTAAAAGCCTACTTTAATTTTATACGTAATAATATAGGCTAGAATATTCTCCAACGTAAATGCAGTCCGAAAATGATACTTTATCAAACATGGCTTACTAGCAATAGTGAAATATTTGTTCCAAAACTTGTATAGGGCACAAAATATTCTTTGGTCACATTTTCTACTTTCCAATGCATTTTAAATGCATCGTATCAGTGCAACGACCATGCTGCGATGGGACGATCTCTCGCGGCTAGCAGATCGAGTCCGTCCAAGGACGTCCACTTCAACATTACCATATAAAACACATAACGACTCTATTGCATACGTAAAAAGACTCGTATTTGTTTGGCAAGCGATAACTTTAATCCGCCGACCCAGCCAGTAAGAAAAATGATCCTGTATAAAAAAAGTAAAAAGTATAGAGCTCGCGGTTGTTTTATTTTGTAGAGCTTCGAGCGAAGCCAACATGGCCGCGACTTGGGAAGCGAATTATTTGAATAGTTATATTTAACATAATACAAGTTTTTGGTTGTTTCCTAAAATTATGGTACACATATGTATAATTAATACGCTATATATATTATACGTTTTAAGGGAAATGTAACGATAAAAAAATCATAATTTTTTGATGTTTAAAAATATTATAAGCCACTAAGACGTTTATTCTTATAAAAAAAAATGTGAATAAACGCTCTTGACTTTTGGGATTTAAGTTAGGAAAAAAAGTTCGTTACGCGCCTCCTAGTCTGCAAGGCAGGTGCTCGCCGATATTTTGACAATGATAGTTAGCAGGACCGCCCTCGTTTAATTTAATAGTTAGTTTTTTCTTTACACTCTTGACCCATTTCCAGTTCCGAATTATTATATGATAATATCTCTACTGAATTATATTCATATGTTTTGATTAAAAACATTCATGCTTTTTGTTAACTTAACCTAATTAGTAAAATGCTCTTTAGTGGATTTTGTAACTTGTTATATAATAGATCTTATTTTCTTTATCACCGAGTAAAATTAAACACACAATGCTGTTGTATTTTTCATATTCAGTTAGGTACATATATGTATACTTGGATATTAATGGTCTATAATACTATAAATATAATTAAATAACAAAATAATAATAAACCATGTTATAGGGATAGCAATAGACAATGACAGGAAAAAGTATATTGTTTCACCTCGGTCTCGGCTCTCGGGGAGTTTCGCTACAATGACTCGCATCCGGACTCGCCCGTTACTAGACGACGCTTACGAATTTCTGAATTAAGCATTGTCAATTGTATAATTATATTAATAGAATCCTTTCTTATAACGTATTTCAAGCGCTTAAATAAATTTACTCGTACTGGTACTGCGTGGGGAAATAAACTCGAAACCTTATACTTAACAAGATAACTTTGCCCAGCCTTGGGACATTTAATATTACTGTAAATAAACGTTTCATTAATAAATTACTATTAAACAAATTGTAATTGAACTGAATAATTAATGAATTAATTTATAATGATATCATAAATATTTAATGTACTTAGATGATTTAAAATTGATTTGTATTCGTCATCGAAAATTATTTAGCGTTAGAAATAATTAAAGAGATACTTTTATTTAATTAGCTTTTGTTTAATATACGACATGAGAGGGTTTACAACCCCAGATGATAGAGATAATATAAAATAATAAATTCACTAAGGGCGCGTGGCGGGAAGCCTATGACAAATGACGAAGCGGTGGGTACGCGTGAAATCACAATTATCTCTTTATGCTGGCCACCAACCCTTCACTCATTATGCAAAGTTAATTCTGTAAATACCGCTAATTCATTTTAAAATGTATTCAAACTTAATATATGTATTAATTTGCTTATAAATACATTTCATATTAACTATATTGATTACGTATTTAGTAAGAACAATTGGAATTAATTCGTTCCAAAATAATTGACCAGCAAGATTTATATATTTTGCATCTAAATTAATAAATGTATGTCTTTTTGATATTTTTACATCGATAATGAGTGCAATAACTTTTTTCGTACTTATTATTATCCTTCTCTGAAGGTTTACATAGACAAATAGATAGTATGTTTATTTTTTTCTATTACAGTGATTACTGATTATAGCGTATATTGTTACGATCACTTGAACCCTTATTTTCGGTTCATCAGTCGCGTCAATTTTGGAACTCAACAAGCCACCATGCGGGATCGCATTATTGCTTTTTTATTAGTTTTTTCTTTAACCCCCGCTTCGCATAAGTTTTTGCTGCGCGTGCGTCGTGGGATAGGTCGCGTCGCATCACTGTTTATGCTGGTATTAGCATAATGCTACTTTGGGAATAGTATTGTTTATCAATTGCCACTTAAATTTTAATTGCAAATTTAACGAGATTCTTTTTAAGTTGATGGTGTAATAGTTCATATAATTTTATTTATCGCAATAAAACAAATAATTGTCCTTGCCAAAGGTCGAAACTGTTAGAAATTTTAACAAAGGCACATTTGCATTTCTGCATTGGTATTTCCGGGGCAATAACCAAATTATCATCAAATTTAACGTTCGTGCGGTTGACCGCTGTTTTTACCTCTACTACGTTTGTTATAATTAATACACCCATTAAAATTATTGCAAATACAACTAATTATTAGTTAATAATGTTGATTCATTTTAATTTCTTTATACATCATTTATAAAGTAGGTTTGTTTTCTAAATAACTAAAGTTACCTTGTTTATCATCACTTTCATCGTTACTAGAATTTCTCACAAAATTAAATAATAACCAAAAAAATTCAATCCTCTACAAATGCAATGAATGAAAACGTCATCGATATGCAAATGATTGCGTTAAGAGCTCTCAACGAAATGCGTTTGAGTAGAGTACCGCTGACATTCGCTGCCATTGTTTATACCCAGGAATTCGTACTTGAATAAATAGTTTCATGGGAAAATAAATTGGGCTGTTTAGTTATCGCATATTTAAAAACGACTAGAAGTATGATGATATACCTGATAAACTATATTATATTATTGTCTATATACGTAATACAGCATGGAAAAATTATACTATAGTGATATACGAGTTTTTGTTTATGATTGACTCAATTGATTAAAATGCTTTTTCTTTATTGCTCGTAGCTACTTCGACAATCCGCGTGTCCCGTATAATTATTAATAGATTAAGATTGACACAACGTACTATTAGTGTATTGTATTTATAGACAATTTGATGTCCTCCCATCACCAATTCAATAAAACCCCCTTTACTTTGTTTTTAAAAGGTTAGATATTCGATTGATCTATCACACTTAATCTTAAATGTTTTTCGCTCTAGGCTAAAAAAAAGGAAATTTTGATGTTTATATATGATAACTTTAAATCAAAATGTTGATCGTGCAAATATTGCCTAGAGTTTTAAAAGATAATTCTGTTTAATAGAATGAAGCAAAACATGTGTATTTTTAAAAATAATTTGTAAAGAGTTATTTTATATTATTCTTGGATTGCCTTAAAAACTTTCAGTTTTGTTCGTTTCGTATCAACTTACGAGTGTGTAGATACCTATACATTAAGCGGATGCTAGTTCTGTTAGACAAAAAATATTGCACACAGCTTGATCTATTTTTGAGTGCATTTCGCGCTATTTTGGCGTTCCCTACGCAGGCAATGTGTCATTGACCCCGTTTCACGGCGTTTGTTCACGTACTTTTGGGAAGTTTTGGGACGATTTACGTCGAGACGAATAACGCAACGAATGATATTTTGGGGCAACTTATATTACTGTGTTTTGAAGCCAGTTTATCGAAGGTACTGAAAGATTTTCTTTTGTTTTTATATACTTGTTAGAAAACTATTTTTATCAAAACATATTTTCTAAAATGTTATAAGTACATAAATATACAAAAAAATTGCAAATGCGAATTATTTCGGTAGAAGTAACTTGTTAGGTTATATTAAAAGTCGTAATAAGCATCGAATGCTATATTTTTACGTAATTAAACAAATTGCAGCTGTAAGTTATAGGCATTCGTTTATTTAAAATAATTTGTGAAAGTATCTAATGTAAATGCGGGAAAGCATATTAATTCGATATTTATGATAATTAGCAAGACAAACTAAAAGAATACTCGGTTTCGGTGACACGATGCGAAGTTCAACGTTAGCATACAAAGGGCCGGGGCGAGGCTACAGCTTTTTATGAGCCGATTTCGGCTTTAATCTATAGTGGATAGTGCACACGAACACAACGCGGGCGTACAATGCTCGTGCGCACTCACGCACACATAGCAGGGTGCCCTGCTATGTGTGCGTGTGTGCTGCCCTCCTCAGCGGGCTGCAATTCGTCGTCGCGCCGCGGCCCCGCGCCTCCGCCCGCACGCAATTGCACTGCACTCCGACGCGGTGCGTGCGTAAAAAGCGCACGCAGGAGGTGCGGGGTAAGGCGGCGGAGAGGACCGCGAGCGCTAGCCTGCAACCAACAGTCACCGCTAGACGCTCGGAAGAGCACACCGCCCCCATAGGGCGCACAACTAACTCTCTCGCGCGAAACCACCCCCGATCGTGCTACGAACTTCGTACAGTGCCAATGCGAACTCTTGTAAAAAGTTTAAGAAGATTTATTTGACCGGCTTTCCTGAAACTGGATCTAAATTTTTTTCTCGAAACGGTAAGTTCAATTATTCTAATTAGTTTAATTTTTTTGCTTGTAGTAAATTTATTAAAATAATGTTCAAGAGAAACTTAAGTGTCATCGATTAATAATGGAACAGGTTTGTAAAATATTTTTGTTTTTAATTTGCACTTTACTTTGTTTTAAATAGATGATAAACAAGCTATATAGCTCTTATATTATGCAGATTTCTTTACCTCTACTGGACTTATTATTTTTAATTTTTTTTAGTTGATCAAGGGTAGTTTTTTGTCGTTCCCCCATGTTCGATATACCTGCCGAATGAAAGGTAAAAGTCAATTTGGCAGTAAGGAAGGGCTATAAAGCGATATATGTAAATGGGGAAGGGCGGTGCAGTCGGGCAGTCGCGCTCCTTCATGACATACGCTCACACTTCGCGCTGACTGTCGGTCATAGTGCTTTTAACTCGAGACGTGCATGCATCGTGTACTCAAACATTTTTTTTCGTTTGTGTTTCTGCAATAAGTATTATAGTTTATTGATATCTACGATGTATCCTGGTTCTACATATGAAGGCGTTTTGCCAGGTACGTATTCAAATAATATAAAAAAATATATAGTGTTTAAAAAGTGTGTTTCTAAAGTGATGATTGTTATTTTTTTAAATTTTTGTTGCCAATTTTGTGTTATTTTCTCAAACTTACGAATATTTCATGAATTATGTGTACATAATTTTAGTTATGAAGTTTTTGGTAGATAATTTACCTATTTTGATTGTAAATAATATAAACTTCATTTATTTTATATTATTAACTTTTTATATTCTTAACTTAACTAAACTTACTAACTTTTTATGTTCATAACCTCTTTTATATTAAATTAGACTTGATAAGATACCTAAATAAATGTTTTATATCGAAACATCTTAAAAAAATAAAACAATGAATAATGAGATATAATTAAAAAATGTACTTGCTTTTATGTTATATTAATGTTTTTTCGTGTAGTATAAATATCTTATCGTCATTGTTATTCAAGCTTATAAGAATTGAAACAGGTTTATTTCTATATAAAATTAATTCTGATTTTTATTTACAGAATCACAACTAAGAAAAATGGGGAGCAGCGAAGGGCAGCAGACTTTTTGCTTAAAATGGAATCACCATAAGACTAATTTGGTTGAAATCCTAGAGGCTTTAATTAAAGTTGAAACATACGTTGATTGTACATTAGTCGTTGATGATCAAGTCACATTTAAAGCACACCGGGTAGTGCTTGCTGCAAATTCTCCATACTTTCAATCAATACTCGCAGATGTGCCCATGGACCATTGCAGTATCCTATTTCCAGGAGTTAAGGATTTTGAAATGCGTGCTCTCCTCGAGTACATGTACACTGGAGAAGTTAATGTAACGCAAGCACATATACCTCGCATAATGAAAGTTGCAGAACAGCTTGAGGTTAAAGGTTTGTTTGACATGACAGAGTTACGTCGGCGGCCTGGTAGTAGTGAACGTACACCGGCTGCCTCACCACCTCGTGTAGTACCAGCAGCGCCTTCTAGCGTATCACCGCCAGTTCCTACCAGCCGCTGGCCACCCCCACCTATCGCTCCTGCCCTCTCAGCCGCGTATGACTCGGCCGATATGAATCCGTTGAAACGCAAGAAGCTATCAAGCATGTTAGCTACTCGTGATACTCCAATATTAAGAAATGTTCTCGCTCAGGCTACTCCTGTTGATTCATCCCAACCTATATCACTCGTATGCCACCCTGTAAATCAGCACGAGTCAACACGCTTACACTCCAATGGATCAGCACATGAATCTGAACGCCCTATAAGTCCGCAACGTCCTTTTGATTATAGACCACGCCGATTGTCGTCCAGAGCCTCTTCTCCACACTATAATCGCTCAGACCGTTCAGAAGACGCCCATTCACCTTACACTGAAAGGTCATTTGAAGATGACAACCAGAGATCTTTCCACCCTTCTCCTCCACCAGCAAATTTTCAACAAGATGTAAGAGCTGGATTAGCACCTTATGTTCCACCACAACAGAAACCTGAATGGAAACGATACAAGCAATATACAAGGTCAGATATTATGTCTGCTATTGAATGCGTGCGTAATGGAATGAGCGCTCTGCAAGCCTCGCGCAAATACGGCGTTCCCTCACGTACGTTGTATGACAAAGTAAAAAAATTGGGCATTACCACGAGCCGGCCTATGAGTCGCGGAGTTAAAAGAGAATCTAACGGGGCTGCTTTTCCTTACGGCTTAAGTGGGACTGGAGGCAACGAAGACGGAACACCAACGACGCCGCTTATTGATCCATCATTCTTGCAACAAGCTTTAGAAGGTGCTACTCGAGACGGCGGGCGGGAGGCCCTACATGCAATGGCTTTAGCAGCAGCTGCCCATGCAGCACTAGCTCCCAGAACTCCACCTCGCTCAGCACCGCAGTCACCTCGATCACCGATTCCTCATGATGATGATCATGTTGAGGACTTATCGGTTGCACGTCGACGTGATCCAGACCCACCTTCAGGTGTTATTGTTCCACCTCGCAATTTCGCTCTTGACTGTGGCAGCGAAAGAGATTGAATTGTATTGCGAAATCGTGTAGAACATTCGAAAAGACTGACTTAGGCGTACAAAGTTAGAAGTAAGACACTTATTGGTAGGCTACTGGTAGGACGCGCCGCGCGCGCATGCCACGCTGACCGGGCGCTCCGGCCGGGCGATTGCAATGGGCCCCGCGGCCACACATTTTCTACCTCTGTTCTTCTCTATTTATTTCCAAACGCTACTTATACCTGATAACGAAATCAAATTTCCGTTAGACGGTATGGCAGTGTCTTTTTGTGATTTATGTTTGTTTATTTTCTTCTGTATTTTTTTTTATGTTTTATAACTTTTACGTCTTTGTTAATGTATAGGTTAACTTTAATTAGCATATAATGTGTAACTTAAAGCGGTGACCGTACGATGATAGTAAGTACACCGCGTGCCTCGAGTAGGTACACCTAGACGAGTTATTGTGCAATTTGTTGTCCGCGACTGTGATGTTTATAGACTGAAACGCCGCCATTACCTCACGCTCGCTACAGTTTTACTCTAGTCCGCAGCATCGCACGATAAGATCCTTTTAATTTCGAAGGTAATTTCAATTTAAAGGACCAGTGCGGTGCATAAAGCTCATATCACTATATATAGCGACGTATTGATATTCTATCTACCTAATGTTACGGATTAGATTAATTACATTGTTTGCGATTTGCCATAATTGTTCATTGTTGATATCTAGTTGTATTCACTTTTTTCTGAATATTGATTGATTTGCACAAGCACGGACGTTTTTTAGGTATAGGTAAGAAGTTCATAAGCACTTGAGAGGTGTGGACGCTCAATCATAAACATACTAAATTTAAAAAAATATATCAAGTTTCTTATTAATAATTTTACCTAAGTATATTAAATTTAATAGTTATGTTAATATAACTAAATATCATTATAAACTAAATAAATCTTTGTACCTTGTAACAATGCTAACTTCTTAAACAGAAATAAGACCCGCTGTAGAGCCTATTTTATTTATTGAGTATAGAAAACTATGTTGCACTTCTGTTATGTTAACTACTATAAAACAAAGCTATAATTTTATCGTATTGTTTAAGTTAATAATATTAATACTTTTATTTTGTAATTATTTGAAGACTGATTTGTTACTTTAGTCTAGTTCGAAAATGCCATAGATACTTGATAGTATTTGCATATAATATTTTTTTAAGTCATCGCGGGTTTGTGTAGTCACGCACTACTGAAGTGTCACAGTATTGTGCCTTGTTTGTGGAAATCTAGAAGTTTTACGGACATTCCAGTAGTTACAATTTGTGTTCTTTAGTAATTTATGAACACATCACATAGTCTTATTTAAATTTTATCCAATAGGTAGTTGGGTGGTTTTTAAAAACGTTTTTTTGTGTCGGGAACACAATATAATTATAAATGTGAATGTGAATTATTATTGATAATAAGCCTTATAATATACCTCATGATTTGTTTAGTTAAACGATATGTTATGTGATTATATCATTAATACCTACTTTCGTGCCTATTTATAAAGTTAAGTATGATGTTATGCACTAGATCGTCATGTAGAGTTGTAGAAGTAAGTACTATATCTATAGTTGGCTATGTATGTACCTCTATTAGTAGATTAAATTAAATCGAGTTTGTTTTATCTCGTACCTAAATATTATAGTAAGAACTATATTTACAGATAATATAATGTTATAAATACAAATTAAACGTTTAATAACTGAAGTTATGGATTTTATTGTACCTTATTTATTTATTTCTATTCAAGTTTTTACACAAAAACCGTTTTCTATCAATTTTTTTGTCTCTAGGTATAAATCTAGATAATCAAGATACTCTTATGTTAAGATACCTATTAGTTGTATGAAATTAGAGTACCTTATGTTTATTAATAAACGTTGTAAATAAGTTGACTAATTACACAAATCTTTTGTCTTTATCTTTTGCATGTCAAATTACTGATGAAGGAAATAGATTCATGGGTGTTTAAGTATTCACCTGCCATATAAACATTTAATGGGCCGTTAAACTAAATTAATTAATTTAATATTAAAACATTTATAATAATCGAATAACGTAAGAAAATTATAAGAGGTGATGCGCTATGCTAAAAGTATATTTAACTTACGTATTTATTAGTGGAATAACTTTGTTAATTAATTGTAATTGAGTTGATTTAGTAAAATTATTATTCAATTTATTCACATATAATAGGGAGATAAAGTTTACAAGTTTGGATGTTTGGAGTTTGGGTGGATGAAGCTTGTTCCAAATATTGATGTTTAATATTTGGAATTAACCTTTAGGATGAAAATAGACTATCATCCATAGAATATTTCCATCCTAAAGGTTATTGTATCGTTAATACAAAAGGGGTTTTCCTAGAGATTCATTTTGCAACGTAAGTCAACGAAAAGACGGCCTTACAAATGCCAATATTATGAGCGCTGCTTTAATAATTAGAGCAGATAATTGTAGAGTTTGAATAGACGTGTATTAATTCTGTTTAGATCTTTAAAACAAGGTATATTATACAATCTATATGTTGCGGTTAATTTGTAAATTGATTAAATATGACTAAAATATATTTAAAATTAATTTTAATACAAACAAGACCGCGTCTGTCGGGTTTAATTGTGAATAATAAAGTATTCATAGGATAGATTTTGTTTTACAGAAAAAATCTTGTTCAGTCAAACTTAAAGTATTTAATCTAAACTAGTAAGCAGTTATAATATAGAATGATCATAACAGAAAAATAGACATTTCCTATATGATTCTTACCTTGGGTCTACTATCTCAGGCTACTTACTACCGCCAATGAGCAATAGTAAGTATATTGCGCGGTGATCCGGTTTTATCGGCTAGTAAGCCGGATAAAAAGAACATTACACACTATCATTACTATTATTTATTAGTAATTTATTGAAATAGCAAAATATTTAGCTACTTTAATTTCCTTCGATAAAATGACATATGAGCCAATGCCTCTTCAGTATCGCGTATCAGTAAAAATAAATCACAGGTTCTAATTGGATAAAACCGTAAGACATAAAAAGTAAAAATGTTATGATAAAATTGTTTAGTGGATAAGTTATCGCCACCAGAATCAACCATTTACTGAAGAGATTTAGATAAATACCTAATAATAGTACAACGCATTATTTTATAAAAATTTTGGTTTTAAATGATAATAATTTGGATACTGTCATATATAATCCAATAGAAAATTCGAATCAGCTTTTTCCAAAAAAATATTAATGAATGGTAACGCAACCAAACTTATTTAAATTAAAGACTCTCTGCTAAGTCAATTTAGCTTAGTTTTCAATATATTTTATTACTAGATACCTACCTAGTTCATTACATACCTGTAGTACTGTACTTAAGGACATGTACTTAGATATTCATACATGTAGCGACATTATAGTGGTTGAAAAATATTTTTTTTTTTAACTTTCCGCGTGCAAAGCCACGATGAGTGCTAGTGTTCGTAAATACCTAAACCACAAGACTAAATTTATGTACTTGTAGATTTTGTGGTTTTAATTTCTCATTTTTTTATACATCTATTTTTGTTACATTACGTACAATATTTTTCTAGAGGTAATCAGATTCTTACAAAATTATAACTACCCGTAAATGCTTAGTTGTCTTTCATTAGTTTAGGATTAAAAGTCCAACAAACTGTATAACGCTATGATTTTTTCGTAGGCGTCAACATAAAAACCGGAATTTGTATAGAAGTTTCCCAAATACTTTTATTTTTTTCATGCAATATTGTGAGCTCCGTGGGTCTTAAAACATTCCCGATCCTGATTGGTTCTGGAATACTTGACTATCGCAAAAAAATAATTATATTAACTTAGTTTTAATATGAATTTTAAAAGTAGCGCGAAAGGCATACGATATAGCTACATATTATGATTATAGTAAAATAAGGTAAAGAATAATGCCTTTTGGCAAATTCCTTGTTTTTATATATATAATATAAATAAGTTAACATTGAACTTTTAAATTGCTTATTAACTGTTATCCAATACGACTTGTACTTAAATATTCTCCGTGGTAAACTAAAAGTATACATGTATACCTAATAATCGCCATGGTAATCGCTTAAACTTATTCTGCAGCGCTATCTAGTGGTAAATTACAGTAAAGTGGATAATATAAGAACACTTCTCTCTTCTCCACTACATATAAATATGAAATAGGAACTATGGGGCTACTCTACACTAAGGAGAAGATATAATGCGGGTCTTCGTACGAAAGTGTTAACCGAAACGTATGAAATAAGGTTTCCATAATTTTACTACTTAAGCTAAGACTTGTCCGATATTACTATTTGTGTATTTATTAATTGGGATTTACAAATTTATTTTAAATAATAATCTGAGAATATTGCCTTTGGAAGATACATATTAGTCTAGATTTCTCTGTCTAATCCGTTTTACTCTACCGGGTATTAGACCGCTTCAAATTTCAACCTCCAGCTTTAGCAGCGCCATCTAAATTTCATACATTTTTATGTACTTTATATGCACAATTGCACATTACACAAAAGATACGTATTATAACACTTTTGTCACTCTATTCAACAACTTAATTATAACGAAAACGCGCCATCTTTTAGTAAGCGTAGAACTAAGTATTTTTTTCACGACTACAGTTAACTTGGTTTCTATACAGAGGGCGCTGAGTTATATTTAAAAATTGAAAAAAAACTTTATTTAAAAAATCTACTGGTCTTACTATTATAGAGACGTGTATTTTTTTATTAAACTGAATATTAATAATGTAAACAAAACGTTAAATATAATATATTCTATAAAAAAAAATTATTATGTAAATATATTTTTGAACGAATCTGGCTTTATGTGACGTAGAATCGTACCACTAAATTTCTATGTTTTGATTGGACGTTCTAAGTCACATGTCAAAATATATCAAAAGTACTATGGTACTAGTAAACAAGTATAATGGAATAAATCGTAATACACTGTAAAAAACAAAAATATTACATATGCTAGGTCACAAATCAATAGTTATTTGTTTTGGAGGATTTCGACCGAAATGGAGCCTGAAGAATCGTTTCTAAATAACGACGTATTTAATGTGCACGACATCGCAGAAATAGAAGGCAAATAATGTGCATTTAATGGGCATTTAAAATAAAATTATGACTCAGAATTATATATAATTTGTTCCAGATTTCCTGAGCGGATGTGATGGAGATTTTATGAAAAAGTTAGAAGAAGAGCTGGCTTATGTGGATCCCGATCCTGGTCTTTTGAATATAGATACAAAATTTAATTCCAATGTTTCATCACCTCAACTATCACCTTATTATAATGCACCGGGGAATCCTTTGGTGTCACAACACCCTCGTAATCGAAAGTCGCAAACTCAAGCTCCACAACCAAAGAGTAGTCCTGTATTGGGTGTTTATGGGAGAGAAGAAGGTTATAATTTGAATATAGAAGCTGAAAGCACACCATTGCCGGATGTAACACAACATGGCCCTAAGCAACCAGCGCAAACACCAATGATTGTGCAACAAGTGATCCAAAGTCCCCTATATGTTAATTTAGGTCATGGAAGCTTACAAAAACTACCCAATGGCAAGGGATCACTCATACAGTTGGACAAAGTGTCACAGTTAAATCAAGCGAATAAATCACAAAAACCTTCTCAGCCTTTGCTTCTACCAAATAATACGAAAGCGGTAACACCTGTTATCTTAAAAAGTGATTCTAATTTCTCCCCTGTGATATTGCAATCAAATATTATAAGCCCTGAAACACAGACTTTGATGTACACAACTGCTCCAGTACAGAGTAGGTTTTTAAATATATTTTAATTATAAATAAGAACAAAAGATAATTAATTCTCAATTAATTTCAACTAATATTCTTATAGGTCAAGGAATCATCACAAGTGCAAAATCGGGTAATGAGGGTCAGCCCATACACACTTTCTTCACAAGTAACAATGGTCCCACATTGCTAACTACAGGTATACCAGTTGTACTTGATGGTGACAAATTTTCTTTCAACCAAACACCAAATTCTGCTCCGCCTAAAGTCAAAGAAGTAAAACGAAGTGCCCATAATGCTATAGAACGCAGATATAGAACAAGCATTAATGATCGAATAGTAGAACTTAAGAATATGTTAGTTGGTGAAGAAGCTAAGGTAATCAAAATGCTTTCTCTTTAATTAGTATAATATTTGTATTAATTAATATCCACCTACCCGCATTGGAGCAGCATGGTGGAATATGCTCGAAACCTTCTCTGCAAAAGGGAGAGAAGGCCTTATCCCAGCGGTGGGAAATTTACAGGCTGTTAATGTATTATTACTTGCTATGCAAGCCCATCAGGGTAAGTACTACACTCTCATCAGATATTTTACTGCCAAACAGCAATACTTAGTATCGTTGTGTTCTAGTTTGAAGAGCTAGTGAGCCAATGTAACTGCTGGCACCAAGAACATAACATCTTAGCTCTCAAGGTTGATGGTGCATTGGTGTGACATAAGGAATAGTTAATATTTTTTACCATGCTGTTGTCTATTTGCATACCCATAACATAAAAAAGATAACAGCTTTGATTTATCATTGTTTTTTTATTGTAGTTGAATAAATCTGCAATATTAAGAAAAACTATAGACTATATTAAGTACCTGCAAAATCAAAATACTAGATTGAAGCAAGAAAACGTAGCTCTTAAGCTTGCTTGTCAGAAGTCAGGGGTTAAGGAACTTGTGTTTGACGGACCATACACTCCACCACACAGTGACATCTCATCACCTTATCACTGCTCTCAGGGTATGGATAGTGATTCACCCTCATCACCAGAGTGTAAAGTAAGTGTTTTGCATTGTTTATTGATTATAGACTATTGAAGCTATCTGTTTTCTATCTAAACTGCAGTATCAAGTCTTGATGCAAGAGCATTATGCCTTTGAATGTAGATATTTTAATTTAATTTGGAACAAGTAAATGACTGCACCTTTTTCGTAACTGCCTCATGTTAAGAGGAGGGTTAGATGTTGTACCTCTGTTATTGTTTATGTAAAATATCATAATGATTGATAAGTAGTTAAGACATGAAAGAGTAAGAAAAACAAACTTACTTCTGCATTTATGATATTAGTTTGGATAATCTATTACCCTAAATAAAATTTAATTTATTTATTTGCAGATGGAAGAAAAATATTCAAAAATTATCATGGGAATGGGAGACCATTCGAGATTAGCCTTGTGTGCCTTTATGATTGGACTAATTGCCTTTAATCCGTTCAGTATTTTCTTTGGAGGAATTATGTCTGAATCTTTTACTAATGATTATTCAACAAGAGTTGACCAAAGAAGAATTTTGTCAGATGATAGCTATGGTAAGGGTTTGTTTTTAATATATAAAGTAATACCTCTTCAGTATAGCATAATCCAATAAACAGGAGTAAAGACAAATAAACAAGTTTGACCTTGAATTGAAATGACATAATTAGTCAATATTACGAACAATATTCAATATTCAACATAACAACCAACTGACAAGTATTCATCATAGCTTTATGAAAAAAAAATGTTATATCAACTAACTAATTAGTTTTTATTGGTAGTTTGAAAGTAGATATAAGTGGTTTAGTCCATAGTGGATATAAGTAGTTAAGTGGAGTGTTATATTATTAATAGAAATTAAGAACTGTTTGTAGTGCATAATAATATAGTAGATATATCAGAAAATAGGATGTGTAAATGTATGTTTGGTTTTTCTACTTTTCGGAGATTGAAATTGGCTAAAGTGGTGTTTATCATGATGTGACAAATTAAAAATGATCAAGCAACAGAATAAATCAACACTTTGGATTACAAAGGGTGTAAAGGACAAAACAGGGGTTTTGAGAAATATGAAACTAAAAAGTTTTTAATGTATAATTTTTTTTATAACATATCAGATATAAATGATTTACTGTCTTTAATCTTCAAACATATGTTATGAATGTAATTGTTACTTCAATTCAAAGTTTAGGTGGTAAGAACAAACATAGAAATATGACAATTGTGCTATATTAGTTATTGTCCCATGACATAATTCTTTAAAAAAAACTTATGAAAAAAAGAAAATATTGGTCATACATATAATTTTTTAGCTCATATTGTAACATGGATAAGTTAGATGGGGAAACCATGGAAAACCAAAAGTTATTATCGACAAAATTTACTTAATGCAAAGGGTGTTATCATTAATAATCCAACATGCCAAAATATTAAATTAGTCAATATAATAATACACAAAAAAGGTCTTATACAATGACTAGTTAAAAAAATAATGACACAAGAGTTCATTTAAAATTAAATTATTTTCAGGTTCAAGTACCTTATCTTGGGGAAATTGGATATTTAACACATTATTAATATATCTTGTTAATTTCTTCGTTCTTGGAGGCTGTTTAATTAAACTCTTGGTTTATGGAGACTCAGTTCCTAAATCACAATCCAAAGAGGCTGGCCTTTTCTATAAGCATAAACGACAAGCGCATAATTATATGAAAAAGGTAAATATTCCCTAATTTCACTTTAAATAAATGTTACAACATACAAAATTCAGCAATTCACATAATAAACAAAATCTAAATAGTTGTTCAGAAAAATAAATTTTGAATACCTTGTTTATACTCATGTACACAGCCCACACACCCCAGATACCAGTTGAAGATTTTTGTTAAATGGAGGTGTCTCGGTCTACATATTTTACTTGCCGAACCTGCGGCTTGACTCGCGCGAAACTTTACCATAGCACACAAACTGTCACCTCCCCTAGAGGAGTGTATTAAAAAATGAGAATGTTTTGGGCAATGGTATACGCATACATATTAAGATACCGGAAAATATAATCAATTTACCATTTATAAAATTTAAAAAATCACTACGACTAAATTAATAAATAAATCTTATTATTCATTAAAATAATACTTTTTTAAGAAAAAAACACCTTTATTTAGGCTCGGGTTCCATCACTGGACGGATTGAACACTAATTGTGAAAAGGAGCATTCTAAATCTGTTTATTTAAAAGAGCAACTATGCGATTTCTTGCCCTTACTTCTCGCTGGAGGCTGCTTTCCGAATCGGTGGTAGTGTTTAAATATTGACGATTCAAAAACGCTTCATTGTGAAGTTTACTTGAATAAAATAAATTTGATTTGAATGTTGTCCTTCTCTGGGAATTAAACTATCTACCGATTCGAAATTTCATTTAAATCAGTTCAACGATTTAAGCGAATAACAGACTGAGCTACTTTCGCGTTTATAATATTAGATATTAGTATAGGATGACTAGTTCTATTTTTTTTTCTTACGTCTGTTTAAAGTGAATATTTGTTTTTAGAAAGACCTAACAAATGCACGCTTAGAACTACATCGAGCATTGTCTTCTTGTGGTAAGAGTGTTCAAGCGAGTGGTGGGCAGGGTCATGCCAAGTATTCTGCATTAGCATCTGCAGCCTTAAGACAAGTGCTACAGCGTTTGCCTTTCGGTGGTTTCCTTGCAAGAAGAGCTGGTGACATATGGGGCGACAGGTAAATATGTTTTCTTTTGTTACAAATTCTTATTAATAATGCTATATATTCTGTATGTTTTGTATGAATACTACCTATGCCCCTCTTTTATACCAGTGCATTAAATTTGGATCATATTATATGGCAATTTCAAACAATGATAAGTACATGTCGTGAATTAACTGTATCAGTTTCTGTAACATCCTCAATACAGCCCGGTACTTTAACTTTTAAAGAATTCGCTTGGGATGAACTTTTGACATATTTGTTTTTACATAAACAGCCTGTAAATTTCCCACTGCCGGGCTAAGGCCTCCTCTCCCTTTGAGGAGATGGTTTGGAGCATATTCCACTACGCTGAGAATTTCGTTGAAATTAGACACATGCAGGTTTCCTCACGATGTTTTCCTTCACCTCCGAGCATGAAATGAATTATAAACACAAATTAAGCACATGAAAATTCAGTGTTGCTTGCCTGGGTTTGAACCTGAAATCATCGGTTAGGATGCACGCGTTCTAACCACTGGGCCATCTCGGTTTAACTTTTGACAACCTTCGTCAAATCATTACATAAAGTTCCAAAATGCAGAGAGTAACTGCGGTGTTAATCCACAAAAGAAAGTTGCTCAAGTATTATCGTGGGAGTTATGCTTGGAGTGTCTTTGAAGAATAAAATTAGTTTTGAGATTACCTAAAGAAGAACTAGAGTTAGCAACATAGCAAGCAAAATAAACAGCCTGATGTGGCAGCGAGCTGGTTACGTATGTCGAGGCCTTTGGAGCAGACGAGCTCTAGATTGGTGAAATCAAATCGACTAACGCAGCGTAAGGTGCCGAACACCGGCAAAGCCACGTAGACCATTGTCCTCAAAAAGTTGGAACCGACAGCTTAAGCTCTCTTTGGGAGACGCCTATAACAGTATATTATAATTGGCGTATGATGATGATCTTCAATAATGTTACTATGATTAATGCGTTTCCTCGTTCGTACAGCCCTGCACGTAGAGCGACTCAACACTGGGCAGCCGAAGTTTCGACCGTGTCACATCGCCTTGCTCAACTCGAGATTCTATCGGGCGACAGCGGACGGAGTGAACGTGTACTCTTAGCATTACAGGCGGTCAATTTAGCTGAAGTTACGACAAACAAGCAACTTCTAGCTGAAACCTATGTCACCGCTGCATTGGTATTCAAGGATTACTTGCCAAAAATTGGGAACTGGCTGTGTGGGTAAGTTATAACTTTAATGATTTGTTACATTCATTTCAGACAGTTATTACATAATAATAATATACACATATGGTCTGTCCCAGGGGTTCAGGGTACAAATATTGGGGTAGGGAGAATATGTTATTTATTTTTTGCCAAGAAATTATCAATAGCAACCCGGAGCCTGGAAAACATGTAAAACCGTTGGTAATAGCTATGCACACTGTTAGCCGAATATTTCAAATCAAATATAGACGATTGGCAGTTAATCGTTATAGTAAGCGCTTAGTAGCGTGTTTTAGAAAAATACTAAATAAAAAAAAGTCGTTCGTCGAACTAGTGTATCTTCGATGTAATATATTCGGCGTGCTGAAGTGGCGGGGGGTAACGTGCTTGCAGCTACTACCTGCGGCTGTGCGTGTGCCGCTGCTGGGAGTGGTGCGGCGCGGGGGGCGCGGGCGGCGCGGGCGGCGCGCGCGTGCGCTGGGCGACGAGCGCGCGCGGCCAGCGCTACCTGCGCACGCGGCGCTGGGCTTACGACTCCACTCCCGCGCATGGGCTGTTCTCCCGCCTGCCCACCACCACTGACCCGCTGGCCTACGCTATGAGGGTACTTATACGATTTACGCGTTTTCATCTTTACCCTATTGCAATCAAATAAGGAGTAAAGTAAAAATACAAAAACCATTGATTAACATATTCCATATTATTTTCTGATTGTTCTACAAACTTTTTTTGATTAATATATGTTCATTTATAATACAGCACTATTTTAATTAACTACTAATATCTATAACTTTTTTTTTTTTAAATACACTAGCAATGCCCCAAATTAATTAAGGAATTACTAATATTCATATTTACCCCTCTTTTTAAGCTTATCACTTGTGTTAGGAGTGGGGACGACAATAGACCAAGGGGTCAGGATCGATCCTGCGACTTTTTACATCTATAGACGGCCCGTAAACCATTGCGCTATTTATTATTTGTCTTTATTGACTAAAGATTTGCGAATGAATGACGACAGAAATCACTTTAACTCAAGTAAAGTGCATTTGTCAATACCCGCTGATTTTCTATGAAATGTACCTATTATTATTGAAATTAGGAAGACTTACAATTGTAATATATATATCGATTTAAATCTCGTCAGGCCTATCACCTGGAATTGCTCCAGAAAAGTCTTCAAATGCTCCTCTGTGCGGATGAACGCAGCAACACTCGCGACGTACTGGATATGATTAAATTGATCACAGACGACGTTTCTACCGATGCACCGCACCATACAGGTTAGGGCTTATTACACACTTATTTTTTTGCAATATTAGTATTTGTTACATAATAATTATATCTTACAGGCAATACTTGATATAACTGATGTGTTTCAGTTTGGAAAGTGAGTCAATTTAACACACAAGACACAACATCTTAGTTCCTAAGGCTCACAATGCATTGGATTACATTATATCAACATGAACATTATATGACGAATGTCTCTTGATTTATTTAATTTTCTTTTATAGTAACATACAATAATGTTTGCACATTTATAGTTGCACATTTATACAATTATAGTTTCCTTAACCTCTAGATACATAACAATTAAGTCCTTATTTAATGGTTACAAGGGCCGGAAGTAAGAGTCTGTAGTTCAAACGCTAGTCTCTTCATATGTTGTGTTCCAGCAAACAGCACTAAGCACTTACACCGTTCGTGTGAAATCACTGGGCTTTTCAAATATTATGAAACAGGTTCATTCTGTATAAAATTTATATAATAAATAATTTAATGTTTTGAGTCTATGTATATATATAGTTTTGTATATAGTATTGTCTATGTAACTAGGAAAATTCAAACAATTATTTTAGGTTATATTATGTACTTAACCATAAAAGGTATTATTTGAATTAAATGCGAAAAAATATTGTTTGTATACCTTGAATGAACCATAAAATTTATCAGGCTGCTGGGACCCACTGATGGAGTGGTGGGCAAATATCGTGGGAGTGGCGGCGACTTGGCTGCTGGCGGACTCTAAAAATGCCGCTGAAATTGGTGATAAACTAAACTTGCTGCCGGAGGAACTTACCAACTGTGAAGATCCTTTGCCCGGGTATATACACACTCTTATAAATATCACCTTCTGTCATCATTTTACAACTTATCAAAACATTTTGCACGAATCCTAATAATAAGGAAGAATTATTATTAGTTACCTGCTCTAAGCAGCAAAACAATAGCAGTGTTCGTTTTATAGTTTAACAAGTATTTTAAATTTAGTAACAAATCCATTCTTACCTTATATATGATATAATTTTGATTATGCAATATTTTTTATGAATACATTTAAAAAAAGAAGTGGTTAAATAGAAGATTTAATATATCTTCTTATATAATATTTGTCTTTGTGTTTTAATCGCGTGGAAAACCACTGAATTTATCAGTATCAAAATATGACCAGTCGACGTGGAATTGTCCTTAGATGGTTATATATCTACTATATTTTTTTGAATTTCGTTGATCTTGCCCACGTTTTTATCCAGCGAAACAAACGGGTATCAGATAGTTATTATAAATCGAATAGTTCTTCAAACGTCCATAGCTCGACTACGTGTGATGGCTTAGGAATTCTAATAACCGCGATGTTTATAAAACATCATGTATAGTTTATACATGCGTTATTAATAACTATTGTCTGTCGTAATGTAAACACGCAAGTATTTCTATTGTGGTGATGTCTCAGGGCTCTTCACGCGGCGTACAAAAGTCGGCGCGGTCTTCTAAGCCTCGCTCAGTGCAGAGATGAAGCCTCCATTGCAAGAACTTCGGAGACAATACTCAAGGTATGCTGTGTAATCAATCATTATATATATTTTTTTAATATTACCGTGGTGCTCCGTGCTGTGCCTAATGTGTGTAGCTGCAGACCTCAGGTGCCATGTTGGGTCAGTACAATTTTATTCATTGTGTTTTTCTGTTAAGAAATACAAAAATCAAAAAGACTTCCGGCCATGTTCGATTGCCAAATCATCTCACTAAGAGTGCAGCAGAGCGTGCATGTGTTTTTGCACAAAAATGCACTGTAATGCAACTATAATATCTCCTGTGCAGACGACTAGTGTTCACGATTGGCTATTATAGTTGAAATTCGGTCATATAATAAGATTATAATAATAATAATTAACTTTAGTTACTAATTATTATAAAACTCGTTGGTCTTCCTCTACGGTCAAGTGGGTTGATATAAAGTCGCCGATCTCGAGATCCTGGGTTCAAACCCCAGGATTGGCCGATAGATAGTTATTTGGTTTTCAATCCTTGTCCTGCGCCTGAACTCTGGTTCAAATCACGGAGTCTGGGAATAAACAGTTGTTGGGTTCCCAGTTTTGTCATGTTCGTATTTCTGATAGCACGCAAAGCGTCGGGCGCCTGAACTCTTTCCGGTCGAGTCGGATTTGGCGTCCCATCGGATTATGAGGCTGATGAAATAGATTGTGCATTTGCGTTTGTGTGTGTGTGTGTTAAATTTTATGTTGTTTCAAGAGGCACTATTATTTTTATTTGTTTATTGCCTGGGGCGTCGATCTTTTGTTTGGAATGGTTTTATTTGCACCATTTATAAGACAATATTTAATTATATATATTTTAGAAATTATGAATAAAATTAATAAAATTAAAACAATTGTTATACGTTTCATATAGTTAGTAGTAATTCTATTAAATTGTCTATTTATAAGTGTGAAATCAAAACACTAGAATGAAAAGTAATAATAATAAAATTTGTTTTTTTTATAGGTGTGCGACATTGCTGGAGCCAGACTAGCAGATTCATTGGCTTATTACTGTTGCCGGAAACCCACACAACTTATGATGGTATGACACATAACTTATATACGTAATATCTATACGTACATTTTAATTTTTATATCATCTAATTGTAGTTATATTTTTAAGTGAGTGGTTCTAAGTTTTTATGTAATTAAATATTTTTTGGTTGTTTATTAAGTTTTTTTTTTATGTTTTATAAATAAGTCTATTTGGAGATTGACTATTGCGGGAGTGCATTGTAGTTGCATTGCACTTCTTTGTATAATGTGCAATATTACTACAAGGCAAATCTCGCTTTAGTTGCATTCATCGCATGCCATGACTTATTTGTGCTGTTACTTTTGTGTTGGATTTGGTAAGATTTTATTTTTCTTGTTTGTATATTATTTTTCACCACACTTTAATATTTTGAGCTGCCGCATCTCTATTCGTAAGAGTCGTTGCACTCCTTCTGCACTTGCCTCGCAAAAAGTCAATTAAATTTTTTATCTGTTTTGCTGTGATATAAAACATATTACGCTGACTCGTACTGTAGGACAAGCGAATGTTGACGTTGAGGCAGTATGTAAAGTAACAAATAACATATGTACGTAGAAACATTTAATATAATTACTTTAATAATAAATTCTTTGTATGCTTTTAGCGCTTTGCTTATCATTATATTATATTTAAATGGCTTTTCGAAATGCATGATTTAAACAATTATATTTATTCAATTTTAGATGTTTCTATGTAATTGGTAATCTTAGGTACAGTCAGCTTTATATATAAAGTAATAATAATAATACTCAATATATGAAGCTTACTGTACCTGCATTTAAATATATTTTTGTATTTGTTGTGTATAAACACGTACACGGTGTCGTGCAGCTGCTGCAGGTGCTGTGTTGCGACTGGGTGCTGGAGGTGCGCGCGGGTGCGTGGGAGGCGAGCGCGCCGCCCGCCACGCCGCCCACCGCGCCGCCCGCCACCCCGCCCGCCGCGCCGCGACACCTGCGCGCCTTCCAGCGGGACCTGCACTCCCTGCGGCGACTCTCGCAGACCTTACCGGTACCTGGCGACGTTGATTCACTCCTTGATCCTGGCTAACTTCTACTCTAAAAACGATCTTTTCATCCAGGATTTTTAAGTTTGACACGTGAGATGAGTAGTATGAGTAGTATGAATGTAAATAATTAATGATTTATTTAATTTAATTTAATATGTAATTAATTTGTATAAATATTACATATACATGTTTACTTTTAGCACTTACTCCATATACTCATACATATAATTTCAACTTCGCCAAATATCAAACTGTTCCCTACAAAATGTTTAAAAAAGGATGCAAAGTTATTGCTTAACATATACAACTAAAGGTGTTTCTAGATATTTCAGGGAAAAAAATAAAAATATATTGAAATTTTTAATCGCATTTTTAAATTTGGACCGATAATTATTGTTTAAATATTGAAAAATATCCAGTGTTTAATCGTTTTTATAAATGAGAAGAAAAAATTAGATTTTAATTGATACTTTTTTTTTAATAAATTTTTGAATTTGCCATTTTAACTTATTTTGAAAAAATCTAAAAAACTTGATAACTCAAAAATGGTTCACTTTTGCATGATGCATATGGGGGTTAAAATTATCGCAAATAATCACCCCTATCACCTCCTAACGGGAATACGTCGAATTACCAATAACCCTGTATATTTTATTACTTGTTAAGAGTTCGTATTTTTTTTTTATTAATTAATAAATGATTTGGTATTTTATGTATTTATAAAGGACGTGTAAAATAATATACAATTTGTTTTTACCCAGTGGGTGACATCGCGTGTATTTCTGCACTCTGCAGTTTGTCGTATGATGGCGGGCGCGGCTCCGCGTCGTACGCAACAACTGTTGGATGGCAGTCTACGTCCACGTTTAAATCGGTCTTCGATTATATGCGGAAAAGGTAAAACATTTCATTTGTTATTATTTATTATTATTCCACACTTTTTTCCAATTGAAATTTTTGCAATTTGAAGTGATTTACCTCATTTGGTTTTAATTAATTTAATGTTTATAAATTCACTGATACTGTTCACTTTGAATGACTCTAACAAATACTAAACAACAATGTAATGTCTTCAAACTTCGAACTTCAGCTATGTAAGGATGGTATGTTCGATTATAGGAATAGTTTTCAAATAACATTTGCCATCTATAAATGAGGTGGGGCACTATTGAGATTCACCTCGTAGTAGAAATAAAAACACTTGATATTAACAGAATTAAAATGTATGAAAATGGGGAAATATGTTGAGTAGGTGGTATAAAAAACGCCAAATTCCACTACAACGTGACAATAATTTAGTTATTATTATAGTATAAAATATTTTTGCATGGTAGAACTTTGACGCGTATGGTGAAACCGGTTATAATAAAACGGGAGGACGCGTAATTTCATACAATTTAAAGGCGAGTTTCTTATATTTAAAAGAACGAGCCCTGGAAGGCGGTGGCGGCGAAGGCGAGCGGGCGGTGGCTCTGTACATGGCGTGCAAACACCTGCCGGCGGCGGTGCTGGCCGCGCCGGGCGAGCGCGCCGGCATGCTGGCGCAGGCCGCCGCCACCCTGCAGAAGATCGGTCACAGGAGTCGACTCCCTCACTGCTATCACCTCATGAAGTCCGTCGGAACTCTACCGTCTGTACCGTGACGAAAAATATATTGACTCGGGTCAATAGAACAAAAATGTATTATATTATATTCAATTAAATTTTTCATAATTATTATAGATTTTTTACAATAAACGAAATATAATTTCAATAATAAAAGTTTGTTTTGTTTGTAACGGCGTTATTTACTTTTTTTAAATTAATTATAAATTTATATTTCGATAATGTTCTCGGTAAAGTCTACTTCCCGAACCGGTGTTCAAAGGTGCGTGTATGAACCCCACTGTTGAGCGACAGCCTACTCTCCCTTTAACGAGAAGCTGGATACACATGTGACCGAATTTCAGTGAAATTGGACATTTCTCGCAATATTTTCTTACACCACGAATATGTACATACGATGAATTATAAACACATATTAAGCATATTTAAATTCATCGGTACGTGCTTGGGCTTAAACCTACAGTCATCGGGTAATATGCACACGTTCTAACCACTGAGCCTACCTAAAAAACAATTTTTGTTTTGATTTGATATAGAATCAATTGAGTTAAAGTACTATCATTTTTTTACAAGCTTTTATTTAGCTTCATCTACCTGTCCGTATGTTTGTCATCAAATCTTGCAAATTAAATTTGATCCACTTCTCGGTTACCGATTGAGTTGAAATTGTGCATACATATATCTGATGATGAAGCTGTAAGGTGGCCATAGAAACTCCGCAATGAAACGACAACCACATCGAGTTTGGGCTCATTTGATTTGTCTTGACGAGTATTTTGTCTTGCAATGGTAACCAAAGTCTGATGATGGATCTGGAAGGTGGTCATAGGAACTCTGTAATGAAACGACGCAACCCCAATGATCGATGGTCGTTTGATCGAATGTGGGCTTGCTTGATTTGTCTTGACGAGTACTTTGGGTGATAGATGGTAACCAGGATCTGTCTTTGATTAGATGGATTAGATGGATGACCCAATGCCAAGGTGAGCACATGCCGAGGGCTAAATGCTATGGGTGGGTGTATAAACGTGTCATATTGCTAACGTTGCGCCTCAGCGTACCAGGGCACATCCTGTTGTACTGAAGCCCTAATTCTCTTACAATGGACCTTTGGCATTTGGGGAGATGGACTGTTTTTGTCCATACTCGTGGCAACAACATAAACAAAAAAGAAACTACTACACAAAGAAAGAGACGTTTAGAGAAGGCGAAATTGAAGCGACAGGAGAAGATTGTTAATGATAGCAATGTCCACAAGCGACAACGCTTGAAAAAAAATAGTATAGCAGTAACTAAATATAGAGTATACCAATAGTTTGGACAATGTGCTCTCAGGATACATAACGTTAGCATACGTACACATGAGACAAGAAAAAATTAATTACGGGAAGAACACTTGGCCAGAATCGAAAGGAACAAAATGATGAGGCAAGCAAGTCAGTTAACGCAGACAGCAGAAGAACACATTGTAACAGCAGAGTATGAATACCAGAAAAAGATTAATAGAACGTGGTAGTGTTGAGTATTTTAATAACGGATAAATACCTTTTTCGATAAAGTGTGTAATTTATTAAAATATAAAATAAAACTAAAAAGTTAAAAATAAAGTTCTATGAAGTTTTTATTATGTTCTGGTTAATTAAAAGAACTAAAATAATCATTTAAAGCTAATAAAAAAAAAATTATTAATAAAAGCGATGAAACACAGATGCGGTCCCTAATAACTCAATTTCATTGTGCGATAGTACGGCGAATTCAACACGACCGGAATTGTCAGTCGCGGGACCGGCTTTACGTGCTTTCTTATGCACGGGCTTGAACACACGTTCTGACAAACTCCGGGCTGTTATTCAGAATTTTTTTAAGAAAAAAACACACAAGTTTTTTTCGGCCTAAACCGAGGTTTGAACTGGATCTGAGGCCTAATACCTATACTAAGGCAATATTGCCTATACTTATATTGTCAGCTTATTGGTGGTGTTGGAAATCTGTCGTAACTGTAGGCACAAGGGACAAAACATTTTAGTTCCCAAGGTTGGTGGTTAATTGAAATTATAAGGAATAGGTAATATTCCTTATATTATCAGTTTATTGGTGGTATTGGCAGTCTATCTATTAAAAATAAATATAAATACATATATTGCCGGATATTTTGGGCCGTGTGCCGTATAATAACGGTACCGTATTCTCATGACCGTCCTAAAACTACGTATAGTTTGTCATATGGTGAGAGTTCTATATCAATGAGATTAGCATTATTTTATGAATCCGGTAAATGCAGAAAAAAGATTTTAACATCAGTATGACTATTTTTTTTCTGTTTCATCTATTTTCGTAATTCATTTTTCAGTTGAGGCCAATAAAAGGCATTGGGGGTTTATGTTGAAACTGTTTCAGTAATTACATAGAATTGAGTAGTTGTTGTATATTATTCAACACTGTCGTGCCTTAAAAAGCACGTGAAGCTAGTGCTCACGTGCCTAATATCTTTGAGCATATTAATTGCTCATGCACTCCCATCGGTGTGAGATTGGGAAAAAAAAGTGCACCTGTGTTGTAAACGCTAGTTAATTGTAACATGATACAAATATCCTTTGTTAAGATATTAGTGTCATATATTTATATGGGACTCAGTGTAACTGAAAGGTCAATGGTTATGATGTCTCTGCTTATCACACTACCTTTTCTAACATTCATTAGTCTGTGGTGTGCTCGACGAGTTCATGACATTTATCATTTGACAAAAAAATTATATATCGAATATTGTCAACTTGAATTTTGACACTTGCGCGAGATTTCGAAATATTATTGTTGTTTGTTTGTGAATTGTGAATAAATTCTAATATAAAGCACTCCGGACATTGTGGGTGTAGCTTGTTTAATTCATTTAAGACATTTGAAAGAGTATCGAGTGCACCAACTCATATTCATTGTCTGAATAATGGTTCGTAATATTCGTTAGAAATATCGATTAAATTAGCCTTAAATAAAAAGTATGTAATCATATTTATTTCTACCTTAACTTGTCGTAACATGTTTCAGACAACTGCTATTAGTAGTTCTCAAAAAAAGAACGCGAATCCCAACAATGCCCAGCCCGGTGGAGTACGTAAGAAATCGGGCCCGAAATTCGAGCTATCGGAAGAGCAAAGAAGAGATATAAAGGAAGCTTTCGATTTGTTTGACACTGAGAACACAGGCAAAATTGATACAAAGGAGCTAAAGGTCGCTATTAGGGCTCTTGGGTTTGAACCAAAAAAAGAAGAGATCAAGAAAATGATTGCAGAAATTGATAAAGGTGATGGAAAAGTATCATTTGAGGATTTTATGGATTTAATGACTGTCAAAATGGCAGAAAAGGATACAAAAGAAGAGATTATGAAAGCCTTTAAATTATTTGATGATGATGAAACAGGTATGTAGAACTTATTTTATGATAAATTTTAACTTTAATGACTAATCTGAATCTTTAGTATAGCGTTTGATCTTTTACATTATTATTAATAACTTTGATATTGTAAACTATTTTCAGGTAAAATTTCATTTAAAAACCTAAAACGAGTGGCACGGGAATTAGGCGAGACCTTAACTGATGAGGAATTGCATGAAATGATTGATGAAGCTGATAGAGATGGTGATGGTGAAATTAACCAAGAAGAATTTTTAAGAATAATGAAGAAAACAAGCCTCTACTAATAATTTAAAAAATATATGACATCAATTATTATAATATACTTTATTTTCTTGCACAAATTGAGTCTGTAATTATGTATTTTATGTAATTAACATAGTTGATAAGTATACTACAATAAGTGATTAATTCTAATATTAACAGATACAGTATAGTATTATATGTTGGTTTTAAATTCAAATGATTTTAGCAATATATATTTAGTATTTTAATAAATAATTACCAGTTAAAATTCTTTCTGATTATAGTAAAAGCAGTCCTTTTAAATATTTATATAATATCAAGGTATACTTATTTTTACTGGTTTCCTGTGCGCTGTGTTTAAAAATTTAATATTAAGTCTGTATTCTCTAAGAATCTATCACTGCACCAAACTTGTCTCCTCATATCCTAAACATTATGACTGATACTATAAATCTCATTTTCAAAGTATTTTACTATTATAAAATAAAAGCCTAATAAACTATAAATTTCTAATTATATTATAAAAAACTATTTTAATTAAAGGTATATATGAATCAAGTGGTATTTTTATTACTTATTATTAATTTTTGAGTGAAATTGTTAATAACTTGACATTTACTAAAATATTTAAAATTATCAATATTTGAATAGTAGCTTAAACATTTATAATATCTAAGGTCAACTTCTTAGGTATGAAACAAATTTTAAAACATCAATAAACTTAAAAAAAAATACAGGAATTAATTTCATAATTTTATTTGCACATTATTTGTAACTCCTTTTATAATATAGCAATACACTCATCACTTGTAGTAATTACAGTCACTCTGGACTTAAAGATATTTTTCTGTAAAATGCTTTGTGTAAACTTTAATATGAAATAATTATATACTCAATAGTCATGGTTAAATTTCACATATTTTATTTGAACATAAAGATACAAAAATTTAGTTTAGTATTAAAATTATAAATGACATACTTATAATATGTGGCTATGGACTTTTTAGTTTGATACATGTTTAGTATCGCAATTCATATTTTTGTTGACTAAATTTACATTGGAATAAATATTATTATTTAAAATTTATTCCAGTATTCAATTTAACAATTTTTATTAATAAAGATTATCTTGGGTTTTTACAATAAATAATGGTCTTAGAAGTTGGGGTTTTTAATGTAGTAGAAGTAATAAATAAATATAAAAAAAATTTTTGTGCTTACTGAGATATTAAACTGAAAAGAAAAAAGTATGGACCCAGTCCATAGTATAAAAAAATCGAATTTTTTGTTTACTTACATTAGAACATTGCTTAAACTATAGATTCATTAATAACTTTTATAAAGTAGATTTTATAGAAGATTATTTTAATTTGTTTCCTTTACAGTGCCTTCAGGTTGCCCGAAGTATGCTTTACAGCACATTTTGACAAACAATCCAGTTTCTACAACTCCAGGAATCATTTTAATGGCATTATTTACCTTTTCCCAATCCAAATCTTGATCAGCAAACATCCAGTCTAAAATGAAATTTCCATTATCTGTTACTACAGGACCAGCCTTCGCAACAGCACTTCTTAATTTAATTTCTCCTCCAAACAATGAAATAATTTTATTTTTAATAGGAACATAGGCCATTGGAATCACTTCAATGGGTATACCTTTTTTATATCTATCACCTAATTTTTTGGAGTCTTTTGTGTAATCGGCAATTACAATAAGTTTTTTTGAACATGATGCTACAATTTTTTCTTGTAATAAACAACCTCCACCTCCTTTGATCAAGGTCAAATTTGAATCAACTTCATCAGCACCATCTATGGTAACATCTATCTCAGGATTTGTATCAAGTTCTCCCAACACTAGGTTATGTTTGTTTATCAATTGTTTTGCTTGAAATGATGTAGGAATGCATATAACTTTAAGGTTTTCAGTTTCCACACGCTCTGCTAAACGTTGCACGGCATACACTACCGTTGATCCACTTCCTACGCCAAAAATGCTATTGTTTTGGACAAATTCATCAACTGCTCGATATGCTGCTACTTGTTTTGCTTGTTCTAGAGACATGGTTCGTTTCGAATAAAAATATTGATGAAGATAAATATTTGCGCTAACAAAAAGCCGTACGCGTAATAGGTTTGGGACTAAATTCGATTTCAACATCCAATGCAGATGTTAGCTTGTCTGTTTATTTTTAGATTGGTAGTCTAGATCTTGTTAATATGTCGATTTATAGGTTATATGCCACATTGTGTTGTAGAATGTAAACAGCCAGACGAAATGTCAAATGTCAATGTAAACACGGTCGTCAGTCGTCACTCGTCACGTCATTACGAACTCAAGTTCTCGCTTGAAATTTATTGCGGTTAATGGTTATATTAAAATGTACTCGGTGTTCAGTGTTTCTGCGCTAATTTACACATAAGTGATGCATGTAATATTTCATAAACTTTAGATGATTTTTGTAGATGGCGACTTTTACTTCACATACTGTAGATTTGATGTCATAATCATAAGACATTAATAAATTATTTATTTTATTATTTGAAGGGCATATGCTTCAGTTATCTTTCGAATCCGAATATATTTAAATTTACAATTTTATGAAAATACCATTAACGTAACTTTAATACTAATCTTTTCGTAAAAATAAAGGGATTAGTAAGAGAAATAAGCATGGATGAGATAATGACAGCAGTCAAAAGCATGAAAAATGGGAAGGCTTTGGGTCCAGGTGACATACCAGTTGAAGTATGGAAGGTGTTAAAGACTGACGAATGTATGTGGTTGACTTTATTCTTCAATAAGTTGTTGCATGAAGAAACCATCCCTCAAGAATGGTGCAGTAGTTCGCTAGTGCCCATCTTCAAAAATAAAGGGGGTGTACAGGATTGCAACAACTATAGAGGGATAAAGCTCATGTCACTTAGTGTCACAAGTGTTATGGTGGGCTTTGAAAGAGAAAGGTTTGCCTGGGAAGTATGTGGAGTTAGTCCGTGCTATGTACAGGGGATCCTGTACCTACGTCCGATCGTCTGCCAGCAACACCGAAATGGCTGTAGGGTTGAACCAAGGGTCGGCTCTAAGTCCTTACCTCTTCCGACGACATTGTACTGGTTAGTGAAGTTGGACCTGAGATCCAGAGCAGATTGGAAGATTGGCAACAGAAACTGGAGAATGGTGGCTTGAAAATCAGTAGAACGAAGACTGAATACATGTTCTGCGGTTTCGGTGGTCTCTCCAGCCTTCCTTCAGTCCTGAAGCCATAGCGCTTGATGGCGTGGCCCTTCCAGTCTGCTCCGATTTCCGGTATCTCGGTTCACTCATTCAAGGCGATGGCGAAATAGATCGAACGGTGAAGCACAGGATTAACACAGGATGGATGAAATGGCGGCAGGTTACGGGAACAATTTGTGACCCCCATATTCCCCTTAAACTTAAGGGGACGATCTATAAGACCATGGTCAGACCTGCTGTTCTATATGGATCAGAGTGTTGGGCTATAAAAGGGATGACTGAAAGACAATTGCATGTGGCGGAGATGAGAATGCTGAGAGGAATGTGTGGTGTTACGCGAATGGATAGAGTAAGGAATGAGTACATAAGAGGAAGTTTGAAAGTGGCACCGGTAACCGAGAAGCTATCTGGAAACCGGCTGTCTTGGTATGGGCATGTTATGCGGAGGAATGAGGACCATGTTGTGAGAAAGGTTTTGAGAATGGATGTGGATGGATATAGAGGTAGGGGACGACCCAAGAAACGATGGATGGATTGTGTGAAAGACGATATGGTTAGAAAGAATGTTACTTGTGAGATGACGTCCGACAGAGAAGTATGGAAGAAGAAGACATGCTGCGCCGACCCCAAGTAAAATTGGGATAAGGGCAGGAGGATGATGGGTAGAATTTTCAAAATCCCTTGCTTAGTCTACTCACCAATGGGCTATGAATTTGGCCCTAGCTTTAATAGTTTACGCTCGGTGATGATGAATCAGTGAGTCAGGAAATGTTATTTTATAACTATAGTTGTGTGTGATGATGTGATCCTATCGTCTTTGTCATTAGGAACGCCCATAACTAATAACTACTTTTGATGCTCCTAAATTTTGTCAATTTGGGCCTGGGCCTATTCGCCCTTTTGTGGGCAGTGAGATCGTCCACCGTAATGGGTGCAACAAAATGTTACCTGAGATACCTCATTTTCACCTGTATCTTAATCCCGATCCGGTCCCCTGTGCGCGGTATTCCGGAAGTTATGCTCCGTCGCCGTAAAGAGGGCGTCTCATCCAGTCAAACACGCATGAAAGGCTACAACTATTAAAATAATAGCGTAAACCAATGATCATATCAGAGTAACTAGTTGTAGTAGAAAATAAAAACTCTGATACCACGTTCTGTATTTGTCAAGTTACGAACTATAAAGATACAGCTCACATAGCGGCGGTGAGAATATATAGAAAAAAATCCTAAAGACATATTTAGCTCTAACCATCTTGGAATTTGAGGATACCTTTATATATCTCGGAACATTTAACACCGAGTAGTAAATATCTCCACGCTGCTAGTCGCATTAAATCAAAGGAAATGAAATATCGGTTTACTTGGATTAGGAACGGAAGATTTTAAGTACGCAAAGACGAATTTAGCCAAGCAATATTAATAAAAAATGAATACAGTCTTTAACTCATGACATAAATTTCAAATTACACTGTGAACGTTATGTTTATTTTTTTTTACGGTGTTAGAAATCTATGATCAAAACGTGCGAGGATTTAGAAATACGACCAATGACGTGATTCATTTAAAAATATATATTGTATTCATATATATTAAATAAAACGTATATATTACTATATAAACGTATATATTAAACTTTCTCTGTGTATGCATATATGATGGATAAAACAAACATAAAATGAATAGGAAAAATATACAGTACGACAAAAAAACTATAAGAAAAAGAAACAAACAATTAATAAATATATATTAGAAAATGGCAATGGGAACTTGTTCCAAAGACCAACTGCGAGAACGGAGAAAACAGTAAACATAAAATACATATCTGAATGGCAACCGAAAATAGAAAAAAAACGTTTGAACGTATGATCTTATTTGTCTGAGAGTTTTATTTGCATGGAGTCAAAGTGAGCACAGAAAAGAGACAAAACTCACTTTCCTATTGCACAGAACGGAATATTTTTTTACAAAATTGTTTGTTCTGTCATATGACAATTTAGTCGGAGTTTATGTTTGCTTCGACCAGTGGACCTTCGAAATTATTTTTGAGGCTCTATTTATACAATTTATCTTACATACAAAAATGTGTGTAAAAGAAGTTTGTTTAATTTTTTTTATACTATCTTATAGTATTTACAGACGTAGTTGTGTTGTCTGAGACTTTCGCGTATTTTCCTATTGTTTGGTGGAGGTTGGTAGTTTGATGTGTGTGATTGTTTATATATCCAGTCAGCACTACAATCAAAGTTTTTGGATTGCAGCTAAAAATAAAGCTTTTAATTTGTGTACGAAAATTTTAAATGTTATTCACGGATATTTGAAGGACACATTAAATAACATATTTTCTATCATATAAACAGTGGTTTTATGTTTAAAACCATACAAAAAGTTTAATCCTGTAAAATATATTCGATAAATTATAAACCTTGATATATTTTACACAGTGGGCGGGTTACCGGGCTTGTTCATATTTTAGAACTAGTTTTAAGATATACCTTCTTGTTAATATTAAAACAGAGAGCTCATGTTGGGTAGTGAAATTAATATTTAGCACCTTAGATTAGGTATTTAAAAAAATGGATTGATAGCCGCTGTCGTCATTCTTGTAAATCCATGCTTGCCGTCTTACCTTCCACGGTCAACTTTATCAATTTTGACCAGTTTTTTATCTTTTTTTAGAATAGGAATTTTATGAATATAATTTTTTTTTTTCATAAAAAAAATAAATTGACATTGTTTCACATGAAACAGAAATATAAACATGTATATTTTTTCTTCTAAATCTGTAAATAAATTTGCCAATTTTTTTTACGTTCGGTACATTTCAGCAATTAAGTAGTACACGGTAATTTAGTAGTATACGGGAACGACAAATAAAGACATTTTTATGCTATTTTTTTAAACGTACACATGACTTAATATAAATTTATATTTTTGTTTGCAATTTTTACCCAAATTTTACCCACTTAAGATTGATTGAGAAATATTAATAATCAAATTACATTTTACGTTATGTATTCTTAATTGTTCGAGTTCTAATCAAGCAGTTGTCGAAATATTGTATCCATTAGTCATTGAATTTAAATGTAACAGACGGCTCGAATGCAATTTGCCAAACTTATACCCAAGCTGTATTCGGTTGCAAGCCAATTTTCCGCCAAACGCCGCCTAGCGATCTGCTATTACGTTTGTTCGCGAGACAACCGCTCGTGTGGTAACCATTTCACGCTCGATTTCATCTCTGCCACTAAAATAGGGACGTAACTATAGTATGTTGTACACACAGGGTATATTCTAAAAATCACGTGACCGAAAATTTGTAACATTAAGAGGTTTGACTAATCTTTTAATAATAGATATGGTACATTATGGAATCTTTTACTTAGATTCGATACATTCGTTGATTTTTTGCATATGAAGTAATAAATGGAACATCAGTAGAAGATGATGGCTTGATGAATGAAAATGATTCACCAATATATCCTTAAAGGATCCCGATCTTCTTACTTAGCCGTTATCCGCACGGTCGGTTTATTTCAATTTCCTTCATAAAAGACGCCATTCTCGGATTTGAAGTAGATTTATCATGCTCGGATAAAGCGGGCACTTTTTGTGCTTTTCTTGTGCCTGGATCTGACCCGAGATCTGTCCACTTAATGTGAATAATGGTGTGCGATGGAAAACGAATGCGAACCCGAACACAAAAGACAACAATACGAAGCGATTTTAAGATTTGATACAAGGATTTTGTTAAGATAATATTGCGCTGCGTGATGTCTACGCGAATCGTCTTAAGTATAATATCGAGCAAAGAGATTCGTTTTCATGAGTTCTTTATATGTTTATACATCAAGTTGATAGCTCGCCTGTCAAGTTAGACTAGTATGTATATTTTCAAATATAACCGCGGTTACTGAACCTATTTGATCAATGAGGTATGTTTATTTAATATATTGCTATAGTGTTATTTTATATTGGCTAAAAATTCTAATCAATTCAGTTTCCAAGCAGACATTTGAATTTGCATTAAACCTCGCAAGAACTCAGAAGAAAGAAGTTAACATTTAGTATAAAGAAATACTACAAGAAAGTACCGATATGTTTTTTTGTTTTAATTTAATATCATAAACATAAATTAAACACATTTAAATTAAAAGATCAAGTGCAGCGTATTGCGGGCCGACCGCATACGCAACTCGTTTATCCGAGGTAGTCTCAGGGTCCGTGACGTAGCGGATAAGCTTCGAGAGCGTCGTCTGAGGTATGGCCATGTTGCGCGTCGACCTAAGGACTACGTCTGAAGAAATTGCCTTTATATGTTTGTACCTACAACTAGGTCTCCCGGGCACCGAAGGAAGCGATGTTTGGATGTCGTGAAGCAGGAGATGAGAGGAGAGGCAACGGATTTACACTGGATGACGCTAAAGACCGAGCAAAGTGGAGTAGCCTTAGTCGAAGATAGGTAATAGCCGGGATTAATAAATGCCAGGTAGAAAAAGAAGATATTGAGAGACCATATTTAAAAAGCTCATAAAATTGCCGCCTGACATTTGAAGATCTTTCATACGATAACTCGATGGAGTAACTAGAAATTATCCTTAAGATAAGATTAGCAATCGCTAATATATAATTTGTTTGTAGGTACAGTTCCGAAGAACAGTTTATTAAAAAAACATTTCATAAAATTGTACAAATAATTTTGTTTCTTATTATACCTACGTAAACATATAAGTTTTTCCTCTCAATATTCTAATTTATTCGTTTTACATTGCATTGAGAATGTATTAAAATAGCATCGCTCCTTATTCTGGATAGATATTTAATACACACCATCATAGCGGGATCGAGACGATGATATCCGTGGAATGCGTGCCGTCTAGATAATCGATTCTAGCAGCAAAACCTCGAGCCGTGAGAGATGCACTCGAGATGAAGTTCCAGGTGCCAATAAAATATTTACAGTTAGGTACTATGTTGTGTTATACAAGGAAATATGATATACTTATCAGAGGGAGCTCAATCAGATCTTTGTAGTTATTTTGTTTGCAATTATTATTTAATAATGTTAAGTAAAGTTTTTAATGAAAAAATAATTTGGCTAAATATGTATTCAGCTTCGGTTGGAGTTTTAAAGTTGGATTTATTTACGGAGCAAATCCGCTTAAGCATGTTTTCGCTGGAGTTGTTAAATTGATTAAATTTATTTGTCTAATTCATTTCGCTGTATAAAAAAAAAACGCGATGAAAACATAACAAATCTGTATATTTTTTATACTTTTTGGTTTTTAATAAGATTAATTTTTAGTATAATCGTTTAGAGTTAAAATTACCATTGATTGTACAGGATAAAACTATTTTAACTATTTATATAATTTGTTGCACACGAAAATGAAATTGCTCAAAAAGTTGGCCCTGTGCTGATACAATGAATTTAGTTTAATGAATTTCTAATAAACTGAATATAAATCGTATTTGTTTTTATAATAATGTTGGTATGTATTAAAATGAAAGCCTACTCTATATAAATGTAAGCTGATTTTTGTTCGAATTGTACTGAATATAAATAGTTAAATCTACTACTCTAATACAATTTGTAGTAAACCATGATCCCGACGCTAAGGTGGCATTATCGGATTGAAAAAAAATGTTACAAAACAGTTATGTAAGTTGGAAAATGTAACTTGGTGTTCGGAAGTAAAGTTGGTATTGGTTCGTGAATCCGAACGCGTATGCGATGGCGAGTTTTACAATGTTCATGTGACGGCGGAACCTTTTTGTTGGGTCCTTTGTGCGGAGAATCCGCGATGCCCCTGGGGCCAGGAGCACGATTTCCATTACACGAGAGAGTTTTCGAAGAGACCTTTGCATTTCAAAAATTTTACGCCACGTTTGTATTTCCTTTAATAAGATGTTTAGGATCTTTATTATTTAATGACGGATCTTTACAAAACGGAATATTATAACGTATTAAATAATGTTCAATGAAAAATAGTGCTAACTGAAATTTTTAATGTTATTTAGTTATTATTTAAAAATATGCTAGTACGAATTCATGGAAATTATACTAAAAAAAATGTAACGTAATATTTTTCCTAAAAATCTTTTTACGGGTTTAAATTCAATAATATGCATTTAGCTGAGATGGGGCATAAATGATGCAATAACGTCAAGTCACGTTTGGACAGTATTTTGAGTTGAAAGTTGTGCACCAGCTGCTACTAGCAGGGATGCGAACCACTTTTGAATGACTTAAATATTTATTACAGTCATCTTTATAATGTTGTATGATAAAGGCAACTAATACCGAAAATTAAAGAATTTTGTTTTAGATATGTCTCTATGATATAAATTGAAAATAAATTGTTTATCTTAATATGCCCCAATTAGGTAAGTTGTATTACTGTTATATTAATTTGAATAATATTTTGATTAAATAAATGAATGAATGCGGTTATAAAAATATATAATTTTCGACAATTCCGTTGTGTATACCTTAAAGGAAAACTATAATGTCGTATCTATCTATTTCAATTACGCTAAGGGATAATATAATTATGAGTTTTCGGTAATCGTAATTACAAAAGTTATCGTCGTAGTCACCCGAATAAATGGTATCATTTGTTGGAAATATTTGAATCGCAATGGTAATGTCAGGTGATTCCGTAGCTCAGGCCTGGCAACAATACAGTAAAAACGTTCGTCGTAATTATGATCATTTTGCTAGCCATTTCATTAACATGAGCCTGCATAAGCGTTTCACATTGTGTCCAATTAAATCAATAGCTTAATTGAAATGAAAAGGACGTTTTGATTTCTGTTTTTTTTTTAGTTATTCTTATAAATATTAATCACGACGCACTATAATAAAATCCTAAAGTAAAACAATTTCACCAAAAATCGAAGTAAACCTAAATCACTGAGTTCTTATTGAGAAAATTTAAACAAAGCATACATACTATGATTATAACTATCTATGATATAATTAAATATAACAACATAACATAGACTAAATAAAAATAATAATTAAAACAGATTAACGCAGAATCATAAAACTGTTTTGATTCTTGTACTGCAATATTTTCCACACTATACCTATTTGCTTTGAGTTTAATAATAAGTTTGTACAACGCTCATTAAATTAATATATGTACATCTGAAATGAGACAATAAAATTTTAGTAAAAAAGAGTTTTTTATAATCACTTAAACGTTTAGAATTTAACGTTCTTAAAACAATTAAATAACTAAAAGGATTGCTTGTCAGACGGGGTCGAGGTGTGGGCACCCACGTGTGGAACGAGGGTTGGAGTGAATTTTCTGCTCTGCCGCGCGGCGAGATGAAGAGACCTCTAGAAAACTAACCACTAAAAGCTGCAGATATAAAGTCCGAACAAAATGTTCATTCTTTGAGCTCAATTCTAAAATACGATGTAAGTATTCTTTTAGCAATGTTGTGAAAACCGTTTCCAGTTGTGAAATGATACCTACTGTAAAATCATTCAGAAACTAAGTATGATTTGATACTATACGTACAATATATATTTTTATTAATAATCCTAGGAACTTTTTTGGCATAACTAAACCCCGTTATGTATATAATTGGATTATATATAATCATGTCAATAGATGAATTGACGTCAGAAATATTCATACAGGTTTGATATAGCATCATTGATATAGCAAATCCGTGTTAAACAAGTATTTGCGTACAATTCAAATTCTATTCGCGTTCGGACGCAAAGCGTTTCACCTGCCATAGTTTATTACCTATTCAACGGACTCGCACAAATAAAATTGTATAATGCATAAGCGAATAGCGAGTGGCGAGTTTGATTTACGAGGGAGCGGGTGGCCGCCTGAGTCACGCGCTGAATAACAAACATAGGGCCATTCAAACTCCGTCCTACCGTAACAAACCTAAATACCCATTTCAGTTGCATTAGCGTATCATTTTCATGTCTATACAAGGCATTGAATTCAGTGGTAATTCAATATTTTTCATATTAATAAAATACAGTCTGTAAATGGCCCACGGCCCACATGGGGTTGAATTTCGTGGAAATTGGGCACATGCAGGCTCCTTCACGATGTTTATCTTCACCACCGAACACGAGATGAATTATAAGCATAAATTAAGCATATGAAAAATCTGTGGCACTTGCCTGAATTTGGACCCGCCATCAATTAAAATACACACGTTTTAACTAGAGGACCATTTCGACACAATTTTTTTTAAAGTGATTTTTTTTATTGTCATATATCATATATCTTTAACATTTTTTAGGTGAAAATGAAAAAAAAAATAAAATTAAGCGATATGTGTTCGTTGTTAACGCTAAGTTAATATTGGAATACAAATTAATATTTTATATAACTCATTTCAGAAATTCTGTGTATTATATATTTATTATTGATAACAAAGTAAATTTTAATTATATTTTATTTATAGAAACAATAAATAAAGTGAGTTTTTTATTTAAATGATAATGTTTAAATGAAGTTTACATTTGTAATAGAGAATAAATTTGGGATAGTACCGTGATCGACCATGACACATGAAAATACTCTTTATGGTCAAGCCTTTCTATTGACCTCTGGGATGCGGTTACACAAAATCCCTTAAGGACTGTTTGACACGAATCTGCTTTTAAATATCCGTTATTCGATAAATGTTTCAGTTCTATAACAATGCTAATTAAATTGAATATACTTAATTAAATATCTATATAATGAGATAACCTTTTAAAACATGATTTATTTTATGATATGTAAGTTTATTTTCATTTTTTTCTGAATAATTCTGCAACATTTTTCAGACTTCAAAATGTTACGTAGACGATAGAGAGGTAATCAGCTAATGGAACGTGTTAAGGTACTTTCATGAAGATCTTAATCAGGTCAAAATCTTCGATCAAGACATACCTATCTGCGATTTCTAATCGTACATATCTTATTTGATGGAAATTCTAAGTACGCAATAATAGGTAAAATAAGTGTCAGATGCGTTTTAAATAAAACTTATAAAAGGTTTTATGTTCTAATTTTAAAGTTAAATAAACATTTAAACGTATAATGGCTCGTCAGTCATCACTCTATATGATACACTAATACTTGGAACAAAATAATGTAATGATTAAAAAACAAGTAACAGCTTGTTCATGTGCCACAGCTGGGGTAACTCTTCTTTTGAGTAGAAGGTTTAGACTTTGCATGAAAATTCAGTAATTCTAGCCTGGTTTTGAACCCGCAGACTTCGTTTAAGAGTCACGTTGTCTATGTCCAGTCAAGATATACCAGTACTTATATCGCCACTGGTACATCTTGACCAAAACATCCTCTTAATTGTAATTAAGAGGATAAAGAACTCTATCGTGACTGAAATTACATAATAAATGTGATATTAGTACAATATACATATACAAAGATTATTTCATGTATAAGCACTATGTTCATTGGAGCAGATGTATAACGGCTTCGAGAAAAAAAAGGTAACATTGCTAACGATCCTCCAAGGAAGATACAAATACTGTAAGAAATATTTATGGAGGTTTTTCGCAATGGAATCCCCGAGGAAAGCGGCTGCGACCGAGTGCCCTCTGAAAATGGGAGAAAACACGATACAAATCCCTCGCCACGCATAATTCTTAATACTGGGATTATAGAACGGCTTTCTTAAGGCTTGGGTGCCAAAAGAAAGATAACAAGCAATTAGTATGTGCTAAAAAGTAGCTGGAAATTGGCGACCGTAAAATTGTTAGCTATTTTAAAGTTAAACATTATATTATTGAGATTTTCATTCGAAAATATACAACAAATTTTATTTTACTTGAACGAGACCAGAATATGGAAATAAAATAAAATAGAAATAATTTAAGAAAAAATATAAATCTTTTATATATGATGATGATGACATCATATATAAAAGTTCAAATAATATAATGACATTTGTTTCGCATTCATGTTAAAACATTGATCACGTTGCTATCGTTTTGCGTGTCAAATTATGTCGGTGATTTTTGTCAAAAATATCTATTAATTAGCATAATAGGACGATTCGTAAACTAATTATGTACGAGTAGCAATACAAAATAGTTCACATGCCAATAGGATTAATTTAACACACGAAATGATTTTATAGATTTGTATTAATTATGAATTCTGTTATTAAATTTAGCGTTTGCACTTATTTATATTTATTCTTTGATTTGGGATTATTATTATTATATTTCACTCCGTATCACATAGATAGCAGGAACAAATCCAAGGTAGAGTTTACACGACGTTATAGTTCTCATTTATTTAATAAAACATATTTCATGTAGTATTAATTTGTCTGATAATTGATTTAAAGTCTCGGACTGTATATCAATCTCATTTCAATCCACTGGTGTCGAAAGAGAACTCGATAACGTTCAATAATCGAATTCAAGGCCTCGCATGGTGGTTGGGAGCCAACCCACTCGCAAAACCATTTAGGTTCAAAGGAGAGTTTGCATCAGCCAAGTGGATGGATGTAAAAGTTTGTCAAATATTTTTCCATGCAGAGCAAATAAAAGTAGCAAAAAAAAAAAGAAAGATTACGGATCGCCCAGCCAAATTAAAGGTTCGACCCTGACTACTGGAACAAGTGTCGTCCACACTCCTAGCGCAAGCTTTATACTTAACGATAGTGTTAAATAGGAATAATGGTATACGCTTATTGCGAAGTACCTACTGGTATTGCCATTATTCTTTGAAATAAAAATTGCAAATAATCAGTGATTATTATTAGCATATTTTATCGTTGCTTAGACTGTGAATTTTACATAATATGGTATTAAAGGATAAAAACTCTAACAAATAAACAGCTTGAGAATATTATTGTCAATTTTGGATTTAATATTAATAATTATTTTTCTGGTGTAATTTCTATTTTAGTTATTATTTTTTTTATATCAATAATATTTATTAAGAACATGAAGAGTAATATTAATATTAGGACAATGTAATACAAAAAAATAAATTCAGTTTCGATAAGTTGCGTACTTTTGTACGCGTTCACCTGGGCCTCGTAAATATCACACAAGACCATAAAATGCATTAGTAAAGTCTGTTTTGAATAATACGAACCCAGTGAGCTTTCAGGAGCGAAATAAAATTCTAAATAGGCGTAGAAGATCGTCGAACGTTTTACTGTTCCATGCAGTACGAAGAGTTTGTGATTATTGTCATTATTTTCTAATTATATACCTGCCGATGGTAGGGTTTTGTTCAAACCCGGCTATGTAGGTTTGTTATCCGGCCATATTTAGTATTGTTGTGTTCCGTTTTGAATGGCGAGTGAGCCAGTGTAACTATAGGCACAAGGGATATAACATCTTACCGCCCAAGGCTTAATGTATATGGGCGGTGATGTCTATTTACCATCAGGTGGCCCATTTGTCCGTCCAACTACGAATATAATTTAAAAAAAAGATAACAGTTTGATGATTGTTTGATTCAGTCACGAAAATAATATAAAATTATTATATTATTTAAATAATAATAACATAAATATCCTCTTAAATAAGTAACTTAAAACATGATTAAATTACTAACATTAATTACAAAAAAAAAAAAAATGATTAAATTAAATGTCAAATTATACACCTTTATTTTTTTTTCAACCTTTATTGAAAATAGATCGACTTTACGAGTTTGTAATATCTATTATATATTATAGTTTAATATCTATATATAATAGATGTTACTTTGAGTATTTTTTTCTTGTATTGTGTCGTAAACCTTAACTATTAATATTAAAGTACCAGAACTATTCGATTTATTCATTTTTTTTAATTGAAGCTCCACAGGTATGTTGTACGTTCCTTCAGTGTATCTTAACTTTCAATTGTATTTTTTTTATTTATGAAAATGATACACCGTAGTATTGCTAATTTTTTTATTATTTCAAAAATTGTGAATCTAACTACACTATCGAGTGCAGTGGTAATTACACGGCGCGACGAACTGTAACATTTTCGTTAGCGGTATAATAGATACAGTATTTGATTATAAACCTTGGTATTTTTGGTTACAAAAACTATATCTTTTCAGTCACAAAGGCGCGACCCTAAACGTCCATAGGTGTTTTAACAAAATAAACTTGACAAATATAATCTAATTTGTATTTTTTTCCATTTTTATTCTTATTCATTTCACGCACACTAAGACATCTTGTAACGAGCGTCACTCACTCATATTAATGCGAGGCGATAACATTTTAACGTGGAGGGGCGCGCCTTCTGCAGTGAATAGATCAATACTGAATGCAGACATACATATTTTACCTGTACACATTCATGTCAGTGTTTAATGTTTTTTTTTAATTCCAAATAAGCTGTGAGCACAGCTAAAACTTTTTGTTTATCTGTGACGATAACGTTGGCCTAATCAATTGATATATACAAAGTCGTAAATCATAATCCATAAGGCTGGATGGCCCAATGGCTAGAAGAATTCGTGAGTTTTAAACGACACTTCACAAAATTCAGCAACATTTTTGTGTGCTGCATTTGTGTTTATAATTAATATCATGCCCCGCGGAAATGGAAAACATTGTCAGTGTATAATATGACTGTGAATCCACCACCCCACATTGGAGAAGCATTGTGAAATAGGCACTAAATCTTCTCAAGGAAGCCGTGGCTTAGTTTTGGGAAATTAATAGATTATAACTGTACGGTATAACGTGTAGTCAGAATCCGATTAATAATAATTACGATTAAAAATAAATAACATAAATTTGTAATATCTATTCTCACTAAACTCTTGATTAAAAGCGTGGTGATGTAATTTTTATTTACAAAGTTTCTTTATCGTTAGAATCATGTTATTGAAAAGTTGTTTCAAATCAGTGCATGTTAATTAAGTAATGGATCCTCAGGGTGTAATCGCGAAGGGCTCGGCGTAATTAATTAATGGCTATTCATCTCTCACTAACTTTAATGTGATGACTTTAAAATTTGTTCCTAAGCGTACTTTATTTTTTATACATTGCAATCACGTTGAATCAGAATGTAGAATTAAAATTAAGTTTTAGCTCAGAATCAAATAATTTACCCTTATCTTACTTTAATAATTATTAACGCATACAATAACATTTCTTACCTATTTTCTTTTATTAGTATTATCTCGTTTTAGTTATTGAATATTACACAATCTCTAGACAATACACACTGCAAGAATAACTTTTTATTGGGAGGCGATTCGACAAGAAATATTGAAGAAGTTAGATTGAGGAAGCGACGACATTGTTATTATCGTTTCAACCCTGTTCTGTTCGACAGCCGTTCGAGCTCTGAAACAATCTTTTCACTTCAATTGGATGTTGTACAGTGAAACCTCGTCGGTCGTCGGCTATGATCCCCGACAGTCATTCATGTCTTTTGACTTATCCGTTTTTTTATAAGCCACGTCTCATTTCACAGAGTTCAGCGACGCAAAAGTTTCTAGGGGAAAAAAAAATGTTTGTTAGAAAAGCATTCTTGAAAGGTAAATAAAAAAATTAGATTTACTGAGCGAACAATTGAGCGCACTTTAAACAGTGCCGAGTTTGTAGCCCAAGAGAGCGGAAGCGAAAATTTCAGCTTTCCCTATGAATTTTTTGTCGGACTTACTTCTAAAACAAAGCGTAATGACCCGCACGGCACGCATTTGTTCGCGAACAATCCGAATAGGCCATTTTTCATCTCGAACAATTGAGGGCGGTGCTCCGACACAATTGGCAGAGTATTTTGTCAAGCATTTGTCGTACGAGCGAGACTCGAGTATACGACATTATAAGTGCACTTCATGCTTCCGCACCGGTACATAATTATTATAGTTTCAGAAATACTGTCGTTTACATTTATAGGTAATACCGAGAGCTGGGAAATATTGATTAAGCACTTCATTTCTGTGTTGTAAAATTGTATCTAAGTATATTAAAATGTAGTCTCGCTTGACTATCAATAATTCAAAATATAGTTTTTTTTATGAGAAGTGTATGAAATTGTTAGCTCATTTTAACAGGGTAATACACTTTTTTATGGTCGGCTTAATACGATTCTACTTCCGTGATCAAAGCTGTTTATAACAAATATTACTTTCCTCTTTTTGCCAACGTCGACTCTATGCGGTTGCATATAAAATATATGTTTGATGTACACAACTCAATTTTAAATTTGTAATATAAATAATTCTCTTATTACATCCCAAATTCATTTATACCAATGTACATACATATATATTCTGTAATTAATCACTCGCGGAAGCGTATTGTCCGTAGCAATACTCATAAAATCTCGCCTCTTATGATTTTCATAGCGGCTGAAGGCATTACGTTGGAATTTTTCGTTTTATTTTATGGTGGCGCGTACTGTCGCGAAGAAATATTGGCTCGACGGAATAGCTCGTAAAGAAAACAGTTTCCTTTCCACGGGGCTACACGCCGCGCCGCAACTACCAGTCCGTCCTATACTTACATTTATTATTAGTTATGCTTTGTTTTTTCTATGATTTTCATACCTAACGAAGGAGATTAATAAAAAAAAAAAAATTGTGTATAATTTCTAATTTTTTAAGGTATTAGTTAATTAAATAGTTAAGTACTTTTATGACGTATCACACCGATAAATATTTTATAAATACATACGCCTGTTTGTCAGCTAGACTATGTAGTGCAGATGTCGACATTTCGATTTTCTCGAATAGCATATTCTCATACTTTAATGGAAACACGTGTAATATTTTGGTAAAATAAAACTTTCAAACTCCTTGTATCCTTTCAATATAAATATTTTTTCTTTGACTTTAAGAGAAAAAAATTATAAATAAATTCTCATGTTTTTTATTTGCCAATCATTTCTCATCCCAATTGACATTAATTACTATAGCTTACGTAGACTTCGTTGTTATTTCCAATACCATTTTCAATATTATCGATATCGCAATTACGACAGTTATACAGCATGTTCCTCCAAATACGTTACATAAAATCGTCCTTTGAATGCTGGAAAAACAAAATTCATATTTGAGCCATTTAAAATTGCAAGAAGATACAATATTAGTATATATTTATTTGATACATATAATTGATTTTAGTTCGATAAATCTTGAAGTCTGAGTAAAATTACCTGCCGTGGTATTCTTTTGTGTTCTTTCAGAGCGCTAATAACTTCTGGTTCCAAAAGTGGTTCAAGTTCCAAAGTTTTGTATCTGCAAATTCATTATTTTTTTTTCATATAAAAATAACTGTATCAACGACCACAAAGTATAAAGTAAACGAATGATATAAAGAAATATAAATGAAATATAAAGTTGAACCATACTTCCATCAATATATATTTCCTCAGTTCCCAAGTTGGTGAGCGCAACGTGCATTGGTTATGTAAGAAATGGTTTAAATTTTATACTACCCTAAAGTCTATGGGAGTGGTGACGACTTAACATCAGATGACCATCTGAATATCAGCCCCACCGAAACCATTTTTTTTTTTTAAATAAACCTAAGTAAGAAATGGATGGTACATACTCGTACAATGTTAACTGGGTGTTCGTTTAGCATGCTATAAATTGTATATCAGTACAATTGTACATCGTATACATATATACCTATATGTATAATAAAGTAATAATATCAAAGCCATCTGTTAATAAAAACTAACCAAATCTTGAAGAAGATTTAAACATCTCGGTTTCTAGAAACTGATACTTTTATGCAAAACTAATATATATATAGATTTAAAAGTCAGTGTTAAGACATAGATAACATACGGTTTACATAGATAAAATATAAAGAAACGTTATCGTAAAAACAAAAAATACAGAATACCAACATAATAAATACTAAGAACTTCATAAGAGCATACTCGTATCTTACCTTGGTTTCGTATCGCTTACTAGTATAAAGACGGAAACACAAATTAATATTAGTAAAGATTTATCCATATTTAAAGCTGTTTTACAATAAATGCGTCTTAAAGTACATTACAGGCAATGATACGAACGATCTAAATTTATTGTATATTATATATAAACCGAACTTGTAAGAGGTCACAAAGATAGCGGTCAATTGCGAATAACAAGTACCAAGTGGCTTCGTTTTAAAATACTACTTGTTTTTTAAGACTTTGTTCGGATCAGTTTACAATTAATGAAATAAAGTAATTATCATAAAATTTTATTAATTATCAACATTGTCAACCATTTGGTGATAGGGATTTGTGCAAGCCCGTCAAGGTTGTTGGCGCATTGGCGATGTAAGGAATAGTTAATATTTCCTACATTGCCATTTTCTATGAGCGGCGGTGACCACTTACTATCAGTTCTAACGCCGACCTTCATCATAAATTTAAAAAAAGTAATTAATAAGGGATATCACTTACATATTATAATCGTTACAATAAACTTAGTTCAAGTAAACAAAAAGGCAGTAAATATTTTTGTTTTATAAAAAAGTATAATTTAACTATGAATTATTTACTACGGTATTTTTTTATAAAAATACATAGTAAACTTAAATATTAAATTTATTTCAAAATTAAATGCAATTTATTTTTGTCCGGAGCCCGATGGAGGAGCCGAGTGGGCCCAGTGGTTAGGACGCGTGCATCTTAACCGATGATTTCAGGTTCAAGCCCAGGCAAGCACCACTGAATTTTCATGTGCTTAATTTGTGTTTATAATTCATCTCGTGCTCGGCGGTGAAGGAAAACATCGTGAGGAAACCTGCATGTGTCTAATTTCAACGAAATTCTGCCACATGAGTATTCCACCAACCCGCATTGGAGCAGCGTGGTGGAATATGCTCCAAACCTTCTCCTCAAAGGGAGAGGAGGCCTTAGCCCAGCAGTGGGAAAATTACAGGGTGTTAATGTAAAGTATTTTGTCACCAATTTCAGTGATCTTTTTTCGAGATTCGGATCAACAGTGTTGGCGCTGTCCGATGTTGTTATATAATTATGTATAGATAATCGGTAATATAATCAATAAAGACATTTTTTTCAAGTAGTACTAATTGTTGATTTAGTCGAGATAAGTCATTTATAATTATATTCGAATTGATAGCTATAAAGTCGGTTTGAGGAGCTTTATTCGTTTACGTAAACTTTGAGATTAACTCTAACAAGGCTTGGAGAGGCGGAGAGCGCCCTGGTGATTTCTACTCTTAAAATCCAATTTAAATGCATTCCTCTGTGCCACAGGAGGGCCCGCCGATACGCTCCAGGGGCCAATTAACTTATTCATCCTTAACATTTCATTGCTCAACTTCGGTACCAATCTTGGCTTACGTTTCTCACTTGACCCGTTTGTTTTAGAGTGATTTTAATTTTAAATTGCTTTAATTTTTAATTTCATCTATTTTTTTCTAGGAGAAAGATGTTTACAGATATGAGTGTTTATCAAATTAATCATAAATATGTTTTTTGAAAATTCAAGAACACAGTACCAGTGACATAAATAAATCATAAAATGCACCAATATTTTGTCTTGTCGGGTTGTGATTCAAAGTGTAAGAAAGACGCAGACAGCTGTATTTGTAGACTATGGCTTTAGCTGTTTCTTTTTTAAATTAAATTATATTAAATATTTATATATTTAAAATAGTTTTTTATATGAAAATATATTTAAAAAAATATATGATAACGATTTAAATATCATACCATAGCACATATCTATTACCGTAATATATGAACTATTTCAGAAGAAGCTTGAGCTCGTATAATTGATTATGAACCAGGTTTTGTGGAATGCACTCCAAGATTTTTATTAAAGTGAAATCAAGGCCTTTACATATTAGTAGGACACTTACAAGATATCAGTTTATATTTTTGTCAATTTTACTTCACGTATAGGAGGGAGGTCCAAAGGTCCGCAGAATGGATAGGAGAACTTTCTTAGTACCATAGTAATGACGTAGTCATCGTTAGTGTATCCATATGTTTGTTACTTTTCAATCCCCTAACCTTATTTATTTATGAGTGATCGCCCGTCAAACAAATCAATCAGTAATATAACTGCAATTGCATTGAATGCAACTGTAACTATAGAAAAATTTAACATCGCGTAGTTCTAAAGTACAAGAGCACTGCGAGTTTAACAAGTGCATTACTCGCAGGGTTAAGCTAAAACCAGCTCCAAGATTTTTGTCATTTCGTGTACGCAATGCGTTAGTGTAAATTAGTTGAAAAAGCGCAATTAAAAGTATCAAAAGATTGTTTCTTCGAAATAATATTTCTTCGAAATAATAACATTGATTATTAAAAAATATAACAGAATTAGGATCCACCTAATGCCTTCATTACTTACTTTCCGAAGAAAAAGTCATTTAAAATGCAATTTAAACATCCTAATAGAAACGTTCGCACTAAGAATTGTTGCAAACTGTAATGGGTTCAGGTGAAATTAACGCAGAAAAATAGGAAAAGTTAGAACGAGTTCCCCGCCAAGGTTTTTTGCCATCGCCAAGTAGGGCTGTGATTGTAAACTGCTGAATTTATAATAGCATTTTCGAACTCCACTTCATCTGGAAGTTTAAAACGGCTAGTAATATAACTTCAAAGTAATATAGATTTCATTGCAGTAATAAAAGCGTCTATGAATACCATGTCTATTTAGATATTAACGTCACGATACTTATGCATATTTAATTAAGGACACTGTTTTGATTTAGGTAAGCTACGGTGCCTCTGAAACGTATAAATGCGAAAATAACCAACTGTAGCTACTAACTAAACGCTTTTAGAAATTAGTTTTTTTTAATGAGAGACTGCTTGGGAATGAGCTCTCTTCGCCAAAGAGACGGTGTGGAGCTTACTTTATCACGCTACTTAGAGTGGACATACATATGTACATGTGGCAGAATTAGTAGCGATACCTGGAGGTTCCGGTAATATATTCGCTTATAAAAATAATTAAAACCCATAAATATTGTGCAGATCTACTGGCCCATCTTTATTACATTACGTTATTTACACTGAATATAAAATAGACTTTAATATTATAAAGAGTTAAAATTTGTTTGTTGGTATGTATCTCCAGAGCAAACGATCCATTGCTAAAAATTCACTAGTAGAAAGCTACATTATTATACATTTACAGTGCTATAGAGTACACGATATATTTATATCACCCATATTAGTCAAGCCTCTTAAAACAGTTCAACTTAAACCAATTCCAAACAAATTTTTTTGCAAATTTATGTGCAACAAAATATCTTTCACTTTGAAATGAGTGGTCGAAGTGACTGTAACAACAAAGTTTTGATTTTCCTTAATAATAAAATGCATCAGTGCGATGTCGAGGCATATCGCTAGTAACTAATAATTACGTTGAGTTTAATTATGTTTTCCCTATATTTAAGTAAATAGGTAAATTATTTTATTACATACTTAGTTATATTGAAAGTAAAATGTAAGAAAATATCATGTATATATTCTAAAAAAATTACTTTCAATATACGACAGCTTATATAGGGTACATATTTATGTATAGAAGCACCTTATAGTTAAATAAATTGATACCCCTTCTTCTATATAATTATTTTGTATTCAATAAAAACATTCCTTTGAAAACATTCTCGGACCCTATTTATTTGGAGATGCGATGACTCAAGCAGATTCGCGATATCTCGCCGCCGTCTGTGGATTACTTTGCAAGTCTTTTATAGGAGAGAATACCAGTATCATCACTACTTAAGGATATTAAAATCCCTTCTATTCGTGTAAGGAGCTTGTTTTCTTAACGGCGAAGCATTTATCGAATAATCCCGATAAAGCGGGAATTGAGTGCGTAGGTTTTTTTATATAATTTTAATTTATTGAATACAAATAAAATGTAATGTAGATGATTTATATTTATTGTAGAACATGCTTAAAACAGTAAAGTAGTTTAGTAAGAGTTTTTATAATTACTGGTAAGTAAATATATTCCTTCTCGTTGTTAAGATATAATGTTAATGTAGTAATTATTTAGTATTGTACACAAGTCTTGGAAATTATTGTCATCGGTTTGTGTTATTTTCCCAATAAAATTACGTTTGTTTTGTGCAACTAATATTTATCTATTCTGGCCTTCATCCCAATATTAATCTGGATAGGTTATCAGTTCTTATTTCATGTCAGTTCAAATCCTCGTCTCGTTCTAGATAGAAGCTTAGAAGGAAAAAATGAATAAAACAATAATAATTATTATCGCTTTGCTTGCATTTGCAACTTTTGTTCAAGGAAAATCGAGTCATTCAAGGTAAGATACTTTGCATCATTAATTAATGCATTGTACTCATAAATTTACTTTCAAGTTTTTTTTATGTCTTTATATTTGAATTTAAAACAAATATCAATATTCATACAAAGAGATAAAAAACTCTTAAAAAGCGTATATACATTTTAATACGAGTGCATTTGCATTAATTTATTTATCTTAGTATTAAAGTTCAGTTACTATTCCAGGAAAAGTTGCCATAACTCCAACAAAAGTGATAGCGACGAGGTAAGTACTTCATTAAATAAAATAAATATAATACTTAAATTAAGTGACGTATTTTTGTAATTTAAATGTATGATAATAAATTGTCACTCTCAGACACTGATCCAATTCTGTTGTTGTTCCTGTTTCTTTCTCACCAGTGGCTTTAAAAAGGATAGCAACATATACGATAGTATTAAATACATTGCTAACCTAGAAAGCTTGATTTTTATTGAGTTGCATATTAATTTAATATCCAAATAGACTTATTCATTAATGGTATTATAACGATTGTATTATTGTTGCCAGTATTAAGTAATATATAAATTGTATTGTTAATATCACATTGTTTGTTTTTATCTAACATTTGTGTTTAAATACCTATGAAATTCTATTATTTTTACTTTTGTTTGTGTATGTTTTATACATTACGTAAATTATTAAAAAAAAATGGTTTTGATTAATAAACAGTTGTAATAGTTTTCATGTACAAGTAGCTGGTTCAGCCTTGAGCTCGTTTTATTTTTTAATTGAATTTTTACCGTAGGAAAAGGAAATACTTTCTGTTAATTATCCAGATTCCATTGGTCAAATAAAATAAGGAATGATATAATAATATTGTATGTTTTACAAATATTTGTATATAATACTAGCGGTATGTCTGACTGGTCTGGACCGTATGTCTGGTATATCCCATTGGAAAACAATGTAACGTCGGTCTTTTTATAACAGAAACACCGATTTTTGCAAATTGCCTAACTTTTAAATTGACGAACTTCTATAAAAAAATTCAGACCCTATTTCATTTCATTGGGTTCTGTTTTTCAAAAAAGCCTCATTAACTCATTAACATAACTAACATAGAAGAAGAATATTGAAAACTAAAAGAGTTTTTAGCATTGATTTTTTCCATAAAATATTTGCCTTATGGCTTATTGCTTTTACCATTGCTCAAGTCAGTGGTCGCGAGTATAATCGCGTTTTGAAACAAGACCGTGTAATTAATAAAAACTTAAATAGTAGTGTATTTTATGTTAAGAAGTAGTTGAAATGTTAATTGTTTATTGAAAAATATTTTTTTAATTACTCAACTAAAATAAATAGTATCGAAGATCTAAATCACCTGGTAAATTTGATTGCATCTAAATATTTGTATACCCCAGTTCTGTGTATTAATACTACTGAAAAAAAAAAAATCCTTGGGGATAGAAACCCCGTATTTAAATGTAATCAGTCTTCGAATGAGGTCGTAGCCGCAGCTCATTATTAAAATATATGTCAGTATGTTTTAAGCAAAATCAATTTTTATTTAGCTTCTATGTCATTTGTAAATTGTTAAAATATGTATCTATTGGTTTCAGAGTGATTCAAGAGAAACTAAAAAATGTGATGATTCATCTTCGTCGTCGTCATCGTCTTCATCAGAGGAGGAGAATGGAGTAAGATCCTTTTATTTTAAATAATAAATTATAACAGCATCTTCAACCGCGTTTACACTAATTAAATTTAAAAATTAACTGCTAAATTCAAAGCAATTTTAACAGTCTTTAAATTGAATCCACCCAAATTTAATTTACCTAAATGATTTATTTTTATTGATTAATAAACGATGATCAACTAAAGACGAAGCGCCTGAATCTGCTGATATATGTAGTTTTGATTCGTCTAGTCACAATATTTTATTAAACGTAGAGCTAATAGCAGTTCGAAATGTTGATTCTATCAAGATGAACTGGTAAGATTTCAATAAACCAAATTCTTAAAATGAGAAAATAGTATATTACATATAAATACTGTATTTGTAATAAATAATAATACAATTTAATCAGGACCGAAAAAAGAAACAAGACAGTTCATCTTCTTCCTCGTCATCATCATCATCATCATCAGAGGAAGATAATGAAGAAGAAGAATGTAATGGTTCTAAAAAAAAATCTAGTCATGGTGTAAGTCGATACTAATTATTATATTTATATAACTAGTTTTCCATCTGCGGCTTCGCCTGTTAAGTAACTGCATCTAAGGGAGGGGTTGGGTTTGTTCATGATGATCTCATAATCAACCAGTTAAGACCTAAAAACAAACGCCCTTCCGAAATCATAACGTTAGTTAGAATATAGGTAAATTAATCTTTGAATCTCAGAATTTACGTAAACACTACGAATCGTTAAGAAAAGAACTGCTTAAATAGCATAGATTTTGTAGACAAGCTAGCTACTTGTATTAAAAACACATTGTAAATATAACAATTATTTACAGGGATATTCATAAAACTGTCTGTAAACTTCAAAAGCCCTACTAATAGTAAAAAAAAATGAATGCATGCATATAAAAATGTCAAGAACACTTTAAGCAAATGTTCATTATTCTATGAGTTGGGTGTATTTCTTTTATATGTTAACAATGCTTTTAAAACATTACGTTTTTTTAAGTATCTAATCGGTCAGTTATTTCGAGAAAATTAGCCGCCAAGCTCCAGAGCGAATGAAATCGTTGGAGCGTAATACACATTTTGTAGAGGATAATTAAAATAAAATCGAAGACTATAAGAGACAAGAATAAAAGTGAAATGTAGTTTTAAAACATCTCTGTTCTAATTTCAAACCTCAATATTCGTCTACTTCAAACTATTTGAAATACGAATGAATAAAAAAAAAGTCTATTTCATAATTACACCAGAATAATAATAATTAAATAAAATTATATTGAATTCGTATATAAAAAAAAAAATTTGAAAGAAAAATTCACAGTAATGGTTATTTGTATACCTATCGAATTCGAAACAACTAATGTTTTTTTTTTTTTATTTATTGGTTTCAGAGAAATTGTAAAGGAAGTAAGAAAGGCAATGACTCATCTTCATCGTCATCATCATCTTCATCATCAGAAGATGAAGACAATGATTGTAATGGAGTAAGACCATTTTATCGCAAATATGATTTCAAAATATGAGATAACCATAAGACAATAAATGATTGTTATATCTGACAGGATGGAAAAAAGAAGCAAGAGAGTTCGTCTTCTTCCTCATCATCGTCATCGTCGTCTTCGGATGAAGATGAAAAAGATAAAGAACGTAATGGCTCAAGAAAAAAGTCAAGTCATCGCGTAAGTATTTTCCGTGCAATTGGACGTATGTATATCTAATGCTTGCCGTTGCTTGTTGTTGAGATTTATAGGGGTAGGTCACCAAAAACATAGAGTTATAAGAAAATGATCCATTTATTATCTATAAAGATATGATAAATATATATACATGTCCAATTATTTCGATTAAAGATTTCGGGTTTTTAATGCTTTTTATAGGCGTTTTCGATGATAGCGTTTATTTATAAGCAAGAATATAAAAATCTATTTTATTTCATTTACAGCACAAAAAGGCAAGTCATTTAAAGAACAAGAATTGAAACTGCAAAATTAGAGTCTTAGAAGATTGAAGATTATTTTTTATAATATTTAAAATATTATGGATAATGGCCACTCCATTTAAATATATTTCGAGGAAGATTGTGGATAATAAGTAGCACGTGAAGGCTTTTAGTATACTAGTTAATGATAAATAAACATTCCAAGACATATGTCATATTTTTATGTAAATATTCCTAAATAAAAAATACAAGCTAGAGGATACTACTCATACAATTTATCTAAAACCATATTTTAGAGTTACTCATTATGTCTGAAACTTTCGACTTTTGCATACTGATAATGGAGATATTTTTCGTTAAATTAAATCTATTCAGGCGCCATATGGAAGGATTTTTGTATTATCCCATGTCACAATATTATCATGGGTGCCTCAAAGATGGCATGTAGATCCTCTGACTTTCATTAGCTTAACTTTTGGTAACGACGTCATAATAAAGTAAAAAAATAATTACTTAAATGATTGCAAGCAGCCTCAAAGTGATCCCAGCTCAGTTACTGAATGGAATATTTAAAACTATCGTCAATAAATAAGATGAGAAGAAATGTTGTAATATATCTTGAAAAGCAATATGGCTGAATACAGCGAGGTCGAATTTGTAATGGACTGTAAAGACCACAATAAAAGCCAGTTAAATATTTATTTAGACAAATAATTAACATTACGATATAATTATATACAGAGCTAATAAAATGTTTGCTTTTCTAATGACCAACACAAATTAGTTTAAGAATCCTCAATAATATTCTTAATTTACAGTCTTGTCAGAAAATGGATCAAAAATTTGATTTTATTACTACAAAATACACTGTGAACGCATCGAAGCAATTATTCAAAGCGCTGTCTTCAAATGTTGACCTAGCAATTTGGTTAGTCAAATGTAAATTTAAAAGCAACGCAGAAAGAATTAACCTTTAAAGTTATAAAATTTTGTTGGGAGACGCGATACAGCTTTTGTAATAAACTTGCATAAAATTATAAATAGAAGCTGTTCAATTATTATTAATTTTATTGATGTAAACATCAAGTACCTGTGTAGATAGATATTTTTCTAAATTTGTACATAAGCAAAACATCTAATTAAGGTAAATGTGTTGTAAAAATGCAGAGAGTATAAATACAAAAACCCTTTTTTGTAAAATAATAATCTTCAACATAAAATATCATACATATAAGTCAATGGAAAATACAAACAAAAATTATGTACAATTCTGTTGTCGTCCTTTTCGCTGGCACAGCTATCTCTTTCAGGAAAAAAAGAAAGAATGAATTATGTAACCGGTTTTTTGAGACTTTGTAATATAAACCCTAGAAAGTAATATGTTTACGAAAAATAACTATTGATATGACCTAATCATAAACAATGGTTATTCCTTCTATTATAATGCTAACAAGAATTTTAGTAATAAAGAAATGAAAACGTAGTATTAACAAATAAATTGTTCAATAATTGTAAGTTTTTAGCCTACAAACTTCATTAACCTTGTGTATAGGCTTTAAAACGAATGTCAATTGTAAGTCATCTAATCAAAATATCAAATTCCAAAAAACAGTTTTAATATTTAAATAATATCGTTTTCTATTAATCTGAGTTAAAAGTTCTTGCACATTAAGAAAAATAAGTTGTATATTCTCAAAAATTTTAATGTTTCAATAATTATGTTTAGGAGACCATATTTTGTTTTATTAAATATACAACGTAATCAAGAGGTATTCATTTATAGAAATCAAAACATTTTCATTCATAAGTAAATATGCACAAGATCATTCCAATGTTTCGTTAGTATACAACGCTTCTGTAACTCGACCCTCGGCAACATCGCGGACTTCGTTGTGTTATTAATTAATTATAAGTAAGCCTTAAACAATAGTGCAATTTACTTTTATATAAAGAATACTTCAAATTGCTATTAAAAAAGATTTAAATTTACATTGTGCTTATTTGAAATTTTAGTTTTTGTTAATATATTTGCTTGCACAGACTGTTACGAAATAAATCTAATGTTTAGTTCATTGTGTAACCAAAAATTTAATTAAAAATATAAATTCAGCCGAAGAGTCGATTGATTCAAACTACTATATAATTTTAATCAAATATCTTATTAGAATTCTGGTTAACAATATCATCACGTTACTAAGGGATGGGCATTTTAATTACAAAATAGCTTTCGTGCTTGTATTGCGTTTCCCGAATTTTTCATACGGAGATAACATTAACGTCAAAGGATGCTTCGAATTTTACCATAATCGTAATATTATATAAAAATATTTTTTATGTAACTATTAGAAATCGATATATTAATAGGTCAGACATATTCATAGCGATACTTAAATAAAAACTGGTTTTGAAATATCAAATTGGTCAGTTATTTCGAGAAAATTAGCCGCCTTCCCCCCGAACGAATGAAATCGCTGAAGCGAGCCTGTATTGCGGGCTTTACTAACGAGAATTTTACAATGATGAACAGAGAGCACTCCGTAGTCATAATAAAAAGAGGTGTGTCCGGTTATTATAAACCTATATACCCCGGACTGTAGACATGTTTTTATTTTAATTCACTGACAAAGAAAATATATCCATTGCAAAGCTTGAACTTCATTCATTATGAAATATGTGATTTTACTTGAAATTCCTTTATTAAATCAAACATAAAATATGACTTAAAAATCATGTAGTTTTATTACTATATACAGGTCAATACATGATATACGTACAAAGATTGTCATTAAAATATTACAACAATCATGTTTTTATTGTAATGATTAATTTTAGTTGCAGATTATTCTATTTTATTATTTATAAATAATCAGTAAAAATTGCGGATGTAAGTCTGGGTACAATTATTAAGTAACAAATATTTGATAACATAACAAGTCCATTTGCTGGAAGTTGAGGTTGATAAGCGTTTGGTCGATATCCATTGAATCTATTATTATAAAATGGCGCGTCCGCTTACGCAAATAGTTGTGTTCCATGTTATTCTTCAATTGTTGCTACAAGTGGACGCGTCACCTCATTCGGTTATAGATTTTAAAAGTTTGTTTGCAAATCCAGTAAAAGATTTTATAAAACTATTTACACAAACAGATCCACGTAAATTGAGTGAGATTAAAGGTGAAAGTAATCAGAAGAACGTTACAGAGGATAAGACGAGCAATAAAATGATAGAGGTGCCAAATAACATTGAAGTCACATGCGAGGATGGAACAGTGAAGGACATAAATGGAGTGTGTAGGAGCCCGTGGTGATCGAATGTTAAAGACAAATATTGTTATCAAATTGACGCAGTTAAATTAATACATTTCGTTGAGATGGACGTAAAAATTGTTCTCGTCACGGTATTTATTGTGTGTGTGATCGGAAGTGGGGAGACAGGTGTTGTTTTTAATTTTCACGATAAGCTTCGCTTGGCCACTACTACTCAGAAAAATGTTCAATCTAGTCAAGTCATCAGAATTCCAGACCTCGAATGTCCTGATGGATATCGAAGGGACCAACTGGGAAATTGCAGGCAAAAATTATAAAGGTTTCTATTATTATAAGCCTTGGTAATTATAGTATTTTGAGTGTAAATGTGTAAATTTACAAAATACATCAATTTTTATTTAACATCTTGTTGTTTCATTTCATTTCCTCTTGTTTAATTATATTATCCTTGATGTATTTAACATATTCATTTAAATTAATATTATTATCAAAATGAATCATAATATTAAAATCATTTTTAATATATATAAGTTTTATGACTTTTAATTGTAGTCCTTTTTGTTTAAACAGGTAGAAAATAAAAAAGAAATTAAAGGAATTTTCAACGATGAAGCCACTCGGGAAGCATAATTATTATAACGATATACGAAGTAGTTAACAAGTTATACTAGATGACTGATGTAATCTGATACTAAATGACATATTTGATTTAATTTATGATAATATCAAATATCAAACACTTGAGTCATTTATTTCTCAATAAGTCTGAGTAAGAATTTTTATATCAGCAATCATAAACATAATTATATTGAACAAGATTATTTTTGTAATGTAAAATGTTTGTTACTATATTGTGATAAAACTAAAATACAATTCAATAATCTAATATAGGGAAGAGCTTTTTCAATATGCAAATGGAACCACAACTTCTTAATCTTAATTAAGCTGTAAATGTATATTTGTTAATAAAATTTTATTTATTAATATTAATTGTTTTATTTCTCAACGATATTTTAATTTAATCTATAAGTTTAATAAATTACTTTTGTCAGTACGGTTGAGATTGATACTTCTATGCTTGATACATGTTTTTTGTCCACAAATTAATATGCAGTTAAATCTTTAATAATATATACTCAAATTTAATTTTTAGAAGTCATTTGTTTATTACTGTAGTGTTGTCGTTAACGGCTGTTTGTTTTGTTATTAGGACTAAACTACAGTAATGTTATTTTAATTAGTAAGTATTGATGATTAACTCATTATTAATAAATAACAGTATTATTCAAATATTACATTTTATATATATACATACATTTACATTTTATTTATATACATACCGCTGATGTAAGAGGATTAGTTATTATATAAGATTCGACGAAAGTATTTCTGACATTTCCGTTGGATAAGATAAGTTAGTATTTTAAATACCGCTCAAGCATAAAGTAAGTGATTTAATATATCACAAGGCCATGCGTTTTTTTTAATTTCATTTGTAAAAATAATGAACAGTATTCTAATTTTAAGTCGAATAAGTGACGCCGATACTGTTATATACAATCTCAAGGCTGAATTGTTTTTACTCAATTCAAATTTCGCTACCTTTCTGATGAAATAAATATAATTGATTTGATGACTTAGTATTTAAATTTAGGTATGTACATAGTTAGTAGACCGACAAGTTAATAACAGATCAATTGTTCAGTAATTACCTCTGTCCATAGATATTGTACATGAGAATATAATATTATATACGTAATCGAATTACAAGTGCCTATAGTGTGTAATAAATCTAGTTATATTGTAAGTTATGAAAAATGTTGAAGGTACATTTTTGTACATGCTAACCTTAAAGGTTTTATTGATTTATTATAAGACGGATTGTTGTTACATCGCCAATGCGCCACCAACCTTGAGAGTTGCGATGTTACGGCCGTGTAGTAAGTACTGTTTAGTGGCAGAATATGTGACGAGTGGGTGGTACAGGGGTAAGTAGCTCATAGCCCTACCACCAAGTCAACCATAAAATATTCTTTTATGCGTATTGCTCAAATTATAAGTAATTTTCAATGCTTTTAATTTATTACATATTACCTTTATTGACAACTCGCTGCCTAGTCTTCTTAGTCGTTTTCCATCTCTCCAACTAATAACGCTTCAAATAATATTTAATACCCATTGAAATTGAAATGGGACCATCTTTGACCTATATCAAACCCAAGGCAAAAATAATAAAAACCTGTTCTTAAACAAAAATGTTAAGTGCAAACTTAGGTTCATAAATAAATATATATGCATACAGGCAGATAAATTGTAAACATCTACTTTTTTGTAAGTTGTCGGAAAAAATATTTAATAGTTTTTATAAAATATTCTTTGCAATTCTGGTGTTTGTTTGTAATGTAGTAAAAAGTGAAGATTTTTTCTTCAACGTTGGAAGTTCATAAATGGGGGAATGAGCCGAGATGGCTCAGTGGTTAGAACGCGTGCATCTTAACCGATGATTTCGGGTTCAAACCCAGGCAGGCACCACTGAATTTTCATGTGCTTAATTTGTGTTTATATTTCATCTTGTGCTCGGCGGTGAAGGATGCATGTGTCTAATTTCAATGAAATTCTGCCACATGTGTATTCCACCAATACGCATTGGAGCAGCGTGATGGAATATGCTCCAAACCTTCTCCTCAAAGGGAGAGGAGGCCGTAGCCCAGCAGTGGGAACTTTACAGGTTGCTAAAGTAATGTAAAAAAAAATGCGTGAACGTCACATGTCAGTCATTTCACACGCCTACAAGACCAATACGTTTATTTCTATTTAAATAAGATTGTATCTTATGAAAATAAAAATGTAATGTGTTCAAAATATATCTACTATCATTATTTACATAATTTATTCTTAAGTCATATGTCGATATTAATCGCCTCAGTATGTTTGTGGTATGTAATACTTAAGATTTTAAATATGTAATTTTAATAACGTATATTCTTTTAGTTATTTCATGGAAATATTTTATAAGTATTTACAACTGTATTATCTTGCAAAGTACATACATTACATATTGAATGGAATATAATTGGAGCATCGTGTGATTATGATTCAACATTGGACCTCGACAACTGTAGGAAAATAATAAAATTTCATATTAATATAATTAAATTTTAATATAAGTTTTACATTAATGGAGATTTGTAATTTGTTTAATAATTGTGTTGATGGTGATATGACCGATTTAAAAAAAAACGTGGCGTTAATTAAAAAAACATAAATTTAATCTTGTAACTGCATAATATGAATACTGTATTCAAATATTATTGATTAAAACGTCTATGGGGTAAAACTCTTAAATTATCTTCTGATATGTAAATTTGTTGATTTGTATTATAGTATGGTTGCTCACCTTGTCCTTTATGGTTAGTCTCGCTAATAGTTAAACCAGAATTAGAAAGTATAGGTACTCCATTTATATAAACTAAATTTGTGTTATCTTTGCCTTGGCCAATTCTAGTGTACGTACGTAGTACCTGATCGTTATTAAAACTTGGATAAAAATTGTTTCTTGAATTTGAGTTGAGTGGATTCCAATTTTGTCGGTAGTTAGTTTGTTGTGTATTTGTTGTTCTTCTATAAGCAGGTCTTCTAGTTGCTGTGACAGATCGATCTAATACTCTCACATTATCTTGTATATAAACTTCGTTACGATTTCCAATTCCGTTACCAATATTGGTTATAGTTGGTCCTCTTCTAGTGCTTCGAGTATTATCTGTGTTATGAAAATAACCATCTGAATTACCACTACGTCTTTCATACACATCTACGATGTTTTTTTTACCTTGTCCATTTCCAATATTAACGACACTCAATCCGCCTGTGTAGCCACTCCTAGTGTTTTGGCCATTAAAATTAGTTGTGTCAGAGTTATCGAATCTTTGAGGCCTGTCATTGCCAAATCTGTTACCAACATTGTTAGAATTTCTTGTTCTTGTAGTGTTTTGTGTAATTAATATATCCGGTTTCGTGTTATCGGATCCCTGAACAGGATTATCGTTAAATTGGTAACCTAAGTTCGGTTCATATTGAGGTTTAGGATAACTTTCATAGGAATTGACTGGCAGCTGGTTGCGATTTGTACTAGTGTTTCTATTATTAGGTATTTTACCAATATTGACATACCCATTATGATGAAAACCATCAGAATAATTTGGAACAGTAACTCCGTTTGAGTAGTTAGAATTGTAAGTTTGTCTTTTCAATCGGATTGGCAGGACGAAAATAGGCTGAAATTGAAACGTGTATCTTTAACAATAAAAATATTGAAAATAATAATTTCACTTATACTCAGTTTTTTTTTTTTGTAATAGGTAGGCGGTATTGCAAATATACCACCTGATGATACAGTCACCATCGCCCAGAAATTGGCGCTGTAAATAATATTAACCATTCTATACATCGCTAATGCGTTATCGATCTAGGAAACTAAGAAGTTACGTCCTTTGTGCCTCAAATTATATTGGCTTACTTACCCCAAAAACCAAAATACAACAATGTTATATAGCCTCGTGCGGTAGAATAAAGAATAAATGATGAGTGGGTGGTACTTGGGTAGGCGGGCAGGCACAAATGGTCCCACAGTTTGGGCCCTACAATTTGCGAGAAACTATTATCTTAATAAATTTCCAAAATTTTGGAACTAAATTACATATAAGCAGTTTATATTATTTTACTATCACAGAAATCTACCGACATCAACGATATTATACATCTCCATTAGTACTTAACTTGAAGAATGTCATAATTTTGAAAGCTCAACAACTAGAACCTAGGTTATCTAGCGAATACAAAACATTTATTACAAAGAAGTAACAGGGCAGGAGTGGAAATTATAAACCTTGGTGTAAATATATACTAAAAATTCAGACAGTAGAATCTACGGTTATGTTATATATGGAAAACCAATATCTATCTAATTATTGAGGAAGTATTGTAATCAGCTATAATCCTGTTTTAAAAGTCCATACAGATATAAAAGTTATTCGAAAGTTGAATTTACAGCTTCTTTATTAAATTTATTTTCTTTTTTTTTAACATGAGATATATATCTGCCATAGAGTGTTATTCTTATGAAATATATAATATATAACCAGGAAATAATATTAATTTGTTAACAGTATTATAACAGATTTCAATAGAAAGGTAAATTTAAAGTTAAATGTTATTATAATCATGAGATTTAAAATAGTTGAAATGATTATATAAAACATTTTTGATAAATAATAATCATATAAAACATACATATATAATATTTTTGAAATCTTATCACGATATGATAAACGTCTCATTTTAATGAGAAATATTTACTCATAAGTTTTGTAATGTTTGTTAATAGATATTTACTTATAGATAAACATTTCCGGCATTTTATTAATAAATTGATGACTCACTGAAGTGTAGTCAGTAAATGTTTTACGTGAGTTGGTTTCTCCGTATCTGTAAATAAAGGAGTTTTTCTTAAAAATACACGTTTTTAACTTTTTCGTAATTACAGATGAAATTTACAATATTAAAAAAAAACGGATATTTAAGGTTAATGAAAAAATTTATAATTGATGACAACAGAAAAAGTAAAACAAGGTTGAGTTTCGTTAAATATTTCGTTATATATTTCAATTAATTAATAATATACCGCAAGTATATTCTCCATTCACACACGAGGGAGTAGAGATTGGCGATAAGCTTGATAGCATAAGCCAGAGTTGTACCATTTGTAATCACGGCATGCCATTCAGCCTCAAATACGACGCGCCTCAATAGATGTTTCACATAATAAGTGTTTAATTATGATAAATAAATATTTGACCCATTATTAGTACGACGGGCGATTTAAATTAAAAAAACATTACCACGAATCAACGAGACACTGCCTTCATAACCAGATCTAAATAAATATTTGTATTGGTACGAATCAAACTCACAACAGCCATATTAAATTAAACTTTTTATATACTTGTATGACATCCTAAGAGACGTTGTATGAATAGAAATTGCAACATTATAATTTTTGTATTTTCTTATATTTTACAACTAATATATATTATTATAAAAAATAATTAAACGGCTTATTTTGGTATATTTATTAATTAGTTATTGTACACGATTACGCTTGAGTTTTGTTGGGTATAAAAATAATTTCTATCGTGTAATACCTTCTGTCCTTTTTTTAATCTTTACTTGGACGATGTGTATTCTTAAATTTGGTTTTATGTTTACGACATGGTATTGAAACGGTTCTTTGATTTAGAGTGTGTGTGTGTTCGTTTTAAGTGTGTTTAAATTAAGATGGGTCCTATACCAATCTAATTTCTTTATGATTATTCCATTATTTAACATTTGTTTTGGAACTTGATTCAATGGTTAAACTATGAGACGAGTAATGAGAAGATAGACATAGATGCTTTTGCAGTTTCTTTGCCATTGTTTAAATCGGATTCATCAATATCTTTAAATACTTGTAGTTCATTCAATCTACCACATACCTAGTATCCGAATTCGCAAAGTTAATACGAGTACACCCTTCCTGGGGCACGGTATTCGTTTCTATAATAAGATTCCATAGTTATTTTTAACTTGGCATATTAAAAAGTTTAAAGCTCATGTCAAAAAAAAGACAAACAATCACTCAATACAATTTTTATAAAAGATAATAAAAGCGTGGACTTAGTATTTATTGATTTCTAGGCAAAATATAAAAAAATATATTTCTTCTTTAGTGACATACTCTGTAACTAAAATAGTGGAAAAGAGTAACTACTGAATTTCTTGCCGGTTTTTCTTGGGAGAATATACTTTCCGAACCGGTGGTAGTTTTATTTTTAATTCAATACGGTAACATGACTACTCAAATAAAGAATATTTTGATTTTGATTTTAATATCCCTTTTCCATGATATACATTCGTAATAATTTGGACCAATTTTGGATTTTTTTTTACCTTTTGTTGTTTGTATAAACAACGACATTCACTATAGAAAATACTATGTTTATAGTCGATTTTGCAGAAAAATGTATTATTATAAAAATAACAAGCACGACAACTTTATATACATTTATATCTATTGTTCGAATTCGTATTGAACGAATGCGATTTCACTGTAACTTTGTTTTGGAAAATATTTGTAATAACAATTATTTATTGTACATGTCAGTATATTTTGTTAAATACATACGTACACAACATAAGTAGGTCAGTGGTCAGGTGTTTGTCTGAAAAGTATTGTAACTATTTGCTTTGTCAGTTAATACAATTTATTTTGTCTATAACAAGGGCCGTGCTCGAAATATAGAGGTAGTACATACTATTGCCAAAATAAGCGCTGCGTAGTGTTTTACTGCTGAAGATAGTGGAATCAAAACATTCATTAGTGATATTTATAAAATATGTAAAAATGTCTCCAGTTAGCGTATAAGTGAGGTATATTTGCGCGCATAGCATTTTGCATTATACCGGTCGTTAAAAAGAACTATTGAAGGGTCGCAAGTTAGATTAGGTTAGATAGTTTAAAGTTTAAACATTTGTTTTCTTTTTAACTTCTACTTTGTCATCCCTATTCGGGTCTTTATTTATTTTCTTGAAGGTTTGATTCAAATGCTTGTTTACCTTTCTTTAAGTATCCCAGAAAAAGTAATTATTACCAGCTAACATTGAAAGTAAAGGAACTACTATAGGCTGAAGCGGTATGACAAAGACCATAATACATTAAAAAAAAAACAAATATTTAACAAATAAAAAACAAATTTATTCTTTCAAATATAAATATATATTTAAATATAATTTGAATACATAGTAAATACTTTTAATTATGAAGCCTGGACATCTTAATAATTACGGGCCGCCTACTGATATAAGAGTTGTTGATTCGATTCTTCCCCCCTAGGGCTATTGTCATTCGTATTCCCGACATAAGCTTCATGTTTAATTGGTATAGAAAAGAGGAACAGTTATTCCTTACAGAATATTTCATTGTCCGTCAAACAATGCAGTTCATCATCTCATTTATTATAGTCTGTAGTTAGCTTAAGATTAGCCTGAGATTAAGAAAAGTTTTAGTAACGAGGCAATAAAATTAAGTCATATAAATTTTATTAATATTTTATTTTTATATTATCCTACTAATTTAATTTCATAATGAAACACTTTGCGTTGCGTGAAGTCAACTAAACATTTTTGGCTGTATTGTAATTTTAAAGTCTATCGCAAAATATATTAAACAAAGGCTTATGCCAATATAAGAGTTACATACAAATCAATTGAAACACATACCTTGGAACTCCATAGCTTTGTGTCTTTGCTTGATTTAAGGAAAAATTAAACACACAAATAAAAACAAATACAACTCTACGCATAATTATAAGTTTTATTAAAGATGATTCGACTCGTATCGTCTATATTGTTTTAAACACTAAAGATATTTACTATAAAATAATTGATATATTTTGTACGATACACATATAATGTCACTATAATGACTTGCAGGTCACATGATAAAGGAAAACTTAACCCTAAAGACGATAACCTTTCTTTTTATAATTTATTTATTGAGATATATATAAATATATATATCTATATATATGTATGTATGCATATATAGATTTTTTTAATTTTCAATTTAAAATCAGAACCCTTTGCTTGCTTTGAAGATAGATTTATTTGCAAGTTACTAGCTGAACCAGCGGCTTTAGACGCGCGAAATTTATAAAACTTTACACAAACCATCACCCCGATATTACCCCCTCGAGGGGTAATAAAGAGAGTTTTTTTGGATTCAAACTATCTCCATATCAAATTCCATCTGAATCAGTTCAGCGGTTCAAGCGTGGGGAGGTAACAGACAGTCACTCTCGCGTTTATAATATTAGTATAGATAATTTTTGCCAAGTGATAAGAACCATAATTTAGTTTAATTAATTTGCGAACGTTGTTAGTAAATTATGGCTATCTCTATATTATCAGAAATGCTGCATTATGAAGGTATTGAAATGAGATGACAAGTTATATTGAAATGTTTATGAACACAAAGTCGCTTAATCTGCAAAGTATTTTCATTCAACGTTTGATTTGTTTTACGACGATTCTTATAATCTGTTATAATATAATAGACAATATATATATATAATAGTTTGTATTAACTCGGAAAGCATTGCTTCTATTCTTCAGGCGTAACTGGCTGGACTTGAAACAAGTGAATATATGATCTCGTGCTTTGTTTGCTATTCTGATAATTTTTTTCAAACGCCATATCCTGATTATTACTAATTTTATCCATAGCATTAGAGCTATTTATATCAGAGGAAGTCGTATTTTCTTGATTTTCATTCGAATCTATTTCAGAATTAGAATCCCGGTAAGAAGAATCATTTCTATCACGAGGAGGCGGTTTCCAATTATTTGGAGTTTCCCAAATTGGTGGAGGAACTTCAGGTTGAAACTGTCTTTCTGATAGTGGTGATCGTCGATTTTGTGGAGGTCCTTGTGGAGGTGGATGAGGTGGAGGACTCCTATGTGGAGGAGGTTCATATGGAGGAGGGTCTATATGATGGAATGGTCTTTCGAAAGGAGGTGGTGGAGGAACATCTTGCCAAAACGATTCTCTATTAGGAGGAGGTGGTTCATGATATGGAGGGCCATCCCGAGGCGGCGGCCAAGGTTTCGCTTGTCTATCATGCCATGTACTGTCTAATTGAGAAGAACGAGTTTCAATATGATGAGAGACACTGTCGTCGTATGAACGTCTTTCATAAGGTTCTTTCCGTAACGGTCTTGCATATGATTCAATTTCTCTATTAATGTTAGTTGCTTCGTAATAATTTGGCCTTTCATGAGGTGGTGTACGGTAAAAATGCCAAGGTCTTTTATTTTCGAGACCTTCATATCGAGGATATTCATCGTAAAAACTGCCATAGTTAACATTTCTATTACGAGTATCTCGTTTATTGCGGGTGCGTAAAATGTCATTTATCATATATATGTCTTTTGGTGCAATTGTGGGATTCGATTTTGTGTGTTTCATTAAACATCCTATAATTCCATCGAATTTGTTATTTGTTGGTAAATTAGCCCCGCTTATAATATAATCATAGCTACGATTCTCTGCTTTTCTACCTGGAATGAGCACATTCCATAAGTTTATCTGTAGTAAGTAGGAAGTAAGAGTATCTTATTTGATAAATATAATAAAAATATTTTATCATTGTATATTTATTGAAATAATTATCAGGGCTTATTCTTGAACAGTTTATTATAGTTCACTATTGACATAATGGGAAAACCTAATTGACTTGATATTATATAGTTATATGTTATAAGATTGATAATGTAATTTATATTAAGATTGATTGTTATTAATGTTCAAGGGAAATTTTCACACAGAATATATCCCATCTGCTGTTGAAAAACTTGGACCTGGGAGTAGTAGAGCAAAAGGCTTCATTAAAAGTATAACACCTCGCCTTATTGCCTCGACTGCTGAAAAGAGGGCTGGTCGTTCTTGGCCCATAGGCTCGGAATTGCGTTTCAACGGCTGCGAAATGATGTTATTGTCAACGTTCCACGCGGTCATGATATTTTATGCAGTAACTATTTTTATTGTTATTTGTATGTCGTTAAGGCCATGTTAATAATTCTTATGTAAATAACGCGAGGTGTTATACTTGTAACTTTTTGTATAATATACAGCATTACCCATAAATTAGGAGAAATTAGTTAAACAATTCTTTCGAAAGTCAAATCCACGGTGACAGAAAGAAAGAATATGATGCTTAACAAAATATTCGCTTATCAACGCTCATAAGTCAGGTCGTTTACGTTACGTACGTATGTTAACGTTCAAGTAATTTGCCAAAAAAACAACAATTAAATTAAATTAGATAATTCAATAGTCACCACATTTACATAGAATTAAAAAAAATCGACTCATTACTCATCGAAAATAAAAAAAAAACTTTTTTAAATAATACATGGATTAATTAATTAAAATAATGAAAATTTAGTTTACCTTCTTTTATAATATTATCCGAGGTAACACAGCTATGTAAAAATGAACATAAAATTATGAGAATTGTATAATATGACATTATCGTAACTTTTGTAATTATTATTTAATAAATTTAAGAAGACACTATTTTAATTATTAAGCGGTATATCGTCCACCTGTCTTTACATTACTGACTCACTTTATGAAAATAAGCTACGGTATGTTAGATCGGTTAAAAGTTGTTTTGTGGTAGCTATGTATTGACTTTACACTTGGTCAGACTACTCCACTGAGAGTCAATAAATATTTGGCGAAAATTATGCGAAAAAAAAATGCTTTTTGAGTACGCATTTTTTTAGTCTCGCAGTATGTTGTTAATATGTATTTAGTTTAAAATAAAACTGTAACACATATAAACAACGTTTTTAAATATGAGGAAAACTGCATGTAACATGGCTTAATTTCGATATTAGTCTAAAAAGGTAAGGTATGTATTTATATTAGATATATCCAAATTGTCGCCCGCGGACTCGCTCATGCTTTTGGAGTTGGTCATCAGCTGGTAGGCGATGCCTATGTCCTTCCTTGGAGTTCGAGCTTGCTTCATACCAAATTCATCAAATTCGGTTCAGTGGTCGGCCGTGAAAGAGGAACCGCCAGACAGAGTTCCATTTGCATTTATAATATAAATAAATAAAATATAAATAAGACTTTTTATTTTCTCATTTTCCATCACAGTAATATATATATATATATACATATATTATTTTTTTTACAGTATTTGTATGTATGTTATATTTTTAATTAATTATTTATTATAATTTTTTTTTTTTTACATTTATGAGATGAGAAACCCCCTGCGGGTAAAGGCCTCCCACTTTGTCCATTGTTTTCTATTTTCCGCCTTTGATTGCCATTTGTCTCCTGCTATATATTACATTGTATGTGCCGATGAGGAGATTAATTTCATTTTTCTTGTTCTTTAAAACGTCTTGTTGTTATGTTGAAGGGTTGTAGTCAAGAGAAAAATCTATTTCTTTCTTCTCCCCCACGGTGACCAGTCGTGTTGGGTATTTGAGTGGTAGAGGGCCCTTTAATTACTAGGAGCTGGGTGTAGGAGTTTTTGTTTTGGTGGAATGTTCGGAATCATTTCTTTGTTTTATAAACGCAGTGATTTTATTCTTTTTCTAAAGAAGTTAATATTATTCATATCGAGAACATAAAATTATCATAATGGATCTTATTCTTGCTATCGAATATTTTGACAATTTCCTGATGATATCAAATCTCAATTTTGTGTTTTCAAAAAATACCTGTTTGTGTCTGTTTCTAGGTGTAATATTTCATAAATTATTATATTAAATTTAATGAAAAAAATATTTTCGAAGCCTTACAATATAAAAATCCAGTAATGTTCGTATTTAATTATATTTCGTAGTTTTGGTATTTTTAGATTTATGTTACGAAGAGGTTTAGATTATTTTCGTTTTTTTTCATTACTTAAATATATTAGATAGCATTAATAATTTTCACAGAGTCATAATATATATTTTGGATGATTTTAGTATTATTACAGTAAAGGAAATACATTCAATTTTAATGATATCTACTATAAAATTGTATTTTGTTCCGACTATGATGTGCGACACTTGATTCAGTGTTCATTTGATAACAACAGATTGATAAAATTATTATATTTGTAACGTAGTATAATTGAGCATACGCTGAGTGATAAGGTCAACAGAACAATATTTCGAGTTTGTTTTATATAATAATGTAATGTCATAAAATAATAATAATGTTGAAAATATAAACAACAATTCGAATTAAATTAAAGTCTTCAGCTTATACGAATAGCTATTGTACAAATCGTGACCACGTGGAATGGTGAAAATAATGTTACGGGTATTTGGTAGCCAATTTTTCATACAATATTTACTGAAGTTGCAAAGTTCTATGTTTATTTCGTTGTTCGATCCACTTACCGTATAAATATTGAAATTACTTTACTGTGTTTCATCAGGTTATGAAATAAATCACGTGGAATACAAACGTTAAATATTGTTTCAAGATATGGTGCAATCACATCAGTAATTTAATTTACAGATATACTAAACAGATAATTATCTAAAATGGTAATTCTCTTACATTTTCGTTGATCAGTGCCTGTTAAGCCGTTAGAGAAAGAATGTGGGGTTTAGTTGCCAAAACTGGAGGCCTTAGCCTAGCAGTGAGGTTTGGAGCATATTCCACCACGCTGCTTCAACGCGGGTTGGTGGAATACACATGTGGCAGAATTTCGTTGAAATTAGACACATGCAGGTTTCCTCAAGATGTTTTCTTTCAAATTAAGATGCACGCGTTCTAACCACTGGGCCATCTCAATTGTTCAAGGCAAAGTAATGTGTTTGTTAATATATACCTATGTACTTACATAATGAGCGAAAGTCGCACTGTGATTGTACGTCCTTTCATTATAAAGCTCGTATATGCATTGCCTTTTTTGAATTCCAATAGTCCCCCTATCATTGGATAAGGTTTATATTAACTATTGTAGAAATGAATAGACGATTGAATTTGTTTCGAATTAAGTTAAATAAAGTGTTATATTAGGTAAATATTAGAATTCTAATTAAAATATTACTATTTTTGAGGCTTGTTTATATTTGTTAGTAAAAGATAAATAATTATGGTTGTCAACATTGATGTAAAAAACCGAATTGCAAGTAAACCTAATATTAGGCCGTTAGTTAACCCAGTAAATTTGTATTTGTTGTTTCGCAATACGACAAAAATTAAGTCTGGCTCACGTAAAGTGAAATGTAAAAGCCACTTACCTAATGTTGAAAGTAGCGACAATCTCATTCGGGGCGACAAATTGAGAACACCTTCCGGCGGGCGACGCCGCAGCCACACCGGCCGTACTCTGGTAAATAGCTATTTATTGTGGCGTACAGAGACACCTGTCTCCTATATGAGAAAATCGTAATAAAACTATTTAGTTCAGGAATTCCATGTAAAACACTATTCCATGTAAAACTATACAGAAATTACCTTTTGGTAATTTCTATTGTTTTCATAGATGTATATGTATTTAATGTCACTGATAGTATTTTGTACCATTATGAGAGGTGATTAAACTGTGCAAATATATACGCATACACACAAATACACGAATACAAGAGGCAGAATAGATTATTGATGATGATGTTAATGATATTGTTTGGACCAAATATGGCCATCGAGACTATTCTCCCTAGCCAGCCTGCGCAGGAGATTACTTAGTTAATAATAAAGCTATGGTTCTTATTATTATTTTCTCAGTTGCCACATTGTAGTAACTCTTTTCTTTATTACCAATACATTAAATTACTTGAATGGTTTAATGGCAAGCTCATAAATCTGCTTTTTATGAAGTCCTGACTGTCCTTGAGTTCATTGCCTAGAAATCTTCACTTTCTTAATTAGTACTTCCTTGCATTGAAAAGCACGAAAAGCCGTTGGTTTTGCGCCTCAACTCTTTTCAATTATTTCAGATTGTCGTCCTGAAATAGACGGAATAGTGTACAAGCGCTCGTTAAATAATAATAATACATGTAAATATTTGGTTTATTATTTATGACGTGTCAATTTTATTTATTAATGAAATCTTTTGTTAGAAGTGACTACTTTTCAGTTCGGGTTCGGAGCGAGTCACTTTAATATGGAAACGCGATGATTTTCTCCGGAAACCCATGCGTTATCCCGGTCGTTTGTTAAGCTCTCGAATTATGTGGTGCCCGAGGGAGCTCTACGGGGAGTTACACAAAACAAATTTTACTTTTTTGCTCAGAAATTTACTTTCTACCTGCCTGGGCACCGTGGGTAAATAATAGTCTTCTTTAATACAAACAGCAATTTGGTGGAATTGTTTTAGTTTTTATAGAGGATTGTAGAGCGTTTGCGCACAAAAAAGAAATTGCGATTTAAGATTTACTCAGCGAGCGTACCGATTAAAGCTAGCTTGTAATGATTTCGAGACCGAATATTTATTGTGTTTGTGATTACGCGTTGCTTCCTAAAATGATTTGTATAATATTACACCGAAGTTGAATGAAAGATAATATAATCGTACCTAAAGTTCGGTTTTTAAATAAAAATGCGTTCTTTGTCATAACATTTTGGAATATATAGAAAATAAAAATTAAGTGATCCGCTGTAGTACGACTATTACTACCAAGATTTGGTATTATTGATTAATTTATTTATCATGGAGTATTTAATAGAAATGTCCTTTATATAGTACACATGATAATCGATAGATTTGCGTGGTGTTTGATTTATATTATTTGTAGAGATCTATTTATTCAATAAGTCACAAGTGAATAACAACTGAAGATTGGGTTTTATGGTACAAGCACTTCTGATTATTCATATGTTTAATTTCTGGCTGGTAAAAGAAAACAATGTAAGGTAACCTGCCTGTGTGTGGTGGAATAAGTTCCCTATTTCAAGAGGAGAAAAGATTTTCACCTAGTGGTGCGCCATAATATAATGGCTGTTACGTTTTTACTACTTCTAAACTCATGAATAATGTAGGTATGTATGACAGTGATGTAATAAGTTTGTTTAAAATCCTTCGTTTTTATTTATATTTGATATCGTGTTTGGTTGGCTTATGTCATGATTCTATTTTTGTTTAGTCGTTATTCATACATCGAGTCAATCATGTTATTTTAACGATTTGACAAGTGGAATGTGACACGTACATGACATCATTGTTTGTTATCTTTAGTGTTACTATTTTCTTTGTCACTAATAAATTAAACTGCCCGGTTTGTCTAGCGACTAACCAATGAGACTGCAAGTTCCGAGGTCCTAAGTTTTCATCCTAGGTCAGTCAAATAAAAATTTATTAGGTTTTTCTGTCAATAAATTCATAAGCAGATAGCCTCGCGAGAGCGAGAATCTTCGAGCTGTTAAATTCGAAGTTTGGAAGTTGGTAGTGTTAATACTCCGGAGCCTCAGAAAGCCACGTGAAGTCTTTGGTGCAGCGCCTGAACTCTCTCTGGTCGAGTTGGTTTGTATACAATCGGATTATAAAATTGAGGTAACAGAAAGTACACCTGTAATCAAGCATATACTTGTGCCGTATATTAATACCTCTCGAGTATTTGGTTTTTCTCCGTCAAGAATAGTCACCGTGACCAAAATCAGTCAGAAGGACATCATCAACATCAAATCGTCATATAAAATTATACAGCACATTTCAGTACTAGAAATGTACCACGTAGATTCAGACGTCAAGTGAATAAATAATTAACAGAAAAATGGATTATCAGGTAACTAGTATGAACTACTATTTTGGTTCCTGAGTAAATTCTCCTTTATTAATAATAAAAACGCACTTTAAAATATATAGACCAAATCATACAAACATTCCTTATTATAGAGCAAAGTATTATGGTGCTTGACTTGATTATACCTTAGGCAATCTGAAATTTTATGGTAAATGAAATAATTATTGTAAGGTTTAAAAATAAACTAGCCATTAAAGGTTTCAAGTAAAATGTTTTATTATTAGTGTTACGACGGCAATAAAATGCAAATATGGCATTAGCGCAAAATACTGTGTATTGTTTAGCTTTCTTACCTTATTGGTAGGTTAAAATAGTATTTAAATAATATTTGAAATAGGTTCAGGCATTTTAATTTAAATATCAAAACGAGCTGCTTAAAAATTATTCAACTAAGCCACTTATGGTGCAACAGACTTAGTATAAGAGGTATTGATAACCACACAGGGAGCACGGAAACAACGGGGTTATAAAGTTACGTTGTGGTGTTGTCACGGCGGACTAACACAAATAGCTCAATTAAACGGGACCGCCGTATCCAGAACATCGCCCCGACAACAAATGGACGAGTCATCTGTTCACGTACCACGTCGCATTCTAAATTGGTTGCGTGCCACGCTTTTTTTGCAAGTTTCGAATTAACCAATGCAATCAATCAAGTCCGATTCGAACGAATATTTACTGCTCTGCTGTAACAGTGCCATTTATTTTCGTACACACAGAAATGTATGATGTTTCCGACTGAAAAATTCAATGCCTAAAGTTAGATATTTCTAGAATATTCTTTGATACTTTAAAAGGTTACAAAATATTTCAAAGGCTCTTATTGTTAAAATATTTTTGTAAGGTTTAGTTGTATTAATCAAAAAGCAATAAGTTCTCGTTTCTAGTCGCGGAACAACTAGCACAAGCACAACTCTCGAGAAAGTTCCTTCGAGGCAATACGGCCGCCTGCTTAATTGGCTAGAGTTTTCGCTTAATATTTACAAGTTTTAAGCAAATGCAGTTGAAATGCATTCGAGAGTTTGGAGTAATACACTGCTTTATACTTTAACTACGTTTTCTTGTCGAATTTTAATTGGATTTTGTTTGAGCCAAATGTGTATCGTTTGACTAAACTACATTTATTTTAAAGTAAGTTGATATGCAATATTTTTTAGGATCTTACCTATTGGGTATTGTTATATTCGGTGGTAGTAGCTTTAAATTTAATTCAACACTGTAACATTACGATTCGAAAGTTATTTTTTGAGCCTACTTGCATAAAGATTATTTTGATTTTGATTCACATTGTTAAATTCAATAGGCATGTCTCGCATGTTTATTATTACTATTATGTACATTACAATACAATTTCCAAGATCTAACATCGATCAGAAGAAAGAATTTACCATTAATACTATTTATGTATACTTTTAACAAAAACACAACTAACTTCAATTTTTTTCTTCAAAAGGAGCGCGAAGCCTCGCCAAGCGATACACTCCCCATAAATGAATTATCAAATCGGTTCATAATTGACACAGTTCTTAAGCAAAATAAAAAATAATTACAACATGGATTTGACAATCTCCTTCTTTTTCTAAAGTTGGTTTAAAAAATTATAGTTGGTATAAAAGCGCAAGTAAATTATTTCTAAATTAGAGGCAAGACATGAGTTTAAGTCTAATTTATGATTCAGATTTTTTACTTAACTTTAATATGAATGGCCATTGATCGAAAAGTGCCGTTGACGTTGTCCTAAGAGCGTTCAGTATTTAGTCAGACTAGTCAAAATGACTTTGTTCATCATTTCAGAAACTGATATTTTTTCAGATCAGATTAAACTTAATAAATACGAACATAATTTATACTATTTTATCCCACGTTAATTGCACTAAAATAAATTATGTTTTTCTTTAATTAGACTTCAAGCGTCTCTTGGACTATTTTTAAAAGTAAAAACTTTGTATTAATAAAATTATAGAATCCTTATTAAGTTTTACATGATGATATTCCGTCCGTTGTGCAATCTGATAACTTACCTGTATACATGGCGTAAAGTTCAAGTGCTCATTGAAAATTGAAGTATAGATTGCGAAACTTTATTAATATTGTAACGTACTTATTATATTATTACATCCTTAAGTAATTCCTTAAGCACCTTACCTTAAAAACATAATCATTTACTGACAATACACAGTTTATTTAAATTTATAGCATTCAACCATAGGCTCATTACACTTTACCGTGCATAATTACGTATTGTGTTTATAAACTGCCTTACTGGTCTAGTATAGTGGTTAGCTTCTTGGGGCTATAATAGGCGAACTTGAACCACTGCCGCAACGCTCAGCAATTGATAATAGAGACCTTTGCGGAGCAGTTCGTAAACAACGCGTTCGTGGTGGGTCATTTTAATGTAGTTGACCATATAACGGCTAATTTGTGTGGGGGCGTCACAGACACTCCTCTATCTGATATATGTCAAAACGCTTGGTTTAGGTGTTTTTTCTGGTAAGCATACTCATAGGGCCACCTGATAGAAACTTACGTTATAAGAAATATTAACCATCCCAATTACATCGCTAATGCCTCACAAACCTTGGGAACTAATATGCTTGTAGTTATGGTGGCTCACTCACACTACAAACTGAAACACAACAATACTAAGTATTTCTTCGAACTCTGGTATTTCACGCACCCCCCTGGTAATTGGGAATGGTGATGGCAGTTCCTAGGGCCGTGCCCTAACTACTGCGGTATCCTGTTCGCCGCCCGTTACTACGGACGGGTCGTTGGGGTCGGGTAATTCCATGGAAGTACCCTAGTGGCGTGTGCTGCAGACATCTCTTGGTCCTCCGTACATTCTCAGAGCGATCAAGCGCACCGGATGAGACCCCGTAAGGGGAGGTCCAGCGAACGACCTGCTCTGTGAATGTCTGCGCACGACAGATGTCGTGGTACAGAAGGAGGGTTCGGAGACATCTTGCTGCTGCCAAATGTGTGTTTGCGTATGCGTGTCTCGTTGAGATCAAGTTCCGTCGCTGGTGGTGAAGGCTGCAGATGGGTGAGGGTGGCAAGTAGAGAAGAGTGGAGAAGAAGTGGTATTTGGCATTCTGAAGGGTTGTCGGTGTTCTGTGTTGTTGTGGTTTGTTTCGGCGAGTCCGGGCCGTGACCGCGTAGACTCCCACGATCCGATCAAGCGCACCGGATGAGACCCCGTTCGGGGAGGTCCAGCGAGCGACCTGCGGTCGTGGGTGGAAAACGTAGTCTAGACGCCTCGCTCACGGTCGGGGCCGTCAGGATAAGTCCCGCTTGGGATTTCCTTTCGGTCGGCCGCGGTGAGACGCTATTGTACAGACCGGTTCGTCGGGTACGGCTCTTTGTAGGAGCCGGGTGATAAGTATTTCTGCTTGGTGGTAGAATATATGATGAGTGGGTGGTACCTACCCAGGCGGACTTACACAAAGTCCAACCAAGTAAACTTCATTGGTATGGAGTGCCGTTCCAAGTATATATCAACGAGGGATATCGTACATTCTCTCATTGCGTGAGGTACCTCCATATGAGAGGAGTACGATATCATACTACTCGATCTATTATTGTCTGTTTTTATCACATATTTATCCACGATTATATCTCTTGGTCAGGTAACTGTCTCTGTTGGGAATGAGTGCCGTAGCTGATATCACTGTGGAAAACATAAATATTATTATAGTGGAAATATATATATTTTTAAATATAATTAAGTAATTATTTGTATTTATATCGGTTAAGAATTTATGTGTAAAGAGTATTAGTTTAACTATAAATATTAAATATTTGAAGGTTACTTCATGTAAAAAAGCGCAATTTTTTTATAATTATTAAATTCACGCATACAAAACGAATAAAGAATCATTATTCTTTACCTATTCATTCATATTCTAGAATGTTCTAGACGGTAAAAAAAGACAAATTACGATACTAAAACAAATTGTTCGATTTACAATTTTTGACAAATAGTTAAACCTAAAGACAAGACCTTCTTAAACTTGTAGTATTATTACAGGCACGACTTTCATATCGTATTATGATGTATTAGGTGATATAAATATTTTTTTTTAACTTCTATCGTAAAATTCATTTTTTTAGATACGACACGATCCTTACCAGGTCGTTGTACAACTTTGAATCAAATTCAAATCAAATCAAAATTTACTAGAAAAATATCTCCGGGGTCTCATTAATAAAGTCTCTAGGTCAATTACTGACTTCCATGATACTGAATGGATCCAAGGCTCTTACATACTTATAATTGAAGCATAAAAGGTAATTCAGAGATTATTATATCTATTTACTTTCCCTCTACGATTCGTCGAATTAATTTGTTTTTTTTTTTTTTCATATATGTATACCCTCAAGCTAATCATATAAATATATATTAGATAGTATATTTTACTTTGTGGTAGGGTTTTGTGTAAGGCTTGTCTGGTTTTAGTTTTATCACCACTCATCAAATATTCTGCCACCAAACAACAATAGGTGTCCATGGGTGGTCCATTCGGTCCATACATTACCTATATAATAAAAAAAGCGTTGTATTTTTTAAAGTTTGTATAACTTAGAACAAAAATAAGAAATTGAAAAAAGGTAAAAAAAAAACGAGTTGAAGAATAAAATATTTTCACTTTGTGTATGTGATCGTAGTTTAAATACTATCGTTAGATACAATACACTTGTACCTTTCAGGCATTTTATATAATATGGCCTATAAATTCAACAATTAAGATACTATTGTTTGTGACATCAAATTGTAGAGAAATATTCAAATATGTTGACGCCACGAGCAGGCATGTAACTTCCAAGGGTATTTTGTAATATCAAAGTCTTCAGGGCGTTTTATGTTAAGTAATTTAATAAACCGACGTCTAGTACAATATGTCTTTGCTTAATTTAATCAATAATGTTACGCGTGATTGTGTTACTAGATTGTACTCGGGGCGTCGTCCGTGCGTTATTTGGAAAATATATTACACTACCAAAAATTGTAATAGCTTGTAGGTGGCCCACGGTTGGGTAGTCTTGCATAATACCACGCTGCTTCAGTACGGGTTATATATATATATATATATGTTATATGTTATATGTGGCAAAATTTCATCTGTCATATCGATTAATTCACCATGTTCACCATCACCAGCACAATATATGCAATATAATTGGTATTTAACTGAATTTTAATCCACGACCTTTGCTTAAAATCCATGAAGCTCTACCTAATAGGCCATCTTGGCTCCATCATCTTCATCAGAAATAAATATATGTTTTTTTTTTAATTAAACACTATATATAACTCGTGTGTCTAAATCATTTTGAATTAACTTTTTTTTAATTATTTTACCGAATCATTTCTAGGTAGTAACTTGTTTAGTAAGTAGTTTTACAGAACGATTGCTAAAGCTATTGTAGTATCGACAATGATCCTTACTAACATTAATTTAATGTTATTTGTAACATGTAATCACAATACGAGCCTTACTCGTCATCAACGCTGTTTATATAAGCACGGACATAAGTCTGCATATTCGTAACATAAAACTGCAACATCGACTATTCAATTCGTATATTATGACGCGTAAACTCGTTCTAAATGTATCACGGGCTCGATAGTCCGTTTTGCGTAATACAATTTATTTGCACTTAGTGAATTATAATAATATTTAAATTTATTGTTAATTTTCCATTTATGCGTTCATATAGAATATATTTTTTAAATTAAAATGGTTATAAAATACATTTCTATAACGTCTCAACATATGTTAGTAAATGTACATATATGTGATATAGAATTTATGTCACTAAACTATATATATTATCTATGTGTCTATAGACAATCTTATATCTTAAAATCAGTAATTACTTTATTCTTATAAAATGTTATTTCTTTATAGTAGTAGAATATAATATTGTAGGTTTGGTTGTATGTTTATTTGTATAGTTAAATTGGCTTTCTGAAATTTTACTTTATTTGTTAGAAAAATGTGTGCATTTAGTTTAATCTTCTATACATATAATAAAATCCAATATATTTCAGAAAAAGTAATAATCAAGAAGATATTTAACAAAAATATTACCGGGGGTATCTGTTAACTCCTATAGCGTTCACAGATCACATAAATATGATTTATAGATTTTTTATCTGTTCGTTTGTTACCGCTGATCTTGGAATCGGCTTAACCGATTTAAATACGGTTTTCACTGATGTAGTAAACTTGGGGTAACATAAAGCGTTTGGTTCATTAAAATCGGGTTGTTATGGAACCAAGGCTGATGAGGTTAAAACCTTTTGATTTTTAAAGAGTTCCAGTGGTGTTACGTCATCCCTTTGCATTTGAAAATCAATATATTATAAATATAAATAGGTACGGTGCAGATAATTTTATGTCTATACTCCGTTTTCTTCTCATTCCAAAAAATTGCGTTTACTTGCAAACGAGTCCAGTTTCCAATACACACGACTAGTTTTCTGTGGCTATGTCGCGTCTTCGCAACTGCAAAAAAAATCTATGCTTTAATCCCCGACGGCACTACGTGTAATATCGCGTAATATACATTACGCAGTTAAACAAATACATCATAACTTTTTAATATTATAAGATTAAATTATAAATTTAAAACGTTCGGTTGTTTTTGGTTTGATTTTTCATCGATGGCAAAGCACTCAAATAAGTCATCCATAAAAAAAACATAGTCTGTCCATCCATTTGGGATCTACAATGCTACTCAGATGCAAAGATACACACATATTACCCATATAATACCTCTACTTTTAAGGCTCAAAGTCACGCGAAAGGAGTCGCGGGCACCAGCTAGTATGTTATATAGATATATGCGATATGATCTTCTGTAGATAATTTTGTACCCCAAGCGTAAACAAAGTATTTTTTGGTTTTAAACTATACCTCTAAATCTATTCCCTTAATTGTATTATTTTATTTTGTAACTTAATATTAATATAATTCATACTAAGCATTTAATACATTTACGAAAGTGTTTGTAACCAGAATTTTGAGTAGATACGATAATAAAACAGTTTTCCTTGAAGGGTCCTGTACAGTGAATAACATTTGAAAAACAATATCTTCTTCAATGTCTCAGTTTATCGGTCGGAGTCAATGGCGGGCTTTACAAAAGTGTCACGTAATATGTAAATTGTTTAGATCGCGATGTGTCCCGACTGTCAAAAACATCCGGCGTCGACCGATTTTTTTCTCAATGATGACTTCACTTTCTAATACGGGGAAAGTTAGATGTATTCATTGAAATATTTGCAATTTTTATACATATTATTTATTAGGTAAATAATTGAAATTCTGTATACCTGTATAAATAATATTTATTGTATTTAAGTATTAAATTGAGTATCAAATATGTACTGCTTATATAGTCGTACAAAAATCAGTAGACTAATAAGTTCAGTAAATACAGAAGACTCTACTCGGAAGTTCATTAAATATTAATTTACAGAATTAAAGTTAGTGTAACAAAAGAAAAAGGTTAGGAAAATATTTTATTATTTACAGAACTTTTGACACGGACTGATTATAATGAGGTAGTACATAAACAGTATAAAAGTTATCACGTCTGCAGCATTTAACGTATCTTCCACAGCAGCGAGTTGCGACTCGTATGCATTTTACTAATTATTTTAAAAGGAATGTGTCTTCATGCTTGGACAGCGCAGCAACGGCGTGCACTTTTATCTAGAGTGACGCTTAATGGTGCAACAATTTCGTGCGAATCTCACGTCGCGACGCCTTTGTTTAAATATGCAGCATGTCACCACCGGTGACGTACTCGAAATATTACAACGTTCGCCCGTTAGCATAATAAAACGAGCATCGCTACGGGCGGCGCATTAAACTGCACTAACGAGGTGTGCAGGGAAATCAAATGTCGTACTCATTACATTATATTTTATATTACATTTTCTACTAGATACACGTATCATATCTTATTTTAAACAGATATGCCATTTTGTAAAGTAAAATTCATTAAATCATTGATCACTTTGAAAATGTAGTTAAAAATAACATCGGTAATAAACTTTCGTTATTTTAATAAATGGTTAATATAATTTCTTTCAGTATAAATTATATTCAAATCAAGGAAAATTGAGTCAATATACTTTCTTTTTTATTACAAATTATCGTCATTAATATGAGTCTACTTTAATAAAGATCTTATTATGATGGAAAATACTTTTCGCTCATAAATTACCTAATGGTTTCAAGGAGCAAGAGCAGATGTAGTATAGTAATATTTGTATCTGAGGAACCGGACAAGATTGTTTGCATCGCTAACAGTTAACGTTGTACATGAATTGCATACATAATTAAATTACCAACTAGATGCAACTTTTCCAAGATGATAAATTATTGGTAGCATGTATAGACTATTAATTACATAATATAATTCTAGTATAATTTATTCGAAAAGTGTATATAATTTAAACAAAATAGATTTAATATAAATAAAACAGACGATTTATCCTATATAATAAAGCAGAATTTAAAATACTCCTCGGGTTATTGAATGCTGAGAAGAAACAATCTAATGAAGTAATCCGATAACCACTCGAAAGGATTTTAACTCTGAGGTGAAAGAGTTAAAGCAATTTCATTTGGCTTCGGGCCGGTTGCTCTCATACTGAAAACTTAATACTGAATGAACAGGGAACGCGGAAATTATTTCCGAATACCTTCATTTAATTTTTTCAATAGTTTTATTTTGGTTATTTACTATTTATAATAAACCAAGTCAATTTTATTTCGAGATATTTAAAAAATAGAGATATTTAAAATATACTTAAAAAGTTTAGGAGAAGAATAACATGCACACGCGAATTATAATTGTGAATAAAAATAAAAATTAATATACATTGAATATGAGAGTATAATTTGGTTTTACTTTCCTTGGAGCTCGGTTAAATCTCGGTTAGTTAGTTTATTCATGCACTGACACTAAATATCCTCATCTTAGTACGCTCGTAGCGTCGCAGCAATAGTATTTTCTCATAGACGCCAACGAGATTGAACAGGAGTAAGGCGATCATAACTCACACTTAAATGGAGCCCGAGGTGTAATCTCGGCGTGGATACGCAATAATCCCAACCGTCCATTCTATCAACTAAGCCTTATACTTTTGTATCATTATTCTCTATTCCCTTTCCGTGACCAGATATGACAGAAATGAGGATTTACTACGAAGAACCATTCTTATAAATGCATGCTTTTGTGATAAGTGAGATAGTTCTTTTTATTGAACTAGTTAAGTAATTCAGAAACGGAACAATAAATAATTTACGAAGTTTTTTAGCTATGTCGATCATAACTATAACATTTTACTAATATTACACGTTTAAAGACGTAGATACCGTTTGTTTGCTTTTGTCCGGATTCACGTGAAAACTATCATTCTATATAAGTTTTGACGGATATATGTTATCATGTTGTATATTTTGAAGACATAGTTCAATATACCAACGCAATCGGAGATAAAAATTCTTTGTTGTCATGCGAGCCGGAAGCCGTCCACTACTTGATTCGTCCACTGCTGATTTGTGTCCATGTAATAGGACCTTCTCCAAGGATTTTTACGATGGTCGTTCTAAATGAAGATTATAAAAAATCTAGATAAAAATTAAACACAAAGTATTCAACATTATGAAAATAAATAGCTCATATGAAACAGAGAAAATTAATATTATACAAAGTACTTACATATGTATTAAAATATTTAAATAAAACATCAGAGATCGATGTTCCTCTCATAATAATTTGTATAATAATAAGTATATTAAAGTAGACAGTTTTTACTAATTTTATTGTAATTTTAATATTTTTCTACTATTATATATTACCAATGAAAAAGAGATGAGCTAATTAGATGTAAGTGAAGTATTTTATATATAAACATTTAACAATTCTTAAATAAATAAGTATCCAATAAACATCGAGATTAAATTCGTTGTAAATAAATAACGTATAAAGTCAACATACAAAGTATGGAACGCGTGTCTTTGTATTAAAGCTAACCACAAATAGTCAGTTTAAATAACTATGTAAAGTTTTATTTAATATATTTTGAGATGTATTCTGGTCTTTCGAGATTATTTTAATTAAGTTTTGCATAACGAATTCCAAGAAAACGGTCGCTTTGTTTGAGCTAAAAGCCACAATTCACTTGAAATGAAGTTTAAATTAGTACTTTGGTAAGTGCTAGCGCAATCGTCTACAACTATATCATGTATGCTGTACTTCTGAATACTACTACCACTTATCCGTCTGTTGACTTTCATAAGATGGTTTACAGACTAACTTAATTTACGTCAGCTACACAAGAACAATGTCATAGTGGGTTATTAAATTGTAATGACAATTCAAGTTTGTCAAGACCTAATTGTTTTATTTCTTTGTTGTTTATATACATTACATACGTATGTACATTAGGCCCGTGGCTTTGTACGGTTTTAGGGACCTTGCCAACGGTTCATGATGATCCGTTAAATAATTCAGCCGTGAAAGCATAAGAAACAAACAAATGAACAGACTTATTTTCCCATTTATTATATTAGGATGGTATTTATTCTACAAAATTACGATTTTTTAATACTCTTGACATATATAAAATTTAAGAAATAAATAATATTAAAAAAAATCTTTAAATAAATGTGGAACCGCTACTGCAAAAAAGTGAACTGCAACATCTACATGAAGTTGTTTAAGCTCTTCAGTCAATTTGCCGTGTCGAGAACTTCTTTCAAAAGTTTGCGCTTAGGCACCGTGTAAAGGCCATTTACATATTATTGAATTTTTATACTACCGTCTAATCGATTTTGATGTAGGCCACTTCATTTTGTAGGAAAGTCACTAATGGCTTTTAAACATACTTTGATCTTTAGTGTTGTTATAGATACTTAAATGTAATTAATGAACTTTTTTTAATTGTTACTTTGACAAATTCGTGTTAAAAATGAATAAGTTAAATAATTTCATAATATTATGTTAACATTTTCAATATATACTACGCTATGTTTTTATTATACTCAAATTTGAAAAACTAAATAACTTATATTTATTATTTTATTTAAGTAATTATATTCATGTAAGCATAATATATAACGTTTTAACTTAATTCTGTAAATACATTTGTAATTAAATATTGTATAGACGTGACGATATATCCAAGCTTTAAACCAAAACGTCCGTCGTATGTGCCCTGATATAATCCACGCAACTAACTGCACATTCAATTTAGATTCGTGCATAATGCATAGGGCGGGTAAGCACGGGCCGAGGGAACATTTGCCGTATCTAATTACGCATTATGCTTTGCCATGTAGACAGGCACGTCTACCGATGATGAATATTAGATCATAGTCCTACCTACAATACTAGCATCGATATTGCAACCGACGCTCTGTCGGTAATTGCTTTGTTCAACAGTGACTGGCTTATCAATGAAGCCACGAGTATATAAGCATTATAACAAACACATTCAAGGATCAACAACAAGGATCGGTCTTTCTTGATGTGTATAATAAGCACCCTTTCTTAGAAATTATTTGAATAGTAACTTCGTATTATATTTTGTGTTATTATTGTAGGTTTGCTTAAGATTCCTCTTATGTCAGATATGTGTAGTGGTATTATAAGCATAAGGCATTGCCTTAGTTAATGCGCTGCTGACCGGGAGAATTAAGAAGCTATTTTATGAGTTCTATTTATAATCTTGGAGCTCAAGACTCCTTTCAGGATGTTTTTTTGATAAAGTGGGTATACTTACAGTTGCTTCACAATTTGTGTACAATAATATTATGTATGTTCAGAATAATATAGATCTTTTTGTCAGAATCATTGTTTAGACAAGAGGAGGAAAGGTAAACTAATAACACCTTGTTTCCGACTTGGCAAAGTTAATACGTTCCTCCTGGGTTACGGTATTCGTTTCTATAATAATACTACAGAGTTATTTTTAACTTGGCATAATAATAAAAAATTAAAGTCAAGTCAAAAAAAAATTGAAATCTATAAATGTTTTTATAGATTTAAAAAATTAAAATAAATCCTTGTGCAACGCCCATTTTAGCACAGTTCAAATTTAATTTTTAAGCTCTATGAAAACGTTTCGTGTTCGACGTAATCAAATGCTTCAGACATATCGCTGAATACGCGGATTGCATTTTGTGTTTTTTCCATGCGTCGTAAATATGAGTAAGAAATACTATTCCTGCATCAGTTATCAAGTGACATCTGGTAAGATCGACTTACTCGCTGTAAAATATTTATACCGAAATGGAAGAAATAAGTTGATCTAATATTATTTCTGAAATATGTTAAACAAATATGGAAGTTTCGAAAAAGGCCTATAATTACTGGGATCACTTTTGTTTCTCGTCTTTTAAAGTGGTAAAACTATACAGTATTTAAATAAAATATAAAATTTATAGTTAGATTCTTTTTATAGAACATTTAATGCGTATATTCATACTTCTATTGGAATTAAAAAAAAAGAATATGTTCAATATTAATATTATGGGTTATTATAATAAGTTCATTTTATGCATGATTGCAATTATTTAAAGTATCTTGTCGTTGTAGGATGAGGGTATGTACTATCATAAATATAATACTTTTCCATATGTACTACAATAAAAATAATTCTTTTATTATTTAGCCGACGTGCATTATTTTCACGCATGACGTTTTTGAGCGTAACTTCTAATAAGCCTATACTTTATAAACTTAGGACAATCATTGACTCGACCCGCACTATCACTGAGCTGAAACTGTCGTATTTCCTCATAAGGGAGGAGAAAATACCGTCATAACTCACGGTTACTCAGTTCCCTGGTGTGTTGTAAAGATGCCCTTAACACTAGTCTTCATTTTCGCTGTATATAGTGCATTTATCCGAGTCTTAGATTTTTATAACACTTGGTGGTTTAAAATTTGCACCTGTGATATACAAATATATAATTATAATTTAGATTTTTATATTTAAAACCAATACCAAATAAATAATATTCGTTTAATTAGACATCAGCTCTCTTATTGATAAAAAGCAATAATTAAGAAATGACGTCGTAAAATAAATCGTCTATAACGTACTTATTATTTGGGTTGATAATAAAATATTTATATATTTGTTTAAATATCATTTTAATAATAATGAGTAATACAAATAAAAGGAGATCATCCAAAATGGCGAAGAGCGTACATTGGCTCACGCGGTGCGCGCAGCTAACAGCCCTTCCCTCTATTCCTCACTATTTAGCAGGTGCCAGTGTTCCCACGTCTCCCCCGCTAAAGGTTATTGGGCCTTCTTTCACGCTTTTTATTGCCTGAACACAGTTTGAACTCAATTATTTTTATGGTCGGGTAAATTGCTATTTTGTTGCTTCATCATGATTATTAAGACGAAATTAGTTTCACGATTGATAGTATTTTTTATTTGGCAATTTTCCCAAAGTTTTCTGTTAACGTTATTTTTTAAATATTAGTTTCTTTAATGCTTTGAATATGAGGTGATGATGCAGCAAAGACAGTGTTATTATTGAATGGTATGTTGAATAAATGTAGTAATAAGCTCGCATAACAATGATGACGTCCTAATCGATTTCGGTCATGGCGAAAAATATCAAGGGAGACCAGCCATCCGCTGAACATACTAAAGAGTACAAGTGGTTGTGTAAATCCAAGTGCACTCTTTAACTCTATTATCAGAATCAACGGCTTTAAGTATTTTTTTTACGCATTTGTATGTAAAAACAGCCACCTTCCAGACTCCAGGCTGCAACTGCGTATTTTTCAAGATTGTCCCAAAAATATTTTTATTTGTCCGCACTTTGTTTTGATTTCAATGCCTAGTTGTAAGTGGCCTTATAAGCTAGATACTAGACCAATGACGCAATCATAAAATATTATGACTTGATTAATTATCATTTTAAGACTATCATAATTAATCATTCTATTAGTGGAAATTTGACGTATAAGTTGTTTTGTGTGATAAACACTTTCTTATTATTAATAAATTATTTTTGATCTTGCTTTGATGATCATGTATTTGAAAATAAATAGCATATTCAAGTAAAAAAAAAAAAAAGATTTAATATAAAATCGTCACACTTTATTTTCAGATGTCATAATACGACTATCATAGGTTCGGAAAGAAATACTTCAAACCTAAGAAGATATTCGATTTTCAAAGGTCAAATTTTGTATTGTTTATTTTCTTTATATTTATATCGATTCATATTTATATCGATTCATATTTCATCAACAACGATATTCTAAGATACAAGAGACACCGTCGCAAATTATTTTACGTGTTTTATCATCTCGGGATAATTTTATTAATTTAAAATAATGAATCTGATTAGAAAGTGCGTTGAGGTTTATTATCATTACCGACGGTAATTTCATAGAAACCGTTGATTTATAAGCACATACTTTTACAAAAGCTTAAACATTGTAGACTCTTACTTAGTTTGTACAACAGGAATTTTATAAAAGTATATTGGAAATGTAGGAAGTAGGAACTATATAGCTGATTACTTTGAAGTGAATTTTCTATTGTTGAAAAACTTTTCTCACTAAACTGAATAATTATTAACTATTATTCGCGTTTACTACATTCAATTTTCGTTTTTAATCACTTTGAGATGATGTTTTTTATAATGAATTACTAATAATATATATATATATATATATATATATATATATATATATATATATATATATATATATAAATACATACCAATATAATAGACCCTAGCCTTAGCTAGGGTTTTTAGTATATATAAAAATACCTAATTTAATTCAAAGTAGCACTTAGCTTTTTAAGTGCTCTTTTACAAAGCGACATTTCACATGTTTCCCGTCTCTAGCAAAGCCTTTACCCTCGACATGTAAAAGGACACAAGCAGATTTTAAAAATGTTTGTTACGTTACGCTTTGATATCGAGCTCTTTGGTGTCACGAGAAAATCATATGCACGCTTGAAAAACATGTTATCCACGTTCATTTTTGTTACCTACACGTGGACGGACTACTTTTAATGTTAGTCATGTAAATTACTAAAGGGAATGATACATTACACTTATGAAAATTTTGATAGTCATACTGGAATAACTAGAATTACTGTATTTATTGTTCATTTCTTTGAACTATTGTATCTTTTACTCAACACTTACATACATATGCGAAAGACTTAACATGACTAAATACAAGAGTGGAACGAGATATTGGTATAAGAAAAATTCTAAAATAAAATATTAACAGTGTACAATAATTTTTCACGGATTGCGATTACGTGCTCGCTTGAAAACAACCTGAACAATCAGAAAAGTAAACGTCACTAAATGTATTTCCAGGAGCGGCGAGAATTGAATTTTCAGAGACAGGAAAAAAAAACGAAACACAGTTTTATTTAAACGACTGATTTGAGAGCAAACACCTACCGTAGACGGGAAAGAAGCAGCCCGCATCTCAATATAGCTGATCGTATGGTACATTCTACATGCAATAATCAAATATACATAGTTTAGTTACAGTATGATGAAATCTATGTATTTTCTAGTGTTCATTAGTGTTCATTAGTGTTCATTATTACGAGTAATAAGACTATTAAAATTAAACAAGAATTATATATCAATTAAAAATAAATCTTTGTAATAATCAAACCATATATTAAACGGAACATTTACACATTTACATTTAGTATACATCGAAGGCGTTTGCAGTTACAAAATTTAAGACATATAGTTGAAGTTACGAATAATTATGAAGTTAAAAATAATTCAATGCTTTGTGGTTATCGAAAACCATATTTATTTATGCAGATGACTGATGAACTAATACCATATTTAGCTAAATATGCCTAGCACAAAAGATCGGCGAGGTATACGGGATTACGAAAATATTTCGAGGGCAAAATCTTAATTATCGTGTTTTCTTTGATTACAGCCATCATGCACCGGGTGCGTGGAACTGCTCAGTTCAGGTAACTCCGCGTTATAAGTAAATTACATAGCTTTCTCTCAGAAAAGGGATCTATTATAAGAGTAATAAAAAAGTAACGCAGGCAACGAGTGCGCATTTCATTAATGAATGTTTTAAATTTATTAGAAACCTAAAACAGGTTGATGTAACATTATACCAATAATTATATTATTTTTTTAAAATACTTTTTTTTTTCAAACGAAATTAATCTTGTATAAGATCATTTTCTAGAACATATGTATTAACTAATCTACACTGACGCAGTGTGATGGAGTTAACTAGAAATCTTCCCCATCAGTGAAGAGAAGGCTTTACTTTCTTTGCTATATAATTGTTATAATTATAATGACGAACATTATATTTATTTTTTATCACGAAATTTTATGTTTTTATTTATTTTACTATGAATTTATTTATTGATTTAATTTAATTATTAATTCTTTCAATAATCATCAATTTCTATGTTTAATATCTGCCTCGCCTCTTACCGGACATTTTTTTTTTCTACAAACTATCTATTGACATAACATTTCACTTAAAAATCTCTAAATTAAGTATATACAACTATAGTATTGTAGTATATAAATATAGTATTGTAGTAAATATTAAAAGTATTTAAAAAACCTTAAAATTATAAAAAAAATCTTTAACTTATTTAATAATAATAGTGGTCGTCTATTGGTCAAAATTCTACTGAAATTTTTTCAGATGGGAGATTCAGTTAGACGATACCATATTATTATAAAAAAACACAAAAAAATGTTAAAATGAAAATGAAAGCAATGTTAAACACGTTATTGTTTTAATGTTTGACATGTTTGTTTTCATTGGCTGTATGAACGGTATTAATTATATTTTTTTTAATTCTACCTGTTAACAAATTTAAATAAAATGCTCGAAAATATTATTTTTGTAATATTACACAATTAAAAACATTTAAATTCAATGAATGAACAAAAATATATAATATTTCTCAGGGACACGTCGACGAAAACGGGGCCTCGTTCAGTTCCGCGGTCAATTGGAAGGTAAAGCCAAATTGGCATCTAAAAAGCTTGCTATGATCTACTGACCTGGCTTGCCTTGCTAGGCAAGATCATATTTCACGTTGACCCATCGCCTGAAACTATACAAGGCGCAAATTCGGCCTTACATGGAGTACTGCTCTCATTTCTGGGCGGGAGCTCCCCGGTACAAGCTTCTTCCGGTTGACCGTTTTCAACGCAAAACGGCACGAGTTATCGATAATCAAGCCCTTTCCGACCTGCTTGAACCTTAGGCTTTGGACAGAGATGTGGGACACTGCACTTTCTACCGCATTATTCACTGGGAATGTTCCGAGGGATTGTTTGGACATCGCTTCAGAATTCCAAATTTCACCGCACCATATAGATTTCCCAAAATCCAACGATCTCTCGTCGCCTACACATTTATCAAAAGCCGGCAACACATCTGTCAGTATTCTTAGATATACATAATATATTAAATCTTTTTGAATATAGTTGTAATCACAATTTCATTTGAGAAAAATAGTGACTATTGAAATTTTTATATTATATTATTTTTTATATTATTATTTTATACATATTATCAAGCGAGTGATTGAGTAATTGATTTATTATTATTGTTGTTCGAGTTAAAAAAAACAATTATCGCTTATTCTCTCTTATTTTTTCATATTCACAATTATTACCTGTTTTATTATTAAATTCGTTTTCGAATGTTGGACAATAAGCATGTCACACTCTACAACGTTTGATTTATTCAGAAACGTTTGATTTTTTCCTTCTGATTTTGTTTAGCCCATAGATATGAGCCCTTTAAAAAATACAAACCATTCCTAACGTCTAGGAACTAAAATGTTATGTCCCTTATGCTTGTAGTTACACTACTAAGTATTGGTGCTTGGCGGAAGAATATCTGATGAGTGGACAGTACTTACTCAGACGGGTCAGCACAAAGCCGACCACCAAGTCACATTCAAGCCATTATTTTCGAAGATTGAGTTTTGTATAAATTGCTCGATTTCTTATTACTTTAATAAACTTTTGCTAAATAATGTTTTTCATCTCCTCTTGTCGTCAGAACAAATTGCTTCATTTTTGGCGCGAGGACATTAACAGTGAAATTTATCACCTGTGTATGGGCTTGTTGCTGTCGTTTGTAAATTATTCTACTTGCTGCTTTTTCGTTGGTTTTATTAAATTAATTAATTATTTTTTCATACGGTTTTTGCATATTTAATAATAAAATATATGGATGGAAAATATTTTACTTTGCCGCGTTTATTATGTCAGCTTAACAATCGGGTATTTAAATTATTTTAATCTTAATAGTTTTTTGAAGAAATAGGTTTAGTTAGATAAAAATATCTTATTCTGCAATCACGGGTCCTGTCAAAAAACGTCGCCCCAGCGTGTTCTGTATCTTGCCTCTTTTTGAACAAACTCTGGCAAAAGACGTTGAAACTGTTCGGAATGTGGTAATTAAACAGCATTTCCATAAAATACACGGTTTTTTTTATGGAAATGCTGCTTAATATTATGGGATTAGATATATGCGAGTGAAAAGTTTATTTTTTAAAATTAATTAATGAATAATTAAATTAAGGGTTAGAGATGAAGATCATGTAAAATAATGCTAAAATACTGATTACCTTTTATTGCCATTATATTCTAACAGTCACCAAATTATTTTCAAGGAACAATGATCAATATTAAAACCGTATTTTACGTTCGTGTTCACAATTTTATTGAAAATTTGTTTAGATGAATAGTACAAATATAATTATTAACCATATGGGTTCTGTGTTACGGGAAATTTTTTGTTCGTTGTTATATGATTGTTGCAAGAAGGTGGACTGGCAAGCCACGGCAGCATGCGCGAACGATTTCATGATGACCCCCGCTGAGATTTAGTGGGTAAGCTGTCCTTTAGCTCTTTAATGTAACTCTCGCAAAAACCTCACGTTATCAAAACTTGAGTAAAAAGTAAGCTTAACCAGTATCAGCAAAAGTAAATCACGAGGTATGCTGTTAAAGATGTAGTTAAGTTTGCACGTTTATTTTAAAATAATAAAAATAAATAATATCGAATCCCAAGTTTGGTCAACATGCACGTGACAGATGGCCGGTGGCGCCCAAGCAAGATAATTAACACGTTTTATTTTTGCTCCAACAAAACTTTATTAATACCGCGCGGCTTAGTCTTTGAGAGAAGCAAACTTTCCTAATGAAGTCGGCCCGTGGAATAACCACTTTTAATTTGTTTATTTTGCAAAGAAGAAATCAAAAGTAGCGAGTTTTTGACAACTTTTTATCAAAGGGTTCTTTAACGTTAATAAAGATTAGTTACGGACAAATTAAACTGTTAATTACAATGACATTATATACAAATATAAATATAATAACAATACCACTTGGGACAAATTACATCAATAGATTGTTTTTTAAGAACCACGATTGGGCGGCGTGATACGAAACTATTATATAATGTTTCAAGTTAAACTTACACAATAATTTGTCATTACAGATTTAATACTAATAACGCAGAGGTCATAAGACAAATTACATGTAAAAACAAAATATAATTTGATGGAAAACTATGACTGGTACCGACCGGTAACAAAACATAATCCGATCCACAGACTACGTATTCGACTTCCTGCTTCATAAAATAAAATGTTTTTTTTTTTTAATTTGTTTTCGTGTTATATATAATTAAATGAAAACGAATCCAAATTTGTTTATCACTGTCGAAAAATGAAACAGCAATTGTATTAAAAATTCAAAACTGTATGTTAACGTAGATTTCATCGTAATATACGCGTCAGATTTCAAATGTCAAGCATAGTGAGGGTGTCAAAATCTGAGCAAATGTGTTTATGCAAATTAGCAACTCCATTAACATTGCCTTCCTGCGAGACTGGATATGCGCGTGTTTGTTGTATAAATATCGCATGACATGACAGTAGAACATTTTTCATTAATTATGCAAACATCATATTGTATGAATCGAAAATTATTTTAGTGTTTAATTTTAAATGGGTATTATTGAGGTTACAATTTTAATTTCTTTTGGAATTCATTATTATAACACTAATGATTATTATTTGTATAAATAAATGTTTCTTACATTTCAACATCAAGAAAATGTCCCACGACTAGACAAAGACATTAACTCCTATAATGAAGGCGGTTTATTATGAATTTTCATTAAAGTGAACTTGTTTCAAAATAATTCATTAGTGGTGATAAAACAAAAGTATATAAATCTTAATTTATTTTAGTATGTGGATTAACCTTAATGTATTTCTTTTAAAAAATATTTTAAATGTATAATAATAAAATTAGGTTATTTTTTATATAATTTCAATTAATTTCCACGTACCTTCATTGGTTGTTGTGGATACAAATACGGCTGAATTTCATTCGAAACATGGCGGTTTCCCTTCAACTTCTAACAAGCGATGAAGAATTATAAAATCTAATCGTATTTCAATCCAACATCTTTAAATTTCAACTTCTACAATCTTTACAATTTTTCGTTTTCTTCTCATGTTTTTTTGCGTCCAAGAAATTTGAAATTATTAAATAGACAAACTCTGTATACTATTTTCGTCAATTAATTCTGGCTAGACGAGCTCTAAGAAAGTTATCTGAAAATAATAATATAACACTAAGACTAAAGTTTATTTTAACCTTATAAATATAAACAGATATTATAATAAAGTTAAGTTTCAAGGTTGACGTTTCAATAAATTTAAATGTATTATAAGTTCATTTTATAAAAAAAAAATATTGATGAGGAGGAATATTATTATTATTCTTACAATGTTTTTGATTCTCCGACTTACCGGTGACATTTTTGTTTTTCTTTACTAGATTAAACGGTATTTTGAGCAATTCTACTCTTAAGACGATACATTTATTGCTTGGTATACGGGCGTACTCGTTACCTGATAGTAAATTATCTATTTTTTTCCTTCCAATTTCGTAGCCATGCTAACACCGTATACAATATATTAAGTCCTGTGATGTATTGCAATATCGTAACATTTATTTTATTTGCAATTATGTATAAATTTAGTTTGGTCTATCTATAAAAGTCGCCTTGTCCTTGTTACCTTTTTACTGTGGGTATGGATTTGAAGAAAACAGTTTTGTTATATAACTATTTAATCGTAGAAACCAAAATTTATAAATCTTACAATAAGTTTAGATACAGCTTTTGTTACTTAATTTAGTTACAGCTTTTGTATTATAGATAATTAAGAAAAATATGCCAGCTAGACTCAGCGTGGGTCACTTGGGATAAAAGGAATGTTTGAAAATTCAATGCGTTATAATTTATCTTATTAAATATTAAAATTTAGGCGCCACTGACGATTCAAAGATGGTATGTTTAATTATTTAGTACACCGTTCGCCAGGCCGGTGTAATTAAGTTCATCACCAAATTTCCAACTACACGTGGATATTGTTTATATCTAAGGGAACAGGCATGCCATCCTTGCAGTTGCACCAGCAGCTATCTGGACAAACTCAACTAGGAAACTGCAGCCGTCCACACTTAATATTTCAAATCCATGTGGTGGGTAAAAAAAAAACCTCCTACAATACGAAATATACAGGTTCAATAATCAAGTAAATAACCAAGAAATAAATACCTTTAACGAGGGATGTAAGCAGTAATTTACCTTCTGGAGGTTTAAAGTCCTGCTCACTCCAAATGACGATTTCAACTCCGGAGAATCATTCCAATGGGTCAAAAATCACTGTAAACCACAAATTAAACATGACTACTTTCTGAATTGCAAACTAATGAATTTAAGCAAAAACAAGAATTAAAGACTTACAATTTTTTAAAGTCGGTAGAAATATGTTGTATAAAGTTTTATCAAACTTGAAAACTCCATTATTAATATATTCTGAAAAGATATAGGCTGTTAAAGCACCGAAGTAATAATCAATCACAAATTAAGAAACTCAACTATTAAGGCAACTCACCGATATAATCAGTATATCGAATTTGAAGTTTGAATTCGGTGTTAAACCGAAGATGTAAAAATGCAAAAAGAACGAAATAGAATGTTCTTGAAACTTTGAAAGGTGCGGGAGTGTGGCCAGAATCACTACCAAAAATACCCTAAATCAAATAGGAATTATATCCATATTTAAATCAAGGAAATAATTATGGAATAATTATTTAATTTAATAAAAGCCAATTATAAGGCATTTCTATAGAAATACTAACCTTTAAATTGGATGACAGCTAATAAATTAATCTGAAACGATGCGAAATGACTTCCAAACAAATACAACAAACGAATTAGATAATAAAATCTAATTATAATAATTATTTCACTGCACTGATAAAATAAATATTATTTATTTTATTATTTAAATTCACAGAAAATGCCAAAATGATGTATTGAGCTAGCAATACCGATATATGGGAAGTGGGAAATGGGTTAACGGCACGGATTTTAGCGAATTGACACTTTTGTGACGTTTTATATAATTAAACAAAAAGTTAAAATTATAAAAATAATTTTTAATGTAACATCCTTCAGTAGAGTTTAAGATTGCTTCATATCGAAATTTATTCTCTGATTTGGCTGTGAAAGAGCCTCAGACAGACTCTTCAAGTACATAATAACTTGACCATACAAGATGAAAACTACTTATGATTTTAAAACATCGTTTATACAACGAATATTATCTTAATTTTTTAATTCATTGAAATATATTTAAACATTTGTATTACTTGATCAAATATCTACTTCCATATCCCGTAAATAGAAACTAAATGTTTGGAATGTTCAGGCATTACGGGAGCTAAGTCGGTTTACTCCGAGTGCCGCAAATATGCGTGCAATGTAAATTTGATACCTGCTACGCCGCGGTCGGACACCGGCCTACCTTCATCTACTATGTTACGAATCTCGCAGACATACTAAGAGAATCTAAGAGCTGAATTTCTAAAATATATATTATCTAAATCTAAATTTTTGTTTTGTAATCCATTCGTATTTTTATTGTAGAAAAACTATGTATATTTTTTAATTATTTGTGATTAAAACTTTACGACTACATATATATAGTTAAGCAATTAAATCTTAAAATGGTCCAATTTCTACGCCGTTGGAGAAATAGTAGGTGTGTAAGGATAGTTCGTGTGGCTCGAATGGTCGGAGTTGGACAGTTCCACCGACATTAGAAGGCTTTATGTCTTCGCCGAATGGAGTACGTGACTTCAATATCTCAATTAAGTACTTTATAGCAATAGTAATTATGTCGTTAACTTCTGTGCGCCTGACCAATTTTAAAAGAACTTTTAATTGAGGCCACGCATTTTTTATACCTTTTCGGTGACCGTTATAAATGACGCCAAAATAAATGTTCAGATCGCTTAATATTTTATTTATACGATTGCGTATTTTTTAATTGAACTCGTTCGAAAGTTCGTATATGTCGAACAGTATGTTAGCTATATTTTATGGGAGTCACTATATAAAAACTCTCAATAAGAAAGCGTGGAGCTTATTCCATTACACGTTTCCATTGCGGGTTGCAGGTTGCAGATTTTTTGAATACATTTTTTATCACCAAGAATAATAATAATATTATTTTTATATATTAAGTTTCTTTCTAATGTCTTACATAAATGAAATCTAATTATTTGAATTCCAGGCTGTGTGTAATGTTGTTTCTTATATTTGTAGGTTAAAACACAAATTTAACTATAGCATTAAAATACACCTTTCGTTATCCAAACATTCATTTGTAGCAAGTTATAATAAGTAAGAAAACAATATTTTAATAATCTAAATAAAAAACAAATACATTTATAATATATTTACTTGGTGGTAGGGCTGTGCAAGGCCGTCTGGGCGTCGCCAAACAGCAATACTTAATATTGTTGTGTTCCGGTTCGAAGGGTGAGTGAGCCAGTGTAACTACAGGCATAAGGGATATAACACCTTAGTTCCAAAGGTTGGTAGTGCATTGGCGACGTAAGTGATGGTTAATATTTTTTACAGCGCCAATTTCTATTTGCGGTGGTGACCACTTACCATCAGATTTGCCCGTCTGCCTATCTCATACATAAAAAAAAAACAAAAAAATAAAGTCATTGTAAGCTAAGAACAACGGTAGTTTAAAATTTTAAGTTTTAACCTTAGACGTAGACAAAAGTAAAAAGTAGTAGCTTGTTTTAGTTAAATATACTGGTATATTTCAAATAAAGCGACTACTAAAAAGTATCTTTTATGTTATTTAAACAAAAAGAAAGTACAAATGTCTATGTTTTCTGAACTCAATGCTGTATTTCAAATAGTAATCCCGTGAAAGGGAATGTAATACAAGGCGCAAGTTGCATCGGCAAAGTGCAATTCGCAAAGCCACAACGATTGTGAGGATTTATCAATATACGTAGGGAGATTTGCTTTTGGTGCGCCTAGTATTCTTTCCATGCTTTCGTCGGATTACGAACGTGGGTTTTCATTTTAAATGCGTCGATACTGTAGTAAATCAAACCACTGGTAAATGTATTAAAATTACATGAAATCAGCTAGAATTATATTTTTATAAAACATTAACGACTTTAAACATGGTTTCACAGGGATTAGTTACAATATAATTGTATCTTCTTCTTTCAAATGACAAAGCGATTAAGACGGAAAGAGAGAAATTACTGTTTAACGACACTTCGATTAAACAGAGTATATTAATAAGAACGTGTATCGCATCTTTAAGTTATTTTTTGTAAAAAAAATCTTAATTTCTTATTTATATTAAATTTTTAACTCTAAAGGTGGATCATACATAACTGGTTTTGCATATTGTTAATTTTTTTTTATAATTTATCTTGGTCTCCGCAGTGATACAGAATAATGATGAATCTAAATGTGTCGTTATAAGTTTATGTATGGGGCGCATATCAATAAACTGGCCGTGAAGACGAGTTGTGGAATTAGCTCCAAGCATTTTCTTCGTGATGACATGAGATCTTACCTCAGTGCTGAAACATTTACGGGTTGTTACTTACTTAGTCGTAGCTAAGGCTCAGACCGCACTGGGAAATCTCGCGGCTCAAATTTGACCATATCGCGATAGATTTGTAGCAAATCAAAGATTTTTCAGCCCTCGAATTTACAATTACGAATCTTACTACGATGTACGTACGACGTACGTGTACATATAAGTGTGTCAAAAATTAAAAATCTAAGACTTTGTTAACGTATATTTCTTGAAGATTTTCATTGTGGTAAATAAATAAATTAATAGCTTTATAGCTTTTGAGTCGTTCATACTGTTTTTGTTACCTAGACAAACAAAAGGGAATTTCATATGCAAAGGGGACATAAGCACGAATCTGAAACAAATCCAAAAAGATAATACTTAGATAGTAGTCCCGAGCTTGGATTTTTACGATACGCTGAATTTACAATCGCCTACGAAAGCACACTGTCTTGAACAATCCCTTTGTTTGTTCTATTCAAATCCAATGCTAATACGTTCACAGAATCAAAGCGAACCGATGTTCTTTGCATCGCTGAAAAAGGAAATTTAAGCTAAGCAATAAAATCACCCTACTTTTGTATACAGATTCAATACAGTTTACTATCATTTTATTTTGAACTTTATAATATAAGTCGTTTCAAAATATAAGAAAAAAAATGACCGCAGAAATAAGTTTATCGGGCTTAGTTCTCTACAACATTAGTGGCAATTGACAGGCCACTAGTAACCCACTTAATGGCAGTGGGTCCTCCCGAAAAGTTGGTAACTTGCGAAATCTATTGGCAACCGTTCTACTTCTTTACGAGCCTCCATTATCATCGCTTTTGCGTTTTCCGATAAAACGTGCTACCCCTACTTTTAATAGCCGTTTGCCGGAGTTCAAATAGACTATAAAAAGTGTAATATTTTCAATTTTAAGGACATTATCGTTTGTGAATTGATTTCAATGCAAATAAATCACTGCAACTAAACATGATGGAAAGTTTAAGCGTTAAAGTGAGCGTTACTTACATCGGTACGCGGTTCATAAATAAAAATAAAACTTAGACCGCCAACTTTCCACTTAACTTCTCTGAACTGTTAGCTTCCTGTTTTTAAAAGTCGGTTGCTTTTTTGTTTTACTCAAGAAAGCGCTTTAGGGTTGTAAGTTTAAAGCAGCTCCTAACACCTTGCTGCAAACTTAAGTGCATCCTTTTAGTTCATTTCCATAAATAATAGCGATAAATGCTTTCTGATAACACTAATATACCTTTTTCAAACAGCTTAACTTTATAATTTATATTGAACTAAAATATATTAATATGTGAAGAAGAATATTACGGTACGCTGAAATAAATGTGACACTCTCTTGACTCCGACAGGACAGCAATTGCATAAGTTGAGTTTTGAGATTAAGTTTACATGAAACACGTTAAAACTGTATAACCCAATGATACGTTCATTAAGAGAAAGCAGATAAATTATTAGTTAGATAAAATAATAACATTTAATCTTTTATTCATTTATATTTACATACTTAAACATAAGTCCTAGAATTGAGATCTTTCTGAAATATAATTAAAATGTTTATTAATGACCCGAAGCAATGTTTTATGCAAATTACAATTTTGTTATTTAAAAATCGTATAGACGACCTAGCCGTTCATAGTAGGTATAAATTATTTGCTAATTATATTTGCTTTTATTCCTAGAGTTGATTTGAAATATTTTTTGAGTGAATGGTTTTATAAAATTAAGTTCATGTTAAATTGAAGGTAAATTGTTTTCAAGGATTTAAAAGTCGAAGAAATAAAAATAAAACGAACATCGGCGGTTCCATTTCCTTTGCGCTACCGGCCAATTGAACATTCAACTTTTTATTTTATCCAATTTACTTCGTTTTATTTAAGTAAATGGAGCAAATCTTTTCACTTCGATTTTCTTGGGATGATTTTTATTAATTGGATAATGTAAGGTGCTTGACAATTAAAAAAAACTCATTCAATTTAGATATTTTTTCATTTAATATATGTTGAGATATTATAGAAGTTAAATTATCCAACGAGTTTAAAATAATGAAACGTTTGATAAAATTATTTTGAATTTAATCAATATTTATACGAAAATATGTCGTTAAAAACAGAGATATCGAAAACAGCATTTTTCAAGGTTCATTCGCATTCATAAGTCACTTAGGTCAAGACCATAATATTTTCAATGACCGTCGGGAACCATTATGGTAATATTCCATTTTTTGCGAGCGTCTGTGTCATTTAAATTTTTCGGTCATTCCTTTCATTCATTTTTATTGTCAAATTTGTTATATTATTTTGGAGTGAATGAAACATATTCGATTATGATCCGCTGTATGCTATTTTCAGAAATTATGATTACAATTTAAAGTTAATAACTATAAAAAATCGTTTACAATAAATTTCGATTATGAAATTGATGATAAAGCAAGTTATGTTCGAACAGTTCGATGTGTTTATGTGTTTACTAATTAAGTTTACTTTTTGATATAAATACTTGCAATAATACCTAATACTACTGCACATTTTGTAGTAGGGGCTACTCAAATTTTTCATGATACAAAATTATATCGATAATCGAATGTAACTTTTTTTTTTAAATCCAACATTATCTGTAGGGTCAAGGCAATACAACTTTTAGGCCATAACATTGCCAGGTTGCATAATAATGAAATGGATGTGGGATGGATAGATTACCCGGGTCGGCACTGTCTACTGCCTTGTGTCTACGTCAATTATGCACATACATGGCAGACAATGAACAAGGCCTATCGCACCAATCTGTTGGGCGCACCTGACGTTAAGCGTGACATGCGGATTCTCTTTGTACTCTCCACAACTCGTATTGTGCGGTAGCATTAGCCCGCATTATAGTAAACTCTTGCTGTATAATACTGCAATATGTAATGCATAATTACATTAAGGATTGTTAATATTCTCTGTATGTTAGCGTATGCTATTACGATATTTATGGTTACAACATTTTTACAAAAGCCACAGCTTAATATCGACATTTTACTTTTAAGTCAATGTTTATTGACTATGTTTAGTAATTAGAATAATAAATGAAACATTTAACGATTTAGATAAGAAAGACACTACAGTGGATTACTTTGGCTGAACAGTAAATCTTTGCCCAGCCTTGGGACTGGTACTGGGGATCACTGTTGTTGCTACTGTATATAATTTTAAATACTTATTTGGTATTCAGACATAATCTTATCAGAACATTAATTAGTCACATCAAAAAGCTATAGACACCAAAGATTGTCAGTAGCGCGAATAAGTTAACATTTAGTTAATTAAAAGATTACACACGAATGGGTAATTAACATCGGATTTGTTCCCTCGTCTGTTACGCAGTCTCGTCAGGATAAATTGCTGCAACATTATCACTCAAGCGTGCTGCAAATATTTTCTCAAAACAATTTGTTATTCTCAACATTATTAATTAAAAAAAATGCAATTTTAATGTGCATACATTACGCGATATAAAATTTATATAAATCTGAAGTTTCAACACGGTTTATGTATTGTAAAATTTGTCCATATTAAATATACGACGATTTTTGTTATGTAATGCATATGATACATGTATACGAATAATAAGATATGACAAAAAATGGAGAACTGGCTATAATAGGGATGTCACTTTTAGCTTCATTAGATACTTCACTAGATCATTCAAGTACTAACAGTATCTAAAACGGGATATTTACCATGTTTTTTATTTTTATTTGGTGGAGCTCGATATTTCGACATTATCTACGAATGTCTTGTTCACGAGACTGACGTTTGCGGGTAGATGTTGACGGCATTAGAAGTGTCCATATCGGACTACCTCCTTTCTCGTACGTTTGCTGCGTAAACACTGGTTACCACTACCACTGAAAGTGACAGTGGTAACCAGTGCGATTTTGAAAATGATCTAAAAATTTTATACGGATTAACTTAACTTGAAATTAAAATTAAGACGATAAGTTGTTTTGGTAAAAAGTACTTGTAATTTATGGTTTATAATGGCCCTTTACATATATTGTATAATACCAAATTCAAGAGTTGTCTGAAGAGGTTCGCTGGTATAGCGATATGACCGCCTGTTGCAACTCATGCTACTTTATTTCTCATTAACTTTTAAATTTTTTGAGTTCTATACAGTACAAATACAAATAAATATTGCTACTAAGTTTGATTTGATATATTGCAAAACTAACTTATTGCAAAATTAACTTATTTTACATTTTACGCCATACATTTAAAGATACTTCTTCTTACTATTCTTTAGTATTATAATACGTTATAGGTTTCGTTTGAACGCTATAGAATTTGAAATAGATCAAAGACTCGAAAATCAATAACGTAAAGAGCCGGAAACATTCAATGAATGAAAGGGTTTGGGGTTTAGCCGAATTTTAATTTGAAATTGGAACGCTTTAGCTTATACTTGAAATAACTGTTAAAAATTAAATGTCGGTGTCGCTTTTGACGTTTATTTGACCCAGTTAGCATTAAAAATTTTGTATTGTAAAGCTTTCGGTTAAGTTTCGCCTCAAGGGTCACGACTAAACGAATATAAATGAATCTTATATTTATGATACTTTTCTTCGTTGCCTTTTTTCTTGGTAGTATTTTATTGCTCGTGAAAGGGTAAAAATTGTTTTGCTGACAGATTTACGAGGAAATATTTGGCATTTATTTTAACTGCGAATGTATTTTTTGAGAAACTAAACAAATACTTTAAGAGTAAATATGTAATGTATTTGTAATTAACAAATGTGTACTTCTGACGCGGGAATCTATATATTAAAATAATGATTTAATCCTATCCATTCCTGAGTTTACAGTAACCGAAAATCAGATTTTAGTATTATTAATTAATCTGAGATCCGTTATATTGAAGTGTTACAGCGCGAAGAGGCTTGAAGGCTGCTAACTCGATAACAAGACACAACAGCAGCTCTCCTAATTGCAATTTATTGCAGGTACTACAAACAAGTCTGTTTCACCCGACGCTCACGTATTTTAAATTAATTTGTAAATTTCGGCAAGCAATTAGATCCTACGCTGTGAGTGGTTGCTTTAGAATTGAGATAGAATGACGTATGTAATTTGTTATATATTTTTGTTACTAGAATTAACATTGTAAATAAAAAAAAACTTTAGTAAATTAAGTTATTTTCAGGTCTATTACGGAAAATGATTATAAATGCATGATGATTTGATAAGCTTATCTAAATGTACGTTTAATTCATTTCGTTCCAAACAGTCTCATCCTGTAGCTATATTGTCTTCTCTTATAGACTTTTCTCTATTTGAATAAAGTCTACGACGAAGTTCTGAAGAGAACTACATTTGTTGCTGAGTTTTAAAGAGTACTGTTACTATTGTTTTATTTGAATTCATAGGATAAATACGATGTCGCGATGTTCGTGTTGGAGGGTGTATTCAGAGACCTATAATTTATTTAGTAAGAAAGCAATTAATTTAAAGTGTACAATAGAAAAGTTCTTCGTTTTGACGCATTGTATTCCGCTTAGCTGTTTGCTTTTCTGAACTGCTTTATTCCATGATTTTCTTTATTAGCCTCATATTGAATCTAAGAATACGCCCGGTTTGAATTGTGGCTTTAGTTTTAATTATTTTGATTTTATTATATCTCATTACTTATTTATCATAAATATTTTTTAATACAGCATTCACTATGGAGTAGCTCAAGAATAATAATCTACAAGTCTCTTTTTGAAGTACTATCCACGCTAAATTTTCATACTAGTACTCATTATTAAAAAAAATCTTCTCAGTAAATAAAAATGAACATTTATATGTTTGTCCTCTGAGCGTTGCCAACCCATTCATCCGATTGTGATTAATCTTTACCGAGTTAGTCTGTGTACGTGCGAATTTTCCTGCCCAAAAATAACAAGATTGTTTCTTAGTATGTTAGTCCTTCAATATGTTATATGTAGACCCTAATTTTACCCGTGTGAAGACGGGACGGGTAGCCAGTTTCTTTATTTTTATCAAGTAATAAAATCCTATAAAATTAAAACTCTTAAATATATATTTTGCGAAGTGATTATCCACTGTTATCTTTTAAAAGTTTTTGCTTAATAAGTCGGTAAGCAATAGTCAGTTGTGTTGTTTCATATTAACAAGGAAAAGTTAAATTGCTTACGAAACTGCTGAATATAACGAATGCTCGCGCATTTAATGTTCGAAGAAGTTTTGACAAACACGATTGAAACGATTCAAAGTATTTATGTACAATTTATTACATTAATCTTTTAAATTATAAATTACACAACTCGTGTTTAATATATTTAAATACAAAATAAACGTAGGATTTGTTATTTAGAGTAAGTAAACGAGCTATAAAGTATCATGAAGCGATTTGATATCGTTTCACTAAAACAACTACAATACTGGCGAAAGTGGATTAATTTGTTGTCAGTAAATTGGATCCTAATGAAGCAAAGGCTCTTTAGGTAAACACGACGGTCGTCTTGCTTCTGTTTACATGATTCAACGGTTCGTTAGCTTTGTTTCAAATCCAATCGGCCGATCACTATATCGTTGCTGTAGATTCTCT